>NC_064645.1:199053090-201453090 GCF_023864345.2 Schistocerca serialis cubense
GCGAAAAATTTCGCAGCACTGTCCTAAATGAGACATTCGCCGTACGTCCCACGTTGATTTCTGCGGTTATTTCACACAGCGTTGCTTGTCTGTTAGCACTGACAACTGTCCGCAAACGCTGCTGCTCTCGGCCTTTATGTGAAGGCCGACGGCCACAACGTTCTCCGCGGTGAGCGGTAATGCCTGAATTTTGGTATTTTCGGCACACTTTTACACTGTTAATCTCGGAATATTGAATTCCCCAACGATTTCCGAAACGGAATGGTCCATGCTTCTAGCTCCACCTATTATTCCGCGTTTAGTCTGCTCATTCTCGAGGTGCGGCCATTATCACGTCGGATACCTTTTCACATGAGTCAACTAAAACCAAATGAAGTCTCCGCCAGTACACTGCCCTTTTATACCTTGTGTACGTGCTACTACTGCCATCTGTATGCTTGTACATGGACATCTTTTTTTTCTCAGTGTTTACATAAGGGTATAACACTGAAAACAGAATCTACAACTAAAACAAAACTAACATACGTGTAAACGAATTATCTGGGCCACACAACGAATAAAATGAACGAACATTTACGTCAGATAAATCTAGCATTTGCGTTTCACACGATCATTGGTCTGAAAACATGTATTCGATTACGAAAGGTTAAAATCTCTAAATTAGACAGACGGAAAGAAAGATCAACATTAGATTCAAAAAAACATACGAGAGCATGCGAAAGTAATCGATCAACTTTCTACTTACATCTTAAAAGCGAAAACTCAAAGCAGTACACAATGAAATCACTGTAAAAATGAACGCAGTATGAAAGTTTTGGAATAATTATAGATATAGACACATAAGAGAAATTTCACTAATGACTCAGTGAACGTACAAAACCACCTAAAACACAAGCCCTCCTTAGAAAATTTTACTGTAATTTTCGACAGCAGGAAATGATGTCATATGAAATCGCAGATAACACATATATGAAAATTTTTAACCAAATACCATCTATGCAGCAAACACACCATCCTTGACTACCAACAATGAAAAACTCCTAAACATAAAGCACCACAACACACCACAAGATCCCACCTGTAAAAGAGATGCCAAAAAATTATCAAAAATCATTTCATACTTGAGCTGTGGTAAAAAATTGTTGTTTTGAAGAGCGCACCACAGCGCGTAGTGTGAAGCAGTGTGAAGCAGTCGCCCTCCGTTTCTGGCGGTGGCGCCGCTGTGGCAGTCGCAGCTTTGGTGTCTCCCTCTGGTGGGAAAGGGGAAAGGTTGCCTGTTCACGTGCATTTAAGGGGCGCTATGAGCTCGCCAGAAGTCAGTCTTGGTCAGTCTCTCGTCCCCAGCTTGCTAGTCTGTCTCTCGTCCGCATTTTTTAGGCAGTTAGTGTCTGTCTGTCGTTCGGAGTGCCAGTAGGTCTGTCGTTCGGATCAACCTTTAAAGCCGGCAAAATGAGTCTTTCCACTCCACCAGTAAGAGAACTCAGCGAGTGGTCGCCCGGACGGGACGTAGTTCCTGCATCTGAGTCTGCGCGTTAGGCCACCAGTCTGCTCGAGTATGCTCAGGCAATGGTCATTGGCGGTTGGATCGATCGGTTGGTCGGTCGCGCTCTGAGACACAAGATGACTTGTCCGTCTTGAGCGTGAGGTCGCCACGTGAGTCCAGTGGGCCGCGGCGTATAGCGAGGGGTAGTGACTTCGCGGTCGACACGAGAGCAATAGGAGAGTCGTGTGAAGTTAGCACCCCTTTTTCGAGAAATATACATTTTTTTCAGAGTTCTTGATAGATATGGCATAGTTCTAGAGTTCTTTGTACAAAATTTCAATAGTTCTGCAGAATTTAGCGAAGAAAACAACAATATTCGAAAAAATTTTCGTATCGAAAACGTTCTTTGGCAATTTCCGCAAAATGTAAATAAGTACAAGAGTTCTGAGCACAGTTCTGAACAGAGCCCTAAGAGTTCTTTCGAAAATCCAAGTAACGTTTTTTTTGTGCAGCTAATAGTTTGCGAGATAATTGCATTTTAATGAGAAAATCTTTTCACTTACTGTGAAGTTGGCACCCTTTTTTTTAGAAATATATATTTTTTTCAGAGTTCTTGATAGATATGGCATAGTTCTAGAGTTCTTTGTACAAAATTTCAATAGTTCTGCAGAATTTAGCGACGAAAACAACAATACTCGAAAAAATTTTCGTATCGAAAACGTTCTTTGGCAATTTCCGCAAAATGTAAATAAGTACAAGAGTTCAGAACACAGTTCTGAACAGAGCTCCAACAGTTCTTTCGAAAATCCAAGTAACATTTTTTTGTGCAGCTAATAGTTTACGAGATAATTGCATTTTAATGAGAAAATCTTTTCACTTACTGTGAAGTTGGCACCCTTTTTTTCACAAATGTACACTTTTTTCAGATTTCTTGATAGATATGCCATAGTTCTAGAGTTCTTTGTACAAAATTTCAATAGTTCTGCAAAATTTAGCAACGAAAACAATATTCGAAAAAATTTTCGTATTGATGACATTCTTCGTCAATTTTCGCAAATTGTAAATAAGTACAACAGTTCTGAGCACAGTTCTGAACAGAACTCCAAGAGTTCTATCGAAAACCCTATTAACATTTTTTTGTGCAGCTAATAGTTTACGAGATAATTGCAATTTAAGGAGAAAATCTTTTCACTTACTGTGAAGTTGGCACCCTTTTTTTCATAAATGTATACTTTTTTCAGATTTCTTCATAGATATGCCATAGTTCTAGAGTTCTTTGTACAAAGTTTCAATAGTTCTGCAAAATTTAGCGACGAAAACAATATTCGAAAAAATTTTCGTATCGAAGACATTCTTCGTGAATTTTCGCAAATTGTAAATAAGTACAACAGTTCTGAGCACAGTTCTGAACAGAACTCAAAGAGTTCTATCGAAAACCCAATTAACATTTTTTTGTGCAGCTAATAGTTTACGAAATAATTGCAATTTAAGGAGAAAATCTTTTCATTTACTGTGAAGTTGGCACCCTTTCCTTCAGAAATGTATATTTCTTTCACAGTTCTTGACAGGTATGCCATAGTTCTAGAGTTCTTTGTACAAAATTTTAATAGTTCTGCTGAATTTAGGGAAGAAAACAACAATACTCGAAAAAAATTTTCTATCGAAATCATTTTTTGTCAATTTTCGCAAAAATTAAACTGGTACAACAGTTCTGAGGACAGTTCTGAACAGAACCCCAAGAACTCTATCGAAAATCCTAATAACATTTTTCTATGGCGATAATAGTTTGTGATAAATTGATTTAATGTGGGACACACTTTCTCTACAGAAAATATAAATATATTCGTACAACAGTTCTGATGACAGTTCTGGACACCACGTGAAGAGTTCTATCGAAATTCCTAGTAGAATTTTTTAGTGCAGGTAATAGTTTAAGAGGTAATCGCAACTTAATTAAGAACCCCATAAGAGCTCCTACTGTGAAGCTGGCACCCTTTTTTTCAGAAATATATATTTTTTTCAGAGTTCTTGATAGATAAGTCATAGTTATAGAGTTCTCGGTACAAAATTTCAATAGTTATGCAGAATTTAGCGAAGAAAACGACATTGTATAACAAAGCTGATTCAGGAACCCTTTCCTTTTGATACAATTCTTCCTGTTGCCACAATAAATCACTTGTGCATAGATTCCAACTGTACTGATCATTACAAAAATACAACCATTGACCAGCGGCGCACATTTCTTGCAGCGTTGTACAAAGCATTCGGCTTATCCGCTGTGAAAATACCACACTTAACGCTATTTTAAAATTTACGGTGGATGGCTTCCGTTTATCTACAATGTCAGCATCTATCGAATTATCTTCATGCAAACGTGATGCCTGGATCACTCACTTCCCCTTTTAGATACGGAGGAAACTAGAGTTCAGTCTTGTGGAAGTCAAAAAAGGAAATGTGGGCAGCCCTTCTTTTACTGATAGCAAACTCTAGAGAAATCTCCACACTTGTTTTTCTTCATCATGCCAACAAAAGAAAATCTCTCCCTTCATAGCTCTATTATCATTCCAGTACTAGTAAACCAGTTGTCCGCTTTCACATTTCGATCTGACTGATATATAGGTTTACACAGTCACAGAACAACATCAAATTGTTTATTGCTCAGTTGGTAAATCCTTCTGGTTGCAACACAGCGTATATTTCCAAATTGTACAGGTAAAATACTTAAGAATCCACACTTAAGAATCCATACTCGTCTGTTTTGATTGATACATATTGGCGAAAACTGTACCTTCCACAGAATCCTTCCAGCTTCTTGCCTACTGTAACATTTTCTCCAAGGGTGTAAGATTTGTGGTAGTTGCGTACAAACACAGTAAATATTTCCCGAATAGCTGTTAGCTTGTCTAATTGTCTCCTTTCATCACGAATAGCGCGACTGTAAAATCTAAGTCTCTCCAGAATAAATTTGAAACGTTTTATGTTCGTTTGCGAGGTGAAATTTTTCAATGCCATCACCATCAGTTCCACACAGATCTTCCAGGCTTTATCTGTTACTTTTGTTAACAACAATTAAAAACAAGAGACTGATGAAGGCTTTCAATTCAGTATCATCTACTGATTTTACCCCTCTCTCACGCTGAAATGAGGCTTTGATGCTCTCAAAATTCTGATTGGAATACAAAACTACAATAGACAAATATCGTTATCTATGAGGTAATTACAGCATCACAAATGCTGCTTTGGCTGCACCTATTGGTACAGGTAAATTTCGAATAATATTATGCTCTTCGAACAATATGCTTCGAATTTCTTCAACATTATCTAGTACTTCCCACTTAAAATAATAAAATTCCTATAAAATAACGCAACCAGGCGCAGTGTATTAATCTGATATTTGACGTTCAGACAGCGGACACTGACTATTAAACAGTTCAAACAGAATTTAAGTGCAGTTTACATTCTGGATTAGCTTTGTACTACTTACTACGTTGATAAACAAATAAACAAATCGCTGAAATGAAATACGAAAGGGCACAGTGGTTAAAAACGAGCAATCGGCTCATATCTCATCAAGAGAGCATTAGCGTCGATACTGAATCATACATACAACAATGAAAGGCACACATGAAGTGTATATTTTTAGACTCAGGAAGAACCAGATGAATTTTATCAGGTAAAACAGTAATTGTTTTGAACTCTCATGACATCCAGGACCCACTAACAGCTAAAAATATGCCCAGGACCCTCATGGATGAAAGTTATATTGCAACATCACCAGCCGCTAGGATACATAAAAACATGTGCTGTGTGTTACGAATAAATTTGAAATTGATGTCGTTAATATTGTTGCAAACATTTGTTCTAGTTAGAAAGGAAGTGTGGAAGTTTGATGAGTTACACTACAGCGAGAGTTAAAAGTCTTTACAATGTATAGAAATGTAAGTATATTTACCGAATATATCGTACAAACGAACTAAGTAGTATGTTTAAATCCTAATTCAATACATGACTGATAGAGGTGTTATAATGTTGAGGGGATACAGTATTAAAGTTAATAAGAAGTTCGAAATTTGTAAATAAGAACCTCGTTTATTTGGTCCTCAATAATCCAGATTTCTGGTTTATCCGGATTCATATTTTGTGCCCCTTGGTATTTTTCTCTTTTTTTTTCTTATAACACGAAGATGTGTAGTCGGTGAGGTACATAAGCTGCTTATCACCAGGCCGGTAATTTAGTCTAGTACTGAGTGATAAGGAACTCGGAGTGTGTGAATGACATTGTTTCTCAAGTATTGTACATTAATATAACGGTGTATTGATGCCCATCAAGTAAGTTGCATAGTAACCACGCCAACAGCACTCCACCACAGCTCATTGTACCTCTGGTGCGATTCTCGACAGGTGTGACACCATCTGGTTAGCGGCGCGTGTGAATGTATCTGCTCTCTCAGCCATCTGTTTGTTTTGCACTGACGAGCCTTCTCTCCTTGAATCATCTAAGCGTGCACATCCCACGCTTCCACCTACAGTTACTACAGTCAGTCTTAAGAAGGTGTACTGGCATTTGTATAGTGCTGAACATTTAGACTTTTTGTATTTAGTAGAATATACATCCGGTTTTCGATTTTCGGTTTTCCAAAATAAAAGTGAGAATTTACGATCGTACTCATAGCTGTACTTCCAGCAGTACTTCATCTCCTGCGTTCCCAATTTCGTAGAAGTTGTCCTACGAAAATTGCAGAAGAAGCACTCCTGGACGAAAGGATATTGTGACGATATTCTTTGGTCACAGCCTGGGGTTAGAGACCCGGTCCGGCACACAGTTTTTATCTGCCAGTAAGTTTCACATCGGCGCACACCCACTGCAGAGTGAACACACAATCTATTTCATAATCTACTGGCACCATATGTTATGAGGGTTTTTAAAAGAACTCTTTCGATGCTATCCAGAACTGGCAGCAAAAGGGTTGTGCCAATTTATTATAATGTAGACCAAGTGGGTCTCTCGAAAATGCTATTATCTCATTAACTGTTATCCCCACACAAATGTTATTACAGTTGTCGGTAGAACTCTTAGGGTCGTATTAAGAAATGCCGTCAGATCTTTTGTACGAATTTATTACTTTTACATGACAAAAGTGAGTCCCACATTAATTATCTCATATAATATCATCGTCACAAATAATGTTATTATAGTTTTTGGTAGAACTCTGTGGGTGATATTCAGAACTGTCATCAGAACTATTCTACGAATTTTGCTATATTAGATAAAGTGAGTATCAGATTAAAACAATTATTGTATAAACTATTATCGCCACAAAAATGTTCTTATCATTTTCAATGCAACTCTTCCGGTGCTATCCAGAACTGCCAACAGAACTGTTATACAAATTTATTTTTTCCAAACTGACAAATAATTTTTTACCATACCAAAATTTTGCCGTGTTATTGTTTTCTTCCCGAAATTCTGTAGAACTATTCGTGTTTTGAGCAGGGAAATCTAGAACTATTGCATATATATCAAGAACTGTGAAAAAAATTTATATTTATCGTAAAAGGGGTTCAAACTTCACGGGAAATGCTCATAAGCATTCCTTAATAATGGCAGTTACTACGTAAACAATTACCTGCACAGAATATGTTACTAGTTTTTTCGATAGAACTCTTACAATGCTATCCAGAGCTGGCATCAGAGCATACGAACAGACATAATTTTTTTTTTGAGTAAGAGTGCCCCACAATTAATCAATTACCATACAAACTATTACAACCACAAAAAATGTTATTATGATTATAGATAGAAGTCTTGACGTGTTAACCAGAACTGTTCATCAAAACTGTTGAACGAATTTACTTTTTCTGTGGAGAAAGTGTGTCTAACATCAAAGCAGTTACCGTATAAACTATCATCGCCACAAAAAGATGTTATTAGGATTTTCGATAGAGCTCTTGGTGTTCTGTTCAGAACTGTTGTACGAATTTACTTTTTGCGAAAATTGACAAAGAATGTATTCGATACCAAAAATTTTTCGAGTATTGTTGTTTTTTTCGCTAAATTATGCAGGACTATTCAAATTTTGTACAAATAACTCTAGAACTATGACATTTCTATCAAGAACTCTGAATATATATATATATATATTTCTGAAGAAAAGGATTCCAACTTCACAGTAAGTGAAGAGGTTCCCTAATTAAATTGCAATTATATCGTAACGTGTTAGCTGCACAAAAAATTGTAATTATGATATTCTATAGAACTATTGGGGATCTGTTCAGAACTGCCCTCAGAACTGTCGTCCGAATTTACTTTTTGCGAAAATTAATAACGAATGTTTGCTATACGAAATTTTTTTCGAGTATTGTTGTTTTCTTCGTTAAATTCTGCAGAACTATTGAAATTTTGTACAAAGAACTCTAGAACTATGCCATATCTATCAAGAACTCTGAAAATAATATACATTTCTGAAAAAAAGGGTGCCAACTTCACAGTAAGTGAAAAGATTTTCTCCTTAACTTGCAATTATCTCCTAAACTATTAGCTGCACAAAAAAATGTTACTTGGGTTTTCGATAGAACTCTTGGAGTTCTGTTCAGAACTGTGCTCAGAACTGTTGTACTTATTTACAATTTGCGAAAATTCACGAAGAATGTTTTAGATACGGAAATTTTTTCGAATATTGCTTTCGTCGCTAAATTCTGCAGAACTATTGAAATTTTGTACAAAGAACTCTAGAACTATGGCATATCTATCAAGAAATCTGAAAAAAGTATACATTTGTGAAAAAAAGGGTGCCAGCTTCACAGTAGGAGCTCTTATGGAATTCTTAATGAAGTTGCAATTACCTCTTAAACTATTACCTGCACTAAAAAATTTCACTAGGATTTTCGATAGAACTCTTCACGTGGTGTCCAGAACTGTCATCAGAACTGTTGTACGAATATATTTATATTTTCCGTAAAGAAAGTGTGTCCCATATTAAATCAATTTATCTCAAACCATTATCCCCATAGAAAAATGTTGTTGGGATTTTCGATAGAGCTCTTGGGGTTCTGTTCAGAACTGTCCTCAGAACTGTTGTACAAGTTTAATTTTTACGAAAATTGACAAAAAATATTTTCGATAGGAAAATTTTTTCGAATTTTGTTGTTTTCTTCGCTAAATTCTGCAGAACTATTGAAATTTTGTACAAAGAACTCTAGAACTATGGCATATCTATCAAGAAATCTGAAAAAAGTATACATTTCTAAAAAAAAAAGGGTGCCAACTTCACAGTAAGCGAAAAGATTTTCTCCTTAAATTGCAATTATCTCGTAAACTATTAGCTGCACAAAAAAATGTTAATAGGGTTTTCGATAGAACTCTTGGAGTTCTGTTCAGAACTGTGCTCAGAACTGTTGTACTTATTTACAATTTGCGAAAATTCACGAAGAATGTCTTCGATACGAAGATTTTTTCGAATATTGTTTTCGTCGCTAAATTCTGTAGAACTATTGAAATTTTGTACAAAGAACTCTAGAACTATGGCATATCTATCAAGAAATCTGAAAAAAGTATACATTTGTGAAAAAAGGGGTGCCAACTTCACAGTAAGTGAAAAGATTTTCTCCTTAAATTGCAATTATCTCGTAAACTATTAGCTGCGCAAAAAAATGTTACTAGGGTTTTCGATAGAACTGTTGGAGTTCTGTTCAGAACTGTGCTCAGAACTGTTGTACTTATTTACAATTTGCGAAAATTGACGAAGAATATTTTCGATACGAAAATTTTTTCGAATATTGTTTTCGTCGCTAAATTCTGCAGAACTATTGAAATTTTGTACAAAGAACTCTAGAACTATGGCATATCTATCAAGAAATCTGAAAAAAGTATACATTTGTGAAAAAAAGGGTGCCAGCTTCACAGTAGGAGCTCTTATGGAATTCTTAATGAAGTTGCAATTACCTCTTAAACTGTTACCTGCACAAAAAAAATTCACTAGGATTTTCGATAGAACTCTTCACATGGTGTCCAGAACTGTCATCAGAACTGTTGTACGAATATATTTATATTTTCCGTAAAGAAAGTGTGTCCCATATTAAATCAATTTATCTCAAACCATTATCGCCATAGAAAAATGTTGTTGGGAATTTCGATAGAGCTCTTGGGGTTCTGTTCAGAACTGTCCTCAGAACTGTTGTACAAGTTTAATTTTTACGAAAATTGACAAGAAATGTTTTCGATACAAAAATTTTTTTCGAATTTTGTTGTTTTCTTCGTTAAATTCTGCAGAACTATTGAAATTTTGTATAAAGAACTCTAGAACTATGCCATATATATCAAGAACTCTGAAAAAAATATATATTTCTAAAAAAAAGGGTGCCAACTTCACAGTAAGTGAAAAGATTTTCTCATTAAAATGCAATTATCTCGTAAACTATTAGCTGCACAAAAAAATGTTACTTGGATTTTCGAAAGAACTCTTGGAGCTCTGTTCAGAACTGTGCTCAGAACTCTTGTACTTATTTACATTTTGCGGAAATTGCTAAAGAACGTTTTCGATACGAAAATTTTTTGAATATTGTTGTTTTCTTCGCTAAATTCTGCAGAACTATTGAAATTTTGTACAAAGAACTCTAGAACTATGGCATATCTATCAAGAACTCTGAAAAAAATGTATATTTCTCGAAAAAGGGGTGCTATCTTCACACGACTCAATAGGAGTCAACCCACGACATCAGTGTGGCCGGTGCGAGCTGCGACGCCGTGAGACGGGAGATCGGCGCCCCTTCCTTCGTGCGTTGAAGCGGCTGGCAGCGGACGGTTCGGGAGAGCGATTTGGGGGTGCTGCGCCAGGTCTTCTCGAGAAGTCGCAGTCTATTAGAAGTTAAGTGATTGGTGATATGTTGTTTGATTTACTCTTGTTAAATTCTACTTGTTTTCTTGGAGAGGTCACCAGCCGTTTTGCTTTTGGGTCGTCCCACCATTCTTCTCCGTTTGCCCACCCGCGGGAAGGTGGTTGTCTATAAATTCGGTGGTCCGTTTTTCCCTTGTGGAGTAGGGGCGGGTTAGAGCAACCTGCGGTTCGGGTTCTTCGGTAATCTCCATGTCAACCTACCGTACGTTAGTAGCTGCTTCTGTCATGTTTTTCAGATTTGATGTGTTAACAAATTCATTGCTTGGAGTGTAACGGCCTAATACCTTAAATATGTTTTGATCTTTGGTAACTTTGATGATATTGCCTATGATCTTGAGAGGCGGTACCTGTGTACTGTAGAGCATCTTAACTATTGTTTGGCCAACCTTGTAGAATGTTATATAAGATTGCATTTAATGGGCTTTTATTTAAATGATCATTTTAGTATATAAAGTTGCCACCCTTTCACCGTAAGACTTTTTCTTAGAAGTTAAAATCAAGTTGCATCTTCGGTGGCAAGGTTATTATTTTAATTGTTAGTGTTTTGCACCATTTCCATCCCTCCTACGGGGGGGTGCAGCATTTTTGTGCTTGTGTAAATTGTTAAAACTCTTAGTTTAAATTAATCTGGTGTGTTGCAGATTAGCACCAGTGTAGTCTTTCAGAGGAAGTTGTGAGCGATCGTAACTACGGCCGTGTCAAAAGGGAGTGGCAAGGTTCTCTGCCCGAAAGCTCATACAGTCAAAACTTGTTTCTTTCTGCCTCTGAATAAATTGTAACTTTGATATTACAGGGTGCTTTCTGATTATAATTTTAAATCTGTTTCATTTAAAAAATGTTTTTAGGCACTATTAAAGTGAATGAAATTCCCATTTGCTAAAAGGAATTTGGTTATGATTTCATCAGTTACTCCCTGGCAACTACTTCCATGCTTACGTAGTGTGATTAAATGTGTCAATGTTCTTGATGAATCGCTAGTAAATAAAATAAATTCTTCAGAACATTCTTTGAAAATAAACCACGGTTCACTACTGTAAAAACTATGTGGTTATAATAACATTGTTTCATAAGAGATAGCTCACAATTGGGACCTGGATGCCAAATGATGATCAACGCCAACTATAGGTTATTAAAAATCTAATTTATAATAAAGATGGTACTGCTCAGACATAATCCATAAATATGGTTCATTTTTCACAGCATCCACATGTGCACTTGAAAACGGCATTTTAAGCCGAAACAGGCTAGCCCGTTGTCAGGAAATCTCCAAATACAAACAGACAAAGATTACATTGAAACTACAGCTGACTTTTTAAAAAATGTCGTAGCTCGGCTTAGTTCATATTGCTGCCCCTTCTGACAGAAATCCGTAGAAGTTATCATCAAAAGAAGATATGGGGAACATACCTAGTTATTCGTGTCTACAGATAAAGGTCTCGAAATTAATCTAAGCTAAATTATCCATAGTGAAACAATCAAGCACATCGGAGCAAAAATATGGATGAAAGAAGAAATTACAAAGAAGTTATCACAGAAAAATGTATTCAACCAAGAACTGTAATTAGCTCACTTAAGACTATGTAACAACTTAAAACAGCTAATATTTGATTATGCAAAAAGATTTACAGATAGAGACGTCATGCTCACCAATCAACAAATACGTAAACGCACAAGAAATACTTGGAAAAGTTGATGGACATCAAATATTATAGGCAACAGTCTGAACAACAAATTACGTTACTTTTCCAATTCTGTACATGCGTAAAAAATCAAAGGAACATGGAACTTACGAAAGAAGAAACTGACTTAATAGAAGCTTAAAATATAACCTAGAGCCATAGGTTACGTAGCACATCAATGAAACAACTAATAGCAGCAACAGCTATCGATATGGTTAGCCTGTACATGTCGGTATTCTCTCTGTCATTCTGCTTTTAGACGTTATTATGATCACAGAGTGTCTGGATCGATGACTTTGATCCGTTTACTGATTGACGTAAGACCAAACCTACTTAGGGCTTAGATAGAATTTTACTTTCGAACCCCCTGAGTGCTTCATACATGACTCTCCTTGCACTGATCTAAGCTTTGTTAAGTTTTTGTTTGTTGTCGAGGCTTAGGCTACGTTTATAGCAGACAGAGAGAGGGAGGGAGCGCAGTTTTCTAGCATAGCTATCGAACCATGTTTTGTTTTTCCTATCCCTCACAGCTGCACTCGGCAGATGCTCGTCTGAGGAGCATTGTACAATGTTTTTCAACTTTGCCCTTTTGTCCATAACATCTTCATTCCTGTATATGAATGTTTCATGTTTACCACTCAGGTACTGAAACATTCGTTGCTGAATAGATGCTACTTGCATGAGGACTTTAAAACTTCGTTCCTAAACATGGTTCTGAATGTTCTTTCAACGACGTTTGTACACAGGTAACTTTAAAGTTTAGTTCTCTTCTCTGGTAGATCGTATATTGTGATTGTGGAGCTTACAGCTCTCGATAATTTCATTTTTAGCCACGTTTAAACCACAATAAGATTTTTTCAGATACTTGTAGTATCAATCCGCTGTGTGTATGCGATTTTTCCAAAATGGAAGGTGAAAAAAGCCCTCCGGAACGTCGCCGATACCTGTTAAGAAACGGGTGAGATTTTATTTGATTGATGTAGTACTAAAACCTTCACTGGCATAGCATGTAAATGGTTTTCTAAGCTTCTACTATCGATTTATCCTCTTCTCAGCAGTCTCTTAATATTTTGGAACGGTGATAAAGTGTCGGCTGTTTTCTTCAAATTTCGCCCTGTGTTGAAGACTACTATTGTTTTCAAGTGTTGAAACCTCAGGTGCTTCTCGTATAATGAAGCTGAGACTATCACTGTGAACTGTAAGAATATATCAAATGGCCCTGTGTCTTCACCACAGAATAGTTTTGATTTCGGTAGAAGCAGAATTCAGAAACTACACGATAAACTAAGATGTGTATCGAGTGCATCGACCTGTCAGATATTCGCCAGTATTTATTCTCTGTTGCACATCCTTCAGAATGCTTTAGTTAACTCGAATCTATGCTCATTAAAACAGCAACATTGTTGTGCTACAAATTTACACGATCCAGTAAGCGCAAAGCCATTAAGATGGTCCCTATTATTCTTGCAACTGCTCGGTATCAGGTTTTATGAAGTTTGTTTAAAGTGCATTTCTCTTCGATCCATAAAACAAAACGCTGACTCTTTCTCCTGGCCTTCAGGTAAATTACTTTCTCGTAGTTTCGAGTCGATGGCTGTTGATGAGAGTTGGCAAGTTAGCTAGTGAAGCCGGAAATTAAAGAATATGGAGCGATAAAACTTAAATTAACAGAATTTCAATGCATTCTTCCACTGTATCTTATTTTAAGACAGCGGAAATTAAAACAGTGAACATATCGAAATATGTGCATTGCTATAATATGTGCACCGCTTGAAGATGGTTGCTTAAACGTATATTGCAATCCATTTAGCAAATATCTATATTACATTCCTAAGCAGTTAATAAGTATATGCAGTCACTCAATCAGTGGAAAAGAAGTACTTCATTTATTTTACTTTAATGTAGTAATGACTTTAAGCTGTCTTTGACACTTACCAAAAATTATACACATCTTAATAGTTTCGTGAGACTGCGGCTTGCTACAAAGGCCAGGTTACCACAGAATTAAACAAATACCGTCTAGAACAGTAGCAATGCCAATAATAATGTACTAGAGTCGTAATAGGTAGGTAGATAAGTAAAACGAATCCAAGCAATCTAAAAAGAGCAAATGCTGTAATAATTACGGAAATGAGGATGATAGTGACAGTAGCAGTAGCAGTAATGGAAACAGGCACTGTGTGCAATGTAGAGCAGAATGAAGATCCTCAAATACTGTACTACATTCACCATAATACTTCACCTCACTTAGTGAGGCACTGCGAGCGACTTTCTCAGTGGATTTTATTTCAATAATAAGTGTACTGCGTATAAACTGTAGGTACCTCATCTTGTCATTGTCACCTACTTAGGATACGGTTGATTTCCAGTTATTGATTACCTGAATGTCTTTGTTTAAATAGTTAAAACTATTAAAAGACTCATTGCCAGTTTTGTTTGTTTGCTGAAAGCTAACTAAAAGTAATTAATAATGAAGCCTCAATATGTAAACAGTGTTGTTCAGTAATATTCAGGGATAATGTCATTCTTGCTACTTGAGTGAAGATAAACTAAAATAAAATAACTTAAAATTAAAGCAATTTTGGCAGTTTCAATCTAAAGACAGAAATAGATTAAGTTCGCGTATTTCAACTCTGGGTCTGTTGTAATAATGCTATTGTATACTGGCATGGTTCGTATTTCGGCGTTGTCAATCTGTTGAAAACCAACAGTTGCTTATTTGATCCAGTAAATGTTCATAGTAATTACATTCCGCTCAAAGTACGTAGTTTGCCTTATCCAGGAAACTAGCGAACGTAAGTAAATGTTAGTCTGAGATTATGTACATTATTTATGCAACAAAAGAGCTATCTCCAGTAAATCGTTGACATTTCGACAATGAGTTTAAAATACCTTTTCCGAACTAACATCTCTGAGTATTAACCATATCTTTCTTTCTTCATTATTATTTCGCAACGTATTCTGTTGCCAGAAACTTGTCAAGCTTCTGTTGCTACATGTGCAGCCAAACTGTTACGTATTAATTGGTGACCGCATTATCGATCCGACATTGGACAGACAGTGTCCAATTGGGCTGGGGACTGTGTTAATTAATTTACGTATTATTTCAATTAGTTTTGTTATGGACTCTTTGAGTCATATGGTATCACTTTCGTATTTTATGAGGTTGGTGGCAGTGTTATAAATACAAAAAAAAAAGTTTAACATGCAGGAGTAGAATAGGATGGTCATTAGAAAGATTTGTTGTACACTTCTCTCCACTAACCGATCAGAATTTCTTCGCAGACTATAGCCTCACCCAATATCAAGTTCATTTGGCACACGCAGTCACGGTCATATTATGGCGTTAACCGACATCGAAATAAGTGTCCAAGGAATAGAAAAGCAACTGGAATCACTCAATAGAGGAAAGTCCACTGGACCTGACGGGATACCAATTCGATTATACACAGAGTACGCGAAAGAACTTGCCCCCCTTCTAACAGCCGTGTACCGCAAGTCTCTAGAGGAACGGAGGGTTGCAAATGATTGGAAAAGAGCACAGATAGTCCCAGTCTTCAAGAAGGGTCGTCGAGCAGATGCGCAAAACTATAGACCTATATCTCTTACGTCGATCTCTTGTAGAATTTTAGAACATGTTTTTTGCTCGCGTATTATGTCATTTCTGGAAACCCAGAATCTACTATGTAGGAATCAACATGGATTCCGGAAACAGCGATCGTGTGAGACCCAACTCGCCTTATTTGTTCACGAGACCCAGAAAATATTAGATACAGGCTCCCAGGTAGATGCTATTTTTCTTGACTTCCGGAAGGCGTTCGATACAGTTCCGCACTGTCGCCTGATAAACAAAGTAAGAGCCTACGGAATATCAGACCAGCTGTGTGGCTGGATTGAAGAGTTTTTAGCAAACAGAACACAGCATGTTGTTATCAATGGAGAGACGTCTACAGACGTTAAAGTAACCTCTGGCGTGCCACAGGGGAGTGTTATGGGACCATTGCTTTTCACAATATATATAAATGACCTAGTAGATAGTGTCGGAAGTTCCATGCGGCTTTTCGCGGATGATGCTGTAGTATACAGAGAAGTTCCAGCATTAGAAAATTGTAGCGAAATGCAGGAAGATCTGCAGCGGATAGGCCTTTGGTCAGGGAGTGGCAACTGACCCTTAACATAGACAAATGTAATGTATTGCGAATACATAGAAAGAAGGATCCTTTATTGTATGATTATATGATAGCGGAACAAACACTGGTAGCAGTTACTTCTGTAAAATATCTGGGAGTATGCGTGCGGAACGATTTGAAGTGGAATGATCATATAAAATTAATTGTTGGTAAGGCGGGTACCAGGTTGAGATTCATTGGGAGAGTGCTTAGAAAATGTAGTCCATCAACAAAGGAGGTGGCTTACAAAACACTCGTTCGACCTATACTTGAGTATTGCTCATCAGTGTGGGATCCGTACCAGACCGGTCTGACGGAGGAGATAGAGAAGATCCAAAGAAGAGCGGCGCGTTTCGTCACAGGGTTATTTGGTAACCGTGATAGCGTTACGGAGATGTTTAATAAACTCAAGTGGCAGACTCTGCAAGAGAGGCGCTCTACATCGCGGTGTAGCTTGCTCGCCAGGTTTCGAGAGGGTGCGTTTCTGGATGAGGTATCGAATATATTGCTTCCCCCTACTTATACCTCCGAGGAGATCACGAATGTAAAATTAGAGAGATTAGAGCGTGCACGGAGGCTTTCAGACAGTCGTTCTTCCCGCGAACCATACGCGACTGGAACAGGAAAGGGAGGTAATGACAGTGGCACGTAAAGTGCCCTCCGCCACACACCGTTGGGTGGCTTGCGGAGTATCAATGTAGATGTAGATGTAGATTAGTTTTGGGATAGGTTGCAATGTCTAGAACCGAATATTTTTTGAGATACAGGCCATTTTACATGTGTGAAAACCGATTTGAACTCGGGAATGCAGATACCTAGAACTTAGCACATTTTGAACTAGACTCAGGCTCTTGGTCTGGCGGTAGGAATACCTTCTCTTATCCAGCTGTCTCCAGTTCAGTGGTTCTGAAGTGTAAATGTGTTCCATTACTGTAGTTACAACATCTTATCTTGTTTCTTATATTTCACTGCAACAGCAGTTCTGAAGTGAATACGTTTAATTAAGTATCGATGAAATCAATATTTTCTGGCATATATCATGTTCACCAAACAACATTCAGAACCGACCATTTCACAGTTATTCTCCTACTCAGAGCTGTGAAGCCTGTGATATCGAACATTACACGCACTTGAGAAGGAGTAATAAGAGTTCATTTTTTAACAGGCTTAGAGTGCCTGAATCACAAGTGCTGTATTATCGAATAGACGGCACGCCAGTCGCATATCCTTCTCCAAGTAACTGTGCGAGTGATGTCCTCTTGGAGATTACCCCGAGGATAAGTCTGTCATCCCTTATCTTTCAAGAACGTATTTTGAAATGTGTAGGTGCACGCATCGGACCCTATTCCCTTGGGAGAGTTTAGTAAGAATGGGACCAGCCTGGACGTGTGTTATCGTACATCAGGTGTCCTTGCTCTTTCTTACGGTTCCACTCTTCCGGTCTTCTAGTCTTGTAGTTCTAAGTACTGTAAGTCATCGTAAGCACACCGTCGCGATGTTCGGACGATAGGACGCAGTGGTTTCTAGATTGCCGGTGCCAAAGTGGAATTTTTTTAAACTGCGACTTCAGAACTTCTTTGTACCGTTTCAGTTAATCCTGTTTTCGTTGTCCGTTCCTGGGTTGGCCATGCATTGTTTGTTTTAATGGGTTTAGGGCATGTCGGTAACATGAACAGCCTGTCGAATTTAGTGTTTGATGGTGAGGGTCCCCTACATTGGTAGTGCTTGTTTCCTCCATGGTACTGATAATACGCCAGTCTTGCCGGTTCGCTTACCTATGGTAGCGCTGATATTTCTCGAAGAGCCGTAGGTGTCTCCTAAAGGTGGTCTAGGCCTCGCTTCAGTAAATGAGAATTGATATTGACCAAAATATTAGTCCGAGAGCTGAGACCTGGATTGTAGAAGATCCGGCCAAAAGCGCTAGCACATGCTGGATTTCAGCGTCAGTATTTGCGTTAATCGAGAGTTGACTGCCAAGGTAAGGAAAGATGTGAACATTCTGCAGGATTCCACCGTTGAATGAGAACCTAATTGAAGAAACTGAAACTCGTGAACTGGTATCTGCGTATGAGCCAAAAACCTCTCGCTAGTGATGTGAAAGTAAGTACCTTTTAAATTTCCGTTTACTTATTCTGATACAGAATCGTCTATGCTACCGTACTTTCAAACATGAACTTAACAATGCAAACAACTTTTTATGTGAGTGTTATCAATTAATCTAAACCGGTTTTAATGAGGTTTAATATAAAGAATGGTCCTCAATAACAGACAGAACAGTTTTTCATGAAAGAATCACACACAATGGCTAACTGCCGCGTAACAAAAAGATACCCTGTCATGAAAAAGCATCTACTGAATTTACATGATATCTTGAAACGCAACCAGCTGGAGGAAGATCTCTGTGAGCCCTTATATTGAAAAGAAATTTGCCAGGGCTGGCATAATTGGATGAGGTGCTCGACTTATGGCAGATATATGGAAAACCTGTACCTGCACCAATGGCTATGAGCCAAGTACGATCAGATACTGTCAGGCAGAATCCAAGTGTAGTTTTGAGCGTGGTGCGAGAGTGTCTGACCATGAAAAGAATTAATAAGGCGTTACAGCTTCCTTGCTGTGACAGGTGACGCAAGACGCAGTCATCTGCGTGTTGGCAGCATCGATACCCCGCCAATATACGTGTTGGTGAACCATATTTTTAGTAACGACCACCCCCTCCGCCCTCCCCCCTCCCTCCCCCAAAGGTGCACCTCGTGAGTAAGGCCAGCACCTATTGCCGTAGTGATGTCGGTATAATCACGCTGGTGCGGTGGTTCTCGCCCTGAAGGAGTAGCACGTCGTGGAGGGTAGACACGCCGCACCCCGTGCCCTCTGTGGCAGTATGCTTGGATTTGCAGGTTTCGCATGTGTCTGCAATCGGAGCGCAACCCCTGCTGGACCAGACGGAGGAGCTCCTTGATGACTGGGTCGTCTGCAGAGTGTCCAGCCACCAGCGTTTTGTCCAGTGGGAGGCTTGCTTCTGCTTCGTCTGCCTCCATATCTATGTGGAAACAAACTTCCTGAATTGCAACACACTTTGCCCTGCGATGATGACATTGATGATGGAGATATAAAACACTGGCTTCCCAATAGCAATTGTTGGGGTCTGTGTTTCGGTGCTTGGCCGTTTTGCGCTATCTGCCAGTTTATCCTGATTGGGAGTGGACAGATCTTGCAGAGTTGCTGCCAGACAAATGATGGTTCAAAAGCCCTAATGATGGGCAAGCAAATTTCTAACGAAGGGTCTTTCAATTTCAACAAGTCCTCTCAGAGTGCGTCATTCGGCAGGTGCACCAATATCATGTCACTTAGTAATGAAGCTGCATATGACTGTATTCCGAATTATTGTACACGTATCTACAGTCCCTCCGTTAAGTTGTTGTTCGAGATGGTATACCTCTGCTCCTGCGTAAAAAAAAAAAAAAAAAAAAAAAAAAAAAAAAAAAAAAAAAAAAAAAAAAAAAAAAAAGGCATTGCTGCCCGTTACCGGATATGTCGTAATGCAGGAAGTGGTGCTGCTTCATCCTAGCGACGTAGTTAGCTCATGGTTCGACCTTGTGGTCGAATGACTAGAACGACAGTGCTGTCCGAGGAACGCCTTGATCATGGTGTCGATTCTGGAGTAACAGTTGCATACCTGTGAAATTGAGCCTGAAACTGCAGCTACTCTGTCTTTAAAGTCTTGTCTACCCCAACGAATAATAATACAGTATTTGCTAGTTGAAAGTCATAGTCTGAAGGCCATCGTTTAGAAACAGACTAGTTAGTTGCACAAAATGAAAGTGCTTAGTCTTATTGAGACTGTCTTGAAGCGAAGTTCATGTAAATATTCAGTTTTCCGTCAATGAACGGAGTTAAAGTTCCACAAAGGTTTAAATTCTTCCCTCCAGGCACTGAGTCTGCAGTCAAAGCAATGCAACAACAGTTTAAGCAAATATAATTGCGTAGGCTTCCGCGGCCAGAGTCGGTCGATATAAAAGTTTTCTGGGTATGGTACCGCGTCATCAAGTATAAAACTACAGCTTCTGGAGCAAAGTTAGGCAAAGTTTTACGACATCCACAACCACGAAGACAGGTAAGTCAGCGGCGTCGCGGCGACTCAGGGCGTCGTCGGTAGCGGCAGCGTCTGCTCGGTGGCGCATACGGCGGCATCAGCGAGGACTGGATGTCCGATATGCGGTCCTGGCTCTGTGTTAAAAGCCGAATGACGGCCGTGCGCCGGGCTAAATGTTGTCCAAAGGTAGGGTGTCTTGGGATCTATTTTTGGTGAAGAGTATTGTCGAAGAAAATAGGTTCCCGCGACCCACGATATTTGGCGGTGCTGCTAGGACGGCCAAGCGGAAACCAGGAAATCTACGTTTTGCCTCGCAAGAGAGCAACCCCTGACGCTGGTAGGTATGGTGTGTTATCAGTCTTGCTGGCGTAGGGTCGCGACATAGCAAAATGCATATGCGAACATTACACTGAGGAGCCAAAGAAACTGGCACACCTGCCTAATATAGTGTAGGGCACGTAGAAGTGCCACAACACGTCGTGGCATGGACTCGACTGATGTCCAAATTAGTGCTGGAGGGAACTGACACCATGAATCCTGCAGGGCCGTCCATAAATCCGTAAGAGTACGATGGGGCGGAGATTTCTTCTGAACAGCACGTTGCAAGGCATCCCAGATATGCTCCATAATGTTCATGCCTGGGGAATTTGGTGGCCAGCGGAAGTGTTTAATCTGCGAAGAGTGTTCCTGGAGCCACTCTGTAGCAATTCTGGACGTGTGGAGTGTTGCATTGTCTTGCTGGAATTGCCCAAGTCCGTCGGAATGCACGATGGACAGGAATGGATGTAGATGATCAGATAGGATGCTAACATACGTGTCACCTATCAGAGTCGTATCTAGACGTGTCAGCGGTCCCATATCAGTCCACCTGCACACGCCATACGCCATTACAGAGCCTCCAACAGCTTGAACAGTTCCCTCCTGAGATGTGGGTCCATGGATTCATGAGGTTGTCTCTATACCCGTATACGTCTATCCGCTCGATACAATTTGAAACGAGACTCGTCCGACCAGGCAATTTGTTTCCAGTCATCAACATTCCGATGTCGGTGTTGACGGGCCCCGGCGAGGCGTAAAGCTTTGTGTCGTGCAGTTATCAAGGTTACACGAGTGGGCCTTCGGCTCCGAAAGCCCATACCGATGGTGTTACGTTGAATGGTTCACATGTTGACCCTTGTTGATGGCCGAGCATTGGAACTGAAGCAATTTGTGGAAGGGTTGCACTTCCGTCACGTTGAACGATTCTCTTCAGTCGTCGTTGGTCCCGTTCTTGCAGGATCTTTTTCTGGCCGCAGCGATGGAGATATGATGTTTTACACGATTCCTGATATTCACGGTACACTCGTGAAATGGTCGTACGGGAAAATCCCCACTTCCTCGCCACCTTGAAGATGCTGTGTCTCCCATCGCTCGTGCGGTGACTATAACACCACGTTCAAACTCACTTAAATCTTGATAACCTGCCATTGTAGCAGCATTAACCCATCAAACAACTGCGCCAGACACTTGTTGTCTTATACAGGCGTTGCCGATCGCAGCGCCTTATTCTGCCTATTTTCATATTTATATCTCTGTATTTGAATACACATCCCTATACCAGTTTCTTTGGGGCTTCATTGTAATACAGGCGTTGTACAAAGGTATTGTTTCCCTATTCGTCAGCCTGCCAAAAGTCCTAAAAGAAAGTTTGCTGATAAGAATGATCGACGTGTATCATTTCGATGGGTACGTTGCAAGGAAGCCAAAAGTGGGTAATTGGGTGACATTGAATATCAGCTGATACTAGGTAGTGAAACTGCTCCTTGCTTGACTTAATGAACACAGCGTTTGATTCTTCCACATGAGTTCACTTGGATCTTAGGAATCCAATTTAGATCAGTTATAATAGCAGAAAATGGCTCAGTTTCTTTAAGAACTAATGCTTTCCTCTGTATGGAGCGTCAGTTTATAATCTGCGTGAGAAAACTAACGTCATTTGCCTTTCTGTTCGCCGGCCTGAGTGGCCGAGCGGTTCTAGGCGCTACAGTCTGGAACCGCGTGACCGCTACGGTCGCAGGTTCGAATCCTGCCTCGGGCATGGATGTGTGTGATGTCCTTAGGTTAGGTAGGTTTAAGTAGTTCTAAGTTGTAGGGGACTGATGACCTCAGCAGTTAAGTCCCATAGTGCTCAGAGCCATTTGAACCTTCCTGTTCATTGCACACATATACCTATTTTAATAAAGTTGGTATCGGTAGAGCAAGTGTTATTTTGCTAACTAGTTGGTTAAACCACAATTCTGCAAAATCTAGCACCACTGCTAGTCATTTCCTTTCCTGTTCCATTCGTAAACCGAGAGAGGGAAAACGAGTGTCTGTATTTCTTCGCACTGACCCTAATTTCTCTCCCTCGCGGCCCTTACGCGAAATGTACGTTGGCGACAGAGTATAATCTTTCTGCAACCAGCCGCAGATGCCGTTTCTCTAAATTAGCTTAGAAGTGTTTCGTGAAAATAACGTCGTTTTCCCTTCAGTGATTCCTATGTTAATTCACGAAATCTCTATGACCTTCCCGTGTTAATCGAACCTACCGGTAACAAATCTAGCAAAATGCCTGTGAATTTCTCCGATATTTTCGTTTAAACCAACCTGGAAGGGATCAAAAAAATGGCTGTAAGCACTATGAGACTTAACATCTGAGGTCATCAGTCCCCTAGAACTTAGATCTATTTGAACCTAACTAACCTAAGGACATCATACACATCCATGCCCGAGGCAGGATTCGAACCACCGACCGTAGGGGTCGCGCAGTTCCAGACCGAAGCGTCTAGAACCGCTCGGCCACACCAGCGGGCTGGAAGGGATCCCAGACACTGGCAATACTTAAGAATGGGTCACTTTAGTTTTCCATAAGTCGTCTCCTTTGTTGATGAGTTGCACTCTCTTAAAATTCTACCAATAAACTGAAGCCGACCGCTTCCCTTCCCTACTCCCTACTGCTCGTTCCATTTCATACAGCTTCAACGTTACGCCCCAATATTTAATCGACATGACTGTTTTAAGCAATACACTACTAACATCATATTCGAATATTCTACTTGTTTGCATCATCTTACTTTTTTGTACATTCATCCCACCAAATGTCCGACCCCGGTAGCTGAGTGAGAGCCGGCACGGTAGCTGAGCGTGTTCGGTCAGAGAGCTGTTTGGTCTCTGTAATAAAAAAAAACTGTGTGGAAGAATCAACAAACGAACTTGAGCGGATGTCATGTGACGTCCGCAACGACCACACACAACGATCAACAACGAACAAAGTGAAAAAAGGAAGAAAAAGGAAAAAAAAAGTTGACAGCGTGATAGGATGTCAATCCTGAGGTACCGGGTTCGATTCCCGGCTGGGTCGCAGATTTTGTCCGCTCAGGGACTGGGTGTTGTATTCTCCTAATCATCATCATTTCGTCCTCATCGACGCGCAAGTCTTCGAAGTGGCGTCAAATCTAAAGACTTGCACCCGGCGAACGGTCTACCTGATGGGAAGCCCTAGCCACACGATATTTACATTTTTATCCCACCAAATACTCGTAAATATTCTCAGTCACCCTGTATCCTTCTGAAGTCACTCAGCGGGAGCACTGTCCGATACGCTACATCATCATGGATTAACAGTTGCAGACTGCTGCTTGCCCTTCCCGTCAGATGATTTACGTGTATAGAGAACAATTTTGTGGGTCCGCTCTTTTACCCCTCTTATATCAAGGAGTGACTTAGGTCTATTTCCAGTCGCTTGAGACTGTGCATTGGACGAAGGTTTCGCGATAAAGGCAATCTAAGTAAAGAGGCAATGCCGATGAGTATTCTCTGTAAAACCGAACTCGGATCCGGACCGCCAACTTATTCGTTTTAAAGTATTTCCATTGTTTCCCAATGCAAGCGCTGCAAATTTCTTTGTCCTCCATATGGGAATCTGTGCGACGGCTACTATTTCTTTACCATCCTTCTGAGTGAATGAATTTTTAAACGCTAAATTTAAAACTTCAGCTTGTCTTTTGCTGTCTTCTATTGCTACACCAGAGTGGTAAGCGTGACTGGATAGAAGCCTTCGACCCGCTTTGTTTTTCTGTAGGACCAAAATTTTCTCAGGTTCCCAGCAAGATCTTTCGCTAAGAAAGTATGGATGATGGTGGAAGTTTCGCGGATCGATCTCTTGCAGAGGCACGAATTTCTAGCAACTTTCGCATGTCACCATTTCCGCGTTCTTTTTTGAACAAAAAAAAATGCAATAATGTCGGGTTTCAGCATTTTCCGAGTTTCATTGTTAAACCATGGTGCGTCCTTTTTGTCCTTAATCCAGTTACTCTGAACGTACATCTCCTATTAAGAGAATATCCATTGTAAGAGTTCTGTCTCGGAAATGTTACCCTCCTAAGGAACGGAAAAGTCACCTTCCCCTTATTAGTTATGCACATCTTCGTAAGTCACAAATGGCTATTGGTGTAATAAAACAGTAGCACGTCGAAACACACTCGACAGAAGCTTACTCTTTCAAAATTCGCATATTGCTTAACAACTGTCAGACGCTAATTCAAAGCTGCATGTGAGTCTTCCTTTATGCTGTGTGGCCACTAATCCGTACTTGCCGGTAGAAACAGAAAGTTGTCGTGGTTGGAGCTATAACAACATATGCGATTTAACAGTGGGAGGCACTCATTATATAACTGTTGTACAACAGCCTTCATTTAATTTATTTCATAATCATTACTGCAAATAAGCACCGCATTTGAGAATGAACTTCTCTGTTGTGCACTGTCGCGAAACTCAGTTGATCAGTACGCCACGAAAAGCTTGTCGGCAATTAATAATCTCACAATTTCTTTATAGTCAACAATACATTGTACGTGAACAGTGTTGCATCTGCTTAGAACTTTGCACGTTATGAGGTGTAAAAGCATAGTGAATAGAGTAAAAAATGACCAATATGTTGTACTTAATAAATGAATGAAAACCGGAATGAAAGTGAGAGAATTGAATAGTATACTACGTGTGAAATATCATAAGAAATAGATGAGCCAAACTCAGACATCTCTATTAAAAATCCTAGTAATTGTACCGATATAGGAAGAACAGACTTAGCCAGTACCTCTGCTGGCTTTGAGTGCTCTTCTGGTCAGTATTTCCGACGTCGGGAATCATGTTGCAGGAAAGGGGACTGACAATTCCTTAATGTATAAAGGTTTATAGAATCTATAGTAACCTGCAAGCATTATAATTTCAAAAAATGGCGTAGATGGTATAATAAGAACATTTCGATTGGACTGGTTATCATTATTTACATTTATGGTTTATTCTGAAGCATGATTTAAGAGAAATACAGGTCACAGCCGCAGTTGGGTCTTGAATTAAATTCAATGGTGATAAGTGAAAATTTGTGTCGGATCTGGACTAAAACCAGATTTCTCGCTTGACAGCGGCCGCCTTAACCGTTACGGCTATCCAGACATGCTTCCCTCCCAACCCAAATTCTCAACTTGCCGCACGCGTCCCCCGTCCGTTCACCCCACTGCTCGCAGTTTTTCCTGATTTCCGCGAAAGTGCGGATATAGTGTGCCTCCGTACATAAGTCATCATTATTGTCGGGGCTCATATATATATATACATTATACGTGTGGTGTCTGTGTGCTTTGTGCCTTGACGGTACTGATGATAAGTACTGGTGCACACTATGTCCGCACTATTGCAGGAATGAGGTAAAGCTGCGAGCAATGAGGATAAAGGATGGTGGATGCAACATGTGTAGTGTATGACAGGTTGAGAATTTTGTTTGGAGGGAAGCGCGACTGGATAGCCGAAACCTTAAGGCGACCCTTCGCACGGAACAGGAAATCCGGGTTCCAGTCCCGCTTCAACTGCAATTTTCATTTGTCGCCATTGAATTTAATTCAATGCCCAATTGTGGTAACTCCTATCTGTATTCCTCTTGAATCATATGTACGGCCTCTGTATCAAAAACGGCCGATAGAACAGACACCAAATATTTAATAATATTTTAAAGCGGTGATTTCTAAGTTTTATATGTTTTCCGACAATGTATAACGCATGACAGTCATCATGGCGCATTCATATGCCGTCCATCCACCAATTTCAAAAAGTTTCACAAATCTACAAGAATGCATACGCATTCCGAACGGTATAAAGATGAATTTGAAAAGTCAAGTAATTTTGTTTACTTTCGAAAACTAAGAGTGTAGAAGAACTCGACTATGAGAATCTTCCGAAATGAGTACAAACTAATAGCGCTAAGTTTAAATAAATTGTTTTTGCGTGTTTTTAAGAAGATAAACAAATTGAATGTTGGTTTTAATAATTTATTGTATTTTACAGTAGACTCAGGTGATGAAATATTGCAGAAACATTTTGAACGTGCTCCTAAAAATGCCACTTATATTTATTTCTTAAACCAAAATGATTTGGATTCTGAAATAAACCTTGCAGTTCTATGTTATGTACTACATGTTGTGAGTGGGCGCGAGATGTTGCTTCCACATAAATATATTTTAAAACTGATTTCCAAGTTCGTGGTAGTGGTTCAAAAGCGTAAAATATGGTAAAACTTAGCCGTACGAATTTGACACCAAAATAATTAACTAAGAGATTTGGGTATACGACGGCACCAGTCTAAAGTAACGTAAATTGCGGAAAAATGTAAAATCTAAGAATGTAAAAATAGGTCTTGTTCTAACCATACTGTTAGCTTATTCAGGTTTATAACATCGACCAGGTACTAAAAGTGCACTGTAGAAGCTAAAAGGAGAAAATGATGACCACATAACAAGGTCTCCAAATTTTGAAATCGCATGTTTGGGGAAAATGTTTTGCCCCTACGGACAAATGAACCTGAGGGCGCTCCTGCGTCATAGATATACTACTTTGAGAATAAACTGAAGAGAGACGAAAGTAATGAGTATTAGTAGAAATGAGATGAATAGTAAACCCTGCATCAAAATTGATGACCACAATGTAGGCGCATTTAAGGAATTCTGCTATTTTTGAAGCAAAACAGCAAATGACGGTCGAAGCAAGGAGGTCACAATGAGCAGGCTAGCACAAGTAAACAGGGTATTCCTGACCAAAATAAATAGTGTAGTATCAAACATACCCCCTCAGTCTGAGGGAAAAAATTACACGTTTGGAGCACCGCATTGCAAGTTAGTGAATCATGAACTCTGGGAACACCAAAAAAGGAGATAATCGAAGCGTTTGAAATGTCTTGATATAGGAAGATGTTGAAAGTTAGGTGGAGTGATAAGATAAGGAATGAGGAAGTTCTCCACAGAATCGGCAAAGAAAAGAACGTTAGAGAACTACTGACGAAAAGAGACAAGACAATAGGACATGCGTTAAGACATCACAAATAACTTCTATATCACCTCAGACAGCTGTGGACGGTAGAAACTGCACAGGAGAGGGATTTGTGGCTAGCCACATGCAACCTGTCAGAAGACTGATGCCTCAAAAGGGAAAAAAAGGAAGAAGAAATCCGTTGGGAACTCGTTCTAAGCCGGCCGGAATGGCCGTGCGGTTCTAGGCGCTACAGGCTGGAGCCGCGCGACCGCTACGGTCGCAGGTTCGAATCCTGCCTCGGGCATGGATGTGTGTGACGTCCTTAGGTTAGTTAGGTTCAATTAGTTCTAAGTTCTAGGCGACTGATGACCTCAGAAGTTAAGTCGCATAGTGCTCAGAGCCATTTGAACCATTTTTTTGAACTCGTTCTAAGTCGTAACAAAATACACTAGAGATAAGAAAGAAAAATTACATTGCGTTTACTAAAATTCTTACAACATGTCAGAACGCCCTGATACCCTGTCTCCCCATTTTCCGATGTCTCTATGAAGAGGAGATCTCTACCGGGTGATTCAAAAAGAAAGTACAAATTTCAGTTCTATATTACAAACTATAAATGATAGAAACACAATGCGCATGTCACTGGACAGAGGAAAGTTGAGAGTTTTATTTTCGCACAGACTTTATACCCTACATTCAACATGAACATCATGCGTTGCTCGAGAAACATCGAAACAGTAGCTCATTTCATTCCACACACGAATCTACGGGTCCCTGTTTATTGAGTCGACAGCTTCAACAGTCCCATTTCTCAGCTCTAGAAGAGTAGTTGCCATAAGTGGGAACAAGACTCTGTCTTTTATGTACTCTTACAGAAAAAAAATCGAAAGGTGTGAGGTCGGTGACCTGGGAGGCCAAAAGCAATGAAGATCTTGTTGTCCACCCCTTCCAATCCAAGGTTGTGGAACGATGTTGTTAAGATGAAGCCGCTCCTCAAGATGAAAGTGAGACGGGGCGCGATCATGCATAAAAATGAAATCATTGGAATCTTTATGAATCTGAGGAAACGACCAATTTTGTAAAATGTTCGTGTTACACATTCCTCCTCAAAAAAGAAAAGTCCATAAACTTTGTGAATAGAAACGACACAAAACACGTTCTTACATTATGATGGTTTACTTTGCCGACAGAAGAAACACCGATTCGTCCGAAAGAATGAGTCGTCTGGAAAAAGTGTCCTCCGCCATGTTGTGGAAAACTGACATGGAAAATCTGTATCTTCTGTTATGGTCGCCGTGACGTGGTTGCTGCAGTGATTGCAACTTCTAAGGCTTCGTACGCAGGCGTCGTTTCAGAACGCGCCACACCGCTGTTTCAAGAAGTTGACCTTCCCGGTCTGTGGACTTCCGAGGGCTCCGTGTGAAACCATCTCTGATAACGCTCGACATTTTCACCAGTCGTGCGTGGTCGATCAGTGTTTTTCCACTTGCGTATGCAGCTAGCTACCATGAATTTTCTATGACAGTCGTAAATCTGCTTGTGTAGAGGCGGCTACTGTTGAATCAACAGAGCAATCCACGTTGCATATGAACAATGAATTGCTTCGCGCAAATTACAGCACACAAAATGATTTCTCTGGTGGTAAACAAACTTTGAATCCTCTATGCTGTGACATGCGCAGTATGTTTCTATTTTTTACAGTTTGTCTGTCGTAAACAATTGAATCTGTTCTTTTCTTTTGAATCACATGGTATTTATGGGGGTAAAATCTCAATCCTGTTCAGGCAGGCTTGATCAGACAATCGGCGTGTCGAGTCGTCCTGGACATCCATTTTGTTGCGGTGTGCTATCGGGCTTCACGTTATTCAGAGAGCTAGTGCTCTTACGTTAAAAATCATTGACGGTGTTCGTTCTAGGAATCTTAACAATGCAGCTATGATACGAAGGGATATCGGCGCGAGCTGCAGTATAATGCAGGGCTTGCACGCTGAACAAAGCTCCAGCAGGATGGCTATGATAGCCATAGAAATCTCTTCGCGGACCGTAACATCGATTGATCTCTCTAGAGTAAAACTTGTATTCGATACAACTGGAAGCGTCCTATATACAGTAAGTTTACCAGAGACGTGTCTCCACCTGATCTGAGGACCAGTATACAGAAACATATTGCTCATATACCACCGAAACTGCTGCGAGAAACTGTAAATCATGTCGTTTTACGGAGGCATCATCTCGTCGCAGTCTCTCCGTTGCATATGGAAACATTTCTATACGTCTTTCTTGCATTCACAGCGCCAGATTTGCACCTGGTAATTCACTCCTGCCGAGCAACGTTTGGGAGTGGCACGCAGCTTTTTAGTTACACTTGCTCTAATTCGAATTCCGACATGAGCACAGCAATTTGCAAGTAGGTCAACCCTCAGTAATTATAACAAGAAGTATTCGATGCATAGTGCTACCAACTAAGTAGACTGCCCATTGAACTGTAATCACATCATGAAATCGATGCGCTCTTCTCCAGTTAGAACTCTTTCACTCTTCTGTGTGCCACTGTGTGTTTGTCTGTGAATGTAGAACCAGTTGCCTTCAAATCTTCAAGTATGAGAAATTTTCATACTTATTATACCAGTCACTGACAATTGCAACCAATAGATTAAGATTCTGGTTGTGGTGTCACCGCCAGACACCACACTTGCTAGGTGGTAGCCTTTAAATCGGCCGCGGTCCGTAGTATACGTCGGACCCGCATGTCGCCACTATCACTGATTGCAGACCGAGCGCCGCCACACGGCAGGTCTAGAGAGACTTCCTAGCACTCGCCCCAGTTGTACAGCCGACTTTGCTAGCGATGGTTCACTGATAAAATACGCTCTCATTTGCCGAGACGATAGTTAGCATAGCCTTCAGCTACGTCATTTGCTACGACCTAGCAAGGCGCCATTACCAGTTACTATTGATGCTGTAAAACATGTACCGTCAAGAGCGATGTTCACCAATTATGGATTAAAGTTAAGTATTCCAGCAGCTACGTACGTTTTTTGTTAGTCTCATTTCCTTGACCTGTTTTCTACAGGGAGTTTTATAAACTGTAGGCTTTCTCAATCCCAAAACATTCTTAATAGATCCAAACGGCGCTCTAGTCTTGGCCAAAGGCAAAAGAACACTTAATAACATATTTCCTGAGAATTCTAGAAATTTGTAAAGAAATATTTTCAGCAAAGGGTAGAAAAGCAACTGATTTAAAGTATCCGGCGCTTGTTCTCTTGATGGTCCAAGCTGAAAAGCACGATTAATTTGGTGATCGGTATATCCGTTGAGCCTGAAGACAGCCTTAAGATGATCCAGTTCCTGTGTCAAATTTTCTGAATCAGAAATGGCATAAGCTCTCTTGCCCAATGTACTTAGAACTGCCATCCGCTGATGTGGTGGATGACAGCTCGTAGAATGAAGACAGCGGTCCTTATGTGAGGTTTGTAGTATACGCTGTGTCCCAAGGTACAGGTTCATTTTTGTACTAGAACATCCGGAAAAGGTAATTTTCCACTTGATTGAGAAGTAGCGGCTCCGGTCTCGTAAGGTGACATGTGGCCGGGAGAGCGGTTTGCTGACCACATGCCCCTCCATATCCGCATCCATAGACGCCTGTGGGCTGAGGATGACACGGCTGCGGTCCCTACCGTTGGGTCTTCCAAGGCCGGTTCGGACGGAGTTTAGTTTTGATTTATTTTAAATTTCACAAAATTTAAAGTTTTATTTCACGACACTGTTCACATGCGCAACACATGGCCAGCCAACAGTCAGTTTTGCTCAGCAGCTGAACACGTTATCTAAAGTAAACGTTACGTGAGGAGAAAGTTTCTTGAAACCAATAACACAGAACTAATTTTACACCTCAGTCGGATTTTACGTGCACCAAAACTTTGCATGTGCTTCAGTATTACAACGGGGAGTTCCCAAAGCCCTTCTGATAATAACGCAGACACTTTACGTCATAGTTCTACGTGCAACGTCACTTTATGAACTACTTTTTCGCCTCACTCAGCGTTTTACGTGCACAAGTACGGTAACTTTCAGCTTCTATATTTCCGAAGCGGGTAAATATACCTAGAAAATTTTCAAAGACATTGGAGTCTGGAATCTTAGGAATAACCACAAAAGTTACAGCTCTTTGCAGTACTTAGTTTTCTTGGAATCCGCGACTAGGGTGAAAAGCGTTTTTTGGTGGAGAGGGGGGATTTTCTAAGAAACTGCCCATGAATTTACGCAAATGCATCATTCATTCATTCATTCAATAACGGGTATACGAGTCAGTTTAATTGGGTTTATCACGGGTATACCCGTCATCATTCAATATATTTAATTTTGACGTACCTATTTTATGTGCACTAGTAAGATAACTTTGAAGCTCTGTATGTGATAAAGGGGGTAAAGATATCAAGAAAATTCTGAAGTTAGTTCAAGAACGGGATCTGAGAAATATATAGTAAAAACTTTTGTCATTTTCTGTGCATAGGCGTCTTGGAATATTCGGCTGAGTTTTGGTTCGCCGGTGATAGCGAGCTATAGAAAAAAAACTACTTTTTGGGTTTTCCGAGGAATCTTCCACGAACGATTGGTGCCTCCATATGTCCAATCAGCGTACCGCAGACCCTCTCATATGCAGAAAGAATCAACCGATTTGTTCTATTTGCCTAAGCAGGAGAAAATATGTAATACTCATACAGTACGTGATCAAAAGCATCCGGACACCCCAAAAAACATACGTTTTTCGTATTAGGTGCATTGTGCTGCCACCTACTGCCGGGAACTCCATATCAGCGATCTCAGTAGTTATTAGACATCGTGAGAGAGCAGAACGCGGCGCTCCGCGGAACTCACGGACTTCGAACGTGGTCAGGTGATTAGGTGTAACTTGTGTCATACGTCTGTACACGAGATTTCCACACTCCTAACCATCCCTAGGTCCACTGTTTCCGATCTGATAGTGAAGTGGAAACGTGAAGCGACACGTACAGCACAAAAGCGTACAGGCCGATCTCTCCTGTTGACTGACAGAGACCACCGACAGTTGAAGAGGGTCGTATTGTGTAACAGGCAGACATCTATCCAGACCATCACACAGGAATTCCAAACTGCATCAGGATCCACTGCAGGTACTATGACAGTTAGGCGGGACGTAAGAAAACTTGGATTTCATGGTCGAGCGGCTGCTCATAAGCCACACATCACGCCGTTAAATGCCAAATGGAAATGGTAATGAGCGTTAGGCGTCATTGGCCGGGAGGCCCCTCACGGGGCAGGTCCGGCCGCCTTGGGGCGGGTCTTATTACATTTGACGCCACATTGGGCGATCTGTGCGCCGGATGGGGATGAAATGATGATGAAGATATCACAATACCCAGTCCCTGAGCGGAGAAAAGCTCCGATCCAGTCGGGAAATGCCAAATGACGCGTCGCTTGGTGTGAGAAGCGTAAAGATTGGACGACTGAACAGTTGAAAAACGTTGTGTGGAGTGACGAATCACGGTACACAATGTGACGATCCGATGGCAGGGTGTGCGTATGGCGAATGCCCGGTGAACGACATCTGCCTGAATGTTTAGTGCCAACAGTAAAATTCGGAGGCGGTGGTGTTACGGTGTGGTCGTGTTTTTCATGGAAGTGGGTTACATCCCTAGTTGTTTTGGGTGACACTATCACAGTACAGGCCTATATTGTTATTTTAAGCAACTTCTTGCTTCTCACTGTTGAAGAGCAATGCGGGGATGGCGATTGAATCTTTCGACACATTCGAGCACCTGTTCATAGTGCACGACCTGTGGCGGAGTGGTTACACGACAATAATATCCCTGTAATGGACTGGCCTGCACAGAGTCCGACCTGAATCCTATAGAACACCTTTGGGATGTTTTGGAACGCTGACTTCGTGCCAAGATTCACCGACCAACATCGATACCTCTCCTCAGTGCAGCACTCCGTGAAGAATGGTGTGCCATTCCCCAAGAAATCTTCCAGCACCTGACTGAACGTATACCTGCGAGAGTGGAATCTGTCATCAAGGCTAAGGATGGACCAACACCATATTGAATTCCAGCACTACCGATGGAGGGCCAGGTGTCCGGATACTTTTCCGCACACAGTGTACTTTGACCCTGTACCATAGGATAGTGACGCTGAGACTGTCCTCCTGTTTGGTGTACAAATGGTCCCTAACTAAGGGCTATCCAAAACACTTGACCTTGCCTTTTTATCAACAACAGAACTTCAGCCATGAACACTAGAAAATCCCGTATTTATGAGCGACCTGTAGACCATATTAGGTACGCATGCATTCCAACAGGTTAAGCGAATACATGCGTAAATAAGCTGGACTGGATGCTGAGGCTTGTCAATGCATACTGTATTTACAGTGAAGAGATAAAACTGACCAATTTCTTGTCTGCCTTGAGTTGGTCCTGAGATTAATCTATCTCGCCGTTGCGTTCAACAATGTGAGAAATTGAATGAACTGAGAGCTGTTTACATAGTAATTTGTCTCTTTTGTTGTTGCTGAAGATACCAGAATTGGCGAGTTAACAAAAGAATTAATAAATCTTGATAATAAGAGCTTAGCGTTGTTACTAGCGGTAATTGTGTTGTCTCTTTCAGCAGTCCCACCGATGGATGAATGGAGTTCGCTGTAAATTTTAATGAGCGAATGTAATCTCGGAATCGGGAGAAATGAGAGATTAGCGTTATTGGAATATCGTACAAGCTCTCCATGAATTGATTTAATTAGAGAGTGTGTCCGCCTACAGCGAAATCATTTGCGTCGGAAGTCTACAGTGCTCAATCATTTAGTGTGACGGGTTACCAAGCGTGACGCAATCAGCTAATTGTTGTCCGTGCCACTTGACGAGACTCCCCTAATTGTACTGCTCGATCAGAGCATCAGCGGAAAATTGACTTTAATATCTGCAAGCGTGGACCGTCTTATAGGTTGTATGTGACCTGCACAAGAGAACCCCGATTATCCGAACACAGATCAGGTGAGGATTCAGTAGATCGAGGATGGTACTTTTGGCAATTATAAAAGTTTTTTTTTATTTTTTAATTTAGTGACCTCTGTCTATTATGCCAGGGCTATGAGAAGCGAGAAAATTCAACCTGCAATTTACATTTTGCATGATTTGGTCTGGTGATATATTGACACTGAAGGATCCATTAGCATTTTCATTCCAGTTCGGTGGCACATAGAATTCCTTAACAAAACTTCCCTGCAGAGAAAATATCTTCTCGTGCCGTCTTCGCAGTGCTACTAGCCGCTCTCTTTTCCACGGTGACAATAGCCGGTGTCTGTACCTGCACAACACCAGTATTGTAGTAGTTTCGTGTTGCAGTTTCAGTTACTTGCCAGTGTTCAAACAGCGGTCTACCAAATTTTATGTCCGGGAAAATCAACACGTTATAAGGAAAATACACAAAGGCTTCCCGTCAAAAGAAATTAGAAGTAACAAAACGTACTGAAAATGAGGAGAAACAGTGTTCACCAGCCAGTGAAAAAGATATGAAGTTGTTATTGCACTTGGTGTACAATTAACTGCAACAGACTTCAGTGTTTATACTGTAGCATAAGTAACCTCTGTAAATGTTATGACCTTTTAAATGTCAGTTTTGCTTTTTATGTACGCAATGGTTTTATTTTTGTGTGATTTCATCTGGTTGCAAAAAGAAATGTTAATAAAAAGAGTCAGCGACGTGAAATACTTGTTCTTGAGCACTGAATCCCACAGCCTGTTTGTTTAAGTGTGTCTCGATGTGTCTTCTACATATGAATTATTTATTTCTGCACCATGCTAATAATTCGTGATCTGGTTTACTTGCTTCATGCCAGCGAACCCTTGAGTACGTCGCTCGTTTCATGGGGACTTCACTGTAAATTTTCGTTGCAATAATTTTTGTGAGACGGTGATTAATTTAAAGAAGAGACCCACAATTAGTGTTTTTTTAGTTATCAATTCTTATTTTTCATTCCGCTTCTTGTCGCCTGTTGTTATCGTGCGAAACTAGTGGAGAGGGTGCTGTACTTTGAGGATAGTGTACGTAGGAACACATGATGTTTCCTGGTCGTCGTTTCAGTCTGGTGACCAATTTTAGAACCACTTATTTAGTTAATTAGTCAGTTAGTTACATGTGCAATGGAACATTCTGCACGATAGAGCGTAACGATGCAGAACGAGTCAGTTTACATTCACGCCGCAAAAAGTCCTTAAAGAGATACAGCGCGTTTTTGCGCAATGAAGACCTTTCTTTCTTAAAGATGATTTACCACAAAACATTATTCCATATGACATTACTGAATGAAAATATGCAAAATACCTCAACTTACTGACATCTCTCCTCAAGGTTTGCAGTGACAAAGTGCAAATGTGACTGAACTAGGTTGTGTTAAGAGTTCCAAAACGTGCTTTTTCCGATTTAAATTCTCATCAATATGGACACCTAAGAATTTTAAAGTTTCCACCCTATTTATTATTTCCTCACCGTGTGTTACTCTTATGATTGGTGTAGTATCCGTAGATGCGCAGAATTGAATATATTGTGTCCTTTTAAAATTGAGGATGAGTCCATTCACAGACAACCAATCAATGATACTTTTAAGAACTTCGTTCACAATTTCTTCTGTTTCTTTATGTATGCTTGGACTGAATGCGATACTAGTGTCATCTGCCGAAAGAACTAGTTTTGCCTGTTGTATATTAGATAGAGCGTTTACATGTATGAGGAACAATAGTGGACCTAAGACTGAGCCTTACGGAATCCCACACTTGATTTCACCCCAGTCAGAATTATGTCCCTGGATTATATTGAGCCGGCCGCTGTGGCCGAGCGGTTCTGGGCGCTTCAGTCTGGAACCGCGCGACCGCTACGGTCGCAGGTTCGAATCCTTCCTCAGGCATGGATGTGTGTGATATCCTTAGGTTAGTTAGGTTTACGTAGTTCTAAGTTCTAGGCGACTGATGACCTCAGATGTTAAGCCATAGTGCTCAGAGCCATTTGAACCATCTGATTACATTGGTTGAATTAGTAAGTACAACTTACTGCATTCTTTTGGTTAGATATGACATTATCAATTGGTTGGCTATACTATAACTCACATACAACTTCAATTTTCTTAGGAGAATACTGTGATTCACATAGTCAAATGCCTTAGATAGGTCGCAGAAAATACCAACCGGTGCTACTTTATTATTGAATGTTTGTAAAATCTGGTGTGTGAGCTTGTAAATGGCATTCCCAGTAGAGCAACTGTTCTGAAGCCCAAACAATGATTTGCTGAGGATATTATTGTTGCTAAGGAGAGGTACTATTCTAGAATATAGCATCTTCTCAAAACTGTCAGCCGTGAAACAGGTTATTTATTGGCATCTCTCTTATCCCATTTCATAAAGAGGGATATAACAATGTAATACTTCAGTCTCGTTGGAAAAAGGCCTTGAGCTAGTGATGCATTGCATTCCCTAAGACTGGGCTTATTCTGTGAGAAACGTATGAAGGATTGCGCCCTAGAGAGTGCCATAAGCAGTTTTCGGCATTTTCCATTGTTTTTGTAGTTGTCAGGCGTGACGTGTTTTATGAAGCATCTGTAAATACTTCGCGTTCTACGTATTTAAGTGTTATTTAATACATTAATGCTATTTAGAATATATTGTTAATTCTTCAGTTACAGAATTTTATGAGAAGTATAATTCTATATACGTATTTTTAAAACTGGTTATGCAATGTGTGGACAGTTAAGCCATATTTTATCGTCTGTGCACCATCTTGTATCTTGAAACACGATACGTGGCAGGCTATTTTACCACATCTATGTGATTCTCCATGACACATCTGTTCGATTGATACGGCACATGCCATACTTTTGATGTAATCAGCTTAATTTACGTAATGAGGAGTGCAATGAGCAATGGGCTTGTACATGGCTTTCGTGTACACCGTATTAATAGTCCCTTTCTAACTTGTATGCAGATAATTATGTACATTTTTAAGGCAAAGTGAAAGAAGTGAAAGGGACCAGTCCCTCAGGTTAGGATGCAGAAGCGCGATATGGAAATCCACTGTAGGAAACATTAGCGAGGCAAAACACCCCGACCCTCATGCATTTCTCCCAAGACAAGTGAAAAATACTCTCTGCATCGCATTTTTAGTAAACACTCGGATCACGTGATCCTGTCGTGAATAGGACGTGGGCTTGACGTGGAAAGACACCTGCCCTTGCGAAACTTAAACATAATAACAAAAACTCGGACGCCGATTGAACAAAACGAAGACAAGGAGAGAGAAAACGACGCTCTTGCGACACAGAAGTTTACTAGGAAAATTCTGATTGGTTCGAACCAGCAAATACGGAATGTAGCGAGCGTTCCCATTAGCGAACACCAGTGTGGATGCGAGACATGGCTGCGCTACAATGAGACAAGTTGACGACAATACAGTCAGTTTGGAATGGATAATGGAGGCTCTCTTCTCTCCAGAGGCATCGAACGTTGCGCAAGACTCTTAACGCCCTGAGGTGAGGCAGAGAGAGGTCTTTCTGTGAACATTTTTGGTTCACTAGACTCAGTTTTAGCCATATTTGTCCTGAATCCCTCGTAAATCTCCAAAGGGGATAAAATGAGATGAGTCGTTCCAGTTAACGTTCTTGCTAGAAATGGGCATTCCACTCCTGAATTGATTCAAAGAGCTAGAGCCTTCTCAGGAGTGGCTGATGGATGATCCAGAAAAAAATGAATGATAGCTCACCTGATTTCGAAATGCATCTCTAGTGGCTGTAGTGAGGAGAATGAAAATTCTCCAGTGTGAAGCTTCAATGGCGCCCCACGCCACATGGTTAAGAAAACGTTTCCCAAGCTACAAAATAATGTGTTGGAGACCACGTGAACATGTGTATTTGCATGCCTTGTGTGTACGTGAAGCTGTACTCATCCATGAAAACAACAGAAAATAAACAAAGCTCAGTTTTTTCCTCAATTTATTGGCTGTCGGGCCACACCCTTTCAGCTATCTTAATAGCAATGCCAATTATGACATACAAAAGTAAGCACAACACAACACCCCTTGTGGAAAAAAGAAAATTGTGATATGGCCAAGAACCGAACCTACATCCTTTCACTTGGCAATCCTTCGCGAAGACCGCACGGCTACCGAGTCTAACGATGCATTTGTTCTTAACAATGATATATTATCGTATAAAATTCTTCCAGACTCATGTTTCTGGGCTTCATTTGAAAAGAAAACCTCAGATTTCAGAAGCTCAATAAGTTTTTAGATACCGGTACTTTAATACCTATGACTGTTACAGACCTTTTTGTATGTGATACAAACTTCACGACTGTGGGTCTAGGTTTCCTGATCATAACGTCCTACATCGTACTCTATAACTTCTTATTATAGAATGTGCTGCATATATTTTTTTCACTTTAAACTTTTCCAATTTAAAATGTCTGTGATAAGGGCAAAAATTTTAATTTTTCCAGCGTACTTTCCAGTGCTGCATAATAATAGGTCAACCACATTGCCCTCGACTAAAAGAATTACGAGCAATGTACTGTACCATTGTACCAAAATGGTAGAAAAACGGAAATGCCATTACTCTCAACAGATACTTTCCGTGACTTCTGGCTAAACATCAAACCTGAAGGGACGTCTAAAATCGAAGCATTCTATAGTACTCTGGAAGAATGTGGGTCTGGAAGCCGATCAAGACCGCCATCAATCGATATAGAGATCCGAGAGGTCATTTCTCGTGAACCATCCTCACTGATGTCTGCTTCCACCTCGAAGTAGGCAAAATGAGTCTCAAGCTGTGCTACCCACCAGCGTTGTCAGACTCTGGACCAAGTCCTCATTTATTTCGTTTTGTGATGCCGTCATTCCCAACTGCTTTTCATTTACAACAACCAATAAGTAAACGTTTTAATATTATGAAACCGCTCATATTAAAGTATGGCATACGATATACAGCTTTTAAAAATGATTTGTACAGAATACCATCATTTCTCTATAGTTGAAGACAAAAATGGTTCAAATGGCTCTGAACACTATGGAACTTAACATCTCAGGTCATAAGTCCCCTAGAACTTAGAACTACTTAAACTTAACTAACCTAAGGACATCACACACATCCATGCCCGAGGCAGGATTCGAACCTGCGACCGTAGCGGTCGCGCGGTTCCAGACTTAAGCGCCTAGAACCGCTCGGCCACCAAAGGCCGGCAGTTGAAGACACAGAATTTAATATATATATATAACTCATAATATAAACTACGAATTAGAGAGGTTGTATCGGGAGTTACTCGATAAAATTGGCCACCGCAAAGACAGTCTGCCTTACGTCTAATGCGTGGACGATTATAAATAACATTAGTTTCTATGCTCTCACTGTACATTTCATAGATGAGAAGAGTGAGCTTAAGTCACACCTTTTACAGTGCTCATAATTCGAAGACGACGCACTGCAGAAATAATCTCAAACTGGTTAAAATCTGTTATTGCCAAACACAATATCGATTTTAAAATCACCTCGATGAGAACAAACAATGCTTCAAATGTGAAATTAACTGCCATGCTTCTCAAACTTCCACGCATCCCATGCTTTGCACATTCTTTGAACCTCACTGTGCATTCGCAGTTCAGAAGTCCATACAGAAAACCATTGATGAGGTCAAAAAATTATGATTTTTAAGGAGAGACCCCTTGCTTTAAGCAGACTTGCTGAAATGCAAGAAAATTTGAAAAGTGACCGACTGAAACAAAATGTCCAAACCAAATGGAACTCTACTCACGAAATGATGCAAAGATGTATTTTAAATCAAGATCCATAATTTCTTGCCTCGCTATTTTAGATGGGAAATCGATTACCTTTAACTTAAAAGATACAGACAGAGATAATACAACGGGCTTTACATATTTTTGAAACTTTTCGATGAGGTAACCAATGGAGTGTCCTCAGAAAAAACAATCTCAAATTCAAAAATAAAAATCCTCCTAAGATTAATGGAACGGCAACTAAAATCTTTTAAAGACTAAACTAAAGAATATCCTCAACAAATAGTCATTGGATTATAATTTCCTTAAAGTGTTATCAGAGTATTTTGGGGTTATCTCCAGGAACGAATAGATTGGCTTGGCAACGTTACTGGACCCTCAATTCAAAACGCAAGGATTTTCAGCAGACAAACATTTAAGGATTGCTATATAAGGCTACTGCAGAAATGAAAGCGTTGGTTGTTCCACAAGAAATAACACAGCTTATTTCTCAGCCAGGTGTCAAGGTAATACATAAGATTTCTTCAATCATGGAGGAGTTTGATGAAACTATTGGACAGCTTCAAGCAAGTCACGGCCCAGAAAGTGTGGCAAATGTCGACTTGGACAAATATTCAGCGAAGGGATATTTGCCTATAAACAGCGATCCCTTAAACTAGTGGAAATGAAGAAAATTGCTGTAGCCAACGCTGTATCAATTGGTTCTAAAAGTGGTATGTATCACAGCAACAACATTAGTGCCCTGTGAATGAATATTTTAAAAAGCAGGAAAAATATGCACTGAGAAGGGAGACAGAATCACATCGACTAAAATGCGTCAGATTTTATTTATAAATGACAATGTTGGTTAATTTTTCCCTTTTGGGTACGTATATCGTAATATTGATCGTAAATGATGACTGCAGATACACTTTAATTACAGTTATGTTATAATTCTTACATTTTATTTTTTTCCAGGAAAAGTATCAAAATATAACAAGAATCAATCTTCGCTCTTAAAATTTTTCCACTTGATAAGAAATGTTTGGAGTTTGTCGTAATATTTATAATTTTTATAGAAGATGATATTTAAAACTTTTATGTCTTAAAATTACTGGAAACGTAGCACAAAATTATTATTCCTGTTTATATGTTCTTTCAAAACAGAACCAGATAAAATATGGGTTTAGTGACCTGAATTAATAAGCAATGTGCCTTCCCTTTACTTTCTAAGAAAAACTGGCCTTTAGATATTACACCGTTCACAAAACGTTTAAGACGAATTATGAATGAAAAAAAAACCAACAAATTCTGGAATTTAAGCTAGAATATATCTTAGATTAAGAATATTTCCACTGCTTTGCTGTTGAATACTGTATTAATACTACCGAGAAAAGCGTGAATAATCAGGTTTTTAAAACTGTGTATTAGTGTAATTTTTTGTATTAAAATTAAATCAGCTCCTTTATCGTCAATTAGTCTTGTAATGGCCTGGAGATGGCTGGATTATAAGACGCGGTTAGTAATTACCTTTCGTGCTCCACAGCTTCATAGGGCGTTCGGACACTTTCCTCACATCCCACAATTTCCTCCCACCGTTCAACAATTACTGCAGTAGAGGCTCTCAAGTTTTATCTCAGCCATTCGCTACAATTCGCTCGGCACCTGCCCACCGCCGTTTCCGTCCGGATTACCAACATTCTGGCGTTAATTTCCCCGACGAGAGCAGAATTTGAGCGATGGGAGCTGTAGGCGACCACGCCCGTGGCGCACCAGGGGGTGGAAACTTTTTTCCTTTTACGCCCGAGCGACGATCGCAGAGCCAACTGGCGGAGATAAGGCAAATAAATTGTGCCTAAAACTGGCGTACTGGATCGTCCCGTGACAGCTCGCTGCAGGGGGAGAAGGGGAGTTTATTCGGCCGCCGGCTGTCGTATTTCGAAATTGCCCCAGCTTACGGCAGGTGGAATGAAGCTGACGGCAGGGGTGCTTCCTCAAATGGAAATGCTCCGGCCGACTGTTGCCGCCTTCAAAGCAGAGACTTACAGCCCTTGCTCGTCTTCAGCGACTTTCTGGTTGAATAGGCTCCGAGCAGTTCTCCTTGCCTACAGAAACTTGTTGGAAGTTTAGATTCTGAGCTGAAAGCCATGTTTTGTAAAGGGAAACGAGAGTAATTGAATCGCGTCTAAACCAGACGTTAGGGCTACATTCTGAATGTAAATCGCTTAGGACAGACCTAGCCATTACTTCTGTAACTATTTAAATACACGAATTCCACAAACCAGGCAATGCATGACTGGTATTCATAAACGTTTTGAGGTCAACTGCTGTTGACCAAAACGATTTATGCATCATCAGCGCGCTGGATTGGTATCAGACCGCAGATGTGAAAACCGACCAAGGAGCACAGAAGTGACTACGATTAGTAAATACGATGTTGCAGTGCCTGTCTTGTTACGAAGTACGATGCACTCTTCCTTCGGATATGCATGCATTTCCAAAGGAACATTGCACGTCTCTTCTTAACAACACATGCACTGTAGTAACGTACTTATCCGCCGATACCATGCAGCGACTTTCAGTTAAAATGTCCTCCCCTGAACTGGAATTACATAATGTGTGTATGTGTACAGTTTGTGACGCAGGAATGACGACGTATGTACGTCTGGATCTAGTCGTGAGTAGTGCACGGATAGTCAAAGAGGTTAAGGCGACCGCTTGCGTAAAGCAGGAAATCCGGATTCGAATCCCAGTCCAGCAAAAATTATAGTTGTTGTCATCCCTAGTACAACTGATGGTTGTCCATATTCGCAACTGCGAATACATTTCACGTATTTCATAACGGCTGTAGTCGCCGCAGTGCGTGTTCTTTCGGACATTACGCATGTCCTCAGAAATACTGCATTGTTCTTCTTAGCAACACAAGCACTGCAATGTCTTATTCTTCCTCCGATACCGGGCAATGACTTTCAATTACGAGGGTGAGTCAAACGAAAACCTTAAATTTGTAATAACAAATCGAAATTTCGCGCCGTTAACTTGTAAGTTGATAAGCGTGCTACAAACAGCGTGCAGAATGGTCTGTAGGTTGCAGCACAGTGCAGATGCACACATAACGTCGCAGTACCGATATAAAGATGGCCGCCCCACTTGCGACTTGCACCAGGGAAGAACAGCATTCTGTTATTCGGTTTTTGCGTAGTGAAGGTGTGAAACCTATTCAGATTCATCGACGAATAAAGGTTCAGTACGGTGATGCATGTTAGTCACAGCAGCAAGTCTACGAATGGAGTAGGAAGTTCGACAATGGTGTGACTTCAGTGGTAGATGCTCCTCGTCCAGGTCAGGCACAACGAGTTGTGACTCCACAGAACATTGCAGCAGTTGAAGCCATAGTGAAGGAAAACTACCAAGTGACACTGAATGACATTGCAGCATGTGTACAGATTAATTATGGGTCGGCACGCCACATTATGCATGATGTGTTCCAGCTTCACAAAGTGTCTGCAAGATGTGTGCCGCGGCAGCTGACTCCTGAAATGAGAGAACGGCGTGTTGATGCTTGTGAAGAACTTCTTCGGCGCTTTGAACGAGAAGGTGATGGCTTCCTTGCAAGAATCGTTACTGGGGACGAAACCTGGGTTCACTTTCACCAACCGGAAACGAAGACAGCGAGCAAAGAGTGGCGTCATTCCTCATCACCAAAACCAAAGAAGTTTTGAACAGAACCATCAGCAGGGAAGGTTATGATCACTCTCTTTTGTGACGAAAAAGGCGTCATTTTGGAGCATTACATGCCTAGAGGAACCACTGTCACCAGTGCATCATACACGGATCTCCTAAAAAATCATCTGCGGACTCCAATCAAATCAAAGCGACGTGGATTGCTGTCAGCAGGTGTCCTTTTGCAACATGACACTGCAGGGCCCCTCACTGCCCGTACAACAGTTGCAACCATCACAGACCTGCATTTTAAGTGTCTTCCTCATCCAACATACTCACCAGACCTTGCAGTTATGTTTGGAGCACTCAAAGATGCAATGGGAGGAAATAAGTTCCCCTGTGATGAAGAGGTACGCCACGCGGTGCATGAGTGGTTGCACGGACTACCAAAAGAATTCTTTTCTAAAGGAATTTATGCACTTTGTAAGCGCTCGAGGACTCGCATTGAAAGAGGAGGAGATTATGTTGAAAAGTGATACAGCTTTGCACCACTTCTGCACAAAAAAAATATTTAAGGTTTTCATTTGACTCACCCTCGTAAAATATTCTCCCCTGTACAGGAACTACATAATGTGTGTATGAGTACAACCTGTGATACAGGAACGACGACATAGGGAAGTTTGGATCTGGTCATGAGTCCTGCACGGATAGCCAAAGCAGTTAAGCCGACCGCTCGCGTAAAGCAGGAAATCCGAATTCTAGTCCCAGTCCGGCCTAAACTATGTATAGCTGATGGTGGTTCGTATTTGCTACTTCAAATATATTTCATGTACAACTAGTAAAGGCGTTTGTCAGGGCTGTATACTGCCATCTCTCTTGTTTAATATTTACCCTAAAGCAATTTTCTTGGAGGTGTTGATGGAAGAAAGTAGCTCGATCATTACAAACGGAAATTTAATTAATAATATTAGGCACGCAGATGACACAGTTGTCATAGCAAACGACCTACCTGAGCTCCAAAACATCATAGACAATTTAGCTGAACGCAGTGAATGGTTTGGCTTGTTTGTCAATACTCTCAAGATCAAAGTTGCAGTCTTTTCTAACAGAGGAACCCAAGGAACCTTGTCAGTAAAAGGAAATGAGATTGAACAAGTATCCACCTTGTAGTACATAGCCACTGTGATGGATTATGTGACTTCAAGAAAGACATCAAATCTAGAATGCAACAGGCCAGCAGACAATTTATTAGCATTAAGGAACTTTTTATAAGATCTGATATTAGTCTGAAACTGAAAATGCGAATGATTCATTACTATGTGTTCTCCATTTTTATTTACGGATGTGAAAGTTAGACCATTGACCAATATTTGAGAAAAGAATTAATGTTTTGAAATGTATCTGTAGCACCATCTCTTACGCGTACCTTGGGTGCTCAAAATTTCATACGAAGAAGTCCTACATTGAGTGCAGAAGCAAAACAATTATTACTATAAAACAAAAGACATCTATGACACGTTATAAGAGACGAAAGATAAGACTTATTACAACTCATCATTGAATGGACAGGTGAACTTGGCGGAGATCTTGGTTGCACAAATCTGCTTCTTGACTGCACATGAAGCATTCCACCTCAAAGATCACCCCATGGTTCCGGAAATTCCTGCCATGCTTCGTGATTTCAAACAAAGCACACGATGTATGTCGACTATCTCTTTCTCTTACAAAGCACTGAAAATGTGGTGTGAAAAACAGAAAAACACTGAAACTACATGGTCCAGTCACATTAATGTGACTCACCTTCTATGATTGATGTTACTGTGCAATAACTACTCACAGACTCTGCTGGGGTAAGCTGTCCCCAACACATTGGTCGGCAAAGATGTAGTGCGAAGATTGATAGTAGGCGCTTGATCAAGTGCGCCTATCATGAGAGATACCAAAAACACATCGACAAGTAACGCGCCGCCAACGCCCTCTCGACAGCAAGTATTTAGATCGCCGCTACTGACCTTAGGGCCTTAGTTATTAACGCACTAGCTCAGTCACTAACTCACACTCCAGTTGGGCATCTGTCAGTTCACATCGCAGGTTACAACAGTACATAGCGACTAGGCTTTTTTTGTGGTTTTAGGGCGCACAGTTACAGTGGTCATTAGCGCCCAACGACTAAACTATTGTAATAGGAAGATTACCGATATTGTCTGCAAGTGGACTATTACAGAAGATATTGTACCACAACACATGGACTCTGTCACAATTAAGTAGCAGCTATCTGTTCCAGGAAAATAAAGAACCGTGTTAATCCATGTGTGCATTTGTGTTGAAGAAAGAGAGTTCCGGCCAGTCATAACAACATCCTCTCCCTTCCCTCCTTGGAACAAGACTCTACAGTGGCGACAAGGATAATTCAGTGGCGATCGAAGTTAATCAGTTTGGCCGAAGATTTTGCTTGCTTTTCTTGTGTTTTAGCTTGCAGGGGTGCTCTTGTTCAGGTGTTTCTACTTGCTTATTTCTTGTTGCATTCTTGCATGTATTCCAGGAGGGAGGCCACAGAACTATTCAAATTTCTCTTCTCAGAGGCTTTGGTTGCTTTTTGCAACAACGTATTTGTGTAAACCATGAATTCCTCGCCCCCTCCACCCCCTGCCCCCGCGCCTCAGCTGCAAACGGTCAATATGATGGATCTAACACAAGCTTTTCAGTTTCAGAACCAACGAATTGCTACTTCACTGACGACATTACAACAACTCCTTGCTGCACAAGCTGCATCGGCCTCACAATCGCAACCACAATCAACCAAACAACCAGCCCAACACGTGCCGCTGACCAGTATACCAACGTTCCGGCAATTTACGGACAGAGGAGAAGAATAGCTCGAATACCAGACTCAGTTCCAAGGACACTGTCAAGTTCATCGTGTTCAAGGTACTGTCAAGTTACAATACTTCCTTTCGATTTCGGGGTCCCCCGATGAACTCAGCTATAACCAAATACTTACTGCATTAACTCAATACTATGGCCAGCAAGTCCAAGTAACTGCAGCTAGATATCAGTTCTTTTGGTTGTATGAAAAGCCGGTACGGACGTACCGCCAATGCTACCCAGAATTAATGGCCATGACTAGGAAGTGTTCAAAAATGGCTCTGAGCACTATGGGACTTAACTTCTGAGGTCATCAGTCCCCTAGAACTTAGAACTACTTAAACCTAACAAACCTAAGGACATCACACACATCCATGCCAGAGGCAGGATTCGAACTAGGAAGTGTAAATTTAAGTGTATCTGGGGCAACTCTTACAATGATCTCATGATACGTGATGACATAAAATTTAATATCCCAGATAGTAGAATACGGGAACGGATCTAAAAGTACTCTGATCCATCACTTCCCCAAGTACTGCAAATCTTAGAGCAATATGATTCCGTTGCCATAGCGGCCGATAAGTTTGACCCTTGTTCGCGACTGCCCCAAACAGCCACAACAACGAGCGCGTCCACGGCCAAGCGGACAGTCACGTAGACATGCAAACAGGCCTGTCAATTTAGTGAAGTCTTGCTCTAGATGTTTTGTTTGCCATAAAAGACAGGACTCCCCACCACATAAAGCAACATGTTACACGTGTGGAAAAAGGCCATGTTCAAGCATATTGCTTGCAATGGCACAACAACGCAATTTTTGCTGTTCCAAGAAAAACCAGGCTCATGCACATGCAGTGAAAGCTGTTTCCAAAACCTACAACGGCTTCTGACAAAAGTAAGATTAAGGTTGTGCCTCCTTCTCGCCCTAGTGCTGTGCAACGGTGTTCTAACAAACTGTTTGTCTCACTACGAATTACTGGTCGTTGCGTGAACTTTCATTTAGACACAGGTGCCTCAGTTAATCAGTCAGGCTCACCATGCCTTTCTAAATGTAGCAGGCACCTCACTGCTTACAATGGACAGAAAATTCCAGTGCTTGGACAGTGTAGTTTGCCTGCCACTTACAAATCTCACCCTGGGACAGTGAATTTTACTGTGTTGATTCAAGAGACAGTGAGGACATATTTGGCTTAGATTCCTTTGATTTGTTTGGACTTTGCATCTAAGACAATGTACATCTACATCTACATACATACTCCGCAATCCACCATACGGTGCGTGGCGGAGGGTACCTCGCACCACAACTAGCATCTTCTCTCCCTGTTCCACTCCCAAACAGAACGAGGGAAAAATGACTGCCTATATGCCTCTGTACGAACCCTAATCTCTCATATCTTATCTTTGTGGTCTTTCCACGAAATATAAGTTGGCGGCAGTAAAATTATACTGCAGTCAGCCTCAAATGTTGGTTCTCTAAATTTCCTCAGTAGCGATTCACGAAAAGAACGCCTCCTTTCCTCTAGAGACTCCCACCCCCGTTCCTGAAGCACTTCCGTAACACTCGCGTGATGATCAAACCTACCAGTAACAAATCTAGCAGCCCGCCTCTGAATTGCTTCTATGTCCTCCCTCAATCCGAACTGATAGGGATCCCAAACGCTCGAGCAGTACTCAACAATAGGTCGTATTAGTGTTTTATAAGCGGTCTCCTTTACAGATGAACCACACCTTCCCAAAATTCTACCAATGAACCGAAGACGACTATCCGCCTTCCCCACAACTGCCATTACATGCTTGTCCCACTTCATATCGCTCTGCAATGTTACGCCCAAATATTTAATCGACGTGACTGTGTCAAGCGCTGCACTGCTAATGGAGTATTCAAACATTACGGGATTTTTTTCCTATTCATCTGCATTAATTTACACTTATCTATATTTAGAGTTAGCTGCCATTCTGTACACCAATCACAAATCCTGTCCAAGTCATCTTGTATCCTCCTACAGTCACTCAACGACGACATCTTCCCGAACACCACAGCATCATCAGCAAACAGCCGCACATTGCTATGCACCCTATCCAAAAAATCATTTACGTAGATAGAAAACAACAGCAGACCTACCACACTTCCCTGGTACACTCCAAATGATACCCTCACTTCCGATGAACACTCACCATCGAGGACAACGTACTGGGTTCTATTACTTAAGAAGTCTTATAACCACTCACATATTTGGGAACCAATCCCATATGCTCGTACCTGAGCTAGGAGTCTGCACTGGGGCACCGAGTCAAACGCTTTCCGGAAGTCAAGGAATATGGCATCCGTCTGATACCCTTCATCCATGGTTCGCAAGATATCATGTGAAAAAAGCGCGAGTTGCGTTTCGCAGGAGCGATGCTTTCTAAAGCCATGCTGATGCATGGACAGCAACTTCTCTGTCTCAAGGAAATTCATTATATTCGAACTGATAATATGTTCGAGAATCCTGCAACAAACCGATGTTAAGGATATTTTGAGGATCCGTCCTTCTACCCTTCTTATATACAGGCGTCACCTGCGCTTTTTTCCAGTCGCTCGGGACTTTACGTTGGGCAAGAGATTCGCGGTAAATGCAAGCTAAGTAAGGAGCCAATGCAGCAGAGTACTCTCTGTAAAAGCGAATTGGAATCCCATCAGGAGTTGGCGATTTATTTATTTTCAACCCATTTAGCTGTTTCACAACCCCAGGGATGTCTATCACTATGTCCTCCATACGGGCATCTGTACGAGACTCAAACGGCGGTATGTTTGTACGATCCTCCTGCGTGAAAGATTACTCAAATGCTAAATTTAAAATTTCAGCTTTCGTTTTGCTGTCTTCCGTTGCCAGGCCAGACTGATCAGTTAGTGACTGGATCGAAGCCTTCGACCCGCTTACCAATTTTACGTTAAGACCAGAATTTCCTTGGGTTTTCAGCAAGATCTTTTGCTAAGGTATGGCGGTGGTAGTGGTTGAATGCTTCGCGCATCGCTGTTTTTAACAGCAGCACGAATCTCTACTTTTGCCTGTCCTCCTTCTCACGATCTTTCTTGTACCGCGAGTGCAACTGTCTTTGCTTCCTGAGCATTCTCCGAATTGCGCTGTTAAACCACGGTGGGTCTTTTCCGTCCGTAACCCACTTTTTCGGCACATACTTGTCCAATGCGTGGTTTACAATGTGTTTAAAATTTGCCCATAATTCTTCCACGTCCATCGTACCGAAGTAAATGAAGTCGATTCATTTGTTAAGTGGGATGCTAACAACTGCTTATCTGCTCTTTCTAGTAAGAATACTCTCCTAGCCTTCTTGACCGACTTTTTAACTTTCGAAACCATAGTCGTAATGACAACATCATGATCACTAATCCCTGTCTCAACACTGACCCCGTCGATAAGGTCTGGTCTGTTCGTGGCTACCAGGTCTAAAATATTTCCATTACGCGTTGGCTGTCAATTTAGCTGCTCAAGACAGTTTTCGGATAATGTGATCAAAAGTAATTCACACGACTGCTTATCTGTACCACCTGTAATGCATCCATAGTCATCCCAATCTATACTAGGTAGGTTGAAGTCGCCTCCGACTAATATAGCATGATCCGGGTACTTCTGTGATACAGAATGTAGGCTCCCTTTGAATGATTCTAGAACTGTCACGGTGGAACCTGGTGGCCGGTAATAACACCCCACAATTAACCTTATTTCCCCTAGCCCTGTTAAACGTGTCCAGATAACTTCACAATCACACTCTACTTTGACCTCAGTAGACACAATATTTTTGTCAACTGCAATGAAGACACCACCTCCTACGGTGTCTAATCTGTCTTTCCGATACACGTTCCAACCCTCACTAAATATTACACAACTTCCTGCTCAGGGTTCAGCCAGGTCTCAGTCCCGAGATTAATTTGCGCGCCGCACGCTTCCTGGAGGGCAGTAAATTTAGGAACTTTATTCCGAACACTCTGAAAATTTACTGCTAATATTTTGATAGCTGAAGTGTCTTTACACTGAGCGCGTCCTGATTTCCCTGCCTGCACGTCGACTGGTGAGTGTTCATCAGGACACCTCGCACTACTGCCTAGCCTAAAAAAAACCATGTGCACGCCACAAGTACTCTGCTACCCGAGTAGCCGCTTCCTTTGTGTAGTGCACCCCTGACCTATCTAGGGGCGTCCTACAATTCTCCACCCAATAGCGCAAGTCTAAAAATCTGCAGCCAAGGAACGATGCTGCAAATAAAGAGCTCTGCTTGCACCCCGCGTGCGAGGTCAGCGGTCTTCACCAAATCCGCCAGCCGCCTGTACGAACTGAGGATCGCCTCAGAACCCAAGCGACAGGCAACATTGGTGCCAACGTGAGCAACTACTTGCAGACGATAGCCGCAGGCAAGGCCGCCTCCACATCTTGGATGAGGCCCCCCGGCAGACAAACAAAGTGCATGTTGGAATTCTTTCCAGCCCTGCACGCTATTTCCCTATGGGGCTCCATCACCCGCCTAACGTTGGAGTTCCCAATAACCAGCAAGCCTTTGCGCCCGTGTGCCTGCTCGGGCTCTGCTGAAGGAGTGCCCACCTGCCCGAACGGGCGAGGCCAGCCGGACAGCCTCCACATTGACCCTCCACCTCGAGCGACGCGAACGGGTTGCAGTCTGCCAGTCACCCTGAGGTGAGTGAGAGCGGCCCCACTGCGCCGGGTACACTAGAAGGTGCCTCGGCGGCTGAGTTAGCGGACGCAGCAAGCGACACCTGGGGTGTCTCAAGCGACGCGCCAGACCCTACGCCGTCGCTGCACCTCGAGGCAGCAGCCTGAAGGCGGCTGATCGTAGCCAGTTCCTCCTGCGCCCGCACACAGCACGCACACGCCCTATCCATCCTACTGCTAATATCTAACGACTCCGCGAATTTATACACTACGGCTATCAATAAGCAATATTACTCCTCTCAAATACGAAAATACGCAAGGATTTTATGTAATTAAATATGCAAGCGCACAAACACTCGGAAAGAATTTAAGAATCAAACTACAAAACAAATATGAAAGCTAAATATGCGACTCGCTACTGCACTGCTGCTGCACTACTTTCAGTGTCGGCTTTTGCACCAACAGACAGTGTAGCTAACTTCCTTAAAGAATTTCCTGGAATATTTTCAGGAATGGGAAAAGGTAATAACTTTGTAGCCCATGTTACATTGAAAGATAATACACATCCTCAGTTTTTATCGGTTCACCCCATTCCAATTGTTTTACAAGACAAAGTAGTCTGTCAACTAAATGAACTAACTTTGTGTGTGTCATTTTCCCCATGATTCTGCTGCTTTTCTTCCCCCAGATTCATAGCCTCACGGGACTGTGTGGCCTTTGCAGCAACCCGCTGGTGCCACCAGGGCCCCATAGCAGTAGTAGATGGACAATACAACCTCGCCCCCACCATTCCCACTCGCCAACCCAATGAATGCGGACCCACCGTCACTGTCGCCGTCATCGCTCCGGGACACGCCCTCAGGCCTGGATGTGTGTGGAAGCAGTTTTCCGGATGTTCCTGTTGCCTCACAAGCCAGATGGAGGGTACGGTCGGGAGTATGCCGTCCTCCACAGTCACAGCTCCTGGCTCATCTCTAAGTCCAGCGTCCAGCCTCCCTTCCCACTGTCGTTCACATCTCTCCTACATGACAATGTGTGGCGTTTCAGAGGGGGAGGGACGTGCTGGCGTAAGCTGTTGCCGGCAGACTGGTCAGCAGAGATGCAGCGTGAAGATCGATAGTAGGTAATGGATCAAGTGTGACTATCAGGAGAGACACCAGAGACACATCGACAAACAACGCGCCGCCAACGCCCTCTCGACAGCAAGCATTTAGATCGCCACCGCTGATCAAAGGGCCTCAGTCACTAATGCTCTAGCTCATCATTAACTCACACTCGAATTGGGTGTCTGTCAGTTCACATTGCAAGTTACAACAGTACATAGTGACCAGATTACTGTAATAGCAAAATTACCGATATTGTCTGCAAGACGACTATTGCAGATGGGCCTGTACCACAACATATGGACTCTATTACAGGCAATTAGCAGCTATCTGGGCGTGTAAATAAAGAACCATGTTAATCTATGTGTACATTTGTGTTGAAGAAAGAGAGTACCGACCACCCATAACAACATCCTCCCTTTCCTCCTTGATACAAGACTCTACACAGTAGGTGGCAGCACTAGCAGTGGAGGGGATATAAGGCGAGTCTGCGGGGGAGATGCAGGTAGCTGTGCAGTCGTTGTCGTAATGCGGAAACAGGACGATTTCTTTAGTTCATATGGGTATGATCACTGGTTTTGGGGCCACGGGTGCAAGCATTTCCGAAATGGCTAAGTTTGGAAACTGTTCGTCTGCTGCCATGGCTAAAGTATGCGATGCACAGCAAAATAGCGCTAGCCAAAACCGACGCAACTGTGGTGCACCATAGGCCCTAGATGACAGGGGTGAACGACGGCTGCGGACTTGTGTACACGTGAAAAAAGACGTTAAACTTTTGAGCAACTGACAGCCTACGTAAACCAATGGGCTACCAACAGTGTCCCCTCAAGGAATGTTTAGTGAATGTTGTTGCGTATGGGCATCTGCGGCTGGCGCCTGGTTCATGAAGCCTGCTATTGATCGATGACAAAGGCTGGAAATTACACGACAGTACCACAATTGGACCTCCAGTGAGTGGCGACAGGTGGCCTTGTCAGATGAATAACGTTTTATGCTCCATCTGACATATGGCTGTTAGTGTGTGCAGCACTGTAGCAATCAACGGAAGGATGCAGGTTTGAGGAGGGAGCGCTGTAGTACAGGGCAATATTTTCATGTTGCTACGTGCTTGATCTCGTCGTTCTGGAAGTCACAAAGTGTCATTTCAAATAATCATCTATCCTTGAAGGCCATGTCCACTCCTACATGCAGCTTGCTTTTTCCAAGGCATGATGGCATTTGCCGGCAGGACAATGCAACGTATCACACAGCTATCAGTGTACGTGCTTGGTTTGAAGAGCACCAGGATGCTTATGCGCTACTCCTCCGGCCACCAAACTCCCTGGGTTTAAATCCAGTTGAGAAACTGTGGGACCACCTCAGTCAGGTTGTTCGTGTCGTGGACTCGACCAAGAAGCCTAGTGCAGCTGCCCACGGCGCTGGAGTCGGGATGGCCCCACATTCCTGTTGGTACCTCCCAGAACCTCATTGACTCTCTTTTCTGCACGTCCACGCTGCAAGAGGTTTTTGACAGGTGGCCACATTAGTGCGTACATGTGACTGATGAAGAATCGTGGCAATCGTATTGTAGACATCTTTGATACAAAGAACCTTATGGATTAGACAGTATCTCTGAAAAGATTACCGACGCAGCTAAAAGATTTTTAAAAAAAACTGAAAAGTAGCAAGAAGTAACGGGGTTAATGCTGAATGCTGAAAATATGTTGGGAGCTTCTGGTTAGACTCATGCATCCGCTGAATATGTGCTGGAGACAAGGGAGATTAACGGAGAATTGGCTTAAAGTTAAGACCATTCCTATCTGGAAGATAGGCGACAAGAGCGAACGTGAAAATTATAGAGACATCAGATTGCTGGATAGTAGCTACTAAATATCTTCCACAATAATAAAGAGCAGGCTTAAGGGCATAGCAGACACTACCATCAGCGAAGAGGGGTTTAGACGGTCTAGTAGATGCCATTTTCGCGGTGAAACAAACGATTGAAAAAAGAAGAGAATTCAGTTTGGAAACTGACATCGCCTTCACCGATTTTCAAAAGGCATTTGGCTGCCTGGATAAAGACGTGCCGTGGGAAGAAAAGTTGATCTAAGACCGATCAGAAGTTTCTACCAAAACAGTATTGTGTTTATTGACACTGGCAAGCAGCTATCAGCACCAGTAAAAACAAAGGAGTTAGACAAGACTTTTCTCTCTCCCCAGTATTTTGTTAAAACTGTGTGAACGAAGACATAGGTAGGCGGGAAGGAATTTTCTAGTGGGGTATAATGCTCTAGCTGAAATTTAGTTTAAATGTTTTATATGCAGACGATGTTATCGAGCAACAGACAGAAGATAATTTACAAAGCGGGGAGGGATACAGCCCGAGAAATATTGCAGAAGAATTTGGACTGATAACATATTCACATAAACTAAATGTAATGTCATTTCTTATGAGCTTGGCGACTAGATTCAGGACTTCCTTGCAGACGGAACTCAACATGTCGCTCTTAATGGGACAAAATCTACAGATGTAAAGGTAATTTCCGGAGTACCCCAAGGAAGTGTTATAGAACCATTAATGTATACAACATGACGTAGTAGAAAGCGCCAAAAACTATTTAAGAATGTGTCGTAGATAATACGGTGGTCTATAAGGAAGTAGCAACGCCAAAAGAAAGCATCGATTTGAAGAAAGACCTACAGAATATTAATGAATGGTACTGTCTCTGGCAGTTGACCCTCAACATAACCAAATGTAACGTATTTCTCATACATAGGAAAATAAAACCACTACTGTACAAAAGTCTACTGGAGACAAACTACTAGAAACAGTATATACCGTAAACCAAGGAATAACTATCCAGAGCGACCGTAAGTGGAATGACCACATAAAACAAATAAATAGCAGGGAAAGCAGAAAATGTTCAAATGCGTGTAAATTTCTGAGGGACGAAACTGCTGAGGACATCGGTCCCTAGACTTACACGCTACTTAAACTTACTTATGCTAAGAACAACACCCACACCAATGCCCATGTCCGAGGTAGGATTCGAACCTCTGGTAGGATTCGAACCTCTGGTGGGAGGGGCCGCGTAATCCGTGACATGGCGCCTCTAACCGCGCGGCCACTCCACGAGGCGGAAAAATAGCAGACGCAAGACTGAGATTCATAGGAAGTATCTTAAGAAAATGTAACTCATCTACGAGGGAAGTGGCTTACAAGGCGCTTGTTCGACAGATACTTGAGTACTGTTCGTCAAAGGGATCCTTACGAGGTATGAATGGTAGAAGCGATAGAGAAGATCCAACGAAGCGCGGCGCGTTTCGTCACGGAATCGCTTAGCACGCACGAGACCGTTGTGTAGTTGCTCAGCAAACTAAAGTAGCAGACGCTACAAGAGAGGCGATCGGCATCACGGAGAAATTTACTTCTGAAATTTCGAGAGAACACTTTCCGGGAAGAGTCGGAGAACATACTTCTTCATCCCACATACATCTCGCGAAATGAACACGATGAAAAAACTCGAAATACTAGAGCTAATACAGAGGCTCACCGACAATCATTCTTCCCACACACCATTCACTGGTGGAACAGGGAAGGGAGATCAGATAGTGGTACACACCATCATATGGGGTGCGGAGTATTGAAGTAGATGTAGATCTTCAGGGGAAAGACATAATATCCAAAATTGAGATGCATATATATTGGAACAGGTATCCACTTTTTAGCTATCGTGAATGTGAAATATCTCCAACAATAGAGCGCGATATAGAACCAAAAGTTTGAAATTTTAAACATATATGTAGAAAAACTCATAGAACTCTAACATAAAACCTGAAAAGAAACTTAACTGAAGTTGTAGTGTTATATGGAAGTAGGACGTGGTTACTCTCGAAGAAATACAGAAGAAAAATAACGACAAGGGAAATGAAACTCCTCAGGGCAGTCAAAGGCTGCACACTGATGAACAAAATATGAAACAGATAAATAAGACAAGAGCTATAGATTTTCGATTTGAAAAGTAAAATTTAAAAATATCAAATCAACTGGTGTAACCATTTAGAAAGAACGCTGAAAAATCATTTGCTTAGAATATCCATGAACTACAAGGCCATTGGACAGTGAACAGTCGAAGTCCGCGGACAAGATTTCTTCCAGAACAAGCTACGCAGCCTGTCCCATGAAGTGAAGATACTGATGACGATGCTTCGTCTGAGGAAAGAGGAAGAAGGCACTGGGAACCATGTTAGGAAACTGCGGAAGTTGATGCAAAATCTGATAGCCCAAGGAAGAAGCGAGTGATATTGTGCCCTGTACGGAAAAGACTGGAGACTTTTCGTGGACCAAGATAACCTCTCTGGATAGCTTGCCACGACACCACATCTTAGTAGCCTCCCGTGACTTTATCAGGAGATTTCAGTACAGTGCTCTTGTAAAGTTTGCACTTTACGCGTATAATCGGTTGGCTCCACACCACGACAGTCTCAAAAAACACTTATCATGCCACTGCCATTATGGCTGGGTCTTCGTTTTCTCAGATTTGGTGTATCCACATGTCTCCACTGCTTGCTTGTCTTCTTTCTCTGGGTTTCATAGCGATACACTCAGCACTCGTCCATGGTTAGAAGGCTACTAAAGATGTCATTGCGGTGGCCTGACATACCTGAAATACCGGGTGTTTCAAAACAAATATCGGCAATATGAGATTGTGGCTCCACCTTGGTCCAAAACACTTTTGTTCTATGTTCATTCCCAAACTAGTTTCAGCACCAATATCGCCATCATCTGTGGGTTTTTCTTTATTCTACAATAAGCAAAATTAACACTATTACAAAAGTTACAAAATGTCATTACATGTGTACTGTTTGTTTGTAGTTACTCCATTGTGCGAATAGTCTTGTAATACTGTATCTGCTTTTAAGTCATAATATGGTTTCTACGTTTGTTGCCGTTTTTTCAGCATATTTTCTGTGTTTTGTTACCGTTTCTTCGGCATACAGCATTTCATCTGGAACTGTGTGAGGGGCTGTTATTAACAAATATGCAAAATGTTAACTCATATACGTCGGCTTTCCACTACTGATAATTGCGATACTGTTGTGGATTCAGTTTTGGTGAGTGGAAGATTCTTACGTAGTCTGTCATACCCACGTTCGTTGGTCGGCTTGCAGTTGCTTTTAAAACACAGCAACAAACAGCTTTTCCTCCTTGGCCATAACTCAAAACACTACGCCGTCTTGCTGTTCGTTTGTGTCGTGAGAGTGTATCATTCGGGGCTCCGTGGAGCTATACCGCTCACTTCAGTTGTAATTCGCATATAATTTGACATGAAACTTTTTTAAAAATATGTAAATGAGATACAATTATGGTACGTTGACTGTGAACACATTCTAGTATGTAATAGGTCGAAATTCCTTTACACGAAAAAAGTATTAGACATCTTCAGAAGTTCGAAATCACAGTATAAAAAAATGGTGGGACCATTGCACCCAGTCAAGAGGCTATTCCGCCAGGTATTTCAGTGTCAAAATCACAAGCATTTACCACAAGTAAATAGTTTCCGTCCTTTTGCGCCCACACACACTTCGTAAAACCATGTAGTACAATTCGTGACAAATCAGATCTTTGTGAAAAAAGCCAGCAATATTTGCTGATACACTCACCTGTGATCTTAAATAAGTAACAGTAAGTGTTTAAAATTTCACGTTATTGTGCGTGGTACATCTTAATTGGATAGGTTGTATTCTTTAACTAATGCAATAATTCATCACAGTTCAGTTCCCTCTGGAGTTTGTTCTTCTGTCCTGCTAATAATGTAACGGAAAGCACCCTTACTACCTCGACGTGCGGCAACACGAGGTACTGGGACACACTGCAAGCAAAACAACCCTGACTCTATGAGAAACTAACCCACTGTTGCAACATTTCTTATTTCAGGGGGGTTAGCTTTGTAAGCGGAATAGCCCCCGCTGTATCCTATCGCGAAAAGGTTTTTAAAAATGTAGCGGGAGCTTTGACGACTTCTGTGCTTTATTTATGTTTCTGTATGTGATGGGGTGCGACCGTGTGTGTGTGTGTGTGTGTGTGTGTGTGTGTGTGTGTGTGGTTATTTCAATTCTGTTTCCTGTGTCAGTTCTCTTGAAGACGTTACTAGTGAGTTGTTGCGAAGTGTTGTATTTTCATTTACGCTTTGGAACAACAACTATCCAAATTAAAAAAACAGGAACTGTTGCAACAATTACTCAGACACACTGATCAAGGCTTTGGAGAAACTTGCCTGTCGACTCGATATGTGCCATGCGACAAATGGTGCTCACATTGAACACTTGTAAGAATAAATGAGTTTCTCTTACGTTTGATGTATTATGCATAATTGCAAGCTGATTTAATAAACGCTACAAAGTATTACAATCCGGATATTCATCATTGTATCTTGAGACGCTTCCGTTTGATCCGAACTTGTACAAATCTATCGTATGCTCTCTCAAGGGTGTTCGCACTGCACGTCGGGCAATGATGCGCGGCTTCTTGTGTAAGTGCGAGAATTCGACTTTTATTTTCACACCGTAAAAACACTACATGGTTTAAAAGACCACAACATGTCCATTACTGGACTTATTTTTTTAATAGAAGTTTCACTTCGCTATTGAAACGAGAAAATTTATTTTCCATTAAGTGTGGTTCTGTAACGTTTCACACTAGTTTTTGAGGAAGGTTCTGTTACAAAAATCTTACTTTTTTACATACATCTTAGCTTCATAATAAACTATTTACCAGTTCGTAATTCATAGCAGTAATTGCGAAATGACGCTATTTGTCGAGTACAAGCAGTTTATTTACAAATCTTGTATTGAAAAAGTGCGACAGCGTGTAGCTTACCATTCGCTGAGTTTTATAGCATACATTACAATGATTAAAATATATCTAAAAGTACAAAAGTCTTTTTGAAGCAATAGTAACTCTGATGTCTGTCTTCTTTCAGAAGGAAATGCGCGTTGTTATATGGCGTCAGTCCCACGATCGAAAGCCGAGGGGATTCACATGGGTTTAGTGAAGTGTCAAATACTAAGGACAGAGAGCCAAATTATTAGCAATCAATGCAGTCCCGGTGTCGGACCCTCATGTGATTTTAATCATTATGTTCAAAACAGTTCCAAATATATGCGAATTTTTTCCTCAGTGAAGACCATTTGAATTGGTCGGTCATGTGCTATGGGCTTTCAATAGCCCAACCTAAAACATAAAAGCCAAGCAATTAATTCTTATTCATATCCTACAATTAGTAGAATGTACACGTCGCATTTAAAACAGGAAGAAGAGAATAAATATAACTAAGATGAGACTTTGCTGTGGATGGACTAAAATAAAATCTGTCGTTATACTACTTAACTGCTTTCTAGTTGGTGGTGAAAAATTGCAGGTGCCAAAACGCAGAATGACTTTTATAGATGTTTTTGCACCTCAGGTGACTGATCCTTTTCGAAATTTTCGCTTTTGTATTTCTGAGAGAGTGTAGTACCACAAGCTGTAAATCATTACGTACACTATCCCAATTTCAAAGAACTGTGCATAGCAGTTAGGAATAATATTTCTTTCATAAAATTCTTTTGATAAATTGCAGTACATTATCGCCTTAACTCGACAAATTTTTAAATACATCTCTCTGTCTACAAGGCGTTTTTATTTTGATCTTCTATTTTAACAAAACTAATAACTGGTGGGTTCACCGAAGCCTCAAACACTGTAGCGCAGGTAAATGAATTTCCTGTACATCTATGCAAGTGTTGTATTGTAACCTATTGTAGTTAAAACAAGTTCACATCTTGAGAAGTGCCTATCATTGTTTGTTTTGGTTTCTGTTTGGTTTTTTTTTTCCATGCTTGTCTGATCCCCCAAGCAACAAAATTCCCAGCCTCCGACAGGCCATCCAGCCTCAGCCATGTTACAGAACAACGACGTCACTGCTTTGCTGGTATTGTTTTGACAGTGCTGAGTGCAGTGGCACGTCGAGTTTTAAAACACAGAAGAAATATGAGGTTATGGACTCCTACCATAAATGGCGACAGATATTTAGCAGAGCTCTTCTTTTTCCATACGAGGAGAACTGAAAAGCTTCCTTACAAATTTTATTCGTGTTGCACAATGAATCGTAATAAACTTCAGTATCTGCTACATAACAATGAATACAAAATTTTAAAACCGGACAAACTTTGGTTGGGGTTTAACAGCAGAAGCATAATTGCGTATAACAATAAGGTAAGACTAATTAGCGCACAATCATCGTCTTGAAGGAGAACTTCGTTCAGAACGCACTATCTCCAGTTCATTAGACATAAGCTCTTACATTGTAAGTTTTACACTCAATAGGAACTGATAACTTTTTTCTCGTGGGTAACGTCTTGCCTTGTTTTCAATAGCTATTTTGTTCTTTTCGAGCTGCAAAAATTCCTCTTCAGTATTTTTCCTATTAGCTCTTTTTTTTCTTTTTTCGATGATAGGGTATTTAGGAATGGTGATGATTCATCGACTAGAACCAACGACGACCTCTCAGAATTATCTTCATCTTATGACATAGACTGAAAGGCAAAAATTCTTGAGATAATTCCATTTAGGACACTGGTTCTGTTCCCACTGGCGATAAACTATGCACAATTTGTAAGAAATTCGTGTTATGGTTCAAATGGCTCTGAGCACTATGGGACTTAACATCTGAGGTCATCAGTCCCCTAGAACTTAGTACTACATAAACCTAACTAACCTAACTAACCTATGGACATCACACACATCAATGCCCGAGGCAGAATTCGAACCTGTGACACTAGCAGTCGCGCAGTTCCCACTGAAGCGCCCAGAACCGCTCGGCCACAGCAGCCGGCTTTATGTTATGAAACCGTGGCTAAGTGTAACTGTATTTTGATGAAGTTCCCCTGGATCATTTTGTCAGGTTTTATCAAATTCTTCTTATAACGGTATATAAGATGCTTCGGTTTCGTTTTCATCATTTTAACTGAAAGACTCATTAAAGAGTGTAAGAAAATATGTCTCCATGGTTTTTTTTCCATACTCCGCAAGCCACCTGACGGTGTGTGGCGGGGGGGTACCTTGAGTACCTCTATCGGTTTTCCCTTCTATTCCAGTCTCGTGTTGTTCGCGGAAAGAAGGATTGTCGGTGTGCCTCTGTGTGGGCTCTAATCTCTACAGCTACAGCTACAGATCTAAGAAAAAATGTAACTCCGTCCCTACGGTATTGACCGACCGCCGTGTCATCCTCATCCCATAATCGTGACTGGATGAGGATGTGGAGGGGCGTGCGGTCGGCACACCACTCTAACGGCAGTTGTCAGCTTTCGTGACCGGAGCTGTTGCTTCTCAATGAAGTAACTCCTCAATTGGCCTCACAAGAGCTAAGTGCAGCCCGTTTGCCAACAGCGCTCGGCAGACCGGACGATCATCCGTCCAAGAGCTATCAAGTCCGACATCGCTAACGTCGGTGATATGACGGGAACCGGTGTTACCAGTGCGGTAAGGCCGTTGTCATAAAAATATATGGAATAGGTAAACATCTATTCTACCACCCAGGGACTGGGTGTTCGTGTTGTCCTCATCATTTCACCATCACCATCATTCGCAACAGTGGCTAGATAGAACCGTGAAAACAAAGTAGGCTGTGTAAAAATTGGGACTTTGTACGGGCGTTGGTGGCCGCGCAGTTGGGCACCCTACAAACCAAGCATCATCATCATCTATTCTAGTACGAAACTACACAAAAGAAGCTTTACCCATAGTCATGTTTGAATAACAACTGTAATGATGAAATGGCATATAGGTTTTAATCTGCCAGGAAGTTTCATGTCAACACACAGTGCGCTGTATTGTGAAGATTTCATTCTGGGAACTTTAACGATTTTTTCCTCATATATACGAGGCGTGTTTTTTAAGTAAGTACCGTTTTGAAATTAAAAAAAGATGTGCTAAGATATCTCAATCAATAATTTTATTTTTACATGAAAGCCTGTACCTCAATTTACTTTTCTACATAATTTCCGTCAATATTGAGGCACTTGTCATAACGATGTACCAGTTTTTGAATACCTCCTCATAGAAATCTGCCGCCTGACTTGTTAACCATTGCATCACCGCTGTTTTGACTTCGCCATCGTCTTGAAGACGCTGACCGTCCAGGTGTTTCTTCAAGTGCAGGAACAGATGGTAGTCACTGGGCGCAAGATCGGTGCTGTGCGGAGGTTTCGGTACCCAACGTGCGCACAATTTTCGGTAATTCAAGTGCTCGGTCACAATGCCATACAAAACACTACGAGAAACGTTAGAAAAGTCATCCCGCAAGAAGGAAATCGTAAGCGTCTGTTTTCTCTCACCTTATTGTCCACTTCCTGAACCAAACTTTCATTAACGACCGCAGGACGCCCACTCCGTTGTTCATCATGCACATTTGTGCGGCCATCTTTAAATGCTCTCACCCACTTTCTTACCATTCCACCACTGATAATGTTTTCTCCGTAAACTGCACAGATCTCACGATTAATAGCGATCGCTTTTAGGCCTTTAGCACTAAGAAATCTTATAACAGCCCGTACTTCACAGTCGGCGTGACTCTCGATTATCGGAGGCATCTTAAACACTCAGTAAACAACGTAAACAAGGAAGAATCAGGCTGTAATGGCGTCAGTGCGTAGATTAAGGTACAGGCTTTCATGTAAAAATAAAATTATTGTGATATCTTAGCAGGTCTTTTTTTAATTTCAAACTGGTACTTACTTAAAAAAACACGCCTCGTATGTCTACTAGAATGTCCTATATACACTAGTACCATCATTCCGAATAGGGAAGTCGACTGTATAACTGGTGGTGAAAGAAGTTTCTATCCTCATTTGGAAAACACCTGCTTCAGTTCATTTACCAACACCAACTGTTTCTCGATTTAAAGAAGTTACCAATGAAATGCATGCGAGACGAAGTTTCTCTAACAGCATAGAATGTGTAGCCAGAAAGACCATATTCCGCGTGTGCCGTGTCCTAATTGGATGTTCTGCGATTACAAGTATTATTAGCCAATTGTACTGCGAGCAGTTGCTGATGACACATACCAATTAATAGCTGTGAATGTTGGTACCTGCAATGGACAGTGTGATGGAGGTGTTTTCAAACTCAACTTTTTGGCTTCATCCGCAGACCTCTCGCGAAATGGCGTGACGTCATCAGCGTTACGGGAAGTGAGAAGCGCTAAGGGAATGCAAGCAAATTCCTGAATACATGCGTTGAAATAAATAAAAGGCATTAGTTATTCGCCTTGCTGGTCATTTGTAGTACTGTGAGCAAAAGTAGGAATTGATTGGCGACTCCATGGAGTGTTCTGTGCACCACGACCAGATAATGGATATACTTGGAAGGAGAAACAGCATTGGTCGTATTATCCGCAAAATCGATTTTCGGTCACTTAGTGACCATCCCCAGTGCTGTAATATACAATTTAAATTGGTAGGCACTGTTGTCAAGAAGCTTAGAGCGATAATAAAACAAAAAAATACGACCAATGCTGTTTCTCCTTCCAAGTATATAAAAGTAGGAATCATTGTACTATAGCTGAATGTAAATATACATTATGTTAGTCTGCAGACGTCGTTTACCATCGATTTTCAAAGGATAAGGTAAGTACAGCGTAAATACTTGTCACGCTATAAAATAACTGATCTTGTCGATGTGAATAATGCAAAGATTCGTTGACATCATTCCCTTCCCGAAGATTACGAATGGAGCTTAAAAAATGAACTTTTGGGATTTCCTTTGAAATGATAATTAAAAGCTGAATTTCTGCCATCACGAAAATTCCAAATTGGCTTAGAGATGAATCCGAGGTTGTCGCAAGCACCAGCAAGAACAACGTACGTGTAACTGCCAGATATTCATCCTCTTTAGAAACATGTTTCTATGTATTATCGGCTTGAAATTATTCACCAACTGCTTTTTATAGCATTTACAAAGGTTTTATTTCCTCAACAGCAACAACAATAATGCTATTCTAAAACAGATTTTCTTTTATTAATAAGTAACCTGAGCAAGAGATCGCCAATGTCAAAAGAAAAAGAGTACGCTGTCTGCTTTAAAAGCTTTATCTCCGAAAAAAATTAAATTAGATTAAATTGAATCAGTCGAACAGCGCAGAGGTAGTCCTTGAACTTGACGTTACTGCTACACACGAAATAGACAGATTTTAAACCGACATGCAACCGCTGAGGAGACAAGACTACGCTTTGAAAATAAATGACAAGGTCCTGCAAGCCAAGTACTCGAAGTGTGTGTGGAAACGAGTAGATGTGCTTCTTCTACATCCACGCGCTACTCTACATTTCGCAATTGCTAGCTGGCAGAGAGTTCATTTGAACCACCTTCAAGCTATTTCTCTACTATTTCACTTTCGAACAGCGTGGGAAAGACACTTAGCCGGCCCGTGTGGCCGAGCGGTTCTGGAACCACGCGACCGCTACGGTCGCAGGTTCGAATCCTGCCTCGGGCATGGATGTGTGTGATGTCCTTAGGTTAGTTAGGTTTAAGTAGTTCTAAGTTCTAGGGGACTGATGACCTCAGATGTTGAGTCCCATAGTGCTCAGAGTCATTTGAACCATTTCATAAACACTTACATCTTCTCATGCGAGCTCTGATTCCTCTTCTTTTATTATGATGATCGTATCTCTATATGTACGGTACGTGGGCTCCAACAAAGCATTTTCACATTCGGAGAAGAAAGATACTGATTGAAATTACATAACAAGATCCTGCCACAAAGAAAACCGCCTTCATTATAATGATTGATACAGCATTTTGTGTATCACATCCAAGGCACTTTCTCCTCTGTTTCACGATAGTACAAAACGAGCTGCCCTCCTTTGAATTTTTTCGATGTCCTCCATCAGTCCAGTGTGGCGCTGATTCCACACCACACAGCAAGAGAATTGCCAAGCGTAGTATAAGCAGTCTCTTTAGTAGAACTGTTGCATTTTGCAAGTGTTCTGTCAATAAATCGCAGTTTTCGGTTTGCTTCCTCCCAACACTATGTATGTGATCGTTCCAATTTAAGTTATTCGTAATTGCAATATCTAAGTACACTACTGTCCATTAAAATTGCTACACCACGAATTTGACGTACTACAGACGCGAAATTTAACCGACAGGAAGAAGATACTGTGATATGCAAATGATTAGCTTTTCAGAGCATTCACACAAGGTTGGCGCCGGTGGCGACACCTACAACGTGCTGACATGAGGAAAGTTTCCAACTGATTTCTCATACACAAACAGCAGTTGACCGGCGTTGCCTGGTGAAACATTGTTGTGATGCCTCGTGTAAGGAGGAGATGTAACGAATCGTGCAGCCACGTCTCGATCCCTGAGTCAACAGATGGGGACACTTGCAGGACAACAACCACCTGCACGAACAGTTCGTCGACATTTGCAGACCATGGCTGCGGTTACCCTTGACGCTGCATCACAGACAGGAGCGCCTGCGATAGTGTACTCAACAACGAACCTGGGTGCACGAATGGCAAAACGTTATTTTTTCCGATGAATCCAGGTTCTGTTTACAGCATCATGATGGTCGCGTCCGTGTTTGGCGACATCGTGGTGAACGCACATTTTAAGCGCGTATTCATCATCGCCATACTGTCGTATCACCCGGCGTGATGGTATGAGGTGCCACTGGTTACACGTCTCGGTCACCTCTTGTTCACATTACGGCACTTTGAACAGTGGACGTTACATTTCACATTTGTTACGATCCGTGGCTCTACCCTTCATTCGATCCCTGCGAAACCCTACATTTAACAGGATAATGCACGACCGCATGTTGCAGGTCCTGTTCGGGCCTTTCTGGATACAGAAAATGTTCGACTGCTGCCCTGGCCAGCACATTCTCCAGATCTCTCACCAATTGAAAACGTCTGGTCAATGGTGGCCGAGCAACCGGATCGTCACAATACGCCAGTCACTACTCTTGATGAACTGTGGTATCGTGTTGAAGCTCTATGGGCAGCTGTACCTGTACACGCCATCCAAGCTCTGTTTGACTCAATACCCAGGCGTATCAAGGCCGTTATTACGGCCAGAGGTGGTCGTTCTGGGTACTGATTTCTCAGGATCTATGCACCCAAATTGTGTGAAAATGTAATCACATGTCAGTTCTAGTATAATATATTTGTCCAATGAATACCCGTTTTTCATCTGCATTTCTTCTTGGTGTAGCAATTTTAATGGCCAGTAGTGTATTTAGGTGAATTTACAGCATTTAAGTTTGTGTGACTTATCGTGTAACCGAAATTTAGCGGATTCCATTTAGTATTCATGTGGATGACTTCACACTTTTCGTTATTTGGAGTCAAGTGCCAGTTTTCTTCAGCAATACAATGAATTAGACGGTGTTCACACCAAGCCAGATTCGATCCTACATTGACAGTTTCTTGGGTTCAGTCTCACAGAAACTTCTTCAAGATTCAGATTACGACACTGTTAACGACTGGATCTCCGTTATCCGAAAAATTGGGCTCACTTCTCTTTCAACTGACTAATTCCATAAAATAAACGAGTTTGAAGTGACATTTTGGAGTTTTCATGGGCTTCATGTTGCTAAGTATGACGGAGTGATGCAAAAGGTAATTTCTACAATACCTTAGAAGTATCCCGAAATGCATCACAAGATGGTTTCTTTCAGCGTTAGACCAAGGACCTTCATTAGAATAAGGCCTCTGAATACACAAACTAAAACAGGAAAGATAAAAAGACTTACCGTATAGGTTTAAGCGATGCTTATTAATGTGGTCACCGTATGATGGAGCTGGAGAAAGGTTTCATTCAGGAGGAAGATGTCGACCCGGTGTTGGGAGAGGGTGTTCATTGGGAAGTATTTGTTGGTGCAAAAGGAGTAGATGTTCTGGAAGAGGATGCAACACTCGTGCAGTGCCATGATGGGAAGAAAGGGCAGCTGAAGGAAGGGGAGAAGAGAGGCCTAAACTAGGGTGTCAACGCAGGTGAAGGTGAAGTGGGCTTGGTTTTGGGGAGTAAGCAGCAAAGGTGTTGAGGTGAAAGATGGAGCAGGCAGCGAGGGAGATCTGTTGGAGGGTGGGTGGGGGGGGGGGGGCTGGAAAGAGTGAATCTTTTGGAGGACTACAGTTAAGAAATGGATGTCTTCAGCCATGAGGGGGGATGATGGGAATTGCTGGGGTGGATGGAGGGATCAATGGGATGGACAGGGACAGCAACCTTGGGGGTGGCAAGAGGTGGTTTAACCTTACATATGTGAGAGTAGGTGGGATGTGGTCCATCGCAGGTGTCACAGGAAGGAGGGGCAGCGAGGTTGGGACAGTTTTTGAGAAAATGGGAGGCCTTACAAAGGGGACAGAGGGGGGGGGTTACAGTTGGGGATCAGGTGATCACTATACATGAGGCAGTGCTGGCAGCGGTAGGATTGGGGAGGGGATTTGGAGGACTCAAATGGGAGGTGAAAAATCAGGGTGCCCTGAGTAAGTGGTCAATGGAGGGGCACACTCCGAAAAGACGTGTGGGGGCCAAACATGATGTGTAGAAGTTTACAGAGGAGGTCCATATGAAAGGAGGGGGAAGGGGACTGAGTCCCTGCCAGAAATCGCTTGGGAGATGGGAGCACCTGGGAGACACACTATGTGATAAAAAGTACCCGGACACCTGGCTGAAAATGACTTACAACTTTGTGGTGCCCTCCATTGGTAATGCTGGAATTCAATATGGTGTTGGCCCACCCTTAGCCTTGATCACAGCTTCCACTCTCGCAGGCTGTGCTGGTGCTGTAAAGTTTCTTGGGGAATGGCAGCCCATTCTTCATAGAGTGCTGCACTGAGGAGAGGTATTGATGTCGGTTGGTGAGGCCTGGCACAAAGTCGCTGTTCCAAAACGTCCCAAAGGTGTTCTATAGGATTCCTGCTAGGACTCTGTGCAGGCCAGTCCAATACAGGGATGGTATTGTCATGTAACCACTCTGCCACAGGCTGTGCATAATGAACGGGTGCTCGATCATGTTGAAAGATGCAGTCGCCATCCCCGAAGTGCTCTTCAACAGTGGGAACGAAGAAGTTGCATAAAACATCAATGTGATAGTGCCACGCAAAACAAGGGGTGCAAGCCCCCTCCATGAAAAACACGACCACAGCATAACACCACTACCTCCGAATTTTGCTGTTGGCACTACACACTCTGCAGATGACGTTCAGTGGCCTTCACCATACCCACACCCTGGCAGCGAGTCGCCACAACGTGTACTGTGATTCGTCACTCCACACAACGTTTTTCCACTGTTCAATCGTCCAATGTTTACGCTCCTTGAATAAAGCAAGGCGTCATTTGCCACTTACTAACGTAATGTGTGGCTTATGAGCAGCCGCTCTACCATGAAATCCAAGTTTTCTCACCTCCTGCCTAATTGTCACAGTACTTGCACTGGATCCTGTAGCAGTTCGGAATTTCTGTGTGATGGTCTGAATAGATGTCTGCCTATTACACATTACGAAAATCTTCAACTGTCAGTGGTCTCTGTCTGTCAACAGACGAGGTCAACCTGTAAGCTTTTGTGCTTCACATTTCCACTTCACTATCACATTGGAAACAGTGGACCTAGGGATGTTCAGGAGTGTGGAAATCTCGCGTACAGGCATATGACACAATTGACACCCAGTCCTCTGACCATGTTCGATGTTCATGGTTCTGTGGAGCCCCCCATTCTGTTTTCTCACGATGTCTAATGACTACTGAAGTCGCTGGCATGGAGTACCTGGCAGTAGGTGGCAGCACAATGCACCTAATAAGAAAAACTTACGTTTTTGGGGTGTTCAGATACTTTTGATAACATAGCGTACTTTCGTATCTCCATGATGAGATTACAGGTGTCGAAGAACTTGGAATCTGGGGTTGACAGGACAAGGGTGTGGAGGGTGGGGACTGGCGTTTGAGTGACAGGAGGAGGGGTGGTATCCACAGAGACGATGCTAGGAGAGGAGGGGGTGGTGACTATTTGTTGGGTTTTTTTTAGTGAGGGTAGCCTGGGAGGAGGGGAGAAGGACGGGGAGGAGAGGGAGGTGGCAGGCGGCAGATCCTGTAGACGTGGTGGAGGTGTGGTTGGTTCTGTGGTGGCAATTGTGGCCCGGCCCGACATGATGCAGTGGGGGAGGCAGACGATGAAGTGATGGGTAGGGGTAAGAGGGGGGAAGCTACCACCTGAGGGATTGCTGCGGAGGTATATGTGAGGGTGAGCGCAAGAGTGTGAGCTGTTGCGACTGTGGAGATTGGGGGAAGGGACTAGAGGTGAGGGTAGACAGCAGGGAGGAGCTGGGGGAATGGGTGAGTGGGGGCACGGGAGGCGAGGTGTAAGTGGAGAGGCCAGGGGCGGCACTCCAGGAAGTGATAATGGAAGTGGGGGAGGGGGAGATTTAGATGACAGTGGAGGTGAGAGGGCTCATGGCGGGCGGCGACGGTCGGACGAACGGCGACGGCGAGTTCCGGGCGGCGAAGGCGACGGCGACGGCGAGCACCGGGCGGCGGGGGTTGGCTGGCGTATGGACGTGAACAACAGCGCAGACGCTAGACGGCGGGGGCTCTTCCAAAAACGTCGATTGTATACTGAGAGCAGCCCAGGCAGCATCCTCCTATTTGGAAGTTGAGGGGATTCAACCCTCTAGATGTCAAAATCCCCGCTGTGGTCGCCTTATATAGCGAAAAGACGGATTCTGATTGGTCGGTGTTACGTCATGAAGTCGCAGATGGTGTCAGCGTCTGCGTCGGTGGTGCCACTGCTGCCGCCGTAGTGTAAACATTGCGACGAAGATCAATGACTATTCTCTGCATCGAGAGCTCGCCTCCACACCCCACTAAGATTATATCCGCCGTCACAGTTGAAGGTTTTCTCATGTATTCTCACTTCTACATCCTCTTTAATTAGAGAGTCCCAGTGTATGGGAGCCTGGGTCAAAACTGTTGTTTCACAAAACTGTTGTTTCACAAAACAGTATTTTATGTTTATTTGCGAGGTTGTGCTCAGCATTGTGGAATTCTCCACCGCACAATTTTTTTTGTGCTGATGATGTTATGCACAGTGATTGTAAACAGTGCGGATGGACTGACTGATGTAATTGCTTCCTCATTCACGTAGGCTGTTGTGAATTCTTGGAATCCTCAGGCTGCGACTGTCTTTAAGAGGGAAACAGATCTGATACCTCGTCTTCCAAGGATTCTGCCTATTTTGCTGGATGTAGTGCCACAGAAGGGAAGGAATGCCATTGGCGGCTCATCACATGACTGTTCAAAATCTTCACGTTTCCTTTTCTTGATGAATACTTACTTGATATCACGTGACCCATAGCCATTCTTCTGGAATTGATTTCGTAATCCAAGTAGTTATCGTCAGAAACGGTATTTCCTTTGTGTACTAATGTATTAACAGCCGCTCGCTTCTGTACTGTGTGGCGAAAACTGTGGGCGCTCAGATATAAAACAGCGTGCGTGGGCTTGCGGTACACTGTGTAGCCGAGACGTCCATCCGAGTTTCGCCATACCAGAGCATCTAAAAACGGCAGCCAACCCTCTGTCTCTGTCTCGATGGTGAACTGGATGTTTGGCTGCATGCTGATCATATGTTCCTGGGAGTGCTCAAGAGCTTCTACGCCATGTGGACAGACCATAAACATGTCGTCAGCATAACAATAAAATAAAGATGGACGAAGTGAAGCTGAATTTAATGCACGCTCCTCAAAATGTTCCATAAAAAAATTGGTCGTTGCTGGAGACAACAGAGAGTCCATAGCCATTCCGATCGTCATTTCATAAAATTTACCGCCGTACAAGAAGTAGGTGGTCATCACAAAATGTCGAAACAACTTTATTGTTTCGTGGTCGTTATATCATGTCGAAACAAATTTATCATTTCAGGAGGAAAATGCTCTGCCAACAGTTTCAATGTGTCCTCCACAGGAACTTTCATAAATAGTGAGACCACATGCAGGCTGACCAAAATATGCTTTGCGACAGCTCTAATTTGTTTAATTTTCTCAGTGAACAGCTGAGACTTTTTGATGTGATGTTCATAGCGGCCGACTATCGGAGTCATCAACTTAGTTAAATATATGGCCAGCCTGTAGATAGTACACAATCAGTTCTCTTCGCCAAGGCTTACCAGTGTACCGAAATATGGCTGATACATATCAACATATTTAGAGGATCACCTGTGGCAGTTTGAAATCCTGCTGAATTTTGTTTTATATTGTGTTCTCTGTCATGTACATTATGTGAAGAAATGTCGTTCATTTTATGTGTATGATGTAAAAAAATTATGTTCTAAGCATTTCTTTACAAATCATTATTGTAATGATTTTGCATCATAATAATGAGCTATTTATTATTTTCAATTAACAGAGTACATGTATGTGAAACAGTTAACTAAAAATCAAAACAATACGAATGTAAAATGTAAAACAACAATTTGAAACATAAAACAAATGTAAATAAAGAAAATAATTGGAATAATAATGGGTTCAGATATTTTATTCAGATGCAGTGAAGATAATCGAGCAGTAAATATGTACAGCATATTCTCCAAAAATAGTATTTCAGAAACAGCTTCATTACACATGAATGTATATGGCTTGAAAGCTACTTTTAATTTATGATGTAGCAAAATGTTTCAATTTTTTTTCATTTTTAGTAACGGTGGTGGGGTATTTAGCAAAATTCAATTTATTACGAACCTTAATTATACAGTTTTAAAGATACAGAAAATGTTCGACTGCTGCCCTGGCCAGCACATTCTCCGTATCTCTCACCAACTGAAAACGTCTGGTCGATGGTGGCCTAGCAACTAGCTCATCACAATACGCCAGTCAGTACTCTTGATGAACTGTGGTATCGTGTTGAAGCTGCATGGGCAGCTGTACCTGTACACGCCATCCAAGCTCTGTTTGACTCAATACCCAGGCGTATCAAGGCCGTTATTACGACCAGAGGTGGTTGTTCTGGGTACTGATTTCTCAGGGTCTATGCACCCAAACTGCGTGAAAATGTAATCACCTGTCAGTTGTAGTATAATATATTTGTCCAATGAATACCCGTTTATCATCTGCATTTCTTCTTGGTGTAGCAATTTTAATAGCCAGTAGTGTAACATAAATATTCGGCACGGTGCCTCTTGAAGCACCCAACACTTTGGTTACCTTGGTTACGGAAGCACCCAACACAGAGCACCAACAATTTGCCCAAGTTCGAAGTCACTTAGTTCCGACATCATGCACTCACAACCACACAGATCACTGTTCTGACCGCAACTGGGGCTAGCAACATACTGAGGGCACTACACAGGTGCCGTTCGTGGTCAAAGAGTAAAGCGCAAACTGCTGGCTCTGTGGCATTTGCGTTTATGTTCAAGCATGCAATTCTTGCGGTGTTTTCAATTTTTGTCCAACGCTTGAAAGTTTCTTATAGAGAACAAATCATATTTTTACAAGTATGCATAGTAGATAACATTTCAATGACGAGAGAGTTTTTTACACTGTTTTCTTGCAAATATTCAATACATAATGTCTTTCCCTTGTATTAGAATCTCCGCTAGCAATATGTTGGTGTCTACGGGTAAACTATCACCGTAAACTGAAAAGTCAATGTTATTAGAGCATAAACGTGTGGCCAGATTATGCTGACTTGAAGGAGCAAAGGATCTGCATTAAGTTTTCTTTTGTGTGCCACCATCTCATACGAGTTGCAGCCCAAAATTTTCGAAAATTTGAATATTGAGCCCATACAACCAGCAGTAAAATTTCAGCCTCTAGTTGTCTTTCAAGTGTCAATCTGCCACATGGTGCCATCGTGAGTGCATCGGCGTGAACGGTGCTGCTGATTTGTTTACGCTATGTGCTACGGTGCCTGCGAATTTTTAAATGGCTGACTTGAAGGAGCAAAAGATCTGCATTAAGTTTTCTTTTAAGCTTCTAAAAACTGCAGCTAAAACCCTCCGCATACTGTTGGGGTGGAGCGGCGTTTGGTGAGCAAGCCGTGACCCAAGCAAGAACATTCTAGTGGGTTAACGGATTTAAGGATAGCTGCTAGTCTGAGATGGGTGACAAGTACTCGGGGAGACCGTCGTCGCTCACAACTCCGGAAACGATCACAAAAGCGCGTGAAGTGATCCACAGAGACAGACGGCAGACAATCCATGATGTTTGTGAAATCGTTGGGATTTGGTGCGGGACGTCAAGCTGATGAGTAGAACATTAAGCGAATTGTGGCGAAGTTCGTTCCTAGTCTTTTGAAAGCTGACCAACGAGACCATCGAGTTCATATGTGCACTGAACTGCTAACCACATTTCAAGATATCTAAATATTCTGTCCACTGTCATAAGTACTGATGATTTATGGGTGTACGGTTATGACTACGAAACAAAACGGCAGTCTTCGCGTTACTAGAGACCATCCTCTCCGCGCCAAGTCTGCAGCAGCATCACGTTAATAGTTTTTTATTGTCATTTATTGTCCATAAGAAACTTCTTCAGTGTGGTCAGACAGTCACGGATAAAGTCAACTGTAATGTTCTGAAGAGTTTGAGGGAAGATGTTAGATGCAAATGGATGACAATGCACCTGCACACACTTTCCTCACTGTCACGGAATTCCTGGCAAAATACAGCATGGTGGTTGGTTGGTTGGTTTTGGGGAAGGAGACCAGACAGCGTGGTCATCGGTCTCATCGGATTAGGGAAGGATGGGGAAGGAAGTCGGCCGTGCCCTTTCAGAGGAACCATCCCGGCATTTGCCTGGAGTGATTTAGGGAAATCACGGAAAACCTAAATCAGGATGGCCGGACGCGGGATTGAACCGTCGTCCTCCCGAATGCGAGTCCAGTGTCTAACCACTGCGCCACCTCGCTCGGTCTACAGCATGGTGACTGTCCCCTATCCATCCTGCTTGCCTGACGTAGACTCTTACTATTTCTTCCTCTTCCCAAAAATAAAACTGAAGCTGAAAGGGAGGTGTCTTGATCCCGTAGCATAGATTTAAGGGGAATAGCAACTATATTTGGACGTGATTCAGCTAGCAGACTTCCAGCACTGATTCCAGCAATGGGAAAACCGCTGGGAGCGTTGCATATAGGCGAGAGGGAACTAGTTTGAAGGTGATGGCGTAAATTAAGATGTACGATAAGCTTACTGATTTTCGTTTTCTTGCACTTGAAACTTGGTGGACAACGGTTTGAAGCTTAAGAGGAACTCAAGCCCACTGTTGTCAGTTGGTTCAGTTCCCTTGAGGGGAACTGCTATACAGCTGGGATGAAGAAGCTTGTCCAACATTATGTAAAGTGCTTAGAAATGAACGACGATTAAGCAGAAAAGTCAAGTAGGTTTGTAGGAAACTAAAATTGTAAAAACAGGTTTTTTTATAATGTATATTTATTTTTTATATTCCTATGACCCTTAATTTCAGGATACGCCTCGAAATTAGTAGAATTGGCTGGATAAAAGAGCTTGGAAATAGTAACGAACTTACGCATCTCTTTCAACTCATATGTCTCCTTTATTATGAAGCAGCATCAGTGTTAATACATCTCACACATCTATCTTCACTACTGACATGTCTGGTTATGAGCATATTCCGCGCTCTCGCGAATTTACGGCCGACCCGAAACGCTATCCAACCATTATGTTCTCCTAGAGTTAGGGCTGCCACCCGTACTTTATAATAAAGTATTCAACGTTATTTCGGGCAAGTGTTCTCTATACTTTATGACAGAAATAAAGCACGTGGAAATACTTTATATCACCCTATCTGGGTTTCCGTTGTTGTCTTGGTATGTATTTATTTCAGTTATATTAGTCCATCTCGTCCTTTCCTCTCTTTCTATCCAACCGCACTTCTCTCCCTCCACCCATTTCCTCCACCCCTTCTCTCTATTCATCTCCTAAACTTCCCTTTTTCTGTCCATCTCCACCTCCCCCTCCCTGTGGCCATCTCCTCAGTTCCTCATATCTTCTGATCTATGTGTCGTACAATGATATAATTTTCTAGGTACATCAGCAGCAGATGGATACTGTCTGCTGAATATGTTGCGAGCAAGCAATAAATGTAAACATCATGACCTCATGCCTCGTGCAATTGTTTTACTGCATCAGCAGCGAAAATGCAGTGAGAGAGAAACTTTTATCCATTCATCATATTGTCGGAGTAGTCAGCGAAAAACAGTTTCGTAAAAGTTTGAAATTATGTGTAAATTTTGTTGCAAATCACTAAGTTCTCTCTTTGTCAAATACTGAATAATGCACATAGTAGCTAGACATAAGGTGACATGTACGCTATGCAACAAATAGTGTGGAAATGTGGAATAACACACTGAAGATTGTGTAAGCTTTGTATTCACCAGGACGACAAATGCTCCTGTCATAGCACAAAAAGGAGACTATGTCCTAGGCAGAGTTAAGGATGTCAAATAAGAGAAGTAGCTTTTCGATTTATCTGACAGTTCCAAAGATACTACTTCAAAACATCTTGACATATTCGCGCGTTTTATATTTGGAATCACTAGTACCCATGTCATGTAATAAAATGCATCGTGTGAAATAAAGTGACACATGTCATCTTGTCATCCAACATCCCATTTCTCATATTGGGCAAAACGACACAGAATGTCGTTAAAGTTTATGATGCATTCATTCCCATTCTGGGATACTTCCTATTATAGATGCACCCCCACTTTTGGATGGTTCCTATTATAGAAGCATTCCAGTCTCTAGAAGCACATAAACTTGTGTATATTTTTTCTAACACCACTCACCATGTATGTAACAGAGAATGGGTTTGGGGGAGAAATGGTCCCACTGGGGAAAAAATCAACCCCCTCCCCACCCAGAAATAAAAAGAAATTGTATTAGCCCACCTGGAACAAATTCGTCGCCCCCCTCCCCCGCCCCCCAGAAATTTTATCCCAGAAAAACTTCTTTAGCTATTACATCTATGCTCTTCAGCAACATGATATTATACATTGTTTACTATAGCTGGCAAATCTTCTAGATTTTGGGCAAGGAATCAGGGACTTAAGCCTATAAATTGCTAAAAGCAGTGTGGTAACAGAAGTCACTGCGCTGGGGAAGTTGGGCTAAGTTGTAAAAAATCATGAATATGTCAAACTGTTTTAAATTAAATGACTTTTAAACCGCCAAATAAGTCGAAAGACCGAATTTTATGTGCTACATGTAGCTAGACTTTGAACGATCATATCTCGAGAACAAATAAAGATCATTGGATTAAAAAAAACGTTTTGACTTTATCCATTTATTTAACATGATGAAATTTGGCACGTGTGTAGAGGGAAAAAAGTAATGCAATACCGGTACATATACACTCCTGGATATTGAAATAAGAACACCGTGAATTCATTGTCCCAGGAAGGGGAAACTTTATTGACACATTCCTGGGGTCAGATACATCACATGATCACACTGACAGAACCACAGGCACATAGACACAGGCAACAGAGCATGCACAATGTCGGCACTAGCACAGTGTATATCCACCTTTCGCAGCAATGCAGGCTGCTATTCTCCCATGGAGACGATCGTAGAGATGCTGGATGTAGTCCTGTAGAACGGCTTGCCATGCCATTTCCACCTGGCGCCTCAGTTGGACCAGCGTTCGTGCTGGACGTGCAGACCGCGTGAGACGGCGCTTGATCCAGTCCCAAACATGCTCAATGGGGGACAGATCCGGAGATCTTGCTGGCCAGGGTAGTTGACGTACACCTTCTAGAGCACGTTGGGTGGCACGGGATACATGCGGACGTGCATTGTCCTGTTGGAACAGCAAGTTCCCTTGCCGGTCTAGGAATGGTAGAACGATGGGTTCGATGACGGTTTGGATGTACCGTGCACTATTCAGTGTCCCCTCGACGATCACCAGTGGTGTACGGCCAGTGTAGGAGATCGCTCCCCACACCATGATGCCGGGTGTTGGCCCTGTGTGCCTCGGTCGTATGCAGTCCTGATTGTGGCGTTCACCTGCACGGCGCCAAACACACATACGACCATCATTGGCACCAAGGCAGAAGCGACTCTCATCGCTGAAGACGACACGTCTCCATTCGTCCCTCCATTCACGCCTGTCGCGACACCACTGGAGGCGGGCTGCACGATGTTGGGGCGTGAGCGGAAGACGGCCTAACGGTGTGCGGGACCGTAGCCCAGCTTCATGGAGACGATTGCGAATGGTCCTCGCCGATACCCGAGGAGCAACAGTGTCCCTAATTTGCTGGGAAGTGGCGGTGCGGTCCCCTACGGCACTGCGTAGGATCCTACGGTCTTGGCGTGCATCCGTGCGTCGCTGCGGTCCGGTCCCAGGTCGACGGGCACGTGCACCTTCCGCCGACCACTGGCGACAACATCGATGTACTGTGGAGATCTCACGCCCCACGTGTTGAGCAATTTGGCGGTACGTCCACCCGGCCTCCCGCATGCCCACTATACGCCCTCGCTCAAAGTCCGTCAACTGCACATACGGTTCACGTCCACGCTGTCGCGGCATGCTACCAGTGTTAAAGACTGCGATGGAGCTCCGTATGCCACGGCAAACTGGCTGACACTGACGGCGGCGGTGCACAAATGCTGCGCAGCTAGCGCCATTCGACGGCCAACACCGCGGTTCCTGGTGTGTCCGCTGTGCCGTGCGTGTGATCATTGCTTGTACAGCCCTCTCGCAGTGTCCGGAGCAAGTATGGTGGGTCTGACACACCGGTGTCAATGTGTTCTTTTTTCCATTTCCAGGAGTGTATTTTGTTTGTGCCCAATTTCACTGTTAAGGCCGGCCCGTGTGGCCGTGCGGTTCTAGGCGCTTCAGTCTGGAACCGCGTGACCGCTACGGTCGCAGGTTCGAATCCTGCCTCGGGCATGGATGTGTGTGATGCCCTTAGGTTAGTTAGGTTTATTAGTTCTAAGTTCTAGGCGACTGATGACCTCAGAAGTTAAGTCGCATAGTGCTCAGAGCCATTTGAACCATTTGAACCACTGTTAAGGGGTAAACCACACTTGGAAAGGTAATTTGTCGTATTAGATTTAGAGGGAATATCTTTGAAAGGATAATGTGTAAAGATGTTTTCATATATAATTGATATATAATTAATGTGCTTTAAAACTGTATAATTAAAATTTGTAATAAATTGAATTTTGCTAAATACCCCATCACCATTACTAAAAATGAAAAAAATTGAAACATTTTGCTACAGAATCAATTAAAAGTAGCTTTCAAGCCATATAAATTCATGTGTAATGAAGCTGGTTTCTGAAATATCATTTTTGGAGAATATGCTGTACATATGTACTGCTGGATTATCTTCATTGCATCTGAATCAATTAAAAGTAGCTTTCAAGCCATATAAATTCATGTGTAATGAAGCTGGTTTCTGAAATATTACTTTTGGAGAATATGCTGTACATATGTACTGCTGGATTATCTTCATTGCATCTGAATAAAATATCTAAACCTATTATTATTCCAATTATTTTCTTTATTTACATTTGTTTTATGTTTCAAATTGTTGTTTTACATTTTACATTCGTATTGTTTTGATTTTTAGTTAACTGTTTCACATACATGTACTCTGTTAATTGAAAACAATAAATAACTCATTATTATGATCCCTTTCCAGAAAGGCCCGTACAGGACCTACAACATGCTGGTTGTGCATTATCCTTCTTAAATGTAGGGTTTCGCAGGGATTGAATGAAGGGTAGACCCACGGGTCATAACACATCTGAAATGTAACGTCCACTGTCCAAAGTGCCGTCAATGCGAACAAGAGGTGACCGAGACGTGTAACCAATGGCATCCCATACCATCATGCCAGGTGATACGCCAGTATGGCGATGACGAATACACGCATTCAGTGTGTGTTCACCGCGATGGCGCCAAACACGGATGCCATCATCATGATGCTGTAAACAGAACCTGGACTCATCCGAAAAAATGACGTTTTGCCATTCGTGCACCCAGGTTCGTCGTTGAGTACACCATCGCAGGCGCTCCTGTCTGTGATGCAGCGTCAAGGGTAACCGCAGCCATGGTCTCCGAGCTGATAGTCCATGCTGGTGCAAACGTCGTCGAACTGTTCGTGCAGATGGTCGTTGTCTTGCAAAAGTCCCCATCTGTTGACTCAGGGATCGAGACGTGGCTGCACGATCCGTTACAGCCATGCGGATAAGATGCCTGTCATCTCGACTGCTAGTGATACGAGGCCGTTGGGATCCAGCACGGCGTTCCGTATTACCCTCCTGAACCCACCGATTGCATATTCTGCTAACAGTCATTGGATCTCGACCAAAGCGAGCAGCAATGTCGCGATACGATAAACCGCAATCGCGATAGGCTACAATCCGACCTTTATCAAAGTCGGAAACGTGATGGTACGCATTTCTCCTCCTTACACGAGGCATCACAACGGTTCACCAGGCAACGCCGGTCAACTGCTGTTTGTGTATGAGAAATCGGTTGGAAACTTTCCTTATGTCAGCACGTTGTAGGCGTCGCCACCGGCGCCAACCTTGTATGAATGCTCTGAAAAGCTAATCATTTGCATATCACAGCATCTTCTTCCTGTCGGTTAAATTTCACGTCTGTAGCACGTCATCTTCGTGGTGTAGCAATTTTAATGGCCAGTAGTGTACATAGAGAGAAAGGGGAAAGACTTTATTCACTAAATCGCAACGCAGACGAAAGTGTATGTTTTCATGATCGTCACAGACGGTCATTGAAGAGGATTGTGACGAAAAATAGGTGACGATAGCTGTAAAAGCCGCGCAGAACTGAATGTCGCACTCGCGAATCTTGCCAGCACCAAAACAACACGAATGGAGCATTGCATAAGCAAAGAAGCGTAGGACGATCTGCAATTCCAAAATCACACACCAGTGACCCAAATGCCCGTAGCTGGAGAACGTGGTGCATAATCCATAAAAGCTGGACTGTGATGCAAAGGAGGAAAGTCATTTCGCCGTATGAGTCTTGTTTCACATGGTTCCTTCTTCTGGCTAAGTTTACGCCCAAAGAGTGAAACACAGTGGGGTTTCGGTGACGATTTGCGCAGCCATTCGCTGTATTCCACGGACCTTACGGGTATTCTGATGATTTGCGCAGCCATTCGCTGTATTCCACGGACCTTACGGGTACTCTGCAAGGCCTCATTACTCAAAAAATAGTTCAAATGGCTCTGAGCACTATGGGACTTAATTTCTCAAGTCATGAGTCCCCTAGAACTTAGAACTACTTAAACCTAATTAGCCTAAGGACATCACACCCATCCATACCCGAGGCAGGATTCGAACCTGCGACCGTAGCGGTCGCGCGGTTCCAGACTGTAGCGCCTAGAACCGCTCGGCCACACCGACCGGCGCCTCATTACTGCTGATGATTATGTGACCATCTTGGCTGACAAGGTCCATCCCACAGTACATTGTTTCTCCCCCAATCATGATACTGTGTACTAAGACGGCATACAGTTCGCGTTGCCCAGGACTGGTTTTGTGAGCATGAGGATGAACTGCCGCATCTCTCCTGGCTGCCATAGTCATCAAATTTCAGTTTTATTGAGCCTTTGTGGTCTACATTAGAGAGAATAGTGCGCGATCGCTATACACGTCAATCGTCACTACCTGAACTTGCCACTATTTTAGAGAAAGAATGGTATAAGATTCCTTTGAAAACCGTAAGGTACCTGTACCTATCCATCCCAAGACAACTGGAAGCTGTTTCGAATGCCTACGGTTTCCCTACATCGTATTAGGCGAGGTAACGTGTTATGTTTTTGGTGTTACCATATTTTTGTCAACCCCCTGTATGTATGGAGTAACCGAACGTGATTTCCGCCATTGGTGGAATCACAGTATAGGTTAAAATTGTGAGATTCTGCTTGAAAACAGCACATCAGTTGAAAAACTTGAGGAGAACAGGAAGTGTAATTTTTAGGTGAAATAATCAATATAGTGAGCCAACGGGCTTGACGCAGTAGTAACACCAGTTCCGAGCTGTCAGGCTCGGTTAGCACTTGGATGGGTGACCATCTGGTCTGCCGAGCGCTCTTGGCAAGCGGGGTACACTCAGCCTTTGTGAGACAAACTGAGCTCTACTTGATTGAGAAGAGCGGTGTGATGACCACGTGCCCCTCCATATCAGCATCCAATGACGCTTGTGGGATGAGCATGAAACAGTGGCTGATCGGTACCGTCGGGCCTTCCAAGGCCTGTTCGGACGGAGTTTAGTTTTTTAATCAATATAGTGAATCAGATGTCTCCGTAGATGGCCCCAGTTACTTTCTTCACGCAGTTTTTCAGAACTTAAAAAGCCCGGGAAAATGATTCCTTGTGCTTACAGTTGTTCATGAATGTGTCACAGAGGCACAGGCGCCGACTCCATGGGGAGTGAGGCGGCCCGAGCCCCCTCAAAAATTCGTTTGAGTGGGCGGAGCCCCCCCCCCCCCCCTCCCAGTAACATAAGAAAATTGTTATATTTTCCTTATTAAAATCACAAAATTATGTTAATTTTTCATTTTCCTTGTTTGACGATTGTTACGTCTCACAATACACTCAGTAATGAGTTAAAACAAATAATTATTACGGTAGTAAGCAGGTTAATTGAAAACGAGTGGTGTGAGTCATGATAGTGTTACGGCGCAGCGGACGACGCCGCGGCTGTGCAAAGCCGACCCTGTTGTCGCATTCATTCAGTGTGGGTAGTTCCGTTCAGTGCATGCTGCAGACGTGTTTAGTGTTCTGACTTTTGTGTCTAGTGGACTATTTTATGTGACTGTATTTTATTCGTTTGCTTTAGTCTCTTAGTGTATTGTGAATTAAGTTTGCAGTGGATAAATTTATTACCAAAAGGCGCGCTTGGAAGTTGATGATACTGCAAGTCAACCTCCAAAAATTATTGTGTCATCCATTGCTTCGTCTTCAGGCGAGAACCATTCACAGCTGAAACCTGGACAATCCGGTAAGGGAAGATCATTCAGAAGTCTTGGCTGATCAAATATATATGGTTCGAATATGAAGCATCTACCGAAAAGGTTTTTTGGAAGAACTGCAAAGAGGCAGATGCTAAAAATCTATTAGAATTTTCTTCAAAAAAAGAAGATGCATTTACTTCCGTAGGGTTTTCTAACTGGAAAAAGGCTTTGGAAAAATTCCGTCTGCATGAGAACACGTTTACACATAAAGAAGGTTTTCTGAAACTAAATTCTATCTCTAACTGAAATGTGGCCTCCCAATTGAATCAACAGTTAGATAGCGATATGAAGAAAGGTCGTTTAGCTCTTGAGACAATTATTACTACTGTGCAATATCTATGCCGACAAGGACTGGCAATTAGAGTGCACGGAGATGTAAACTCAATTTTTTTTCAATTGTTAGAACTCCGAAAGAATGATATACCTGAGTTTGAAGATTGGTTGGGGCGTTTGGGGTGTAAGAGGACGTCCCACGATATTCAAAACTACATCATAGATCTACTAGTAAAGTCTGTGTTGAGAAAGGTATTGTCTTTAATCAAGATGACTGAACATTTTTCTATTGTGGATGACGAAACAAGTGACTCTTCGATCCACGAACAAGTATCATTTTGTATTCGTACTGTCGATGATTCCTTAATCATCAACGAAGTCTTTATTGGCTTATACGACACCCCCAACAATGAATCACAAACTCTGTTTAGTGTATTAAAAGATGTTTATGCTCCTCTTGATTTGTCAATGGAAAACTTAAGAGGATAGTGCTACGATGGCGCCTCGAATATGAGAGGTAAGTTCAAAAGACTAAAAAAGTGTGTATTGGATATACAACCAAAAGCACGTTATGTGCACTGCACTGCTCACAGTTTAAACTTGGCAGTTGTAGACAGTCTTCGCCTTCTTGCGTCTATGAGGAGTAGCATAGCTTTAGCCAAGGACTTAATAAACACCGTAAGGGAATCCAACAAAAGGATGGAACTTTTCCGAAGCATACGCTGTGGATGCGCCAACGACCAAGCTGGTGTACGACCCCTTGCCCAACCCGATGGACTATGCGAGCTCCTAGTATCTTGAGAATATTGTAAAACTTTGAAGAACTTCTAGAGTTTTTGAAACATTTTCTGCAGATGACAAAACCGAGGCAGGTTACAAATTTGCAGGCTACCTTGAGTCAATGTTACAATTCAAGACTTATTTCTTTTTACATCTTTATTGCCACGCAATGAACCCAGTAGAAGATATCAGTGAAAAAATTCAATGCCCTCATCTAAGTGTTGCTGATCTGGAAAGAATATATGACGGCTTGATTTGTTTATTGAATTGAAGGCGTGACAGTTTTGAACAATTTGGGAATTGTGATTAAAAGAAAAACTTTCACAAGTTGATGATCCTTCGTTTCCTCGGAGTCGAAGCATACCAAAGAAGTACGAAAACAACTTAGCCAGCTCACTGCACACTTTCAAACGCCCAAAGGAATACCACAAAGCTATATACATTGAAGTTTGTGAAACGGTGCAATCTTGCATTACTGAGCGGCTTGCTTCAGCTAGACTCACACAGGTCATTGCAGTTGCACAAGAGTGCTTGATTTTAGTAAAAAGAGGTGAAACAAATTTGGAAAAATCAACTGAGTTTTTCAAAAATGACCTAGACATTGAGAGACTGCGCTTATACTTGAATATGTTAGTCGATATCGCCAATAAAAAAACAACTGGTCTTAAAAAACATGTGTGATGTAAGAAAGTACATTACACAAGAGCCTGCAGTTGGAGAAATGTTATATGAAGTAGTGAAGTGCATTAAGCTTCTAAAAGTAGTTCCAATCACGACAGCAACAGCAGACCGGTCATTTAGCGCCATATCTCCGATCAACAATGGAACAGAAGCGACTGAACAACTCGGCTGTTCTTCATCCCCACAGAGATGTTTTGGATTAGTTGGATATCCGACCAGTCATCAACGACTTCATACTCAGTAATTCTGTCAGACGGTCGACATTCGCACCTTTCTAAAGACACTCTAGCCCTAATTAATAATGGTATTTATAGAAATATTAAAAATCTTTATAAAATAGAGAATTAAATACATGTTGTTGTTGTGGCCTTCAGTCAGGAGACTGGTTTGATGCACCTCTCCACGCTACTTTATCCTGTACAAGCTACTTCATCTCCCAGTTCTTACTGCAACCTACATCCTTCTGCACCTGCTTAGTGTATTCATCTCTTGGTCTCCCTCTACGACTTTTACCCTCCACGCTGCCCTCCAATGTTAAATTTGTGATCCCTTGATGCCTCAGAACGTGTCCTACCAACCGGTCCCTTCTTCTTGTCAAGTTGTGCCACAAACTCCTCTTCTCCCCAATTCTATATTAGTTTTGTGATCTACCCAACTAGTCTTCAGCACTCTTCTGTAGCACCACATTTCGAAAGCTTCTATTCTCTTCTTGTCCAAACTAGTTATCGTCCATGTTTCACTTCCACACATAGCTACACTCCATACAAATACTTTCAGAAACGACTTCGTGACACTTAAATCTATACTCGATGTTAACAATTTTCTCTTCTTCAGAAACGCTTTCCTTGCCATTGCTAGTCTACATTTTATATCCTCTCTACTTCGACCATCATCAGTTATTTTGCTCCCCAAATAGCAAAACTCCTTTACTACTTTAAGTGTCTCATTTCCTAATGTAATTCCCTCAGCATCGCCCGACTTAATTCGACTACATTCCATTATCCTCGTTTTGCTTTTGTTGATGTTCATCTTATACCCTCCTTTCAAGACACTGTCCATTCCGTTCAACTGCTCTTCCAAGTCCTTTTCTGTCTCTGACAGAATTACAATGTCATCGGCGAACCTCAAAGTTTTTATTTCTTCTTCCAGGATTTTAATACCTACTACGAATTTTTCTTTTGTTTCCTTTACTGCTTGCCCAATATACAGATTGAATAACATCGGAGAGAGGCTACAACCCTGTCTCTCCCTTCCCAACCACTGCTTCCCTTTCATTTCCCTCGACTCTTATAACTGCCATCTGGTTTCTGTACAATTTGTAAATAGCCTTTCGCTCCCTGTATTTTACCCCTGCCTCCTTCAGAATTTGAAAGAAAGTATTCCAGTCAAAATTGTCAAAAGCTTTCTCTAAGTCTACAAATGCTAGAAACGTAGGTTTGCCTTTCCTTAATCAATCTTCTAAGATAAGTCGTAAGGTCAGTATTGCCTCACGTGTTCCAATATTTCTACGGAACCCAAACTGATCTTCCCCGAGGTCGGCTTCTACGAGTTTTTCCATTCGTCTCTAAAGAATTCGTGTCAGTACTTTGCAGCTGTGACTTATTAAACTGATAGTTCGGTGGTTTTCACATCTGTCAACACCTGCTTTCTTTTGGATTGGAATTATTATATTCTTCTTAGGGTATTTCGCCTGTCTATGGTAGAGTTTTGTCAGGACTGGCTCTCCCAAGGCCGTCAGTAGCTCTAATGGAATGTTGTCTACTCCGGGGCCTTGTTTCGACTCAGGTCTTCCAGTGCTCTGTCAAACTCTTCGCGCAGTATCCTATCTCCCATTTCATCTTCATCTACATCCTCTTCCATTTCCATAATATTGTCCTCAAGTACATCGCCCTTGTATAGACCCTCTGTATACTCCTTCCACCTTTCTGCTTTCCCTTCTTTGCTTAGAACTGGGTTTCCATCTGAGCTCTTGATGTTCATACAAGTGGTTCTCTTTTCTCCAAAGGTCTCTTTAATTATCCTGTAGGCAGTATCTATCTTACCCCTGGTGAGATATACCTCTACATCCTTACATTTGTCCTCTAGCCATCCCTGCTTAGCCATTTTGCACTTCCTGTCGATCTCATTTTTGAGACGTTTGTATTCCTTTTTGCCTGCTTCATTTCCTGCATTTTTTATATTTTCTCCTTTCATCAATTAAATTCAATATTTCTTCTGTTACCCAAGGATTTCTACTAGCCCTCGTCTTTTTACCTACTTGATCCTCTGCTGCCTTCACTACTACATCTCTCAGAGCTACCCACTCTTCTTCTACTGTATTGCTTTCCCCCATTCCTTTCAATCGTTCCCTTATGCTCTCCCTGAAACTCTGTACAACCTCTGGTTTAATCAGTTTATCCATGTCCTATCTCCTTAAAATTCCCATCTTTTTGCAATTTCTTCAGTTTTAATCTACAGTTCATAACCAATAGATTATGGTCAGAGTCCACATCTGCCCCTGAAAATGTCTTACAATTTAAAACCTGGTTCCTAAATCTCTGTCTTACCATTATATAATCTATCTGATACCTTCTAGTATCTCCAGGATTCTTCCATGTATGCAACCTTCTTTCAAGATTCTTGAACCAAGTGTTAGCTATGATTAAGTTATGAGCTGTGCAAAATTCTACCAGACAGCTTCCTCTTTTCATTTCTTACCCCCAATCCATTTTCACCTACTATGTTTCCATCTCTCCCTTTTTCTACTCTCGAGTTCCAGTCACCCATGACTATTAAATTTTCGTCTCCCTTCACTATGTGAATAATTTCTTTTATCTCGTCATACATTTCATACAGAGCTAGTTGGCATATAAACTTGTACTACTGTAGTAGGCCTGGGCTTCGTGTCTATCGTGGCCACAATAATGCGTTCACTAAGCTGTTTGTAGTAGCTTACCCGCACTCCTATTTTTTTATTCATTATTAAACCTACTCCTGCATTACCCCTAGTTGATTTTGTATTTGCAGCCCTGTATTCACCTGACCAAAAGTCTTGTTCCTCCTGCCATCGAACTTCACTAATTCCCACTACATCCAGCTTTAACCTATCCATTTCCCTTTTTAAATTTTCTAACCACCTGCCCGATTAAGGGAGCTGACATTCCACGCTCCGATCCGTAGAACGCCAGTTTTCTTTCTCCTGATAACGATGTCCTCTTGAGTAGTCCCCGCCCGGAGATCCGAATGGGGGACTATTTTACCTCCTGAATATTTTACCCAACAGGACGCCATTATCATTTAACCATACAGTAAAGCTGCATGCCCTCGGGAAAAATTAATGCTGTAGTTTCCCCTTGATTCAGCCGTTCGCAGTACCAGCACAGCAAGGCCGTTTTGGTTAGTGTTACAAGGCCAGATCAGTCAATCATCCAGACTGTTGCCCCTGCAACTACTGAAAAGGCTGCTGCCCCTCTTCAGGAACCACACGTTTGTCTGGCCTCTCAACAGATACCCCTCCGTTGTGGTTGCACCTACGGTACGGCCATCTGTATCGCTGAGGCACGCAAGCCTCCCCACCAACGGCAAAGTCCATGTTTCATGGGGGGGGGGGGGGGGGGGGGGGGGTTAAATACATACATAATGTTAAATCTTCAGTTTCGAAATATTACTACTAGTTTAGTACTGTATTACTATAGTACTGTATTAGTTATTTTCAAATACTTAAGTTTTTTAGGGTGTAAGACCCAATTAAAACCCGCTTTTTACATACTTTTCGACTGAAAGTATTAGGCATACTGTATTAACTTTATTAACTGAATTAAAGCATTAACTTTGAGATTTTGTTTTTATTTAATTAACCCTGAGCGTTATTCAAAGTAAGCTTAAATTAGCTATTTCACTTATTAATCAAAGTGCTATTACTGTGCGACGGCAATGTTTTATGTTTTATTATTTTAACGATAGTTTAGGATTTATTTAAATATAATATCAGTCTTTTCAGAGCTATATTATTCACTGCTCTGTAATAGTCTATAAGCATGATTATTACTGTAAATTAAATTAACTTTTTACAAAAATACCGTGCCTGTTTATGTTTCATTTCTTTTTTCAAAGCCAAAAACTGTGTCAGGCTTGTCGAGTTTCTCAGAGTGTCGAGTTATCGAGAGTCCACTTTTCGGGGTTCTAATGTTGATCATATGACTCTAAAATGCTTAAAAAAACTTTAAAACTCACTATTTTTCATCTAGAAGGTAGAAAATTTCCCGGGGCAAGACCCCCTCCCCCAATATTTTTTATAAGTCAGCGACCCTGCACAGAGGTCTAAACATTTCAAAATATTCCACAATTCTGATGAGAACTGTTCGCTCTACTCGAATTAACTTTGAGTTCAATGCTTTCAGAATTGTCGTCAATCACACAAGTGACTGTTAGTTTTTATATCCCACCCCTACGCCTATCCTAGGGGTGCTAGCATTAGCAACTTTCCATCCTGTTGACTCCTAGGAGGCATTTAATGCGTGCCTGAAATTGTTTCGGGCATACCAAAGATCTACTACTTTCTGTTTTTCGCTATTTATATCCTCCCTCCCACACCACTATATGCCCTTCGGTGTTCCATTCTCAAAGTATTTCTCTCCAGAGAGGAAGCCACATTTAGCTGGCAATCCAGTGAGCTGGAGCACACACACACACACACACACACATTTCCCTGAGCTACGTCTGATGCCCCAAGCCCTTATGACGATGGTTTGTCGTTGACAAGTGCGCACAGATCTGTGATCGCTAGCTGTGACGTGTTCATTAGCGCTCAGGGGTGAGCACCTTTGCCAAAACCCCACAGGGACGCAACGCAGATTTGATAATCTGATGCAGCGGGACACCTCATCCGTCTTGCCGCGTGCTGGCTGCACGTATCGCAGCTCGCCGCAAAACCAGACTACTGCTGGGATGGCAACGCCAAGCGCCAGCGGCACTTGGACATGGAAAATTAATTACGTGCCACAACGTTACAAGCGGTTTGCCCTCTGTTACCTCCAGGTTTGCACGTTCACTTCCATTCCGATGAATTGTCTTGGTATCCGTTCTCGGTCCGACTGCATTCGAGTAAGTGTAAATGTTTTAATACAAAAGAAGTCTTTAAATTGACTCATGTAACGAATATCTATTACTGTTATGTATCCTTCTTACTGAAGAACGCGACATACGACAGATTAATATGGATCACTATAACCGACATATTCCTTTTGCGAGAAGCAGCAACTGTATCGATATTTAAAATAATTCTCATTTATTGTTCCGCCTAAGATGTACGTTTTTAATAAGATTACGTGTTTCGATCGCCCAGAGGCGCAATTACTTAGATCTGAAGATTATCTTGAGTGATCGAAACAAGTAATCTAATTAAAAATGTGCAACTGAGACGGAACAATAAATGATAATTATGGACTTATAAAGTAATGGAATTCTTATTTTAAACAACAGATACTATCACATAAATATTTTATCACAGATTGACAATGAGCAACGTAACATACAAGTAATTTTTTAATATTTTTAGTTCCTTAAACATTTATTTACTCAAGATATTTCGCTCTAGTCATTAACTGAAGACGTACTGTATATGAACGTGGAATGAACATGCTCTGTAATAGTCCTCCCTAATTGATATTCTATACCTCTTTCTCAGTTTCTCATGTATGGAGAAGATATGTGCTTATGCTACATTAAAATATACTCAGAATTCGATCGAATTTTTCCAAATCCTTCTCGTAAAGAGACCAGAGAAACAGTGCAGTGTTACTGTAGAGCGGCCTCTGTTTTACCACCGCTCGATGACGTAATTAACATTATGTGCTGTTTGTTCTTAGAGCATAACACTTTTGACCGCATTTCGAATTTCTTAAGGTATCTGACAGTCTCAGCTGTCCCTTGTTCAACAACGGGCGCTGGCGTTTGAGAATGCTGCCATAGTTTCCAGCACGAAGGCTCCTCTAGAGCGAGGTAAGATACATATACATTCTTATCTTATGGCTGGAACAAATAATTGTTCCGCAAATTTCATTCGACGTTTTCACTAAACCGGACGAGAGCACTTGTTTCAGACTTCTTTCCTGCAAGTGGCAACCTAGACTTGACACTCCGTCTTCCAGAGAGAGTGCTAAGTTACCCCGGCAATGGCGAGAGCCATGCACCAAGTGGTTCTTGTTTCTCAACATGATTCGCCTTTATCGGAAACAAGACATTATTCGACTATCTGTCATTGTACTCAATATCCAAATAGCTGTTTTGTAAGGAGACACAAACATGTATGGTGAACATGCTCTTCACCGAATGTGAAGAATTCAAGGTATCTCACCCTGTCTCGATAGCGTGACGCTTGGAATTTCATGTAGCATGTAGCAACCATTCTCTGGTACTAGTCCAATAGTTGATGCTGGTTGTCGGCATCAAAGTTTGCTTGGATTGAATGGAGCTACTTTCCAGTGCTTGGGCAACGCATCCCATCCACACATCCATGTCTCCATTGCCACAGTGTGTCGCCAGCTCCTCATCTACCTGTTCATCCCCTCATCACCACTGTGTGCTGCAGCCTGCTGTCTACATATTCATCTACTCATCACACTGCATCTGTGTCCTCGTCACCCATGGGCAAACAATTTCCACTGCTATTCCTCTCATCACCAACCACAGCTCACCTTTTCATCTCTGTAGACTTCCCACTGTCCAATGGAATTCCCACTCTGTTACAACATGAAGTATCTCCTCCCCCCACCATCCTACATCTACCCTCCCCCCTCCTCCAATATCTTCTCCAAATCCTTCAGTATCCCCTTCATATCCTCCCCTGCCAGCATTTTCCTCTACAGCTTCATCTCAAAATCACTGCAGTATGAGCAGATAACTACACCATCACACACTCCATTAGCAAGTCATCCCAACAGACTTGCACCAACTTCAGACAACCTCCAACACCAACATATCCTACCGTTTACTACTCCACAATCAGAACTTCGAGAACTCCTGAACCTTAAACCCCATGACCAAAAGTTCAACTCCAGCCCCATCACCCAGTAAATCATCCCCAGGACTGATTCAGTCTTGAGTGAATCCTCCAATCCTAACTTCCACACTGACCTCCTCAACAAACTCTCACATACTACCTTTGGTCCTAGTGCCTACCAGTTTCTTTAAACCCCCCACAGACCGAATAACTCCTACCTGCAACACTCCCCCCCCCCCCCCCCCCAGTCGTCCTGAAATTACAGATAATGAGTTGGAATCAAAACATAACTCTCATCCTGACTTTAAAATCCGAAATCCTAATCAACGGCGGCCATGTGAGATGTGACAGCGGTATGTGTAAAAACAATATTCCAACAGCTGTTATTTTTATAGCTTGTTGTTTAGACTATCAATGTCTACTCCTCAACAGAGTCATCTTAAGGCACTGTAACATGAATGACAAAAAGCAACCTGCCGCACATGTATGTAATAAGGAACCAATATTTGCACCTGGTATCCGTAGAAGAGTTCACAATCATGTGAGCTCTTCACACAATGCTCGTGACGACTCTTTGCACTCCTCATCAACAAATTAATAAAGTAAAATAATGAAGGAGAGAAATAATCAGGTGTAATAATATCTAGGAGTACAGATAATTGTTTTAGAATGAAGTGGTGGAAACAGCGTTGTGATCTCAGTGAAGAATCAGGATATATTTGAACTTTAATTCAGCTTATTGATCAGAATATACAAGGGCCAGAGATGCACATAGGGCCAGCCATTGTTCAGTAGCAAGATGGTGTGGGCCACAAAAACGTTAAAATCACTGGTAACATGGACAGCCCACGCCATCGGGGATGTTTGCATGCTGGCTTAGTTATACTAACTGTGTGCTAAGGAAGTATACAGTGTAGTTTACAGAAGCGGACAGCCCTTGGTACAATCTTATCGAGGAGTTGAAGGCAGCATAGAAGGGCAGAAGAAAAATCAGTAGTTCGTTATAAAGTTACATGTTGATATAGTTAAGAAAAGAGATATTCTGTCACATATCATTCTCAGAGTTTCTCCAATGGAGCAATCGATGTACATTACAGTAGCACAAAAAGCATTAACAATTCTTAAAGCGGGTTGGGTGACGTCACTGACGCCTAGGATGGGCAGCAGTGAGGAGTGACACGCCATGATTAGAAGAAAGTATCTTGTGGCTGGAGCGAGCAGACATGCAGCGAACGTCAGCTGCCCATTTATGACATAATAAGCTTTGTTTTTCCATATATTAAGTCAATAATGTGTCAGCAAATAAAGTCGCTTTGGAAGTGTATATGTTTGGTGTTTTCAAGGTATATTTTGATTGGTGACAACTTCCACAGACGTAGACAGTGTCAGACAGATGTGACACCATCACAGCTCATGTTGTAAGTTGAATTCTTTGACTATTCTAGTGCTTACTGCCTCACTGTTGCGATTTTATCGTTACTAATGATCACTTAGTGGCGACAGGGAGATTATTTTATAATTTTGTGTCTGGGAGGATACCAAATTTTTACATGCCAATAATCCCTAAACTACCCTAGTGTTATGTTAAGAAGTACCATGTGTCAGATTGCAACAAACATATGCCACAAAACAAAGCAAAGGTATGGAAGCCTTCGTGTGCAAGTAACATGTTCTTGTGTTTCAGTATTGTCGGGTTATGGGTACAAACTTACGGTCAGGTGAGCTCTGCGAATTCCGGTCAAAGCATTTGTAACTTTGTGCAACTGCTATAACGAAGGTAAATCTAGAAAACTGAAGGACACTGGACTCAACATTATATTTAGCTTTTACCACATTTGTCTGTTATTCATTTATGGGTGTACCATGTTCTCCAAGAGTGTTGTCATAGTACAATTCTTTATCAGAATTCATATGGTGGAGCATAACGTACAGGCAGCTGCAATGCAGGTAAGATCAGGTGAGTTTAACAGGTCGATGATGTGCTGTTGGACTTCAAAGATGGCAAACCAACAGGTAGGTCTGCTGTTCACTCGATCACACATCCCTGTTAGGTTTCCAATACGTGATACAGGCAGTTGTTGGTTAGGGTTTGCACATCAGTTATTTTCTGTCGTCCTCAACCCTCACCCGGTATGTTTTGTTTCACTAGACACTAAAAATTCCCAAGTCACTTTTTCGAAATACGAAAGAAAGTAACAAAGAATGTTTCACATGGTTTCACTTTCCCCATCCGAATTTACACAGAAACTGCCTCTGTAACAGTCAATTTATTTAAGGAGAGAGCCCTGCTCTATCATTGTTGTCATACAGCTGAACTGCCAAAATCCCAGTCCCATCTTCAAACCTACTATTCCCATAAGAACCGAATGTAAAAAGATTACCTCACAGTAGATTGAAAAAACCTGTCCACCTGCTGATATTTCAAATCTTCTCACTTCCTAAAACAGTTCCCCAAACTTTCCCCCCTTCCCATCTACAACATCTGCAATCTGTCCCATCCTACCCATCCCTTCAAGTGTAAAGTCAAGCCCCCATCCACAAAACCAGAATTAACTGTGCCCATTTTCTCATTTACAACCCATTCATGCAAAAAATTCCCTCTATCCATCTCCCACTGCTAAAGACATAATCAGATTTGTAACCATCGTTTTACAATATATTCGCCCCTTCCAAGGACCACATACCCTCCAACAAATCTCCCTCGCAGCCCAGTCCGTATTCTATAGAAACACCCAAGTTGACTTTGATTTTACACACCTCAACACCCCACACTAAATTTCTCCTACGCCTTTTCACTGATGTCTACCCATCTTATCAGATTCAACCCTCTCCCCATATCCTTTTCCGATTTCAGGGCTCCCTTTCCTCCCTTTTCTTTCCTCTTCACCTTTGGACTACTCCCCATCCTACCTACCTACACACTGAATCCCATATTTCTCCTATCAATCACACTTCCATGTTACACTATCTACATGACCGAACCTACCTGAAACCAACAACCCCAACATATTGTAATTACCCCAAAGGACTAATACGCCTCCCCTCTTCTCAAGACTTCTCCTCGTTGTAGGTCTCTTCCATCAGGTGTTAGTGAAGTGTACTATAATGGTTCAAATGGCTCTGAGCACTATGGGACATAACTTCAGAAGTCATCAGTCCCCCAGAACTTAGAATTACTTAAACCTAACTAACCTAAGGACATTACACACACACCCATTGTGGGACGGCGGGTGGAATTATTGTTATTAAAATGTTCCTTTTATTTATTTATTGCTGTTGTTTGCCGTTCTCAACACTGGCTCTCTAACTACAATATTGGCAACCAGAAAGTGATTAGCAAAACGCGAAGCCTGTAATTAGAATTCCTAGTGCCCACTTCATCTGAGAAATACATTTATAGCTACAGCTTATAGCTCTGAGGAATTAGGAGATTGTCTGGGATTTATAATTAAAAACGATTCTCTCTAAAATGTTCACTATATTCTGAAAGTCACAGACAAAAAAAAAGAATCCACACAATCCAACTACCAGAGCAGTTCAGAGTCTAATGCGCTGATGCAACTATAACTGTTCAAATTAAATGTTTAAGTGAATGCTCGCCATAATTTGATGATAATGTTCATCAAACGCCACGCTAAATAATGGTAGAATGTCTGTCCCGTGGCGGCACGTGAAAATACGACATACGCAAACTCAAGATAGATCATTAAAGTCATCTCAGAATTAACACTTCACTCGAAAACGATTTTATGGTTACGCGTATCCCGAGTAACTTATTACGGCATCCGAGGCTGTTTATAGCAATGATACCGACGCGACGCGACTACCGGCACAGGTGGTGCGCTAATCAGCGTCTGGAGAGAACTGGGGTCTTTCTTCTCACGCAGCATTCCTATATATAAAGCCGCGGTGCGGACGGCTAAGGGAACGCCTGATCAAATCCGCTCTCCTGACTAGCCGCTGGGCTAGTAATGCACCACTTCAAGTTATCGAATAAATCATTACTTCCTTTGCTGATGGCCGATGAAGCTCTCAATTTAAATGTGCAATCAGCACACAGGTAAGCAATCATAATAAAAGTCTGACGTGGCTAAGTCAAATATTTTGGGCGAGAGAATTAATTTAATTACACTACACGCAGTAGACGAGCTCTGAACTTGCCCTTTGGAGATACGCTATCGGTATAGTTTTATAGTTATTCAGTTGGAACTTCTCACACCTTTATGATTATAGTGGATCTCCCTTCTACTTAAATTTAAACATCCTAGCTTTATTTATTCGCCTACTTAATCTATCTTGCTTCCTTAATTTTTAAGACAAAACCAGAAAATCATGAATTTCAACTAAAATTTTAATTTGTGAGATCCAGAATACTGTTTCTACTAAATTATTATGCAAAAGGAATCTAAATATAAATTTTTAAGTTTCTAGCTCTTTTCTGTTGCGCCAATGATTTTTACAGAAAAACGTCCAAATTTCGAAATTGGTTAAGTTATTGAACTGATATTCAACACATATTGATTTAGTATTACTCCTGACATGCTAGAAACGTTTCAGGTTATTTACTTGATTTTTAAAGTATTGCACAACATTTATGACGTCAGAGCTAGTTACAGCGGACTAGGCTGGCACACAATAGAAAGACTGATGTGAAATTTATAAGGCGTGAGTATGCTGCTTCCCTACACCATGCCCGAGGCAGGACTCGAATCTGCGACCGCAGCGGTCGCGTGGTTCCAGAGTGTAGCGCCTAGAACCGCTCGGCCACTTCGGCCAGCGAAGTGTACTATAGCTCAATGTTTGTTTTTCCGATAACTAATTGTTTTTTAATGTTCTACAACTTTTTTCTATTTGGTATTTTAACTGGCATCCATAACAACATCCTTTCATTTATTTTAGAATGCTAATGTATAGCTCATCCTTTCAAATAGACTGTCCCACATTTGTATGTTTAAACTCTTTTAGCTGAAGAGTGGATATTGTTCTGCTGCCAGCCCACCCTCACCCCTCTGTAACAAGACAATGAAATGCCAATAAAGAAAAACAAATGGGCAAAACATCCATGGGTTAGAATTCCACATAGCATCTACCGCTAGCTTAGCCGGAACCACTCTCTGGCTCTAGTCCATAGCTGAAGTTAATCGTCGTCAATTCTTGCTTAGACAGGCTGGAGCCACTCTCCAGTGCTTGGTGAACATGTTTCATCCAAAGGTATGTGACTCCATCACTGCTACCTGTCGTTGCTTGCTTGTCTGCATGTTGGTCTTCTCATCATTGTTGTGTGTCCGTGCCTGCTCATCTACCTGTTGGTCTACTCATCACTGCTCTATGTCATCGCTTGCCCGTCCACATGTCCATCTACTCGTCTCCTCAGTGGTCACATGACATCTCATTTCAGTGCATCTGTTTCCTCATAGCCTTTGGGTGAACAGCTTTTGCTATCCCTTTCACCACAACTCATCCTTTCACCTCCAAAGACTTTCCACTGCCCAGTGGAATTCCCAACTAAAACTTTTATCTACACATCCTCTTTTCCCATTAGCACAACAAGGATCACTTCCTCCTAATCACCGTTTTATATGTTTCCTACCCCTCCTCTCGTCTCCTCTCCAATTCTTACATGTCCCATGCATATCCTCCCCTCCTGACACTTCCTTCTGCAGCAACATCCTCAGAACCATCGACACCCACCCCAAAAAGAGTAAATAACCCAAGCGCCACTGTAGTTACATCTTCACCCTCTCCATCAACAAGTCGTCCCACAGGATCTGCACCACTTTCAGGTAATCTACAGCTCCAACATACACCACGAACTCCCATTCTATAGCCACCATCCCACAGACAATAAGCCACTTAAACAACATTCAGACATTACAGCTGGCATCACACTCAAAACTCCAAATCAAATCACATAACACAAATACAGTGCTTCATCTCTTTTACTGTAAGCTCACACCTCTACCCCCTCTCTTTCTGAACCAGAACTCCTGATCTCCAAAAAAAATATATTCCAAAACCCATCATAAATCAAACAACACCCAGGAAAGAATCAGTCCTAATCAAATTCCCCAATCCCAACTTTCATACCAACCTCCTCTACCAATTCCTTTGACCCCAGTTCCCACCTAACTCCTCTCGCCACTACCACCCCCTCCCTCCAGTGCCAAAAAACCATGATCTCCACACTGTACTCTCAGCCTCACCCCTATGATCACAAAGGTATTCTCAGACAACAAATGAGAAAGTGAAAACTGTATTCAACTCCTATCCTGACACACAATTCTGTAAAGTTCTCTGAGTCACAAATGACCATAGTCCTAACTTCCTTGTCTAAATATTCACAGAATTCCCCTCCACAACAGATCATCTATTTAAGGCCTGCATTTACCACTGGCATCAGCCAGCCAGAGTGGCCGAGCGGTTCTAGGCGCTTCTGTCTGGAACCGCAGTACCGCTACGGTCGCAGGTTCAAATCCTGCCTTGGGCATGGATGTGTGTGATGTCCTTACGTTAGTTAGGTTTAAGTAGTTCTAAGTTCTAGGGGACTGATGACCTCAGAAGTTAAGTCCCATAGTGCTCAGCCATTTGAACCACTGGCATCAGAAAGTTGAACCCTCAAAATCCTAATTCAAACTCCAGTCTTACCATTGCCATAAGTGCCTAATGTATAATGACCACCTCACTGCCGATTGTTAAAGCACATCCACCTACCCCGTTACAAGGCCTTCACTTTCTAAAACACTTCCTCAAGCTTATCGCACCCTCCCACTTGCAACACCTATGACCTCTCCCATTTCATATTCCCCCAAGTGTAAAGCCATGGCCTAGCCACAAAACCAGAGCCAACTGTATTCATTCATCCCACTTATAATTCCATCCATCCAAACCGATTCCCCCTACCCGACTCATGGTTCATAACCATCGTTTTACAAAATATTCTGCCCTTCCAGAGATCACACACCCTTGCAGCCTAGTCTTTATTCCACTTAAACACTCAAGCTCAATCACGTACACTTTGATTTTAACCATCACAACACCCTAGTCTGAACTCCAGCCACCTTTCATCATGGTGTCATAGCTGTACAACACCATGTTCCACAATATCCATTCTTTCACAAAAAACGAACCATTATTTATGCACACCCTCTCCCAATGTCAGGAACTCAATGAAGCCTTACCACAGCCTCTGAACCTCCCTGTATATCCTACATGATACTCACAACCCATTCTCCACGGCCACCAACAAAATGCCCCTTTCGACAACAACCACTGTACAATACTCCTACCAAACATCTTATCCGCACCATCTTTGAAATCACGACCAGAACCTGTGTCACCAAACATATTTTACATAGTCATCATATTCCTTATTCCTTATTCCTTCCTCACCCATATAGAGAATACCTTCTCCTCCTATGGGCATGCAGCTTTACTGTATGATTAAATGATGATGGCGTCCTCTTGGGTAAAATATTCCGGAGGTAGTCCTCCATTCGGATCTCCGGGCGGGGACTACTCAAGAGGATGTCATTATCAGGAGAAAGAAAACTGGCGTTCTACGGATCGGAGCGTGGAATGTCAGATCCCTTAATCGGGCAGGTAGGTTAGAAAATTTAAAAAGGGAAATGGATAGGTTAAAGTTAGATATAGTGGGAATTAGTGAAGTTCGGTGGCAGGAGGAACAAGACTTCTGGTCAGGTGACTACAGGGTTATAAACACAAAGTCAAATAGGGGTAATGCAGGAGTAGGTTTAATAATGAATAGGAAAATAGGAATGCGGGTAAGCTACTACAAAAAGCATAGTGAACGCATTATTGGGGCCAAGATAGATACGAAGCCCACACCTACTACAGTAGTACAGGTTTATATGCCAACTAGCTCTGCAGACGATGAAGAAATTGAAGAAATGTATGATGAAATAAAAGAAATTATTCAGATAGTGAAGGGAGACGAAAATTTAATAGTCATGGGTGACTGGAATTCGAGTGTAGGAAAAGGGAGAGAAGGAAACGCAGTAGGTGAATATGGATTGGGGCTAAGAAATGAAAGAGGAAGCCGCCTGGTAGAATTTTGCACAGAGCACAACTTAATCATAGCTAACACTTGGTTTAAGAATCATGATAGAAGGTTGTATACATGGAAGAACCCTGGAGACACTAAAAGGTATCAGATAGATTATATAATGGTAAGACAGAGATTTAGGAACCAGGTTTCAAATTGTAAGACATTTCCAGGGGCAGATGTGGACTCTGACCTGTAGATTAAAACTGAACAAACTGCAAAAATGTGTGAATTTAAGGAGATGGGACCTGGATAAACTGAAAGAACCAGAGGTTGTACAGAGTTTCAGGGAGAGCATAAGGGAACAATTAACAGGAATGGGGGAAAGAAATACAGTAGAGGAAGAATGGGTAGCTTTGAGGGATGAAGTAGTGAAGGCAGCAGAGGATCAAGTAGGTAAAAAGACGAGGGCTAGTAGTAATCCTTGGGTAGCAGAAGAAATATTGAATTTAATTGATGAAAGGAGAAAATATAAAAATGCAGTAAATGAAGCAGGCAAAAAGGAATACAAATGTCTCAAAAATGAAATCGACAGGAAGTGCAAAATGGCTAAGCAGGGATGGCTAGAGGACAAATGTAAGGATGTAGAGGCGTATCTCACTAGGGGTAAGATTAGATACTGCCTACAGGAAAATTAAAGAGACCTTTGGAGATAAGAGAACCACTTGTATGAACATCAAGAGCTCAGATGGAAACCCAGTTCTAAGCAAAGAAGGGAAAGCAGAAAGGTGGAAGGAGTATATAGAGGGTCTATACAAGGGCGATGTACTTGAGGACAATATTATGGAAATGGAAGAGGATGTAGATGAAAATGAAATGGGAGATACGATACTGAGTGAAGAGTTTGACAGAGCACTGAAAGACCTGAGTCGAAACAAGGCCCCCGGAGTAGACAACATTCCATTGGAACTACTGATGGCCTTGGGAGAGCCAGTCCTGACAAAACTCTACCATCTGGTGAGCAAGATGTATGAAACAGGCGAAATACCCTCAGACTTCAAGAAGAATATAATAATTCCAATCCCAAAGAAAGCAGGTGTTGACAGATGTGGAAATTACCGAACAATCAGTTTAGTAAGCCACAGCTGCAAAATACTAACACGAATTCTTTACAGACGAATGGAAAAACTAGTAGAAGCCGCCCTTGGGGAAGATCAGTTTGGATTCCGTAGAAATACTGGAACACGTGAGGCAATACTGACCTTACGACTTATCTTAGAAGAAAGATTAAGGAAAGGCAAGCCTACGTTCCTTGCATTTGTAGACTTAGAGAAAGCTTTTGACAATGTTGACTGGAATACTCTCTTTCAAATTCTAAAGCTGGCAGGGGTAAAATACAGGGATCGAAAGGCTATTTACAATTTGTACAGAAACCAGATGGCAGTTATAAGAGTCGAGGGACATGAAAGGGAAGCAGTGGTTGGGAAGGGAGTAAGACAGGGTTGTAGACTCTCCCCGATGTTATTCAATCTGTATATTGAGAAAGCAGTAAAGGAAACAAAAGAAAAATTCGGAGTAGGTATTAAAATCCATGGAGAAGAAATAAAAACTTTGAGGTTCGCCGATGACATTGTGATTCTGTCCGAGACAGCAAAGGACTTGGAAGAGCAGTTGAATGGAATGGATGGTGTCTTGAAGGGAGGATATAAGATGAACATCAACAAAAACAAAACTAGGATAATGGAATGTAGTCGAATTAAGTCGGGTGATGTTGAGGGTATTAGATTAGGAAATGAGACACTTAAAGTAGTAAAGGAGTTTTGCCATTTGGGGAGCAAAATAACTGATGATGGTCGAAGTAGAGAGGATATAAAATGTAGACTGGCAATGGCAAGGAAAGTATTTCTGAAGAAGAGAAATTTGTTAACATTGAGTATAGATTTAAGTGTCAGGAAGTCTTTTCTGAAAGTATTTGTATGGAGTGTAGCCATGTATGGAAGTGAAACATGGACGGTAAATAGTTTGGACAAGAAGAGAATAGAAGCTTTCAAAATGTGGCGCTACAGAAGAATGCTGAAGATTAGATGGGTAGATCACATAACTAATGAGGAAGTATTGAACAGGACTGGGGAGAAGAGAAGTTTGTGGCACAACTTGACCAGAAGAAGGGATCGGTTGGTAGGACATGTTCTGAGGCATCAACGGATCACCAGTTTAGTATTGGAGGGCAGCGTGGAGGGTAAAAATCGTAGGGGGAGACCAAGAGATGAATACACTAAGCAGATTCAGAAGGATGTAGGTTGCAGTAGGAACTGGGAGATGAAGAAGCTTGCACAGGATAGAGTAGCATGGAGAGCTGCATCAAACCAGTCTCAGGACTGAAGACCACAACAACAACAACTATATGATTCTCACAGACCTTAATGTCCTTAGCCATTTCCTGGCTGAACTACAGTCACAGAGTCAACTTACTGATTTCCATGAAAGTGACAGAGTCGTTAGTCCACATCACACTCACCCCAAAAGTAATTCCATGTCCAGCGTTGATTCGCTACCTTCCTAGGGCATACTACTGCAGAAGTCTTTGATCCACCTGGAAGTGACCACCTACCCACCCTTCTCATTATCCCCTATACACTACTCCATCCCCACACGCCCAATCTTGATTTCCATCCTAAAGTTATCCAATACTTGTCCTGCATCAAATGGAATGCCTACTGAGAATCAGTCAATATCCATATTGGAAGTCACCCAATACTGTTCTGGCCGCTTGGCGATGCTTCCAATGCTGCTTCATTTCTACAACAGGGCTTAATAGATGTCATATACTCCTATTTCTTAAGAGCCCCACCGTCTCTCCACAAGCTCTACTGCTCCTCCAGGAATCCCCTTGATTCTGCTGGTCATTCCTACAGTCTTGTGGCCAGAACACACTCACATATCACTGGCAAATTCAGAGACATTTTAGAAACCTACTAAACTTTAATTGTATGAAATGTCAGAACTAGAGCCAGAGAAGCACCAGACTTTAGACTCGTATTGAGTTCTCCAAGTACTGCAAAGTTTTCCACTAGACCATCAGTAACAACTTTTCACCTTACTACTCTCTCCTCAACAATAACTATCTTCTACCTGATAATCTGAGTACAGCTAATCACTTTTCAGCTTATCTCTCTCCATCTTTGTGCTTCCTGATGACTCTCCTTTCAACTACTCATTATTCCTTACAGTCCATGATTGTACAGTGACCACTGTCCAACGTTTTGACCTCAGTTTCCAGTACCTGAATTCTGTTACACAGACAAACAGAACTGAAAAAGCCAGTCACAACTCATGACATTAAAGTCCTCTGCAACAAAAGCAACTTTTTTTATTTTTAAAGATAGGGTTTCAGGATTTATGAGTTCAGTGTGTGGCTGTGATAAGACGAACGAGTGTGTTGTAGATGTTTGGGACAGGATGGGGGTGACACCTCCTGGACATTTGTGGTGATGAGGATTGAGGATTGAGTTATGTAAGCTGAAAGACTCATGGAGTCGGTAGACTAGTGGGGAAGGAAAGAAACATGGGAAGAATTGGTGGTGACAGTGAATTGGTAGTGTGAGTGACCTACAAGTGTGATCAGACGATTGTTAATGTTGTAGTCATGGCCTGGTTAATTGTAGATTATGATAGCAGCAACACTGCACTGGAAGGCAAAGAAACTCCGGTGGTGGCTCTGACAGACAGGCAATGAAATGTTGGTGAAAGTGACGACTGGCAGTGAACACGGTGACTAGTGGCAAAGGTCATGACTGGTAGCCAATATGGTGACTGGCTAGTGACAGTGATAACCGGCAGCAAAGGCAGTGCCTAACGGAAATGCTGATCACTGATGGTGAAGGCAATGATCAGTAGCAAAGGTGACATCAACAATAGCAATAGGTAGATGAGAAAACCTTTCCCTATCGAACTTTCAGTGTTGACAGCAATGCAGGCAATTGTTATCCAGTGGAGACAGAAGCTTCAACACTCGGATGTTGCTTTTGTTATTCCATTCCCTCCTCCCAGAGGGTCAACAGTGGGCTAGCAGTGGAAAAATACTTTACTCCTCAGCCAAAATACTTGTAGTATAAAAGACACAAAGATAAAATATTAATTTTAAGAGAGTGAACTACATAAAAATGCTTGTAAAATACATTAAATGACATGTTTCATTGATGGTATTTAAAATAACACATAGGGAAAACATCTGACATAATGAAGTGCGAGGAAGTTAAAACAAAGGGGGCATAGTATTACACTTCACTGAGCCTTGATAGGAGGGACCTGCATTTAGTTTGGGTAATGAAAAGAGGGTGGTTTATTGATTCTGTGGGGTAGTTGAAGTCGTTATGGAGACATTTTATACATTTATTTTCCTTGATTGATGGTTACCACAGCAATGAATTTACAAGAGCATAGTGAAAAGTAAGCCCCCGAATTTCTTATATGAAAACTTTGAAGCTTTATAAATAAAATAAACGTTATTAACATTCTAACCACAGCTGAATCAAACTCAGGCTGCCTCTCACTGACAGACATCAACTGTGTCATCTGCTCTGATTCTCAAACAGAATGACCTCCATGCCAATCAACAGATTTCAGAATCGCCGACTGTAAAATCCAAATTGTGGTTTTTGCATGACATCCTGAAACTTACTTACTTACTGGTCAACCACTAAAGTCCACAGAAGCTTGGCCTCCTTTGTCACCTGCCTCCATTCTTCCATCTTCCCTTTCCATTGTTTTCCTTCTCTGATTCCTAACTTTGATTGGTATTAGGTCTTTACCCATATCTTCAAGCCACCTTTTCATGTGTCTTTCTCTTCTCCTTATCCCTTCAGGCTTTTCTAGAAACACTGTCTTACCACTTCAAGTTTCTGGAATCTCTGTACATGACCAGCCCATCTTATTCTTTCTTGCTAGATTTTCACTACAGTATTCATCGGTCCAAAAAGCAGCAGCAGTTCTGCATTTGTCATTATTCTCTAGCGGTGAAGGTGCCGTTGATAAGGCTATGTCTTGTGGGAGAGATACTGAATGCCAGAGATCAAGGAAATTAGGCAGCTGCAGTATTTCTTGAAAACCAAAAAGCAGTTGATTCAGTACCACAACATTAAAACAAAAGTATGGTTATGTGGTGCATTAAATGAAGTCTGTGATATTAATGACCTGATAGACAATAATAATAGCAACCTCAGCCTTTTTGCAGATTATGCACTTATCCATAATAAAGTGCCGTCTGAAAATAGCTGCAGAGATATACAATCAGATGTGAATAAGATTTCAAAGTGGTGCAAAGCTTGGCACCTTGCTTTAAATGTACACAAATGTAAAATTATGCGCTTCACAAAACAAAAAAGATGTAGTATTTTATGACAATGCTATCAATGACTCACAGTTAGAATCAATCAATTCATTCAAATACCTGGCTGTAACAATTTGTGTCATATACGATAACATACGCTCTATCTGAGGTAAGGCAAGTGACAGGCTTTTTCTCATTGTCAGGATACTGGGAAACTGGAGTCAGGCTACTAAGGAGATTGCATACAAATTAACTGAGCATTCCATCTCAGAATATTGCTCAAGTATGTGGGATCCAGACCAAATAGGACTAACATGGGATAGTGAATGTATACACAGAAGGGCAGCAGGAATGGCCATAGGTTTGTTTGACTCATGGGATAGCATCATGAAAATGTTCAAAAATCTGTACTGGTGGACTCTTAAAAATAGATGCAAATTTACACAAAAACCTACTTTAAAAATTTCGAGAACCAGTATTAAGTGAAGAATCTAAAGATATTCTTCAGATTCCCACACACTACTCCCGTAACTGCAAAAGTGTCACAATGATCTCTCCATTGGCAAAAGATTCTGGACTAGTACCCCATACAGACCTCCAGGAGGGGCCACCAAGCATGAGAAAAAAAATTGAATAACCAGCAAAAGGATAATGTTATATGAGTTGGGGGGTGTGGAATCTCATAAGTTTGAAGTGCTAGAGAAGCTAGAAAATTTCAAAAGGGAAATGCTACAGCAGGAGAAAATGATGTAACAGTAGTAGGAATTTATATGAACAGGAAGGTAGGGCAGATAGTGATTTATTATAAACAGTTCAGTGATAAGGTTGTTCGCGTCACAATCGACTGCAAACAAATACTGACAATAATGGTTCAGGTATACATGCTGACTTTGCAAGCTGAAGATGAAGAGACAGAGAAAGTGCATGAGTATATTAAGTGGGTAGTTCAATATGTAAAGGGAGATAAAAATCTAGTAGTCATGGGGGACTGGACTGTGGTTGTAGGGGAAGGAGTAGAAGAAAGGGTTACGCGAGAATGTGGGCTTCATACTAGGAATGAGAGAGGTGAAAGACTAATTAAGTTCTGCAATAAATTTCAGCTAGTAGTAGTGAACACTCTGTTCAAGAATCACTAGAAGAGGAGGTTCACTTGGAAAAGGCTGCAAGATATGAGAATATTTCAGTAAGCTTATGTCATGGTCAAGCAGAGATTCCAAAATCAGATATTCGATTGTATCCAGGAGAACTTACAGATACAGATCACAATTTAGAAATAATGAAGAGTAAGCTGAAGTTTAAGAGACTGGTCAGGAAGAATCAGTATGCAAAGAAGAGGAATACGAAAGTACTGAGGAATGAAGAGGTACAGCTGAAATTATCTAGGGCTATAGGTATTGTGATAAGGAATAGCCCACTAGGCAGTTCAGATGAAGAGGAATGACATATCTGAAATGGCAATCACAGAAGTTGGAAATAAAACATGGGTACAACGAAGGTAACTATGAAGAAAACATGGGTAACAGAAGAAATACTTCAGATAATCAATGAAACAAGGAAGTACAAAAATGTTCAGGGAAATTCAGAAATACAAGTCACTTAGCAATGAAATAAATAGAAAGTGCAGGGTAGCTAAGGCAAAACTGCTGCATGAAAAATGTTAAGAAAAATAATGATTGTCGGAAGAACTGAATCAGCATACAGGAAAGTGAAAATAACTTTCGATGAAATTAAAAGCAAAGGTGACAACATTAAGAGTGCAATGTGAATTCCACTGTTAAATGCAAAGAAGAGAGCAGATAGGTGGAAAGTGTGTAATTAAGGTCTCTGTGAGGGGAGTACTCATTGGATGTTGCAACAAAAGAAGAAACAGGAGCCAATATAGAAGAGATAAGGGAACCAGTATTAGAATTGGAATTTAAAAGAGCTTTGGAGGAATTAAGATCAAATAAGGCGGAATGGATTGATAACATTCCACCAGAATTTCTTAAACCATTGGGGGAAGTCAAAAAAAAAATGATTATTCATGTTGGTGTGTGGTGATACACCATCAGACTTTTGGAAGAACAGCATCCACACAATTCCCATGACTGCAAGAGCTGACAAGTGCAAGAATTACTATACAATCAGCTTAACAGCTTGTGCATCCAAGTTGCTGACAAGAATGATATTCAGAAGAATGGAAAACAAAATTGTGGATCTGTTACATGATGATCAGTTTGGCCTTAAGAAAGGTAAAGGCAAGAGTCAGTTCTGATGTTACAGTTGGTAATGGAAGCAAGACTAAAGAAAAATCAAGACACATTCATATGATTTTCTGTCCTCGAAAAAGCATGTGACAATGTCAAATGGTATAAGACATTCGAAATTCCGAGAAAAATTGGTGTACAATAAGGGTAGAAGATGAAGAACAAAGTGCTTGGATCAAAAAGGGTATAAGGCAGGGAGTAGTCTTTGCCCCTTCTGTTCAGTCTATAAATTGAAGAAGCAAGACAGAAATAAAAGAAAGAATCAAGAGTGGAATTAAAATTCGAGGTAAGAGAATAGTGATAAGATTCACTGCTGGTATTGCTATCCTCTGTGAAAGTGAAGAAGAATTACAGGATCTGCTGAATGGAATGAACAGTCTAATGAGAACAGAATATGGACTGAGAGTAAATAAAACAAAGGCAAAAGGGATGAGAACTGGCAGAAATGAGAACAATGTGAAACTTATCATCAGGTTTGCTGATCATGAAGTAGACAACTCTAAGGAATTCTGCTACCTAGGTAACAAAATAACCCATGACAGATGGAGCAAAGAGGACATCAAATGTACACTAGCATTGGCAAGAAAGGCTGTCCTGGCTAAAAGAAGTCTACTAGTATCAAACACTGGCTTTAATTAGAGGAAGAAATTTCTGAGAATGTATGTTTAGAGCACAGAATTGTATGGTAGTGAAACATGGACTGTGGGAAAACTGGAACAGAACAGAATTGAAGCATTTGAGCTGTGGTGCTACAGAAGAATGTTGAAAATTGGGTAGAATGATAAGGTACGGAATGTAAAGGTTTTCTGCAGAATCAGCAAGAAAAGGAATATACGAAAAACATTGACAAGTAGAAGGGACAGGATGGTAAGACATCTGTTAAGACATCAGTGAACAACTTCCACAGTACTAGAGGGAGCCGTAGAGAATGACAGAGATTGGGATACATCCAGCAAATAATTGAGGATGTTGGTTGCAAATGCTACTCTGAAATGAAGATGTTGGCACAAGAGAGGAATTCCTTGTGGACCACATCAAACCAGTTTGGAGATGGCTGACAAAAAAAACCATAAAGGCAAAGTTAGGCTAATTACAGTGTTCTCCAAAGTACTTAAGCAGTCATTCTTCCTGTACTCCATACACAACTGGAATGGGAAGAAACCTTAACATGTGGTACATGCTAACAAGGGAACCTCCCCATCGCAACCCCCTCAGATTTAGTTATAAGTTGGCACAGTGGATAGGCCTTGGAAAACTGAAGACAGAACAATTGAGAAAACAGGAAGAAATTGTGTGGAACTATGAAAACAAAAAGCAAAATATACAAACTGAGTAGTCCATAGCGAAGATAAGCAACATCAAGGATAGCTTTACCTCAGGAGTGCCGTGGTCCTGTGGTTAGCGTGAGCAGCTGCAGAACGAGAGGTCCTTGGTTCAAGTCTACCCTCGCGTGAAAAATTTAATTTTTTGGGAGTGATTATCACATCCACAAGAAAACCTAAATCGGGCAAGGTAGAAGAATGTTTTTACCCATTCGCCAAGTGTACAAGTTAGGTGGGTCGACAACATATTCTTGTCATGTTACGCACGTGCTGTCACCAGTGTCGTATAGAATATATCAGACGTGTTTTCCTGTGGAGTAATTGGTTGACCTATGACCTTGTGATCAAATGTTTTCGGTTCCCATTGGAGAGGCATGTCCTTTTGTCTACTAATCGCACGGTTTTGCGGTGCGGTCGCAAAACACAGACACTAAACTTATAACAATGAACAGAGACATCAATGAACGAACGGACAGATCATAACTTTGCGAAAATAAAGAAAGTAAAATTTTCACTCAAGGGAAGGCTTGCACCAAGCACCTCTCATTCCGCAGCTGCTCACGCTAACAACGGGACCACAGCGCTCCTGAGTTGATGTTGTCCTTGATGTTGCCTACGTTGCCCATGGACTACTCAGGTTGTATATTTTGCTTATTTTTATCATAGTTCCACACAACTTCTTCCTGTTTCCTCAATTGATCTGTGTTCAGTTCTTCAAGGCCTATCCACTGTGCCAACTTATAACTAAATCTGAGGGGGTTGCGATGGGGAGGTCCCCTTGTAAGTATACTCTGCCATGCACTTCACTGTGGTTTGCAGAGTATGTCTGTAGATTTACATGCACACTTTGATAAGCTGTTTTGTTTTATGTTGGATTTATTATGTTAATTGGCAAGAGAAAGTAATTTATAGGCCATTCAGTACCAACCAACTGCTGTATCATCCTCAGTCAGTGTCATCATTTTGTTGTGCTGCAAAGAAATGCGAGGTCATCACACCAATCTTCTGGCCATTATCACCTCCATGGACTTTGAAATCACTATTTCTCACTCAAGTAGGTCCTTAATTGGCATCATAAGGCTGAGTACACTTTCTTACAGTCCTCCCACCACAGAAAGATCCATGGTGGTACTGGTAATTGAACCTGGTTTCCCTACACAGCAGTCAGTCACAATGACCACTTAGCTATGGAGGTGGACTATTTATGTTAATTAAATCCATCCATTACAAACAATTAACTTAAAAGAATCATTTATAATCAATAAAAATTACTGGGATTAAGTGCATACGTGTAAGAATGTAACTAAGTACAAAGTAATTGCTTTCATTTCCTTAAAATTGGCCGGCCGGTGTGGCCGTGCAGTTCTAGCGCTTCAGTCTGGAACCGCATGACCGCTATGGTCACAGGTTCGAATCCTGCCTCGGGCATGGATGTGTGTGATGTCCTTAGGTCAGTTAGGTTTAAGTAGTTCTAAGTTCTAGGGGACTGACGACCATAGATGTTAAGTCCCATAGTGCTCAGAGCCATTTGAACTATTTGAACCTTACAATTGTTCTTCTTCTGACTATGGTATAATTAATTTTAATGATCATTTACAGAACTAAGCAATAACTTAATATGAATTGTTCTTACTAAAACAACGACCAGCTTTCCATCTTATAGTAAGATTAAAGAGGAAACAATAATATGCCCAATCTTTTACAATAATTTCAGTGTCACATTACCATACAGCTAGTGTGTGGCCTGTAGCAAATCATGGCTTTCATGTCACAGTAGTGAATTGGCAGCATATCTGGGCACTTCAAATTGCTTGCTTGAGACTGTAGCTGGCTTACAGGGGACTAGGCATTTAACAAGAAGACTATGACTGACTATCATCACACACTCACAAACAAAGTCGTGATACACTTTCCAACAGAGACAAGGTGGTGGGCACTGTGTTATCACAGCCTATTGCTTATGCTTCTAGTTCCCTTACTCTGACTAACATTAGGTATTCCGTGTATGAGTTGCATTATGAAACTTTAAGTTTTATGTCAAGCACCGAGAATTTGAACTTGAACTGACAACCAAGCCCTTCCCTGGGTTTTGGCTCACCCATGTAAGACCAGCCGCCTTGCTTGTTGAATTGTGCACCTATCAGCTTTAATATTCTAGGTAAGGCATACTAGGAACAATGAGAATGTGGTGGCTGATACCCTCAGTCACTTGTTCTATGAGCAAGTGGTGTCACATTTCATTCAACCCTTTGATGAGCTGGAAATTGTAGCAGCTGATCTTGCTGAGGTGCCAGCTTTGTTTATCAGATCAGGGGAGGAACAAGAGACATGTCCTGAGTTGTGCATTCTTAGGTGGTGAGTTGCGTCAGGGAGGAGATGCCAGGGTATCAGTTCAAACAAGGGATCTTGTGTCTCAGGCATCAAGACTCGGAACAGTTGAAGGTTTGTTTGCCCTGTGCCTTGGTGCTGGCAGTCTTTAAGTACTATTTGGAGTCCCTTTTAGTAGGAACTGCCATGTAGAAGACCATATCCAAAGCTAGAGAAGTCGTAACTTGACCATTTCTGTATAGAGATAGGCAGTTAGTCAGGCAATACTATATGGTTAAGTTAGCAAAGCCCAGTTCAGGTAACCGGAAGGGGTTGCTGCAGTCCTCCTGTGTAGAATGGCCCATGGAACGAATTTTTGTTGATTATGTGGGTACATTATCCCTAACTCAGGCCAGGTACAGATACATTTTTATGGCCACTGATGCTTTCACAAGGTTTGTTTGGCTGTGTTCCAGAATGGGAGTGACTACCAATATTAGTGCCAAACATCTAAGCATAATATTTTTGCTCTCTCGTCCACCAAAATTATTGGTCAGCGACAATGCTCCTGTCTTTGTTTCTCAGGAATTTCAGCGTTTTTGCTTTCAACATGGTGACAACCATGCAACAACAATGCTATATTATCCTCAGCCTTTTTTTGGCAAAACTTGTAGGCAGTTTTGATCACCTTCTGTAACCAAATGGGATCATTCCTTGCCATGGTTGAGTTGTGCTTTCAACACAGCAAGGCATGAGGTCGCTCTGCTTCCTTGCTTTTCACCCGCCCTGTTAACTCCCAGCTTGCCAACTTGTGGGTCATTACGTATTTACTGCCAGGTAAAATAACACCTGATGTTCTTCAAGAAAATTGGCAGAGGGAAAAGAGGAACATTGAAAGAGCCCATAAGAGAGAGGTGGAGTGGTGTAACCACAGGTGCAAACTTGCTAACTTTAAGGAAAGTGATATTGTTCTGGTTAAAAACTTTGGAGGGAGGAAGCAGGAAGAAATGTTATTGTGAAAGTTAGCACTCACTTCACCAGCCCTTGGAGTGTCTTAGGTGTGCTCATCCCAGTCACTCTGCACATCCAGAATGAAGAGACTGGGCAAGTCCGGACCGTATGTCAGCGGATTTAAAAATGCTAACCCCAACTGGCCACAGCTTGTTGGCCAATCTCAGCCTGGTCGTCGAGTTTTTGGCAGGGAGGCTGAGCTGTGTTGTAATGTCGAATCCTCATGCCCAGCTCACGAGTATGTCTGTGGTGCTGCAGTGTGAGGCTTTCTTTGGTTTGCTTAGACAGAGCACAAACTAAGGCAGTGCACCAGGAGAGATTTACCTGGAGGTTGCTGTTTAAAGATGTTGCTGACAGTCTGTTTTCATTATAAAGCACTCAGTGCAGAAGATTTCTCTTTGTATCTCACTCAGCAAATAAGGAGAAACAGCATAGAACATCAAGGAGGACATTCCTGCACTGGAGACATGCTGTGATTGAAAGACGTGCAGCATGTAACAACTTTTGTTTTTCAGGTCTCTGTGTTTGTGCTGGTTTATCCGGAGAACAAAGCTTTGCTGCTCCTGGACTTATTAAGACTGGGTCAGCACCATAATTATCTTTGTGCATTGGTGGTTTTCCAGTGAAGTGTTTAGCACAGTTCTTGGGCTATTATACGGCAGCTTGCCCGTTTGTCCTGTTGTGATGCATCAATTTCTTCTTTATTTTGACACATGCACATGCTGCTTATTTAGTGTACCTTTGGTGTGCTCGTGTCAATCTAACACTGCTACGGTCAGAGTCCCAATGCTATTTGTTTTCACTTTTGTCTTCTATTGCCACGCATTTCTGTTTTATTGTGTTTACCTATTAACTGGCTCTGTTTATTGAGCTCCCAAAAGCAAATAACCTAAAGTCTCCAGAAGTGTGTATAAAAAGGGATCTCAGTAAAAGTAAAATGGATTTATTCCGCAGTAAATTAAGTATAATAAGCTGGCCTGTAGACTACAATAGTTCAAGCTCGATTAACTATGACAAATTCTTAAATTGTTTCTTAGAGGTATTTAATGAATCATTTCCTCGTAGATATAAGCAAAAGAAGGTTAATGGTAAACTCAAATGGATTACAACAGGAATAAAGATCTCTAGTGCCAGAAAGAGAGAGCTCCACAATGAGTTAAAATCAAACAGAAATCCAGATTTTGTCATTTATGTCAAACAGTATAAAGCTGTATTTAGGAAAGTTGTAGCGGCAGCCAAAAAAATGGCAAATAATAAATTCATACGAGAACACAGAAATAAGACAAAAGCAGTGTGGTCAGTTGTTCAGTCTGAACTAGGAGCCAAAGTAAAAATTCATGAGATTTTGAAAATTAGACATGAAAATGAAATTATAGTAAACCCTGTTCAGATGTCAAGTTGTTTCAATGAATTCTTCCTAAACGTAGTAAGATCGGATGTGGATATGACATTCTATCAGGGCATCACAAATTTGGAAAACAGCCAGAACACATCTTTTAAACAATTTGAAAAAATAACCCAAAGGGATGTGGAAAAGGAAATATTGTCTCTAAAAAACAAAATCTCACATGGGTGGGATGAAATAACAACATCTGTAATCAAGTATGTGTATGATATTATTTCCCAACCACTGTCAACTATTATAAATCAATCTTATGAACAGGGATGCTTTCCAGAGGTATTGAAATATGGTGAGATCAAACCTCTATTCAAGAAAGGATCGACAGAAGATATGAGGAATTACCGCCCTATCTCTCTCTTGCCGGTCTTCTCTAAAGTGTTTGAAAAGATTGCAGCAAAACAAATTAATAACTTTCTTACTGTAAATAATATAATTTTTAAAAACCAGTTCGGATTCCAACAGGGTAAAAGCACTGCGAATGCTATAAATGAGTTTATCCAAAAAATATGCTCCACGTTAGATAAAGGTAGAAAGGTCACAGGTATATTCTGTGATCTGACTAAAGCTTTTGATTCAGTGAACCATGCATTACTCCTCCACAAATTACAGATGTATGGAATCAGAGACACTGCTTTAAAATGGTTTAGCTCTTACCTGTCAGGTAGGAAACAAAGAGTAATTTTAACTTCAAATGGAACCAATTATTCATCAGACTGGAAAACAGTTCCCCAAGGAGTCCCACAAGGTTCGATATTGGGTCCCTATCTGTTTCTTTTTTACGTAAATGACCTACCACTTGCTATTGATGTTCATTCAGTCTTATTTGCTGATGATACATCAGTTCTAATTGAAAATGAGGTATCTGAAAATATTCCAGAAAAAGCCAAAAACACTTTAGAAAAACTTGAATCTTGGTTCTATCAAAATGGACTAAAACTAAATGTAACTAAAACCAAAATGATGCAATTTGAAGCTAAATCAGTAGAAAGGAGTGAAATAAAGATAACTTGCAATGATCAGGATATCACAGAAGCAAACCACGTGAAGTTCTTAGGCCTAAATCTTGACAAAAATTTAAATTGGAAGGTACACATAGATTACTTAGCAAATCAACTGAACAACTTAGCATTTGCAATGTGTATTTTGTCAGGTGCCACAAACATAGATACCAGAAAGATAGTTTATCACTGCTACTTTGAGTCAGTTATTCGTTATGGCATAATCTTCTGGGGAAATTCAGCAAATGTCACTAGGCTCCTAGTATTACAAAAGAAAGTAATTAGAAACATGTGTGTTGCAAAAAAACGGGAATCCTGTCGACCACTGTTAAAAAATTTAAAAGTACTATCTATCCCCTCACTTTACATATATGAGATGGTGGTGTTCCTATATAGAAATCAACATACACTAGACAATTTCCGTTTTGACCACAACTACAGCACTCGCCACAGAGATAACTTCAAACTTCCAACACATCGTTTAAAACTTTATTCCCAAACGCCAGAGTATATGGGGTTAAAAATTTTCAATAAAATAAAAGGCAGTAATATATTTAAAATGGAGATTGGTTCACTGAAAAGATTGCTCTTTACTCTCCTGGTGGAAAAGTGTTATTATTCTGTCGATGAATTCATTGAGGACAGCTTCACAATCTGAACACAGGGATTGTAATACATTTATTATTTTATGTACATGTGTAGCTGTAACTTAGAAATGTAAAATATAATGTAAACTTTTGTAGTTCTCTTAAAAAAGTGAAAAAAGTTTCTTTTGTAAACCTTGACATGTCTCCTGTACATCAAATCAAATGATTTGAAAATTGTATGTAATGAGATGAATAAACCACATAACACATAACATAACTGGGCTTTACATGTTATCATGTCCAGGCTAGTGTACCTGCTGTAAATTTTTTGAAGCATGTTCAGCTATCTGAGCCACTTTTTGGTATTTCATGTTTGGATTTGTTAAAAGCTGCAACCTCTCTTGATGCACCCATTTTCTTAAAATTATGTTAAAAACCTGTTTTGGTTGACATGTCAACTGGGAGCATTGACTGGTCCAATAAATTTAAGACGTTTTTAAATGAAGAACGCTCAGCCATTCATAAGATGCTAAGACGAGCATAAGCAGTGGTACTGTAGTGCCACACTACACAGGAGACACTGTGTGGTCTATGTAAACATCAAGTAATTGTTGTGGGCATTCTTGAAAGATACTGCCTTTGTTGTTTTTAGCATGTAAATGAAGAAATAAAAAAAATCAAATAATTTATACAGAAAAATCTGCCAGTGCTTCCTCAACACACACTTCCCTGTAGTGGATGATATGGACAGAGATCATTATACAGGGCATGACATGAACTTAAATAGAAATGGAAAAGCTTTCATAAGTCAAAAAAATGTGTATTTAATAAACAGTGCCTATTCTAGGGCCGGATTAATGAAGTTTTGTGGGTGGGGGCAGTTGCCTAGAAGAGAAAGGAGATGCAGGGGTCCTCTCCTTGAAAGTTAAAGAAAAAAGTTCAAAAATGACTGTTTTAAGCTGTTTTGATACTCAAAAATATCAAGCAACTGCAAAAATGTCTTTTATTTTAGACAAAGAAGCTTTAAATTTCTTGAAATGTGTAGCATTCACAACCTTTTCTGAGTAACTTCTTTTATATAACTGTAACACACAGCAACAAGCTTACAAGACTTTTGTTAACACAGTGTTGATAAACAAATTAAAAGCAAATAATCTGAAATTAGAACAAAATACTAAATCAAATGGCTCTATGCACTATGGGACTTAACATCTGTGGTCATCAGTCCCATAGACTTAGAACTACTTAAACCTACCTAACCTAAGGACATCACACACATCCACGCCTGAGGCAGGATTCGAACCTTCAACCGTAGCAGCAGCGCCCGGTTCTGGACAGAAGCGCCTATAACCACTCGGCCACAGCAGCTGGCAACAAAATACTTTTAAAATTGTAGTTATGTGTATTTGAGACTAATACTTCCAAAGAAGTACAATGTAAACAGTGAGAATGATATTACATCGTAACAGTATCTGAAACTTTACTTGCCGGTACATAAAGCCATAGTTTTGAATGTAGTATTGTTTCTTTGATACACAGTGAGAATGATATTACATCATTACAGTATCTCAGACTTTACTAGCACGTACAGAAATAAAGCCATAGTCTTGAATGTAGTATTGTGTTTCTTTGATACACTGAGTGGTTAAATATCTGGTAAAGAAAATCCTTTCATGAAAAACAATTGTGTTTATATTTTTCATTTTAGTTCTCTACACATACAGTGTATATTTGGCATGCTTCATGCATATTAGCAACTGGTTTGCACTTTTTTCAATTTTTATACAGAATTGTAATCTAAGTGTGTGAATGTGAATTACTCAATCTTTTTACATCACAGAACAACAACTGTCATTGTATCAAATATTATCTGTGCTTAAGTAAACATATCTTTTCTGTTCTTTCCACCCTTCTCAATACACCTATCTACAATTTTTTTCTTTGTTAATGATTATGTCTCTATGGACACAAACAAAGCAAGCCATGTTAAGTGGTTTTGCCCATAACAGTTTCTCAACCAATTCTTATTGCATTTGAGTGCTGAAAAAGATCTTTCCGCTGTTGCAGTTATCAAAGGAAGGAAAGAAGGGATCAACATCAAAGATATAACTGAAAGAAAAATTTCTGGACTGCAAAACTGCAAATACTCAACTGCATAGCCTGGCAGGAGTTTTTTGTTTGCATCCTCCATAGCGCCGCATGCACAGATGCCCTTCTCAGTGGCATTACATAAAGGTGCCCAAACTGTTTGGACATGCTGCTGAATTCTGGGCAAGCAGTCTGGCATTAGTGGCAATGACAACAATGGGGGCAAAGCAGAGAGTGCCATAAGGGAAACACAGAGCATATGCTGCTGTGGCAGATCGGGAAGCCCTGCTAATATTTGGCACCCATAATTCGAGCAGGAGGGGGAGCACAAGTCACTGGTAAAGGTAGTATATTCTCTCAGGCACACAAAGTAAAGTGGCTTGTGGAATACCGAATTAAATGACTAAAGTCATCAAAACACTAAAATCGCATGCTTGACTTTGGCGGAGAATACAAAAATTACCATTTGATTTTAATTTAGCTTCAACTCTTGGGTGGGGGGGGGGGGGGGGGGGGGGGGGAACCTCCCCCTCTGCCCCCCCCCCTGCCCCTTTAATCTGCCCTTGGACTATTCTGTGTTGCAGTGTACTAAGACATTATCTCAGATTATCGAAAAAGCTGCAAAATGCAGTAAACTAGAATACAATCCTTCATGAAATGTCCCACTAACCCACACAGAAGAGCAAACAGGCTATTTGCTAATGCTAAAAGTAAATGTAGAAAGATCAGCAGGTGCAGTAGCAACCAAGCAAGGACAACCACTGACATGATGAACATCAGAGGTGTCAAAGTAGAAGCATCCAGACAGGGTAGGTGCCAGTGACTTAGGAGGACTGCTGCATTCAGTAAGGATTTTTTATGGCAATATGTCTGCAGAGGAAGAACTTGGAAAAACTCATAAGTTAAAGTACTCATCTCAGTTAGCAGTGTAAAGATATTGCTAAGAATTTAAATACAATACAAAGAGAAGAGACAGTTTTAGTGCCACAACCTGGAAAAAATCAGTGCAGTGGAAGTGAAACACGGGGAGCTATTGAAATGCTTAGTGCATGACAGCAAGGAGAATCATTAAAATTAAAGACAACAGTCAGAATAATTCTCCAGATCTTTCATTACATAAACAATAAAGCAGACAAATTAGAGATAATATTGCAAGAATGTAAGCCAAACATTCTAGTAGTCACAAAAGATGGGCTAAAAGAAAATCAGATGGATGTCTGCAACTTGAAAAATTATGACAACATAACCAGTTTTTGTAGTAAAACTACCCAAAACACCACAAAATATGCTATAGAAGTGAGCTTTGAAGCAGCAGCACTGGAAATAAATGTGTATGGAAATGGGCTGTGTATTAGGTTTGTACCAATATCAAATGGTGTAATAAAACATTCTTTAAACAGCTACAAGGTATAGTCCAAAACTTTCAAAAAATGTAGTTACTGAACAGTAATTGGAGATCTGAATGTAGACACCAGGAGAAATACAAAAAACACTGAGACATTACTGGACTAAATGCTTACTTCCAAACTAAAAATAAAATTAGATAAACCCACCAGAGGAACTAACATAGTGAAACTACTGTTGATTACATAATAAAAATGTTCCTTCATGCTATTGTGACACCCAGGTAATAAACCACCTACTAACATACCATTTTGCCATCATGACAGACGTTAACATACAGACTGCCAGACGTGAGCAGAAGATATGGGAACAGAAAAGGCAGATAAACCCACAAAACCTAATTCAATTACAAATATGTTAAATGGTAGAAAAGAATCAGCAATGTTTCCATAAGGTGAGGTTCAACAGCCATAATGTATTTTATAAAATGCATTTTAACCATTAGCTGTTTATTTGTCCCAATAGTCATCTACCAGTTTTGGTCATTAACCACTATCCAGGATTTAGGATACAACAGATTAGTTAATAGCATCCCATCTTCTGTTGAAGCTGAACAATATCAAAATCATCCATTAAAATTGTAAAACAATTTGTCTTAGAGTTCTGACAGTCATAACTTACGTCTAGTAGACAGACATCACAGGAGAATGTCTGTCTGCCTGTTTGACACAAGGTATGACTGTCAGTATTCTAAGATAAATTGTTTGTACAATGTCACTGGATAATTTTGATATTGTTCAGCTTCAAAGGAATATTGTATGCTTTTAACTAATATTCTGTACCCTACATCATGGATGATGGTTAGTAACCAATACCGGTAGATGACTAATGGGACAAATGACCAGCTGATGGTTACAATGCATTTCACAAAAAAAGTAGGATTAGTTTTTATCTTATTTAATTTTTGTTGTAACCTTAAATGTCCTATCAGCCAAAGGATAAAAAACAAGTACCAAAAATAAGACAGCTGTGTGACTGGAGAGGACACTCTAGGACAAAAAAATTGTACACCATAAAGAATTAACAGAATGAAATGAAAATCAACAGATGTAATGAACATGTACAGACAAACAAATAATTACAGTTTCAGAAAAATTGGGTGATTTATTCTAGAGCAAGTCAATAATGCATTGGTCCACCTCTGGCTCTAATGCAAGCAGTGATTCAGCTTGCCATCGATCAATATAGTTGTTGGATTTCCTCCTGAGGTTATCACGCCAAATTCTGTCCAGTTGCATATTAAATCATTAAAATCCCCAGAAGGTTGGAGGGCCCTGCCCATAATGATCTAAATGTTGTCAATTGAAGAGAGATCCGGTGATCTTGATGGCCTAATTATGGTTTGGCAAGAATGAAGACAAGCAATAGAAACTCTTTTCAGGTGTGGGTGGGCAAAAATTTAAGCCCATGATGGCGTGCCATGAATGTCAACAAATTGGGGTGTACAGTGTTGTTGATATACTCCTTTGCTGTGCGGATGCCACAGATGACAACCAAATGGCTCCTGCTATGAAAAGAAATGACACCCCAGACCATAGCTCCGGGCTGCCAGATCATATGGTGGATGACAGTCAGGTTGGTATTCCATTGCTGTTTGGGCCATCTCCAGACACATCTTCAGCCTGGAATCTCACTAACTGGAGTAGAATAGTCTTCAGCGGTGAGTCTCACTTCAAATTGAGGCCTGATGACCTGTGAGGACATATCTTGAATAAAACATCCAATTTTACTGAAACTGTAATCAGTTTTTTGTACATATATGTCACATCTACCATTTCCATCCTATACAGATAATTTTTTCATTGTGCATCATGTTTTTTCTTCCTCTTATTCTCTTGGAGTGTATGTTATAACCTCTTCAAGTAAAAAAAAATTGAGACATACAACACTTTGCACTGCAGTTTCATCAAAGAAACAAGGGCAATATTCATTAAGACTGCTGTTGATAAAGGAGAGAATTACTGCAAAGACTTGTAGTGCTCCATAAATGAAGAGAGAGAACTGCCAAAATTGACAGAGAACAGCTGCTCATTGAAAAATGGCAAAATTGATGTAGATCCTCTAGAAATAGTGAACACCTTTAACAGATTCTAAATAACTGTAGCGATGAACTGCTAAAAAGATTAAAACAGATATAGAGAGTACAATTCCAAAAATCCCACATATAAACCATGCCACTGCATTCATTCCAGCAACTGATATCTAGATACTTCAAACCTAATAAAGAAACTAAAAGTCGAACACTCATCTGGCCTAGATGGCTTTACATCACATCCCATAAAGGCATTTAGGGTAAGTGCACTAAACCATTAACACATCTGTTGAATGCTGCTATAGAGGAAGATATATTTCCTAATTCAGCAAAAGCAAGTTAATTGAAGCTTGTGTTTAAGGAAACAGAGATGGGTTATTAAACTACAGGTCAATATCATTGATCTCCACTTTCACTAAAATTTATGAAATGATAATAAATAATAGAACTGAAAGTTTTATAAATAAATTTAAAACATTGCACTCGTCACAAAATAGTTTCAGAAAAAGGAAATCAACAACAACAGCATCAACAGATTTAGTTGAACATACTCTGAGTTCACTTGACAGGCAACAGATGACTTGTAGGATCTTCATGGACCAGTCTACAGCATTTGACTGCATAAATCATCCCAGGCTAATGGAGATACTCTATCAGTGTGGAATTCAAGGGAAATGCTATGATACTGTGATCAGAAACCTATATTCAAATATATTAGACACAGCTCAGATGACAGCTGAGTAGGTGTGTAGCTAGTTCACACCAAATAGTTTAAATCTTTATCTTATGAAGACCCTTATTATGTAAATCCAAACAAATAAAAAATTACTGCTGGTACCACAAATAGTAATTAACAGTTAAGGTCATATACAATTTGTCAGCTGGATAACAAAAATGGAATCAATATCTAGAGAAACAAATTAAAAAGGTCATTTTGACAGGTTTTGCACATGGAAATAGCACACATTGTGTTGATACAGTAACACAGATTTTCTCCTCTTATTCTTTGCCTATTCCTATGTTGCCATGGGGCTGGCATGTTACTTTGGTTTTGATAATGTTAGTGATGGTTGGTGGTCAGATGCCCTTTCTGACACTACCACTCGCCCCCTCCACATGGGTGGAATTTGTATATCCCATCCACCTGTGACTAGAAGAAATCTAATATTCAAGTGTGAGAATGTTTTTTTAAATGTATGCTTAATGTGTATCTGCGGCAGAATGTGTGTGTCAGCTCAGAATTTACCTAGCTGAATGTGGAAAACCACCTAAAAATCAAATCCAGGCTGACTGGCACACCAGCCCCCATCATTAATCCACTGGACAGATTTGATCCAGGGACAGCACATCTCCCCACATCCTGGAAGCACATTAAGCTATCCAGGCAGTCTGGCGACACAGATGGTAGTTCATTTTACAAAGATGTTTTTTGGAATTATCTTTAGCTGAAATGAATAAAGTATCTACTCAAAACATGCATGCAATAAAAATATTGTACAAAGATATACATTTTGCAGGGGCTGCTACTGGAATTATTACACTCACTTCCTAGTTCATTTACTCCTTAACAGTACTGGTGAATTTTGATGCAGTAATCAAGGGAGTGGACTCACATTTAAAAGGAGCAGCTTTCAAAATCCCAACTAGATTTCTTATGTTTTCCATTTGTTACTTTAGGTGCAGAAGAATGGGTCCTTTGAAAAGGAGATGGCTAATTTCCATTCCTGACAATCTCTGGGCTTGTGGTTCCTCCTCTATTACTTTGACATCAACTGGATATTAAACTATAAACGTCCTTTCTTTCTTCTCTTAAATACAAGGTGTGTTCAAAACTAGCCTGAGCTTTGCTTGGAACATTTTTATTGTTCATTGTACTTTGTTTTAAGTACTGTCTCTTTCAAAGTAGTTCCCTCCACTGCAACATCCAAGTCTGGGTGTTTCCTTTATTCAGGCTGCTTCCTTCACAAAGTATCCCTCAAACATTCTAGAATTGCCTTGCAAACCTTCTCATTTACCTTCTAATCATGTGGTACAAATCATGATGAAATATGTCTCTGAAGGAAATACAAAGAAAATATCATCTTGATTTTTCACCAACTCGTGCATTATTATTATTAGTAGTAGTAGTAGTAATATTTCAAGAAGACTAAAGGTTTTGTCAGTTTGTAACAAAATTTTGCGATCACACATTGCTCTTTGAGCACTTTCATTGTTGTAACTTTGTTACTAATCTGACAAAGAGCTAGCACATGTGCTCACTTCAGTGGTTGTAGCTCAGCAACTAACAATCAGAGTGAAACAAAGCTCGGCAACCACAGTGCACTCTGTTTGCTGGTTGATATTTGTATCTATCAATAAAAGTCAATTGCATGTGAACTGCAGTTTATATGATCATCATACAAGACGACAATATTAAATCCATATAGACTTTATCGTCTATTTTAGGGTTCAGAAAGGGTTGATGCTTTCTGATACCAAGGTCTTTCACAAGCTGCTGGGAGATAAACAGCCAGGAATCAAGAATCTCTGCAAATGCAAAAGAAAATTTAAGTTGTTTCTCGTCAGTCACTCATAGAAATGATTTACTTAACTGGATCCAAGTTATGTGAATATCTACTACCTTTGTGGCAAGTAACAGTGTTCTGTCTATGTAACTGTTAGTCTTTCATAAATATCAATGGAATCATGCAAACATTAAGCAGGCACCAGCATTAGTGTAACACAAGACACAGCAGTTTTTTTTAAGCAACAGTTTTAATGTTAATTTTACTGCATTCATTTTAGCATGCATAAGTATAAATGAGATATAGCTGTTGGAGTAATATACAGTTAGTGTAGTATACAATTATTTTGCCACCACTGTTTCTCTTTCTACATGTATTTCTTTACCTGAAAGGTCTCGTTCCTAACGTGGCCTATAGTATCTAATTTGTGGCTGGGTATATTCATTAGTAACAAACTGAAGGAGGCTCAAGTGGCTCTTGTGAAATATAAGTTCCTGGGTTTGAAGGCCAATCCTGTACAGATTTTTTGTGTTTTAAATAGCAATCAATCAATTAAACACATATCTCATTTCACTGAAGGTGAAGATAATTCAATTGTCACAATCCTATAAGTACAGTAATGGAAAATCCTAAATGGAATGTTAACAGTGGTATTAGGATACTCTGATCTACAGACAATGAGTGCACTGGTGACTACTGCAGTTCAGCTATCGAATTTGAACAAAGAAAGTACATACCGCAACCACAAATCGCTGCTCTCTCTCTCCCTCCCTCTCCCTCTCTCAGGACGCTGCGCAGTTGGGAGTTACATCATCTTATAAAATAATTTTGTGTAACCTATCTGACACTAGGAAATAACAGTATTTTAGGTTTGTTTCTTTCTGGAAGTACTCATTATAATTTACAGAACTAATGACTTTCAGCCATGTTAATGTCTTTTAATATGCTTAACCAGTTGAATACCAGTGCTACAAAACCATTCAAAGAGGAAATTCATTCATGCAGATAATATTCCAATAAGCATGCTGAGTAATAAATGCCAATGAACTCTAATAATAACATCTCCCTAGCGACCTCCAGTTGCATCTTTAACGGACAACAAGAATCACTTTTAAGGTAATAGAGAATCTGTGTGATTCACTTAACCATTGTTATCTTCTATAGCTGGAATCTTTTGTATAAAGTCACCAAGCACATTTTCCACACACATTAAGATTTTTTTCTTCTGTGTTGATGAGGACCTTCACTTCTAAGCGATCACTTACATGGGAGAATACCTGCAATTTATATTATAAAGCATTAAAACAATGGAAATTCCAGAGTAGAAATAACATTTATATATACATATAAGAGTCAAACTTGAATATGCACATTGAGTATCTATAAGTACAAATACCTAATGCAGCTTTGCATATTACAGTGTTATAGACATGGGACATAAAATAGTATGCCCAAATTATTCCAAATCAGTAACATGTTATGGTACTCTTTTTTGTGGGAGCTTAGTAGCATATTGTACATATTGAAGTGCCAAGAAAATTCAGTACAAAAATGTATACTGCACATTCAAAGGGCTCATGATGCACATTATTAATAAAAACTGTAACATGTAGCATTACCCTTCTTACACATATATCAAATCATCATCATCATATACAGTAAATCAAAATTATTCAAGGTAAAACACTTCAGTTACAAATATAATACAAGAAATAAATAAAGTTTCACACTTTCATTCAACACTTAAAATTATTTGATCAGGTTCCCCAACACATGAACATAAAAAAAAGCTTTCGGCATTGAAAAGCAAACTTCATAATACCCAGTTATAGAAATTTTACTTTTCAATGAAAGAGTTGATGAGGTATGAATTTAAGCAAGCCATCATTCATTACAAGCCTTACTATGTAGAAATAGCAGCTCATTCTCAGTAACAAATCATACTGATTTTCAGATACCGTTTCTACCTCATTAGCCTTAATTTTACATCTGTGGGTTACATTACACAGCGATGAAAGCTGAAGCTGTCTGGTAGAGTTTTGCACAGAGCATAATTTAATCATCACTAGCACTTGGTTTAAGACTCAGAAAAGAAGGTTGTATGTGTGGAAGAGAGATACTGGAAGGTTTCAGATTGATTATGTAATGGCATGACAAGATTTTAAATTGTAAGACATTTCTATGGGCAGATGTGGACACTGAGCACAATTTATTGGTTATGAACTGCAGATTAAAGAAATTGGAAAAGGATAGGAAATTAAGGAGATGGGACATAGATAAGTTGAAAGAACCAGAGGTTGCTGCGAGTTTTAGAGGGAGCATTAGGCAACAGCTGACTAGAACAAGGGAAAGAAATGCAATAGAAGACAAATGGGTAGCTTTAAGAGATGAAACAGTAAAGGCAACAGAGGATCAAATAAGTAAAAAGATAAGGTCTACTAGAAATCCTTGTATAACACAAGAGATATTGAATTTAATTGATGAAAGGAGAAAATATAAAAATGTAGAAAATGAAACAGATGACAGGGAGTACAAACATGTCAGTGCAAGATGTCTCAGCAGGAATGGCTAGAGCACAAATGTAAGGATTCAGACTCATGTTTCACTAGGGGAAAGGTAGATACCACCTACAGGAAAATTAAAGAGGCCTTTTGAGAAACAACAAACAGCTTTGTGAATATCAAATGCTCAGATGTAAAACAGTCCTAAACAAACAAGGGAAAACTGAAAGGTGGAAAGAGTATATAGAGGGTCTATACAAGGAAGATGTACTTGAAGGCAATATTATAGAAAGGGAAGTGGATGTAGGATGAAGATGAGATGGGAGATATGAAACTACAAGAAGAATTTTACAGACCTCTGAAAGATCTAAGCCACAATAAAGCCCTGGGAGTAGATGATATTCTGTCAGAACCATTCATAGCCCTGGAAGAGCCAGTCATGACAAAATTCTTCCATCAAGTGTACAAGATGTACGAGATAGGCAAAATACCCTCAACTTCAAGAAAAATGTAATAATTCCAATTCCAAAGAAATTAATTGCTGACTGGTGTAAAAAATTCCGACCTACGAGGCATGTTTTTTAAGTAAGGTCCATTTGAACATAAGTTCGTAATGAAAGGTTATTTCAAAAAAGTAAATTTATTTTCAGAAAGTACATACTTCACTCTATTTTTTGACATAGTTGCCAAGTTTGTTCAAACACATATCATACCTGTCAACCAACTTTAAAATACCCTCTTCACAAAAACTTGTCACCTACTCCAATAAATCACGAGTCTGACCTGTAGTGTGAGGTCTTGCATTGTCATGGAGATGGACAATTCCTTTTGTCAGCATGCCACCTCTTTTGTTTTGAATCACTCTGCATAACTTTCTCAGGGTTTGGCAGTATGCTTCTGCATTGATATTGGTTCCTCGTTGCATGAAGTCGACCAACAAAACACCATGCCTATCCCAAAACACCAATGTCATGATTTTGCACTGGGACAGAGTCGGTTTGGCCTTCACCTTTACAGGCGAGTGTGTGTCTCTCCATTCCATACTCAGTTGCTTCAATTCGGGTGTGATATGCGAAACCCATGTTTCGTTTCCAGTTACAATCTGACTCAAGAAGCCATCACCTTCTTCATGATAACAAGTCAAGAACTTCATCGCACACTCAAATCTTCGATTTTTGTGGTTCTCTGTTAGGAGTTTCAGGACCCAACAGGAGCACAGTTTCCTAAACTTTAGGTGTTCAGAAACAATGTTGTAAAGCACTGATCTCAACACATCACTAAATTCATTTGAGATACCAGTTATTGTGAAGCACCTGTTCTCGTGAATCCTCACTTCAACTGAAGGCACCAAATTGTCTGTAATCAAAGAAGAGCGACTGGAGTGGTCCTCATCATGGATGTTGTCATGGCCATCTTTGAATTCTTATACCCACTTACACACTTTGCTTTCACTCATAACAGTATCACCGTACACTTCGCAAATCTGTCGACGAATTTCTGCAGCAGACAGGTTTATTGCTGACAAAAACTGTATCACTGAGCGAACCTCACAGGTGGTGGGTGAGTTGATAGTCTTAAACATTTTGAAAGCACAGAAGAGAACTGTTCAGGTTAGCTACAGAGCTAAAACTGAGCACAGTTGTTCCCGAGGCATGCCGGTACACAATGCACATGCTCATTGCAGTATGCGCATGAACTACTAGTGTCCACAACAAAACGGACCTTACTTAAAAAATATGCCTTGTATCAGTTTAACAAGTCATAACTGCAAAATACCAACACAAATTCTTTACAGAAGAATGGAAAAACTGGTAGAAGCTGACCTTGGGGAAGAACAGTTTGGATTCTGGAGAAATGTAAGATCACAAAAGGGAATACTGACCCTATGATTTATCTTTCAAGATGAACATCAACAAAAGCAAAATGAAGGTAATGGAATGTAGTCAGATTAAATCAAATGATGACAAGGGAATTAGCTTAGGAAATGAGACACTTAAAGAAGCAGAGGAGTTTTGCTGTTAGGGCAGCAAAATAACTGATGATGCCTAAAGTAGAGAGGACATAATATGTAGACTGGCAATGGCAAGAAAAGCATTCCTGCAGAAGAGAAATTTGCCAACTTTGAATATACATTTAAGTGTTAGGAAGTCTTTGCTGAAAGTATTTGTCTGGAGTGTAGCCACATATGGAAAAGAAACATGGATGATAAACAGGTTAGACAAAAAGAGAATAGAAGCTTTTAAAATGTGGTACCACTGAAGAATGTTGAAGATTAGATGGGTAGATCACATAATTAATGAGGAGGTTCTGAATAGAATTGGGGAAACAAGAAATCTGCAGCACAACTTGACCAAAACAAGGTACTGGTTGAAAGGACACATTTTGAGACATCATCAAGAATCACCAATTTAGTACTGGAGGGAAGCTTGAGGATAAAAATCGCAGAAGGATACCAAGAAATGAATACAGTAAGCAGATTCAGAAGGATGTTGCAGTAGTTATTCAGAGATGAAGTGGCTCACACTGGACAGAGTAGCATGGAGAGCTGCATCAACCTGTCTTCGACTGACAACCACAACAACAAGAAGATCATACAATTTTTGTAAGTATCCTTTACCTTAATGAAATGATTAGTAAATTTAAGTCATGAGATGAACAAATCAAAACTCACCACCACAATACAAAAATAAGGATGCCATCCACATATCTGCACAGTTGTAAATGTGAGTGTTTGTGCACGTTGGTGTGGTTGAGTACAAGAAAAATAAAAATGAAAGAATATTAGCATCTCAAAGATAGTTAGATGATACCCAATTTTACTGCACATGATTTATCATCAGAAGATGAGTAGTTAGCTATCACTTTGAGAACTTGCCTGTTGGCTTCTGTCTCGGCTTCTGCAGCTGACATTTGTTTAATGATTTTTTGACATTTTCCCAGCATATGTGGCTTGCATTATCAAAGCTTCACTGCAGGTATCAACCCATGTGTTTCAGTTTTGGATACATACTGTATTCCAGGTTTTCACTAGCCCTCATCACCAACACATCTAGAAGGGGTAGCTGTTGTTCCCTTTATACCTCCATAGTAAATTTTATGTTGGCAAGGAGATTGTCCAGGTGCCTTAGGAAAGACATTGAGCTGTTCCTCACCATGGATCATGCAACAAAGGTGTCATCAACCCATCTGTACCACATCTTAGTTTTACACGGTGTGAAGTCCAGTGCCTGTGCTTTGAAATATCCCATAAAGAGTCAGTCACCACTGGTCTAAGAGGACTACCAATGGTGATGCCTCCCAGCTGTTCAAAGAAGTTGTCATTCCACATGAAAGGGTCAACAGCTATCCTCTCTAGATGTGATGGTTACGAGAAATGATGAAACGCTGGGACATAGCATGTATCAAAAACTGACACAAACATGGACGACACAAAATCACCAGCCAAGCCACAGAAAGAGCATGATTAATATGCTCATAATGCATGCAAGACAAATATATGAGCTGCAGCGCCTCAGACATGAGATAAAACACAAGAAAGCATTCTGAGGAGCAATCGGTACTCCAGCAGTTTATTAAGAAGCGTCACAGAATCACTCAGTGAAGTGACACAACTGAGAAAGAAATGTTGAATAAGGCCTTTCTACCATACATTCATAGGGTGATGGACAGAACAGGCCATATATTGTGAAAACATGGTGGTAAGATTATTTGTAAACTGACATAGAAGATCAAAGTATGTCTCAGATTGGCAAAGGAAAACAGGGCTGCACTTGCAATGATGGGTATACATCACACACCATGTACATGTGGAAAAATCTATGTTGGAATGACTGGATGATCAATCAACACCAGAGTCACTGAACATAAGAGGCATTTCAGGTTGAGACAAGTGGACAAATTGGCCATGACAGACAATGTGCTGTGTGAGACAGACCACATAATAAAATTTACTGGCACAGAAATTCTTGCTTCGGAGAATAACTATCACACCCACTTGTTCAGGAAAGCTAAAGAAATCCACAAAAATGACAATAGCTTCAACAAGAAAGGGGCATGCCTCAATGTAAACTGACAATGTTGACGACGATGTAGACTGACAATGCCAGCCACTCGTGCTGGTGAAACATCAAGAAAATCATCAACCAAGTGTCTGCCAAAGAACCCAAGACAGAAGCCAACAGGTAATATGGCAATAAGTGGCTATGAAAGCCTTAAGAATTTTGTATCCCCGTTTTAATAATATTACAGAAATTTTATAACTGACATTAGTCATTACTACTGTCAGAAAACAGACATTCTAAATGCAGTGATTATGTCTTGCAGCAAATAAATGTATGCACTGTGTTTCAGGAGGAATAATAATTATTTTAAAAGGTGGTAATAGAGACTAACTTGAAGAAAACATACCATATAGCATGTTCAAAAGCAAAACAAATACTCTTAGAAGGTGTCAGGCAAAAGGAAATGATTAAATTCAAAGTTGTTTTGATACATTCCACCTGCAACTTCAGTACACTTTTGAATGCTCTTGATATTCCACATGTAGTGCTTTTGAATCTACCCTGCCATTCTTTTATGATGGCAGCACTATTCATAATTCAGTGATCAGTTCATGTCCTGTGCTTACTTTCTCTTTATTTCAACCATCCTTACAGCCAAAAATCAAGAGAGATAGGTTCTGGGAACTCTGTTGGCCAAGAAGGTGATCACTTCTGCCAACCTATCTTGTGGGAATTGTCAGGACTAGATAATGTCATCTGATGACTAGAATGCTGGAAGCAAATTTTCAAGAGAGTGCATATAATGAGCCCCTATAAGATGATATGGTAATACAACTGGCCTAATTAACTGACAGTCTATCATACAACAACACAAATTTACAGATAAATGTTCTCGAAAATATGTCCCTAAAAAGGGTGTGGATTTCTGTTGGGCACTGATGTGATTATGAATGTTATCGATACCATCACAAGTGAAAGTGACTTCATCAGTAAAGAATCTTAAGGAAAAGATAGACAAGATAACATAAAATATTAAATACTCAGCAGAAGTCAATGTAAAATGAGGGAGTATTTGCCAAAGGTCTCCCAGTCATGCACAGGTAACTAAACATCATATGGGGTGAAGTCAGTGTGACTATAGTGCCAAATGGGACTGGCCCCACAACACAAAGCAGTTGGAAGAATGGAAAAAGACAGCATGTGTCAATCAATGAGCAGTTATGGTGCACTGTGGTGATGTTCTTTATTACAACATGGCTGTGAGACAACATTTTGGTGACTTCACAAGGGGAAGAATCACTGGGAAATTGGAAGAAGGATAAAGTGCTATGAGTGTATCCCAGGAGTTTGGTATTGCTCACAGCATTGTTTCACATGCATGGGGAGTGTTCCAAACCATGGGTATCACAGTCTGAAGGAGAGGAGTTGGTCATCCAAAATCAACTACAGCAATAGATGACTGCTACATGGTGCAACAGGCAAGAAGAGACCAATGTCAAACAGCTGGCATAATTGCAATTTAACAGGACTGCAAGGCAAGCAATATCATCCTCCACAGTGGCACTCAAATTGTGTCTAGGTGGTCTCTATGACTCATGACCAGTACACTGTGTTCCATTTACACCTGTATGTCAGTGTCATCATTTGCAATGGTCCTAGAGCATAGGGACTGGACCAATGAGGAGTGGGGTACACATGCTCTTCTCGATTCAGTCTGAATAGTGGCTCTGGATGTATCCTCATATGGCTATAGGTGGGAACATGTAATGCACCTATGAACACCGCTGAACATGATCATTTTGATGGTTCAAGGTGTTATAATGTGGGAAGGCATAATGTTGCATGGGCGTACTGACCTCCAAATCTTTGTACATGGTACACTCACTGGTCAACATTATTATGACCTGTGCTCCTTCCTTGTGTGCATCATTTCAGGAGTGCATTCAGTCCTAATTTCATTTTTATTAACCGAAGTGCACTACTGCATCAAACAATGTAGGTGTAGAAGCTCTTGGAACAAGAGGATATTTGGTGAATGGACTGGCCTGTCTGTTCCCTGACTTAAATTCAATTGAGCACATGTGGGAAACAGTGGGGAGATGTACTGCACCATGTCCACATGCACCACTGACTACCCAAGCAGTTGTCAATTGCACTGGTAGAGGAATGGAATTCCTTACCACTGGTACTCTTTACCAACCTTAAGGCCACTATGGGAGCATGTTGCAGAGCATGTGTTTCAGACTGTTGTAATCACATGACCTATTAAGGACCATGTCCCAACTTTTGTGATGTCCAGGGCACCATCATGAATTGCGCTGTCGTCTATGTAATTACTGTCTATGAATAAGTGTCTATTCTGTTCGCCTCATTGCATATTTCTTTCAATTATCTTTTGCACTATACTGTAACAGTTCTTTCTGTGCATGGTCCAAGTTTTATGTAGCTATGTAACTTTTCAGCAATGCAACATGCAAAAGTTACTTTGATCTTTAAGTTTTGCACATTACTCAACAGTTTGCAACTAGACAGAGACAAAATTCCTATCATCTACCTTCATCTTCACATCAGTTAATTTGTACATATGGTTACATTTTGAACATTTCTACAATTTTTTATTTTTTATTTTACTTTTTTTTAATTACATTAAACAGGAGCTCATTACATACATGAGGAACAGTGGTGGATCTAAGATTGTCAATCGACTACACTGCTTGAATTATTAAGTACAACTTCCCACATTCTTTTGTCAGATATGACATTAACCATTGGTTGGCTACACCATAAGTCCTATAAAATGTCAATTTACCTAAGAGAATACTGTGATTCACACACCCAAATGCCTTAAAAAGACAACAGAAAATACCAAGTGGTGCTATTTCATTATTTAATGCTTGTAAAATTTGGTGTGTGAACATGTAAATGGCATTCTCAGTAGAGTAACTCTCAGTGTTAATGTAATGTTTGACACATTTTTCTATGTGGAACACTTAAACATGTACAAATTTGATATGTGCCTGTTGAGAGACTTCATTCTACCAACCCAGTAATGTCTTCTGCTTCATACATACACTGTTGATTGTCACTTTCAGATGAGGTATGACTGCTGGACACTGCACCGGTCCCATGCAGTTAAGTAAAAACCCAAGTAAACATTTTTTAATCTAATGCTCTTTTAGAAAATTGTCAATCATATTCTCTACAAGAAGCAGAAGAATTTCTATCACAAAACCAAGACACAGATACCATGGTTGGTTGGTTGGTGTGGGGAAGACCAGACAGCTTGGTCATCGGTCTCATCGGATTAGGGAAGGATGGGGAAGGAAGTCGGCCGTGCCCTTTCAGAGGAACCATCCCGGCATTTGCCTGGAATGATTTAGGGAAATCACGGAAAACCTAAATCAGGATGGCTGGACGCGGGATTGAACCGTCGTCCTTCCGAATGCGAGTCCAGTGTCTAACCACTGCGCCACCTCGCTCGGTCACACAGATACCATGCAAGCATATGTAATACATGCAGCATGCTTAATCTACAAGTTGAATTAGTCAAATCACAGTTGAAAAATTTAATTATATAAACTCATGCAGAAAGTCAGAACCTGAACCTCAAAACAAAAATGACAGTCAATAAATGAGCTCTTGGAAATTGCAGTGTCAGCATATGTAAAGAAAACTTATCTCTGTAATGAGCCGTACCTCATGTAACCAATAAAACTGGACACACATTAAATGAAATGTTTCATTCAAATTAGTATACACAACTGCCTTCTAAAATATTCACTATTCCTCCTGAGACACCTTACGTCAATAAAGGAAATATATATAAAGAAAATATACACACAAATAAAGAAAGCAGAGAGATATACATACGTCATTTTAACAGAAGTGAATACATTTAATCAAGAGATTATTCTACTTTTATAGCTGATGGCAGTTTATCCATGAGTACATTTTGAAGGAGAGAGATGATAAACTGTTTCATACCTGCCCTCAAATTTTCATACTATAAATGAGTCTCTTCATTGAGATAGAGCTTCAGTGCTCACAGCCTGTCTAACAGCAAGGAGCTGAGTGCTGGAGGGATTGCGATTCTGATTCTGCTTATACTTGCGACATGCTTCTTCCTGGTGTCGCTCCATATAGCGGCGTTGGGAAAATGCCTTATTACAGACAGCACAGTGCCATTCCCATTCATGATGATTTGCCGTTCTCTGATGAGCACGCAAGTTTGATCTGAAATATTCATTCGCAAGCTACATATGAGATTTTTTCATCAAACAATAAAAAGTTTCAGTTTCCTTCAACATTCAAACAACATACATAATTGAGGAAGATTATAGTTTAACATCTGATCAACACTGAGGTAATTATAGACAGAGTGGCAGCGCAATTTGGCAAGGAGGCAGCAGAAAATCAGCAATGAATCACTAAAGAACCATCCTAGGATTTATCTGAAGTGATTTAAGGAAACAACATTCAAGATTTCCGCATGGTTACAAAGGGGTAGGAACTCCACTTCTCACAAACATAACTCTTGTATCTTACCTAGTGCATCACCTTCTTCAGTCAGAAGCCACAAATCCTAACCTGGAATCAATCACAATTACATTATCCCATCAAGTGTGTCTATGCCATTCCATGGTGGGATTACTACCATCAGTGTCACATGTACTCTTTCCATTAGACACAGTTGAATGTTTAAAATTAGCTTAGGTCATCAGCACACAGTTGTAGCCAGGAAGTGTAAGCCGCTAACTTCCCTCTTATTTTGGCCAAACATTGGTAGAAATTTCTTAAATCATTGGGATTCAAACTAACTACTTCCATAAACACTCACTAGTATGCCTTAGTAATTTAAGTTATAAAGACGTTACAAGAATTCAAACAAATTACCTCCACGAGCAATTCCCTTTGTGAGTTTGCATCAGTCAGCTCTGCTACAGGCAGTCACATATTATATTATATTATTTATATGTCTGTTGATCTATTTCATCATTCGTTCTAGATACTGATTGCTTATCTTCAAAATAGGATCCATATAATGCAGTTAGTTTCAGAGTGTTAGTAAATCACTTAACACAAGCTGATTTTGATCCTGTGTTACAATACCCAACCATCTGGCCTCGACTTCCTTGAATTCTTTATCACAGACATAAATAAATGTTATCAACTTTGTGAGTAAATGTTTCTGATCCATGAAAACATACTGAAGTGATGAGAATCACAACAGGTACGATTGGTTACTTCCAATATAACCGTGAACTTTGAAGCTTCCTGTATATTTTTCATGCAGTCTTACGTATTGCAGCTGTTAAAATCAGCACCAATTCCCAGTCTCCAATATGGGTTGTGGTCATCAAAACACAACTTTATATGTGCAATTATGTACTTAAATGTCTGAATAGAGGTATTTAATACATCTGTGATGGAATACAACTGTGGTAGAATATAGATTATATCGACTGCATCTGATAGAACTCCTGGGCATTTTGACTTTATGGCACATTGTAGTTTCTGCAAAGTCTCTTCATAGTGCTGCACATTGACTGTGGTTCCATATTTGAGGAACTCAATGAGCAGATGGCCCCTGCAGTTGAAAAAGATCATCATGACCTAACCAGAACTTGTGTGAAAAGCTTCGGATTTATTTGGTATGAGAGCTGTGGGATGTTTCTGCTCTTGGCTTTGCTGGTTTGCCAGCTGTCAGAATGCTGTCGGATGGAATCATGCTGCTGTGTGGTAACACTAGCCTTCACATTGAAAATCATTTGAAGGATATGCTTCAATGGTTTGCTTGGGAAACATTGCAGCATCCTCTGTACAGCTTGGATCTTTCACTGTGTGATTTTTATATCTTTGGCAATCTGAAGAAAGAGATGCATGGACATTGGTTTCAGTCTGAAAAGGAAGTGCAAGACTAGGTATGGTTGTGGATTCATCAGTGGCTGACCAGGTTGCACAAAACAGGAATTGATTCGCTCATTTCCCAGTGGGACAAATGTCTTAAGACATGTGGTGATTACTTTTAAATGGAACCATTTCATGGTATTGGTGAGTGTTTGATTTTCATTTGACTGTCCCTCATATAAATGTGGGATGATATCGGAAGTTTCTGATTATTTGCAAAGGGTTGGGAAAGTTGGTGTTGACTGTTGAAGTTTTTCAAACACTCACACATTGTTATCATCAGTACCTGATCAAAACAAGTGGATGAATGACAGTGAAACTTCCAGTATGCAGCAAGGCGCTGTTTATCTACATCCAATCAAGGATACCAATCCACTCTGTAAAGAAGAATAAGTTTTAAGTGCAGAGGCCAAAATGTTATGATGATGAAGAAGGCAGAAATACTTCACAGCATGCTAATTCATTTTGTCTAAATGAGTATGCACAATGATGAGCCATATGTGTGTCCATTTGAAGTTCATAGCATTATCAGTTTTTAGTGAAGTGTACATGGGAACATCAGGTCTAGACACTGGAGTTATGTCATTTTCTTATGGTGTCTGGTATTATGAATCATACTTCTTACCAAAATGTGCAATCAAAGGGGAGATGCCCATAGGTCATTGGTGGATTTTTTTTTTCTATGGATGACTTTTACTCTCACAGCTATGGTATCTGAGGTTGTTATAGAAAACATTACAAAGACAGTATACAACACAATCACTGCTAACCAATTACATCTTTTCATGACCCTCATTTTTCTCATTGCAAGAAGAACTTCAGTGTCACAGGATCAAAATCATCCAACAGTGGCTTGAAGAGTATGATGATGGAGTCTAATGTGTCCTCACCTTAAGTGTAATCTGGAATATTTTCAGGTACTAGCTCAAAAAACACTATTTCATAGTCATGTGGTGACCACACCTATTGATCTGTGAGACAAGAACATGGTAAGTTATTAACTGTGTTTGATCTTCTGTTTCTCTCTATTTGCTTATTGTTTTTTGCTCACTTTGCCTGTGGAACCTGTTTGCAGTGAAAGGTGAAACCGTACCTCAGTTTTGTGGCAACACCTGTGATGCTTTCTGGAGACATGTAGTAATGTCAAAGCATAACAAGTTTTGACATCAAATTGTGACGTTATGGAGAAAGAACTTACTGGATCTATTATAGAGGGAAAAAATCACACATTTTTGTAGTTGCAACGACGGATCAAAAATACCCTCATGAATTATAAAGCAACTACAGACACTATGGTCATGCAAATGAAGAATTATAGAGGACTGCACAATACTTCCATGGGACTCTGAAGCCAATAAGAAGATGTGTCAATTTCATTTACTTTGTTGTAATGCTTTTATTTTTGGACTTCCTTCTCTAGATTGTCGCACAGATGACAAAATGGTAGATATCGAAATAGATAACAGAGGGATAGAGAAACAATTAAAATCGCTCAAAAGAGGAAAGGCTGCTGGACTGATGGGATACCAGTTCAATTTTACACAGAGTACGCGAAGGAGCTTGCCCTCCTTCTTGCAGCGGTGTACCGTAGGTCTCTGGAAGAGCGTAGCGTTCCAAAGGATTGGAAAAGGGCACAGGTCATCCCCATTTTCAAGAAGGGATGACGAACAGATGCGCAGAACTATAGACCTATATCTCTGACGTCGATCAGTTGTAGAATTTTGGAACACGTATTATGTTCGAGTATAATGACTTTTCTGGAGACCAGAAATCTACTTTGTAGGAATCAGCATGGGTTTCGAAAAAGACGGTCGTGTGAAACCCAGCTCGCGCGCTATTCGTCCATGAGACTCAGAGGGCCATAGACACGGGTTCACAGGTAGATGCCGTCTTTCTTGACCGCCGCAAGGCGTTCGATACAGTTCCCCACAGTCGTTTGATAAACAAAGTAAGAGCATATGGACTATCAGACCAAATTGTGTGATTGGATTGAAGAGTTCCTAGATAACAGAACGCAGCATGTCATTCTCAATGGAGAGAAGTCTTCCGAAGTAAGAGTGATTTCAGGTGTGCCGCAGGGGAGTGTCGTAGGACCGTTGCTATTCACAATATACATAAATGACCTTGTGGATGACATCGGAAGTTCACTGAGGCTTTTTGCGGTTGGTGCTGTGGTATATCGAGAGATTGTAACAATGGAAAATTGTACTGAGATGCAGGAGGATCTGCAGTGAATTGACGCATGGTGCAGGGAATGGCAATTGAATCTCAATGTAGACAAGTGTAATGTGCTGTGAATACATAGAAAGATAGATCCCTTATCATTTGACTACAGAATAGCAGGTCAGCAGCTGGAAGCAGTTGATTATCTGTGAGTACGCATTAGGAGTGATTTAAAATGGAATGATCATATAAAGTTGATCGTTGGCATAGCAGATGCCAGACTGAGATTCATTGAAAGAATCCTAAGGAAACGCAATCCGAAAACAAAGGAAGTAGGTTACAGTACGCTTGTTCACCCACTGCTTGAATACTGATCAGCAGTGTGGGATCCGTACCAGATAGGGTTGACAGATGAGATAGAGAAGATCCAACGGAGAGCAGCGTGCTTCATTACAGGATCATTTAGTAATCGCAAAAGCGTTACAGAGATGATAGATAAACTGCAGTGGAAGAGTCTGCAGGAGAGACACTCACTAGCTCGGTACGGGCTTTTGTTGAAGTTTCACGAACATACCTTCACCGAAGAGTCAAACACCGTCAGGTGGCTTGCGGAGTATAGATGTAGATGTAGATGTAGATGTTTCCTGTGTCAGTGAAATATTAACAAAGATAAATAGCATCATACACTCAATGTTATTTCACATTAAAACTTGTCTAATCGAAAATTTCCTCTCACATCTGAGTTACAGCTTCAGACACTGGTGTGTAACAAGCAACTGGGAGACAAATCTCTGAAGCCGATTTACTAGAACTCAAAACCAACACAAGAGGTGACTTATTACCAGACAATTCCCTACATCTGCTGTAGCTAAACCACATACTGTCCAATATTAGAATGGTTTTAGTGGCTCACACAGATTTTCCACTCAATGTTTTGGCTGATAAGGGGAAGGCATTGTGAATAGTTCACAGGATAATGTTTACTGTACTGTAGAGCACGGTAATAATGTGGTCGGCCCTGGAAAAAGCATGCATGGGATGACAACTCCCAGCGACCCCAACCCCCATACATCTTCCAATATACAGGAGGCAATAGCCAATTACCTGTCAGCCAGCATGCAAGCACTACACACCAAAATAGTGGCCTTACAATGCACCAAGGCAAGTTTTAAAGATTTTGGAAACAGTCTATAATCTTTAAATGAACAAGAAGGCAACAAGAGACGAGATAATTGTGGCTGGTGTTAGTATCACCAAAAATTTGGCAGTGATGCCCACAAATGCGTCACATCATGCAATCACCAAAATGTACCCAAGGCCCCCAAATGACACATGAAGCAGTCTGATATTTAGTCACAACACTTCCCCCTTCCCTGCCTTCCCCATCAGTAATCAAAGGGACATACAGTTCCATTCCAACCCACAGAGTGCATCTGGATGCACTACATGAGAAGATTTCCATGGGATTTCGATCGCATGTGTCCCCTGACAGCACAACAGAGAAGGCATTCATGAACATACCAACTGTTACTCCACTGGCTACAGGACCAAATAGACCAGACTTTGGTACTGCCGCAGAGGTAACAGCCACTTCACCACGCACGTCTCATCATGCTAATTTTCTGCAGAATGCGAAGGAAGTTGACAGGGGCAATAGGTCTCAATTCAGAGGTGCTCATCATCATTCCGAAACTTACAGCGTCAAGTTCACACCAGTGCTGGGTCCCGAGGTTACTACAAAGGATGGAGCACCTACAAGTGACACTAAAAACCAATGCATCTCATTTAAAGCAGGTTTGAGGATCATAGCTCTGAAGAACTAAGATCAGCTGACACTGAGAAGGCAAGGAGTCATTCTTCACAGGCAGACAGACCACTGAAGATTTGTTTCATGCACTTGGAAGGAACAGTTTCAACACATCTGTTTGTGACTGACAGGCAATATGTTTCATCATCAACAGTCCAATGTCAGTGTTGATGGGCTCAGGCCAGACGTAAAGCTTTGTCTTGTGCAGATATCAAAGGTACATGAGTGGATCTTCAACTCAGAAAGCCTGTATCGATGATGTTTCATCGAATGATTCGCACTCTGACACTTGTTGATGGCCCAGCAGTTAAATCTGCAGCAATTTGTGGAAGGGTTGCACTTCTGTCATGTTTAAAGATTCTCTTTAGTTGTCATTGGTCTCTTTCTTGTGTGATCTTTTTATGGCTGCATTGATGTCAGAGATTTGATGTTTTACTGGATTCCTGATATTCACAGTACACTCATGAAAATGGTCATACGGGAAAATCCCCACTTTATTGCTACTTCTGAGATACTGTGTCCCATCACTCGTGTGCTGGCTATAACACGATGTTCAAACTCACTTAAATCTTGATAACCTGCCTTTGTAGCAACAGTAACCAATCTAGCAATTGTGCCAGGCACTTGTTGTCTTATATAGACATTACCGACCACACTGCAATATTCTACCTGTTTACATATCTCCGTATTTGAATACACATGCCTACACCAGTTTCTTTGGCACTTCAGTGTATATATGTTACTCATGGAAAATTAAAGAAGTCATTTTAAAACTAACTGTGATGTACTTGCTATAATTCAAGGTAAAAAATTACTTTGGTCACAGTTTCTACAGGTCCTTTAATTATGCAAAGTGGTATTCTTCACTGTGATGAGGAATAATAATAATAATAATGTGCTCACAGACATAAATAGGAAACAAGATGTTAGTAAACTTGAAAGTAAACTGAACACATGTTCTTAGTCACATCTATAGTTCCTCTATTAATTGAACTTTGTATTCCTGGTTTGCAAATTCATGTCAAAACTTGAAAAAAGTCTATTTTTACTACACCATATCCATAAAATCAACAATAACTGTTGTTCCGCAATGTTAACCAGTATACTAACAAATTTTAGGTAATCAATGGCAGGTAAACAGCAGCTGGTTATTTTAGCCAGCAAAACAATTTATTGCATTGCTGCATTTCTGCTAAATACATAAGACAGTAATTAGCAGCCTTTCTGAGTGTGTAACATACTCTCACACATGATTTGATGAATTACATAAGCCCTCTAAGTTTAATGAAAGTTATTAGTGAATATTATAAAAACCATTTTTCATAACTGTGTCTCAGTAGGACTGTTCACTATCATTGATACCACATAGAAGTTCATATCCAGGCTGAGAGGGATCCATCCATTGTGAGGACAAGGGGATTCTGCATCTCACAATAGCTCTGTTTCTCTCAGTATTTGGTATGACTGACCTGCTCACACTCTCAAATCTTCTCTACTTAATCCGTCTTTCCTCAGTAAGGAAGTAAGTGAAGCTAACTTTATAACACCCACTGGAGAAATCAGCAAAGCAAATATAGCTTATGTAGATACACACCTACGAACAGTTAGCCTTTCAAAACAACAAATGAAATACAACAAACTTTGGTCAATTATGGCAAAATCCTTAAAGTACAGATGGAAAAGTGGACTTATAACCGTCACTCTAATGTGAATAATAGATTTTAGTTATATATGTTGCTTTAAGAAAGCACATACCATCATATTCCATCATCCATGGTTATTGGGCAGTGATAATATATGATTGTCAATGTATGCAGCAATAGACCATTTTCATGTTAGTGTCCCAAATTCAGCTCTCCATGAAGCGTAATCCAACTTCAAAATAACATATGGAGGATACATCTGCAAGCAATGCCCACCTGCAAAGAGATGCTTATAGGTGCTATACAATCATTTTGCTAATGAAAATGGCCTACCAACAGCCTTTCCAAGTTTGCATTCCATTTCTGATCTTTGGAGTGCATCAGGACAAACTGGACAGAACTCTCTACCATAGGTATACCTTCCAAGTCAGGTGACAATGCTGAAGTGACTACCCCTGCACCAACCACACTGGGCAATGTGGAGGTCACACCAACGACCATAGATGTACAAATGCTTGAGACACCCAAACCAAAAGCTTGACTACCTTAATGAGGAAAAATTCAAGTCATAAAAAACCTGAATCTTCTGTACAACAACCACAAGATTGGCGTCCAGAAAAAAACACTTTTTACGTGAACATTTTCCTTGGAACTTTTGTGGGTGCTCGGTGATGTAATCACACTGGAGTCAAACAGACACCACATACACTTAAAAGGCACAAATGGAAACAGAAATGCAAGAAAGGCAACCTCATACTTATAAACCCAGCAAGAAAAGCAACAAACCCGATCCGGGATCAGAAGACAAAAATGGTTCAAATGGCTCTGAGCACTATGGGACTTAACATCTGAGGCCATCAGTCCCCTAGACTTAGAACTACTTAAACCTAACTACCCTAAGGACATCACACACATCCATGCCTGAGGCAGGATTCAAGCCTGCGACCGTAGCAGCAATGCGGTTCCGGACTGAAGCGCCTAGAACTGCTCGGCCACAATGGCCGGCGTCATAAGACACACACCACTGACCAGTTCACATGTCTGCATGCCATTAAAATCTAATAGATCAGTTTAGCCCAATGGCATCTCACAAGCTTACAAGCAACATGCTCATGTACCGTGGGTAGACAACAAAGAAGACTTCTTGTGTAGTGATGATGCAAATGTAAATCGTAACTCTTAATCTCAACTGCATAACGTTAAATTAAAAATTCTCAGTTTTCAACAGTATATGTGACCTGCTGGCATTGCCATTATTTTTCTTCATGAGGCTAGATCTCTGAAAGTTACTGATGTTTTAGGCTATGAATCTATTATAAATTCAGGTAATTATGCTGGTACAATGGTACTAAGTAACCAAGGCATTAAATGTGACCTGCAAGTAATTCTACCCACAGAGTCAGGTACTGCAGCCCAGTTACTAACAATATATATGACTCCTAAGGTTCTCAACATGATACAGAGACACATGGCTTTTACCAAGTTAATGTGTCAGGCATATTCATTAATCTGCATATGCCAATTACTTTAGGTGGAGATTTCAACTGCATCATTTCAAGAGTGGATCAGACTCCAAATCATAATTATTGTGAACAATTTCACACAGTTGTAAACATACACACTACTCCCATATCAGGCCTTAGGCTTCATCTGACCAGTAGATGGCTGCCTAAAAGACAGTAAAAAGAGTGATCTATGATTGTGGGCCATTTGATCAGCATGTTGCAAATCCTTCCCACCATTATCGCCAGTAAAAGAATCCTGATAATGCCAATGATTCTTTTTTCACGCAGCTCCTCATTTGGCCTCACAAGAGTAAGTGGATCCCATTTCAGGGATAGCGTTTTTGGCCAGTAATAAAACCACTTCTAATATAGAGAGTCACTCCCGTTCTGACAACAGCCTTGTCAAAGAGGAGAGAGGAGCGGAGAAAGGTTGTGTACAGCCTCTTGCCCTTGGGGCTGTGACTGCCCCTGAGAGGTGAAAGAATCACCAATAGTCAACAGCATGAAGAAGAAAAAGACAATGGAAATTGTGGTGTCACCGCCAGACACCACACTTGCTAGGTGGTAGCTTTAAATCGGCCGCGGTCCATTAGTACACGTCGGACCCGCGTGTCGCCACTGTGTGATCGCAGACCGAGCGCCACCACAAGGCAGATCTCGAGAGACTGACGAGCACTCGCCCCAGTTGTACGGACGACGTAGCTAGCGACTACACTGACGAAGCCTCGCTCCTTTGCCGAGCAGATAGTTAGAATAGCCTTCAGCTAAGTCCATGGCTACAACCTAGCAAGGCGCCATTAGTAACATTGCATGTATCTAAAGAGTCTCACTTGTATCGCAACAATCTGTACATGTACCACAAGGATGGATTAAAGTTAAGTATTCCAGGAGCTACGTACTTTTCTTTATAGCATTCATTACGTATCCTGTTTCAGACCTCACGCCATCCAACTTTAGCTTAGCACGTGCCTTTCGGCTTCCTCTCATTGTGTCTAGGCTGTCTTGTCTAGACACAACATTTTTGGCGACGAGTCAACGGAAAGGGTCTTGTTCTTTCTAATTGCTTACATTTACTTGTGTCATGGCTTCGCCAGATGTCCTGTCCGAATTTTATCGCTTGCAGAATCAGCAGACGCAGGCATTATTAGATGCCCTTGGACAGCTTGTCCAGGGTCAACGTGCACTGCAAAACGATGCGGCAGCCGCCGCTCCACCGCTACCGCAGCCACAACTCGCAGTTGCACCGCCTTTTAGGCCATTTGAACCAGCTCAGGAAACATGGACGGAGTGGTCACGCCAGTTTGGATTTCATCTCGCCGCCTACAGAATTCAAGGTAACGAGCGGCAGCCTCATTTATTGGCGTGTGTAAGGGTGCAAACGTACCGTGTGATAGCGAAATTATTTCCCCGACGCGACGTAGCAACTCTGTCCTACGAAGAAATTTTGTCTGCTTTAGATGCCTATTTCAAGGAAACAGTTAATGTAGTTGCAAAAAGGTATACTTTCTTTCGTACAAACCGTACGGCCGGTCAAACTAATAGGGAGTGGGTTTCAACATTGCAAGGCCTTACAAGGGATTGTGATTTTGAGTGTGAATGTGGACTCCCTTATTCAGATACTGTGGTACCTGATGCAATAGCACAGAACATTTCTGATGTTCGTATACGGGAACAGATTTTGAAACTAGTTAATCCCTCCCTTCAGCAAGTGATAGACATATTGGATAGACAAGACACGCTTGACTTTGCTCAGGGATCATTTGCAACTTCGTCAGCCGTGTGTAACATTAACCGGCCCGCCGGGCGCGCTGCACGGCCCGGTAAACTGCCCTCGCACACGTCCGCACAGCTGCCGCCACGCTCTCAACCAGGTGAGCCACGCCAGCATACAAATGCAGTGAAATCATGCCCGCGGTGTGCTACTAGACATTCGCGTGAAAATTGCCCGTCACGCCAAGCTATTTGCTTTTTCTGTAATAAGAAAGGACATGTTCAAAGTGTTTGCCAGAAAAAGCTCAGATCAGACAATCCCAACCATTCCAGGCCTTTTGCTTCGCGCCGGAATCGAACCACGAATACTCAGGCTCGTGAACCTTCGCCCATGGACATTCATGTAGTTAATTCCACTTCGTCCAGTGCCTCTGTCTCTAACAGTGACTGTGTTCGTCCCACAAATACTGTGCGTCGACGTCGCAGGAAATCGCGTCAAGTCGCAAGTGCTTCTGTACCAGTGTCAGTTCAAATTGCACAAGACAGTCGCTCTTGTCGTCGGCAGGACAATAAACTTTTTGTAGATTTGGACTTAAATGGCAAGGTCATACCATTCCAGCTCGATACCGCAGCTGCAGTTTCATTGCTCAATCACGACACGTACAAACAACTGGGCAAACCTCCGTTGCGTGCCACAAATGTTCAGCTCACTAGTTATTCAGGACAGCATATCCCTGTGTTAGGACAGTGCACTCTTCTTGCAACATACAAGGGACAAACAAAACTTGTGTCATTTTACGTTCTTCGTTCTTCTACTGCAGTGAACTTGTTTGGTTTAGATTTATTTCAATTATTTAACATGTCTATAGTAAATCAGGTCCTATCAGTGAATCAGACTGTGCCTTCAGACAGTGTTTCTCGTCTGTGTGAAGAATTTGCAGACATTTTTGCACCGGGCTTAGGTTGCGCTCAGAACTATGAAGCACATTTGGAACTGAAAGTCAACGCGCAACCGAAATTTTTCAGAGCGCGCAATGTTCCTCACGCATTGCGTGATGAGGTCGCAAGAACATTACACGATTTAGAATCACAAGGTGTAATTGAACGTGTGCAAGCTTCTCTCTGGGCCTCACCCTTAGTAATTTTGCCAAAACCTTCCGGAGAACTGAGACTTTGTGTGGACTTCAAGGCACAACTCGTGATTGCAACTATTCCTTTGCCCCGCCCGGAAGATCTTTTTGATAAACTGTGCCCGGGTAAATACTTTTCGAAGTTGGACCTAGCAGATGCGTACTTGCAAATCCCAGTGGACACCGAATCCCAGCGCGTCTTGGTGGTTAATACGCATCTTGGTTTGTACTGATTCAAAAGACTGCCATTCGGGTGTGCATCCACCCCTGCATTGTTTCAGCAATATTTACAAACTGTTTGTGCGTCGGTCCCTACTGCTGCGAACTATCTGGACGATATTGTGATCTCCGGACAGACAGCAGACGAACATTTAGACTATCTCCGAACATTATTTCAAGTATTGCGACAAAATGGTCTTCGCTTGCAGAAGGACAAATGTGTGTTTTTTGCTCGTGACTTACCATATCTGGGACATGTAATCAATGCCCAAGGCATCCATCCCAGTCCAGAACACCTCCGTGCCATACAAGACTTGCCTTCGCCGCAGAATTTGAAGCAACTACAGAGTGTGTTGGGTAAAATGAACTATTATCATCGCTTTCTGTGCAATGCCTCTTCCATTTCGGCTCTGCTTCATCGCTTACGCCGTAAAGGTGTTCCGTTCGTCTGGACGATGGAATACGAACGCGCCTTTCGCCAGTTGAAAACGGCGTTGGCTCGCAGGGCGCATTCTTCGCTGCCTCAGCCGCGTGATGTATTTGGTTTTGGGGGCCTCTGGTGAGGTGCGTCGGCATCTCAATCAGCTGCGCCTCTGTCGTCGCACGGGTTCTGCCGCTCCCCGTCTGCTTTCAGCGACGGTGCCGTCCGGTCAGCGCCCTGGGGACCATCTACTGCCTCACCTCATCCCCAGGTGTTACCGACGATGCCTTCCATTTTGCCCCATGGCGACGCGCCGCCGCCGCCTCCGCCGCCGCCGCCTGTCCTCCAGCCGGCGCCGCCCGCAGTGGACGCTTCACTGCAGCCATCAAGCACCTCCCTGGGTCACGCGCCGCCGGTCGCTTCCCGTGACCAGCTGTCCTCCGCCATGGAACTCTTGCCCGCTCCGGACCACATGACATCATCGCGCGTCGGATACCCCGACGCAATGGAGGTCGACCCTTCGGCCCCTCCTGTCTCTTTATGGGCGCATACACCGCATGTTGACGTGCACCCTGGACTAGGTTTTCAGGCGTTTCCTAGCTCCCCTCGGACCGAATGGCCGGGTGCAGGTGGCACAGCCTCGCCTGTTGTTAGGCTCCCCACCTCATCGCATACGTCAACATGGGGTCCTCCCCACGGCGGGCGGAAGCCTTATAACACGACCGTTCGCCGATTTGCGGGGGAGGAATGTGGTGTCACCGCCAGACACCACACTTGCTAGCTGGTAGCTTTAAATCGGCCGCGGTCCATTAGTACATGTCGGACCCGCGTGTCGCCACTGTGTGATCGCAGACCGAGCGCCACCACAAGGCAGGTCTCGAGAGACTGACGAGCACTCGCCCCAGTTGTACGGACGACGTAGCTAGCGACTACACGGACGAAGCCTCGCTCCTTTGCCGAGCAGATAGTTAGAATAGCCTTCAGCTAAGTCCATGGCTACAACCTAGCAAGGCGCCATTAGTAACATTGCATGTATCTAAAGAGTCTCACTTGTATCGCCACAATCTCTAGATGTACCACAAGGATGGATTAAAGTTAAGTATTCCAGGAGCTACGTACTTTTCTTTATAGCATTCATTACGTATCCTGTTTCAGACCTCACGCCATCCAACTTTAGCTTAGCGCGTGCCTTTCGGCTTCCTCTCATTGTGTCTAGGCTGTCTTGTCTAGACACAACAGAAATCATTACATTAAGACAAGTAACGTGTGTCCATAGAACATGTGAACTTTAACTAAATAGGTGTCATGATGATCTCTCCATTCACAAAACATTACAGACTAGTCTCCCATTCAGTTCATCAGGAGAGAACTGCGAAGAGGTACGTGACCATGACAAAAAGACTGAATAACCAATGAAAGGGTAACATTCTATGGACTGGAGAGTGAAATTTCAGAAGTCTGAATTTGATAGGAAAGGTAGAAAATCTGAAAATGGAAATGTAAGGGTACAGTCTAGATACAGAGTATCAGTGAAGTGAATTGGAAAAAAGACAAGGATTTCTGGTCTGACAAGTATAGTGTCTTAGCTACAACAGCAAAAAATTGTGTAATGGGAGTAGGACATATCATGAAGAGGAATTTAGGGTAGAGTGTGAGTTACTGTGAACAGCTCAGTGATAGAATTATGCTCATCAGAATAAACAACAAACAAATGACAACAAGAATAGTTCAGGTATACATATTGATGTCACAAGTAGACGACAAAGAGACAGAGAAAGTATATGAGGACACTAAACAGATAATACAGTGCGAAAAGGGAGAAGGGAACCTAATAATCATTCAGAACTAGAACATTGCAGTATAGGAGAGTTTTCAGAGAATATGAGTTGGGTAGGAAGAATATGAGAGAAGAAAGAATAACTGAGTTCTGCCATAACTTTCAGCTAGTAATCGCAAATATGCTGTTCAAAACTCACAAGAAGAGGAGGTATGACTGAAAACAGTCTGAAGTCACAGGAAGGTATCAGCTGGATTACATCATGGTGAGGTAGAGATTCTGAAATTAGATAGTGAGCTGCAAGACATATCCAGGAGCACACATAGACGCAGACCACAATTTAATAAAGATGAAAAGTAGGCTGAAATTTAAGAGAATCATCTAGAAGAATCAATGTGGTAAGAAGGTAATTCTGAAGTGCTGAGGAATGATGATAATTAAAATCACTAAGTCTGTAGATACTATGATAATGAATACCACAGTAGATGGTTCAGTTAAGAAGGAATGGACATCTCTAAAATGGACAACCATAGAAGCTGGACAGGAAAATATAGTTACAAAGATGAGAGAAAGGAAAGAACAGAATAATATAAGATACTTAGGAATGAAAGAAATAGGAAGTGCAGAGAAGCTAAGAAGAAATGATTCCAGGAAAAGTGTGAAGAAATCAAAAAATATAAAATAAATATTTGTGGGAAGGACTGATTCAATATGCAGGAAAGATGAAACAACCTTAAAAGCACAGGCATCAGCGCAGATGGGTGGAAAAAGTATACTGAAAGCCTCTACGTGGTGGAGGAACTATCTGATGATGTGATAGAAGAAGAAATGGGACTCAGTATGGAAGAAATATGAACCTAATATTAGAGTCAATGTTTAAAAGAGCTTTGGAAGATTTGAAATCAAGTAAGGCAGGAGACATAGATGAAATTCCTTTGAAAATTCTAAAATTATTGGCAGGAAGTACAACCAAACGACTACTCAAGTTGGTGTGTAGAATCTATGAGACTGAGGATACAGCATCAGAGTATCAGAAAAATACCATCCACACAATACTGAACATAGGAAGGGCAGATAAATTTGAGAAATTTCACATAACCTGCTTAATAGCTTATGTATCCAACCTGCTTGCAATCATAATTTACAGAAGAATGGAAAAGAAAACTGAGCATCTGTTAAATGGCAATCAGTTTGGATCTAATAAAGACAAATGCACTGGAGAGCCAGTTCTGTTTTGCACTTGATAATGGAAGGGATACTTAAGAAAAATTAAGACACGTTCATTTGCTGACCTAGAAAAAGCATTCAACAACACAAAATGGTGCAAAATGTTCAAAATTTTCTGATAAATAGGTGTGAGCTATAGGAAACAATAATATACAATAAGTAAAAAAAGAGGGAACAATAAGAATGGAAAAACAAAAATGGAATGCTTAGATGAAAAGTATGTAAGACAGGGCTGCAGTCTGTCTCATCTATTGTTCAAAATGTACATCAGAGAAGCAATGACAGAAATAAAAGATAGTGTCAGAAGTGGAATTGAAATTCAGGATGAAAGGATGTCAATGGCAAGGTATGGTGATGACATTTCTAAGCTCAGTGAAAATTAAAAAAAATTACAGGCCTAATGAATGGAAAGCGCACACTAGTGAGTACAGAATATGGATTGAGGATAAACCAAAGATAGACAAACATAATTAGGAGTATCAGAAATATGATTAGTGAGAAACTTAATATCAAAATTGGAAACCAACAAGTGAAGGGACTTTACTACTTTTGAAGCAAAGGTAATGTATGACAGACAAAACAAGGATGACACAAAAAGAAAACTATCACAGGCAAAGAGGACATTCCAGCTCAAAAGAGGTCTACTAGTATCAAACATTGATCTTCATTTGAGGAAAAAAATTATTAGACAGCACATATGGAGCACAGCATTGTATGGTAATGAAACATGGACTGTGTGAAAACCAGAAATAGACAACTGAAGCAGTTCAGATGTGGTGTTATGGAAGGAATCTAAAAATTAGATGGACTGATAACACAAGAAATGAGGAAGTTCTCCCCAAAAATGGTGAGGAAAGGAACAAATAGAAAACACTGACAAGAAGAAGGAATAGGGGGGTGAAATGTTAAGATATCAGGAAATAAGTTACACGTTATTTGAGGAAACTGTAGAGGGTAAAAATTATAGAGGAAAAAGGATGAAATATTCGTCTGCTGCTATAGCTGTGGACATTATTATTCTATTCAAACTGTGATGCATTGTTTATGATGAATTTCAATAATGAATATGTGTAATGTGAAGCTGAGGTTAGAATTCCAAAAATCTTGAAGAGGTGGCTAAGGAATGGCAGGGGGATGTACACCATATATTATTCATATTGCTCATGTTCGTACAAAGTTCAAAAAAATTGAAACCCATATTTTACATCCCACTGTTAGTTATTAATTGCATCATTGGATTATAGAAGGGCAAATCCTTGTAATAGTCTCTGGAACAATCTTCGTAATAAAGTGGGTGTCAGTTCTAATGATACATGCATAATAACTTTCTTATGAAATTTGTTATCAACAATCCACCTAGGTTTTAGAGTAACCAAGACATTCACAAGTACAACACTAGAAGGAAACATGATGTACATTACCCTTTAATGAATCAAACTTTGGTACAGAAAGAGGTGAAACATGCAGCTGTAGAGCTCTTTGAGAATCTACCCATTGGAAACAGAAATAAAATGCCCAACATGTAGCAGAAATTTTTGTAAAAGTAGATTAAAGAACTTTCTCCTTAACAGAAAGGAATTCTTCAGTAGAGATAATTAGACAGTTAAAAAAATAGTTGTAAATGTCCAGTATATGGTCAGATAAATATGATTTTACATTTTTTATTTATTCATATACAAGTGTTCTATGTTTATTCTGTTGACACACTCCACATCATAATGTTTATCATAAATTTGGTCTATAGAACAAGTAACTAACTAACTAAGAAACTAATTTTATAAGTACCTGTGTACTCATATCTATCATATGCAATCAGTGTCAGATAAATAGCAGTCGAACATTAAGGCTGGAAAAACAGCAAAAGCAGCAGCTTTTTCAAAGTTGTGGCTCTCCTGTTAATTGGATAATGTGTCCATTTTAATCAGATAAGATAATTACCAATTGTTAATAACATAAGTAGGCTAGTACTATGATTAAATGTTAATTATGATTCAGTAAGATGCTTAACAAATCAAAAATATTATGAAAATGATAGATTGCTGCTAACCACAAAGATGACATGTTGAGTGGCAGACAGACACAATGAAAAGACAGTTATACACTTAGCTTTCAGCAAAAGCCTTCTTCAGAAGAGAAAAGAAAACACACACACATTCACTCAAGCAAGCACACCTCACGTATATGACCCCTCTCCCCTGTGGCCAGAAAACAGCACCTTTGAGTATGGTGGGGAAGGGGGATGAGGAAGCACACAGCAGGGTACAGGTGGGGCAAGAGGAGACAGCACTGCCTGACAGAGTGTGTAGGGACTAGATGGTGGCCAGACAAGGTTGCCTGGTGCAGTGTCAGGACACTGTAGGAGAGGAGAGAGGGAGCCGGAAAGGAGAGCAGCAGAGAGAGGAAAAGACAAGTGGTGTTGGCAGAGAGTGGAGGGCAATAAGGATGTGGGACATGAATTGCGAAAAGGTGATAGGACACAGGGGGTGGAAACTGTTGGGAGAGTATGGGGACAGAATGTTACCTTAGGATCAGGCCAGGATGATTTCTAGAGCAGAGAATATGTTATAAGAATAACTCATATTGGCACAGTGGACGGGAGGATCCAGATGGCTGGGGTTGTGCAGGAGCCACTGAAATCAAGCATGTTATGTTCAGTTACATTTGCATGTGTCCACAGTTTGGCAGTGGCCATTCATCCTGGTAGACAGCTGGTTGGTAGTCATCCCAATTAAAGGCTGAGCAATGATTGTAGTGGAGCTGGTATATGACGTGGCTGCTTTTGCAGGTGGCTCAGCCTCTGATGTGGTAGGATAAATCTGTGATAGGACTGGAATAGAAAGTGCTGAGTGGATGGATTGACTAGGTCTTGCACCTGGGTCTGCTCCAGAGTATGATCCCTATGGCAAGAGGTTGAGATTAGGAGTGGCGAAGGGATGGACCATGATGTTGTGGAGGTTGGGTTGGTGATGGAACACCACTTTAGGAGGGGCAGGAAGTATCTTGGGTATGATGTCCTGGTTGTTCCAGTCTTGGGTGGTACTGAGTTGGGGTGATAGGAGGATTGGGAGGGGTGAGGTATGCCATGGGAAATCTGTTTGCAGACTAGTTCTGGAGGATAGTACCTGTCTGTGAAGGTCTTTGTAAGACCTTCAGCACATTGAGCAAGGGAGTTGTTGTCACTGCAGATAGGCTGTCTGTGTTGCGAGCCTGTATTGGAACTTTTAGTGCCTGGCAGGGCTAACGTGGACAGAGGTGTGAATGAAACCATAAGAGAGAAGGTCAACATCCAGAAATCTGTCACACTGGACTGGGGAATACCAGGTGAAGCAGATGGAAGAGAAGGTGTTAAGGTTGTAAAGGAATGAGGGTAGGGTGACTTGGCATCAATGAACCTGAACTAGACCAGGGGTTTGCAGTTTTGTGAGGCTAGGAATGTTTCCTCTAGATTGTCCATAAACAGGTTGGCATAGGAGGGCACCATGCGTGTGCCCATAGCTGCCCCATAGAATTGTTTGTATACCTTCCCTTCAAAGGAGAAGTAGTTGTGTGTTAGACTAAAGTTAGTAAGATGTATGAGGAATGAGGTAGTGGTTTTGGAGTCTGAAGGTCATATGGAGAGTTCAATAGTAGCAAGGCTATGGGCATGACGGATGTTAGTGTATAGGGAAGTGGTGTGAAGAGTGATGAGTAGGGATCAAGAAGATAAAGGTGTAGGAACGATGGAGAGTTGGTGACGGAAATGGTTGGTACTTTTGATGTGGGAGGCTAGATTTTGGGTGACTGGTTGGAAGTGTTGGTCAATGAGGGTCCAAATTCTTTCTGTGGGGGCACAATAGCCATTTACAATGAGGTATGTATGGTTGTTGGGTTCGTTAATTTTTGGAAGCATGTAGAAGGTGGGTGTGCAGGGTGTCAGTGGGATGAGGAGACAAATGGATCCTGGGGAGAGGTTCTAGGAAGGACCTAATGTTTTAAGTTGGAATTGAAGGTTATGTTAGACTTCTGGGATGGGGTTGCTCTTGCAGAGTTTGTAGGCAGAGGAGTCAGACAAATGGCAGAAGCCTTCCAACAGGCAGTCACTGCAATTCATAATGACAGTGGTGAAATCTTTCTCTGCAGGTGGGATCGCTAGGTCAGGATCCATTTTGAAGCTGTGTATGGATGTCCTTTCTTCTGCTGATAGGTGAAGTTCTTAGGAAGGGAGGGTTGTGAGGCTAAGTTGAATATAAAGAAGTTTTGGAAGGTGATCAGGGAGTGGTCACAGGCGGAGATCACAGCTAGATGAACTCAGAGAGGCACAACACTTTCTCTGCTCACAACATCACCCTAACCTCAACCTAAGGTAACCTACTAACCTCCACAATCTCCACTCATCAATTTCTTCCCCTTCTGACCTATCACCTCCATCCAATTCACATTGCCCACCCTCATTGTGCTCTGCTCTCTGCCTGCTCCACTGGTCTTTTTTCATCTCTGCTGCTCTTCTTTTCTACTCCCCCACCTCCTCTACCCCCAGCAGCCTCACAATGTCGCACCAGGCAGCCTTGTCTGCCCACCATCTCCTCCCTGCATGATCCATCAGGCGGTGCTGACTCCTCTCCTCCCACCTGTACCGTGCTATCCCTCCCCCTCCCTTGCCCCACTCAAGAATGCTGCTTCTGCTCAACATTACACCACTGCATTATGGCCACAGTGGCAGGAGAGAGCAGTAATGTATGTGTTAGGTGTGTCTGCATATGTGTTTGTGTTTTCTTTTCTTCTCTGAAGAAGGCATTGGCTGAAAGCTAAATGTGTAACTGTCTTTTTGTTAAACCTATCTGCAACTCAATGTGTCGTCTTTGTGGTGAGTACCAATCTAGCCTTTTCATACAGGTAATACTGTTGATAATCCAACCTGGACTTTCCATTGTTTGATAGTGTCTATCAGGTGATGCTCTCAGCTACAATATTACTTTTACTTGGTCCACAGCCCAGGATATTTCCTGTCTTTCTGGCATTTATAGAACAAGGAATGAATGAAAAATGTAACACCCACCTATCAGCAAATCTCTTTGCACACATCGGGCATTGAAATGGCCGTTCCCCAGTGTGAAGTCTCAGGTGACCTTTCAAAACCCATGGTCGGTCAAATTTCTTCTCACAGTATGGGCATCCATGCAGAGGAATACGTTTTGTCATTGGTTCGGGATTGGATTTTGTTTGCTGAGACACTGATCGATCAAAACTTGGTGCAGAAACATAGTATGAGTTGGTCTGCAATGACTTTCCATGAACATAATTTTGTTTATTTTTACTGATCTCATTCTTCTGAGTATTTTCGATTGCATTTGCTACTGTTACTGGCAATGTCCGAAAATTAGTTATCTGTGATGAGTGCATATCAGGCTGCATGGCTAGTTTGTAACTAGGAGACAAAAACTGACTTTGAAAGTTCTGTGCCATATTTACAATTACCTGACATTTATCCCCAATATTACTCTGTACAGCTGATGATGTGCCAACAACATAAGCTGGTTGCAAAAATTTGAGAGTTCCTCCAGCAGGCATCCGTACAGTATTTCCATCCTGCTTTTTCAGTGATACCTGCTCAGTATTTGATATTTCTTCAGTTTTACATTTCTGATTAGCCATGTTCTGCTTAATGACAGACCAATACTCAGCTTTTAGATTATATTTTTGATCAACAGGTTTTAGTCGTCTATCTGTGTGCAATTTTTTTGTGATAAATAAGTTTCTTGTATGTGACTTCTTTACATGTGAAGAAGTCATCTTTCTTTTCAGTTTAAGTTCATTTCGAAGATCATACTTTGTGCGCTCAGATCGGGAAGCATTGCTATTATCTGGAGACACTTTGGTTGCATCTGTTTTACAAATTACTTTTTGAAAACTGTAATTTCTGTCACCCCCATTCTTTTGATTATAATTTCCTGTTTCCTCTTCAGAGGTAATATCTTCATCTAAGCTAAGTGGAGGTGAATCAGAGCAATCTTTATCACATTTGTTACTAAAATGACCAAGGTGGTATCTTGTCACAAATGGCAGTTTCGACCAGTCAGGAGCCTCATCAGTTTTCCTTGTGGTATTCTGGTGGTTCTTTGACTTTCTCCCATTCTGTCCATTACCAGATGATGATTTACTGTTTTGTGAGTCATATGTAGAATCTGTTAAAAGAATGTATGCATTAGAACATGTGCAAAACTGTTAATGAATAATTTTTAATGACTTAGCTGAAAAACAAAATTACAAACAAATAAAAGTACTGGGAAATTTCTGTACATACAGAAACTGAGATGACAGTACAAAGAAGAAATAGAGATAGCTCTGAAGCCTTCATAATCAAAGAAACAAAATTACCACAAATAAAGAACTACTGACTTGCTAATTACACAGTATACTAATTAATGATATGGAAAACACTAGCAGTACATCATCTCGTATAGGGGAGACCGGGGCACATTGGCCATATTTTTAAAAAAATTATATTAATTTTTTTTACATATTTAAATTTATGAAATTATTGCAAAATATTTAGAGCAGTCTTACTGAATCTGGAGTTTAAAAGTTTAAAAAGAATTAATTACTGGACATAGGTCAAGTGGGTCAATCTGCCCCTACCTCAGGGTAAGTTGGCCCAGAGGCTGGGGCACGAATATTTTGATAAGTTAAACTAGTATAACTTTAGGATATCAAAATAAAACGAATAGTTATCAAGAAACATACTTTAACGTACATCAAATCACGTTGAATATTGAGTTAAATGCTTAACATTTTATTATGACAACTGGAAACCTTAAAATTATTAGAAATTATAGTGTCTTAATACAAACCAATCAACTTTAATCACTGTCCACATCCAAAGGATCAGCACAGTTATAACACTCATAAAATAGGCCACGGATTTCATTTTTCACGCATGTCTGATGAGCCCAACACTACCAGTTTGTGCACTGAATCCATTTTGCTCCAGGTTGACTGTTTGAAAAAGGCTTGAGGCACCTTAGGCACAGTGAATCTTCATCTTCTTCATCATCATCATCATCATCTTCATCATCGTCATCTTCCATTGGCTTCTTCTTGCGTTTTAGGCCTACTGCAGCTGATTTAGTTAATTTCATTCTACCATTGCTCCTACTTTCTTTTTGAAAAAGTGCTTTTTTAGCCTGTGATTTAAGTTTTCTTTCCAATTATTTCGCCTCCTTTTCTTTTGCACCTTTTTGTTCTTCCTCAAGGGCTTTTTTTACTGGAGTGTCTGTCACTGTGGCAGAAACTCTTTTCCTTTTCCCTGCCCCCATACTTTTTCTGGGCTCTGCTTTTCAAAAGGTCTGACCTCTTCTGGAGTTGGAAACGGTCTTACGTTTATCTCAGCTCGAGTTGATGGACTGTTTTCAGTGTTTGGGTCTGGCCTATCCGAAGTGTAGGAAGGCATAAAATCACTGTCAGTAAAAATATTTTGTTAAAGGAATTGATCCCAGTTACCTTGAATCCACTGGTTATGTTATTGGGAGTTGCAGCATTTGGAAGTGCTATTCGCACTACAGACGGGATGTCATAAATAGTCATAGGCTGTTTATTATTGGTAACCCATGCATCACATGCTGAGTTCACGAACTTTTTAAAAGGCCCGTAAACACTTCTGTCTAAAGGCTGGAGCTTGTTGCTACAATGCGCTGGTAAAGATAGAAAGGTAATTCCATTATCTTTACAATAATCAAGAACTTTAGAGTCGAGAGGTGAACTGTGATTATCAATCAAAACCAAGCAAGGGTGTTATTTTGAGCAGCGAGCATGTAGAACAAAATGTTTCTTATATTTTGCAAAGTTTGTCTCCGTCATCCATCCCGGAGGATGAGTTGCTCCATCACACCCAATCGGGCCGTCAAGGATGAAATGAGGCTTGAAGTTGACCCTCGGGAAGATGAAGAATGGAGGCACACTATTACCCAACACACTAACTGCAAAAGTGATCGTAACAAGTGACCCTCTCTCAGCCGATGCCACTCGCCCTATTGGGCAAAAACCTCTTCGAGGAACTACATGATCAGGACGCTGGATGGTAGTTATTCCAGTTTTGTCAATGTTCCAGAGGTTCGCAGGGGTCACTTTTAATCTTTTTAAAACTATGTGGAGATTATTAAAAAACAGTTCTAGATTATGCTTGTTGAAACTGGTGCACTGGGCTAAACTATTTGCTTGAGGAGTCCGAATGGAGAGTTGAGGGTGCCTCTTCAAGAATCCTGTGAACCAATCACTTCCCGCCATTTCAGTCTCGGTCCATGTTTGGGGTATTTTATTGTTGCATGCAGTAGCATATCTATATGTCGTCTCTGGGCCAACCTGCCCCATCGCCATGTTTACTATAAATTCTACTCGTCACAAAACCCACTGAAGCAATTTAGATTGTATGCCATATAGAAATAATCCTTAAACTACGACGTTTAATTATACTACTCACCTCTTTCACCTAAAGTAAGCAAACTTTACATAACACACATTTAACCGACAAGTAGAATTTTACTCACACACATAGAAAAACAGTTAATCAACACAACTTATCCAAAACTGCTCCGCCGGCCATATTGTTCCTGTAGAGGGAGTGGGACAGTGCTACCAACCTGCTGATTGATTCCCAGCACGATCTAGCGTCTATTGTATGAACTAGCTCGACTGGGCCATCCTGCCCCTATGGCCAACGTGCCCCGGTCTCCCCTACACTGTGAAATGTTTAACAATACTGGAAATCCTGGCTGGAGCAATATGTAAAACAGGGGAAAGGCAACCACTAACCTATAGCGGATTGATACTTGGAGCATGTGACATATAACAGAAAACAGCATCCACGTTAACTTTTGAGTACTAGCACTAGCTCTTTTTCTAGCAATAGTACACACATTCACACACACAACCAATGGACAGCGCAAGCAGTTGTGCTGGAAAGCTAGTGCCAATGCTAATCTCTGATATGTTTAATGTGATCCACACATCGATCTGCAATAGGTGAGTGATTACCTTTCCCTTATTTTACAGACTATAAGATCTATTTTTCATATTTGTTTGACATTTTGACATCAGTAATTTACGTAAAGGATCTTGTAAGTTACAAAATTAAATGTAAAGTAACAATAATATTACAAAAAAGTAGACAAAAAAGACAATGTATAACTGCATTCAGGGTGAGATAAATGGCACATTGCTCAATTACTGAAACTGTGGCAAATATTATTTTTAATTTTGTCAGGTCTTTGTGTTCCAAATAGTTATCACAGGGTAGATGTTTGCATCATAATATTTATGTTCATATTTGCAAACATTTATGTCTGTTTCTGGTGTGGTGGAGATTCAGATCTCTGGAGTTGGTTCTAGAATTTTTCCTGTAGGATTACCATACTGCTTGTTTCACCACTACAACAATGTAATAATAATATGTGACTCAGTGGCCTAGTGAAAGTTTTGCAATTGGATGTCACTTCAGTGACTAAATATCCCTGACCTACACAGTAATCTGATAACGATTTGTTAATGTGAAAAACCCCAAGCTGCCTCAGGATTTGGAGTTCATATCAAACTGCAGGTCCCACCATGTTGCTGGGTAATTCATTTCACAGGTTACAGGAAGGCGAAGGCAAATTATGTCAACAGAATAGTGTCAAGTTTTTTCATATGCTATGCTACTCCAATGTTCACTGATTTGTGTATATATTTTCAGATTAGAGTCCGCCTCCAGTAGCTGAGTGGTCAGCGCGACGGACTTTCAATCCTAAGGGCTCGGGTTCGATTCCCAGCTGGGTCGGAGATTTTCTCCACTCTGGGACTGGGTGTTGTGTTGTCCTGATCATCATCATTTCATCCCCATCAACGCGCAAGTCGCCGAAGTGGCATCAAATCGAAAGACTTGCACCAGGCGAACGGTCTACCTGACAGGAGGCCCTAGCCACACGACATCATCATCATCATCATCAGATTAGAATTTGTAGATTTCTTATGGCTGTGGATTTCTGCATTTGAAATGTCCTATATTATGATTGTGACAGAACGGATCTATCAGACTTTGTCACTGTAGCCATCTTGAATATGTTGGAATTGAAATGCTTCAACATGTATGGAACTTTCATCAATTCACATGAAGAGTTCCCTCTGTTACTATCCTCATATATTGTCCCATAAACACAAAAACTTTTTCAACTCAAAATTGTAGTGCTTCGAGAATTTCCACGTAAATTCTAGAACCACTCGTCATTCTACCATCTCGAACACACGATAGTTTAAATATAAGTGGGAGAGTGGAAGCGTATCAACTGTGCCTCCTGTTTCTGTGGACCGATTGGAAGTTTGTTATGAGAAGACTGTAAGAGTGGTCCACTGACGATGACAAGTGTTTGCCACTAGTGCCACAGACGCTGTGTGAAAGAACACGGAGTAATTATAGGCTATTCTTTGCTGTGTTAGTGAATGAGATTATTGTAAAAAGGCAAATGAACAACTGATTATAGATTTTCATCTTACTTCATGTCTTAGTCCTGTAAGAGGCAAGATGTATGTGATGTTCATAAATCATTTGGTTGTTAGACCAATGTTATTATAAATATGTTTAATAGTATCTAATGTTTGATGACTAAGTTGACTTGCAGAAGCTGTTGTCTGTGAAAGTTGAAAATGTATTATGATTGAACTGAAAGTATTCTATGAGTACCCAATTACTTCAATAATAGAGAAAGACTCTAATTAATTCCTATAACCAGTGAAAATTGTCAGAGAAGAAGCTTTTTGGAGATTGACACAGCTGAATATCCAGAGAAGAGGATCGGAAAATATCCAGAGAAGAGGATCGGCTAGTCACATCATGTAAGTCAACTGACGAGAGTGTGGTGTGAATTGTGAATGCAATCCAGTTTCACAGTGCATCTCATATTGTCAAAACTATTAGAATATGGCAACCGTGACAGGACTCGAAGAAAACGGAAATTTTATGACAGAAATGGGACAAAGATATTTTGAGTTGCCATGGCAACCTGGCATATCAAGATAAGAGAACTGTTTCGAGTAATTGGATTGAGTCCAAGGAACCAAATGGAAGAAAGCTGCAAATGCAACACTGTAAAAGACTTAAGAAAGTAATAACATCAAACGAATGGATAGTAGACCTCAACATTTTAGACTGAGAAGAGTTACGCCAAGAATACTTCGACTAAGAAGATTCAGTGTGGAGAGCACACAGCTCTCACGCACCGCTCACTGACGCCGACGCAGTACCAGCAAGTGACACCAAAGGCACCAGTTGCTGCTCACCAGTGCTGACTCTAAACATCCACTCACCAACACCGACACTGAAATCAACGTTCAACGCCACTGGCGCCACTGCTGTTCACCGGTGCTGAATACACATCTGCTCGCCAACACAGCTAGAACCCTACACCAGGTGAGCGTAAAACAATAATTGTTTGAGTATAAAGTTAAAGGAACTGTTGAAATAGACTGTAATATTGTAGTCATTATAAGTTGAGTAGGATTCTTTTTAATGCTCACGAGGTCTAAAATGTGTAAAGTTATGGGTCAAGAACAGCAACTAGCTTCAGAACCAACCACGGCTCTTAAAGTGAGTAGGAAAATGTCAGACTGAACTGAGTTAGCAAATTTAATTAAAGCCCAAAGTGCAGCTTTAAGAAAAGAGATAGGGTCAGTACATTCTAGATTAGATTAGTAAATACTCAGCTGAATGCTAAGTTGGATGAACAGAAGGAAAATCAGCAACTTTAAGTGAAAAGCTCAATGTACAGAGTGCTAATTTAAGTAGAGAAATAGACACAGTGAATACCCAATTAAATATTAAATCAGACACTCAGAGTGCACTGCTGACAGCAGAAATGGCAGGTAACAACACCACAGGCTTATGCCCCCTACCATAGCTGCCAGAGGTGCGACACACCCTCAGAAAGGAAAGATCCATCTTACAAAAAGAAGTTCTTGTCTCTCATCCAGTCCATAATGCACCATTAGCACTAGTGGTAGATGCTAGTCACCATGAAATGCAGAAATTGATGTAAGTTGAAGAAACAAATGGTCTTGGCTGCAGGGTTGTACTTATTATTTATTTATCAATGACATGGTTCACCTGATTTAGGCAATATGTTTCCAAGGGTTTGGAACTTTTAGATTTTTTCCCTCCGAGAAAATGATGGGGCGCAGATGAACTGGAGTGCATTTTACTAAGATCCGCTGACCACGTATGAAGCTGTGCAGTACTTCCACTCTTATGCAAAAGACAGGCTATTTGTAGTGTATTTTCACTTTTAAGAAACTCAAGGAAGGTTGTTCTCCATGACAATTTCATTCATTGGTCAATTTACCACAGTGCGAACAACATACAAACATTTACAGAAGTATTTATAAAGCAATTTAACTTTTTTCCAGGTCAAACACATACAGTCAATAGGTGCCAAAGACCTTATTAGGTGTTATGTCTCTTGCCCCTCACCTAGACCATTACATAAGGCACTATTTGACAGTGTTCATAACCTCACCTACCCCAGTGCACAACCCCCTTTAAGCTAATGACAGAGAAATCTGTGAGGCTCAGAATTAAAAAAGACTATTGCCATTGGTCAAGTATGTGTGTAGCATGTCAACAGTGGAAAGTTGGCAGATACACAGGGTGGTACACGAAGATATACAAATATTTTAATATGATATTCTACAAGTAAAACTAAAGAAAGAAGTTCATATAAATATAGGTCTGCAAATGTTTAATTACGGAGTTATGGCTAATAAAAAATGTTGCCTGAATTTTTATTTTTTTTATTTTTTACTTTTTTTTTTATCTAATAAAACATGTCACAGACATGTATCTGCAGTAGTTTTCCAGAGCATCCAGAGAAGCAAAGACATAATTTCCCAAATTTTTTAATTTATTAACTACTTGGCCCAATTTGTTTCTTAAATTTCAGACAATTGCACAAAGTTTTCAACAGAAGTTGCAGAGAATTTAATTTTGGAAAAATTAACTGAATCTGTATGAATGTATCAGATAATCTGCTATTATTAATACCATAGCACACATGAATTCATGTTAAATGGAAAAAAAACTCAGAGTTAAGGAAGTTGTACAGTGTACATACAGAATGAGATTTTCACTCTGCAGTAGTGTGTGCACTGATATGAAAGTTCCTGGCAGATTAAAACTGTGTGCTGGACCGAGACTCGAACGCGGGACCTTTGCCTTTCACAGGCAGGTGCTCTACCATCTGAGCTACCCAAGCATGACTCACACCCCATCCACCCAGCTTTACTTCTACCAGTACTTCATCTCCTACCTTCCAAACTTCACAGAAGCTCTCCCCCAGGCTGTGGCTAAGCCATGTCTCCGCAATATCCGTTCTTTCAGGAGTGCTAGTCCTGCAAGGTTTGCAGAGCTTCTATAAAGTTTGGAAGGTAGGCGATGAGGTACTTGCAGAAGTAAAGCTGTGAGGACGGGGCGTGAGTCGTGCTTGGGTAGCTTAAATGATATAGCACTTGCCCGCGAAACGCAAAGGTCCCAAGTCCGAGTCTCAGTCCAGCACACAGTTTTAATCTGCCAGGAAGTTTCAGTGTACATACAAAATTTCACAATACATTCGCAATAAATGTTCAAAAATGTCTCCACCAAGTTTGATGTTTTTAGCTGCACGTGTATGAGCAGATTTTGTTGCTCATTTCAGTTTCACAAGGTTGTTCTTAATTTCGTCTTTCACATTTATAATGCAAGCAAGTAATCCAGATACACATCTCGGACATATTTTATTAGGTTCACAGACCAATAACAACAAAATAAATGGAAATTGTGCTTTACTTTAACCTCATACAGTTTTGCGATGGCATCACATTAGCGAAGTTGCTAAATTTCAGGCAAAATCTTTTATTAGCCATAACTCCATAACTAAACATTTCCAGATCTATGTTTATATGAACTTTTTTTTAGTTTTACTTGTAAAATAACATATTAAAATATTTGCATATCTTCGTGTATCACCCTGTATACATAAGCCATTCACAGAACTTCGAAAAACAACAGGCTGTTATTGGCCTGCTTCCATCATCATACGTGTATCAATATATATTTATGATAACTGTTAGATATACACACTGGGCAGAGGTTATGTCAGTCAGTGAGATCTAAGTGGAAACAAAAGCAAGAATTTTTTAGCACCTTGGATTTCCCATTTCAGCTGTCCAGCTAATGTCACTGTGGATCAAGAAAAGCAATTTGTGTTGATGCCATTCCTTGAATCCTTCAAGTTGTGTGGGTTCCAACAGCACCACTTGTGGGTTGGTAGAGCACTGGCATAGGATCTTAAAAGCCGCACTTATGTGCCAGGCATAAAGTCTCTACATAGATCATTTCTACTGTCAATGTTCCAATGTCTGGTTTGAAAGCTATAAGCTATGGGGAAGCCCAGTATGGCCTTCAGTAGCATGATGGTCAAGCTGTTCTCATGTATAATGATTAAAGGTGTATATATTGTTCTTTGGTCTACTGGGCTAACTTTGCCAACGTTGTGTTTTCTTTTTGTTCTTTTTGAGAGTACTCTGTTTAGTTATCATTGTAAAGTTGTATACTCATAATAATAAGACTAAAATAGTTTACTCAGTTATGTGTGTATTACGGAATTATTACTGCACATATTATAATAGAATCCTATAATGTTGTTTCAGTGAGTAAAAAATTGAGTCAAATTTACAAAAAACTAAGATAGTAGGAGACCACTTATCAGTATGAGGCTGCACTCGTTCTGTCCTGAATGCACACACTGATTCATTAGAAAGGGTGTCATAAAGTCATTGTATCCTCTCCTGACAAAATCTGTCCACAATTGTTTTAACTGGTCATTGATATCCATGTTACAGGCACTGCGATAGAACTGATGTCAGAGCTAGGACCACAAATGTTCTATTGGGGACAGATACGAGGATTTTGTTGGCCATGAGAATACCTCAACATCATGCAGACAGATTATAGAGACATGTGCCTTGTGTGGACAAGCACTGTCCAGTTGAATAATGGCACCGTGACACTATCACATGAGATGTAACACATTAGGTTGCAGGATATCCATGATGTTACAGCTGTGCTGTCAAAATTCCCTTAATCAGTACTAATCATGACCTGAAGTAATATTTGATGGCTCCCTACATGAGGCACGGAGTCTGTCTAAAACATTGGAAGAATGAGATCTCTCCCCAAGTCAATACCACACTCACCACCAACTGTCATCCCGGGCAGTACAGAGCCACGATACAATCCTGAAAACAGTGGACACCATTCATCAACAGTCCACACTACCTGGTCATGACACCACTCCAAATGCAGCTGTTGGTGTACTGGTGTTAATGGGAGCCTGTACATGGGATGGTAATTATCATTCCGACTGCTACTAGTCTCAAACCAATAGTACATACAACACAAAAGTTGCATTGACTCCATTATCATTTCTCCAACAGTAGATATGGATGTGATGGGGTTATGATGTGTTTGGAGCACAATATTGTAATTCTCCCTTGTGATGGCCAGACTTTGTCAACTTTGCACAATTTCACCAAATGGACAAACGGCAACCCATAATGAGATACTTCACAAACTCTGCCATGTGCTGATAACACTGCCTCACGCAAATATATGGCATTTCTGTGTTCTTCACAGTGATCACTCGACATCTGGCACTGTTCACACAGCTTATATATATATATATATATATATATATATATATATATATATATATATATATATATATATATATATATATATATATATATATGCTACCAGGCCTGGTAACAACTCTAAATGCAAACAATACTAATGCACTTTGATGGCTGTTCTACATGTCACGGAGAGCAGCATCTCTAATCATTTACAACGACGGTGTGTTCAGGTACAAAGTTGACATCTGACATTTGTCAGGTAGTATACATATTAGCTTCATTTCTTTTTTAAAATCCATAACGATTCAGGTGGAGTTACATTTTGTGTACCTATTAGCATCTGAGTTCTGTATGCTATCATACTTCCATCTTCCAAACTTACGTTATTATCATTCCACAAACTCGGACACTTTCTAACTGTCTACAATTCCATAATTCAATATGATTAATAGGCCGCTACAACTCAACATAGGTTTCTCTCTCCAACAACTTAGGAGTAAGCTCTTTTTTTATAATTTTTTCATAGAATTTTACTGTTGTAGTGGTCTTCAGTTCAAAGACTTGGATTAACACAGCTCTCCACATGAGTCTATCCTGTGCAAGCTTCCTCACTTTGCAAAAATATTGCAACCTATTCTCCATTTGAACAAGCTTATGTAAACAAGCCTTGGTCTCCCTATATAATTTTTATGCTCAACACTTAACTCCACTACCAAACTGACAACTAATTGATGCCTCAACATATGTCCTTTCAACAAATCCCTTCTTTTAGTCAGATTGTAAAATAAATTTTTCTTGCCCTGAATTTGAGTGTTACATCCTCTTACTTGTTTGATTTAATGATCTAAACTTCACAATTATTTTGTAGCACTACAAAAAGCAACTATTCTCTTTTTGTATCAGCTGTTTATTGATAATAGAGTTCCCAGAAAATTACCTTCAGAAAAGACTTCTAACATTTAATTTTATATTTGGTGTTAACAGATTTCTCTTCTTGATAAACAATTTTCTTGGCATGGCCAATCTACATTTTATATTCTCTTTACATTGGCCATTATCAGTTATTTTGATGTTCAAATATCAAAACTACAACTTTTAGTGTCTATTTCCTAATCTAATACATTCTGCAGAAACTGATTTAATTACACTATATTCCATTACTCTTGTTTTGCTTTTGTTGATGTTCATCTTATAACCTCATTTCAAGATACTGTCCATTCCATTCAACTGCTCTTTCAAGTCCTTGGCCATCACTGACAGAATTACAGAGTCATCAGCAAACCTTCTTTTCCCTGAACTTTAATTCCTTTTCCAAATGTTTCTTCGGTTTCCTTTACTGCTTGCACAATGCACAGATTGAATAACTTCACGAATATGCTATGACCCTGTCTCACTCCCTTTTCAAACACTGCTTTCCTTTCAGGGCCTTTAACTATTATAACTACAGTCTGGTTCCTGTACAAGTTATATACAATCTTTCTGCTCCCTGGGTTTTTCCCCTGCTACTTTCAGAATATAAAAGAATGTTTTCCCATCAACACTGTCAAAAAGCTTCTTTAAATTTACAATTGCTGTAAATGTAGGTTTGCCTTTCTTTAACCTATTCCTCTAAGACAAGTCTTACAGTCAGTATAGCCTTGAGTGTTATTACATTTCTCCAGAACCTAAACTAATCTCCTCCCAGGTCAGAGTCTACCAGTTTCCCCATTCCTCTGTAAGCAATTCACATTGGTGCACACTACTGTAATATTCCCTTGTGGTACTCAGACTTGACTGACTTTGCACAATTTCACAAGACAGCCAAATGGCGACCCATAATGAGATCCCTTTCAAACTCTGTCAGGTGCTGATAACACTGGCTCACACAAGTATATGGTATTTCTGGGTCCTTCACAGTGATACTCAACATCTGATAATTTGTAAAGGAACCAGGCTGGAGTTATAAGAGCTGAAGGCCCTGATTTTGACATCTGAACATCAAAATAACTGATAATGGCCAATGTAGAGACAGTATAAGATGTAGACTGGCAGTGGAAAGAGAAATGTTTATGAAGAAGAGAAATTTGTTAACACCAAATATAAGTTTGAGTGTTAGGAAGTCTTTTCTGAAGGTAATTTTATGGAGTATAACTCTATTTGGAAGTTAACTGTGATCAATAAATATTTTGCAACCAGGACTTATTAAATAACAGTTTGGTAATTTTCAAATCTGTTAGCACTTGATTTCTTTGGTATAGGAATCATCACATTCTTCTTAAAATCTGATGGTAGTTTGCACACTGTAGGTAGCATTATGAAATGGGAATGGATGCTACACGTCAGAGCAAAAAAGAGTAAAATTAACTAATTACATGTACAAGGGATGGATAACACCTAGAATAAAAGTAAATTGCACTAAGAAGAGATAATGTTATGTTATTCGTAGGATAATTATATGCTTATGTCATCATTGAGTGAATGGTTCAGTGGAAACACTCTTCTTGTAAACATACAAAAGATAACTTACGCCAGCAAAACTTTTTCCAGCTCATAGGGGGGATGGTACAGCCACCAGTAAAATATGATGAAGAATCAAACAGTCTTATTCGCAGGTTTGCAATTATAATTTATTTACCTGTGACACATTTCAGCTGATGCTGATTGATATTTGCAGGTGTGTTTCTTCAGCTTACATTAGCTTCTGCCTCTCATCACAAAAGTGAGAAATATCAAAGACGTTTCCAAACAATCAAGAGCTACCAAAAGTAAGCACTGCATATGAGTTTAAGGACATCTGTAATGGAATACTCATATGAACTGTGTCTCACGTAAATTATAGACTGTACATTATGTTCTAAGAGACTCATTAAATCAGTCAGAAAATCAAATTTATTACAAGTGTATTATTCTTATTTCCACTTGGTATTGCACTATAGAAGTTTCTTTTGGGCAAACTCATTCTGGATCCCAAATATCTTCAGAATGTAAAAATTAAGGCATATGGTTGTAAGTGTAACCACATAATGGAGTGATGTCAGGTGGTTAAAGCTGTCACAACTCCTTACACACATCAAACATCTGTCTTTGTTTCCACTCGGTGTCCAAGTTCCACCTCCCTACAACAGTGTACTCCTGATTTGAGTTAACACTACAGCAATTTAATCTTATCTCAGCCACTTCCTTTATAGCATTACTAGTGGAGAAAAACAGCATTGTCCAGGTATTTATTTATAGCTGTGTGTCCTCACCCATACTATGCAGTGTCTGGCCTTGTGCTTAAAGTCTATGACATCATATCTCCTGAACGATGTGTTGTACCATCATGAAATTTTGTAGGGACATTCAGCAGCATATGTGGATACTGTCTTCAAAATATTTAGTGAAAGACTTAAGTAGCGATGCCACCATGAGACATTTTTTCATGCCTCTCACTGTTTATAACATCACACCTCCTGAACTATATGTTGTACAATGGTATAATATTGCATGTACATTCAGTGGCATATGTGGATACTGCCTGCTAAATTTATTGTGAACAGAGTTAGTAGCAAAGAAGTAATAAATTTTAACATCATACATGATGTGACAGTTTTTCACATGTCATTTCTTGTGACATCAGATCTCCTGAACGACAACGAAGCGCCAAAGAAACTGGATAGGCATGCATATTCAAATACAGAGATATGCAAACAGGCTGAATACGGCACTGCGGTCAGCAATGCCTACACAAGACAACAAGTATTTGACGCAGTTGTTAGATTGGTTACTGCTGCTACAATGGCACGTTATTCAAGATTTAAGTGAGATTGAATGTGGTGTTACAGTCAGCACATGGGCAATGGGACACAGCATCTCCTCCGAGGTACCACTGAAGTGGGGATTTTCCCATCCGACCATTTCACAGATGTACTGTGAATATCAAGAATCCAGTAAAACATCAAATCTCCAGCATCGCTGCGGCCAAAAAAAGAGCCTGCAAGAACAGGGCCAATGACAACTGAAGAGACTTGTTCAACATGTCAGAAGTGCAACCATTCCACAAATTGCTGCAAATTTCAATGCTGGGCCATCAACAAGTGTCAGCATGCAAACCATTCAACAAAACATCGTCGATATGGGCTTTCAGAGCCAAAGGCCCACTCGTGTACCCTTGATGAGTGCATGACACAAAGCTTTACGCCTCACCTGTGCCTATCAACACCAGCATTGGACTGTTGATGACTAAAAATATGTTGCCTAGTCGGACAAGGCTCTTTTCAAATTCTATTGAGCAGATGGACATGTACGGGTATGGAGACAACCTCATGAATCCATGGACCCTGCATGTCAGCAAGAGGACTGTTCAAGCTGGTGGAGGCTCTATAATGGTGTGAGGTATGTGCAGTTGGAGTGATATGGGACCCCTGACACAACAAGATATAACTCAAACAGGTAACATGTATGTAAGCATCCTGTCTGATTACCTGCATCCATTCATGTGCATTGTGCATTCCAAAAGACTTGGGCAACTCCGGCAGAACAATGTGATGCCCTACACGTACAGAACTGCTACAGAGTGGCTCCAGGTGAGTTTAAACACTTTCACTGGCCACCAGACTCCCCACACATGAGCATTGTTCATCATATCTGGGATGTCTTGGAATTTGCTGTTCAGAATAGATCTCCATCACTCATACTCTTATGGATTTATGGACAGCCCTGCACAATTCATGGTGTCTATTCCCTCCAGCTCTACTTCAGACATTAGTCGAGTCCATGCCAAATTGTGTTGCGGCACTTCTGCATGCTCGCGGGGGCCCTACACAATATTATACCAATTTCTTTGGCTCTTCAGTGTACACTCCTGGAAAATGAAATAAGAACACCGTGAATTCATTGTCCCAGGAAGGGGAAACTTTATTGACACATTCCTGGGGTCAGATACATCACATGATCACACTGACACAACCACAGGCACATAGACACAGGCAACAGAGCATGCACAATGTCGGCACTAGTACAGTGTATATCCACCTTTCGCAGCAATGCAGGCTGCTATTCTCCCATGGAGACGATCGTAGAGATGCTGGATGTAGTCCTGTCGAATGGCTTGCCATGCCATTTCCACCTGGCGCCTCAGTTGGACCAGCGTTCGTGCTGGATGTGCAGACCACGTGAGACGACGCTTCATCCAGTCCCAAACATGCTCAATGGGGGACAGATCCGGAGATCTTGCTGGCCAGGGTAGTTGACTTACACCTTCTAGAGCACGTTGGGTGGTACGGGATACATGCGGACGTGCATTGTCCTGTTGGAACAGCAAGTTCCCTTGCCGGTCTAGGAATGGTAGAACGATGGGTTCGATGACGGTTTGGATGTACCGTGCACTATTCAGTGTCCCCTCGACGATCACCAGTGGTGTACGGCCAGTGTAGGAGATCGCTCCCCACACCATGATGCCGGGTGTTGGCCCTGTGTGCCTCGGTCGTATGCAGTCCTGATTGTGGCGCTCACCTGCACGGCGCCAAACACGCATACGACCACCATTGGCACCAAGGCAGAAGCGACTCTCATCGCTGAAGACGACACGTCTCCATTCGTCCCTCCATTCACGCCTGTCACGACACCACTGGAGGCGGGCTGCACGATGTTGGGGCGTGAGCGGAAGACGGCCTAACGGTGTGCGGGACCGTAGCCCAGCTTCATGGAGACGGTTGCGAATGGTCCTCGCCGATACCCCAGGAGCAACAGTGTCCCTAATTTGCTGGGAAGTGGCGGTGCGGTCCCCTACGGCACTGCGTAGGATCCTACGGTCTTGGCGTGCATCCGTGCGTCGCTGCGGTCCGGTCCCAGGTCGACGGGCACGTGCACCTTCCGCCGACCACTGGCGACAACATCGATGTACTGTGGAGACCTCACGCCCCACGTGTTGAGCAATTCGGCGGTACGTCCACCCGGCCTCCCGCATGCCCACTATACGCCCTTGCTCAAAGTCCGTCAACTGCACATACGGTTCACGTCCACGCTGTCGCGGCATGCTACCAGTGTTAAAGACTGCGATGGAGCTCCGTATGCCATGGCAAACTGGCTGACACTGACGGCAGCGGTGCACAAATGCTGCGCAGCTAGCGCCATTCGACGGCCAACACCGCGGTTCCTGGTGTGTCCGCTGTGCCGTGCGTGTGATCATTGCTTGTACAGCCCTCTCGCAGTGTCCGGAGCAAGTATGGTGGGTCTGACACACCGGTGTCAATGTGTTCTTTTTTCCATTTCCAGGAGTGTATATATTACACAGTGATATAATTTTGCACTTACATTCAGTTGTAAAAGCACATACTGTCTGTACAATGTGTTGTGAATACAGTTTGTAGTAAATAAGTAATAAATAATGACATCATGCCTCATGTGGTACTTTTACTGCTTGAACAGTGGAAAAGTGGTAAGTGGTACACATTTTTCTTTTCATAATCTTGTAGGCGTTCTCAGCAAGAAAAAATTTTGTTATGGTTCAAAGTTGTGAGTAAACTTTGTTACAAGTTGCTAATAGCACTTGTTCTCCAAAACTGGACGAATAAAAGTCTGGAAATTCACATGCATTGGACAACATTTCTTTTTCATTCCCGCCCCACTTCTTTGATACGTAGGTGTTTCTTACCCCCCACAGCAAATGTTGCCTGACTAAGATATATGTGTACCAATTTTTGTTGAAATTGGTCCAGTGATTTAGGAGGAGATGTGGAAAACACACACACACACACACACACACACACACACACACACACCACACACATCCATTTTTATAATATGAATAGATGAATTTCAATATGAAGCTACATGAAAAAAGATATCTTTTCTACTTTTATTTTGTCTGTTTGTTAGGCAGAAGTGTATCCTAAACTACATTGTTACCTAAAGTGAATTGATGGTGTAATCTGTAAATTCCATGGCACCATCACATAAAAATGCAAATACACCAATTAGGATTGTAGTTACAAATTTCCCCTCAATGTAAGCTCAATTAGAAATATTATATTGTTTAGATATAAATTCTGATAGTACTAATGCTAGTTATCAGAGCGGTAGTTCACAAAATGTGACAAAAAGAGGAAATCCTGTACTAAGTGTTTCTGAAGTCACAGCTGGTACAAAGTCTCACAGCACAACATTATACATTTTGCTTGCAACAAACAAAGGTATCTGGACTACCTCGGATCAAATCCACCAAGGCCTATGGTGCTGTGCAGAATCACAGTACACAGCATCTAGACAGTGCCACCAGCCAATATCAAAATTCCATTATTATTAGAAATATGTGTAACATTAAGCCTAGAGAGTCATGCTGACACTGATCTATATTCAGGGATCTACAAATTTTTATTATTCCATGTGTTCACATTTATGAACTATTTGTCTCTATCTGTATCAACCCAGAATTATTTACAGAAAGCCATTTTCAAGATAAGAAACAAAGATAATTTCATGCTGCCATCTCATAGACCAAAACTCTACTCGCAGACTGTTCATTACATAGCTACGAAAATTTATAATAAACTAAAAATGAAAAACTTTCACAGCTTGGAAATAGGTTCACTGATGATAACATTAAGGGCTGTTCTGGAGCAAAAATCTTGTTATTCACGAATGAAATTTTTAAATGATGATGAAGATTTCTTTGTAAAGTTGTTGTTGTTGTTGTGGTCTTCAGTCCTGAGACTGGTTTGATGCAGCTCTCCATGCTACTCTATCCTGTGCAAGCTTCTTCATCTCCCAGTACCTACTGCAACATACATCCTTCTGAATCTGCTTAGTGTATTCATCTCTTGGTCTCCCCCTATGATTTTTACCCTCCACGCTGCCCTCCAATACTAAATTGGTGATCCCTTGATGCCTCAGAACATGTCCTACCAACCGATCCCTTCTTCTGGTCAAGTTGTGCCACAAACTTCTCTTCTCCCCAATCCTATTCAATACTTCCTCATTGGTTATGTGATCTACCCATCTAATCTTCAGCATTCTTCTGTAGCACCGCATTTCAAAAGCTTCTATTCTCCTCTTGTCCAAACTATTTACCGTCCATGTTTCACTTCCATACATGGCTACACTCCATACAAATACTTTCAGAAATAACTTCCTGACACGTAAATCTATACTCAATGTTAACAAATTTCTCTTCTTCAGAAACGCTTTCCTTGCCATTGCCAGTCTACATTTTATATCCTCTCTACTTCGTCCATCATCAGTTATTTTGCTCCCCAAATAGCAAAACTCCTTTACTACTTTAAGTGTCTCATTTCCTAATCTAATACCCTCAGCATCACCCGACTTAACTCGACTACATTCCATTATCCTCATATTGCTTTTGTTGATGTTCATCTTATATCCTCCCTTCAAGACACCATCCACTCCGTTCAACTGCTCTTCCAAGTCCTTTGCTGTCTCTGACAGAATTACAATGTCATCGGCGAACCTCAAAGTTTTTATTTCTTCTCCATGGATTTTAATACCTACTCCAAATTTTTCTTTTGTTTCCTTTACTGCTTGCTCAATATAGAGATTGAACAACATCGGGGAGAGGCTACAACCCTGTCTCACTCCCTTCCCAACCACTGCTTCTCTTTCATGTCCCTTAACTCTTATAACTGCCGTCTGGTTTCTGTGCAAGTTGTAAATAGCCTTTCGCTCCCTGTATTTTACCCCTGCCACTTTTAGAATTTGAAAGAGAGTATTCCAGTCAACATTGTCAAAAGCTTTCTCTAAGTCTACAAATGCTAGAAACGTAGGTTTGCCTTTCCTTAATCTTTCTTCTAAGATAAGTCGTAAGGTCAGTATTGCCTCACGTGTTCCAGTATTTCTACGGAATCCAAACTGATCTTCCCCGAGGTCGGCTTCTACTAGTTTTTCCATTCGTCTGTAAAGAATTCGTGTTAGTACTTTGCAGCTGTGGCTTATTAAACTGATAGTTCGGTAATTTTCACATCTGTCAACACCTGCTTTCTTTGGGATTGGAATTATTATATTCTTCTTGAAGTCTGAGGGTATTTCGCCTGTTTCATACATCTTGCTCACCAGATGGTAGAGTTTTGTCAGGACTGGCTCTCCCAAGGCCGTCAGTAGTTCCAATGGAATGTTGTCTACTCCGGGGGCCTTGTTTCGACTGAGGTCCTTCAGTGCTCTGTCAAACTCTTCACGCAGTATCGTATCTGCCATTTCATCTTCATCTACATCCTCTTCCATTTCCATAATATTGTCCTCAAGTGCATCGCCCTTGTATAGACTCCCTATATACTCCTTCCACCTTTCTGCTTTCCCTTCTTTGCTTAGAACTGGGTTTCCATCTGAGCTCTTGATGTTCATACATGTGGTTCTCTTATCTCCAAAGGTCTCTTTAATTTTCCTGTAGGCAGTATCTATCTTACCCCTAGTGAGATAAGCCTCTACATCCTTACATTTGTCCTCTAGCCATCCCTGCTTAGCCATTTTGCACTTCCTGTCGATCTCATTTTTGAGACGTTTGTATTCCTTTTTGCCTGCTTCATTTACTACATTTTTATATTTTCTCCTTTCATCAATTAAATTCAATATTTCTTCTGTTACCCAAGGATTTCTACTAACCCTCTTCTTTTTACCTACTTGATCGTCTGCTGCCTTCACTACTTCATCCCTCAGAGCTACCCATTCTTCTTCTACTGTATTTCTTTCCCCCAATTCCTTTCAATTGTTCCCTTATGCTCTCCCTGAAACTCTGTACAACCTCTGGTTCTTTCAGTTTATCCAGGTCCCATCTCTTTAAATTCCCACCTTTTTGCAGTTTCTTCAGTTTTAATCTACAGTTCATAACCAATATATTGTGGTCAGAGTCCACATCTGCCCCTGGAAATGTCTTACAATTTAAAACCTGGTTCCTAAACCTCTGTCTTACCATTATATAAACTATCTGATACCTTTTAGTATCTCCAGGGTTCTTCCATGTATACAACCTTCTATCATGATTCTTAAACCAAGTGTTAGCTATGATTAAGTTGTGCTCTGTGCAAAATTCTATCAGGCGGCTTCCTCTTTCATTTCTTAGCCCCAATCCATATTCACCTACTACGTTTCCTTCTCTCCCTTTTCCTACACTCGAATTCCAGTCACCCATGACTATTAAATTTTCGTCTCCCTTCACTATCTGAATAATTTCTTTTATTTCATCATACATTTCTTCAATTTCTTCGTCATCTGCAGAGCTAGTTGGCATATAAACTTGTACTACTGTAGTAGGTGTGGGCTTCGTATCTATCTTGGCCACAATAATGCGTTCACTATGCTGTTTGTAGTAGCTTACCCGCATTCCTATTTTCCTATTCATTATTAAACCTACTCCTGCATTACCCCTATTTGCCTTTGTGTTTATAACCCTGTAGTCACCTGACCAAAAGTCTTTGTAAAGTAATGAAACAAATTTGTAATGATTTTTGTAAATCAACATTGTTTTGTTCATTGTTTGGCACATTGTTATGCATCTCTGGTACATTATCTATTGAGACAAGTCTTATAATTTAAAGCAATGATTTATGTATGTATGACACGAGACAATAAAATTCAGATTCTGATTCTGATCCTCTCAGCCAGATGATCTCACTGGTTATCAGCACATACTTACATATACCTAATTAACACTGAATATATTGGTGTATTGGCTCACTGCCTTTGGAGGTAACTTAAGTTGTTCGATACAGTACAGTAACCAGCCTACTGCTTTAGGAGGGGGAATAACATTCAATGTGATATGAAATGGAATGAGCAGTTGAGGATTGTGGTAGGGAAGGCGAACGATCGACTTCGATTTATTGGGAGAATTCTAGGAAAATGTGATAAAGTGCAAAGGAGAATGCATGTAGGAAATTAGTGTGACATATTCTTGAGTACTGCTTGAGTGTTTGGGATCCATACCAGGTCAAATTAAAGGAAGACATCAAAGAAATTCAGAGGCAAGCTGCTAGTTTTGTTGCCAGCAGGTTCGAACAATATGCATGTGTTACACACATCAGAGATACTTCAGGAACTCAAATGAGAATCTCTGAAGAGAATGGGACATTTTTTTTGAGGAACACTATAAAGAAACTTTAGATAACTGGCATTTGAAGCAGACTGCAGAATGATTTACTGCCTCCAACACATACTGCACATAATGGATACGAAGATAAGGTATGAAAAATCAGGGCTCATATGGAGGCATATAGACAGTCATTTTTTCCTCTATTTTCGTGTGGAAAGGAAAGGAAATGACTAGTAGTGGTATGGGGTACCCTCTGTCATGTGCCATATGGTGGGTTGCAGAGTACCTACCTAGATGTAGATGTATACGTAGATGTAGCTGCAGAATGTTACCTATAAGCATGTATGCAGATCAATAAAACTTTCTGTACTAGCATTTTCATCAGTAGCAACCAACATTTTCAGTCTAGACACCTTTGGGTTTCAAAGACAGGATTCAATTAACACCACCTTTAATAGTATTCCATTTAACAATTTTGACAATTTACATATGGGATGAGCACAAAACTTTCAAATCCACATATAATTAAAACCTACTGATGTTCTTCATTTTCTCTGTGCTCGGCCCTATGAAGGAAGTAACTAAAGTGGAAGTCAATCATTTAGAGCCATCAGAATGTGTGATACCAACTGCACCTAGCCAAAGGTGACACCATAATTAAGAAGCTTAAAGACACTATTGAAAATTTTGTTAAGTTTTAAAGCATCTGTCAGTACTCTCGAGCCATTGTAGATGTTTACCTAATTCCACATCCAAAAATGCTACTGGATAAGTTATCAAGTCAGTTCTACTGCAGGATATATTTTGCTGAAAAATGCCTGATAACCACCCTTAGGTGCAGAATCAGAACATTTTATATTAACAAAACTCTGTCAATGAACAGTTCCTGAAATTAGATAAATCACAATACATGCAATTCCATACTGCACCAGTTCTGTTCACACCATTAGATAAAATGCATGATGATAAACCAATAAATCAAGCAGAATGTTCTGAATTCATAGGTGTTTGTTCTGATAATATGAACTTAAAGTCACATATACAGATTTTAAATGTCAAAACTCTACCATTAGTACTTTACAGATAATATGAGATTTTGGAGATGAAAATGTCAAAAAGTTGATTTACTTTTCTTATTTTCATGTCCTATAGTCTCAAATTCTGGTGCAACTCATCATTGAGGAAGAAAGGGTTTGTTGCTCAGAAGTTTGTAATAAGGATAATATGTGGTGTCCACTTTAGAACATCTTGTGGATATCTCTTTAAATATCAAGACATATGGACAACAGTTTCACAGTAAATTTGTATGGTAATGGAAGGCCGTGATACAATGCAAATAACCTAAAAAGCAAAGATAGTAACTCACTAAATAGTAAAGGTGTTTGGTCACTGAAAGACAAATAAACCAGACAGAGAACTTTGTTAGCACCAGAATTAGTACTCTCTCTCTCTCTCCCTCTCTCTATCACACGCACACACACACACACACACACACACACACACACACTCACACACACACACATACACACAAACAAATCTGTACAGCTATACTGTGCTGGAACTGCAGTTCTGCAGCTCGACCACAGAGTGATACCTTCAGTAGTAGTGAGCAAGGAGAGAAAGGAGATGGGAAGCAGGAGAGAGGGTTGACAAGAGTGGCTGATTTGCTAGAACAGAGAGTCAGCAGCTGCATGGTAAAGGAATGTACGAGGAATAAGCAGCAGGCACAAGAGACAGGAATACGACATAGGTACAGGTAGTGGCACTGGTAAGTTCATGCAGCGCACAGTGACAATAATATGGAGGAGTAGATTGGGATGGGGGTCAAAGAACAGAGGAAGAGAACATGGCAGAGAAGATGGCGTAGGTCCAAAATGAGTGAAGTTAAATTCCTGGGGTAGGTGTCGAGGTAGATCTGGGGTAGGGGTAATAGTGAAGACTGAAGCCAAGAGGATGTGGGGAATGAACCAAATGGCATGGTCTGTTAAGCACTGATTGAAATCGAACATGTGCTCAGTATTATCCTCCAAAGGCTGCTTATGAAATTTCAAGAACTAGTATTGAGTGAAAAGTCTAGAGATATCCTTTTGGCCCTGCACGTTGCTCTGATATTGACTGTGAAGGCAAAATTAAGACTAATTACAACACACACACAGGCATTTAAGAAGTCATTCTTCGCACACTCCATATTTGATCTGAACAGTAAGAAGCCCTAACATATGGTGTCATGCCATGTACCATGTGCCATTCATTTCACATTAGCTTGCAGACTATGTATGTAAATGTGAAGTGCATTTTCCGCTCCCTCTGTACTGTGTTTTTCTAAGTTTACATTTTGCAGGCAAGGTGATGGTTGTTTATTGATGAAGCTTTCCCAAACAAACCAATACCATCTCCTCAAATTCTACTGAGTGAACAATTCTTCACCAAGAGATTTGGTCAGCTCTCTGTGTATTGAATAGCCCAGTTTCTTGTAAGTTTCTCTCCACTGTGACCTTTTTTCCATTTAAAACAGTTTTGCCACAAGTTTCCCCAAGTGAAATTCCCTGATATTTCCCTGATTTCCAGACAAGTTTTAGCATTTTTCCCTGATAAATTTTGAGATCTCAAAAGTATGCAAGGACTTCTGTATTTCTCCCCCATGTGACATCAACACCTTTTGTAATGAACTTTTTTTAAATGGAGAAAGCAAGCCAAATGGTATATGTGTTTCATTAAGGCCACTGGGAGTCCACATCAATAACATCCATTACAAACTATACATATTGCTATATAATTAAGTGTGTCTTATTACAAAGCAAATTACATGCCTGCTCTTTAGTTCCAGGAATTATCAGTCTCATAAACCAGGGGTTGTGAGACTGAAACTTAGATGGAGAATGTTACAACATATATAACATTTTGTAGAGAGTTACTCAAAAAATTTCAAAAACCAGTCTCTCAGTGTAATCTGCATCCACATCTTGTAATGCTCCAGCTACCAATGGAGATGTAAACTGACTCAAACTTTTTGTTGTAAATTGCAGTATTCTCAATAAATAATTGAGGTTTTTGCAAGTCATAAAGGCTTTAGAACAGGAAATGAGACATTAATTTTGTATATTTATCAAGGATGATGATGACTGTTGATCATGATTGTACATAATCCCTGTTTGCTGCAGGAGCCCTAGACTTATTTTTTGGACTAATTTTTGATATGAATATCCCATTAGGTTTATACTTCACAAATAATTTTCTGACATTCAAGTTTCATGATTTTCTTCATTTATTAGTAATTTTCACACCCGAGATCTCACAACACTTACAATTTCCGTTCAACTCACTACAACAGCTCATTTTGACAGCTGACTAAGAAATTACACAAAATTCTAACTAGAGTAATTAACTACTTTAGTTTAACAGTAAACCTTATATAGATTACTAACAATGTGTGAATTGTATTACATTTTGTTTGTAATTTATAATGCAGAAAAATTTGTACAAATAAATTAATATGTGACTAGATGTTCATCAGAAAATAAAAACATATTTTAAACACTTGTTTTATGAAATGCAAAGCTTTCTTGAGCTAAATACTATCAAGTGAATGTTTTTGAACAATTACTATTCAAACATTCACATTCCATTAAAGAGAAATGTGTATTTTAGTTCCACATCCATACTCTGCAAAACCACTGCAAGGTGCATGGCAGAGGATACAACCCATTGTACCGGTCATTCGGGTTTTTTCCTGTTCCATTCACGTATGAAGCATGGGAAGAATGAGTATTTCAAAGCTTCTGCACATGCAGTAATTATTCCAATCTTATCCTCATGTTCCCTGTGTGACCAACATGTAGAGGATTGCAGTACATCCCTAGAGTAATCATTTAGAGCCAGTTCTTGAAACTTTGTTAATGGACTTTCACGGGATAGTTTACATCTGTCTTCAAGAGTCTGCCATTTCGGTTCCTTCAGCACCTCTGCGACACTCTCCCATGAACTAAACACACCTGTGACCATTTGTGCTGCCCTTCTCTATATACATTCAATATCCCCTGTTAGTCCTATCTGATAGGGTTCCCACACACTTGAGCAATATTCTAGTATGAGTCGCATGAGTGATTTGTAAGCAATCACTTTTGTAGACTGATTGCACTTCCCCTGTATTCAACCAATAAACTGAAGTTTACCACCAGCTTTCCTGCGACTGAACCTATGTGATCAATCCATTTCATATCCCTATAAAGTGTTACACCCAGGTATTTGTATGAGTTGGCCAATACCAATACGTGACTCATTGATTTTATAGTCATAGGATACAATGTTTTTTTGCTTTGTGAAATGTACAATTTTACATTTCTGAACATTTAGAGCAAGTTGCTAATCTCTGCACATGTTGAAATCTTTTCGTGATATGATTGAATATTTATGCAGCTATTGCTGTTTACTATTAATTCAACTATTGATTATTATTATTTACTATCAATATTATCTGCAAGGTTATTAATATACAACATGAATAGCAAGGGTCACAAAACACTTCTCTGTGGCGCACCCGAAGTTACTTCTGCATTTGTAGATGACATGCTGCGTCCTCCCTACCAAAAAGTCCTCAGTCCAGTCGCAAATTTCACTTGATACCCCACATGATTGAGCTTTTGACAATAACAGTAAATGTGATACTGAGTCAAATGCTTTTTGTAAATCAAGAAACACTACGTCGACCTTGCCCAAACAATTTCACATGCAGCTTCAATTTATATCTCAGTGGATATGGGTTTTTTGTCAACTGCGACAAATACACCACACTTAAATGTTTTCCAAAACTGTCACTGCTAGCAATTTCAGGTTTCAACCAGCTTTCTTTACCTAGTATTATGTGAGCTTCACTGTTTTTCATGAGTGCTTCAAACTCTGGCACTTTGTTGTGAATGCTTTGATAGTTTACCATTAGGATTTTAATACTCTCACCTGTGGGTGGCATTCCGTTCGATCTTACACTGATACTTCTGGGTTTCCCACAGCTCTCTCTCTCTCTCTCTCTCTCTCTCTCTCTCTGTGTGTGTGTGTGTGTGTGTGTGTGTGTGTGTGTGTGTGTATGTGTGTGTGTGTGTGTTTGGGCTTACAGGTGCTAAACGTCGAGGTCATCAGCACACTGACACACATTAAAAGAAACTAATGTGAACAAATTTAGTAAAATGGAAGCATACACACAAAGAAAGAGGGAAAAGATGAAAAATGCTGTATAAGAAAATAAAATGTAAGGAAAACAAGAAAGGAGCATCAAGGATACCACAGGAAATTGTCACTGGCCGGCCACATACATACAATATGGGCGAGCCAGTCACCCTGTGAACAAATTAAGACCCTCTCCCTAAAACCTTGGTAAAAACATTGGACAAGTCACAGAACTTTAAATGCATTTATTTGTGTGTTTCCTAAAAGAGATGGCAGACCCGCTGGCAAGTCAGCCACGGCCCGCTGGTCAGAAAATAAAGCGCAATCCAATGAAACGTGGCCACACATTGGAGGGTACTCTCACCGGAGCAGGAAGCCATGCGTCATAGGACAGTGGTATATCCGAAGCCAAGTGAAGAGAACCTCGTCTAGTCTACATGGCTGGAAGGAAGTACACCACACACGCATTGTGGGCTTGGCTAAACGGAGCTTATTGTCAGTCATTTCCAGCCACTCATCCTCCCACCGATGCATGACTCATGGGCTCAACAGCAAGGTGAGTGCATACAGGGGGATGGCACACTGAAATACTTGTGGAAATACTTCCTACAGCTATCATTATCCGGAGAGTCACCTAATCTAAACAACCACTGTGTGCACTCCACATATAGTCTGCAACCTGATAGCAGCCTCGGATGTGTAGTGCACACCTAACCTATTTAGGGGGACCCTACAGTTCTCAACACTATGGCACAAATCCAGGAAGTTGCAGCCTAGCTTTTCACAGAACTTTCGAAGTCCCTGGTTCAGTCCTTCCACTTCACTCAGAACAAAGGGCCATGTTCAATTCTAAGAACAATGCTGAAAATTGTGGGCTTCGTGGAAACTCCACGCACAAGGCTGGTCTTCTTAACCTTCTCTGCCGGTCACTGGATGACACAAGAAAGACTTCGGAGCCCAGACAACATGTATTATTTGTTCCATCATGTGCCACAATCTGCGGTTGGTTGCACCCTATTCCCTCAATGGCTGCTGGAATAAGCTCTTCAGTGCCCTGAATGAGGCCCCCAGCCAAACACACTGAGTGCACCTGGTGTCCTTTCCTGTCCCTTGCTGCCATTTCCCTAAGGGTACCATCATTCACTACAGCCCTACCCTTACGCATTTCCCTCCTCCTGACATTGCACAGAATAGGTTTCCCCACAACAGGTGAAGTGAGTCCCACTGGGTCAGGTTCAATGAAAGACAGTACCTCAAACTTATTGGTTAGGGAGACCAGTACACACTCAGAGTCCTCTCTGGTCCCCATCCACCCTATACAGGACACCTAGTTCTACCACTGACACACCATCAACTGGACGGGTAATGACGGATCCTGTACTTTCTTGCAGAGGAGACAGGATCCACAGGAGGGAATGGCACTTTAAGTACCTCTAGTACATGTGTCACAGGTACATGACCCTTGAGACCTCTTCAGACACACCGATTTGCAGTAGCTGTCAATTGTTTGACATAGTCAGGGCAATTTCCAGTTCCCTGCAATAGTAGTGACTAATGCCAAAGCTTCATCATTTCTTATTAAAAGTATTTCAAGTTTCAGTAAGAACAGTAGTATTAAAAGGATAGATTGCTATTTACCACACAGAGCAGATACTAAGAACAGTAGTATTAAAAGGATAGATTGCCATTTACCACACAGAGCAGATACTAAGTCACAGAGTGGCATGATGATGAAAAGGGCACACATTCACACTAGCACTTCTCACACAAACATGGCCACTGTATCCAGCTGCTGTGGCCCGATTCAGTATACAGGCATAAATTAGTGCGTGTATCACTCACAATTACTGATATAACAATGTACCATTTTAAACATCAAAACAGCCATTCTTGTATTCTTTGTATTGATGGTTTTGTCATTCATTTAAAAAAAAGGAAAACATGCTTGCATAACCATAGCCCGTGTTCACAACTGTAGCGCTAACTCAAATACTGGTAATTATTAGAGCACAACTTGATTTTATATCGTGTAAACTATGACATGGTCAAGGTTGTGAAAGTTAATTGCTGTTACAATCCTTAGATCAGGTGCATCCCACTTGTGTGCTATTTCAAACATTTTTGGGTAAATTGCTATTTCTTGAAAGTTATGCTAAAGTGAGATATTAAGCACTGATGTAAACAAACTATTATAATTATGTTAAAACATACTTATATGTTTTATCTTTATGATTATTAAAATCCAATCCATTCATAATGTGATATTACATATGGCAGCAAACCAGTCAGAAGACTAAGTACTCAAAAAAAGTATTCCACAGCAGAGTATACAATATGCATATGAACCAAGAAAGATTGTTAAGAACGGAAGATCAAGAATGAAGTGCTCACACAAAAATACTATTCAATCCGTACATCAAAGAAGCAATGACAAAAATTCAGAAGTTGAATTAAAATTCAGGGTGAAAGAATATCAATGATAAGATTCACTTATGACATTACTGTCCTCAGCAACAGCAAGGAAGACTTACAGAACATACTTATCATATTTACCATGGACTATGCTGCTCTGCAAAAAGGCAAGTACTGTGTGCTGCGACCTCTTCAGGAGGACATGAGTAAACAGCGCCCATCAACACACGTCACCAAGCTGTTCACAATACTAACCTTCAATGCTTGGGCTGTTTACTTTGTAGCCTCACCCAATCTCCATACATCCAGTGGTGCCAACCTTGCCAAGAGATAGCATGCCTAAAGTGGCAGAAAGCTCTGTAGCCTAAGCATCAATTTCTTAAGCCAAGACACACGCCCACTCGGTGCATTTCTAATATCTCTCGGCTGGTGAGTATTTAGACCATTGCAGGAGCATACTGTGGTCAGTATCACTTTGGGCTTCACAGTTCACACCAGCCACACCAGCAGCCCACCAACTGGCATCATCGCCATCGCTGTGAGCACCTGTCATCAACACTACACAGGACAGCCATCTGCCGCTCCCAGGTGCCACGCTTCACAGCATGTCACTCCACTGACAGCTGCTGTTGTCAAGCAACTGCCTCTGACATCCTCCCATACCCAGTGTCCTGGAAGAGTCACTGTCCCATCGACAGCTGTCATCATCGAGCCATCGCTTCCAACACCTGCTGATGCCCAACATTCCTGAAGTATGTTGTCCACAGGGGAATACTCTTGAGTGTCAGGTTGGAGCCTACTGTTGATTATCCTCAGCAACTTTCTGCTCTGCCACCTACCAAGACTCATGGACTTCATCACGTAGGTGCATCCTATGAAACATCCAGGAAACAAATTTATATTTCATATTTATGTTGTACGGACATTTGTCCCCAGACACTGTATTTGAGTTCCGTTTCTTACATCAATAATAAACAGTTGCTGTGGCACTTGCACATTTCCTTGGTAGCCCACAGCACTCCCCAGTCATGGACACAAAAATAATGAATGGAATGAACAGCCTACTGAACATATGGTACGGATTGAAAGTAAACTGAAGAAAGATGAAACTAAAGAGGGGCAACCGAAATGATTAATAATAAACTTAAAATCAAAATTGGGGACCACCAAATAGACAAAGTGAAGGAATTATGTTACCTTGGAAGCAAAATAACAAGTCACAGATGGAACAAGAAAAATATAAAAAGCAGATGAGCACAGGTGAAGAGGGCACTTCTGGCCAAAAGAAGTCTATTAGTATTGAACATCAGACTTCATTTGGGGAAGAAATTTCTGAGGATGTATATCTGGAACACAGCATTGTGTAGAAGTGAAACATGGACTGTAAGGAAACTGGAAAAAAAGAGAATCAAAGTGTTTGAGATATGATGCTACAGAAGAATGTTGAAAATCAGGCAGAATGATAAGATAAGGAATGAGGAGGTTTCCCACAGAATCAATGAGGAAGGATGTGTATGGGAACACTGACATGAAGGGAAAGTATGACAGGACATGTGCTAAGACATCAGGGAGTAAATTCCATAGTACCAGAGGGAGCTGATAAAATTCTGTGGGCTATTGGCCTGACTGCAGGTATAATACTGCTTTTCTTCACAACAGCAGTAGGAGGGAGAGGGTGGCAGGCCAATCACCCCAATCACATTTTACCCTCACAACAGCTCACCGGTACTCATTTGATAGCAGGCAAAGTGGACCCAGGGCAGTCCTAGAGGGACTGTTCAGGATTGAACACGTGACCTACTGCGAGCTGTAGAGGGTAAAGGCTGCAGGAGAAGTCACAGGTTGGGACATATCCATGAAATAATTGAGGAAGTTTGGTGTAAATGCTACTCTGAGATGAGGAAGTTAGTGCAGCAAATAGAAGTTGTTGTGCACTGCATCACACAAGTCAGAATATATAACTAATATGTGTAGTTCATCCAAACACATGTGGATTAAATAAAATACACTGACAGAAAAAATTGCCATACCAAAAGATAATCAAGGTAGAGTAATGAAATTTTGAGATGCATTTGCCAAGGTAACATACTTTAGCGATTAACATTGCAAGATCACAGGTTAATGAAAGAGCGAGATATGCCATTGCAAATTTGAATTGCTGATAGATAAATAACCAGCATAACCACCAGAATGTTGAATCCAAGCATTCAAACATGGATGCAATGTGTTGTATAGGTGCCGCATATCAGTTTGAGGAATGGAACTCGATGCCTGTTGCACTTGGTTGGTCAATACATGGACGGTTGATGCTGTTTGTTGATGCCACTGGAGTTATCTGATGATGTCCTATACATGCTCTATTGGAGATAAATCTAGTGATCCAACAGGCCAAGGCAACATGTTGACACACTGTAGAGCTTGTTGGTTACAACAGCAGTATGTGGGCGAGCGTTATCCTGCTGGAAAGCACCCTCTAGAACGCTGTTCATGAATGGCAGCACGACAGGGCAAATCACCAGAATGATGAACAAATTTGCAGTCAGGGTGCATGGGATAACCACAAGAGAGCTTCTGCTGTCATGCGAAATTGCACCTCCAGGAGTTGGTCTAGCGTATCTAGGATGCAAACAGATTGGGTGCAGGTCCTCAATTGGCCTCTTTCTACCCAACACATGACCATCACTGGCACCGGGGAAGAACCAGATTTCATCAGAAAACACAAAAGACCTCCATCTTGAAGCCAATGTGCGCTCGCTTGACACCAGTGATCTCGCAAATGGCGTTGGTTTGGTTTCAGTGAAATGTACGGCACAGGGCATCTGGCTCGGAGCTATCCTTGAAGTAATCGATTTGCAGCACTCTGGAGCCCGGTCTTCTTGCGACCATACATTCTCGTGACCGCCACTGCCTGCAAGAATGTACAGAGGCTACATTCCTGCCAAGTCTTGCTGCAGTATCGCAGATGGAAAATCCAGCTTTTCGTAGCCCTAATACAAGACCTCATTCAGACCCAGTGAGGTGTTGACAATGGCGTCTTTGTCGCGTTAAACGCATTCTTGATTAACATCAACTCACCACATCCAATCTCAAAGGTAACTAACGTCACGACCGTTACGGCGTGTATTTGAAGAAAACTTGATTTGCATCCTCCTAATGATGCTAGTAGCGCCACTCTTATGCAGCTGGCTCCAAATTTGAATAGGCATCATCTTCAGATTTAGAAACTCGCCTATCAATTTTTATGTTACATAATTCCTTGTTCGCATTGCAATTTCTTTCCGTCAGTGTATATGGCAAAGATGTTTACAATTTCATCAGATATTTTTAAGCCCACTTCTGATTCGCAACAAGCCCTCATATCAAAGTGTTCTGATACTTGCTGTATGGTACCTCATTTAATTTTCGAATGATTTGTTACTTTCCATTTCTGTTTTGCATTCTAAAGCTTTCCATTATATGTATAGTCCGACTGAAAGTAATTGGCATGTGACAGGACTGCTTCTGCTACTAACAAGGGAACCTCCCCATCGCATCCCCCTCAGATTTAGTTATAAGTTGGCACAGTGGATAGGGCGTGACAAACTGAACACAGATCAATTGAGAAAACAGGAAGAAGTTGTGTGGAACTGTGAAAAAATAAGCAAAATATACAAAATGAGTAGTCCACGGGCCATATAGGTAACATCATAGACGAGATCAGGTGAGGAGCGCCGTGGTCCCGTGGTAGCGTGAGCAGCTGCAGAATGAGAGGTCTTTGATTCAAGTCTTCCCTCGAGTGAAAATTTTACTTTCTTTATTTTTGCATATTATTATCTGTCCGTTCGTTCATTGACGTCTCTGTTCACTGTAATAAGTTTAGTGTCTGTGTTCTGCGACCGCATCGCAAAACCGTGCGATTAGTAGACGAAAGGGCGTGCCTCTCCAATGGGATCCGAAAACATTTGATCGCAAGGTCATAGGTCAACCGATTCCTCCACAGGAAAACACATCTTATATATTCTATACGACACTGGTGACGGCATGTGCGTCACATGACAGGAATATGTTGTCGACCCACCTAACTTGAACACTTGGCGAATGGGTAAAAAGATTCTTCTACCTTGCCCGATTTAGGTTTTCTTGTGAATGTGACAATCACTCCCAAAAAAGTGATGAAAACATAAGAGTTTGTCACATAAACTGAAAATAAAAAATTAAATTTTTGACTCGATGGAAGATATGAACCAAGGACCTTTCGTTCCGCAGCTGCTTACGTTACCACGAGACCACGTCGCTCCGGCGTTCGCAATATACATGACGTTGCTTATCTTCCCATGAACTACTCAGTTTGTATATTTTGCTTATTTTTTCACAGTCCCACACAACTTCTTCCTGTTTTCTCAATTGATCTGTGTTCAGTTTTTCAAGGCCTATCCACTGTGCCAACTTACAACTAAATCAGAGGGGGATGCGACGGGGAGGTTCCCTTGTAAGACATACTGCTGCAGTAAGCGTTGTGCCTGCCAATGTCATAATACATTCATGTAGCCTTTAGTTTTGTGTGCAAATAGCACACTTTAATTTGCTACACGTTATAAAAGAAATGGACATGTAATGGGTTAGGCCGGCCGGAGTGGCCGAGCGGTTCTAGGCGCTTCAGTATGGAACCGCGTGACCGCTACTGTCGCAGGTTCGAATCCTGCCTTGGGCATGGATGTGTGTGATGTCCTTAGGTTGGTTAGGTTTAAGTAGTTCTAAGTTCTAGGGGACTGATGACCTCAGCTGTTAAGTCCCATAGTGCTCAGAGCCATTTGAACCATTTTGTAATGGGTTAATGCGTTGCAGAAGTGACATGAAAGTAAGCACCACTTTATCTTTTTTTTTTGTAAATAATGGTAATCCTGCAGTAATCACGTTAATTTCTGTTAGGTTATTAGCCGCGTGGATGACAGCTATCACTCACTATTGTTTTGAATGTTATTTTAACAACGATTGTCATGAAAGTAAGCACCACTTTAATGTTTGAGTAATCGAGTCGCCAGAAGGACCAAGTACAACCTCGATCGTTCATTTTTTTTTTTTTTTTAAGAATGTTAACCCTGCAGTAGTCGCGTTAATTTCTGTTACGTTATTAGTCGCGTGGATGACAGCTGTCACTCACTATTGTTTTCAATGTTATTTTAACAACGATCGAAACAAAATGAGATAAGCTATATAGTTGCATAATGACGTTGGATTCAATTTTTTAGTTAGCTACACTTGAATGCGCTATTTTCATTGCGTCCCCACAAAACGTGTTTTAATGAAAAGAAACGAAAGTGAACTTTTGTTTCAATAAAAATGAATAGTAAGTGTAGTTACTGAACCATACATTGCAATAACGGTACACGACCCTCACTAATAAAGCTATTAAACTAACATACCCGAAATCTCTTTTTGACACGCGTATTTTAATTTTACTGCGTACTGCCGAAACAACTGGCACAAACTTCCTTCAACTGAAAAGGGCAGGTCCACTTTCTGATTAATTTGTCATCCTATCTACCGCAATCGTAACATCTTCCTCTTTCTCCCTTTCGTTCCTCTTGCAACCAGTCTCTTCCATTCTAATTAGTAATTCGCGGTGCTTGACACCTCCTTTCTATTTGGGGCTTTATAAGTTCCCGTGTATGATTGGTTAGGAAAGTAGTTCTCTTCAGAAAATGCATTTATGAAGCTAAGTTGAGTGTAGAAAACCGACAGGCCAGTGACTTATTTCGAGTGAAATCATTTTTTGAGGCAGATGGTCAGTAAAGTCCACGTTAACTTTTGTCATGCAAAATATTATGATCACAGGCTTTTTCGCATCCCTTGTACCGCTATCGATAACATCGCTATGGTGTACTGTGGAAATTACAAAGACTGCTTTATCCCTTAACTCGCGAGGTGATTTTTCCGTAACATATACCACGAGGTGGGGTCTCTGGGACCCTTTTGTTTGAACCGAGATTTTAGGCAAAAATCACTTGAAATTTATAATTTATGCTATATAACATTTATTTTTACAAATAGAGTTGTTTAAATGCTTCTAGTTTATTTTATTGCTTTAAACAAAGCCCACAACATTTTACTATTCGTCACACAAAAAGCACATAATTTTGTGTGGTTCTTTTAAATAGTACACATATACAGTGTGTTAAAGTACTGAATTTAACGTTCTGAAAAATTATAGGCTACAATCTCTGTAGCAAATAAATTTCCAAATAAAAATAAATTCTAGGGTTTAAATTTGCGCATAAAATTTCCACCCAATAGGTATATAAAGAAAGTCTGTCAAATTGGCGTTCATAGCTGGGAACTACATTTTTGTCATCGCTACTCAGAACACACTCGATTTTAACAGACATTGTAAGTATTTCGTTGAAGAAACAGATAGATCCCCATCACAACTTTCCTGAAGTTCTTCCTCTGAAGCGGCGCGACTGCTACGGTCGCAGGTTCGAATCCTGCCTCGGGCATGGATGTGTGTGATGTCCTTAAGTTAGTTAGGTTTAAGTAGTTCTAAGTTCTAGGGGGCTGATGACCTCAGAAGTTAAGTCCCATAGTGCTCTGGGCTATTTCTTCCTCTGAATGATACTTTTGTTCGATACCTGTTCTGTGATCACCGTCGTCTTTTTCGTTTATTTCTTGATCTGTATCACTGACACTTTTCTCCATAGACCGACTAACAATTTCATCAAACTCGGGAAAGTTAAAAATGACACATTCCTGCCACCACATTTTGAGCTATACGAGGCGCGGTCTAGGAGACTCCAACGCCTATCAATAACACGTATCAACAATAAATACAAAAGGCTATATCGCAACCGACAACAAAACATCGTAGGCTTGGCAATTTAAGGGGCGTAGCGGGAGTACAGGAGCATTCCACCACAACTGGCCTTGGAGAACGAGTTCGAAAACTTTCGCGCTGTCTGAGACACCACACCTCGTGAGTTAAGGGTTATTCTTCTAAGGGACAGTATGAGACAAGGGACGAAAATTGAAGACTTTTCTGATCTTTGCTTATTTGGAAGAAACTCCACAAGTACTTCGTTTCGGCGAAGTGTTTCCAAGTAAGTAAGGCATCTTTGAGAATATCAGCAAAAGAATACGACGAAAAACAGTTATCAGCGGTTACACTTCTATTAGAACCCGCAGTTGCCTCCACCATTTTTATTACTACATCATTTACGCTAGTGCTTTGTTTATAAGATCATCGGACTGCGAACCAACATAGACTTCAAGCATATTCAACATTTAGCATAAACTCAGTAATATAGACACTAAATACTGACAAATAATAACTTACCTATCGAAATACTTCTACAAACTGAAATGGTAATACTAGTAGTCACATGGGTGGCAGTTGTCAAATAGAGCACACATATAGATGAACTGATTTTTATACTTCCTAACAATAGCCACATTCAAACAACAGTGGTGAAATACCGACCTTCACAATGTAACTCGAAGCTGTGCAAATTGATGTCCTTGGACAACCCGAAAGAGCGAAAAGATCTGGGTGGCATACACGGGTTAATAGTCAATGCTCACACGAATCAACACTATATTCACAACGGCTAATGTTACGGCGCACAATATTGTTACTACTTCACACGATGTCACGGAGAAGCGCTTCTCTGCAGCTCCCGAGCTTCCACACGGAGCGACACGGCATGGCACTCCTCCACTAACAGGAACGAATTAATGAAGTTTTGTGGGTGGGGGCGGTTGCCGGGGGTCCTTTCCTTGATAGTTAAGGGGAAAATAACTTTCAAAAACTACTGTTTCAAGCTGTTTTGATGCTTAAAAACAACAAACAATTGCAAAAATGTGTTTTATTTTAGACATAAAAGTTTTAAATTTCTTGAAATGTGTAGTATTTACAACATTTTTCTGAGTTATTTCTTTTATATAATTGTTAACACACAGCACCAAGCTCGTAAGACTTTTGTTAACACAGAGTTGATAAGCAAATTATAAGCAAATACACTGAAATTAGAACAACAGACTTTTCAAATTGTAGTTCTTAATTTGTTGAGTTATATTTTTGCCAGTTTTGTTCGTAAATATACACACACATGTATTTTGAAAATTATAATAACAAAGCATGCTGTTGCAAATCGGGAAGCCCTGCAAATATTCGGCGCCCACAATTCGAACAGAAGGGGGAGCACAAGTCACTGGTGCAAGTAGTACAATCTCTCGGGTACACAAAGGGAGGTGAGTTGGAGAATACTGAATTAAATGGCTAAATCCACTGACCAAGACTCTAAATTCGCTTGCTTAACTTTGGCGCATTTTACAAAAATTACCCTTTGATTTTAATTTAGTTTCAACTCTCGGAGGGGGCGATCGTCCCCTCCAGCCCCCACCCCCTTTAATCCGCCCCTGACTGACAACCAGTGTTGGCAGTCAAAAATAAGTATTTCCGCTACAATATCAGACATAATTAATTATATAACCTGCACAAACTAGCGACGACGTGTAGAGTGAAAAAAGAACTTTAAATAAGAATAAGTATATTCCATATGTCTGTAGCTAGCCATTTGACGATCAATGACACCAAGGGAGCCTGTGATGAACATCAAGGATGTGGATCATTCACACGGTCGCTGTTAATGTAATAATTGTAGCTTGACGCAACAGGCACCTTCTTCTTATTTGGAATTTGAATCTGCGAATGTATAAGGTATTCATTCGCAAGCGGGTTTTGTGAGATTTATGTCACGACTAGAAGAAGGGATCGGTTGGTAGGACATGTTCTGAGGCATCAAGGGATCACCAATTTAGTACTGGAGGGCAGCGTGGAGGGTAAAAATCACAGAGGGAGACCAAGAGATGAATACACTAAGCAGATTCAGAAGGATGTAGGCTGCAGTAGGTACTGGGAGATGAAGAAGCTTGCACAGGATAGAGTAGCATGGAGAGCTGCATCAAACCAGTCTCAGGACTGAAGACCATAACAACAACATGTTTACAATGTTTTCACGTTTCTTAAAACGTCAGTGAATTACATGAGCAGGTAAATATAGCAATATTTTGCTCACCTTGAGCTACCTGTTCGCCTTTGTTAGAGAGCTAATACACACATTTTCCAAACTTATGGATATTCTGGGTTGATAGGGAGAGATTTTTATCTTACATACGACGTGAGGGTAATATAAATTTAAATTGTCTTAATTTCTCATCCTTGGTGAAGAAAGGAGGTTTAATAAAATTGACTGCCCGAATTCTGATAAATCTGCTTTATTGACACAGAAATAAACTGCACCTATGTTACTGAAGACAATATTTTATTACATTTAGCTGTCATCACGACATGTATTTAATAAGATGTAATCTTTAGTGAAATTATTTATTATTGTTACTTTTTATATTTGAAAATTGTAAGGAACGCGTAATCTACGCAACTGAGCTATCGAAGAGAATTACAATTTTTTATTTGTTTACTAATCCTACCATAACGATTCTTCGTCAGATGATTCCGTTATCTGTTCGTCTTTGTCAGAGAGCTGACACAAACAAATGGTTCAAATGGCTCTGAGCACTATGCGACTTAACTTCTGAGGTCATCAGTCGCCTAGAACTTAGAACTAATTAAATCTAACTAACCTAAGGACACCACATACATCCATGCCCGAGGCAGGATTCGAACCTGCGACCGTAGTGGTCGCTCGGCTCGAGACTGTAGCGCCTAGAACCGCACGGCCACTCCGGCCGCCTGACACAAACATTTTCCGAACTTAAGGATATGTTCCTCGTACTTGGGTACGAAATGCAACAGGTGTGCTTGCTTTGCATGTGTAATAGTTCTCTTTTTAACAAGTCATATCTGCATCAGTGAGACTGGCATTATTTTCGCTAGGCTGGCAGTATTCGAGAACACATACTGTTCATCAAAATTAATATTTCTGCGAGCAAATTAAACCGTACGCAACATGCACGTTCCGCTACATGTTTAATCTGAATTGTTCTGTAACTTACTAACGTATTACTGAATTAAATATTTTTTGTACTTTGGAATGAAAATTTACGGAGGTTTAATTCCAGACAAAGGAAATTAAATTACGCCACATTTTTAACAATTTTATTATCTCGCCGCAACTCAGCGAAGATCAGAAAACTCCGCTATGGTTGGTGACTTCTGAAAACAGGCGCAGCCGTTGCTGTGAGCAGCTTTGAAACTGTCGCTGCTGCTACTGCTACTGCTGCGCCGCTTTTGTCAATTTCGTCATGGAGTCTGATAAGGAGGATGCAACTTTTACTTCTCCAACCGAACAAGAAAACCAAACAGGAAATTTAAAAGGAAATTCTGAGTGTGTCTATGTCTAGAAGGAAGAATAGTTAAGGGTTTCTTTTCATACAAAGTGACGACCTCCAACAGGACGATGAGAAGTTTTTTTTGTATTTCCGAACGTCGTGGGGACCCTTCAACGATGTTTTCCACGGTTCAGTCTGCTATAAAATGGCAAGTACCAATATACGATCTTGCATTCCAGCAAATGAGAAGCTTTCTGTCACATTAAGATAAGTAAAATTTATACTTATATCAAAGCAAACATTTTATTTTGTTAGAAATTATAGATCAACTTATTATTGAAATTATTCTAAATTAATTTCTGAAGACAAACTTCAAGCAGACGTACTGGATGTCAGCTCATAATGCTGTTGACTTGCCGTTTGGTTCTCAGTTTGTGCGCTCTTTAACAGTGACCGAATTAGGCTGCGGATAGCGTGGGAAATTTTCATGTTAACAGGCTGAAAATATGGAACTGAGCAATGTGAGGTGTATGATGTAGAGCTACAAGCTACTGCGTTACTTTGGTTTCTTGCCTTTCTTAAAATATTTAAAATGTCCGTCTTTGTGTCTGATTTCACAAGAGTTTAGCACTGAGACTTTCGATAAGCTAGTCTGTTTCTCTAGGCTCCCTCGTACGTTTCTTCTTTTTCATTATGCATAGAACCCAGATCACTGTGTCGCAAGTGTTTTTATATAAGGATACGCTTTGAAAAGCAAAGAAATTAATTCTTGACTGTAAAGGGTATTTGTCATTTTCAGGTGTCTTGGAGCTGGAAATACAATGACGTTCACCTGGAATACTGTCCGTCCCCGGTAGCTGAGTGGGCAGGCACGGTAGCATAGCGTGTTCGGTCAGAGGGCTGGTTGCCCTCTGTAATAAAAAAACTGAGTAAAAGAAACAACAATCAACTTGAACGGATGTCATGTGGCGTCCACCCAGACCAAACGCAACGAACTATATCGAAAAAAAAAGCTCAGGGCGACAGAATGTCAGTCCTAAAGGCCCAGTTTCGATTCCCGGATGGGTCGGAGATTTTCTTCGCTCAGGGACTGGGTGTTGTGTTGTCCTAATCATCATCATTTCATTCCCATCGACGGGGCAAGTCACCGAAGTGGCGTCAAATCGAAAAACTTGCACCAGTTGAATGGTCTACCCGACGGGAGGCCGTAGTCACACGACATTTACATTTTGCCTACAATACTGACTTGCCCTATAAACTATATCTGGTATAATACGACAAGTGTATCAGGCTATATAGCAGTGCTTGAGACGTGGCTGCTTCTCCTCTCTGACAGCAAGTCGACTTAGGCAATCTGCCACAGCCTTTAAAAGGACAATAATTTCCCCAACGGCATGGTGGCTGTAAATGGTAAACATAAACATGCCATGAAGACAGCTGACAGTGGGTCGCTTTACTACAACTACAAAAACTTTTTCTTCATATTGTTGCTGTTGTTGTTGTTGTTGTCGTCTTCAGTCCTGAGACTGGTTTGGCGCAGCTCTCCATGCTACTCTATCCTGTGCAAGCTTCTTCATCTCCCAGTACTTGCTGCAACCTACATCCTTCTGAATCTGCTTAGTGTATTCATCTCTTGGTCTCCCTCTACGATTTTTACCCTCCACGCTGCCCTCCAATGCTAAATTTGTGATCCCTTGATGCCTCAGAACATGTCCTACCAACCGGTCCCTTCTTCTTGTCAAGTTGTGCCACAAATTCCTCCCCAGTTCTATTCAAAGCCTCCACATTAGTTATGTGATCTACCCATCTAATCTTCAGCATTCTTCTGTAGCACCACATTTCAAAAGCTTCTATTCTCTTCTTGTCCAAACTATTTATCGTCCATGTTTCACTTCCATACATGGCTACACTCCATACAAATACTTTCAGAAACGACTTCCTGACACTTAAATCTATACTCGATGTTAACAAATTTCTCTTCTTCAGAAACGCTTTCCTTGCCATTGCCAGTCTACATTTTATATCCTCTCTACTTCGACCATCATCAGTTATTTTGCTCCCCAAATAGCAAAACTCCTTTACTACTTTAAGTGTCTCATTTCCTAATCTAATTCCCTCAGCATCACCTGACTTAATTCGACTACATTCCATTATCCTCGTTTTGCTTTTGTTGATGTTCATCTTATATCCTCCTTTCAAGACAATGTCCATTCCGTTCAACTGCTCTTCCAAGTCCTTTGCTGCCTCTGACAGAATTACAATGTCATCGGCGAACGTCAACGTTTTTATTTCTTCTCCATGTATTTTAATACCTACTCCGAACTTTTCTTTTGTTTCCTTTACTGCTTCCTAAATATACAGATTGAATAACATCGGGGACAGGCTACAACCCTGTCTCACTCCCTTCCCAACCGCTGTTTCCCTTTCATGTCCCTCGACTCTTACAACTGCCATCTGGTTTCTGTACAAATTGTAAATAGCCTTTCGCCCCCTGTATTTTACCCCTGCCATCATTAGAATTTGAAAGAGAGTATTCCAGTCAACATTGTCAAAAGCTTTCTCTAAGTCTACAAATGCTATAAACGTAGGTTTGCCTTTCCTTAATTTTTCTTCTAAGATAAGTCGTAGGGCCAGTATTGCCCCACGTGTTCCAACATTTCTGCGGAATCCAAACTGATCTTCCCCGAGGTCGGCTTCTATCTGTTTTTCCATTCGTCTGTAAAGAATTCGCGTTAGTATTTTGCAGCTGTGACTTATTAAGCTGATAGTTCGGTAGTTTTCACATCTGTCAACACCTGCTTTCTTTGGGATTGGAATTATAATATTCTTCTTGAAGTCTGAGGGTATTTCGCCTGTCTCATACATCTTGCTCACCGGATGGTAGAGTTTTGTCAGGACTGGCTCTCCCAAGGCCGTCAGTAGTTCTAATGAAATGTTGTCTACTCCCGGGGCCTTGTTTCGACTCCGGTCTTTCAGTGCTCTGTCAAACTCTTCACGCAGTATCATATCTCCCATTTCATCTTCATCTACATCCTCTTCCATTTCCATAATATTGTCCTCAAGTACATCGCCCTTGTATAGACCCTCTATATACTCCTTCCACCTTTCTGCTTTCCCTTCTTTGCTTAGAACTGGGTTTCCATCTGAGCTCTTGATATTCATACAAGTGGTTCTCTTTTCTCCAAAGGTCTCTTTAATTTTCCTGTAGGCAGCATCTATCTTACCCCTAGTGAGATAAGCCTCTACATCCTTACATTTGTCCTCTAGCCATCCCTGCTTAGCCATTTTGCACTTCCTATCGATCTCGTTTTTGAGACGTTTGTATTCCTTTTTGCCTGCTTCATTTACTGAGTTTTTATATTTTCTCCTTTCATCAATTAAATTCAATATTTCTTCTGTTACCCAAGGATTTCTACTAGCCCTTGTCTTTTTACCTACTTGATCTTCTGCTGCCTTCACTACTTCATCCCTCAGAGCTACCCATTCTTCTTCTACTGTATTTCTTTCCCCCAATTCCTGTCAATTGTTCCCTTATGCTCTCCCTGAAACACTGCACAACCTCTGCTTTAGTCAGTTTATCCAGGTCCCATCTCCTTAAATTCCCACCTTTTTGCAGTTTCTTCAGTTTTAATCTACAGTTCATAACCAATATATTGTGGTCAGAGTCCACATCTGCCCCTGGAAATGTCTTACAATTTAAAAACTGGTTCCTAAATCTCTGTCTTACCATTAAATAATCTATCTGATACCTTCTAGTATCTCCAAGATTCTTCCATGTATACGACCTTCTTTTATGATTCTTGAACCAAGTGTTAGCTATGATTAAGTTATGCTCTGTGCGAAATTCTACCAGACGGTTTCCTCTTTCATTTCTCTCTCCCAATCCATATTCACCCACTATGTTTCCTTCTCTCCCTTTTCCTACTCTCGAATTCCAGTCACCCATGACTATTAAATTTTCGTCTTCCTTCACTACCTGAATAATTTCTTTCATTTCATCATACATTTCATCAATTTCTTCATCATCTGCGGAGCTAGTTGGCATATAAACTTGAACTACCGTAGTAGGCATGGGCTTCGTGTCTATCTTGGCCACAATAATGCGTTCACTATGCTGTTTGTAGTAGCTTACCGGCACTCCTATTTTTTTATTCATTATTAAACCTACTCCTGCATTACCCCTATTTGATTTTGTATTTATAACCCTGTATTCACCCGACCAAAAGTCTTGTTTCTCCTGCCACCGAACTTCACTATGGACACCACGACGCCTCTGTGTTTGGTTACGTGTGCTACATAGTGGCTTCTGCTATTAAAGAGACGCCGAAAGCATGTGCATGAGCTTTTCTGTCTCGTGAAGATCGTTGCGAGTACTATACAGTCTGATTTCGGTTATTGGAATAACCAGATAAGTTATACGAATATATGAGATGACAGGAGGAAGTTCTGTTATTTACTCGAAATAATTCGTGGTGACCTTGAAAAGAAAGTTATACACACTCTGTTTCGCTGTACTTATTTAAAGTTGTGCAGACGTACGTCAATTAACCTTCAATGGGCCGGCAAGTGTGGCCGAGCGGTTCTAGGCGCCTCAGTCTGGAACCGCGCGACCGCTACGGTTTATTGTTGTTTTGGTGGCTAACATGATCAGAAAGTTATTGCTTATATGGATTTGGTTGTTGAGTACTTTCTTTTCCATTGCAATGGCTCTTTGTATGCGAAAGTTTTCTTGCAAAGTCAGAAGCTTTGTGTTGTGATTATTCACTCTTGTAACTGTCATGTCACATTCCATGTTGGATAGTTTATGACCACGTTTTATCAGGTGTTTGGCGAAGGTAGAACGGCTACTTTCATATTTCCAACTTCTTATATGTTCTTTATACCTAGTTTTGAAGTTCCTGCTTGTTATCCCCAGATCTACTGTGTTACATTCTTGGCACTCTAGCTGGTATATAGGTACTCCTTGGTACTTATCTGGTTTGCCTGTCGTTTGTTTTATTCACTATTGTCACTGTCATGTCACATTCCATGTTGGATGGTTCATGACCACGTTTTATCAGGTGTTTGGCGAAGGTAGAACGGCTACTGCCTCAGGCATGGATGTGTGTGATGGACTTAGGTTAGTTAGGTTTAAGTAGTTCTAAGTTCTAGAGGACTGATGACCTCAGATGTTAAGTCCCATAGTGCTCAGAGCCATTTGAACCATTTTGAACCTTCAATGTCTTTCCTTTAGCACACTAGAGAAAGACAAGCATAAAGGTGGCGCTAGTAAAGAGACGCCGAGTGTATGTGAATGAGCTTTCCTGTCTCGTGAAGAACATGGCATGAGATATTCTGAAAACCTAAAGCACTTAAAAGTACACCACATTTGTAAACCATTTCATATTAACAGAATCACTACCCTACAGACATAAAACGCCAGTAAGCAGTAATAATAATTTGTAGACAACTAATGGCAACCTACCACAGAAAGATCCAGTACAGTAGCTATAAGCATATAAAACACGCCACCATTTTCACTTGAACAAATTATTTTTTGAGGTTATAATCTGTGTCTAAAATTTCTGATAAAGATTGTTGCCGATTTGAGGTTTCGAATAAGCCTGCGATTTCAGTCCATAGGTTCCGAACTATAACCCGATTATGATATTATCATCCTCAAGCTGCCACAAACCCACTCTTTCTGGACTAAACTTATCAGTTTCTAAAGCTCCATGCTTCGTGTGCGAGAACGTCGGTCGATTTGACCAAAGAAAACAAACTGATCTGAATTGTATCTGGAAGGTATTTATGAGTTTTAAAACTAGGGTTACTATTTTATAGTTGATAAATTGGCTGCACTTTTAAGAAACCTTTGTATATTCGTCCTTCGAGAAATGGTGGCATTCAGGACTTTCTTTTAAATTTCCTATTCCTTATTTTCGTAATTAATAAGAGAAATAATACATACTCTCTTCATCACCGAAACACTGCAGCGCGGTAGATCACAGCGACGCAGCGTGACAACAAATGAGCCATTTATCTTTCCGGTAGGACGCGGCATTGCGTGGAGGTTCACTGCACTGCAAAAAAGCGCTTCTCGGTGGCCTCAGCACATGAATGGGAACTCGCCACTGTGTTGCTCAAAATATTCCATCATACTCCTGGCCTTGTGACATGGCGTATCATCATATTGGAAAATGACACTGCTCTAGGGAAACATAGCGGAAGGTAAAACATAATCACCCCAGCATAGCACTCCGATGTGTCGAGATTAGCTTCACATTGTAGGGGAAAAGGGCCCAAAATGTCATGCTAAAAAGGTACTTGCCTTTCATTTATACCAATTAAAAATATAAAAAGGCCATTTTAGACCAGACTGAGGTTTCTAGAGTGGCATATACATAAAGAATTCAATTAAATCCCGATACCTTCTTCATCATGCCGATGAGAGGGAGCGAATGACTTATATTTATGTAAGTAACGCTATGTGTGTGCCATTACCGGTATTTCCAACATTAAAAAACTGGTACCCGATCCTTTTTGGTGTCATCCTAATTGGAATTATGTTGTTTTCTTGTCACTCATATCTGCATGAAAAAGATATTAAACACTGTTGCTTATTGTGATGCTTACACTGAAAAGTCTCATCATTGTTAAAATTGTAATTTAATTTGACATTCCTCCAACCAGTCATAGGAATTTTTGTCTTACCGCCTCTTTGGCTTATTGTTATGTATGCAGTACTATTGAAAATGAAAGACTGCAAGTTAGGATTATCTATTAGAAAATATTGAGGTATCTCTATACAATAAAAGGAAATATCCTGACTGTCTCATCATCACCCAGCAAAAAACCGCTAAAGATATAAACCTGCCCTTGCCAGAGGGTGTAATCTTACACACAAATAGTCAACACTGCATAATTTTAAAAAGTTTCCCTACGGAAATACTGGTTTCCTTGAATGCGAAAACGGTTTCCCGCGTCTCACGTCACCAAACGGAAGCAGGAAAAGTTTAACGGTATGAGGGCAACCCGTAGCCACCACAAGCAATGAAGGAAACGGAATACTATGACCCTGTCAGCTCCGAAATGATTTTTAAAAAAAGAAAAAACCCCTCTACCTCGCTTTGCCCCTATGTGTCATTTTGGACCACTTTTGCTCAGCGATCAACAAGTTAAAATACGGACATGATAGGAATAGTAGCACTAAATTAGTTGTGTCCTCGAAAAAGACGGAGATCAAAAACCGGGTACAAAAAAAATGGTTCTGAGCACTATGGGACTCAACTGCTGAGGTCATTAGTCCCCTAGAACTTAGATCTAGTTAAACCTAACTAACCTAAGGACATCACAAATATCCAAGCCCGAGGCAGGATTCGAACCTGCGACCGTAGCGGCCTTGCGGTTCCAGACTGCAGCGCCTTTAACCGCACGGCCACTTCGGAAAAACCGGGTACACTTCAATATTGTAGCAAGTGTAGCGGTATCAACGGCTACACGAATAAATATCACTGATGCTTCCCGGATAGTATCTGTTAACTACTGTCTGTGAACATGGAACTGTATCCTACCGATTCAGCTGCGAATGATGATTACTCGTTACTTCGATACCTAACGGCTTACGTTCTTTCATTTTAAGTGTGATAATGAATTGATCACATACATTAAGGTGTAGACAGGAGAGATGGCAGACAGCGGATCAATGGCAGGTATCTATTGGGAAAATGCAGTCAGATTACACAGGAGACTCCTTACAAATGAATTGTGCGTCCCCGTTGAGAATATTGCTCTAGTGTGTGAGGTCCACATCAAATGAGAATCACATAGGTTATTGTATACAAAAAAGTGCGTACATAGTTGCGGACGGGTGTGTTTGACTCACGGAAATGGTGAAAAACGTGAATTGGCACTCTTAAAGACAGAGGCAAATACATCGCAAAAGCAATACATCTGCCTTCTTACATAACCATTATTAAGTGAGGAATCTAAAGATATTCTGCACTCGTCTACGTATCGCTCCCGTAGGGGCCGTGGAGGCTAAAGTAGATTAATTACAACACGCACAGAGTCATTCAAGTTGTCATAGTTCCCGCAATCCAAACACAGTGTACTGGAAAGAAACCCTAACCGTCTAACATTTGGTACAATGTCAAGTACCCTCCTCCAGGCACTGACAGCGCTTTGCGAAGTATGTATGCAGATGCAATTAATACACACTTCGTCGGCTAGGGTGCGATATTGTACCCCCTCTGAAGGCTTGGTGGTCGTAACAGATTGGTTTGTAGTGTTGGCCGAGGTCTAGGTTAGTGAGTTGCCGAAACCAACGAAAGTGAACGTTAAATATGGGTTGTGGTAAAAGACTGAAAATTACTAGGTTTATTCATAAAACGTATATTAGATAATGGACACCTCTCAGACCAGTAATGATAAAAGCTACTTAGTCAACCCCTCTTGCGTTTTTCGCAGTTTATATAAAGCTAAGTAGCTTTTATCATTTTAGGGTTCCGGACCTCACTCGGCGAAAACGAAATCCATTATAGCATTACTTTGGCCTCCATCTGTCTATCCGATTGTTAAAAACTCCTTTTCTCAGGAACGGGTATCCGTATCAAGTCGAAACTTATGTCATATACCAAGGTCTTACAGTCCCTTGACGGCCTAATAAATGTAAGCTTCTAAGTCAATGCAACCAAAAGACCGCATATTTTGATTCTCTAAAACTCACTCATCAAAATCTATTGGGTACTTCCATTTCGTCTAAAATCATGGAATTTGGCAAGAAATAAGGTTTCAATGTACAACCAGGGAAAAAGTCCAAAAATGGTTAATTTGTAATTATATCACTCGAAAAAAAATTATTTTGTCGTTTGTTATGGTCAAACTTGAAATCACAGCATTCTCGAAGTCTTGAAATCCCTGGGGCCGATATCTTACCAGTATCAATGTCGATAACAGGCAAAAATCGTTCTGCAATGAATGAACTGTGTATATAGTTACTTATATTTGTGCGGAATCCTAGGTGCATGAGCCGGCCGTTGTGGACGAGCAGTTCTAGGTGCTTCAGTCCGGAGCCGCCCTGCTGCTACGGTCGCAGGTTCGAATCCTGCCTCGGGCATGGATGTGTGTGATGTCCTTAGGTTAGTTAGGTTTAAGTAGTTCTAAGGCTAGGGGACTGATGACCTCAGATGTTAAGTCCCATAGTGCTTAGAGCTATTTGAACCGACGTGCGTGAGTCCTTCTCGTATCTGGCTTGCTTTTTTTAATCTGTCAGGAAGTTACATTTAGATCATGTAATGGGTACTGTCTAGTAGCAAGTGTACTCAAAGCTAGTAGTCGTGACGTTTCAAAACTACTTCGCCGTCTAGTTCCGGTACAGCGTACGCTCTCGTTCTCAGGCGAGGAAGAAATTTCATCCATTCCACAGCCTATTTCGTTGATTGGTTGAAGAATATGGATTGCAGACGGAAACTCACTACTGCTATATTATATTTGAGTTCAGTTGAGATTTGATCTGATCATTTTAGTCCACACAAAATAAAGCAATATGTTGCTTATTGAATAAACAAAGGAAAGTAAAACAATTAAACGTCGACTGGCACCATTATTTGACAGTAAGATTGCGTGCTGTATATTTTACAGCTCTAATTCACCCTACAGTAAACAAATGCAAATTTCATCTAAAGCAAGTAATTGCGATTTAGATTTTCATGCTCCACATTATCGTTAAATTCCAGTTTGGCATTGTGTTCCGCGGAACATGCATAGTGGCTCTTTCATTCTCGCACCTCTTTCAAACAGAAACTGCAAGGCAAAATAATTTTACTGCGTGTTTCTTTACTCTCTTTATGAAGTTCAGTTCTGTGAAAAAATGCTATGAAGTTTTCACCGAGATGATATTTCCTTGTAATTTCCAGAGAAACAATGTTTCCTAATATAGGCTATTTAAGTAGATTGTCAACAGAATACCATAATTACGCACGTTCCGTCATATTTTTCTGTCAGGAGAAAATATTCGAGTTACGTTTGTAACAAGTTTATCCGTTTATACTTGGTTTTATCGCTTACAACACGTTTTAAATTGGCTTTACCGTTACGCTATTAACATATCACCTTGTAACGGTATTTGAAATATTATGAAAAGGATATATTGCTACTCACCATATAGTGGAGTTGCTGAGTCGCAGTAATACCAGAATCCGACCTCAGTACGTCTTTTAAGTTATTCGCTAATATCTCACTGCTAATATAAGGCTTTTGCATTAGCATTATTATGTTGTGTTGTTGGGCTAAAGAGCTTTCGGTGAAAAGGCCTTCTTCTGAATGTGTGCGTGGATTGCGTTTACATGAATATGTGTTAAGTATGTTTTCTAATTCAGAAGAAGGGCTTTTAGCCGAAAGCTTACTTGTTTAACAGACTTTTCGTTCTGCCTGTCTGCGACTGAGCCTCTCCATGAGCCTCTCCACTATATGGTGAGTAGCAGTCAATCCTTTTCATAATACTGTCATTATTCAATCCTGGATTTTCCATTGTTTGTAACGGTATTTGAAAACATAAAACGCGAAGAACAAAAACCTTAGAACCGGCGGCTGTACTACGGTTCTCTCGACTAAGAATTCCGTATGATTTTGTGTCTAATCGTGCAAACACGCCATTTACTGCCTTTCCCTATACCAAATTTTTTATATTGACGGAAAATTAAGCAGAAAATAATGAAAACGCAAAAAATCGAGGCCATTGTTTCCACATACAACTGAAGTCCTCACTGAATAGAAAAGAGGTAGATTCTAATACCTGACGGATCAGCTTAATTCTTTAGGTTTTGGTTCAAATGGCTCTGAGCACTATGCGACTTAATTTCTGAGGTCATCAGTCGCCTAGAACTTAGAACTAATTAAACCTAACTAACCTAAGGACATCTCACACATCCATTCCCGAGGCAGGATTTGAACCTGCGACCGTAGCGGTCGCTCGGTCCCAGACTGTAGCGCCTAGAACCGCACGGCCACTCCGGCCGGCTCTTTAGGTTTTCCTAAATCGCTAGGATAGAAGAGCAATCGCCGCAGAAGGCATAGATCGGAGTTAGAGTCTGCTGTTAGCAGCGTTGAACATGAAGGTCAATCTGAAAACTAAAAAAGCTAGCTGCGCATTAAGACGTTTTCACCACTTTCCCAGAGAGCGGGCAAAGCACGGCCATTAACTCTGAGCGCGTGGATCGCTAACGCCAATAGGAGGTGGTCATACATCGTCACTCTTTAGCCCATTAACACAACATAATAATGTTTACTATAAAAGCCTTATATTAGCAGTGAGACATTAGCGAATAATTTAATAAAAGATGCACTGAGGTTGGGTCTGTTGGTAGAGATTCCGAAGGATAATAACATCGCTCGAAACAGATTGATTTTTAACTTTTATACAGGGTGATTCAAAAATGCATGTAAATATTTCAAGGGTGTATTTGTGAGGTAAATATAAGACAAAAATGTTCTATACAATTTTTCCCATACTTGGCTTATTACAGAGTTATGAACAAAACAGGATAATACATTCAATACAACGTAAGGTATTTAATTCCCAGAGTTCACAGTTTAATTACAGTGCATTTGGACTAACAACGCAAACTGATAAATAAACGTGACGTAACAAACTGAAACAATTCCTCGCGAACACTGTATTAATTTAGGTCCTGTTGATTGAACTACAGCAATGCACAATAACTAAGGAAAATTGAAGCATTTTACAGACTGTACTGTACTGTACTGTATTTGCACAAATCTTAATGCAATGCATGTTCAAAATGCTGTCCCTGAACTTGCAGACAGACCCGTGCTCGTCGCATCAATGATCTCTGCACATTACACAGTCCGTTCAACTCTCCACGAATAATTTCACAACCACCTTCAATTCTTTGTTGTAGCACTTCTCTGTTCGGTACTGCAGAAGAATACACCAATGTCTTTAGTCGGCCCCATAAATAAAAGTCTAAAGGGTTCAGGTCAGGTGATCTGGCTGGCCAAGCAATTGGTCCTCCGCGACCTATCCATCGATGTGGATACGCAGAATTGAGGTACGCCCTTACGTTGCGGCTGTAATGGGCGGGAGCACCATCGTGCATAAACCACATGGTGGCTCGTGTTGCAAGAGGGACATCCTGTAACAATCCAGGCAATTCTCCCTCCAAAAATTCGCAGTACGCGTGCCCATTCAGCCTTGGAGGCAGAACATGAGGTCCGAGTAAGTAATTCCCCACAATACCACACCAAATGTTTATGGAGAATTGATGTTGATATCCACGCACAATTCTCGCGCCAGGATTCTCGACAGCCCACTGGTGCATATTATGCGAATTGATTACACCCGCACGAGTAAACATGGCCTCATCTGTGAATAATATCCGCCGAATGAACATTGGATCATTCAAATGACGCTCTTGTAACCACTGGCACAATTGCTGACGGCGAGGATAGTCTTCAGGTGTCAATTCGTGCACTTTTTGCAGGTGAAATGGATGCAACTGTTGTCTCCGAAGCAGCCGCCATACAGTAGATTGTGGAAGTCGTACAGCTGCACTAATTTGTCTCGTACTGATAGATGGATCTTGGTCTACCAGGTCCAAAACATGTTCCTCGACGTTCACTGCATGCTCAAGTGGTCGACCTGAATGTGGCCCAGGACGAATGCCATACTCCCGCATACGTCTGTCCACAGATACAAACGTCTGATGACTTGGTAACCGTCTTCCTGGAAACAGCTCACTGTACCTTCGTCTTGCTGCAAGTGCATTTCCATCTGCTACACCATACACAAGGTGCATATCAGCATACTCACTGTTTGAGTACATCATGTGCACGAAACCTTTAGCCTTCCGACGATGAATGAACGACAGGACGTACTTTTCCGTTACCAACAACATCAGCGCCATCTTCCGTACAGTAGGAGTAAACATCACGTGCAAACAAAAACAAACACTATTCATGCAGTTTCGAATCAACTGTTGGGAGATACGTATGTGAATTACGTACCAGAATATGGCATCCTGCTGCTTGCACTGCCGTCGTTTTGATACGGACATGACTTTCGTATTTAACGATAACTCTGGAATTAAACGTTTATGGAAAAACATTTATAGAACATTTTTGTCTTATATTTACCTCACAAATACACCCTTAAAATATTTACATGCATTTTTGAATCACCCTGTATAAACTTCTTTTTTTTTGCGGGGGGGGGGGGGGGGGGAGCACAGCGTATATGAATGATGGCCACATACAAATAACTCTTTGAACAACTATTCAGCATCTGTTCACAGTGCAAATGTTAGTATTACTTTGTGCATTTATATCCAGCAGCATACCTTAAATAACAACGTACAAGTCCTGGTCCACGAAAATAACATTCGCGGCATACATACCAGCTCCAGACGCGACACGAGAGGCGAAAGAGCTCGGGCTCTGCCCCGTACGCTTATTTAAACGTTCGGTTACATGACCACTCCTCGATTCAGTGCGGACTACCATTTGTAATTTTCGTAATAATTTCATATAAATACTTGTAAAAAAATCTATGAAAGACTTTCCAGTCATTTTGCAACCTCTTAAACTCACTTACACACTATTTCATCAATTTTAAACAAAACACATAAATCGTCACATTCGGCACTGTAGTCAAAATACTAACTTGGCCTAATTTATAAATCACAACTCCAATTGAATACACATCGGAAGTTATTGGAATATTAAAGAAGGAAACTAAACTGATGCTGATAAGATCATTTGTGTCTCTGTGGAGGATTTTATAGTTACGGCACTATCTACGTAAGTAAACTAAATTGTTTATAACATTTTTATTTGTTTAATTAGAAAAATAATCTGCGCATTATTGCAGGCATTCTCCACTTTCGTCTGATGTATCACGAGTGTGACTTTCGTTATAGATTCAGTTGTCACTTACTGTAAACAACAATGGCAATAATATCAATAAATTTTTAACTATTAAAGCTTCAGACATGGATTTATGTTCAGTGAGCCCGTCCCACTGCCGGTATTTCTCTAGCATGCTTGTAACAAGTTGTACATATTTTAGTTAAAACAATACTAGTGACGAAATTTCATGTCACAGGTCCCTTCATATTAGCTCGTCCCGGGACCATGTCGCCGGACCACACATCTTTTTCTACCTGGAAAAATCTCGATGACCGCTGGGCCTCGCAGCTTGCTGGCCGCTTTTACTTCCGCTCAGCTCGTCTGTCACAGTTCGTCTGACAGCTGGCTGCCGCCCCGACAAACATTTACATCGACCTGTCGGATTCAGTCCGTCCCGCTGAAGTCAAACCAGCTGCTTGTAACGCTATAGCATCTTAGGTAATGGCAGGTGCCCACTTCCGCCATTCATAAATCCTGTTTATTTGTCATGAAGGTACGATGGTCTTGTGACCGTGGGGTTTACATCTAGGGTTGCCAGATGTTCGGACTTAGCCTGGTATGTCCGGCTTTTTATAGTCGCATCTGGTGAAATATTGACACGTTCGGCTTTTGTCAGAGTTTTTGGCGATGAACTAGAGAACGTACAAATAAGACGCATTCCAAGCTAATGATGTATTACCTATTAATTTTACAATTGCCTACGGCAGAACGCGGATCTGACGGGGCCGAAGGCGTCCGACAATACTCGATAGTACACGAATGACGCTCGTGGCTCGACACTGTACAGTCACGCTATTGTCATAGTGCGTAACTACTGCTGTGTATTCTTAGCGTCTGCTGAAATAGACGGTGATCGCGCATATATACGTTATCGAAGAGTACCCTCAGACAGATAAGTCTTGATTATTAACGTAGTTCAGTTCTGTCGAAAAGAAAACCGGAAAAATTTGATAACACTGTTAGAAAGCGCTCTGGACAGAGCAGCAGCCGCAGTAGGAGTGTAAGAACAGTGCGTAATGTTGTGAACGATATTAAGAAAGCCAGAATGGTCAGAAAATTGACACCAAGGAAGAAGAAGAAAACGAAGTGTGTAGACGATTTTGTTAGGTGTTTACTGATAATAAAGTTCTTGGAATCTTACGATATTAAAGGCGAGTTGCCCACTCTTCGAAAGTTTTACAATTGGGTGAAGAAGGACACAGACGTTAATTTCATGAGGAAATGAACCACTTTATGGAAAATTTTGGAAGATGTAAGGTTTCGTTTTAAAAAAATGTAAAAATAGACGAACATTTCTGGTTGAGAGCGAGGACATTGTAGCACTGCGTGCACACTTAGAACTTTGGGAGAACGCGAGAAAGGTGCGAAGAAAATCGTCGTGCATACTGATGAAGCATGGGTGCATACACACCACACTGTCAGTAAATGTTGGCAGCATAGAGAATGGTTCAAATGGCTCTGAGTACTATGGGACTCAACTGCTGTGGTCATAAGTCCCCTAGAACTTAGAACTACTTAATCCTAACTAACCTAAGGACAGCACACAACACCCAGCCATCACGAGGCAGAGAAAATCCCTGACCACGCCGGGAATCGAACCCGGGAACCCGGGCGTGGGAAGCGAGAACGCTACCGCACGACCACGAGATGCGGGCGGCAGCATAGAGACGTACCAGGTGTGCGGAATAATGGGAGTTCTGGACAAAGAGTAATAGTGGTTCATTCGGGAGCAGAAATGGCGTTCATAGAGAGTGCGGAGCTATGATCGATTTCTGCTGCTGGTTATCAAGATTTAAGTGAGTTTGAGCGTCGTGTCATAGTCGGCGCACGAGTGATGGGACACAGCATCTACAGATAGCTATGAAGTGGGGATTTTCCAGTACGACCATTTCACGAGTGTTCCGTGAATATCAGGAATCCGGTAAAACATCAAATCTCCGACATCGCTGCGGCCGGAAAAAGACCCTGCAAGGACGGGGCCAGCCTGCAAGAACGAGGTCAGCGACGACTGAAGAGAATCGTTCAAAGTGATAGAAGTGCAGCCCTTCCACAAATTGCTGCAGATTTCAATGCTGGGCCATCAACAAGTGTCAATGTGCGAACCATTCAACGAAACATCATCGATATGGACTTTCGGAGCCGAAGGCCCACTCGTGTGCCCTTGATGACTGCACGACACAACGCTTTGCGCCTAGTCTGGGCCCGTCAGCACCGACAAAGGACTACTGATGACGGGAAACATGTTGTCTGGTCGGACGAGTCTCGTTTAAAATTGTACCGAGCGGATGGACGTGTACAGTGTTGAGTGTTACTTAAGTAAATAAATTAGTGAAATCAAAGTGAACTAGAAATTAGAATATAAATGGAAAACTTGGTTTAGTTTAGAGAGTTACATACTGGCATTCAGCGTGCAGAACAGCAGAACAGAAGAGACAATGACCGTGAAGTCAGCAGTTCCACATAAGCGGGCGCTGTCGATTCAGCCGTCAGGGCATCGCCCGACCGGCTCACGTGTTTCTCAGTTGTCGCATGTGAGCAAAGGCCCTCGCCTACATTCCAAGAGCCAATGACCGACGTTAAGAAGATTCTTCGAGAAGCTTTTCAACGTGACGGAAGAGGCAATGACCGGCTCACCCGTTTCTCAGTCGTCACATGCGATCAGAGGCCCCCGCCTACATTCCAAGAGCCAATGACCGAGGTCAAGAAGATTCTTCGAGAAGCTTTTCAACGTGACAGAAGAGGCAATGGCCGTGAAGTCGTTCACCTCCAGTGAACTGAAGTGAATAAATACGCGAGACGCGGTGGGCCCGACAGATGAAGACAGATAAAGACAGACGGAGACGAAGACGAGAGACGAAGGAAGAAAAGAAGAGTAGCAGTAGTTTTCAGTCAGTTTCGGTGCTGAAGACCGTCATGCAAGAAGAGACTACATCATGCACAGTCGCACCAAGTCCGCCGCTGTAATGGAATAGCAAGCAGCAGCCGCGGCGCCAGAAGACAGAAGTTAAAAGGTATTGGAAGTCTGATTTTTACGTACCCGGGTGACTCGTGAGGACGGGAAGGAGACGGCCTCACCTCAGCAGTCACCTGTGAGCTGGGATAAAGACCTGACAGCCGAAGACTGGCAAGCGGGAGTCCGTGGTTCGAGTTCGGGACACTGGCCTTGCCCCGCCGCGCCGCTCCGCTGGTCAACGCACAACACACGCGGCCGCTTAGAGAAGAGAAACACTGGGACGCCACATTCAAGGTATCACCATCCGATGCACAACGTCGCTCGCAATAATTAAACGGGCCACCTCGCGCTGCGCGTCTCCGGTCAGCTGGGCGAGACGGCGACACGAGATACACACCGCTACGCGTAATCAGACGCCGCCGCCGCCGCCGCTGCCGCAGCAGAAGGCTACGCAAACGACACGGCTGCCGCGCTCCGAACCAGAACGTCCCAGTAAGATACAGTTGTACGAAACTTCCAATAAAAGTTATCTTATGTAAAATGATGTTTCATTCGACCTCATACCCGAGCCAAGGAAGAACCCACCCTGCCCACATGTTGTTAAGAGAGAAAAGTTAATTTATTTAATATTTTCACCCTGACAGAATGCTTTAGAATGCTCATCCTGACAATTGACAGCATCCAAAGAGAAAATCCAGTTACAGAAGTGTTACATTTAGTAACACAACTGTTACATTTGGTGTCAGAGAAAAAACCCTTGGCTCAATATGAGGTGTGAATGACAGTCACTAATGGTCCCCAGTTAGTATTTTTTAATGTCTGAAGGGATAGAGGTTTGCACATCAGTCGTAATACACTCCTGGAAATTGAAATAAGAACACCGTGAATTCATTGTCCCAGGAAGGGGAAACTTTATTGACACATTCCTGGGGTCAGATACATCACATGATCACACTGACAGAACCACAGGCACATAGACACAGGCAACAGAGCATGAACAATGTCGGCTCTAGTACAGTGTATATCCACCTTTCGCAGCAATGCAGGCTGCTATTCTCTCATGGAGACGATCGTAGAGATGCTGGATGTAGTCCTGTGGAACGGCTTGCCATGCCATTTCCACCTGGCGCCTCAGTTGGACCAGCGTTCGTGCTGGACGTGCAGACCGCGTGAGACGACGCTTCATCCAGTCCCAAACATGCTCAATGGGGGACAGATCCGGAGATCTTGCTGGCCAGGGTAGTTGACTTACACCTTCTAGAGCACGTTGGGTGGCACGGGATACATGCGGACGTGCATTGTCCTGTTGGAACAGCAAGTTCCCTTGCCGGTCTAGGAATGGTAGAACGATGGGTTAGATGACGGTTTGGATGTACCGTGCACTATTCAGTGTCCCCTCGACGATCACCAGTGGTGTACGGCCAGTGTAGGAGATCGCTCCCCACATCATGATGCCGGGTGTTGGCCCTGTGTGCCTCGGTCGTATGCAGTCCTGATTGTGGCGCTCACCTGCACGGCGCCAAACACCCATACTACCATCATTGGCACCAAGGCAGAAGCGACTCTCATCGCTGAAGACGACACGTCTCCATTCGTTCCTCCATTCACGCCTGTCGCGACACCACTGGAGGCGGGCTGCACGATGTTGGGGCGTGAGCGGAAGACGGCCTAACGGTGTGCGGGACCGTAGCCCAGCTTCATGGAGACGGTTGCGAATGGTCCTCGCCGATACCCCAGGAGCAACAGTGTCCCTAATTTGCTGGGAAGTGGCGGTGCGGTCCCCTACGGCACTGCGTAGGATCCTACGGTCTTGGCGTGCATCCGTGCGTCGCTGCGGTCCGGTCCCAGGTCGACGGGCACGTGCACCTTCCGCCGACCACTGGCGACAACATCGATGTACTGTGGAGACCTCACGCCCCACGTGTTGAGCAATTCGGCGGTACGTCCACCCGGCCTCCCGCATGCCCACTATACGCCCTCGCTCAAAGTCCGTCAACTGCACATACGGTTCACGTCCACGCTGTCGCGGCATGCTACCAGTGTTAAAGACTGCGATGGAGCTCCGTATGCCACGGCAAACTGGCTGACACTGTCGGCGGCGGTGCACAAATGCTGCGCAGCTAGCGCCATTCGACGGCCAACACCGCGGTTCCTGGTGTGTCCGCTGTGCCGTGCGTGTGATCATTGCTTGTACAGCCCTCTCGCAGTGTCCGGAGCAAGTATGGTGGGTCTGACACACCGGTCTCAATGTGTTCTTTTTTCAATTTCCAGGAGTGTATTTTCTTTATTTAGGAGTTTGTTCTCTCTCATAATTTTAAGAGTTTGTCGAAAATATTGAAACATCCTTTTCATTCAGTGTGGTAAGATTGTATAACTAACAGTTTGTAAAATGATGACACGAAATCGTACAAAGTCAGAGTCAGCACCACAAGCGGTTTCTACTGAGGAAGCTATTCAGAGCTTAGTTAATCAAATAGCACAGCTTAAAAATGATAATAATGCATTATTTAAACAGTTGAGTGAGGTTAGGCAAACCAGTTCAATCCCTCCCACCCTAGATTCCTCAGCAGCAGCCTTAGTAACTCCTTATTCAGGTAAACCTGGCGAGGACATAACAGCCTTTTTTGATGATTTAGTAGCAGCTGCAAAGTTAGGATCATGGTCAGATGAACAGCTCTTACAAATGACAAAGTTAAGATTGACAGGAGAGGCTAAAGCACACGTCTTATACCATGAGGAATTACGGAATGCTCCAACATTTGAGGAATTGAAGAAAGGATTGCTTAAACGTTTTCAAAAACAGAACAGCTGTAGATTTTATAGGGAAAAATTAAACACTATCACTGAGAGGCAAAACGAGTCGTTAGAAAGCTTTGTAGATAGGATTAGAAAAGTTAATATTAACACCTATCAGTTGACAACTAGTGATGAAGCAAATAAGGTTATTTTACAAGAGGCAGAAGATAGAGCTCTGGACACATTTTTACGTGGGTTACCACCTGAAACGTCCCGTCGTGTCAGGGCAGAGTTTCCTAAAAATTTAGCAGAAGCTGTATCTGTGGCGACAGCTTTTGAAGAAATTGACATTGCCACCAGATACAAGGAGAAGCGAAATATATTTTCAGCAGGAGTACGATGTTTTAGGTGCGATCGACAGGGACATATAGCAAAAAACTGCAGACAACCTCAATGCACTAATTGTCAAAGAATAGGTCACACATTCAAGGAATGCAGGTCTAAGAAAGTTTTTGGAAATAGAAATCAGTTAAACTCAAACGGGAATGTCGGAGCCGCCGCCAGGCGTTCCCAATAAAATTTCATGCCATTAAGGCGAATGTGAAGGCGGAATGCTGGTTATCTGCTACCATACAGGATAAAGAGGCAAGGATACTGGTGGATACAGGCGCAAACGTATCAATAGTAAGTAACGAATGTATTGGAGAAAAGAAATATGACCCTCCAAGGTATAGATTGAGTGGAGTAGGAGGAGGTACAGTGAAGTCATTAGGATGTACATCACTGATTTTCTATATTCACGGTGTACAATTTCAAGAAGATGTAGAAGTGGTAACAAAGGTAACTGACGGGTACGACGCGATCCTAGGGTTGGATTTCCTGAATAAACATCACGCTAAAATCGACCTCAGACAGCAAACTGTAGAACTTAGCGGAATAGTGTTTCAGCTAGGTGACACCGCTGCAAAGGGCCCTCTGCCGCAAGATTTCCCTAACCGGAAGGCGAAATCAACTATACTGCGTGCAACGTCCTTGAAGGTTGATTCGCGGGATCAGATACCATCTGGCTCAGGAAAACTTCTCTGGATGACCGTTGACCACGAAGTACCTACAGATGCAGTGTGTCTAATAGAGCCTTTAGAGGAAAATGAGGAATTAGATGTATCACATTGTTTTGTACGTAGGAGTGTTGTACGGGTTCAAGACGTTGAGGGAGAAAGAAAAGTACCGGTACATATTGACAATTTCGGAGTGGAGGACAAAGAGTTGCATAAGGGAATATTAGTGGCTACAGTCAGTACTTTTGAAGAAGAAGATTTCATTTGGTCAGATATTAATGATGGTCAGAAACCAGACGCCTATAAAACCGCATTGCGCCAGAAGATTGAGCATTTGAAAGGAAAGGATAGAGACACGATAGAAGCAGTTTTAGTTGAGTTCCAAGATTTATTTAATGCAGAAGGTCCATTGCCAGCAACAGACATCGCACAGCATAGGATCCCAACAGGAAATAGCCCCCCAGTTTATAGGAAGCCTTATAGAGTTGCGCATCACTTACAGCCAGTACTGGATGAATTTATAGAACAGCATCTAAAAGATGGAATTATAGAATATTCTGATTCGCCTTATAATTCAAATATTGTAATTATTCCAAAGAAGTCTCCCGACGGTACGAAACGATATAGATTTTGTTGTGACTACAGGCACCTTAACAAACAAACTATCTCAGATGTTTATCCTCTTCCAAACATTACAGATATCATTGACAGTTTGGGTAACAGTAAATACTTTTCAACAATCGATCTACGTAGCGGATATCATCAATTGGAAGTTGCACCTGAAGATAGGCATAAAACAGCATTTTCTACCCCTGGAGGCCACTGGCAATTTAAAAGAATGCCTTTCGGTTTGAAAAATGCACCAGCAACTTTTCAAAGACTACTCGATGGAGTATTGCGAGGACTCGAAACTCAGAAATGTTGTGTATATCTAGACGATATTATTGTATTCTCCAGAGACATTAATGAACATGCTGTGCGTCTGCGTAATGTTTTTCAGAGACTTAGAAAAGCTAAATTAACATTAAATATGGAAAAATGTAGTTTTGCATTGACAGAGGTTACATACCTAGGGCATGTCATTAGTGAAAAAGGAATTAAAACAGATCCTCGATTAATTTCGGCAGTTAAGGACTTCCCAACACCACAACGCGTTAAGGAAGTACAAAGTTTCATTGGTCTCGCATCGTATTACCGAAAATATGTTCAAAATTTTGCTGAAATTGCCCGACCCTTAACCCAATTATTGAAAAAGGGTGCAAAATTTCATTGGTCTGAAGATTGTGAATCTGCATTTCAAACCCTTAAAGATAAGTTAACACACAGTCCAGTATTAGCCTACCCAGATTATAATAAAGAATTTATTTTATCCTGTGACGCAAGTGGACATTCAGTAGGAGTTGTTTTGAGTCAGAATATTAATGGCGTGGAACACCCCATAGCCGATGCTTCGAGACAACTAACAAAGGCAGAAAGAAATTATTCCACAACGGAGAAAGAATTGTTAAGTGTTATTTATGGTATCAAATACTTTAAACGCTACTTGTATGGTAGAAAATTCACGGTCATTACAGACCACGCAGCTTTAAAATGGTTGCTTGGATTAAAGGATCCATCTAGTCGTCTTACCCGTTGGGCCCTATGTCTTTCCGAAATGGATTTCGAAGTTATCCATAAACCAGGCAAAAAACACACAAATGCAGATTACTTAAGTCGGAAAATAGCACTTTTGGAAGCAACAGGCCGAGATACTGAGGACTGGAGAAAGGCACAAGATGAGGATACAGAATGTAAAAAATACGCAACTCAAAAACAATTTTGCTTTGAAGATGGTGTATTATGCCGTAAAACAAAACTTGGACCGCGAATTGTTGTTCCCCAACACCTTAGACAAGAAATAATGGCAGAGGCCCATGATCATATCCTTGCAGGACACGGTGGACAGCGGACAACCGAAAGACGAGTAGCAGAGCGATTTTGGTGGCAAACCAGAAAGCAGGATGTTGCGCAGTACGTTCGTAATTGCATTGCGTGCGCACAAAGAGCTGAACTTTCTCGTTCAAAAATACCCTTACAGAGGCTCCCCGAGGCTTCATGTCCATTTCAAATCTGCGGAGTGGATCTCTACGGACCATTTCATAAAACACCTGCTGGTAATAAGTATGTTCTTACAATTATCGATCACTTTTCACGCTATCTAGCTATGGTGAGTCTCCCAGATCAGCAAGCAAATACAGTTGCCCAAGCTTTAGTTAACAACTGGATACTCAAATTTGGAGTACCTGAAGCTATTATCACAGATCAGGGATCTAATTTTATGTCTGAATTAATGAAACAGCTATGCCACTTATTAAAAATACGCAAATTACGCACAACTCCGTTACACCCTCAGTGCAACGGGCGCACAGAAAGAGTTCATCGGGCAATTGGCAAGATGCTTAGTTATTATATTAACGAACAACATTCTAATTGGGATACGTATTTACCAATAATCGTGTCGGTATACAATGCCAAAACGCATGAAGCAACTGGCATGTCACCTTATGAAGTGGTCTATGGGAAAAAAATGCCGTCCCCTTTTGATGTAATCAGGCAGAAAAACGGAAAAGTCGGAGAAACAGTAAGAGATTTCAGTCGAATGATGAAGGATGTATGGAAAAAGGTTCAAAAATCTAATACAAAGGCTTTGGAACGACAGGAAAGATTAGGTAATACCCAAGCTAAATATCCAAATTACAAAATCGGTCAGTGGGTTATGCTTTCAACTCCTTACATAGCGAAAGGAAAAACGAAGAAATTTGTAACAAACTACAGAGGTCCTTATCAAATTATTGAGATCACGTCACCAGTCAACGTTAAATTGCAACTGCCCACCCGAACTACCATTGTCCATGCAAGTCGTTTAAAACCTTTTAAGGGCGCTCCAGATGTAATTCCTTCAACAATAGTGTCTGCTTTTCCGAAGGGTGGAGGAAGTTCCCGTAAAGGAAAAAGAGTAGCCACGCCAGCACAACATACAGACATGGCACCATACAATCTTCGTTCAAGAGTGCGAATGTCCTAGTTGAATCTTAGTAGACTGTGGATAATATACAAATGTAAATAATTAATAAATGATAATGGTTTATTTTTTAAGAAAAAAAAAGTTGAACGTAGAAACATGTAGATCTTGTAGTTAACAATGTATTCCTTCTTTTCTTTGTTTTTGTTTTTACTAGGTTGGTAGGTTCATAACCATGTTGTTTGCTTTTTTCAGAAAACGCCATACAAGCATTTCCTACACAAAACCTATCCTACCTCAATGACTCCCTTGACAGTTCCCTTCTGAAGTCATAAACTCACAGCAAGGCAAAATTGATGCCAAGGTTATGATGCAACATGTCTTAAAATTAAAAGGTGAACACAAAACTAAAATTATAATGCTAGGAACGGGTATATCTGGAACCTTTGTGTTGGTGTTTCTGCTTTGTACCGTTTTCTTTAATTTACGACGAAAAAATAAACCAAATAATAATATACCACTTCATCAAACCCCTGTTAATTGGATACCACACTCTTAACTGGTGTACTTCAGCAGTTACTTTTGAGCATTAATGTATTAATTTTGTTTATTGTACTTCATTCTTTATTAAACAGTCTCTTGTTAACATAAACAATACTGTAGAATAGATATTCTTGCATTAGTATAGGGTAGATTAAACAGCTGTTGCTCTGTAATTTTCTAAGTGCAAAACCTATTTTTTGTTTATTCATTGTCATCAAGATATGTTACACTTATTACAACCATTTATGTAAGAACTATGTGATTCATGACCGTACAGTGCTTTTGTAAAGTGATAAAGTATTTTCCACATACTTAATGTGAAGCGTGTGTAATCTTCTAACTCGAAAGTTTTCAGTGTTGGTGCTTTTGCCGTGTGAAGAGTGGAGGAATGTTGAGTGGTAAATTCGAGGGCGAATTTCTCCGAAGGGTGGAGGAATGTTGAGTGTTACTCAAGTAAATAAATTAGTGAAATCAAAGTGAACTAGAAATTAGAATATAAATGGAAAACTTGGTTTAGTTTAGAGAGTTACATACTGGCATTCAGCGTGCAGAACAGCAGAACAGAAGAGACAATGACCGTGAAGTCAGCAGTTCCACATAAGCGGGCGCTGTCGATTCAGCCGTCAGGGCATCGCCCGACCGGCTCACGTGTTTCTCAGTTGTCGCATGTGAGCAAAGGCCCTCGCCTACATTCCAAGAGCCAATGACCGACGTTAAGAAGATTCTTCGAGAAGCTTTTCAACGTGACGGAAGAGGCAATGACCGGCTCACCTGTTTCTCAGTCGTCACATGCGATCAGAGGCCCCCGCCTACATTCCAAGAGCCAATGACCGAGGTCAAGAAGATTCTTCGAGAAGCTTTTCAACGTGACAGAAGAGGCAATGGCCGTGAAGTCGTTCACCTCCAGTGAACTGAAGTGAATAAATACGCGAGACGCGGTGGGCCCGACAGATGAAGACAGATAAAGACAGACGGAGACGAAGACGAGAGACGAAGGAAGAAAAGAAGAGTAGCAGTAGTTTTCAGTCAGTTTCGGTGCTGAAGACCGTCATGCAAGAAGAGACTACATCATGCACAGTCGCACCAAGTCCGCCGCTGTAATGGAATAGCAAGCAGCAGCCGCGGCGCCAGAAGACAGAAGTTAAAAGGTATTGGAAGTCTGATTTTTACGTACCCGGGTGACTCGTGAGGACGGGAAGGAGACGGCCTCACCTCAGCAGTCACCTGTGAGCTGGGATAAAGACCTGACAGCCGAAGACTGGCAAGCGGGAGTCCGTGGTTCGAGTTCGGGACACTGGCCTTGCCCCGCCGCGCCGCTCCGCTGGTCAACGCACAACACACGCGGCCGCTTAGAGAAGAGAAACACTGGGACGCCACATTCAAGGTATCACCATCCGATGCACAACGTCGCTCGCAATAATTAAACGGGCCACCTCGCGCTGCGCGTCTCCGGTCAGCTGGGCGAGACGGCGACACGAGATACACACCGCTACGCGTAATCAGACGCCGCCGCCGCCGCCGCTGCCGCAGCAGAAGGCTACGCAAACGACACGGCTGCCGCGCTCCGAACCAGAACGTCCCAGTAAGATACAGTTGTACGAAACTTCCAATAAAAGTTATCTTATGTAAAATGATGTTTCATTCGACCTCATACCCGAGCCAAGGAAGAACCCACCCTGCCCACATGTTGTTAAGAGAGAAAAGTTAATTTATTTAATATTTTCACCCTGACAGAATGCTTTAGAATGCTCATCCTGACAATTGACAGCATCCAAAGAGAAAATCCAGTTACAGAAGTGTTACATTTAGTAACACAACTGTTACAACAGGTATCGAGACAACCTCATGAATTCATGGACGCTGCATGTCAGCAGGGAACTGTTCAAGCTGGTGGAGGTTCTGTAATGATAAGGGGCTTTTGCAGTTGGAGTGATGTGAGATCCCTGGTACGTCTAGAAACGACTCTGACAGGTGATTAGTACGTAAGCATTCTGTCTCATCACCTGCATCCATTCATGTCGATTGTGCTTCCGACGGACTTGGGCAATTCCAGCAGGGCAACGCGACACCCCACACGTCCAGAATTGCTACAGAGTAGCTCCAGGAACAGTCTTCTGAGTTTAAACACTTTCGCTGGCCACCAAACTCCACAGACATGAACATTATTCGCCGTATCTGGGATGCCTTGCAATCGGCTGTTAAAAGAGATCTCCACCCTCTTGTGCTCTTACGGATTTATGGATAGCTCTGCAGGGTTCATGGTATAAGTTCCCTCCAGCACTACTTCAGACATTAGTCGAGTCCATGCCACGTAGTGTTGCGGCACTTCTGCGTGCTCGCGGGGACCCTACACTATATTCTATATTAGGCAGGTGTGCCAGTTTCCTTGGCCCTTCGCTGCATTATGGACGAATACTGGCACAGACACACACTAATGGACGAAGCTACAGAGAGCGTAATTATTCAGCTTCAGCCAGACAGTGACAGTGAAGTTTCGTCTCGTGGTACTCAGGATACACCGGATGAGGCAGAATCAGACTCGACAGAGACGGCTGCTTCGGACAACAGCAATAGCTCTGCCGAGTCAGCAGATGAGACAGAACTCTGTGCATAATAGCTTAGTGTCCACCCCTTACATATGAATCAAAGGTTGTTGAAAACATTGCATGAACTTTTTTCACAAGGTCACGTTTTTTGTTCCCGTCTTTCTTTTATCATTTGGAATCCTCGTTTATATGATTTTAATTATTGTTATTTATCCATTACAATATTTAAACGTTTGACAATGCTGATGCATTGATTAAAAAACAAGTAGAATATGTAATCTGTTTCTATTGGTTGTGCAATGCGGTCAAAAATGTATTTCTCGCTAAAAGATTTCATGACATTGTGATTAAAGTCATCTCGATAAAGTTTTGAAAATTTAAAAAAAAAGTAGCAGCACCTGACAAGATTTGAATCTACAACCTCTTGGGGAGTAGGCATATGTGCTGGCCACTGCACTACTACAGGTGCCAGTATGGGCTATGTATGTTAATGGTATACATTCTTGCGCGAAATCCTGAAACTTCATTTTCGTCCATTACTTGCAAACGAGGGTCCACTATGGTGAATTGCTCCAGGATGTGATACCTAGGACCATAACCTACACCTCTTTATATATGGTTTCAGTCGATCCTTCTCCCCCCAGCCCCACCCCAGTGGCGACTTGTGTTTGTTAGTTATTAGGTAGTACAACAAAATTTCATTTTCATTTCTCATGGTTTTCCGTAGAATAATGTATTGACAGCGAATGTATTATTATTTGCTGCACGCTCAACTCAAATAATTAGTTCCAAAAACAATAATTTTTATTTTAATTTCGCACGATTCTCTGTAAAGAATGTGCTAATAGCAAATGTATTACGCGTTCGCTTCAGTTACTCGATCGTAATACAGCAGCTTTCTTTTTTCTTTTCCCATGTTTTCCTGTAGAAGAATATATTAAATGCGAGTGTGCCGTTGTCTCCTAAACGCACGCACAGCTACAATGCTCAGTCGTTAAACAAGAGTTCTATATTATCAATGTTCATTTCCACTGTTTTTCTGTACAAGAATGTGTTAACAGAACGTATATTTCTTTTATCTTTTGCACGTGTACCAAGTACAGTACACGAACTAAGTTACATTTTTATTGAGCGGAGGTATACCGTTTTTGCATCATCCTAAATCACCAATAGCAGCACACCAACAGTTCGTAGCAATTAGGTTAGGTCACGTTAGGTAAACTGAACGGGTAATAAGCGTAAGGAATAGATATAACGAGGAATATGGAGATATATCATAGGGATATATACACTAGATATTCCAACGAAAGCTATTTTTATGTGTGTATCTTACGTTTTTCTTCGTTGGCCGAACGAGCCATTAAGAAGACTGACCACTTAGTTGCTATTATAATCGCTGAATTACTATTTACAGATTGTATTTTTAGTTTAAGCACCTTTAAGGTTGATCTCGCAAAAGACTGACTGTAATTGAGTATTAATAAATGATCAGTTGACTGTATTTAAAAATGTCCCAACAAATTTAACACTGAGTCCGGCTTTCCTATTTTCGGACCTGTCAACCCAGTTACACCAGAACTGTTGAATACCTCTGACGTGAAAACTATTTCAACTGTATGAAGTCTATGCAACCAGTGTCATCTTCACGTCAACAAATCTTATTACAAAAATGGTTCAAATGGCTCTGAGCACTATGCGACTAACTTCTGAGGCCATCAGTCGCCTAGAACTTAGAACTGATTAAACCTAACTAACCTAAGGACATCAACACACCCATGCCCGAGGCAGTATTCGAACCTGCGACCGTAGCGGTCACGCGGTTCCAGACTGAAGCGCCTAGAACCGCTCGGCCACACCGGCCGGCAAATCTCATTACACAGCAAGTTCTACCAGCACCTAAAAATTCAATTGCCAAGGCCGATGGTATCGAGGGGGCTCAAAAACTAACCGGAAGAAAACACGAAAGAAAGACGATTTAAAAATTAAGCGAGAGAGGTATGCGAATTGTCCTACCCCCGTGTTCCTATCTCCTGTCTTCGAGAAGAAGTCTTTCCCTCGGCTTGCGACTGTAAATGCACGCTGTCGTCACAGTATCGTTCCTACAGTGTCATTTCGTAAAGAAAAAACTGCTATCGCATTTTTTATTATGGAGACTCGAGTTTAAGCTTTAATTACAAGCAAGCCAATATAAGCCTATCGCAAAATGAGGTACCCAATATTTTCCTTGCTTACTCTGCGTTGCTCTGTACGGAGCAATTTGGTTTCAAAGTTCAATATATATTGTTTTATTTTAGCTTGTAGTAAGGAGTGTCCCATTTTCGACGTCTTTGTTACGAACGGCTCACTTCAAAACTATATAGCTTGAAATATCTTTGTCCGATGTTAATGAAATTTTATTATACGTACGTATATTGGTAGCGGAATTCTCAAGTTACAGAATTTTTCAATCACCCAAAAAAAGTTTCTTATAACATTTCTAGAGCAACTTTTTCTCTGCCCAGGATAAACACGTAACAGAAAGCGTGGATTTGTTTTGAAGGTCTCGTTTGTGGTTGTAAGAAACTACAACCACTGTGACCATACAGTGTGGTGCTGATTTTATAAAGAGTTGTAGTTATGACTGGTCGTGTGCTTACTGGACATCGCGCTTAACAGTGTGCAGTGCACGGCTATGAATATGAATGCGCCGTTGCCGCGAACCCACGGGCTGCCGAGTAGACATCACGAATAATGTTTATGTGGCAACATTGTATGTGATACCTGTTTTGGTGTACTCCAGCCTACATAGTTGGCTCACGTTCATCAATGGAGTGCTTACTACTGCTTCGCTACGGCGGGTATTACACTATCATATTTCTTTGACAAAGAAAAAAGATCTTTGACGTGGCGCTAAAAAGATGTATTACATTGTGTCATATTTTTCGTCAAATTTCAAGATAGCGGATAACAACTTGTTATTATGCGCTGCAGATGTTAGTACCACAATTGTATTGTGTGTGTATTTGGAAGAAAAGCGGCGGAAAAAAGGAAACGTACTTGGATGAATCCATAGGTATTACGTCGATATAGTAAAAGCATTCAGCAAAATTTATTACAAGAGCTGCAAGTGGAGGATGTCAAGTCTTAGATATAAATTACTTGCGAATGGATGAGAGTGTATTTCAGTAGTTTCTCAGTCAAGTGGCTTCTCATATTACAAAACAGAATACTCATTTGAGAAATGCTATACCTGCAGAAGACAGACAAACTGTGAGACTGGTATTTCTTGATACAAGAGAGAGCTGCTCTAAAACATAGCACTCGAATATTACATTGCACATTAACCAAAGTAATTCCAGAAACATGATAGGCGATTTATAAACCTGTGAAGGGGGAATATGTAAAAGTAAACATATGTTTAGTAGGCTATATGGGCAATAAGAACTATTTTTATTTTTTAGTAAATTCATTAATGGAATTAGTGTTCCAACAACAACAAAATTAAAAAGAAGTACGAAACAGATGAAGCGCTTTTTAACGTGAGGCATCCAGGGTTCAAAAATAGACAAAGTAGAATGGAAATCTAAGAAAGAATTTTCTATTTTAGAGTGTGAACACATCCTCTATTCGGTTTACTGAAAAGCTGCTTGGATGTTTCCAGATGTAGAGGTGGATGGCTCTAGCTGTGATTGTGAACACATGTGGCCTGCAGCATGTTCCACCTATCTATCAACACAAATTAATAGCATGCACTCTGCCCATTGCTCATCCCGCCTCTCATCCTAGTCGAAGCAATTTTATAAGTTTATTGAAAAAAAAAGAGTCAAAGGAAAATACCAACTTGGAAGCCATGTATACAAATACAATTAGATGTACAGAGACATCAAATAGCTGTAGCGACTCCAGCGCTCCAAGCGGTCACATTTCCCGCCGTAGATTTCATCATATTTATTTGACGACAAGCGAGATTTGACAAAGTTCCCTATTACAACGTCAAATTTGTTTGACAAAAATATTTGACGTATCAACTCTGACAAAGAAATATGATTAACACCGGCCTAAGGTATGGTCGGCGAGCGGAAGCTGAAGCAAATATGCTATTTGACCGAGGGCTTCCTATTGCTGCCAACTGAGGAGTGGAGCGCCACGTGACGTTGGAGGAAGCAAGCTAGAAATGTGGATGAGATGAAATGATTTACTTACCTGTCCCTTCCCACCAGGCATTAATTTAGCGCTCCCAACTTTCAGTTGGTATGATTGCTGTTTAAATAAAGAACCTCTTGTGGTTGGTTATTGATGTTATGGAAGTTTCTAATTGTGCATATGGACAAGTTGGCTCTGAGCACTATGGGACTTAACATCTTAGGTCATCAGTCCCCTAGAACTTAGAACTACTTAAACCTAACTAACCTAAGGACATCACACACATCCATGCCCGAGGCAGGATTCGAACCTGCGACGTAGCGGTCGCGCGGTTCCAGACTAAAGCGCCTAGAACCGCTCCGCCACACCGGCCGGCGATGGACAAGTACATCCCGTAATTCAGGAGGTAACTTTTCTATAAAGTATGCTACGAGGTGACGTCCCTGGGAACCCTATATTTTGGCAGAGATTTAAGGCGAAAATCATTTGGAATTTTTAATTTAAATAATTTTAATTTAATTTAAATAAATTACATTTAGTTTTAGAATTACTTAAGTGTTGTTTCAGAACTCTGTTGTTGATATTACTTCGATAAATGAGGCCTACAGGAATTTACTTTTTATCACACATTTTGTACGGCTATTTTTAATAGTTCGCGTTAAAGAACTGTTAGAAAACTGAATTTTACATTTTAAAAAATTATAGTATCTCTGTAACAAGTAAATTTTCACGTAAAACTAAATCCTTGGGTCCATACTTAGCATTTACAATTGCCCTCAGTTACAAAAAGGAAGTCTGCAGAAGTGACAGTCATTGCTGTGATCACAATTTTCTTTACAACCACAGTGAACACATATGATTTTTTATTGGAGAAACGGAGGACTCCATCACAATTGTCCTGAAGCTCTTCCTCTCAATGTCCCTCCGCTAGCAGAACTGTGATCACTGGCTACTGTAAAATCGTCTCCTTTCCGTCTCTTTCTTGATCTATATTTCTGACATCTTCCTCCATCTACTGACAAACAAATTCATCGTTAAAACAGACACGTTCCTGCGAGCAAATTTTGTACCATACTGAAGAAAATAGGGACATAGGTCACGAGGCGCGGTCTAGGAGATCGCAGCGTACCCAACAACACGTCTCAACAACAAACGAAGAAGACGATAATGTAGCTCACAACAAAAAATTATTGAATTGACGATTTTAGGATGGTAGGGGGGGTATTTCAGCAGAACTGACCGTGGGGAACAAGATCGAAAATTTTCGTGCGTTCTGAGAGACCATACCTCGTGAGTTATGTTTAAAGCCGCAGGCCGAAGTAGAGGCTTCTTCTGAGCGGAATATAGGAACACGAGAGATAGGAGACCTCATGTACCTCTTTCAAATGTAAACAAACGTATGCCGTGCCACTGGACATCGACTGCAGTGCTCAAGCATCTGGTGACGTAAATCCACTGGAAGTACATTATTATGTATTAAACAAATTGCTGCTTACCGTAAAGAAATTCCTACTTCGAGTTATTTTGTTGTTATTCTAGAGCGAATAAAACTTTGATGCGCGCGAAATCCCCCGAGGCGTTGTTAGCTCTCACTGTGCTTAACTCTTATCCACGTATTTTTTGTATCAAATCTCAATGGACAGTTGGTTTCTACGTGCTTGCCAACGGTGCCCATAAATGCGCCCGTAATTAGGGATTTTGTTTCACTATCGCCGAGCCGCTCTTCATTTTTATTCAACACAAAATTATAAAATTTACATAGAAAACAATTGCAGTTAAGATAGTTTACGGATGGTGGTGAATGCGGGCGCAACTTTGGTATTTCTGTGGGCGTAATTCTGTGGGTATAATTCTGATACTTCATCACATACATTAGTTACTAAGCCAACAATTTATGACAAAATGTACTAACTAATTAGTGATGATGGATAGTGGAAATGACACGCAAACCATCTTTGCCAGCAGCTTTGCTCTGCCATTTACTGCTCAAAATTAAGAAGGAATAGATGATCAGCTTACAAACTTAACCGGCAACGGCCTTGCCGCAGTGGATGCACCGGATCCCATCAGATCACAGAATTTAAGAGTTGTCGGGCGTGGCCGGCACTTGGCTGGGTGACCATCCGGGCCGCCATGCGCTGTTGCTATTTTTCGGCTGCACTCAGGCTCGTGGTGCCGATTGAGGAGCTACTCGACCGAATAGGAGCAGCTCCGGCCAAAGAAAACCATCACAATGACCGGGAGAGCGGTGTGCCGACCACACGCCCCTCCTATCCGCATCCTCGGCTGAATGATACGGCTGTCGGATGGTCCCGATGGGCCACTTGTGGCCTGAAGACGGAGTGTTTTTACAACCTTAACTGATTATTCTTGAACTACCTAGTGCTTCATGACGTTTCACTCGAGAATGCAACTGACTGCACGCAGCCATATGAACAGCCCTAAATATTTAAATAAAGTTTTCTTCCTATACAAAACTAGAGCAGTACTCTCTAATCTTTACTCGTTCGCGGTTTACGTTTGTAAATGATCGCGGTTTACCTTTGTAAATGATTTGATCCTCAGGAATGGAAACAAGCTAGCGTCTGATTTTGTACAAAACAAATTTGTCATTAGAGCAGACGCCGCAACCACATTCGCAGCGCATGAAAAGGGAATGCTTTCTTCTTTTTTCTTATTTTCAAATTATGTATAAGATACTGCGCACGACGAAAATGTGCAATAGATTCTTCAATTACATTTCGGTCAGTGACATACATCAGTGACACCAACTGCTACGGTACTTCCTTTTCTCCTGTTTTTTCAGATTTTCCTACAGTAAAATAATGGTTCTGAGATATCGCAGACCCCATCCCCCACCCGAAACATACGTACACAGCGCACTTTCACACACACCATACGCTATTAACTGCTAATTGCTAACTGAGATTACTGATAAGGGGAGTATTTTCTGCGTTATCGATACGCTATAAATTCAAACGCAATACCTGAATGATATTCGAACACGGATCCCTGCCTTCAGCAGATCAATAGCATAGTGGAGAATGTTATTTGTAGCACATTGTCTGCAAACTCAAGAATCCTGATTTATTTATTCTTGTTTCATATATCATGCTCATGGAACGAGCTAGAAAATAAGTTTGTAGAATGTTGGTTAGAGAATTTACAAAGAAAACAATTAATAAAACACGAAAAAATTGTGAGAGAGCATACGAATAAATAACGCATTACAGGGAAATGTTCTCTGTTATTGCGAGAAACCCCTGTACAAAATAGAATGAGTGACCCACAAGGAAATCTTTCTTCCGGTATTAGAACACTTCGGGTTCATCCTTCGTTTGTTTTTTGTTTTTTGTTTTCAGTTCTTGAATCCCATTAAAAATGAAACCTGCTGAATAGTTCACATCTTACTGCTCAAACCTTAAGCAAGTGCTGTCGAAGAACACATTGTTTTTCCGTCTAGTGTTCACTGGATGGATTATAGCAGTTTCTTCACAGTGACTCAACACTGTCAACAAAAACCCCATGATGCAATATAAGTACAGGGATGGCAAAGTTAGATTTCCGAGACACCTAATCGACAGCCTACCAGGTATGTCCAACCTCTTAACTTACCAGGGCTACACTGGAAGACAACGAGTATTTTTGTGCCGCACGTTATATACTTAGCACTAACAATAACCACCAAGAAAAAAAAAGGTAGCGGGGGTGGACCAATGAGAGAAAAGAATAACACCGTGTTGCTGGAGTTTCAAATTGAAAATATTCAATTTATCAGGAAATTACATAAACGGAATCTTTTGGGAGGCCGCTTTGATACTTGCTTTGGGCCGGATCAGGTTGGACAGACCTTGCCTACACAAGAATCACGAACTGACACCGCAGTCTGACAGTCGTTTCTGGGATAAGAATATTCTTAATAACGGCACAGAGTTGCCCCAAAATAACTCCACATGAGATAAGAGATTGAAAGCCAGCAAAATAAATAATCCTTCCCTTTGCATTGTCGGAGACAGTGGAGATTATTCCAGTAGAGAAGACAACAGTATTTAGTTTCTCCACGAGATCTTGAACGTGACATTTCCAAGAAGGTTTTCCATGTGCTCTCTGTTCTAAGGATTTAAGCTGATCGACTTGGGTGACTGTTTGACCACCTTGGGACAATGAAATTTCACCTTTACGTGAATCCCGTCTCAGACACTGCATATTTTGCGCTCATTTCAGAACCTCCTCTGGCTTCTTTTTAATGTCATTTAGCAGGCAAATGAGTGATTTAGCTGTGGTCCGGAAGTATGGATTTTTGACCATCATTTGGCTTCTGTTCTAGCTTTATTTTCCCCTTGAAACAGGAAAGCTTTAAAATCCACGTTGATTACAGGAAAATTACTCGCATTGAACTAAAATTTTAAAAATAGTTTCAATATTCCATGAAAACGTATTACTAGACTGAATTAAACAGCACAACAAAGCAAGCTAAATCTTTATTGGAGGTGTGTTCTGAGCTCGTCAGAATACACGTACACAAGACGAAAAACAAAGAGCTCGGATCCGTACTGGAAACGCTGTTGCTGCATAGCATAGTATCGCAATTTCATAATAATGAAAGAAATTGTTCTAAGCAAAGTAAATTTTGATTCATGCAGGATGAGTCACAAGTCATACACTTGACAGTTGCAATAAACAATGTGCCAACAACAGAACTGAGGAGGGGAACGGCGAACTTTTATTCAGTGCAGTAATACGAGTATTACAGTGGAGGTATGTGAAATTTATCTTGTAAGTAGCTAGCAGAAACATTATGCAAATTTTTTATTGTGAGGAAAAGTTATACAAAAGAAACTGTCATGAAGATGTTTATTTAAATACCTTTTTCGTCAAAATATCTAGATTTGAAAAATGGGCTAATATTTTATACTCGTGTCACAGAAACAAAATTTTCAATTTGTTATATTGCATTCGAAGTAATGGTGCGCCCAGAAATCATTTCTCTAATGAGATGCTCAAGGCTCGCCTCTAAATTTTTATTTTTTTGCTTTTCCCTGCGGCTGTTAAAACCATTAAAATCAAAGATCGTGCACGCGTTAAGAAATGATGCAAAATCCTGTGGAGCAGTTATTTCGTGAAGTCGTTTTAAACTGAATTACGTACCTGATATGAGTAAATTATTGTTCGAGAACTTGATTCCAAAGTAAAAACAAATTCCATCCAAATAGTAACAGCGTTGATTACGTTTTGGCTTGCCTGTGTACAAAATATGATCAAATTGTTCTTCATATAGTTGGAGTTATCTAACAATATCTACCTTCCTGGATTTTGATATACGTTGAAAATGGTTCAAATGGCTCTGAGCACTATGCGACTCAACTGCTGAGGTCATCAGTCGCCTAGAACTTAGAACTAATTAAACCTAACTAAGCTAAGGACATCACACACATCCACGCCCGAGGCAGGATTCGAACCTGCGACCGTAGCGGTCACGCGGTTCCAGACTGAAGCGCCTTTAACCGCACGGCCACACCGGCCGGCGATATACGTCTTAGATACCTTACACAGTATAATTATTGCCAAAATAAAACTGCGCAATAATACTTTTTTCTGGCTTTTTTTTCGTAGTCACATTTAGCTTATTTGGTTTTGGAGAGTTGGCAACGCTGGCTCAGAAAGCCACTTGCTGATGTTACCGACTGCTGAATTAGCTACACAGTTTATATTACGCCCCATGTCTTTCACTATAACACGTGTCACCTGCAAAGAATAAAATTCAAAGTAACCTGTCACGGTCAGTGGCTACTCCCAGTGTGGCACACAGTTTTAACTTGTCGCGTATGATCAATGTCGCAACTTTCATGAACGAGCTGTCACACACATAATGAAACATTACCAGCGATGTCCAGAGAATAGTCGTTCAGTAACACTGTTATAAAATTCTGCATCCTCCTACACATCGTCTGGAAGCAGTGTGTGAAGAAAAAGCTTTTGTAGGCAGACATGTTCCATCAACCATGGAACGGGAAGATAGCTGATCTACAAGGAACAGTGCCTCATAGCTATTTGTTAGGTTTAAATACACAGTTATTTATTTATTTGTGAATAGCAAAAATCCTTGATGAGAGCGGATTGCTAGGATGTAGAAAGTGTCAGATAAATCACATTTCAACAATAGATAAATGGTATTCAAACAATTACATGAAAAGTGATGTTCAGTTGCTCAGACGAGAAGTCAGACGATTGCAATGTTAAAAGTGAGATATTAGTGCTGTATAGCAAATTCATACAGCAATGCATAAGTTCATCACAGCTGGCAAAGTATTGCAAACTGTCAAAAAAATAGTCATAAAAATTGTTAAAAAAAGTAAAAAAAGTAGAATGGAAAGAGCAGTTTTTTAAAGTCATATTCCCAGTGACCGATTTGACATGAATTGGAAGTTTATACCTCTAGGCTTGAATAATATACGCCCTTCTTTACCATAGTGATAATTTTTTTGTTTTTGTGTAGATCATGTTTAATTCTTTTAGCATGATCATGGCTGAAAAAGTGCATAAACGAAAAAATGTACTGCCATACATGTGAGCATCCGTAGCTGTTTGATTAAACGCCTGGTAGAGCATACAGGCTGGACTCATAATTTTGACGACCCCCTTCTGTTCCACAAAGACTATATTTAAGACAGATTTTTCCCTATTATGATGTTGTATTTCATAAACGACTGGAACTGTCCTATATGTACAGTTTTGATGGTATGAAACAAATCGTAACAAACCTAGTGGCAAATCCTTCCTAACTGTCCTTTAATCAGGGCAAAACGTGATCATGACGAGATATATTGTACGTAACCATTAATTGCAGTGGAAGAACTAAACAGACAAGCTACAAACTAATACGCTACAATACTTGAATTTGAACACAGTCCGGTGGCATACCTTAAACAAATGATAACCGTATTTTCGACAACTATAGTTCTGAACTTATTTAGCCACATTTTAAATTACATACTCCCGTGTTTCTCCGCGTCGAGAGGGAACATCCGTTTTACATTCAAAAGTACGCAGAGGAGGGGGCCCAGAAATTGTAATCGTTCGAGCAGAATAAATCTACCAACACAACTGTAATTAAACCACTTACTTTTTTGCTCCTTTTGGAACGTGTACAAGCAACAACGTCCGTAGTAATATGGTCTATTGGCGCCGAATTACATTAAGAAATCTTGTGAAAGGCTGAACTATTTGACGTGCAGAGAAATTTTGTATTATTGTTGCTATGTACTTGTTCGGGACGTCATGAAATTTATAAGAACTATTCTCCGCAAAGGCGCAAAAATTCTGATTATTTCTTTGATTACAATTAATGTAATATTAACAGTATAATCACAGATAATTAAAATTAGATGGATTTATGTTAACTTTTAAGTTGTTTCTATATGTTCACTTTGAAGCTGTTTCTATAATTTGCGACTGAACCCAAAGCATCTAAATATTCTATTGTCCATCAAGTAGCCACAACATGAAAACATGAGGAATCAAACACAATATTTTAAAATCCCGGGTTCATTCAACATTTATATCTAGAATTACGGAGAACAGTACGTGGAAAGTAGACCAAGGTAAGCATAGAACATACCTGCTATTCGCAATCTGTAACATTGTTTTCAGGAATCACTGATAATTTCTGATCTGTCGCTTACAACTTACCATTATTCGTCACTCGGCGCGGATGTCGCACGCTTTTGTAGAAACAATGAGGCATAATGTATTTTATCACTTAAAAGAGAAATCGTGAAATTAAGATAATGGCCGAGGCCAGACTGTCACTAGCTGCTACCTGTTCAAATGTTTAATAAGTGAGGCCCGAATATCCGATCTTGCTTTGTTTGGCTGCTTGCCCAGTATTTACTTTTTAATAATTACCCTCGGCCGCTTCCAAAACGAAAGAAATTATATTTCACGCTACAGAAACCTAAACGAAATGATAATAAGTTTATATTAACTAGCGCAATGAGCCGTCTCTGGGGCTAAACAAGGAGAGAGGGCAGCCCATGGTTTTGAGTGGTGATTATTAATTGATGACGTAAGAAGTATGAACTGCCTGTTAAACTGCTGAATCTTTTCCCACTTCTTTGTAGGGTGGTTGCGGATGAGCATTTGGTATACACCTCTAGACAGCTATAACCGATAAGCATTAAAATCATTTTTCAAGTTCTTCATAAATATTTGCGTACATCATTTGCCCACATATCACTTCAAGTTATTTTGCTAATATTTTACAAACTTGAAAATTTTCTAAGTTATTTTTATGCAGTTAATTCTTTATTGAACTCAAGTACTACTGTACAGGCGCAAATACGCTTGCTGGCTAGTGCCTTTAAGACAAACAACAAAATACAAACTCTCAACTCTAAGCCCATCAATGAATGAACTTGTTGCCGACTTAGAACGTCTGTTCCATCGTCTTAAAAGTAGCGGTTACTCACATACTGTGACTTCAGCGGTCTGCATTGGAATCATATAAATGTAGTGTCTGAGATTCCCATGATGAGTCACAACTTTAGCAACAATAATTAAAATGTGGCCTACGATGAACAAGTAACCACTCATTGTAGTCTCTTTCTGCAGGCGGGAAAAATGTTGTATTGCCCATTGGAGATTAGAAATGATTCCCCATTGAATTACATACGAACAAAAAAGGACACTAATTTTAACGTTCAGTCGACAACAAGGTCGTCAGAGACAGGAAACAAGCTTTAATTGTCATTTTCAAAAGAACCATCCCAGCATTTGCCTTCTGTATTTATAGGAACCACTGAAACCTTAATTCGAATTGTCGGACGAGGACAGCATCGCCGTTCACCTGAGTAAATTACATATACCCTACCTGTCAAATCAAAAATGGTTCAAATGGCTCTGAGCACTATGGGACTTAACTGCTGAGGTCATCAGTTCCCTAGAACTTAGAACTACTTAAACCTAACTAATCTAAGGACATCACACACATCCATGCCCGAGGCAGGATTCGAACCTGCGACCGTAGCAGCCGCGCTGTTCCAGACTGTAGCGCCTAGAACCGCTCGGCCACATCGGCCGGCCCCTAACTATCAAAAGTTTTCGATTACCCGTGATAAACACTATGAACTTTATTTTAGTGTGCAAATACTTGGTACAAACTAAACAGACCAACAAAATTCTCTCTCTTCCATGAAGTATAATACAATATGGTTTTGATTTTAGCCTCCACAGAGTATCCAGCCTTTGCCTTCAGAACACCTGCATAAACTCTTGGCATTCTGAAGATAAGATTTTTTCGTGTTTTTGCAGGTATAGTAACCCAATACGTCGGTAAATTATTCCATAAATCTTCAACCTTAGATGACCTGTCAAGTTCATCCCATAGCAGAGATTTAGGTGAGGTGACTGGCTTGGCCAAACATTTTTTTCAATTCCCCACGTTTCTCTTTCCTAATGCCATACCCTCTTAACACTTTAGAAGCATGTTTGGGATTATTGCCCTGTTACAGAACAAACCCTCCACCAGTAAGTCTCCTGCCAGATGGAACTGCATTGGTGATCAGTATCCTGCGGTAGCCTTCCTTCGTTAATGTAGTATTACTAGGCCCGTGTTGCTGGAAAATCAAGATTGCGCAACACTGATAAGGCGCGCTGGCTCTGCGCGCGCGAGTGGGGGCCGGAAGTTCTGACGTCATGTTGCTTGATAACAGTGTCGCGAGGCAGCAGCATGTTCATTCGACTCGAGGCAGCCGCACGAAGCACACAGCCATGCTTTATTCGAGGAGGATGTGAACATACACAAATTCAATCATATTACTACACATTGATCTTGCCAAAAGCCGAGAAGCGATTCTTCTTAGTGTTTTAGCTCCCTGGGGCATTCTGGGATGCTCTCTGTGTTCTCCTGGGTGCTCTGGGATGACCTCTGGGCTCTGCTGGGCACTCTGGGATGCTCTCTGGTTTTATTGGGATTGTTTCTCTGCTCATATAATTGCTTATCGCACTTTTGCAATTGGAGTTATACCTAACCGTAATTATGGAACATGTGTTGTTACAACAGACAAGCCATTTTCACTTTACACAAGGAATCGTCGTAGGATTAATGCAGATGAGAGGATAAATGTTTGGTGCAAAACAACCCCACACCATGACCGATTTCTACCATGCCTCACCATTGGCGTCACACACCGACTCTTCATACACTATGTGATCAAAAGTATCAGGACACCCTCAAAACATACGTTTTTCATATTAGGTGCATTGTGCTGCCACCTACCACCTACTGCCAGGTACGCCATATCATGGACCTCACTAGTCATTAGACATCGTGAGAGAGCAGAATGGTGCGGCCCGCGGAACTCACGGACTTCGAACGTGGTCAGATGATTGGGTGTCACTTGTGTCATATGTTTGTTCGCGAGATTTCCTCTCCTGAACATCTCTAGGTCCACCGTTTTCAATGTGATAGTAAGTGGAAACGTCAGGGACACGTTCAGCACAAAAGCGTACAGGCCGACCTCGTTTGTTGACTGGCAGAGACTGCCGGCAGTTGAAGAGAGCCTTTATGTGTAATAGGCAAACATCTATCCAGACCATCACACAGGAATTCCAAACTGCATCAGGATCCACTGCAAGTATTATGACAATTAGGCGGGAGGTGAGAAAACTTGGTTCAAATGGCTCTGAGCACTATGGGACTCAACTGCTGAGGTCATTAGTCCCCTAGAACTTAGAACTAGTTAAACCTAACTAACCTAAGGACATCACAAACATCCATGCCCGAGGCAGGATTCGAACCTGCGACCGTAGCGGTCTTGCGGTTCCAGACTGCAGCGCCTTTAACCGCACGGCCACTTCGAGAAAACTTGGATTTCATGGTAGAGCGGCTGCGTATAAGCCACACATCACGCCGGTAAATGCCAAACGACGCCTCGCTTGGTGTAAGGAGCGTGAACATTGGACGACTGAACAGTGGAAAAACGTTGTGTGGAGTGACGAATCACGGTACACAATGTGGCGATCCAATGGCAGGGTGTGGGTATGGCGAACGCCCAGTGAACGTCATCTGTCAGGGTGTGTAGTGCCAACAGTAAAATTCAGAGGCGCTGGTGTTATGTGTGGTCGTGTTTTTCATGGAGGGGACTTTCACCCCCTTATTCTTTTGCGTGGCACTATCACAGCACAGGCGTACATTGATGTTTTACGCACCTTCTTGCTTCCCACTGTTGAAGAGCACTTCGGGGATGGCTATTGCATCTTTCAACACAATCGAGCACCTGTTCATATTGCACAGCCTGTGGCGGAGTGGTTACACGACACTAACATCCTTGTAATGGACTGGCCTGCACCGAGTCCTGAACTGAATCTTATAGAACACCTTTGGGATGTTTTGGAACGCCGACTTCGTGCCAGGCCTCACCGACTGGCATCGCTACCTCTCCTCAGTGCAGCAGTCCGTGAAGAATTGGCTGCCTTACCCCAAGAAACCATCCAGCACCTGATTGAACGTATGCCTGTGAGAGTGGAAGCTGTCATCAAGGTTAAGGGTGGGTCAACACCATATTGAATTCCAGCATTACCGATGGAAGGCGCCACGAACTTGTACGTCATTTTCAGTCAGGTGTCCGGATACTTTTGATCACACAGTCTATGTTTTCCACAATATCTAAGAACAAATATTGGAATATGGCTTCCAAATACTTCAAATATAGATTCATTCACGGATAACACTTTGGACCAATGCCGCATCCTCCAGTTTTTATGTTTCTGTGCCTATTGCAATCTTTTCACCTTATTTCGTTTTCGCAAAAAGGATGTTTGGCCGCTATGCATCACTTTAAACCTTGTTCAGGAAGACGGAGTTGTATTGTTGACACAAAGACTGAAACTGTTCGCATACTATTTACTTCCTCGCGAATTTCATATGCAGTACGAGTTCTCCGGCGCTTACTCTGTACACATATGAACTTATCTCCTCCGTATGATATTACTCGGCCGGCCGGAGTAGCCGTGCGGTTCTAGGCGCTACAGTCTGGAGCCGAGCGACCGCTACGGACGCAGGTTCGAATCCTGCCTCGGGCATGGATGTGTGTGATGTCCTTAGGTTAGTTAGGTTTAATTAGTTCTAAGTTCTAGGCGACTGATGACCTCAGAACTTAAGTCGCATAGTGCTCAGAGCCATTTGAACCTTTTTTTTTATATTACTCGGAGTCTTCCAGATCACGAAACATTTTCATTGATATCCTAGGTGGCTCATACTACCCTGGGGCAAGAGGGGCGCCCCCCCCCCTCCCTCTCCCTATCTCTCAGAGAAGGTAAAAAATATAGTGTAGTTCGGTGCTTTTCATTTTTTTTTTTTTTCGAGAAAAGATTTATAAGTCTTTATCACATAGGTTCTCAACAGGGTCTGAACTGGAACTTCTTTTATGGCTTCTTACAAGTCGCCATTCGTCTTCCAAGATATTAAAAACATTCCGTACCCCTATAGCATAGCCATATCCAGCTAGGAACTCGTCGGGACATTCTGAGATGGGGTGTAGAAATGAAGTAAAAAGTTTATTTAATATAATTAGTTTTCATTTAGAACACTGTTCATGGAACTTGTTGCGGCAGTAGTAGTTGGTAAACCATATTTTTCAGAAGATTTCACCTTTTTCACCAAGTCTTTTTTCCCTTAGACGTATTTATAAAACTCCATACAAATTAGCTTATAGTTAAACTGGCACTGTAAAGACGGATTCCACAGTCCCTGGCAACAGTCGATTTCTTTCATCAGTCCACTGAGCCAACATCAGCGAAAATAATCTTTCCACAGTGGCATTGTGTGCTGGAATAGAAAAAAAAATACTCGGATAGTTTTAGCTAGTAGGCATTTACGTTCAGGTTTTAGGTTTCCTTAAGAAAGTAAATTCACCTTTCTTCAACGGAGTGTTTAGGCTTCCACACTTCCGAGTCACCCTTAGTTGCTAAAAAGCCCTTCAGATAAATATGTTCCTGAAAACAATTGTCACCTGAAATCTTCGCACTATTTTTAGTCAGGTACTTAATAGTGTTTTCAATGATCGCCAAATCTTGTGTTCCAGATAGCGTCATCCAATGAAATACTTGACATTTAATAAAATAAATAACCCATTTCTCTAAGTAATCAAATACTATGATATAGAAAGCCATTGTCTCTTCCTCGAATTTCGAAATCAAATTATTGTTTCTGGGTTAGGGCTCTTATTCTATATTTTTTTCAAATTCATTTTGGTTTGCATGCCAATAAAACCAGCAGTCTCCCTTTCATTCAGACAGCTTTGAGTTTCGATTAATATATATCTTATTTCTATTATCGAGACTTTATTCTTCTCCACGCTTTTCATATTTTTCTCAAACAGAGGCAAGTTTGACTGCAGAAACATGAAGTAAATTTCACTAATAGGGCTACTGAAAAAAATCTGAAATTATTTTAGGTGGTCTGTCTTCGGCGTCAAAAAACTATTTTAATGGAATCCAGAGCTTAAGAAGTCTCTCAACTACGGGCATTAAAGACAGCCGTCTTGTTTTGAATGAGAAACAACGTTTGATTGACATCAACGTATAAGCAGAACTTTTTCAGCTTCTCCGTCCTTGCTGTATATATTGAAAAATTGACGAGTATTTCAATGTCGGCAGTTAAGACTCCAGCAGCGCATGATATAGTATTGTGGAGAATATGGGCAGAGCATTCGTTTCCTTCTACATTTTTTCCTTGTTCTTCTTTAATTTGGTCAAACACATTCCGCTGGCCTTGTCGATGTAGCCCTCCTAATTTGGTATTGGTATTGTCTCCACAAAAAGTGATTAATTTACCTAATGGAATTTGCAGTTCTCTTAAAGTGTCTAAACAAAACTTTGCAACTGTCTCCGATGTTTCGTTATACAGCGAATCAAACTTCAACAGCTTCTGCTGGATTCCGTCAGTGTCAGTAAACTATTGAATAAATAAAGGAAACACCGTTCAATCCTTATGTTAGATTGCTTTGCGGTGACTTTGGAGTGAGCTACATTACGGCAGTCAAGAGAACTGAAGAATTGGTGATGCTTGACAACTTTATAAGCTGTTGTTAGTTCTGCAACAGCAACGAGCAATTCTTCCTGGGTATCTTCTTTAATCATGAATGTAGAAATGGGCTTTAATGTTCTAACATTCTGCGTGGTGTCTGTTTGTTCTAAGTCATGTCTCCCTACCACTTTCGCGCAACGACGCTCTGAGCGTGTTTTTTAGGGAATTGATTAGTTTGAACCTGGGACCTGTTGCTGGTAAGGAGTCGACAGACCACACATGACATGTAGAGTTCAGAAGAGTTCAGTGAGACTAGCGATGATATAATCAAATACTTAATGATTTCAGCGTCAGCTCCACTGCACTCCCTGTAAAAGAATCTTAATACTAACTAAATTTAGTGGAATGTGTTCAAGGCTTTCCTATTTTTAGTTAGCTGGTAAAATAACGTCGAAAAAGCAGTTAAGTTTACCATTGGAATTTTTATTCTACTCACAAAACATTGTTTATAAATTGCGCTATTGATGAAAGGAAATATTTTAATACAGGATGATAAAAACCAAGTGCGTTCAACAAAAATGTGAACGAATGTTCCCTGAATGGGTTTCCAAGTTCTGTAATGGATCGAAGGATGACCTATGCCGTATCACATCTATAATCTAGATTTAAATTAAGTTTCATAAAGGAGAAAACTATCTAAAATGGTCTACAGTGACCCTCAATTATCTTTAATTACTTATTTAACTTGTCGTAAATTACAGTGGATGATGTGGCTTCTCAATAATTATATAACAGAAAAATCATCGCGTTTCAGATTTTAACTTCCAGTAGCAAATGTGAATACCATGAGCTTTAATTGACGATAGACACTAGTATTACGCAAAAAGGCGATGTAACAGATGAGACTTCTGCAGTTCTGAGTGAAGCCTTATGCGCTCTTATGCGGCATCGCGTGCGTTCATTACCTTGTCGGTGGTTAGTCAGCGTCAGGGGGCGGCGGGTGGCGCAGCTCCACACACCTCTCCGTCTCGGTAGCAACTCTCTCTAACTTCTCCTTACTACAATTTGCTGAAGTTGGTTTAAGAAAAAGGTATCTGGCTGTGTTTTCAACTGACCAATCAGGGTCTCAATGTTAACCTTAAACTCCACCGACAAAAATTCTGTCTATCCAATGAGAAACGTTATACTTTTCGTGGTGGGGCAATGTTTTTAATGTTTGCTACGTAACAGAGACGCGTATAGTCTCAAGCTAAAACTTGCAGCTGGTATGGACCTTTTAGTGTTATCGTAAGATCTCTACTGTTCTTCTGGAGGGCTCTATCTTTTAACATGGGCTGTGGGCTGCTCTTGGCGATGTGGGTGTCCGTCCCTTATCGTAGGGCCTCCTAGCTTACACGACTGTCTCGGCTTCTGTTCTCGTTTCTCCCCTCGGAACTGCGTCTGTTTCACGGTGGAAAAGTATGACATGCATTTAGGCGTTCTTGTGTTAGTCTGTAGTATTCCATTTGCTCACTCGTTGATCGTATTGCTTTGGTTAATTTAATGTCAGGATTCATTCGGAGCTATGTGACATACTGCCGGATTTGCTATCATGTCAGGGATTTCGTGGAAGGTGTTGGATTTGCCTGACACCTTACAATGTCGATGCTATGGCGAATCTGTCTGCATGATTCTCCGTAGAACTGTGATGCTTCACATCTGCCTTACCTCCGTGATTTAGTGAGATGAAACAGCAGCAGAGGGCGTGTCGCGCGTGTGTTCGGTTGCTGGAAGTCTCCGACCATTGGGCCGGGATCACATTGAATACTGCAGGGAGTCCGTTACTTGTTCTTGGATGGAGGTCTTAGATATGGAGGGAGTACGATGAACTTGGTGCACAATATCGCGGTCCTCCCTTGTGGTGAACTGGTGAACAGACATGGTCGACCAGAAACTTGACAACGAGTATGCTTGCTTTCGCGTTCCCAAGCAGTCCAACATGAGACCACTGTCACATCCGAATGCCTCCTAAATCTGGCTATTACACGATTCGATCGCCCCGTCAAATGAAGACTAACAATGATGCCCCCTTCAAACTCTTTCATGTCCTGATAACGCTGTCTCGTACGAGTATACGGCTTCATTGTGCATTATTAAATTACGATACAACATTAATTTATGAGATGTCTCCAGAATGGGGAAGTAACCCTCATAGTAGCTTTCTTATTTTCCTCAGAATCCATAGTCCAGTGTTTACTGAAATGGTTCAAATGGCTCTGTGCACTATGGGTCTTAACTGCTGAGGTCATCAGTCCCCTAGCACTTAGAACTACTTAAACCTAACTAACTTAAGGACATCACACATATCCATGCCCGAGGTAGGATTCGAACCTGCGACTGTAGCGGTCGCGCGGTTCCAGACTGTAGCGCCTAGAACCGCTCGGCCACTCCGGCCAGCCCATTGTTTACTCAGCACTTTCAGTGGAATAATATTCGAGATATGTAGTTCACATAAAAGGAAGGAACTTACAAAACTCTCATTCGACCCATAAATGAGAATTGCTCTTTGGGCTAGAATGCTTACGAGGTAGGACTGATAGTGGAAATAGAGACGATCCAAGGAAAACCAGTGGGTTCCATCACATATTCGTTTAGTATGCGCAGAAAGCATCACGGAGGTGCTGATCCACCGCTTGTGGCAGACGCTACAACGTAGATGCTGCTTATGACGATGCGGTTTCCTGTTACAATTCGGAGAGTGTATTTTCCTAGGAGAGTCAGCCAACATATTCTCTCTTCCTATATAGATTTCGCGAAAAAATCACGAGGGTAAGCGTAGATATATTCGACGTCATACAGAATCTTGCCAACGATCATTCTTCCAGTGCACCTTTCGTGATTGGAAGAGGAGAGAAGGAATGTGACAGAAGTACAGGAAGTTCCCTCCACAACACACTGTGAGGTAGCATGCGGAATACAGGAGGGGCGCTCAATAACTAATGCAACACATTTCATTCTGGAGGCAGACTGAATTTATTTAGGATTCCTATACACTATACAGGGTGGTCCATTGATAGTGACCGGGCCAAATATCTCACGAAATAAGCATCAAACGAAAAAAACTCCAAAGAACGAAATTCGTCTAGCTTGAAGGGGGAAACCAGATGGCGCTATGATTGGACCGCTAGATGGCGCTGCCATAGGTCAAACGGATATCAACTGCATTTTTTAAAATAAGAACCCCCATTTTTATTACGTATTCGTGTAGTACGTAAAGAAATATGAATGTTTTAGTTGGACCACTTTTTTCGCTTTGTGATAGATGGCGCTGTAGTAGTCACAAACGTATAAGTACGTGGTATCACGTAATATTCCGCCAGTGCGGACGGTATTTGCTTCGTGATACATTACCCGTGTTAAAATGGACCGTTTACCAACTGTGGAAAAGGTCGATATCGTGTTAATGTATGGCTATTGTGGTCAAAATGCCCAACGGGCGTGTGGTATGTATCCTGCTCGGTATCCAGGACGACATCATCCAAGTATCCGGACCGTTCGCCGGATAGTTACGTTATTTAAGGAAACAGGAAGTGTTCGGCCACATGTGAAACCTCAACCACGACCTACAACAAATGATGATGCCCAAGTAGGTGTTTTACCTGCTGTCGCGGCTAAACCGCACTTCAGTAGCAGACAGATTACCCGAGAATCGGGAATCTCAAATACGTCGGTGTTGAGAATGCTACATCAACATCGTTTGCACCCGTACCATATTTCTATGCACCACGAATTGCATGGCGACGACTTTGAACGTCGTGTACAGATCTACCACTGGGCACAAGAGAAATTACGGGTCGATGACAGATTTTTTGCACGCGTTCTATTTAGCGACGAAGCGTCATTCACCAACAGCGGTAACGTAAACCGGCATAATATGCACTTTTGGGCAACGGAAAATCCACGATGGCTGCGACGAGTGGAACATCACCGACCTTGGCGGGTTAATATATGATGCGGCATTATGGGAGGAAGGATAATTGGCCCCCATTTTATCGATGGCAATCTAAATGGTGCAATGTATGCTGATTTCCTACGTAATGTTCTGCCGATGTTACTACAAGATGTTTCACTGTATGACATAATGGCGATGTACTTCCAACGTGATGGATGTCCGGCACATAGCTCGCGTGCGGTTGAAGCGGTATTGAATAGCATATTTCATGACAAGTGGCTTCGTCGTCGAAGCACCATACCATGGCCCGCACGTTCACCGGATCTGACGTCCGCGGATTTCTTACTGTGGGGAAAGTTGAAGGATATTTACTATCGTGATCCACCGACAACGCCTGACAACATGCGTCAGCGCATTGTCAATGCATGTGCGAACATTACGGAAGACGAACTACTCGCTGTTGAGAGGAATGTCGTTACACGTATTGCCAAATGCATTGAGGTTGACGGACATCATTTTAAGCATTTATTGCATTAATGTGGTATTTACGGGTAATCACGCTGTAACAGCATGCGTTCTCAGAAATGATGAGTTCACACAGGTACATTTATCACATTGGAACAACCGAAATAAAATGTTCAAACGTACCTACGTTCTGTATTTTAATTTAAAAAACCTACCTGTTACCAACTGTTCGTTTAAAATTGTGAGCCATATGTTTGTGACTATTACAGCGCCATCTATCACAAAGCGAAAAAAGTGCTCACACGAAAACATTCATATTTCTTTACGTACTACACGAATATATAATAAAAGATGGGGGTTCCCATTTTAAAAAACGCAGTTGATATCCGTTTGACCTATGGCAGCGCCATCTAGCGGGCCAAGCATAGCGCCATCTGGTTTCCCGCTTCAAGCTAGGCAAGTTTCGTTCTTTGTACTTTTTTCGTTTGACGCTTATTTCGTGAGATATTTGGCCTGGTCACGATCAATGGACCACCCTGTATTATTCCTCATTCTTTTGGCCACAAAAGCCCTATTTTTTCATCATAATCTCCTTCCAATGCGATGGCCTTACGCCACCTTACCGGGGCGGGGAGGGGGGGGGAGGGACTGTATGGCCACATGGTATCACTTTACTCGTCGACGTCGGAGCCAACGCCTTGCCGCATCATCCATTTACTGCTTCCTGCGCAGTACATCCTTCATTGGGTCCCTATGAAAATCGGGAAGTGCGAGATCAGGGCTGTGGGGTAGATGAGGAAGGACAGCCCAGTGAAGATATGTGAGCGCCTCTTGGGTGTTCAGACTTGAGTGAGTCCTTGCGTTGTCATGGAGAAGGAGAAATTCGTTTGTATTTTTGTGGCGACGAACAGGCTGAAGTCGTTTCTTCAGTTTTCTGGGGTAGTGCTTTACAGTTTATCGTTGCACCATGGGGGAGGACAGCCAACAGAATAACACTTTCAGAGTCCCAGAAAACCGTCGCCACGACTTTACTGGCTGAGAGTATGGTTTTGAACTTTTTCTTTGCAGGATAGGTGGTGTGACACCACTCCATGGCTTGCCACTTTGTTCCCGGTTCGAAGTGATGAAATTTTGTTTCATCGCCTGTGGCGATGTTTGACCAAAAATTGTGACGATCAGCGTCGTAACGCACAAGCAGTTCCGCACAGGTGGTCGTTCATTGCTCTTTATGGTCTTCTGTAAGGCTGCGAGGAACCCAGAAGACATGCACCGTTGAGAACCGCAACTGCTGGACGAGAGTGTCGGAATTACCAAGAGAGGCTTCCAGTTGTGCAGCGAGGTGTTTGACTGTAATCTGTCGATCACCTCGAATGAGAGTGCCCGTACGTTCCAACACAGCATGAGTCACAGCTGTGTGCGGTCGGCCGGAACACGGGAGATCGGACAGGTATGCGTGACATTGTTGAGATGGTGACAGACGCCTCGCCCAACGACTCCCCGTGCTTTTGTTCACTGCCATACCTTCGTAAACAGTCTGCAAGCGCTTATGAGTATCCGCTAAGCTCTGGTTTCCCGCCAAAAGAAACTCAATGACAGCTCCCTGCTTGGATAGCACCTTCATTACAGATGCCACTTTGAAGGCTACGTACAGCGCCACTAACGATCTGAACTTCATGAAACTGTAGGGGCTGAAGCGGGAACATTCTGCGATGTCCCACAAGAAATTCCGCATTTTTTCAACCGGAATTGCCGTGAAAAGAATGAGCTGCATTATTTATTGATTGACCCTTCGTACACTGCGTGAGAAAAAAGTGAAGCACCCAGAAAACATGGTCTGGTGTCAATGTAACGTAGTGCATATATACTTTTTCGGAGGATATATAAGCGATTAGAGTTGTAATTCTCTGTGCAAGTAGAACGCCGGTCAATGTGGCCCAGCGGTTCTAGGCGCTTCAGTCTGGAACCGCGCTACCGCTACGGTCGCAGGTTCGAATCCTGCCTCGGGCATGGATGAGTGTGATGTCCTTAGGTTAGTTAGGTTTAAGTAGTTCTAGGGGACTGATGACCTCAGATGTCGAGTCCCATAGGGCTCTGAGCCATTTGAACCATTTTGCAAGTAGAACGGCCAACAGGGTGCAATAGTGTTCTTTTTGTTTAGTGTTATTACCATGCATTATAGGGTGAATAAATGACGTAAACGCCGTCAGATGTTGAGTGATCACTGTGAACGACACGGAGATACCTCGTATACGTCTGGGTCAGCATTCTCAGCACCTGCCAGAGGTTGAAAGGGACATAGTCGTGGGACTTTGTTTGGTGGTTCAGTCGTGTAAAGTCCTGATTTAGAGATCATTCGGATGTGACAGAAGTCCAATTTGGACTACATGGGAAGGTGAGGGCAGGCGTACTCGTCGTCAAGGTTACAGTAGAGCAAGTCTGACCACGACAAGGGAGGATGGCCGTATTGTGCACCCAGCAGATCGTCACGTCTTCTCATCTGTGCTCGGCATCTGAGAACAAGTAATGGAATCCCTGCAAACATTCTGTGTCATCCTGCACCATTGGTCGGAGACTTGCAGCCGTCAGGCTAGGGAATTCCCATCACATGCGTAGGTTGCTGTTAAAGCCACAATACAAACGGCTGTTTGGAATAGTGCCGTGACCAGGAAGCGTGGACTCCTGAAAAACGGGTCGCATTGTGTTGAACAATGAATGGCGCCCTCCGTTACCCCGGATGACTATAGCGAAAACCTGGGAAGAGGTCCCATTGTTTCAAGGTTTGTAGAGATGCAGCTGTGTTGTACCTTGTGTCAGGGTGTGAGGATGTATTGGGCATGACTTCAGATCATGGATGATAGTGATTGAGGGAACTCTGATGTCAGAACGGGCCAGTCACTGTGGCCGAGCGGTTCTCGGCGCTTCAGTCCGGAACCGCGCTGCTGCAACGGTAGCAAGTTCGAATCCTGCCTTGGGCATGGATGTGTATGATGTCCTTAGGATACTTAGGTATAAGTAGTTCTAAGTCTAGGGGACTGATGACCTCAGATGTTAAGTCTCATAGTGCTTGGAGCCATTTGAACCATTTTGTCAAAATGGTTATGTCACGGACATCCTGCATCCTCACCTGTAACTTGTGATGCGACAGTCCCATGGTGCTAGTTTTCAACAGGACAATGCTGGTCCGCATGTGGCATGTATGTCTATGAACGGTTTGCGTAATGCTGAGGTACTCCAGTAGCCATAAAAAATCGCCAGCTCTGCCCCTCATAGAACCTTGTGAGATCAGTTCGAACGTCAACTCCGTCTCTGAGGAAGTACCCACGACGTCAAGGATCAGTTACAACAGTTGGGTGCCAGGTTGCCTCAGAAAAAGAGACAACGGCTAAATGACACCATTGCCCTCCGAATCAGTGTATGCTTCCAGGCCAGAGGGAGTGCAACGTCAAATTCATAAGTAGGCCCAAAGAGCCGCGTTTTTGTAAATTTGATTTTATATTGTTATCGCCGGTATAATATCATAGATCCTCTCAGTCTTTAAACTTTCGTTTTATTTCCTCCTTCCCTTCAGGATACTTCACTATTTGTGTCAGCCAATGTAGTTGTAGACGTAGATGAAGACGTAAAGTAGTGTAAGAGCTATTAACTCGAAACAGCAACCAGACACAGCAGACTAGGGGCCTAAGTGATTTAAAAACTCCATCTACAGATTGTAGCTACACGCTTTTCTGTTGCCTTGTCATGTGTACAAAGTGGCGCGAAGGTAAACAACGACTTCGCATGATAAATTAGAACAACAATAATATAAAACACAAAAAGTTGTTTATAGGTGCTCCTCGCGCCAGTAAGAGACGACAAGACGAAGGATAGTTAGGAACAGTAAGCCCCAGCCGCACCGCGACGACGAAGCCATTACAGATATAGCTCTTGCTCGGAAATAACATGAAAGCAGAATGAAATAGACCGTGTCCGTTTCAAGGGCCCTCCCAAAATATACAATCAATAATTTAGGGAACCTTGGATTGTTAGTTCAGTGTCTTTACTGCAATAGCACTCGGTCTCAACAACAAAAGCTTGTAGTAGCCGTCTGAAGACGATTTTTTCTTAATCCCTAACCATTTACGATGGCATCTGTAACAAGATCGCGAAAAGCTTGTTTACCTCCCCAAATTCTGGCTCGGCAGAAGTCTCTCGACTTTGGCCAGCTTTGTGTCTGGCCGCTGCTAACATTAGCGATCTAACGATACAGTAGCCGTGGTTAGCTAAGCCACTACGAAGTGATTGTCGTGCCGTGCCATGCTGGAAGTTGGTGAGAGGAGTTTCCTTCTTCTGCTCCAAGCGCCCCCCCCCCCACCCCCACCCCCCTCCCCTCCTCACCTACCATCTAAGAATTCGTCCATAACGTTGTGAATAAACTGTAAAATATGTTGTCTTACGGCTTCCTGTATTCGCTTTGGTTAAATTTATGTATAAGCGGTTACATGATGCAGAGGTCAAGTAAAAACCACTTTTATACGTTTTATTAAGACTTCAGTTCTTAGAGGTAGCAGTAAATATACAAGAATGAAGTGATGCTGAATCATCTACAATTCGATATAATACTGTTTTTAGGGAGACCTGTCATCAGGACGTAGTGTGACACCTGATTATTGACATTTAGCATAGTTATGTGACAAAGGTTGGATCAGCTAGCCGCGCGGGGTAGCCGTGCGGTCTCCAGAGCCGGTGGTTCGAGTCCTCCCTCAGGCATGGGTATGTGTGTGTTGTCCTCAGCGTAAGTTAGTTTAAGTAGTGTGTAAGCCTAGGGAACGATGACCTCAGCAGTTTGGTCCCATAGGAACTTACCACAAATTTCCAAAAATTTTTAATCATCCAGGTCACAAGGGTCTGTCTCCAACCCACTGTTTTAAATTGCAGGCCGAGTCCTTGATGATCCAACTGTAGGTGGTTTTCTTTTATTATTAGCAATTTACGTGAATGGAATTTGATATATTAATTATTTTGTTTATTTATCATCTCGACAATTCACAGTTATGACAAAAATGCTTGATTCTCAACAATATTTCATAAAGGCTTCCTGTGGAAACACTCGATAAAACAGTTACTTAGGGCAACCTGTGTGAACGCAAATCTGTTAACCTGGTATGGTGGTCGGGTAGGGGGGGGGGGGGGGGGGGGAACTGAAAATAAATCATGTAGGTACCATGTGGTGGTCATGAAATGACTTGGTGAAGGGCAGAAATGCTGCAGGCAACACATAGAATGATGGAAGATAGGAGCTCTCAACTGTTTTGGATTTGGAAGCAAAAACGTTTCATGATTTGCAAGATAAGTCGTTAGAGTGGATCTATAAGATGTTAAAGTTGTAAACTGATTTGGCATTCCTTACATCTCACGCAATGTCGGCTTGGTCTCACCATATTGTAGCTGTTGGTGGCAGAAGTACTGCGACCTCAATCTGCAGCAGCGACAGTATCCTGCATTCTAAGTTGGGGTGATAAGGTGAAGATCTGTGATAGAGATATAAGTAGAAGTCCTGCGAGGCATCTCTGCAAGGCGACCAGGAGAGAAGAGTAAGACGGGTTGTGAATTTATAGTGCGAAGGTGTCTGTCAGGGAAGCCCCGCTTTACCGGGTTTATCGTTACGAGTTATACCTGATTGGCTGGATTCTGTTTCTTACGAGCCCCCCCCCCCCCCTTCTAAAAATGTGTCTCTGAGAGCACAAGTCCCTGGGCTATGTTTAACCTGGTTAATCAGTGAACGCTTCCTTACGGTTTCCTCAGAAAAAAAGTCGTCCCTCGCTCTATCTGGCTCTATCTTCAGCCAATAAAAGAGCTTTCTTTGAGCGCTGCCGTGCTTCCAGTCACTCTGGGAAAAGTTCCAGATGAACCAACGCCCGTCATTCTTATGTTATGAAACAAAGTTTTCTTGTGCAAGAGCCTCGCATTCAGTAGCATCCCATAGCTTTCAAATACCGGGGGCTTTTTTTTTCTTTCACCTGCCCAATAGGTATCTCGGAGCGTCCATACCAAAAGTCGTGTCTGTGTTCGGCAGACAATAGCGCTTTCTGTTAAGGTTTCTCTTCACTCATAAAATGTTCTCGCAAGTGATCAAATGGTTCAAATGGCTCTGAGCACTATGGGACTCAACTTCTGAAGTCATTAGTCCCCTAGAACTAAGAACTAGTTAAACCTAACTAACCTAAGGACATCACAAACATCCATGCCCGTGGCAGGATTCGAACCTGCGACCGTAGCGGTCTTGCGGTTCCAGACTGCAGCGCCTTTAACAGCACGGCCACTTCGGCCGGCCCGCAAGTGATCGCTACATGGGACTGTCACTGTTGCGGATTTTGCGTGGCAGCGACACAGTGCGTCAGAGAAAGTTCTGCCGACCCTCGGTCATTGTGTGACTGCCATCCCTTGTGGTCTGTTCTGAGAAGAAGCACATTGGGCTGCTTGGCTGTCCCAGTATTTGGTTCACTTGCCTTGTTGTTCAGTCTGCTTCCAGAACATTTTATTGCTTCCCAGTAGCAACAAGCCCGTATTTATACCACTGCAACTAACGATCCCTTGTAAATTTAAAAGCAAGTAATTCTACAGCACGAGCGTGGCTCTCTAATTTAAAATCTTGTGAATTTGCATATGTTGTGGATCCATTTCGAAAAATGGTCCTGCAAAACAACATCCAACTGCAGGACTGTTGGTCCACAGAATTTCCCGGCCGCCACCCACATCTGGGAGACACCTCCTTTCCAACAACAGTTGCAAATAATACACCAGGTGTCAAAATGTGTACTAGTATAGCCGGCATGGTAGCTTAGAATATATGGTCAGAGGGCTGGCTGCCCTTTGCATTAAAAAAAAATCAAACCTGAGGTAAGTTTCAGTGATGAACTTGAACGGGTGTCATGTAACGTCCGCCCAGACCAAATGCCGGTAACGCTAACAAATAAACTGAAAAAAAGCTGTAAAGCGTGTGATGGGAAACAGAGATGTCGCGGGATCAAATCTCCATTGCACCATAGATTGTAGTCTGGCTTCTGTATCCGCCCAGAGAGAATGTGCTGTACTTCTGCCTGTGGAGGATGTGAACACATGTTCGTTTACATTGCAGCGTAGCATGTGTGCGAGCTTCACACATTGCGATCATGAGAAATAAGCTCAGAAAGTCGACATTATGTTTCAACTTCTTTCCGGAATACACGCTACCGACAGCCTTAGATGTGGAACGATTGCTCTATGAGTAAGCGAAGACACTGCCAACGAGACTTCTGAGTATCCGTGTCTCGATTCTCATTTTTCAGTAAAGCCATGTACGTTAAAATGATCAATTACATAGCGTGCGAGCGCGTTTTAACCGCGACCAAACAGGGAATCCATTTCCTTCATGCTGATGGCAACGTTGGCTTGGTCAAAGTCGAACGGTCGGGATTAGGCATTGGAACTATTTGAGTGTTTGAACTGCCATTTGAGGTACGTGCAGAGGACGTCAGTAGCAGGGCAAAGGGATTCTAGTACACTTTCGATATATGATTGATATGCAAAGTAACTACATTGTGACAGCAGGCTGATTTATGACCTTAACCTATTGTTCTGCTAAGTGTTTTTCATGTAACCTCCATCCCTCCCCTTCAGCCTCCTACTAACCTTTTGTTATGCTAATTGATTTATGACCCACTGGGGATAATATGTCCTTCTGAGAAACACCCCACCCCTCCCCTTAACCTATTTTTATGCTAATTGATTTGTGATCCCCTGAGAATAATCCATCCATCTGAGAAATCCCCATACCATCCCCCTCCCCATCTTCCTCCCCCACACAGCTGGGAAATCCCCAACCACTCTCACCTTTCCCCTCACCGATACAAGAACACTTGTGATATCAAATTCATTGACTAATTAATTAAATTGATAAATTAATTAAGCCCTTCCCCTTTGGGAAAACCACCAGCCCTCCCCTCCCCTCCCCCACTTCTACTTCTCCTCCTCCACATGGGAATTGGCAGGAAAAAGATCACTAATACAAACACACTTGTGATATCAAATTAACTGACTAATTAATTAAATCGAAAAATTAATTAAACCTTCCCCTTCTGGAAAACCCCCAGTGCTTCCCTCCCCTACCCCAGTACCCCCTCCAATCCTCCACCTTAAAATTGACAGGAAAAAGATGCAGTCTGTGCTGGAGGGAAGGATCTCACTACACGAAACTCAGATAGTGGGAATAATACGTTGATGCATATTCTTTATTTCATCAGGTTGTTGGAGACAGGGGTCACCCACTTTGGTACAGTTCACGTCTGCCCCCACCGCCCATGCTGTAATAACTGTAAGCACTGAGGGTCGTCCACATGTGTGTCTATCGTCCAGACTCTGCCACAGAGGTCAAAAACCGCCCAGTGCCCTAATTACGGATCACAATGCCAAATACAACAGACTACGGACCGGATGTCAGCCGCCTTTGTCCTCGCTGCACCGAACAAAGTATCGGATGGCGGCTTCCCTTTGATATTTGATACCTTGGGATTTCCCACCAAACCAGCACCGCTCACTCTCAAGTGCCTACTTCCTCAGCCGGCTAGTGTGGCCGAGCGGTTATAGGGGCTTCAGTCTGGAACTGCGTGACTGCTACGGTCGCAGGTTCGAATCCTGCTTCGGACATGGATGTATGTGATGTCCTTAGGTTAGTTAGGTTTAAGTAGTTCTAAGTTCTAGGGGACTGATGACCTCAGAGTCAGAATACTGTCTTCCTATTGGCTAAAGCTGAATACAAAGAAAGAGCTCACGCAATTGGGATATAAAAATGGCGAGAATAGTCCATTTGCACTACCCTACCAAATTAATTATTTAACAATTTACTAAATGAGTTAAATTGATCGCCTAAATCACCACCACTCACGATGATCCTTCTTTGTGATATAACGTAGCTTCAAAGTTAGAGAATCACACACAAACGTTATGCAGATAAAGTAATTTAATTTCCACCACAAATAGATCGTAGCGCTAAATATATCCGAGGTGTTGTACGCACCGATGTTTGTGAACACAAGCACCCTCTTTCATCAGAACGTTTCAGTTAAACATATCTGGCTAAAAATCGCATACACGCATGATTGCGAAACGCGCGCCATACGCCGCGCCGCATCACGCTCTCTACGTCGCAGACACTGCGAGACAAGCAGGCGCGGCTTGGATGTAGGCTGTAGTTTTAAATGAAATTCCTCCCTGTCACAGCCTCCTCAGTTTAAAAGTCCACTTTACCCAATCTGAAATGGGGATGTTGTAGTCCATACATCTCGAATTTTTCATGCAAAGTGTAGACTCCTTCCTTTTATACGAGTTATTTTTGAAGACAGAAGAAATTGGACCGTACGCGCGTTTTCACATCGCTAAAGTATCGTTACTTGCTGTGAAAATACAGTGCAGCAATATGGCATAAGTTATATTACCCCTAAGTATTTTCTCATGCGGTAAAAAAAGTCTGTTCTTATCAGCTTAATATCTGTTACATCCTGCATCATAGGGCTCACGACTGAGCGCTAAGAGCATGCAGTACTATCAGCTTAACACTACATATCACTTTATAAATTTAATAATATACTCTTAGCTGATTTTATTACGATGACCACCTCTCCTTGTGTAAATGGGGGGGTTGAAATTTCGTTAAAAGATCTCGCCGCAACGAGTTATATTCGCAGTACTCTCACTCTCGCTTCCACCCGCCCAGCATTATATCAGTTTGATTGACTAATTAATTAAGTTGATAATGAGAGCTCCTCTGCATGTTGAATATTTTTTTCTTGCAGTCGTATTGAAGTCGCTAGGAAATTCAAAAAGGAAGGTGATGTTTTTTTCAAGGAACACTGTAGAGAACTGACATTTGAAACTGACTGCTGAAGGATTCTGCCGTCGCCAACGTACAGTCGTGCTCAAAAGTATCCTAACGACCTGAATTGCATTTCGCCTGATTCGCATACAACCCGCATAACGCAGCTGTCTAGCAGGTCCTCTAATCGCTCCTTGGTACAGTCGTTTGACTATTGAAAATGGTTCCAACAAATCACCACTAGAAAACACTGCTCTGTGTCGCAATAACTCAAGATGAAGAGTAATACCACGGTACTACAAATTGCAGGGAACACCTTATCACAGATAAGACTGTCCTTAAGGCTTGTAAGCTCACATTTATTACAATAAATGACATATCTGAAATGTTACCACTCTCATTTTTACGTCAGATAGGTAATGCACGTAGTAAGTTCGTCGTATTCATGATTTCCTCTTCAAAGTAACATACCGTACTTATTATTTAACACAAAATGACATTAAAAATTTAAGTTTTTCACGAGCTTCTAGTTGAGAATATGTATGAATTTCAAATGACACGACGAACCGTCTCGTTCTGCATATGGATTCAAACCCAGGTAGTGCAGACTAAGCAAAGATTTCGTGACTGACGGAAACTAACAGTCATTCCTGACTAGGCATACAGAGAGTGATATACCTCGATTTTAGACAGTATCAGTTAGGAAATATCAACTTTAAATTACATAACGTAAACATTTTTAACGGACGCGAATTCCTGCCCAGCACCTATTGTCCCTGTTAAAAAACCACGAGAGATGTCAAATATTGCTTCTTCACAAGTAGCTTACTCGAAATGCCGTGAGGTAAAGTTTTGTGTTGGACAGGGATTCGAACCCAGAACCTAATAAGATTGTTATCGAAGCACAATCAACTGTGACATATCGGATTTTCTCGGCAGTAGCAACATGTTTTAACTGAAATGACGAGACGAAACATTAATTTTTTTCTTTCCTAGAACTCCAACCCGGCACCTATCGCTGTTCTATTCTAGAGAAAACGAACGTTAAATATGGGTTTGTTACACCAGCAGCGACATGTGAGCAAGTTTGAACTAGAAATAATATGACGAAGGGTTCAGTGCTGACTGGTAATCGAACCCCACACATTTCGTTGTTGACTACACACAAAGAGACGTCAGCTACCGAATCTTTCTCCACCAGCAGCTCGGAATAACATCCTTGAACTTACGGTGATCTCGCAATTAATTCTGTGTCTCACGGGGAGTCAAAAACGTCAGATATCGTTAGTGTTGACAACGAATGAAAGTACATTAAAACCCAGAACCTAATAAGATTGTTATCGAAGCACAATCAACTGTGACATATCGGATTTTCTCGGCAGTAGCAACATGTTTTAACTGAAATGACGAGACGAAACATTAATTTTTTCCTTCATAGAACTCCAACCCGGCACCTATCGCTGTTCTATTCTAGAGAAAACGAACGTTAAATATGGGTTTGTTACACCAGCAGCGACATGTGAGCAAGTTTGAACTAGAAATAATATGACGAAGGGTTCAGTGCTGACTGGTAATCGAACCCCACACATTTCGTTGTTGACTACACACAAAGAGACGTCAGCTACCGAATCTTTCTCCACCAGCAGCTCGGAATAACATCCTTGAACTTACGGTGATCTCGCAATTAATTCTGTGTCTCACGGGGAGTCAAAAACGTCAGATATCGTTAGTGTTGACAACGAATGAAAGTACATTAAAAACCAAAATTATTACCCACCAGCACATAGGTGTTCTCATGCTAGAGCTTGATAACACACAACGAAAACTTCAGTGCCGGGCCAGGATTCGAACCCATTCACGCGCAATATTTGGAGATGTTGAGGAATCTGCAGTTTTGAACAAACAACAAAATGTAGTCGAGCTGTATTGTCACGAAGGGATCAAATTCCGCGTTAAGGGCGGTCTGAGTTGCATTCCCAGTTCAGAACCAATTTTATCGACATACAGAAGCTCAAATAAAAGATGGAATAAGTGTCCTGTGACCCTAGACAGCGTTTATTTCGTCACTAGAAATAAATAACTAGTATAACAAAGGTTACTGGCGATGGAGTCTCTACATGTCGCCACTCCTGACTTTATTGTGGTTCAACCTAATGTCTACTTGGTAGAGAAGGAATATCATGTTTAATGTGAATCTCAGACCACAATGCCATTATACACTCCTGGAAATGGAAAAAAGAACACATTGACACCGGTGTGTCAGACCCCCCATACTTGCTCCGGACACTGCGAGAGGGCTGTACAAGCAATGATCACACGCACGGCACAGCGGACACACCAGGAACCGCGGTGTTGGCCGTCGAATGGCGCTAGCTGCGCAGCATTTGTGCACCGCCGCCGTCAGTGTCAGCCAGTTTGCCGTGGCATACGGAGCTCCATCGCAGTCTTTAACACTGGTAGCATGCCGCGACAGCGTGGACGTGAACCGTATGTGCAGTTGACGGACTTTGAGCGAGGGCGTATAGTGGGCATGCGGGAGGCCGGGTGGACGTACCGCCGAATTGCTCAACACGTGGGGCGTGAGGTCTCCACAGTACATCGATGTTGTCGCCAGTGGTCGGCGGAAGGTGCACGTGCCCGTCGACCTGGGACCGGACCGCAGCGACGCACGGATGCACGCCAAGACCGTAAGATCCTACGCAGTGCCGTAGGGGACCGCACCGCCACTTCCCAGCAAATTAGGGACACTGTTGCTCCTGGGGTATCGGCGAGGACCATTCGCAACCGTCTCCATGAAGCTGGGCTACGGTCCCGCACACCGTTAGGCCGTCTTCCGCTCACGCCCCAACATCGTGCAGCCCGCCTCCAGTGGTGTCGCGACAGGCGTGAATGGAGGGACGAATGGAGACGTGTCGTCTTCAGCGATGAGAGTCGCTTCTGCCTTGGTGCCAATGATGGTCGTATGCGTGTTTGGCGCCGTGCAGGTGAGCGCCACAATCAGGACTGCATACGACCGAGGCACACGGGGCCAACACACGGCATCATGGTGTGGGGAGCGATCTCCTACACTGGCCGTACACCACTGGTGATCGTCGAGGGGACACTGAATAGTGCACGGTACATCCCTACCGTCATCGAACCCATCGTTCTACCATTCCTAGACCGGCAAGGGAACTTGCTGTTCCAACAGGACAATGCACGTCCGCATGTATCCCGTGCCACCCAACGCGCTCTAGAAGGTGTAAGTCAACTATCCTGGCCAGCAAGATCTCCGGATCTGTCCCCCATTGAGCATGTTTGGGACTGGATGAAGCGTCGTCTCACGCGGTCTGCACGTCCAGCACGAACGCTGGTCCAACTGAGGCGCCAGGTGGAAATGGCATGGCAAGCCGTTCCACAGGACTACATCCAGCATCTCTACGATCGTCTCCATGGGAGAATAGCAGCCTGCATTGCTGCGAAAGGTGGATATACACTGTACTAGTGCCGACATTGTGCATGCTCTGTTGCCTGTGTCTATGTGCCTGTGGTTCTGTCAGTGTGATCATGTGATGTATCTGACCCCAGGAATGTGTCAATAAAGTTTCCCCTTCCTGGGACAATGAATTCACGGTGTTCTTATTTCAATTTCCAGGAGTGTATGTTCTTCACTTGGCGTAGCCAGTAGAGAATAGAATCTGTTTCTCCCTATCAAAAATCATCAGCAGAAGTTGGAATCGAACCCAGACCACGTGTATATGAATCTATCAGCAATCCAACAGACCACCAAATCCTCTTCGCTGTGTCACACTTTTCCATTGTAACGCCATTGCGCCACTCTGGATAAAAATTCTGACACACAGGCTCCCTGCAGTGGTTTGCAGCATGTTCAGTACATTCATTTACTTGGTTGACCGAATCACCATGAACTAGCTGCCTCGGCTACCCAGTGCATACATTCGACTCTATTCTGTAATCACTGAAATGAAATCACGTAACTGCCACCTACACAGAACTGCCAACAGTGTAGGCTGCAGAAATTTAAATAGGCAGTGTTCCTTTCCACTTTAGCTGCTCTATTGCGCTATCTGTTTGTTGAAAACGTCGTGCAGTGCAAAAGAAAAGCTGTAACTGTCTGTCTCTCAGAAGTCTACATCCGGCCTTATGCATTATCTCACAACACTGTGGAATGCGGAAGTTCTGGAAGGGTTGTGTTCGACTTTTGGAGATGCTGTAGTTGTGGTTCAGCTAGTAGTGTAACGATAAGTGTAGTGCACCGTAGACAAAACGTCACGAGTTCAATTACATTCACTGCTACAATTTTCAAAACGCAATTCTGCTGTCAGCTGAAGTTATCAGTTTAATGGAACTTTGAACATAATTCCCTTCACTTCGCAACCTAGAATAGTCGCATGTGGAAAAGGTCCAACTACTGCGACATTTTGTTTTTTTCAGGTTTAATAGAAGGCCAAGCAGAAGATGCATCTCGAAACTTTTGTATTATGTATGGGGAGAGCGCATCGTGCCAAAATACGTCAGGAAAGTATTTTCTACATTTGCTGTCGTGTGGTAGTGGCATTTTATTCTTCTTCAAACCTTGTTTGACAGCTTTAACTCAGAACAAGTTTCCTACATGCATGTAATCATTAAACTGGATGTGCATTGTCAGACTGTTACAGATAACATCAGAGAATTCGCATATATCGTTGATGATTAATTTCTCTCTCATGTTTACTATTGTGTAAACAACACTAAAAGAAACCCTACGAAAATTGTGCGCTGTATTATAAGAAATGAAATAAATCTACCCACGATAACCTTACGACGAAAGTCGGTTTTAATAAAGCTGAGTATCTGTACACGTGCGTGCCTCTATCGAACCGAATTAGTAAAATACTACTCACTTACATTTCTATTTTTAATTGGTATTCTCTGTCATACTCAAGAGGTATGCAAATGCAGAATTTCATACATAAAGTTATGTATTCCTAAAAACCCAAAATTTGCTTGTCAGCAACGGAAAGAGGCATTACCTGTTGTGCAGCATTGTAATTTTTTCACCATTGCACTATGAGCCGAAAGTATTTTCCTGCATTTTCCTTATCGATGTTTGATCTGACTACTTGTAGCTCTTTCACAGAAGGGATAACAACGTCACAGTCAGGGAGACTGGAACCGCAAACCACAGTAGACGCTTTTTTTTATTTTGTTTTATTTTGTTTTTTTTACAGGTCAGCACGTTACCACAGAGCTAGCGAATGGGTATGTTTCAGCGATTCCTATTACGGGGGTAATAGTGGCTAGAACTCGTAAATTGCTATTTAAAGGACAAGATTATTTGCGATTTCCACGTGCAACGACTTTCCTGGGCTGAAAACCGTAAATTCACAATCTTTTGTTACACCTCAAGCGATAATAACTCAGATTATTCAATGGAAATGACAGGAAAAATCAAGTGAACTTTGAGGCATAGTTCCGTGCATACCAGGAAGTAACTCGTCGGTCACGGAGTTGCCAGACATACCTTGCCTTGTTGCGAAATCTCAGTTGCAGTAGCAGCAGGAAGAAGACGAACCGATGTGTTCCCCCATGTGAAATCTATACAGGCACATACGAGTCCATATAGAAAAGAACGCATAGATAGTAGAGCATGCACTAAGCACTCTGTCATGAGTCAAAAATGAGTTTAATATTCTAGTTCTGTGATGCAAGACCTAACAGACATTAAGCTGATAAGAACAATTTTTTTATCATATGAGAAAATACTAAGAGGAAATATAGCCTATGCCATACTGCTGTATGGGATTTTCACGACTAACGATACTTTAGTAAAGTGAAAACACATGTATGGTCTGACTTCTTCTGTCTACGGAAATAACTCGTATAAAAGAAAGGAATCTACATTTTGTGTAAGAAATTCAAGGAATAGGGACTTCATCCCATTTCGGATTGGGTAATGTTGTAACTGCGGCCGGGGTTGACGTGACGGAAAACACGGCGTGACCCATGGAGCGGCCGGCGAACAACAACGCAACGGCAGACGACAGACACGACCAACAAAGGACCTAACGAATAACAAGATCGAAACAACTGAATCACAAGAAAACCATGTCCACTCCTACACAAAACAAGAAAGTAAATACGCTGTCTAAGGGAAGGCGATATGTCCAGAGAAACACGCAAGATTAGACTGGCTGGCTGAGCTTTTTTTTTTCCTTTATTGTATTTCAATTCCCCATCGGGGCGTGCTGGCGGTAGCATATGCGCTGCTCTTCAGCCAAAAGACATAGAACAAACAATAGAAGACATTTAAAAATAAACAAAGGAGAAAACATGGTGAACATAGATATAAAAAAGGGGGAACATCATGGAAGACAATAGACAAAAAGGGGCGACTGTAAAATGGAGACAAAAACCGTAAAAAAGTAGCACACACAAAAAACCACACACTGGGACGATTAAAAGAACACAAGGCACAGTATGATCGGAGCATACAAGTATCGACAGATGGCAGAGCACATAACAAACACCGACAGTAACACTAAGTACAAGGCCAGGACACAATTAAAATCACACCTCTCGACATACAGGAGAAACAGCACTAAACACAACACTGACATCGTACACTGATGATGATCAAAACGGAGGATCTGCCAGGTTCAAGGAGATGAGGGAGACCAGAAGAAGGGAGGGAGGGGAAGAAAGGGGGGAGACGGGTGGGGGGCTCGCCGAAGAGGGCCAGGTCGGAAGGGATGTGGGAGGGAAAGAGGCAAGGATGGGGTGCAGGGTCTCAGGGGGGGGGGGGGGGGGAGGAAAATCCACTCTGGTAGTAGGAGGGGAGAGGAAAAAGGGGGCTCTGGGGAGGGGGGCAACAAGGCCAGGTTATAGTTGGGAGGAAGGGTATATGTCATGGCAAAGTTCATCATCCAGGAGGGGGAGGTGCTGGGGGTGGAGAGGAAGGAGCAAACTAGAGGGTGGGGGGGATCAAGCCTGCGGACAATGTAAAGGATGCGGAGATGTTGGAGGAACAGGAGGAGGTGCAGGAAGGGGATGAGTTCATACACGAGCTGTGTGGGGGAAGGAAGGCAGATACGGAAGGCAAGGAGAAGCACATGGCCTTGTAAAAGCGGGTGGGTGCGGAGATCCAGGCAATGCTGACATAACAGAGGATAGGACGGATGAGGGATTTGAAGGTGTGGAGGATGGTGGAAGGATGCAATCCCCATGTCCGGCCAGACAGGAGTTTCAAGAGACGGAGGCAGGAATGGGCTTTCTGCTGGATGGTCTGGAGGTGAGGGCGTTCAAGGATTTGGAGGGCCTTGTAATAGTGGATGTGTGTGGAAATCCAGGCAACACTGGCATAACAGAGGATAGGATGGATGAGGGATTTGTAGGTGTGGAGGATGGTGGAAGGATGCAATCCCCATGTCCGGCCAGACAGGAGTTTCAGGAGGCGGAGGCAGGAATGGGCTTTCTACTGGATCGTCTGGAGGTGAGGGGTCCAAGTGTGGTGACGGTCGAGGGTGAGGCCAATGTATCTCAGGGTGGGGGTGAGCTGGATGGGAGGACCATAAGGGGTGGCTGACAGAGCTTTTTTTTTCGTTTGTCGTATTTCGATTCCCCTTGAAGGGGGTGGGCTGGCAGCAGCTTATTACGTTGCTCTGCAGCCTGCAGACTTTTTTTAAAACGTAAGAAAGAAGATAAGAAACAATAAAAGCAGGCAATAAAATGGTGACTGAAATTGTAAAATGGCGGAAAATTGTGGAAAGTTAAAACAAAAAGCAAAGGGTTGGCAAAGCTAATGAAATACACAGGAAGCAGACAGGGAACATAGCAGACAGACAATTAAAAAACATTGCGACAGTCTGGTTTCTGTTCGCAAGAGATATAAAAATCACACCCATCGACAGTATGATGGCCGTATGCAACACATGGGAGAAGACACACAACACTGAACACTCACTGTAAATACTGTACTAAAATGTTGGCACAAAGATAACACACCATAGCCGAGGGAAGATGGGAGGTGGGACCTGGGCAGATGGGGGGGGGGGGGGGTGAACAAGGAGGGAAGAGAGGAAAAACGAAAGGGGGGGAACCAAAGGAGGGAGAGGACTCAAAGGGGGGGGGGGGGAGGGGCTGGCTGAGCGAGAGGCAGACGCTTAAAGACAGGATCGGGGACGCCGCTATTGGCCACTGGGACCACGTGTTCCACTGTGGCGCCCTCACACTAAACTTGGGCCAGGAGGAGCGCGCCGCCATAGCTTATGGCGCGATGGTGCAGAGACCTCTAGGGGTCTTTGAACTCCATGCCATCTGGCGCGGATTCAAATTCCGCGGCGTGTGGTACCAGAGGTAAAGAGGACTTTTAAACAGGGGAGTCTCCGTTGAGATGGAATTACATTTAGAACTACACATCCAAGCCGCGCCCGCTTGTCACGCAATGCCTGCGGCCGACAGCCTCGTGCTACCGGAGCGTACAAGGAAAAGATGCCTGCTACTGTTCTTGCCTGCTGCTGGTGCAAGTCCCGGGGCCGGCGCTCAGGGCACCCTCTAGATAGCTCATTACTGAACTAGCCAGTATGCTGGTAGAGCGGCGACAGAAGCGGACGTGTGTGTTGCGTGAGACGATTCAATATGGCGAGTGTTTGCGCTGGACGATTATCCCCCCTCATGTAAATTGACTGGTGACTGCTCGACGGGCACAGTAACAATCTGCCCGGCTTCTGAGCGTTTCGTACGACAATCGTCTGAATACTGAGAGACTAGTGCTTAAGTGTCAGTGTAGTCGACATACGTGGCACAGCTTTTTCTCTGCGCTGTGGTGAGGTCGCGAGCACGGCGGCGGGCAGCGCGTGGTGCAACCTGGCGGAAGGCGCGCACCTCGCGATCAAGAGTGTGTGCGATTGAAACGTTTTTTTCGTCAGATACATTACGTGAGCAAAAGTGTCCGGACACATGGCTGAAAACGACTTACAAGTTCGTGCGACCCTCCATCGGTAATTCTGGAACTCAGTATGGCGTTTAGCCTTGATGACAGCTTCCCTCTTGTAGGCATACGTTCAATCAGGTGCTGGTAGGTTTCTTGGGGAATGGCAGCCTATTCTTCACGGAGTGTTGCACTCAGGAGAGGTATAGATATTTCCAGTCATCAACAGTCCAATGTCGATACTGACGGGCCATGGGGAGGCGTAAAGCTTTGTGTCGCACAGTCACCAAGGATACACGAGTAGGCTTTCGGCTCCGAAAGCCCATATCGATGATGTTTTCTTGAATGGCTTGCACACTGACACTTTCTGATGGCCCATCATTGAAATCTGTAGCAATTTTCGGAAGGGTTGCAATTCTGTGACGTTGAACGATTATCTTCAGTCGTCGTTGGTCCCGTTCTTGCAGGATCTTTTCCGGCCGCAGCGATGTTGAAGTTTTGATGTTTTACCGGATTCCTCATATTCACAGCACTCGTGAAAGGATCGTACAGGAAAATCCCTGCTTCATCGCTACCTCGGAGATGCTGTGTCCCATCACTTAAATCTTGATAACCTGCCATTGCAGCAGCAGTAACCTATCTAACAATTGCGCCAGACAATTGCTGTCTTATATAGGCGTCGCCGACCGCAGCGCCGTATTCTGCCTGATTACATATCTCTGCATTTGAATACGCATGCCTATATCAGTTTGTTTGGCGTTTCAGTGTATAAATTTATGATAAACTAGCTGAGTACCTGGACTTGGCCTGGTATCTATTTATTCCAATTTTCAATTAGTCCATCTCCTCCTTCCCCCTCTCAATGTCGATCTCCTCCTCTCCTTGTCTCTCTGCCCATTTCCTCCTGCACCGTCACTATGCCACATAACTATAGCACCCCAACATGTTTGAGCTCAAACATTATCAAGACTCTTTAACAGAATGGCTGCTTCCATGCCAACCAGCATGGATTCCGAAAATGCAAGTTATGCGAAACTCAACTCTCTCTCACCTGAAATGGCATACTGAAAGCTGTGGATCAAGGTAGTCAGGTGTATGCAGTATTTTTCAACGTCCAAAAGACGTTTGACTAAATACCTCATTAAAGCTCAGTAACAAAAAAGAGAACATCTGTGGTACCAAACAAAATTTTTGATTGGATTGAAGATATCTAGCTAGTTTAGAGGCCGAATGTGGTTGGCCTCTACATTGGGTGGGGGACCTGGCTTGTTAGACGTCAGGAAGTAAGTAGTTCACCACCCTGGGTGAGGTACTGATGGAGCAGGAGAGGATATCGAGTTGTCGTCTCACGTTTCGTCGTGAAAACAGAATTGTTAAAACATTCTTTTATTGCTCAGCAAACTACCAAAGCCTCCAAGACATAAACTATAGACGGCCAGCGAGAAGGTGCTGTGGGCAACAAGCGGCCTGTTTTCATTGGCAGCTTGCAGCATCGCTTGGCCAGAAAAAGAATGATGGCAGCAACTCGACGAGGACAATGACTCCAGTACCAAGCGGAAGCCCACAACGGTAGAGGCAGCCACACAGATTGGGACAAGGAACACCAGAGCTCGCCGAATCTCACTATGGACAGCAAATAGAGGCAGCCTACAACCTCTCCCTATGGTAGCCACTGCTGTGTCCCAGTAATAAATATGAAGATTGGGAGAGGTTGCTTCAATAACTGTGATAAATATCTCAGACTCCCTGCATTGTGTTTGGTTGAGAGCATCATGGCACCAACGCGATGTCGTAAACAATGTGGTGTATATTGCGTGATTTGATAAAACACGAAAAATGTGGAAAATATGTAAATTATGGAAACAATGTGTGGAGTGACGAATCACTGTACACAGTGTGGCGATCCAATGGCAGTGAACGTCGTCTGTCAGCCTGTGTAGTGTAAAATTCGGAGGCGGTGGTGTTATGTGTGGCCGTGTTTTTCATGGAGGGGACTTGCACCCCTTGTTGTTTTGCGTGGCACTATCACAGCACAGGCGTACATAGATGTTTTAAGCATCGTCTTGCTTCTAACTGTTGAAGAGCAATTCGGGCATGGGGATTTCATCTTTCAACATGATCGAGCACCTGTTCATAATGCACGGCCTGTGGCGGAGTGGTTACACAACATTAACGTCCCTATAGTGGGCTGCCTGCAAAGAGTCCTGACCTGATTCCTACAGAACACCTTTGGGATGTTTTATAACGCTGTCTTCGTGCCAGGCCTCACCAACCGATATCGATACCCCTCGTCAGTGCAGCACTCCGTGAAGAATGAGATGCCATTCCCCAAGAAACCTTGCAGCAACTGATTGAACGTATGCCTGCTAGAGTGGAAGCTGTCATCAAGGCAAAGGGTGGGCCAACGCCATATTGTATTCCAGCATTACCGATGGAGGGCGCCACGAACTTGTAAGTCATTTTCAGCCAGATGTCCGGATACTTTTGAACACATAGTGTATTTGCCAGAGTATGGTCTCTGCTGGTGTTTCGAATGACGAAATATTAAATTGTTATTAACAAATAGATTTCAAGTGAAATGACTTAATGTAATATGTTATTAACAAGTAGACACATCCTGATTCTCTCCATATGCTGGCCAGCTCCAGAGTGACGCCCACCCAATCTGGTGCTTCAGTTATAAAAGATGACAAGACGAAGGAGGAGTGGAAGCTTGAGCCTCATTGGTCCAAGGAGAAGTGAGGCTTTCCTGCTGTTCCTGCTGTTTTATTGTGCTCCAATTAGCTGAGAGAAGTAGGGAGGAGATTCCTGCCGGTTTTATGCCACATCGCCTCTACTACACAATTGATTAATGCTTGTCTGGAGATTACCATGTGTGACCGTGATGAGTTCCCAGTGGTTCCCTGATTAGACAGCCAAGTGTTCAGCCTGACACCGCATGTGTAACACTGAAAGACATCTATTGCTACCCTGGTGGACTATGTGGGGGAAGCTCTGTGGACATCCTGGCAGTATGAACTGAATGAAAGACGTTTGTTATTATCCTGGTTGGGTGAGCTAAATGAAATAAGTCTATTAATGGCTGGGGGTGGGGTGGGGGGTGGGGGGGCGACACAACTAAGTGCATGTGCACAATATACATATGCATAATATTCTGTTAGGGTGAGTTAAATGAATCCTACCTCTTAATATTCTGGAAGACTACGTTGGAAGAACCACAGTGGCTGTTCTTGTTTGATTTGAGGGTCTCCAGATGCCTGAACATCAATGATTAAATCGAAAATGAAGTAATATTTCCCATGGCCTGTAGGCTGAACGAAATCTACCTGTAAATTTAGAAGAAAATAAGCAACACTTAATCGTCATAAGAAAGCAATGTCCTTCACGTATATGTATGACTGGGAGCCTTGCTTAATCTGTGTTCAAACGACATGGGATCAGTAAGTTATGAAAATGATATTTAGAGTAATTCGATTAATACTCGTTTATTTTATAAATATCTACGCACTTGTAACAAACTGAATATGGAGAACGTGTTCGTCCAAAAAATGACATGATATGCACTGAAATTTCAAACTGTTTCATTCACAATTAATGCACATAATGTTGACTCCACAAGATACTGGGAAACATTGTCGAAAAGACGCGTTATTTCCAAAGATCACAACTGAACATACTTTGTATGATTTGGCAGAAATACGTTACCCATGGCATTAACATGAGGTTACATGCACCAGAATCAATATATCACTGGACATGTTAAAAAGCAAGCCATCGCCATTCAAAATTCACTGTAACAAAAAGGTTAAGCCTGAATTGCAAGAAAAGTTAAAAATCATCTAAATTTAAGACAAAGTTAAACTGTATTCAATTCCTAGCACAGCACAGAGAACGCTCACCAATTTAGTTATCGTTTCGGACCTCGAACAATCATCAACCGCGCTCTGTCGATATCTGACATCGAATCTTCTCTCGACCACTCTCCAAAACAGAAAGTTCCCTCGACTACTTTCCAGAACCAAATAGAATAGTCTCACGACTAGTCAGCAACAGAATGACTTGCTTCCTGTAGCACTCTCAGAAACAGAAAGGCCTCCTTCCTGTTTGCTTCCCTATTCCTGCATCTCAACAAATACAATTGCCTCCAAAACTCGAGCCTGCTTCAGGACTCATAAAAATAAAAACGTTGTGATCAAAAGTATCCGGACACCCCCAAAAACATACGTTTTTCATATTAGGTGTGTTGTGCTGTCACCTACTGCCAGGTACTCCATATCAGTGACCTCAGTAGTCATTAGACATCGTGAGAGAGGGGAGTGGGGTGCTCCGCGGAACTCACGGACTTCGAACATGGTCAGGTGATTGGGTGTCACTTGTGTTATACGTCTGCACGCGAGATTTCCACATTTCTAAACATCCTTATGTCCACTGTTTCCGATGTGATAATGAAGTGGAAACGTGAAGGGACACGTACAGCACAAAAGCGTACAGCCCGACCTCGTCTATTGACTGACAGAGACCGCCGACAGTTGAAGAAGGTCGTGATGTGTAATAGACAGAAATCTATCCAGACCATCACACCGGAATTCCAAACTGCATCAGGATCCACTGGAAGTACTATGACAGTTAGGTGAGAGGTGGGAAAACTTGGATTTCATAGTCGAGCGGCTGCACATAAGCCACACATCATGCCGGTAAATGCCAAACGACGCCTCGCTTGGTGCAAGGAGCGTAGACGATTGAACAGTGGAAAAACGTTGTGTGGAGTGACGAATCACGGTACTAAATGTGGCTATCCGATGGCAGGTCGTGGGTATGGCGAATTCCCGGTGAACGTCATCTGCCAGCGTGTGTAGTGACAACAGTAAAATTCGGAGGCGGTGGTGATATGCTGTGGTCATGTTTTTCATGGAGGAGACTTGCACCCCTTGTTGTTTTACGTGGCACTATCACAGCACAGGCGTACATTGATGTTTTACGCACCTTCTTTCTTCCCACTGTGGAAGAGCAATTCGACACTGGCGATTTCATCTTTCAGCACGATCGAGCACCTGTTCATAATGCACAGCCTGCGGCGGAGTAGTTACACGACAGTAACATCCTTGTAATGGACTGGCCTGAAGAGAGTCCTGACCTGAATCCTATTGAACACCTTTGGAATGTTTTGGAACGCCGACTTCGTGCCAGGTCTCACGGACCGACATCGATACCCCTCCTCAGTGCAGCACTCCGTGAAGAATGGGCTGTCATTCCACAATAAACCATCCAGCACCTGATTGAACGTATGCCAGCGAAAGTGGAAGGTTTCATCAAGGTTAAGGGTGGGTCAATACCATACTGAATTTCAGCATTACTGATAGAGGACGCCATGAGCTTGGAATTCATTTTTAGCCAGTTGTCCGTATACTTTTGATCACATAGCGTGTTTACTTTCGAAGGACACAGATTCGTTGTCACTTGTGATGGCACCTCTTCCTCATAATGGGGGAGTGAGGAAGAGAAAAAAAAGAGAAAATAATCCTTGTGAAGCTAGTGATTGGTTCGACAAGATTGAATCCTTTCAGAAACGTGTGCCTGAGAATCAAAAGGTTTATTAAGTTGATGGTATTTGCAGTGTTATAGGTACCTATGATAAGGGTACGGGTTACATAATTATCTTCGGCAGAGCACTGTCAAATTTTGGCAGTCGTTCTTCAAGCCGAGGAAGATTACTGCAACGATACATTGTCTCAAGTTTCTGTTGACATGACGGACAAAACCACCTAAACTGTGTACGACCTCATCCAGATTTAATTCGTACGATAAACTTCCAAAGAGCACAGTAAAGGTTAATTGGTAAGAACAGGCACAAGAAAGCATGACACCGCAAGAACTTGTCAGTCTGTAAATTGTATTAACATAAAAGGAAGAATTGGAACTAGTGAATAATGTATTGCGAGTGGTAGTACAATATATAGTTCTTGTATGAGTATAGTTTTGAGGATGTTTCCTGATAAAACATAAGGGAAACTTTTACTTCAAACATTGAGTTCCATATGATGTACGGAAACAGCTGGTTAAGAACATCTGATAAGCGACGAGAAATGCCGAGCATGAGAAACAGTTGAATGGGACTGTGTGCTGTTAGATGATTGCTGAAGAATTCGACGGCAAGAGAGGATTTGGTAATGTTATTGTACTACATGGTCCAGTCACGTTAATGCGACTACCGCAATAACCACTCTCAAATGGTAGGTGACAGCGCTTGCAGTGGACTGCAAATAAGGCTTGTTGCGCGGACGCGGAAAACAGTACAGTCGTTGTCGTAACGCGGAAACGTAGCGATTTATCTGTCTCCAAAACGGCATGGTCGGACCAAGGATGGAAGCATTTCCGAAGTGGCTAAGTTTGTAAACAGTTTGTGTGCTGTGTGGTTAAAGTATACACTACGTGGCAAAATGGCGCTATCCAAAAGTGGCGCTGTGGCAAGTGTGATGTACCGCAGGCCATAGATGAAAGGGGTGAACGACCTCTGTGGAGATGTGATTGAGTGAATAGACGTACAACTGTTGAGAAACTACCTTCCCAGATGAATCAACGGGCTACCAACAGTGTTTCCTTACGACTGTTCAGTGCCTTCCAAAAAATGGCTCTGATTACTATGGGACTTAACTTCTGAGGTCATCAGTCCCGTAGAACTTAGGACCACTTAAACCTAACTAACCTAAGGACATCACACACATCCATGCCCGTGGCAGGATTCGAACCTGCGACCGTAGCGGTCGCGCGGTTCCAGACTGTAGCGCCTAGAACCGCTCCGCCACCCCGGCCGGCGTTAGTGCCTTGTTCATGCATCCATGCTGATTGCTGTTCATCAGTGGCGAAAGCTGGAATTTGTATGCCAATCGCGCAACTCAACTTCTAGTGAGCGGCGACAGGTGGCCTTTTTAGACATTTTTCTGTGATCCATCGGACAGATGGCCGTTGGCGTTTATGACGTGAAACGTCTGAAAGCAGACACCCAGCAACAATAGTCGGTAGGGTCGAGAAAGGACGGCGTTCCGTGGTTAATCTCGTCATTCTGGAAGTCGCAGTGGATCAAGACAAGTATGAATCTACCCTTTGGGACCATATCCTCCCCTACTTGCAGTTGGTTTTCCATGGCACGATGGTATCTACCAGCATAACAATGCATTGTATCATGCAGCTCGCAGTGTACATGTATATAGAGCATCAGGATGAGTTTACTGTACTCCACTGACCACCAAACTTCCCGTATTTAAACCCAAACGAGAAACTGTGGAACTGCCTCAAGCGGCTGTTTGTGCCGTGGGTCCTCAACCAAGAAACCTAGCACAGCTTGCCGTGACACTGGAGTTGGCATGGCTCCACATCCGTGTTGGTGCATTTTAGAACCACATTGACTCTCTTCCTGCACGTCTTGGAGCGGTCTGCTACGGCAAAGGTTGCTTATTTAGGCTTTTGACAGGTGGTCATATTAATATAACTGAGCAGTATAGTTTGTAAGTGATGATTTAATGGAATCATGTTTCTATGAGGAACCAAGAAAAGTTCAATGGACTAAACACAGAAAATTCCGTTTAGATTAAGGAACAGCCAGTGAATTGTGTGATTTAACTTGAACTAATGTAAATGAAATACCGAATTCGCTGTACAAATGTGTCACTTTGTAAGATACAAGGTATCAAGACTTTGCAGAATTCCCATGAGCCAGAATATGGCGTGCCAGATCTTCTGAAGAAGAAAGGCATGTTGCATCACAGCTAAGTTGCTTGGCAAGGCCAATAAAATTGTGACATCACCAGTAGTTAATGCAATGGCTGTGGTAATGGGTCAAATTGGGCCAGCCAGGTGGAGTTACGTGTGGAGCGACCTGGCAGTATTACAAAAAATATTGTCACCATGGCTCTGGGGCGGTTACTGTGGTGTCTTGCCTCACTCGTTGCTAGGGTCCCTACGGGATGCAGCGTTCTCGGAACTCTATACAACAATTCAATCAAATAACATTAGTAGTTTTATTCCCAGAAAGCAAATTTTCAGTACTTAACTTGACTATAGCAAATGTCGCTAGCGAGAGGCGACATGAAAAGAATACAGTCTGATAGCGAAGCACTAAACAAGTTGCAGACTTGGGCCGATCTAAGTCCGAGGCTAGCCGGAGCTGCGTTTATATGCCCTTGCCGCAGGGGGCGCGTCTGGAGCGGCGCGGCCCGATTCCGTACACCATTGGCCGCCCTTTCTCCACCGCCTTCTCTGCTCTTGCGTGCCTGCTCTTCGTTCCGGAGCTTGTGGTTACGCCGGAACAGTTACCACGTGCCCTAGTCCAGCAAAATTACCAATATTCTAAAATAATCAACGCAGCAGAAATGCAGAGCCGCTGTGACATTGGTGAACTGATTGCTTCACATCCACGTCATGATTCTGTTGCGGCTTATGTGACGTCAATTAGTGCTTTGGCAAAACAAGGTTGAGACAAGTCCATATAATTATTACTCATTTTCAGAGAGAAGTACACAGTCAGGCAGCCACCAGCTCTTAGGGTACAAGTTTGCATGGATCAACAAGCTGCCACCTCTGGACTGCACCACTGGTAGCTGTGTCACTGCTTTTCAGGCTGAGTATGATGCTGCTGACTTGGCACCGCCCAACTGGTAGGCCACCTGTGGACCTACCTCAGCTGCTGCTGGCCTACTATACGGATGGTCTGCAGTTGAACCTGGGGCTGTGCATTGACTCAGACATTATTGCCCGTGCGGCAAGATCTTTGCTGTTTGCCTCCGCTTGCAAGGGCAGGCGCTGTTGCTTAGAGCTGCCTCCTCCACAAATGTGTAAGAGATTGAGTGGGGTGGACTTAGCCAGCATTGGGCCCACAGCTAGTGGAGGCCAAGTCTCGTAGTGGTTGCTTGCAGCACCGTGTCAGCTATTGGACTGGCATAGAGCTCCAGACTGCAATCTATTTGAATAAAACGTTCTTGGTTTTCAAGCCGCGTCAATTCAAATAAAATCCTCGAACTTTCGGTGAATCTCTCCGCCATCGTCGTCAGGAGTTCACTGACTGCCAGGGCTCGCCACGACACGGATCTTCAGTGGGGGGAACTTCAACCCGTGTGTGTGTGGAGTGACCAGCGGCTTCTCCTCCTGATTCTCAGTTGGTGAGAGATGGGGACATCGTGGGATGTTTGTCTTCTGGAAGATCCGTCAGTGGAACTGCCGGGGCTGCTACGGTTTCTCGCTTATATAGGCATGATGACATCATCAGCAGCCAATCAGATAGACCCAATGTGGCGCGCGCGCTTAAGTCGACTCAAGCTAGCGGAGCTATTGCCCGTGGCAGCACCGGTGACGTCAGGTGGCGCCAGGGGCAGGCGCCACGTTTGAAACTACGGCTCCCACGTCGCGCATCTGTCTTTGCTTTCTTTCGTTGTCCAGTCTATTTGACTAAAAATTATGGGCATTCATATTAGATCAGTACGCACTTGCTTTGCTGAAACACTGCTTTCGACCACGTAAGCTACAACCAGTTCACGGCAAGGGTCTGTAATAACTGGTTCATCGATGCCATAGTCACCCATCTTTCTGCTGCATTGCGGAGCTGTTCCCTTGCCTGGCCTGCAATGTGGAAATGTGACAGTGACGCTGCTGCATCTGACGTAACGGTGTTTTGGTCGGTTCTGCACTCACCCATTGCTGTGGCCTTTTGCAACAGCCGTGGCAGAGTCGCAATTTTAATCAGTAACGCTGGAAAATAGTGATAGCGCTGTACACCCCGCCTCTCTGTTAACTCTGGTCCTAAGATCTTAGCTCAGGATAATAATGCAAAGACTCGGCATACATCCTCAAATGATAACTAAGCTCAGCACATTTCTCTTAAAACTTGATAGTTTAAACGACAGTGTTCTTTGACTGCTTACTAAACCTATTGCAGTAGCCCACAGGCTTTTCCATTTTCCTATGAGCAGTAACTTCTTATTTCCCCACTTACAAACCAACAGAGTAATGTTACAAGATACACATATCTCGTTTCATCCCTTAACAACTGCTTAATAATATATTGATTCACTCAAGGAAATCCCTATGCATATCAGAACAGTGTGTGTACTTAATGTATTTAACTGACCCTTCACACAACTAATTGCAAATAATACTCGGGAATTCATTCCCTCTCAACAAACTTCCTTAACACATCGTTTTTACACAGTAAATGGCCTTACTTAGTTGCATCCTGTGCTCGTTAGATAATCCAGTCTACTGGGGAAACTACGTAAACAATGTTCCCCACAGAATTACACAAAACAACATCCTACTTTTAACATTGATTCCTATTAATCCATGTAACCACTGGTAAATCTTCAAGTGCTGTAACTCTTTTAAATGCGTTGTTAATCATCACACAAAAATCTCTTAAAGACACTACGTCATTAATAACCTAGGCCCCATCGCTGCTTTACAGCACCCGATCCAGTCACTCAGAACAGCCAAGGATCTGCACTGTCATCCATTAAACATCATAATCATTGAAGAACATATTCCTAACAAAATTCATCATAAATATCCACACAAAATAACAAATACTCTAATTACATAACAAATAAATATGGGACTACCTAAAATAATACTGGTTAACTCTTTCTCTCTTAACAAGTTAGCCATAACAAAGCCCCTTTACCACTACACGGTCCTACTCCATTGTTCACTTAAGTCAGACATTTCAGTTCGTCTATCTGGTTGTTTCTTAACCCACTGTTTCGCTACATCATCCAGAACTTTGTCTCTTCAACAACACTTCCCCTCTTGTTTTCCAGAACATCACCCTAAAACCATGCTCACACTAAACCCAGTCACAGCTCTACCACACCCAATAATTTGACCTGTTGCACTCACTGTAACAGACTGAATCCTTCTTGCAATGCTACATTCTCATGTAACATCGCTCACCTGAAGCAACTTCCCCGTACCTCGCTGGGTTAGTGATTTTATCCGCTGTTTAACTGGTTTGCCCCTCATGTTAGACGAATCTTGCAACAGTATTTCATTGATGTCAGTTTCTCCTGATTGGGACATTGTCCCTCTGAGTTCTGCCATACATTGCCATATGTCAGTCCTGGCATAATACTTGTACAGAAAGTCTAGCCCCAGGATTGCACAGTAATCTTCACTTGCAATACGAATTGCATTGCATGTGTCATCATTTTTGTGAATCTCCCACTCCTCAAGCATCCGTTCCTCAAAGGATTCGGCGTTGTCGGTCCGATCATTAACCTTAGCAACACGTTTCCTCTTTTTTCTCCTATCCTCTCCATATATTTGAGGAGGCGACGCCATACACGTGGTAACGAATCTGTATCCTTCGGAAATAAACGCTTCTGTGCCACTTCATTATCCACTACATCCGCAATACATTCAAGATTATCAATAGCTTCCTGTGCATCCTCCGCAGTATCTACAACAAAATTATCGTCTGCAGTTCAACTTTGCGTGATACAAAAATCAGCAGCACATGCACTTCCCTTTACATCAGGCCCAGGCTCCATGGCCTCAGAACATGACCCATTATCTCTCAGTGGGGTAGTTATTGCTGTACTTTAATCTCCCATGTTGCTGTCGGCACTCTTATTCACTTCCATACAGCACACACTTAAATTCGTCTGGCAGCATAGGCGCTTCAGACTTCGCATTTTCCTAAGATATTGGAGCAGTTATTACTCCCCTTAACTACTACACATTACTACTTTTTGCATCCTCCAAAGTACTACCCTTTTCCCTTTCTTCAAGTTTCTCTAAAATCCTCATATTCCGTATCGCTGGAGACAAATATTCGTGCTTTTTCTACCTCTTCTGTGGATACTGAGGAGTAACTCTTCCGCGCAAAGCTTTGTTCTGTTCCACTTTTACTCTCTCCGCCTAGTCTGCTCCCGTATCCTTAAATTTCCTTAATTATATTTGCGTTGACTGCCCACAACTCAGCTAACTGGGCTGCTATAATTTTCAGCGTCTCCACCAGGATAGTACCCTGTAATACTGAAACGACATAATTTACTCTTTGCCAGTTTTAATGAAATTTGCCAGTTTATATGGAATTTCATTAAAGAATAAAAGTAAATAATCAGTTACCTTTTTTAAATTTTTTGCTTTTAGTTAATTTGCCTTTCTTTCTTTCTGTACGTACGAACGAACTTTGTTGTAGAACCTCTCATTTACGTGTGGTAATAAAAAATTCATTTACACGGAACTAAGTACATTTAAAATTACGTGAACTCATATTAACTGATTAAGAATATTTAGTTGAGAATTAAATCCTTTACATAATTCGGCCTTGGCACACATTTTCTAAATGCAGTGGTTTTTTTTTTTTAAATATTTACTGAATTCTTTCCCGGCGTTAGCTATGGAACACAAGACTGTCTCTATTAGCAGAAAACGGTTAAATATTGCCAAGCCGACGTTTAATTATCACTGATAAAACACACATCCCTATACATTTAAGTTATTTGAAAGAACCAAAATTGTTAAATTTCAACATTAACCATCCGCCTATGAATGCACAAATGTGAACTAATTTAAAATCCGTAAGTCTCAGGATCGCTGTAAAAGAAGAACATTTTCTTAATTCACTGCTAATTTTTATCTGTTCCCGATTTACGGGTTTTGTTAATTTTTCTTAGCGGAACAATTTTTTAAATGTGCCGCCGCTGCAAATCGTTCGGTCGCGGCACAGCCCAGCAACACCGCTAAAAATGCTGAAAATTCTTTAAAGAAATATTATAGATGACATGGGCAAGCTAATTTACATTAATAATACACACTTTTGATAAATTATAATATATTTAAACCACAACAAATATTCAACTCACATTAGTTTGTAATTTCTCCTCTAATGGCGGCTAAATCTAGCTACAGACAAAAGACGTCTACCCATTCATAAAATGCTTCGTCACAGCTTGCTCTCGCTTTCAGCTCTACAGGGAGACGACCAAAGAATACTCAGTACGTGGTGCTTTTATACTACTGCTGACTATTAACATCTCTTTGTAATCATATAACATTATTTTCGTCTGTGGCTGAATTTTACATTTTTGTTATCGCAGATATTGACACATTTCGCAATTATATTATGAATATAGAAATATTACCATCCTAAATACAGAAAGAATATTACTACAGAAAATATTACAATAATAATGAATGTCCTTTACACAAAATTCAATAATATTTTTTGTTAAATAATTACAGTATTTACAAATTGTTTTATAGCGGCGTATATGGTACAATTAAATTTTAGTTTATTAATAGTGTGAGTTTGCCAGGGAACGTTACACAGTTACGCAACAACGAAAGGTGAAAACAAAACAGAAAAACAAGGACACTGAAATATAACACTTCCCCAACACTGTAACTTAACAGCTCTGCCTGAGTAGCTCTCCATGATCACATGCTTAAAATAATGAGCCATATTCCTTGCTCAAAACAAAATACATTGTGCAAATTAGTAACTCGGACGTAGTGGAGACTCTATTAAGTAAATACAACATAACAGCAACAACAGGAAAAACCAAATCAAACGACGAGAAGGGCACGCAATTGAACACTGCTACAACACACTGAGGTGACAATCGTCATGGGATATCTCCTAATATCGTGTCGGATCTCCTTTTGCCCGGTTTAGAGCAGCATCTCGACATGGTATGGACTCAACAAGTCTTTGGAAGTCCCCTGCAGAAATATTGAGCCGTGATGGCACTGTCACTGTCTATAACTACGAAAGTATTGCCACTGCAGGATTCTGTGCACGAACTGACCTCTCGATTATGTCCCATAAATATTCGTTGAGATTCATGTCGGGCGATCCGGTTGGCCAAACAATGTGCTCGAATTGTCCAGGATGTCCTTCAAACCAACTGTGAAAACCAGTGACTCATTGACGTGGTTCATTGTCATCTGCTAAAATGCTAAAATTCCATCGCTGTTTGGGAACATAGCGTCCATGAATGGCTACAAATAGTCTCCAAGTAGCCGAACACCCAAAGGACCCTGTCCATTCCATGTAAACGCAGCCCACACCATTATGAAGCCACAACCAGCTTCCACAGTACCTTGTTGACAACTTGGGTCCATGGTTTTATGGGGTCTGCGCCACTCTCGAACCCTGTCATCAGTTCTTACCAACTGAAATCGGAACTCGTCTGCCCAAGCCATGGTTTTCCAGTCATCTAGGATCCAACCAATATGGTCACGAGCCCAGGAGAGGGCTGCAGATGATGTCATGCTGTTAGCAAAGGTACTCACGTTGGTCGTCTGCTGCCATAGCACATGAACACCAGATTTCGTCGCACTGTCCTAACGGATAAATTCTTCGTACGTCCCATATCGATTTCTGCGGTTGTTGCTTATCTCATAGATTTGACCTCTACGTAAACTCCGCTGCTCTCGATAGTTAACTGATGGCCGTCGGTCACTGCATTGTCCTTGGTGAGAGGTAGGTAATGCCTGAAATGTGGTATTCCCAGCACACTCTTGACCCTATGGATCGCGGAATATTGAATTCCCTAACGATTTCCGAAATGGAATGCCCCATGTGTCTAGCACCAACTACCATTCCGCGTCGAAAGTCTGTTAATTCCCGTCGTGCGGTCATAATCTCGTTGGAACCTTTTCACATGATTCACCTGATTACAGATGACGGATCCATCAATACATTGCCATTTTATACCTTGTGTACGCGATACTACCGCCATCTGTATATGTACATATCGCTATTGCATGGCTTTTGTTACCTCTCTGTTCTTCTCAACAAAACTCAGCTTCACCTCTTGAATCGTTACATGTGGTTAACACTTTATACATTTCTAGATAATGAGCCACATTCCATGCTCATGACAATACCGACTGCCCATAGTCGAAAAGTAACACTCATATTTACACATCCTTAGAACACTGTCTGGGAGGAGCACACCTCAGAACTGCTGAAGCGTATTAACAAATCTCTATTTGCAAATGCGAATTGTGTCAGACATAGGGGATATAAAAATGAAAAAGCTGGCATACTATGCTTACTTTCATTCCATAATGTCATATGGGATTATTTTTTGGGGCAATTCATCAAGCCAAGCTAAAGTTTTCTGGGTACAAAAACGTGCAGTAAGAGTTATATGTGGTGTGAACTGAAGAACATCCTGCAGAAGCCTGTTTAGGGAACTAGGGATAATAACTACTGCTTCCCAATATATTTATTCCTTAATGAAATTTGTCATTAAAATATATCACTTTTTCAAACCAACCGCTCAATTCATGGAATCAATACTAGAAATAAGAATAATCTTCACTAGGATTTAAAGTCACTTAGTCTTGTACAAAAAGGTGTGCATTATTCAGGAACACACATTTTCAATAATTTGCCAGCAGCCATAAAAAGCTTAACAACCAACGAAATTCAGTTTAAGAGAAGCCTAAAGGATTTATTGGTGGCCAACTCCTTCAACTACATTGATGAATTTCTCATTAGAACCAACTGATTTATATATATATAAAAGTACAATATAATTTCTGCACCAGTTCAGTGCAGTAATGTGTTCATTGTAAATAAGTATTTAGTAGTTGTATTACACGTTTATTACCTTATAAATAAATAAAAAACATTTTTTATTTTAAATTCAGTGCATTAGCATTTGTAAAATGATTCTTCCATACAGCGTTCATCAAAAAATGACGACCATGCCATTTGGGATCTGTGGAATGCTACATTAGCTTATTTGTTTGAGTTGTAAATATTTGTCATGTATTGTTGCTTTTCTGACATGTTCTAATCCTGGAGGACGTCCTCACTTCGGAATGCTGACGTGCGGAGTCTGCAGCCGTTCTTGTACCATCAGGGCCGGCTCTGCAGCTCACGCCAGGAAACTCATTGTGATTCTTGTAAAGGAAGACAGCCCTTAGCGGTGGTTTCTGTCCTTGAGATTGGAGACATACAGTGTCAGTACGCCCAAGCGGGCTTAAAATGTTGAATGGCTGCACTGCATTGGATTGAATAACTGCCTTCCAGGCAGAAGGCTGGCTGCAGCTGAACTTAACCCAGAGGTGAACCACTGGCTCGAAGTTGACTGCTAGTCGTTATATGTATGAAGCGTCCTAGTCTGTTGTGAAGACATATATGTAAACCAGTTTGATATTGTGGTTCCTTCAGTAGCAGGAACGACTGGATGGCTTATTTCATTTCGCGTATAGGGCCCTGATGATGGTACCAATGATACACCAAAACTGGTAGCATAGTAAAATTATTCCACTGACTTTTGGCTTTAGGATAACTGTCTTCCGCAAGTCTCGTAGTGATCGCTTGTAGAACCATGTGGCCTTGTGGGCCAGCGTAGACCTCTCCTCAGAGATGATGCTGCCAGACTGCGATCCCTTTGACTAAAAGTAATGGGTATTTATACTGGTTCAGTTTCTACATTTACATGATTACTCTATTCACAATAAAGTGCCTGGCAGAGGGTTCAATGAACCGCCTTCAAGCTTTCTCTCTAACGTTCCACTCTCGAACGGCGCGCGGGGAGAACGAGCACTTAAATTTTTCTGTGCGAGCCCCGATTTCTCTTATTTTATCGTGATGGTCATTTCTCCCTATGTAGGTGGGTGACAGCAGAGTGTTTTCGCAATCGGAGGAAAAAACTGGTGATTGAAATTTCATGAGTAGATCCCATCGCAACGAAAACGCCTTTGTTTTAATGATTGTCACACCAATTCACTTATCATGTCTGTGGCAACATCTCCCCTATTTCGCAATAATTCTAAACGACCTGCCCTCCTTTGAACTTTTTCAATGTCATCCGTCAGTCCCACCTGATGCGGATCCCACACTTCACAGCAATACTCCAGAATAGGGAGGACAAGCGTGGTGTAAGAAGTCTCATTAGCAGACCTGTTGCACCTTCTAATGAATCGCAGTCTTTGGTTTGCTCTACCTACAACACTATCTATGTGTGATCGTTGCAATTTGGGTTAGTTGTAATTGTAATCCCTAAGTATTTAGTTGAATTTTACAGCCTTCAGATTTGTGTGACTTATCGCGTAATTGAAATTTAGCGTATTTCTTTTTGTACTCATGTGCGTAACTCCACACTTTTCTTTATTCAGAGTAAAAAAAAAAAAAAAAAAAAAAGGTTCAAATGGCTCTAAGCACTATGGGACTTGACATCTGAGGTCACCAGTCCCCTAGACTTAGAGGTACTTTAACCTAACTAACCTAAGGACATCACACTCGACCATGCCCGAGGCAGGATTCGAACCTGCGACCGTAGCAGCATCGCGGTTCCGGACTGAAGCACCTAGAACTGCTCGGCTACTACGGCCGGCTATACAGAGTCAATTGCCACTTTTCGTACCATACAGATATCTTATCTAAATCATATTGCAATTAGCTTTGGTCATCTGATGACTGTACAAGACGGTAAATGACAGCATCATCTGCAAAGTGTCTAAGAGGGCTATCAGATTGTCTTCTATGTCGTTAATATACTAGGGGTATTCGGAAAGTAAGTTCCGATTGATCGCGAAGTGGAAACCACTTTGAACACCAGAAATATTTTATCTGCAACAGTTAGCTACAGCTTCCAGTCACTGCTCTACATAGTCACCATTCCGACTTAGACATTTGTCTTAGCGTTGTACCAACTTTCCAATACCCTCGTCATAGAAGGCAGCCGGCTGATCTTCCCGCCAATTCTCTACGCTCATCTATAGCTCATTGTCTGTGCGAAAATGTTGTCTTCATAGCCAGTAGTTAATATGAGCAGAGATGTAACACAGAGGGAGCCAAGTACGGGCTGTAGCGCGGGTGATCAAATACTTCCCATCGAAAACGCTGCTGGAGCATTTTCGTTGCCCTTGTACATTGTGACCGAGAATTGTCACAAAGTAGGAACCTGTAATGTGGGCTGCATAACATCAGGCGAACCGCCAGGACCTCATACTTGGCGGGAGACACTATTTTCTACAAATATTTATACGCTCGCCACGCGCTTAGAACTGAAAAGAGCGAAATGATGTAACCGACCGGCATACTAGAGGCACTGTCGAACACATATGTGCAAAGCTTTATTAGATTTTCACAGTGGTTTCCATTTCTTGACCGATCGGAGCTTACTTTCCGAATATCCTTCGTAGATCGGGAACGATAGATGACCTTTAACACTTCCTTGGGGAATGCCGGATATTACTTCTGTTTTACTCGATGACTTCCCGTCTATTACTACGAACTGTGACCTTACTGACCGGAAATCACGAATCCAGTCGCACAACTGAGGCGATATTCCATAGACACGAAGTTTGGTTAGGAGACGCTTGTGAGGAACGGTGTCGAAAGCTTTCTGGAAATGTAAAAACATGGAATCAATTTGACATCCCCTGTCGATAGCACTCATTACTTCATGAGTATAAAGAGCTAGTCGTGTTTCACAAGAGCGACATTTTCTGAATCCTTGCTGACAATGTGTCAATAAATCGTTTACTTCGGGGTAATGCATGATGTTCGAACACAATATATATTCCAAAACTCTACTGCAAATCGACTTTAGTGATATGGGCGTGTAATTCATTGGATTACTCCTATTTCCCTTTTAGGGTATTGATATGACTTGAGCAATTTTCCAGTCTTTAGGTACGGATCTTTCTGTGAGCGAGCGGTTCTGTATAATTGCTAAATATGGAGCTATTGGATCGGCATACTCTGAAAGGTACATGACAGGTATACAATCTGGACCGCAGGCCCTGCCTTTATTAAGTGATTTAAGCTGATTTGCTACAGCGAGAATATCTACTTGTATGTTTCTCATCTTGGAGGTTGTTCTTAATTCGAATTTCGGAATATTTACTTCGTCTTCTTTGGTGAAGGAGTTTCGGAAAACCGTGTTTAATAACTCTGCTTTGGTGGCACTGTCTTCAGTGACTTCACCGTTGTTATCGAGCAGTGAAGGTATTGATTGCGTCTTGCCACTGGTGTGCTTTATCTATGACAAGAATCTCTTTAGGTTTTCTGCCAAATTCTGAGACAGAATTTCGTTGTGGAAATTATTAAAATCATCTCACATTGAAGTACGCGCTGTATTTCGAACTTCTGCAAAACTTTGCCAATCTTGGGGATTTTGCGTTCTTTTAAATTTGGCATGTTTTTTTCGTTGCTTCTGCTTCTTGTTTTGTACTTGTTTTGCTGAAGCACGACCACAAACCATGTGAGCCGTAACAAGTTCACAGCTATGGGTGTAGTAACCGATTTGCCGAAGCCATAGTCGTTCCACGTTTCTACTCGGTCGCCGTTATAGCAGAGGTGATCCCTTGCCTGGCCCACAATGTGCAAATCAGATGGTGCAGTGTTGCAACTGACATAACGATGTTTTGGTCGACTCGTCTCTCGCCCCCTCCTATGACCTCTTCGCAACAACCCTGTCATCGTCATTATTTTACACAGCAGCACCGGAAAATAGTGGCAGCGCTACAATATCTTTCCAGTGAGACAATATCCAGACGAAAGAATCGAGTCATGGAGAAACAGAATCGATGAGCTGCCCAAATCGTTCACAGAGGCCATAACAAGAATGACAGACACAGCACAATTAAAAGGTGCTTTAGATTTGCGACATGCATTAACCGTTGACTTCTCAGGTGAAGCCGCACAGACCGCTTGCGTTTATTGTTATTCTGTTGCTAATGCATTGGGGTGGGGTAGGAGATTACAGCGCTGTCTAGTTGTTTTTTCTCGAAGCTGTCGTGGTTTTCTTTGTCAGTACAGTTGAAAGTGACGTGGGCCTGTATTATTAGTGCTTCTTGTGTGCTAACGGTCTCTGAGACAGTACCTGGGGCTTTGTATTACGCGTATTACGTATTATGGATGCAGTAGCCGGGCCTTCGTCTACTGTTATGTGTAACAGACACTGACTTTGAGTATACTGTTTTAAAATGGTTTGAGGATAGTTTAGCAAGTGCTGTTGGATCAGACAGTGACATCGAAATTGAGAGTGAACATAAAACAGTATAGGAACAGTGCGAAAGTGACAACAAATTAATTTTGCCACCTGTGAATTCCTTGAATGAAACTAGTGACCAAAGTGATGAAGGCAGAAGTGTGGAGACTAAATTATTAGCAAGAGGTTCTGTTAGAAATACATTAGGACGGAACAAATTTCGCTGCATGCTGCAGCCTGTTCCAACGATGGCCAGTGGCATAACTTTTGCGCATGTTGGACAGAAGTGGGGTGAATGTGTTTGTCCTAGAGAGACAATACTCAAGCAATGCACTTTAATTTTTGAAGAAGCTTATAAACACGTTTAGTGTCACCACAGGTAAAAAGTGAGATAACAAGTATCACGCATCCCTTGAACTTCGCGCATAGTTCACCGTGTTTTGGGTGTAGCAGAAACAAGAGTAGAAGTCGTTGTAGAACGATTGGAAAAACGCAAAACCTGCTCCACCTATAAACCCCCCCCCCCCCCCCTTATTTGCCACTGTTGCAAGAAGCGAATCTGACATGAAATCTCCTCAAAAATTTCCCGTGAGTGCAAAGAAAACCTGCAAGAAGGAAACTAAACGGTTAAAGTACTAGCGCAGTTTTCATTTTTTAATGTTTTGTGGGAGCTTTTATGCTTTTATTGTGAAGTGTGTAGTAAAAGATAAAAATATAGCAAAAAGTAAAATTTGGAGTGCAGGCAGGGTATTTGAGTTTTGGTATCGTTAACATTATCATGTAATATTATGTTCATTGTGTCCAGTTTTCTGTATAAATAAATTTTTTGTGAAAATAAACTAAAATTTATTTGAATATGTATTTTTATGTGGTTTTAATGTAACCTTTTACACAAAATCCGAACTGTGGCACTGAAACTGATGAACCCAATTTGTGTGTCTATTTAAATATAGAAGTCACTCAGAACACACCTCGGATAGTCTGTAATCAAATAATGACATGGAAAGCTACGGATTAAGATGTCCAGGATTCAGTGAGTGATCAATTTCAAACAATTGTGCAAAGTCGTGGTGGAAAGATAGGTGTAAGAAATGGGGTGGAAGTTGCACTACAAGGAAAGAGTGCACTGCTGCCACTGAAAGAAAGGGATCATTTCCCAAAGGCTACTCATAGAATCAGTGAAAGAAAAAATAATAAATGGGCTAGATATTATAACTGTGGCCAAAAAGGCCATTTGCTGTATATTGCTGCAAACCAAAGAAATGAAGCGAAAATACGACAGGTAACGATACCCACTAGTGCACAAGAGGCCAGAAAGTTTCAGAATGCCTAGTATCATTGCCATAAACTAATGCATACCGTTGTGCAGAGTTGTAAGATAATTATCTGCGAACAATGCCACAGACTTGGGCATCAAATAAAAGACTGTCAGTCACATAAATGCTACTGTGCAGTAAGTAAGGTAATATTTGGCCTCATTGTAGAGTGAATAGTAAAAGGAAATTTGGAGGGTAGAAAAGTAACAAATAATGTGGAATATGATGCAGCCACTTGTTACCACAATAAAGTGGCCAAGAATTAGAGCAATGGCCTTCAAAGCAAAAAAAGAGATAATTATGCCACAATGCTATTACTCAGAGACGCATTGGGGACCACAGACCTGCAATTGCTCATGACAGAGAAGTCACAAGTAGAACAGAATTTCCACAGCTTAGGGAAAAGGTCTAAATCCCTTATGATTGTATAATAGGAGACTTTCTGAAAATTCAAAGCGCTATAATCAGTTATGATGGCAAAGTTTTTGAAATAAGGGGTCGGAATATACCGCTGCATACAGTGCCCAACACAGTGACCCAAATAGACGAAGTAAAGCAACAAGTTTCCAAGAAACCTGTAAGCCGAATCAATACAGATCACAAAAGGGACTGTTACTAGGCAGATGGGATCAAAGGGTGACATGCTAGTCGGCACTACAGAGGAGAAAATTTTGAGAGCACTTTTAGAAGGAGGAGAAACTTATGGATGGAAAGACAGTAATTATTCCTGAAAAGGAAGTAATGGAAAGTGTATATATACCAGACTCGATTGTACACCTAAGATAAGGAAAATATATTACAACTGTAGAAAAACTGAATGTGACTGAATGTGACCTAAGCTCACTGAGACTAAGGACAGAAAAGATGGCAAAGAAAACGCCATACAGGAAAGAACAGGCAAAGTAGATATATTTCAGAACTGCATGACTCAAGTAAGAGTGACAATATGCACAGAGCACTTGAACTGAGAAGAGAAATATGAATTAGATAAACTATGTAGCGAGTATTGTGACATATTTTATTTGAAAGGTGGTAAGTTATCCCCTACCAAAACAGTGAATTAATCTCTCCCTGTACTACCAGAGCATATGGGAAAGGCTATAAATGTACCAGAGGCACAAAAGAAAGTGTTATAGGAACAAATAGAAAAAATACTAAATGAAGATATAATTGTAACGATGAATAGACCATGAAATGTACCACTTATGTTAGTGCCAAAGAAAAAAGAAGCCAGTGGACTACTTAAGCATATGTTGGTAGCATATTGTAGAAAGTAAGTTAAACGAAATTTTGGTCAGATATGCTTTCCTGATATCCAACATAAGTGAAATCTTAGACCACCTGGGCAAATCAATGTATTTTTCCATTGTAGACATGGAAAGTGGATGTCATCATAATTCAATGAAACCAGGGGATAGAGAGAAAACAGCTTTAGTGCAAATTTCCTGCACTATGAATACATATGATTGTTGATAGGATTAAAAATGCACCAAATACATTTCAAAGACTGATGAATGTATTATTGTCAGAATTGCAAGGTACAAGGTGTCTGATGTACCTAAATGATATTATTTGTTACAGAAGTTCATTAAAGGAGCGTAATGGAAAGTTACAAGAAGTCTTTGACAGACTGAGGGAATGCATATTGAAACTCCAACCTGTCAAGTGTAAATTCCGGAGGAAGGAGGTAATATTTTTAGGACACAACGTAAAGGGGTAGAACTGGAAGAGAGGAATGTGCAAAAGGTGGAGAACCTTCCAGTTTAAAAGTCCTTGAAAGAATTAAAATGTTACCCAGGGATTGTCAGATATTATTGTTGTTTCATTCAGAAGCTCAGTAAAACTGTCGGGCCATTACACAAGTTGTTGAAGGTTTAAGTACCAAATGAATGAAGAACTCAGCAGCAAGCAGCATTCATAGAACTGAGACAGAAATTTATAAACACACTTGTATTAAGGTAACTGTATGTTGAGAAACCATTTATAATAACCAAAGATGCTAATCGAGAAGCATTAGGAGCAGTGCTGTCACAAGGGAAAAAAGGTGCAGAACGACCAACAGCATGAACCTCACAATCGTCAAATAAAGTGGAAAAGAATTATTCAGCGACTGAATCAGAATCGTTGGCAATAGTGTGGGCTCTCAAACAGTTTAGCCCATATGTGTATGGTAGATATTTTACGCTAGTGACTGATCAAAATCCACTGATATTGATTTTTAGTTTCAAAGATTCATTCTCATGATTTCTGTCATGGAGATTAAACTTCGAAGAGTACTCGTTTGTTATTGTGTACAAGCCAGGCAAGCTGAATGAATGATCTGGTGTAGTCTGCATTGCTGCCAGATTTGTCCATAATGATAGTTCCAGGATGTTTGCCACTATGACATAAATACTTAAGTTTTACTTTTCCACAACACAGCAGCTCCCTGATGCACCACTAGCAGGCATGATGGAGTAGGACAAATAACTGTTTAGGCTGCCAAAATATGCACCATCGCTCATGGTGCAGCAGTAACCCACAGATGGGCCACCAGATATTTCAGAGCAGGGCACACAAAAATTGATTAAGTCACAGCTAAGGTGTCCCAGTATACTACTATTTTCCACAAAATATAATTTGATTGCCAACAGAATAAAGTGTGTTAATATAGGCATACGAGAAGACAGTGATGTCATGTAGTAATACAAATCGAGAATGTCAAACATTATGTTTAAGTGCAGTTTATAGAAATGGAGAGGGATGAGGTAGGCTGTGTATGCCATACATCAATGCTCAGATGACTATGGAGTATGATTCATCTCGTTCTCCTCCAGACATCTAGTGCTTTGGTTGAAGCTGTCTGTCATAGAGGTGTATGGGGATGCAGCACTCAAGGTGGGATTTGGAGACTCAGTCATTTATTTACATAATTCAAGTGTTATGAGCTTACATGGCCCAGGGAACGGATTATTCGTTGTTTTAGACAAATTGAGTTAATGGTATCCATATCTTAAAATTCTATTCAGTGATGTTTTATGTTATGTTGTATGGATTTAATTCTTATGGGGCTTACCACTTTAATGTACACAGTGTACATGTAAAAGACTTAAGTCGTAAATGAGTTCATGCATCTGTACAGTGCCAGTGTCAGCTTCTATCACACCTTTAAGAATTAAATCTATACAAACTGAATTACTGATGGAATAAAAAAAAAGTTTTTTGTTGTTCCTTGTCTGACGCAATAAAGCCTGAATTTAAGGCATAGAAGAAACAGTTTTTTGAGCAATACTGTACAGCTGTTGATTAAAAACGAAATCAGAGCATCTTTAAAGATGGTTTACCTGACCCAATGTATCATTGTTGATGTATGAAATTGTATAATAAAATAACACTTCTTATTTGACAATCCTCTGATTCAAATATGAGTCCAAAGTTTATAAAGATACGCTGCCATTGTAACTCAATGAGTAAGGGCTCCAGGTTATAGTGGCTGTGTATTTTGTAACAGGAAAAACATAAATTAGTTTGTTCCTTTTTACAGCCCTCACAGTGCAGTTTGATAGGTAGAGATTCAACAATTTGACATCATACATTCAAATTGTGATGTTCATAACAAGATTCATCATTAAATACTAGTGCATCACTTGAAACATTTGAGGTAACTATTGAAAGCTACATGAAATATCACATAACAAGCGTATTCATTGTTTTAGAAACCAATAATACTCACTTGCTTCCAAACTTCAATGTATTTTTTTCAGTTTCCTATAAAAGTTAGGAAGAATCTTACACACATGTTAAGATTCAAGTCACTCGAACAGGGAATAAGCATCAACACCCTCCTCTTCTATCAGGTCAAATCTGTAGTCCTCCAACGGCAACATATTCAGAAGTAATGAGTTCCAGAATCCCCAGGTCATCTGAACCTAGAGAAGTGCTTGAAGACAACAGTGTTAAGCAGCTGTTATTCTCCTTTAGCTGTGAGTTAATGGATGTGTGCACATTATAGGGTGATGCTTCAGTGCTCAGAATTTGCAGTACAATTTCACAGCTGTCAGTCAAATTAACAGGTAATACCACTGCTCTGCATTTATCAGGATTAACATAAAGTATCATAACCTTTTTCATTTTTAATACCATGTGTGGTAACATGAGCGACAGTGACGACCTGACTGTAGAGCCCAGTGTATTATTTCTTTTATACCTGAAAGTAATGATTATACACATGTTACATATAATGTGATGAAATATGCTGATGAAGACATGCTGAAAAAACGTTCTTTCAGTCAAATAAGAGTTCTCAAAGGGCAATAATGTCGAAATGCATAGCAATGATGCAACCTTAATAAAGCTATTAGTGACGATGATGACTGGTAGAACACATTGGTAAAACTAGATCTTGCGACAAAGCAAGCACTATATCATTTGAGCGATATAGAAGCGAGCGAATTAAAGTAAATTTTCCAAACTTCATCAGGATACGCTTCAGTATATTACTGTCTAAATTGTTAAATCTCAGAGTCATAATATGAATATGTTTCCCTAAATACATCATTTTAAATAAACAAACAAGAGCGCAAATAATAAAGCTAAAAAGCCTAAATTGTTGAGGATGTGCAAACGCATGTCACAATCAACTGTTACAAGTTTCAACTTAATCAAAACAATATTTTGGTCAAAATCTGCGTTTTTACAAAAAATTAAAGGCATAAATATTATACTTAGAAAGATGAAAATTGATGTGAAGCTTCAGATTGATATAAAAACATTAAGGGTATGTAACCCCATTGAGCACCTCTAATAGTTTTCAATTAATTTACTAAAAACGAAATTTGGAACAAAAACATTCTTATTTGTAATAGATTAAGTATCATTTATATTAATGATAAAAAGTGATTAAATGATAAAGCTAAGATATTAATGATAAAAAGTGATTAAATGATAAAGCTAAGATATTAATGATAAAAAGTGATTAAATGATAATGCTAAGATATTAATGATAAAAAGTGATTAAATGATAAAGCTACAACAAGTGTCAAGACTTTGATGTAAATAACAATCAATAAAAGATCTCTTAAAGATGTAGTTCAGAGGTCATGTTCTACTGTCAGTTCTGTTCTAAAAATTCTAGCTGGCAATCTTTCAGAGCAGTCGAGCTCAAACTTTTTCTGTAATTAAAGCCAACCTAACCGCATTCATGTAAAAATTACGAAGATTGTAAATTGATACACAACAGAGTTATCGAATAATATGTGACTGAGAAAGCAGATCGCATAGATGTCGCGGAAATAACTGTTTATCAGCCATCTGTAATGTTGAAAAAGCCACATGGCAAGTTATGAGATTATTTTCCACTTTTGTGGTGAGCAATTAACTTTGATTATTAGACATCAAGGCGAAGGACCATTTAATGGGAACTTACCATAGAGGTCACCACTGAATTGCTCATAGTGCCATTTTTCATAGAGACATCGTTATTATTATTATTATTATTGCCAGGAATATTATTGTGTCATGCATGTGAAATTTTATTGAATATATTAATCACTTAGACCTCAAAACTTTCATTTATGATCTTATTTCCTGATTTCACTGTCTAAATAGAGAGAAAGAAACCTTTTTTCAGTGAGCACAAGAAGAATGTGGACTTCCAGACTGGAAATTATGCTTAATATGTTCCCCACCACTTTCTAGCTGATAGCAAAATTAGTTTTCTGGCTCCTGTAAAAGATGGCAAAACAATAATTCTTATTCCATCCGCCACACCACAATCAGTGTAACTCATTTTCATTTCTCCATGGAGGTGGGGAAAGCCAGCTTATATGAAAGTAAAGTTGTTTGATAGAACATATAATTTAAAAAAGTGCGCTATTAAATGCATCAGCGTGAGAATGATGTTTGACTGTGAGTCCTACCCAGTGCTGGCTTTCGAAAATCTTCGGTGTAGACATATGAAAGTCTTATTATCACTGAATAAGTGGGTCCTCTATGTGATGTTTTAGTGGTAACTGCAGGCATGTTCAATGGAATTGGTCAAGATCCATCAGTCATATTAAATGATTATATGGTCTCTGCAGGGGACATGCCATAATCATCTAAAATTTTCTGTTATTTAGAACACACTCATCTTGAAGAGCATTTAAAAACTTAATGCACTCCAGTTACGTGATCCAGCATCCTCTAGTGAAGGGGTAGTCAACTATTTTTACCTATTGTCTACTGCTGTATCTCTCTTAGTCGTCAAATTCTCTACCTGCTCATCAGCTGCACTGTGATAGTGATTTATAAAGTAGGGAAGAAGACTTATAGAAAGTTAAAGCATACAATAATAATGACTTGCTAAATATCTTATGTTGACATTTCACAAAAAGGTAATGAAAATATTTTTAAAACTGCTACAGCCTACCATCCACCATGATAGCCATATCACAAACTAGTGGGCAGTATAGCTTAGGTTCATTGCCACTGGTCTAGGTGAATGAATAAGCTGTCAACTGTATATGTACATATTCTATGAGATAATGTGGACTGAATTGGTGTACTTAGCGTGCAATGCTTAGCATCCATTTGAAGAAATCATAGCCTTAGCTTAGAACTCCTCCAGTGGATCACTATTGCAAATATAAACCCTCCATGCTAGATGTAACCTAGAACTACATTCTTGTTTGAGCTGGTATGTATGTCATATAGGCTTTTAAGAGATTATAAATAAAAAAGTTTAAGTCACATGCTGTTTGTTTCTCTATAAAAACCCCTGGCATGCTCATAATATCATATGGTCATCACCATGGGCGAGTGTACAAAACAGCCTCATCACAAGAACTTCGTTGTAGCCGACTGGTCCTGCAATACTAGCGAAGATCGGAAGAAGGAAAAGGAGAAGAATGGGACATCATTCTTGATCATATATAAGCAATAACTGTAGGTCCATCTGACTGCAGGAAGATGAGTGTTATCATATCACTGCTAACAGATTCAGTTGTAATTTATTTGAGCTTGTGTACGTATTTTCAAAAACAGTATTTCAGCCCAAATCCCGAATATTACAGGAGATGTTGTGTGGAATCGATGGTGTAAAGTATGTGACATCCAGTGAAAACATCGATATATCATCACCACAGAGGGTAAAGCTGAACACTGTGTTTATATTTGACCATGTTCCAGTGGAAAACTAGCATCAAATACGAAAATATTTTTGTTTCAGTCGTTGTATGGAGCTGATATTTTTTATTTGAGTCAGACGTATTCTGGGATCCGGAAACAGATGGTGCGGGATAATGAAAACCTTATTACCCCTTTCAAATAGGCAATATGAATTTAAAGTATCATACATTTATCAAGCATGTGTAGGAACTGATATGACATTCGGTGAATTTGTAAATATATGTGCAGATTGCTAGAATCACAATCACACATTGTACGATTTTCTGGTTATTGACAAAACAAGAAAACTGAGTGATGGATCATATGCAAGAAACTTCCCGGAGTTTCTCTGAACTTAATATGTATAGTAATACAAGATGTGGGTAAACTGAAAACATCAGCAAAAGTTTGACTAGAATGATTGACATTATGTTTATGATGGCTAAACAGAAGATTAATGCAAAATTCCAGAGGAACATTCAGCAGATAACCTCAAGATTTGAGGACATCTGGAAGATAATCTAAAAAACGTTAGAAGACATGAAAATATCTCAGAACCCTTCAGATGTTAATCATTATATTATGTGCAAAGGTTGATGAAACTGAATGGGTTTTAGACTTATGGCAAAAATAAATCAGCAGATAAGTCCATGAGACTATATAAATTATGTACTATCTCAAAGTCAATTTAGTACTCAACAGCAAGTGGACAAAATGTAAAGTCATTGAGACTATTTGACAGAAATTATGATTGTTAAGGTTATGGGATTTGGAATGAGATCAGATCACTCAGCCAGTTACTGAATCTTTGAAGGAAAAAAAAGATGACATTTCCAATTTCGCTGATTGTCACAGCAATGCTAAGATAAATAAAATATAGAACCTATACGTTTAACGAGCACATGGTACACATTCATGGCAGAGAATTTCAAGTTTACTGAATATAATGGTCCTAAAAACCTCAAAAACCGGAAATTAATTATAGAAAGATGTAGAAATGTATGGCGAAATATTACATTTGACTGATGTACATAAGACAGCCAATGAAGGCCAAAAAGCCAAACCAGAATGAATCATTATAGTAGTAGTAGCAGTAGTACAAAGATATAGGACATGTCAAAGCATTTACAAATTTAGATCAATTTAAAATAAGCTAATGCATATACACATATATTTACAGACTTCTAGTTAGAGACAATCATTAGATTTACTCCTGGTATATAATACTTTTTTTACAAATAACTTATTAAATAATGTAATGCAACATTGTTCACTCATATCTCACTATCAGTCACTGCGCACACTATACACACATTGTTTCAGAACACTCCACTCACTACACACACACACACACACACACACACACACACACTGGTGATTTCTGGGCCATTTTCTGTACCGCAACTTTCCGTTTGCTATCCTGAAAGATTGAGTCAGCAAGCATCCCTCCATAAAGAGTGAGATGTTGAGCTCTGAAAGAGGAAGAGGTGTTAGTATTGTGCCATGCATAGCTTGGAAGTAGATATTTCTAGAAAGGGAAAAAAAGTAGGAAAATAACATTTATGTGGAATATTGGATATTTTATAATCATTATAATTTATTTGTGTAACATTTTCTTATAAAACCCCTATTCTGTTTTAGCTACGTAATTCTTCAATGTATAAAAGGTTTTAGATAACTGACTTTTTAAATAAGTGTATTTTTCCAATGTCTTTAATCTCTTTTGGTAATTTACTGTACAGTTTCATTCCTTGGTAGAATATGCTGTTTCGAATTTTATGTTTTTTTTTTTTTTGGTAAATGTAAGTTGAGTCTATCTCTTGTTGCATGGTCATGGAGAGAGCTGTTTGTGCACTAATTACCAATGTTATATTTTATGTGTACAACTGACAGGAAAATGCATTCACATGGAGCAGTTAAAATTCCCAGAGTTCTGAACAGATCTTTACTATGAGCTTGATTAGTACTTTTTGTCTTTATTCTTATGGCTCTTTTCTGGAGTTTGAAAATTGTGTTCATATTTTGTGCATTTCTTCCCCAAAAAAGAATGCCATAGCTAAGAAATGAGTGTACATATGAATAATATGTAACTAAAAGACACTCCATGTTACAACCTGATGATAGGATTCTAAGGGCATAACATGCTGATGACATTCTGTTTGCAAGTAGCTTTGTATGTTCACACCACTTCAACTGAGAATCAATATTCATTCCCAAAAATTTTGCATTTGTTACACAGTCTATAGAGGTGCCATCTACATTTAATTTAACATTGTCATTTTTCCTCTTCAAACTGAAATTCATGGCATTCGTTTTCTTTTTGTTCAATGTCACCTTATTACTTATTGGCCAATCATAAACTTCCTTGAATGTTTCATTTGCTTTCTTGGCAAGGAGTTCTCTTGTTTTCTCAGTGACTATAATATTGCTGTCATCAGTGAAGAGGATTTTTTCACCATGAGTAACACTACTGGGAAACGCATTGACGTATATCAGAAACAGTATTGGCCCTAATATGCTACCTTGCAGATCCCCTATATTAATGTATTTTGGTTCTGACATGTGTTTTACTAAATGTTTCGATCTATTTATAGTATGTGTTATCTCTACTCTTTGTACCCTATATGTAAGATATGATCGAAACCAGTCATTATCTACCCCTCTTATTCCTAATGCTTCTAATTTATTTAATAGAATCTTGTGGTTGACTGTATCAAACGCCTTAGAAAGATCCAAAAATATATCTGTGACACGCTCATCTTTATCAAGAGCATCAAGTACAACTTTTGTGAATTCTCTTGTATCTGATTCCGTATTTTTGCCGCTTCTGAGACCATACTGTGATTCACTTCAAAGATTGTATTTATTCAGGTAATTAATTAATCTGTATTTCATAATTGCTTCTATTATTTTTGAGAATGCTGACAGCAGGGAAATGGGCCAGTAATTTTCTATGTCTTCTGTATTACCTTCCTTAAACAAAGGTACAACTCTTGCCTGTTTTAACTGCCCTGGTAATGTTCCTGATGTGGAGGATTCATTTATTATATTTGTTAAGGGGGCTTGTATAATCCCTATGCATTGTTTCAGTACACACATTGGTACTTCATCCAAGCCTACTACTTTTTTATGTTTTAGTTTTTGAATTGTTTTACTGACTTTATTCTCTGTGGTTGGAAGTAACATCATTGTATTTAGTGCAACATTATTTACAGGTGTTATATTTGTTTGGGGTAATTTTTACTGTAACTTCTTTGCAATACTTGAAAAATGCTCGTTTACATAGTTTGCTAAGTACTGTGGATCATTTACTTCTTTATCCCCCTCCCTTAACAGTATGTTATTCTGCATTTATTTACCTCTCCCTGTTTCCTTTTTTTATAACATCCCAGACTGCTTTGCTTTTATTCTCTGCATTATACATTATTTTGTAATTAAATGACTTTTTGCAGCAATCAGAACCTTCCTATAGATCTTTTTGTATCTATGATACAAATTTAAGAATTCTGTATCATTGTGAATCTTTTTCATGGAACTGACGTGTTTAAGTGTTTGGTGAACAATTGTGACAGCACTACCAACAGAGATGTCAAGTTGAGCACTGAGTTGTTTGATGGTGATCCGTCGATCATCTCGAACGAGTGTGTTCGCACGCTCCGCCATTGCAGGAGTCACTGCTGTGCAAATACCGGCCCGCACGCGGGAGATCAGACAGTCTTGCTTGACCTTGCGGCGATGATGACACACGCTTTGCCCAACGACTCACCGTGCTTTTGTCCACTGCCAGATCACCGTAGACATTCTGCAAGCGCCTATGAATATCTGAGATGCCCTGGTTTTCCGCCAAAAGAAACTCGATCACTGCCCGTTGTTTGCAATGCACATCCGTTACAGACGCCATTTTAACAGCTCCGTACAGCGCTCCCACCAGTCGGAAGTCAATGAAACTATACGAGACGAAGCGGGAATGTTTGAAAATATTCCACAAGAAATTTCCGGCTTTTTCAACCAAAATTGGCCGAGAAAAAAATGTGTTGCATTACTTATTGAACTGCCCAGTTGTTTTCCATCTGTTTTTGTGAGATGTTGATACAGACATGCATTCTTTTGGAAATGCCTTTTCAGAGTTCAATTTAAACAATGTGGAGAATTTACAGAATTTCACATTCACATTGGTTTCCTTACACATTTCATCCCAGTTTTGTTTTTCTAGTTCTTTTGAAAAATCTTTTATTCTGATTTCTAATAAATGTCGTTTGTAGGCTTGTAGTTTAGGGAATGATTCGATGCCAGGCTTTACTGCTATTATTATTTAGACAGAGATGGTATGATAGTCCGAGATCTTTTACAGCCACATCACATTTTTCCCTGTCCATATTTGTGGTCACATTGTCAGTTACTGATGAAGTTGTTGTGATAACCCTTGTTGCATTAATGACCAATAGGAACATGCAAAAACTTTGAAGGATGTTTATGAAGGTGCTGTTGGATTCATTTATGATGTTACAGTTCACTGTAATGTCCTCACAGAGAATTATGTTGACTTTTGTACTTGAGACTTTATCTAGAACTTCTGTTAACTTGTTGAAAAAAGAGTCCACACTACCACTGGGAAATCTGTATGCACACAAAATGATTAATTTCTTGCTGATATCAAGCCCAGTTAATTCAATAACTGATATTTCAAAGTGTTTGTCTTCACTTACTGTAGTGAGGTCATGTCTTGTTTTGAACTGTGTTCCTTTTATGATATAAATACATGATCCACCACCTCTTGAAGTAGTTTTGCAAGAAGAGTTTGCCTTTTGATACAATGATAATACTGCATGTTGGATTTCTGACTCCCTACACCAGTAATACAAACTACTGTGCAGTTCAAAGATTCGAGCTCAACTTCTAATAGTTGTATTTTATTCTTTATTAATTGCATTTTTTGATGGAGGATTGTTAAGTTTGTGAAATGTCTCATGTTACTCTTTCCAATGGTTTGTTTTTCTTTATAACATCCGGTCTAAGCGATACTTAAGGTGTTAAAATCTTGTCTTGTGAGTGACTGTTTCAGTATTTTTTAAAGTGCTGCAATGTAGAGTGATATTAGATGCTAGATTTATCAATGGTGAAGGATTTGACATTCCACATGATGGAATATTCATTAGATCTCTCTATATATTCGATCTCTCTGTGTATTATGATGACCCCAATGAGATAACACAATGGCTACAACTGCAAATTGCTGGGAATACAGCTCATACAAATCAAATCATATCTTCAGAGCTTCGGAATAGACATATAATCGAATAATTATGGAGACAGTAGCTTGCAAATCGCACAAACCATAATACAAAACATTCCCTCATAGATATGTCAAAGTACATAGTCTGGGTGATATACAACAGGCTCATATTGTAGATATGAAGCAATGTTCATGGGCGATTGAGGTCCCCAATTCACCTGGGCATTACACATGAAAACTAAAATGGGGAAGATTGTTGCAGAAGTGTTTCGACAATTGATACATTTGTGGATCAATCATTGGCCATACAACTTACAAGTCGACCATAAGGGTGAGTGCTATAATAGACATTTCAAGACAGCGATGAAGTGCTGTGAAATACGTCGCTATTCAATGTTCTCCCACATGAAAGCAGTTTTATGAACAGAAAGACAAAAAACCAAATGTGAATGCGTTTTAACCTATGAGGATCATATACATGGCTAGATATAACTGAACTATACATGATACAATACAAATGAAGCCAAGTGATGTTAGAGACAATGGGCTTTTAAAGGGAGCTGGAATGCCCAATCCTGACAATTAAAAATTTAGTGACTGGGCTTCCCTGTATTTCAGAAAGCACTGTAGCCATTGACATGAAACTTTTACAGAACATTAAACTGTATGTTCTGAGTCTACTGAACTACAAAAATTGCATTTCAGCCACTGCTTTCGGAAATACAATTTTTTATTTCATGATTAAAATTTTGTGTACTTTTTGTGCACATTATCCCAAATAATTTTAAGTATACATAGCATTATGTCCTTCTTTTAGTTCAGTAGACTCAGGATATGATTGTTATAACTCCGTGATAATTTGAATTCTACTCTCGAAGTGGTTTCTGAGATTTAGGGAAAAATGCGACAGGAACGGCTTCTAAAGTTTCAAAAGATGAGACTCACTTAATATATGCTTAATTTTTTATTTTTAGTCACTCAGAAGTACCCTGCACCATACTGTATATCTTCTCTTGATCTTTTTCCACGTTTTTACTGCTTTCTGGACTCCTTAGTGGCCAACTGTGCTGCATACTCTGCTTTATCAATGTGAACCTTCATCCATTCAAGTTCTCTGATGCAGTTTTCTCTGGGATTAATTCTTATCTGCTGTAGCACTTTCACCCTACCAATGTTGCCATCGTTAAAAGCAATAACAGCATCACTGACCCTACCTCCCCACCTTAGTGTCTTCATTCCAAAAAAACATTTTCTTCGTAAGCTTGTCCATATAACATTATTTAATGACTCATTGGGATTTAGAGTCTGACCATGCAGACATTTTTCAGTAATTCAGGCTTTGTCAGGGATCTGTAAATAGGTTTTATGATATCCATGACTGCTGCTGGGATGGAATGTATGAACTGTTTGGGTACTGAGCAGTGTGGTAATTTCACCATGAATCTGCTCCAGGAGGGCAAAGGTGGTGTCATAGTTTTTCATCCGTTGACAGTCTGTGGGAGAAGGTAGCCCATGCTGCCTGCTTAATTTTTAACAAATCCTCAGTATTATTTCTAATGGCCATCCCATAATACTGCTGTAGTTCATCAATCATTTTGTCTATCAGCCTGTCTCTTATGATTTTACCATCAGAAAGTATCTTGTCTCTCAAATTTTGTTTAAACTTCCTCAACCTGGTGCCCATCGTCTTCTGGACAAGACCGTTATAATACAGCTTTCCACAGTCTTCTAAATAAAATATGACCAATTTTATTAGATCTTGAAGTAACATACGTAAAAATTTTAGCATTTTCAACTGGTGTAGATTATATATGAAAAAATAAAATACTTCCCATATGAATTTATAAGAGTGTATATATACATATATATAATTTTATTTTGTAAATTACAAATTTTATAATGAGATAAAAATTCGAAAATGCGAAAAAAAAATTCCATTCTATTTCGCCTTAGATACTGTCTATAATCTGGTTAAAATAGTGGGGCCACGGAAACAGAAATTTAATGTAGGTGATCTAGCCCATATTTTAATGCATAAGACTGCATCTGAGGAATCTTACCGACAGAACTGGTCAACAAAGTTGCAGTTTGCAAAGTGCAGAGAACAATCCCTAGAATTTACATATGAAAGGATGATGATAGCAGAGAAATTATTAGAAGTTTTATATAGAAGAATTGCAGAAGAGCTCACAACTGGATGGGTTTCTCACAGAGCGCATCATAATATACAACAGGGTTTTAGTTAAATGGGTTGGTTTCTCTTCATCGCCACCAACAGGGTGGATGCCCTTAATTTGTTACATAATTAGATGTGCAAACCTCAGACTGTGTAGTACCATAGTATGAGCAATAGGAGACACATCGGAGATGGTGGTAGTATTCTCGATGAACTACTGGTTGAATTGTACAACCCTACACATAACTAGTGTGGGCCAGAAACAAAGATTCAATAACATTTATCACATGGTGATAAGTGGTTTAACCTTTTGGATGAGGCCTACATGTAACTATAACATCTAATACACAACAAATATAGATCTTTCAGGATGTCACACTGCCGATCGAATTTTAGCTGTAATAAAGATGAGCCAATTTGTACAGGAACAGACACTGGTATAGGACAATGCATTGCAGCATCTGGAGAATATGTTTCCAACAAATTATGAAGACCATCGTACGCTAAAGAGGAAAAAGAAAAGCCTATGGTACTTAAAAACTGAATTCAGTCACCAGTGGCTAAAAGTGTCCTGAAGCAGAAATGGTTAACTTTATATTAACACTTGTTTCATAGCTCATTAATATGACATTGCGTAATGATGTGAGATGTGTCAGTATAACATAAGTTTTCTTTACACAGTATAATTATTTTTTTAATTTTTTTATGCAGTTACTAGATCTAATCTAAAATTTACTATTGAATAGAAAGAGTTGTCATTCAGAAATTCTTTTAATTTGCTTTTAAATGTCAGTTGGCTAACTATCAGACTCTTAGTGCTATTGGGCAAATGAACAAAGATTTTCGTGGTAACATAAGTCACCGCTTTCTGTGCCAAAGGTCAGATTTAACACAGAATAGTGAAGGTCATCCTTTCTTCACGTGCTGTAACTCGGCACTCTGCTACTATTTTTGAATTGGAAGGGTTATTAATTAAAAAATTTCATGAGTGAGTATATGTATTGTGATGGTATTGTGAATATCCTGAGTTCTTTAAATTAATTACTGCAAGTTGGTCTCGGTTGTACACCTTCTATCATTCTGATTACATGCTTCTATGCCATGAATACGTTTTCCCTTAATGATTAATTACCCCAAAATATGATGCCATATGAAAGTAGTGAATGAAAATAGACACAGTATGCTAATTTACTGGTATGTTTATCACCTAAACTTGCGATAACCCTAGTAGCATAAGTAGCTGACCTAACAACTTCAGCATATAATCAATGAATTTCTTCCAATTCAATTTCGCATCAGTGCACACATCCAGAAATTTTGAACATTCTGCATTAGCAACAGACTTCTGTTCAAAGTCCATATTTATCAATAGAGTTATGCCATTTTCGGTACAGAACTGTAGATACTGTGTTTTTCAAAATTTAGTGAGAGCCCATTTGCAGAGAACCGCTTAATAATTTTCTGAAAGGCATTATTTACAATTACCTCAGCTGATTCTTGTTTGTTGTATGTAATTACTATACTTGTGTCATCACCAAAAAGAACTAGATTTGCATCATTAATACAGAGTGGAAAGTCATTAATGTATATTAAGAACAGTAGGGGACCCAAGACTGAAGCCTGTTGGACACCATTCTTGATACCTCTCCAGTTAGAGGAATCTGCTGATTTTTTTCTGAAGAAGAGGAAGACTGATTAACATGGCAACATTTCTATCAATAACTAAGATACTGAATGAAAGTATTCCTGTTACAACTCCTCCACTGCCAGGTCTTTCAGACATCTGCTCATTAGCTGGAGGTGTGACAGCCATTACCCAAACAGTGAAAACTGTTAAAAGCGCCCATGAAATGCAAGATGGCGGCTAGTGTAAAAATTCTATGTGTTGCTCCACGAAATAATGTCAGTCATGTTGTTAAAAAGAAAAACTATGACAGTTGTAAGGACTAAATAACACATCTCAAAGAATGTGTGTCTAGTTTGCAATTTATTATCAGTTCATTGAAGGCAGATGTGAAGAAACTCCAAGAAGAAAAAAGTGTATTGAATATGACAAATTGGCAGCATGGAAGTACTTTGTTGGAGATTTGGATGGAAGTCACATTCAAAAGATGCAAACAGATAATACAGGGTATAGGAAACTGTGAAGAGAACATAAATGTAGTACATGAAAATCATTTTCAAATTCTGTCTTCTATGCATTGTGATAGTGCTGTTAACAGTTCGAGTGTACCATATGGAAAACAAAATGACTTTGTGAATGAGGTAGAACATGGAATACTTCATCTGCAGTTAAGTAAAAGATCATAAGTGAAAGTGCTCTCAAAAAATTGAAGTGCTGTCAAAAAATTTGCTGTTCGTCTGAGACACAATCGACTTATGTTATCAAAACAGAAAAATATATTGTGCCAAACAATACATCGTGTACAACAAAGGTAGGCAGAAAATCGATAAGCTCTGAGCAGCAAGTACATGTGAAACTGAACTGTATGCAGACAGCCAAGGGAGAAGTACAACCACTGAATTTCGGCGGACAACCAGTCAGAATTTTAATTGCATATTAAAACCAGGAGCGAAATTCAGTGCCACTATGTCAATGATTCAGGAAAAAATTTCCATATTGAGCAGAAGGAAATTTTTCCCTATTCCTGGCGGGATCAAACGAAGTCGCAAGGAATGAAAAACTGGATCGCTTAATCTTGTTAAAAAGAAAATTGTATGAGCTGAGCAAAATAAACGTTACTGTATTTTTGGTGCCACATTGTTATGTCTTGAGAGAATGGTCCTGTAAACAAAGAAAATGAAATGAAAATACAGAGATGCAAAATATTTCCAGGTGGTTTGAGTATGTAACATTCGTGAACATTAACAATTTGGGTAAAAGATTTCACACAACACTTGCTTTCATCTAAATAAACATGGAAAAATGTTGAAGTAACAAAACTTTAAATGTAGTAAAGAAAACCTCAGATGTGTAGTGTGGCGATACAGAAGTCATACCTCTCGTGAACAATAAGTTTGTGTGTGTGTGTGTTTTACCTGGAAACTCAAATGTGATATCTGCTGTCAGCAGAGTTACACCCTTACAAGACAAATGTGAGATTTTGTCAATACAAGTAAACACCTCGAATTCAAGCAGCTCTCGGAAAAGCATGGTATTTGTGGAAGAGCAAACACCAGAAATAAGTGAAAAAGCAGCAACAACATCATCATCACCATCAGAAGCAATAGTAGCAACAGCAGCAGCAACAATAACAACTGTAGTAGGTGCCGAAACAACAACAATTCGAACAGCGGTACAGCACAGCTTAAGAAGGAGCCAAAGGCAAAGTATGTGTTGTGTCACTCAGTGACAGTTTTTTAATGGTTTCAAGCCATAAATAACACGAAAACGTGAAAAACCATCCTGCTAACTCTCAGAGAAGTCACAGTAACACCTTACGTTTAAACCTTCAGGTCTTGAAAGTGAAGTTGACATTGAGTCATTGAGTCACTGCCATAAAAGTTTATAGACATGGAAACACTTCTTGCAGATCTTGGTACCATAATGGTGGTACTGTTATCTATGTTTCAATGAAATAGAGTTAAGTGCACTAGATCTTAGATGGGCATGTATAGAGAAACACTTTGAAATTACTGGAATCATACGTGATGTAATGAAACTTATCTTAGTATGTATTTGCCATTCCCCTGACTCAGAGGAAAAAGCTTTTTAGATAATTTAGAGAGTGTACTTTGCCACATAACAAAGTTACAATATGTAACTGTAATTGGGGGAGACTTTAATTCAAGCTTTGATGTAACATGTAACACACCTGGTGTAAATACGTTACTGAATACGCTATGGCAGCACAACTTCCATCATGTAAATTCAGAACAGACAAGCCTATATGCGTACTTAGATAATGCTTTTGTCAACTCTTCCAATGCCCAAACAGTTTATGAAACATTCCATAACTACTTAATAGGTATGTTAAAAGCTCACCTTGTTCGAAAGAAATACCATAAAAGAAGAAAGGGTACATTGCTATACACAAGAGTTGGAGAATTTAAAAGTAAGCTACTACCGTTAAAAGACCTTGGCAAAGTAAATAATTCTAATGAAATTAAGGACCTCCAAATAACCAGTAAGAAACTACATAAGCAACAGCTACAACTCGCTAAACAAAGATGCAATACTAATATCATAGAAAGTAGTAAAAAACAGTGCAAAACAGCCTGATCAGTAATTAATACTGATAAAAGTGAAATCAGACACTTTATAAGACAGTCCCAATATCAGCAGATCCATTCGACAAATATTTTGTAAACTGTGCTGATGATCAGTAAACCCAATGTAATACACATAGATTATCTTAAAAGCACAAACCTAAATCATAATCAGGCCGGACCTTCATTGAAATTCTTCATAGAGGTATGCCGAGGTAAACTTCTTAAAATTGTCAAAGAAATGAACAGCTCATATAGAACAGATATTTTTAACACATCAAACAATCTACTAAAAGGAATATCACATTACATTGCAGCACCATCAACATATAGTATAAACTTGTGTCTCACAGAAGGGGTTTTCCCTGACCCTCTCAAACTATATAAAGTGACTTCAGTCTTTAATAAGGGTACCAAATCTGATGCAGCAAACCTCAGACCAGTTTCACTAATTCCAGTACTAACCAAAGTCTTTGGAGGCATAATGTGTCAGCAGATGTATGAGCACCAAGAACTAAATGATATCTTAAGTACATACTGATTGGTTACAGAAAAGGAAAATCAACTATACATGCCATAGAAATCTAAGAGAGAGACATTTTAGCAGCATTCAAGGACCCCTCTCATATACAGGTAACCTGATGTTATCTGAGCAAGGCCTTTTACTGTATTTTTTCTCTCTAAATTTGAGTATTATGGAATATTTTACAAAAGTTTAAAATTCTTCAAATTATGCCTTAATAAAAGGAAGCAAGTGATGAGTTAATAAAAGGAATATTAAATAAACTGTTGAAGATGCAAAGTTTTATGACAATTAAGACTCAACAAAGTGAAACTGAATTTGAATCTTTTGTTACTCCTGGATGGAATATGAATATAACCTTAGGAATGGATGTGTTGAACAAGTATAGTGACATAAGATGTAGTATGTACCGGGTTAGGCGTTGTGTGTGAGTGTCGAACAAGAATTTACTTGTACAACAGTTGATAATGAAAGATTTTAAGATGTTAATGGTGGAAGAAAGAGCGAAAATGAACGAAAATGTATGTGAAGGAGAGAGAGAAGGAAAATACATAAATCTACATGAAAGTAGGTGGGATACTGTGTGACAGAGAGAAGAATCAAAGGCACTGCTACTTGAATAAAATGAGATTTTCCAAACACACTTGGTTTAGTATTTTTCTGAGTGGATTGAAATTGATAGCTCGTGAACCTTTTATTATAAAATCATAAACAGTACCCTTATCCAAATGAGAAGTATTTGAAAACCAGCTGAAACGAATGCATTGAAAAGTCTTATACTCCTGTAAACAATGGGATCATAGCGATGAGGAAGAAATATGAGTAGTGTATGACATGTTAGATTCATATATCCTAAATTTTTGGAAACAGAGACAAATATATGTAAAACGTAGAGGAATTTATCCAGTAGTTTCTAAGTACATCATTCATGTCCACTTGTTACACCATTATAGAGTGCATCTTTTTGATTTTACTATTTCGCTTTTGTTACTCATAAGACCTCTGGGCTCAATTTTTTTCAGCCAGCAGGTTGATAGAACATTGTCAGCTATTGAAAGTAGTTTTTGGGCATTAATCATGGGAGGCATGACAGTGAAAATAGTAACAAGAGATTTACTCAAAAAGGAATAAAATTTCTGGGATATTATGTGACAAAAAAGGGATAAAATCTTGTTAGAATAACAACTATCAACTTTTCTTTTCCCTAAAGATAAGAAACAGGTTTCATCATGTTATGGATCATGTGAATGCTATAGGTAATTGTGTCTAACCAGCTTGTGAACAACCACTATTTGGTAAATTCAAGAAAGACAAATGCAACACGCTTATGTACTTGAAAATATCAAGTAACTTCTGAAAATATTAAGACAGAAGTTAGCAACAGCAAAATTTTGTATCATCTAGGGTTTAAATTTGTCGTTCTGTTCAGTAAGTCACAGTAGTAACACTGGAATTGGGTCAGTAAAAGAAAAGGAAACCCATAGAAATACACCATTCACTTGCAGAGTTGTGACAAACTGTGAGTAAAGTTATAGTATGTCAAAGGAGACATTGAGCACTGTTTGAGGAATCAAGAGTTATATGGCGTCATAGAACTATAGTATACACATACCATAAAACTTTACCTTTTCTTTTAATGAACACCAGGTTATTACACTGAATGTTAGTCAGATGGGCCTTTCATTTTCAGTAAAATGTTTTCGAGCTCAGATATATCAAAGGTTCTCAAAATCTAGATATGGATGGGTTGTCTAAATTACCACTGAGTATGGATGAATGAACTGTAAGAGATAGTGGGAAGCATAGTTTTTTAGATAATGTTTAAGAAATAGGTAGAGAATGAACAGGAGATAAAGAATATGTTTCGAAATTAGCAGCGATTTCAAAATGAATGGTTGTGTCTGAAATTAGGCAACTCATGTTTAGAGAAAGATGAAAACGAAAAATTAATTAACTGTATTTGGCTTTTAAAAAAGTCTTGTTCAGAAGACAGCACGTAGTTTCACATAACTGGAAAATATCTTGGCCTCAGATATGAATGGCTAGATTAATTAATAATACTCAGCCGGTGTTGGACATTTTTTGCTAGAAGATACACAGAAAAGTTTAAGAAAATTGTTTTGTTTAATATCAAGGTGAAAAAGGGTCAAGATTAACAGTAAAAAAAGTAGAGCTGTTATGCATCAGTGTTTCTTCCTCTAGTGTCTGTTTCATAAATAAAGTTGAATGAGGAACAGCAGCAATGATATATCCACCTTATAAGGCATTTTAATAAAACAGGTCAAAAGTCAATGGTGTAAAATTATCAGGGGACAAAACAGAAAAATCTGTCTATAATACACACAGTGTAAATATTACAGGCCCCCAATATGGCAGAAATTAATCAGTGATTCATTTATCACAATAATCTCTTCATATACTCTTTACTGGCAGTTGACATTGTTCTGATTGTTGTTTTCTGGTATGGAATTTTCTCATATATCCTTTCATTCACATATGATCTTTGGGAAAGCCTGCTCCTAAAAGCCTACGGAAGGACGTCTTCAACTGTCAATACTGTTGTCTTCTTACAGGTTACATGTCACGTTTGTAGTTATGAGGATATTCTAACAGTAATGTCACCACCATCGTAATCATCATCATCATTATCTTCAGTCATTTCCCCATCAGCTTAGAGGAAATATTTGTTACAGTACGAGCAAAGCTTAAAAATATAGTACACACATTCTACGTACCTTGATAATTAATCTTGTTATTAGTTCATAGATAAAATTTCAACACACAATAATACACAGCTCTTTTCAGGTAAGATGTGCCTCACAACTGCAATTAACAGAAGTTCCAAGTGAGACCAGAATAAATTTCACAGTTCACTCTGGAGAAAATGGAGAACAGTCGCCTGAATCATGATGATCTTTGCAAGGAGTTCGTAGTTTCTCTGTGAACTCACTTTAACGTTGTTTGCTATTTTGCCACAGTAGTAATATTTAGTATCTTTTAATTTTTTTTCACACTCCACCACTCAGTTTATTCATAATTTATCAGGCCGTAGTTCTAGCACTGCTAACACTGTTGCAGCCAGTCAACTAAAACACAAAACTGACTATGGCTCTCTGTCCTAATCTGGACTGGACTTATATAATTCATTTTTAAAGCTCTGCCACCACAATATATTAACACCTTCCCTAACATAATCATGAGTCTTCAAGCAGAATATCAAAATACGTAATATTGTAGTGTAACCTATCATACACAAACACTTAAAGACTAATGCAGTAAAAACTACACAAATGCAAATACAATATACAAATTATTTGTGGAAGATTTTTTGTCTTCATCGTTGATGCAAAGTCTTTATAACATGTTAGGTGTACAGATCTTTTATTTTTCATGTTTCCAGATAGGACAGCAATAATACTCTGTGATTGGATATTCAAGCAGTAACATACAGACCACTGTATAAGTATTTCCTTTTTCTAGTCTGTTTTGTCATTTATGACAATTTCAGGGAAGTGCAGGATCACCAATTTTTATAGAAATATATTTCTTCCTTCGTGTCATTTTCTGTATCTTTGTAACAAGTGCTTCGTTAATCTTTCCTTAAGTCGAAACAATAGTCTGGCTTCTAATAATTTCCGGGTATGCAGCCGGATCCCGTCCCGGCTGCATACCCGGAAATTATTAGAAGAAGAAATACGCCGGGAAAATTTCAGAAGTCACAATAGTCTGGCTGTTTCTGGGTGTTATGTTGCTGTCTTAACATTGACTCACAATGTGTGTAGTTAGCGCACATGTGCTTTAAACTGTTCATATGGCTTCACTGTGAGTAAAATAAGCAAACTAAGTGCTCTAATTTTGAACACTTATATGGATAAATGTTTCTTAGCAATATGACTAATAATAACCAACTTATATTAGCATATAATTATTCCCTGTACCAAATTCTCGTATATATCAGAGTATGCTCTTATATTCCTGTTCATGTCCGAGTATGGTCACTGAGCTAAACTGTGAACAAATCAGTACATCTCTTTCATACAATCCTCAGCATCAAAGACTCTTTTGTGGTGATCAGTTCATTTATCTCTTTTACTCAAACAGTTAACTGGACAAACGGACAAAATAGAATGAAATGTTCATAATGTGTCTTTTCAAGTCATTGTAGTCAGGGAAGTGTTAGAAGAGGGTTTAATTGTCATAATTTTGACAATATAGAGTAACTAACAAATTGTAGTTGTGACCATTGAGAATGAATGTTGGCAATCAGTTCTGCGCTCTGTTTTGTGAACAAGTGCAGGTTGAACTTGTTCAACTGACAGAATGTGCTGGGCTGTTGTATTCTTACTGTAGTTTTGAAAAATAAATGTTAACTTTATATAAGTTTATTTGTAAAGGCCCATGAGAGCATTTTCACACCAATTCTGAGAGTAGAGATTAACAAGTATAAATTCGAAGTTTTGCCAGTGGTTAATCATGTTAGATGTTTGCCAATGAAAATGGAAGCTGGACCAGAGCAATTTTATTCAGTTATTTTATGAATTTTGGGTAGTTTCTTTGTGACTTGCCCTGCAGCAACGGTGCCCACCATGAGTGCATGCAAAATCTGTTCTGAGTACAATTAAGGTATCAAAGTGTGTTAGATAGTCTTAATGTTTTCTAAAAGTGATACTGAGAAATTTCATGCTTCTTTTTGTTTGAATTTTCGTTCGGGTTTAACTTGTTTCTTTGTAAGTAATGTCTGGCTATTTGTGTAGCAGTAGTTCATGTGGTAACTAAATGGAGAGTGATTCAGATGTTGTTTAGTTTCGTACAGTTCGATATAATGTTTTTGATGCTGGCAGCCACATCTTATGTGTAAGTAGGCTGTTTATGTTTTCTTATTGGCAACGTTACGTAGCGCTCTATATGAAAATCACTGGCTGTGCTGTGTGCAGTCTGTCGCTAGTTTGCATTGTTGTCTGCCATTGTAGTGTTGGGCAGCGGCAGCTGGATGTTAACAGCGCGTAGCGTTGCGCAGTTGGAGGTGAGCCGCCAGCAGTGGTGGATGTGGGGAGAGAGATGGCGGAGTTTTGAAATTTGTCATGAACTGATATATTTATATATGATGATTTCAAGGTAAATACATTGTTTGCTCTCTATTAATATCTTTCATTTGCTAACTATCCCTATCAGTAGTTAGTGCCTTCAGTAGTTTGAATCTTTTATTTAGCTGGCAGTAGTGGCGCTCGCTGTATTGCAGTAGCTTGAGCAGCGAAGATTTTTGTGAGGTAAGTGATTTGTGAAAGGTATAGTTTAATGGTTGTCAGGGCCATTCTTTAGTAGGGAATTTTGAAAGTCAGATTGCGTTGCGCTAAAAAAATATTGTGTGTCAGGTTAAGCACAGTCCCGTGCATAATTGTTCAAAGGGGACGTTTCATATGTCGACCCTTAGCCTAGGATACCTCACTGGAATCTTCTGATTTTTCTTGTAGTTTGTGTATTTAGTGTAGCTTTTGTTTATTGCTAGCGCGTAATTATAGAGAGAATTTCCTTTGTAGTTGCAGTCTTTCATTGTTGTATAGTAAAACAGTTGTGGCATGCATGTAGATTTGCACTAAGTATTTCGCAGCTGCGCTTGCAATTAACTAGATATTATTTTCAGTGCTATGTCAATGTGTTCTCTTATTTTTGATCTTCAAATTGTGTTTTTCTGTGTTGTCGTGTGAAATACTGTGACAATAATGGCGTGTGAAAAACATAACACTAGGCTCCAAAGTAAACTGAGAAATGACAGTGAAAATGAAAGCAGTGTGTTAGCGCCACAGAGTAATGAATTAACTGATGTTCAAAGTAGTAATTTGGTAATCGTGCATAGGGAAATGGAGCGGGCTGCAAACAATGGTGTAGACAGTGAAACAGGTAGTGAACAGGGAAGCATTTTCGATCGATCGGTCGGCAACAGCTCGCCTCAGGAATCCGAAATGACAGGACACAATTTCGCAAATACTGTAGATTCAGGTTTTGGGTCATCACCGTTTTCTCAAATAAGTCAAGACACATTTTCTGCTTGTCAAAATGTGAATGTTGCCGGTGCAAATGCACTGCCGAAAAGCGTAGAGAAACAGATTCCAGACACTAATACATTATTATTGCAATTAATGCAACAAATGGAACAAAATCAGAGACAAACACAGCAAAAGCTTGAAAAGTTAGACACAATGGAACAACACCAGAGACAAACACAGCAACAGTTAGACACAGTGGAACAAAATCTCAAAAAGTTAGACACAGTGCAACAAAATCTCAAAAAGTTAGACTCATTGGAACAAACTCTCGAACAAACACGTGAGGATTTAACTGCTGAGTTACATAACATTGAATCGAAATGTCAAAAAGTCTGTAATGACGTAAAAACTCAAATTTGTGAGCATTTTCAACCTATTTTTTCGCGTCATGAAAATGCATTACAGAATCACGAAGCAGCCATAAAAGAACTGCAAACTATTGTTCATGAAAATCACAACACCTTGCAAGCTAAAATTGATGCAGTTGCATCTACCGATTCGGTTACGCAACTTGCAAAAAGTCAAGAAAACTTAAAAGACACAGTAGATACGATTTCAACACAAATGGACACTCTGAAACTTGGTTCAGAAAAACACACTGAGGAAATGTGTTCACTATCGGAGAAAGTAGCCGAACTTTCGGATCAGGTCACTAACTTATCTACAAAGGTAGATGATGATCTGAATGACACAAGACCTGTAGCCTTCACTGACACTGAAGAGTGCGAACAAATTAGGAAATTCAAACAAAATCAGAATCAGATTAATACGCAACACCAAAGAGAAATCCGGGAAGTACAAGATCAGCTGACACAGTTAATACAAGAATTACGTATTTCAGAGGATACTCGCGCCCCAATACGGGAAGAGGGACTTAGAAATACGGAACAACCACAAAATAATAACACAGGACACTTCGGAAGTTATGAAAGAAATTGGCAAGGTGCACCGAATTTTGAAATGGAACCGCCGAAACGACATAACAATGACCGATATGCGACTCGCCGACATGACGATTTTGACTATAAGCTGTTCATTACTACCCGTAAATTCAAAACATTTAAGAATTCTGGGAACGACATTCATCCACAAGCATGGCTCCATCAATTCTCTCATTGTTTTCCTCCCAACTGGTCATTAGAGCACAGATTAGAATTTATGTGTGGCTACTTAGAGAATGAACCAGCTGTAAGAATGCGGTCGGTCATTCACGATTGCCACAGTGAAGGAGAGTTTTACCATGCCTTCCTCTCAGCATATTGGTCTCAAGCCACACAAGACCGTGTAAAACATAGCATCATAATGATGAAACGTTTCGAACAATCTGAATTTTCCAGTCTTATGAAATATTTTGAAGACATGTTGCATAAGAATCAGTATCTTTCAAACCCATACAGCCCCTCAGAACTCATCCGCATTTGCTTAATCAAACTGCCTGAACATTTACGACATATTATTTTGGCAGGACGTTGCAAAGACGACATTGAAGCATTTCAGGGACTGTTACAAGAATTAGAAATTGACACTGACAATCGCGGAACGCGAAACCAGGAACACAACAATTACAGGTCACATCCGTCGCAATTCCGCGATGAAAGAAGTAATAACTTGACACGACAAGGCTATTCTCACAACACAAATCGTGACCAAAACAGACACCACCCGTATGACAACCGCTGGCAGAGTAATAATAGTTACAGAGAAAGATCGCATTTCCGTAGTAATGACTATTACAGAGACAATCAGAGAAACAGACAATATGGGAACCAAAACAATTATTATCAAGGGAGACAGAATAATTTCAGACGCAACAGTTCAGCGCGCAGTTACGATTCAGGGAGAAATTCTCCACCACGTGACCGACAAGGAAGAAACTACGGATTCTACCGAAATGACGACAGACGATATGATCATAACGACAGACGTCAATTGCATCAGAACTGGCGGGATTCAAACAGAGCAGGGCCCTCTCGGCAAGGTGAATTTGTAGAAGTTAGGTCTCCAAATCCCATTAACGACGCGCGCCAACAAAGAGACAATAGGCAATGACTCGCACAGCAGGCAGCCGCGTGCGCCCGCTGGCTCCGAGAAAAATAACATAAGACGCTACCCTTGAGAAAAATTTTAGCATTCTTTACCGATGTATACAACATGATAATTGCTTTGAAGTTGAAACTCTGCGTACTAGGAAGAGTAAAGGTTTACACCACATTTCACATGTAAAACCATTTATTGACAGATAATCTGCCTTTTAACTTTGTCTTTGCCATAAAACGTTTCACTTCACGTTACTAGTATGCTTTAGAAACTGTTAACATGCAACAATGTTTGAAGTTAAATATCCAGTCTAGAACCTAGGGAACATTTTTAAACAGAAATTACGAATGCATTGTTATTGCGAACAGACGACACAGTGTAATTGTGTGTGTACATTCTTGCTTGTTAGTTGTACGATTAGAACATTTACCAGTACTGCTAATGAGATTTTAATGCAACATTTTGGTTTACTTGAAAATACATTCCGGATTTAAAGTACTTTCTGTGAGATACCAGATGACACAGAGGTTAGTTTATGTGACAGCTACACGATTTTTATCACGATGCTACTAATGAGTGACAATTTACAATGTTGCTTTTGCGGTGTATCTGTTTTATATCTGCACAGTTTTCTGAATTCTTCTGGAAAGAAAAACATGTTTTAGTAGTAACTTTTGTGGTATAGCAACAATGAGACAGCCTTTTTCGTGGCACAACATTACGTTACTGTACAGTACTTTCTTCATCACGCCAATAAGCATAATAACTACGACATCTATACGCAAAGCATTTCACTTTTGTTTATCATCTGGTAAGTACATTGACTTCTGCAGAACTTAGCTTTCGGAGGACGATAACTACGACACTTCCACAGAGATTATCTTACAACAAGATGCACATTTAGCGCTACAGGACACGCATTTCAGTGATTAATTTTGTACTTGAAACATTTATTTTCAAAGATTTTTTAATTACAAAGAAAGTTTTCCGTGATACATTTCATTCCATTGCTGTAATTTGTAGCACCTGAGGGTATAATTACATTTATCCTCAGGGGGGTACACGCTTACTTTGTGTACCGTGTGTGTGGCAACCACAAGGAACCCTAGCTAATATGGTATTTGCTTATACAACTTTACACATCGGTACCATATTTCTCTAACCCACAAATTACACAGCTATCTGATCATTTAACTGAGAGAGACAAACATTTATTTTACTACATCAGTGACACATGTTTACGCAATTATACAGTTGGATAACTTCACACTTATGAAACTGTATTTTGTCTGTACTTTGTGAACTGTTCATATTTTTTTCGGAATCTTTGTGATACTATGAGAGCTTTGAATGATATATTTGGTAAGGGAGCATGATTTTAAAGTACGTTTGAGGTAGATGACACTATTGAAATGAGCAGAGAATTTTTTTTACGTTTTGAAATTATTGGAGGAAGTTACGACGATTTTAAGATTTGACTGAAGTGTTATGATGTTATTTTTACGACGACGATGTGTATTATGCTGCTGAGGTATGTTTACAATTAATAGGCTGAGGCTATATGAGTTATTTGATTATGCTTCATATTTATAATGACGAAATATTGACGAGTGTCGATGGATACGTATATGTGTAATAAGGTAAGGAGTAATGAATAGTGGGTAGGGACTCTTGACTTGTGAAAAAGGATGTTGGAAACCAAGAATCGTACTTTAAGAGTTATGAAATGTGTGACTGTATCACAATGCTGACGAATATTCTTTTTTTGGACACTTATATTTATAGGATTTTGTTTCTACAGATTTGCAACGCTAATTCTTGACCTGTGAAATATTGTTAAATAGACTGCCACGGTAGCAGAAACTGCTGTCGTAAATATTTCCGTACGACAGTTAAGTGACCACCTGCACGTAATGCGTCGCGGGCACCCAGCTGTGTCAGACGCCTGGAGAAAAAGCCATTATTGCGAGCCCTTTTCAGCGGCACAGGTAGAAAAAAAAAAAGGGGACGTGGGACGTGTCAAACACCTGGAGAACAAGCCATTAGGGTGTGCCTTTCATCGCTAATGCGACACCCTCGTTACTTGAAAACATATGATTGCTCGCACTTTGTGCTAATTACTGAAATGCTTATGAATTGATGGGAAATATTCGTACATCTGCACACCTGATTACGACAAGCGTCTTTCTACGAGAGTTGAGAGCTACTAACTTATGAAATGTCACATGACTACTGAATGATATTTTTATGCTTTGGTTTGCGTAATTGCTTATTTCATTTGATACCTGTTTTTCAGCTGTGTTGCAGCACTGCTTTTATAAAATAAAATGCATTTGCTAATGTGAACACTTTCTGTCAACAGATCTATTAAATAATAATTTTATGATCCACATTCTTTAAAAAAGGAGCACTTGGAAAGGAAAGAACAATAAGAAGGAACTAGTAACTGCATCTATAATTTTCTTTTCAAGTACTTGGTAATTTCTTTTGTAGAATAAATTGTGATGCATCACTCTAATGTTAAGATGTGACATAGGTATTAGACATGGCCATTTTAGTGTAATATTTTTTCTGCTTGCGCTATGTCATGTTTAGGTATAAGTTGCTGCTGTTTGCCAGGCATAGTGTTATTGAATTTGACTTTTGCTAATTTATACTGTAGCTTGCTTTGCAATTTTCCATTTTTTTCATTGCTGTTTATAATAATTGTTTTACGTGCTGCTGCATTGCCTCGTCCCTTAGTTTAGCATCTGAGCTCAGTAGATTTAAGTTAGCTTAAGAGGGGGTAGACTATATGAGAAACTGACTATGGAGAATAGGTAAAGAATGCATTGCGAAGTTATATAAAAAGGATTTGGGCCCCTAATGAGTATTGTACAATCAGAAATAATTATTTCGAAAGAAATATGAATAGAATACAGAAAGCATGCGTAGTTAGAATTTTTTTGGTGGAAACAAAGGATGAAATAAGAGGAAAGATATATGAAGTTTTAGGTTGGACTGCAGTACCACATGTTACACTGAAAACGAACCCTGTCCTTTCCTATTGGTGTTATCCCACTATGAGTTTGTGTACCCTTGAGTATTTGTTTTCTTCCTGTCTCTGTGTAGTTTCATAGAATTTTTTCTTCTTTTAATATTAAGCTACATTCACTATGATGAGGAATACTGTTATCCTCAAATATAATTTGCATTAATAATATGTTATCTACCTTGTAAATATGCTCACATGTGAAGGTGATGTTTCAAAAGTTCTTGTGATCTTTATGTATTTACTAATGTCATAATTCCTGTAACACTGATGTATATGTCTATTTCTATTCTTTTGTAAAGCCTGTACTACAAATGTTATCTATATTGTTATGTTTTTAATGATGTGTTTTGTACCTTTGTTATTGTATTCTTCTGTTATAAAATTGTAATTGTCACCAGTTCATGACATTATTAACTTGTTAGTTACATTTCACTGCACACGTTTCTGTTGGTCATAGTATGTGGACAATACGTGAGAAGTAGGGACTGTTAGTGTTTGCACGTGTGTTAATAACTCAGCAAGGGACTGGATAACAGCATTGCTGGTTCTAAGGACAATTTCAAAAACTTTGTGAGTGCACAAGTGGTGGTTTATGGACTTGCTATATTATCCGCAAGACTCTTCAACGGTGATTGTGCAACTGCACAGTCACAACAGATGGCTGCTGGCCATCTCTACAAGGACTACAGTGGGTCTACATCCATGATGACCCACCAACGCCATTATTTCTACAAGGACTGCAGTGGGTCTGCACCTCTGGTGGCCCACCAATACCACAATCTCTACCAGGACTCCAGTGGGTCTGCTCTGTGATGACCTACCTACCAATATTCTTCCAAACTTCGAATGACTCTGCTGTGGGTTTGCTCTGTTGTGGCCCATTACCTGTCAGCATGTCGAGAGTCAGCACTGTCTTTCCATTGGAAGGACAACACTACTTCTTCAAGACTGCATGGAAATCCACTACTTCCGTGTGCATTTTCTTTTACTGCTCAGACTTTGAGACAAACACTGCTATTCTCCTGTTATGTACGATTAGGACTGTCTTTAGGGACTGTGAGAAAATTTGAGCTTTTGACCAACGTTGTATCAATAAGTGTGTGCATTTTATACCTTTGTTACTGTAATTGTGAAAAATTTTTGTCAAATCTGTATTGGCCAGTGCCCAACACCATTTGTAAAAATTTTTGTGGGGAGCATGGGGGCTATGTAAGTAGGCTGTTTATGTTTTCTTATTGGCAACGTTACGTAGCGCTCTATATGAAAATCACTGGCTGTGCTGTGTGCAGTCTGTCGCTAGTTTGCATTGTTGTCTGCCATTGTAGTGTTGGGCAGCGGCAGCTGGATGTTAACAGCGCGTAGCGTTGCGCAGTTGGAGGTGAGCCGCCAGCAGTGGTGGATGTGGGGAGAGAGATGGCGGAGTTTTGAAATTTGTCATGAACTGATATATTTATATATGATGATTTCAAGGTAAATACATTGTTTGCTCTCTATTAATATCTTTCATTTGCTAACTATCCCTATCAGTAGTTAGTGCCTTCAGTAGTTTGAATCTTTTATTTAGCTGGCAGTAGTGGCGCTCGCTGTATTGCAGTAGCTTGAGCAGCGAAGATTTTTGTGAGGTAAGTGATTTGTGAAAGGTATAGTTTAATGGTTGTCAGGGCCATTCTTTAGTAGGGAATTTTGAAAGTCAGATTGCGTTGCGCTAAAAAAATATTGTGTGTCAGGTTAAGCACAGTCCCGTGCATAATTGTTCAAAGGGGACGTTTCATATGTAATTATTAAGTAATTTATGGTGAGATGCCTTTGTGAATGCTAAGACATTCCATGTGTTCCTGCCATTCTGTTTCATGTATTCCATGCTCATTCAAGTAGTTTGTTTCGTTTCCTTTGTATGGAATAATAGCATATCAAAGCCAAATTCATTAACTACGTCAGACTTTGAAATTCCTGTTAAATTTTATATGTAGAGCCAATTCACTCCATCCTTCTTTACGAGAGCAATATCAGATACAGTTACTATCCTGATAGTGTAAAACATGATTTGTGTCTTCGTCAATGTGCAGTGGCATAAAACCACAGAGGAATCTCTGCTTTGATCTGCTTTCCGACAGTGTAAACTGGTGCATTTAGTTGGAATACCAACCGTGTGTGCCTCCTCCTAACCTTTCTTGGAGTTTTCATGCATTTATACGTGATTGTTGAGTTGCATATCAATGTTATGTAAGTCCATATTGAAAGCTGTGTTTTAGAATAATAAAAATAGATAAATGTAAAGAAACATGTTTTGCCGTCAATATAATCCAATCAACACCCTCTTTCCTCATCTCTACTGAATGCATTGGTCTGAGGTATAGTTAGAGTTGTCCATTGCATTGTTAAACTGGTTAGATTTCAGGTACTATGTAGAACCAATAAACATGTCGTTTAAATTGGGTCAATATTAAAACTTCCTGGCAGATTACAACTTTGTCCCAGACTGAGACTCAAGCTCGGCATCTTTGATTTTCACAGACAAGTACTCTACCAACTGAGCTACCCGAGCACGACTCACGACACAACCTCACAGGTTTACTTCGCCAGTACCTCATCTCAGACCTTCCAAACTTCACAGAAACTCTTCTGTTTTCACAGTTTACACGGTTTTTATTAGTAACGAAAATGAAAGTATATATTTTTAGTTTCTGTCAGCAGTAATTAGTTTGCCTAACAAATATGAAAAGAACCTGTTATGGTGACATGAACACAATGTATATCGTCTCAGCAGTTCCATGGTCTCCTGCCAGCAGAGAAGAGGCCATAGCAACTTAAACTGATGAGCCCCACCATCAGACCAACTGAATGTGGCATCAGCAGCTGGGTCAGTACACTGACACATGTTCACAGCTACAATTGATGCATGCAGGTCAATCTTCCCATGGAGATCAACTGGAGCCACACATGGGGTATCACTCCACGAGGCAATAATTTAGGCTTGCACTCTGGCCCCAGAAGTCAGTTCCAGCACAGCGAGCAGTCCCGGAAAGACTTTGCCAGAACATCACTCGTATAGGGTGGCTTTCTCTCCATTCTGTAATTCACTGAGGATATCAGCTTCATCAGTATCACAGTGCCATGCTGAGAGGCCTTGGTATACTCTGCTTCACTACCTCTTCACCACTTTGACAGTGTTGGACTTAGTGCTGGTAGTATTTGAACAAGCACAGCTAATTTCTCTGGTTCTCTCATCAGGGTTTCATCTTCACACACAAATGAGAGAAATTACAAGTGTTGTGATTCCATTACAATTATGGAACTTCACTTGTTCAAGTAATTGAAACTTCATGTTACACTTCAGACTTTAATTTGGACAAACTTATGAACTTTAACTTTATGACACCCTGAAGTTGTTTTTTTATGATCACTCACATCAAGAAGACCAGTTTGTTTCTTTGGAAGTTATTGATTTGTTATACCAGAAGCAGCGTTACTACCAGTGTAATATATATCATGTTTACAATAAAACTTATGATGGTGCATCTGATGTATTTTCATGTGGTATTTCTGTTGTGACAGGATACATCAGAAGTGTCCTTGTGTAAGGTTCGAGTTTGACTTTGTTCTTTTTTGTGAATTGTGTTGATTGGATTGAGGCAGAATGTGGGCACAACCCATTAATTGTAGCAGGAATAACTTTTTTTAAATCTCAGAGTGGCTGGGTGTCCAGTGTAATGTCATACTAAGACAACTTATTCACCAAACAATCACAAATGTCTTCTGTAAGAAGTGTAGCATGATTTGAAATACCTTGTTCTTGTTCAATAACAGATGATGTGAAATTTGAGTCTCGGTAAGAGTTTTCAATTTTTGAAGATGAAGGTATATTTGAAAGTTTTTCCTATTGACTTTTTTCATGAGTATATTTTTACTGTCCCAATACGTAAAATTTGGAAAATTCTGTCACAGTAATCTCTTTAGCAAAACTCTCCACCTGTTTAAAAATCAAAAAACAATTGACTCTTGAGACAAAAAACGAGTGATTGAGACAACAGCAAAATAATTTTCATGAGAAGCCTCATTAGCATAAGTTCCACAGTACATTTAACTCCAGACAACATCTTTTCACAGTGATACATACACTCATTTCACATCATCTCCACTAACACTGCATCAAAAGAATTTAATTTGGTACATTTTGAGCCTTGAGCAGTATAATTTCCATTACTGATAACTATTTTCCTTAAGGCTGGTTCACACATAACGAACTCTCTGTGGAAATGGCTGTGCACATCTCATCTGCACAGACAGACGATAACTTGTGGACAGGAGATTTGAACAGATATAAGATATGCACCACCTGGAGGTTTGAGTGAAACTGGACGGGAAATCACCGAAAATTTGATCATTTCACACTGGCCTTCATGATACTGTCATGGCACGGCACCATCATATCAACGTATATATACACTATCCGTCATGTCATGCCATGTCGAGTCAGTTCAACTCATGTGATTTCTACTTGTATGACTGTCCTCACTGTTTTTATCATGGAAATTGCAATCTTCAGAAGATGGTTTTCAACTGTGAAGTGAACATACACAATGTGGTAGCTTACACGTGTGGATTCTGGAGCGAACATTTGTAAGAAAATGACATTTATTGGCCTCAAATGGTTTGCAGTTTGCGGGAATACAATGTATATTCGAGTAGGAAGGCAGAAGTGCAAAATGACAGAAAGTAGAGTGTGGATCAGAAAAATGTGATTACATGGTAAAGAATGGGAGTTTCTCACACCACACAAAGAGCTCAAGAAAGATAATATTTTAGAATGTTGAATCATCAGTTTTTTCATTTGTTATGTCAAATAGCACCTTGAATTACTAAAATAAACAAAGTGTTTCAAGCTGTCATCACATCCCACAAAGAATTGGTTTGTTTAATATTTTTGAAAACAGAACCGCCTTTTCTTGCTGCAACTGTAATTTATTACTCCCAGGCGTGTTTCGCCTTTTTTTGCTCTAAGGCATCTTCAGTGGAATCCAGCATGATAGAGTTTTGTTTTGGTATGTGTTATATGTGGTTTGCTTAAGATTACTTTTAGATGCTTGTCCAGTGCAAATATTTGTCCAGTATTCATATCTCCCTCAGAATCTTTCCATTCAAGGTTTGTAATTTTTCTTTACATCTTGTATATGGCTTTTAATAGTTCAAGTGCCTTACCTGTAGTGAGCTTAGCTGCAGAAACCGCATAAATATTGATCACTGTTGCTTGGAAAACTGTTTCACACACAATCCAGAGAGCTGCTTAACAACAAATAAGCCTGCCACAAACACATATTTAAACAATGGAATTGCAGTCTCTGAAGGTTTCAGGCCATTTCTTTATAAAATACTACAAACGCCTGCCAACAGTGAAATAAATTCCACCTACTAATCTGATTCTACCCACAGTACTTTTCTCACTTTAAGTGGCAGCCATACTGCAATACAATTCATTGTGCAATATTAAATATGGTACTGGTATGTATGAAATCCATTTAATGTAGTAATAATAATAATAATAATACTTTATTCAGCATTGAATGATTCATTGCATATGTACAAAAACAGATTACAATACTCAATACATAGCATCATATACATTCTTCTGAATGTGTCATTGATTAACAAAATGATTAAGTTACAAATAAAGTGAAATGGTACTTAACACTGTTTACATATTTTTTCGAAGTACTTCTTATTCTCCATGTAAGTATGGTATTCTTCTAATGTGTAAAATGGTTTTTGTAATAGGAATTTCTTTAGCTGAAGTTTAAGCTTCATTGTGGCTAGAGACATAACTTTACTCGGCAGTACATTTGCTAACTTTAAACCTGCATATTGTGGACCCTTTTCATAGAATGCTTTTCTCTGGCTGTTAATGTAAAATTTTTCTTTATTTCTGCTATTGTACTGATACAAATCGGAACAAATGTTAGGCTGCAGTCTTTTAACAGGTAATATGGCTTTTACAATGTACATGTTTACTACAGTAAGCACACCAGTTTTTGGAAACAAGCCACAGTATGATTCCTTATATTTTGCTCCACAAATGATTTTTATAGCCCTTTTTTGAAGTAGCAATAGCTAATTTAGATTTACTTTGGTTGTTGCTCCCAAAATTTCTATTCTGTAATTCAGCTTAGAGGAAAACAGAGCGTGGTATGCAGTCTTTAGGACAACAGTGTCTTTGCAGAACTTGCTAAACATATTAATTGCAAATATATGTATGTACCATTTTAGATTGCTTTGAATTCTTGAACTGACGAATTTTACACTAAACTCTGTTTTTACTATTTCTTTGCCTATGTATAGTTTAATTTCATCATTGAAACTACTGTTGATAAACTCCATGAGACATGTTTTACCTCTGCTTATATTTAAATGGCTCTCGTTACAGTACTGAACAACTTCATTTGTCACATCATTACAGTGGGTCTATAGCTCGTTAAATGATCCCTTTGTGTACACAATGGATGTATCATCCACATAAAGAACTTTTTTAGAACTCTGGGTGCAATATATTATTTTATTTATATAGATCAAAAACAGAAGAGGACACAGTACTGAGCCCTGGGGCACTCCATATTTTATATTCATGATTTTGGATTTGTGAACACCACTTTCAGTTTTAAGGAGTACAAACTGTTTTCACTTACTTATGCAAGATTTTATTAGGCCATGAGCAGTGCCTCTGATGCCAATGTTCCATAGTTTTGCTAATAGGATTGTGGTGTTCACATAATCAAAAGCTTTCTCACGGTCGAGATATATACCAGCAACATGTTGCTTGTTCTGGATGGGCCATGAGCAGTGCCTCTGATGCCAATGTTCCATAGTTTTGCTAATAGGATTGTGGCGTTCACATAATCAAAAGCTTTCTCAAGGTCGAGATATGTACCAGCAACATGTTGCTTGTTCCGGATGCCACTTAGATCTCTTCACTTAACTGAGTAGCTGTTGTGCTTGTTGATTTACATTTTAAGAAACCACTTTGATTTTCAAACATTAGATTGTGCATCTGGAGAAAGTTTGTAATTCTGCTGTATATTACTTTTTCAACTATTTTGTAAAAGACAGGTAGTACTAAGATCGATCTGTAATGTTGAATTTAGAATTTTTGTCTCCTTTTTTAAACATTGGTGTTGCCTGTGCTATTTTTAGTCTGTCTGGGAAGGTGCCTGATTTTATTATATTATTTAATGCGAGGTACAGAAACATTTGTCTGCACACTTTTAATGTGTTAATACTGAGGCCACGCATGGCCTCCAGTACTGGAAGATTTTAGAATGCTAATGATGTTAACTATTTCTTTGCAATTTGTGGGGGCTAAATATATGCTATGCTCAGATATATTGCCTTTAAAAAGGTGCTGCTGGTTATTATGTTTGTCATTGATAACAATCCCTACCGAAGAAAAATTTTAATGAATATGCTAGCAATTTCAAGTTGATCTTTTACTACCATCCCATTGTGATCAATCATAAAGTCCATACAGGATCTGTCCCTGCATGTTCTAAAACTGTTTATCATGTCCCAGACATCAGTAGTAATACTGTGTGAAGCATAAGCTTGTTTGCAATGTAGTTGCTTCTGGTCTGTATTAATAAATCTTTATAGTATTATTGGTAAGTTTTGAAGGTCTCCTTTAGCTTGAGATTTTGTCTATTGTTCAACATTGGACTAAGGAATAATTTTAATTTCTACCTTGCTTCAATAACAACACTATTTATCCAGATACATTTGTTTATACTTTTAGTTTGTTTAACTTTCGTGGCTACAACTGGGCATGTGGTATCAAAACAGTAGTAGAAGTCAGCAGCATAGCTATCACAGGAAAAGCTATCACTCTCAAACCATGATATGTGTGCTAACATGCAGTTCAGTCCATTGCTGTTATTATTATACATAATTCTTTTGCTGACTTGCTTACATGTGCTTTAGTGACAAAGGATATCTGATTTGCCTCCAATTGAAGCCATACAGTATGGTGTTAATAGATGGCTAATTTTAGAACAAATTTACTGTAGGAAAGATGGGTCATGTTTGTTATTATATTATCCAGACTTGCTTTGCTGTTGCCAGTCTCTCTAGTTGGCTCATGGAGAAGTGAGGTCAGATTGATTTCATGAAGTAGGTGGTGTAGCTTTTAGGTGTTGGCATTATTGGTTAATAAGTCTATATTTATATCCCCTGTTATTATAGCATTTACATAAACATTTAATCTAGAACATGTTCTGTCTATATACTGGGAGACACAGAAAAATGGGAACATTTCCACAATCCAATAAAACTACAAGCGATGAAGAAAAGAAATTGCATTCATATTAATTGAAACCTTGCAACATTGCCATTTACGAAACATTGGTCGCATTTATCATTGTTTAAAAAAAAATTAAATCCTTTAGATGGCGTCCTCCCATAGGAATACATTCATGAAATCTGCTGTTGAGATTCCTCACTGACCGCTGCAACATCTCAGCTGGGATACTATGAATTGCATACCGAATTCTCTGTTTTAACTCATCCAGGGTTTTTGGTTGCGTCATGTATACTTTGCCCTTGAGGTAGCCCCGCAAGAAAAAATCACAAACGGATAAACCTGGCAATCTAGGGGCCCAGGGACTGTTACCGAATCGTGAGATCACACGGTTGCCAAACAATTCTTGCACATATGCCACTGATTGCCATGAGTGTGTGATGTCGTTCTGTCCTGTTGAAACGAGGCTACTTGAACATTTGGCAAGTTGTTCAATGCAGGTGTAATGAAAGTTCATAACATCTCCACGATCTCCATGATTGGCATTGACAATTATTGTGTTTCCTTGTTCATTTGCGAAAAAATATGGTTCAATAATCTTATGTGATGAACACCACCTGTCACTTTACAAGGGTGTAAAGGCCGCTCGTGAACGTCATTAGGATTTGTGTTTGCCCAGTCACGGTAGTTCTGTTTAGTCACATAACCTGTGAGATAAAAATGTGCCTCGTGTGACATCCACAAATTGTTTAGAAATTCATTGTCATTGTTTATTTTTGTTATCATTTGCTGACGGAATCTTAGTCGTAACTAGTAATTGTTGTCCTTCAATTGCTGCACCATCTGTAGTTTGTATGGCTGAAATTTTAAATTAAGATGAAGAATTCTGTGAACACTCGCCTGGGACATTCCAACCACTGCTGCTTGCTTACGAATTGAACGCCATGGGCTCTGTAAGACATATTCTCGTAGAACATCAATGTTCTCTGGAGAATGCACTCTTCTTGGTCGTCTTGGTTTCTTCTTGAGGGCAGATACGGTCTCTTCAAAGTTATTAATCCAACACTTTACTACGTGTTTCGATGGAACGGCATCATTACGTCCTAAATTATAAAACGTCGAAACTCCCTCTGCGCCGCTACCAAACTATCATTATTTTTATAAAACTTTTTATGGATAACGCGCTGTTGTTCGTTCCACTGATCATGATTACTGAAATGGCCGACTGTTTACTCGCTAACTGTCACGACCCTGCAGTGCTGCCACCTGCCCATAGCTGCCACTACTCATTTCAAACATTCCCGTTATTCTGTGTCACATCAGAAAGTCAGACATATTTTTGAAAAATGTATCCATACATGCCCAGGTGGTCGATACACGCCGATAATTGCTATATTTTCTCTAACTTATTTTAGATTTGTAGCACCAAATTCTGTGATTCCTTCTATGCAGAATGCACTTACGTCAATAACACGGTAATTACTTGCTTTCTACATCTACATCTACATCCATACTCCGCAAGCCACCTGAAGGTGTGTGGCGGAGGGTACCCTGAGAACCTCTATTGGTTCTCCCTTCTATTCCAGTCTCATATTGTTCGTGGAAAGAAGGATTGTCGGTATGCTTCTGTGTGGGCTCTAATCTCTCTGATTTTATCCTCATGGTCTCTTCGCGAGATATACGTAGGAGGGAGCAATATACTGCTTGACTCTTCGGTGAAGGTATGTTCACGAAACTTTAATAAAAGCCCGCACCGAGCTACTGAGCGTCTCTCCTGCAGAGTCTTCCACTGGAGTTTATCTATCATCTCCGTAACGCTTTCGCGATTACTAAATGATCCTGTAACGAAGCACGCTGCTCTCCGTTGGATCTTCTCTATCTCTTCTATCAACCTTATCTGGTATGGATCCCACACTGCTGAGCAGTATTCAAGCAGTATTCAGTGGGCGAACAAGCGTACTGTAACCTACTTCCTTTGTTTTCGGATTGCATTTCCTTAGGATTCTTCCAATGAATCTCAGTCTGGCATCTGCTTTACCGACGATCATCTTTATATGATCATTCCATTTTAAATCACTCCTAATGTGTACTCCCAGATAATTTATGGAATTAACTGCTTCCAGTTGCTACCCTGCTATTTTGTAGCTAAATGATAAGGGATCTATCTTTCTATGTATTCGCAGCACATTACACTTGTCTACATTGAGATTCAATTGTCATTCCCTGCACCATGCATCAATTCGCTGCAGATCCTCCTGCATTTCAGTACAATTTTCCATTGTTACAACCTCTCGATACACCGCAGCATCATCTGCAAAAAGCCTCAGTGAACTTCCGATGTCATCCACCAGGTCATTTATGTATCTTGTGAATAGCAACGGTCCTATGACACTCCCCTGCGGCACACCTGAAATCACTCTTACTTCAGAAGACTTCTCTCTATTGAGAATGACATGCTGCGTTCTGTTATCTAGGAACTCCTCAATCCAATCACACAATTGGTCTGATTGTCCATATGCTCTTACTTTGTTCATTAAACGACTGTGGGGAACTGTATCGAATGCCTTGCGGAAGTCTTTTTCGAAACCCATGCTGATTCCTATAGAGTAGATTTCTACTCTCCAGAAAAGTCATTATACTCGAACGTAATATGTGTTCCAAAATTCTACAACTGATCGACGTTAGAGATATAGGTCTATAGTTCTGCACAGCTGTTCGACGTCCCTTCTTGAAAACGGGGATGACCTGTGCCCTTTTCCAATCCTTTGGAACGCTACGCTCTTCTAGAGACCTACGGTACACCTCTGCATGAAGGGGGGCAAGATCCTTCGCGTACTCTGTGTAAAATCGAACTGGTATCCCATCAGGTCCAGCGGCATTTTTTCTTTTGAGCGATTTTAATTGTTTCTCTATCCCTCTGTCGTCTATTTCGATATCTACCATTTTGTCATCTGTGCGACAATCTAGAGAAGGAACTACAGTGCAGTCTTCCTCTGTGAAACAGCTTTGGAAAAAGACATTTAGTATTTTGGACTTTAGTTTGCCATCCTTTGTTTCACAGAGTGTCTGGACATTTTGTTTTGATCCACCTACCGCTTTGACATAAGACCAAAATTTCTTAGGATTTTCTACCAAGTCAGTACATAGAACTTTACTTTCGAATTCATTGAATGCCTATCGCATAGCCCTCCTCACACTACATTTCACTTCATGTAATTTTTGTTTGTCTGCAAGGCTTTCGCTATGTTTATATTTGCTGTGAAGTTCCCTTTGCTTCCGCAGCAGTTTTCTAAGTCGGCTGTTGTACCACGGTGGCTCTTTTCCATCTCTTACGATCTTGCTTGGCACGTACTCATCTAACGCATATTGTACGATGGTTTTGAACTTTGTCCACTGATCCTCAACACTATCTGTACTTGAGACAAAACTTTTGTGTTGAGCCGTCAGGTACTCTGTAATCTGCTTTTTGTCACTTCCGCTAAACAGAAAAATCTTCCTACCTTTTTTAGTATTTCTATTTACGGCTGAAATCATCGATGCCGTAACCGCTTTATGATCGCTGATTCCCTGTTCTGCGTTAACTGTTAATAGTGAAGATTGCGACGCCACCCCCAGACTTGTTTTTCCTACTAAAGGCAGAACTAAATTTCATGGAGAGTGGTTGACTAATGCTAATTAGGCCTTCAGTGTACCAATCTTCAGTTATGACTGAAATATCAGGCTTATCGAGATGTAATAATATCCAGATTATTATGCTTATTTTTAAGACTACCGAAATTTTGGTGTGTGGCATTAAGTCCGAGTTTCTCCTGCTGGACTATACAGGATGATTTTGGCCTGCCAAACTGTCGAGCAGGCTTTACAAGTTTCCTAGGCTACCTGTTTGTGTGGCAGATTCTGATTTGGTGGGTTGTGCCATTCCATGGCAATGCACTTATTTACACCACTTTGTGGAGCATTTCGTCTAATTTCCTAGTCAGTTAATTTGCTGACAGTCTTATTGCCTCTTTTGTTCGTGTGCATACCATGAGTTGTGTGCAGGTCTTTTTAGATTGCTCACATTTACCAAAGACCCATTGTGAAATTTATTACATATTGTTTTAAGCCTATCAGATCGTGTCTCTGTGGTATACTAACGATAAGTACTTTAGTGTTAGCTAAGGTAGCGAGTGCCGCTTTCATGTGGCTGATAGCGTAGCCTTTTTTTTTTTTTTTTTTTTTTTTGCTGCATCATTTGTATCTTCCATGATTACGACACAATCATCTGATGAAAAAGACTCACTATTTTCATACACGGCTTCACCCCAGCAGAAAGAGGTGCTCCAGGTTGAATGTGAGCCACAGCCATTAAAGTCATCCTGGATACTTGCGTTGTTTAGTGCTATTCCACGACCGTGACTGTCTCCATATATTAGAATCCGTCCCTTCTTCTGTTTCTGATTCACCTCGCTTCTTCTATTGTTCTCTTCAGCCCGTTTCTTCCATACACTCTCACGGATTTCACTGTTTCTATCTTGGACAGTTTGATTATGTTCACGTAGGTTAGCACATGGGGAGTTGTTTGCAGTTTACAATGTTGCTTTTTGTTTGCAAAGATTTGAATGCAACATCCTCCACTTTGTCGTCAAGGATCTGATACCTGTTTTTAGTAACAATGGCCAGAGAGCTTTGTTTTGTTTTTGATGTAGGCCTGCAGTTGTTGAGCAGACACTGCCGATCAATTTCGCTCATTTTTTTTATTTAGTAGAAAAACTTCAGCATTTAGATACTGAATTTCACTTATTAAGTCTTCAACTAATGCTGAAAATTCAAAGTCACAGTTACAACTTTTCCTGTTTATTATTTTACCTGTGTTTTTGAAGTGGCATTAAATACTGTTTCAATTTTTCATCAATTCGTTGCATTGTTTCACTGATGGATCATTTGTAGCACATTGGAAATGGAAAGAATGTTTACATTCCATACACCTGATGCCGGTTTTCAACACTTTTTTGCATTTCTTGCATTGTTCATCGTCTAAATTAAGGTTCTTATGTGGACTAAGAAACGTTGCACTTCTACTTAGCAGCATTTTATACTGCTGAGTTTTAAAATTTTTTATTTTGTTTAACTTTTGTGGATACAACTGGGCATGTGGTAGGGGCAAGTAATTTATTACACTCATGTTTTACAATAAAGACTGGTGCCTCACTGCTTCTATTAATCTTTCATCATTTATTATAAATTTTAACACAAGAAACAACCCGAAACGAGACAACTTATATCAATCACGAAAACCATGATGAAACGAAATGTAGAGATCTGCACATCGCCGTGTATCAGGAGGAACTGAGCTTGGTGTCACGTGATTGACAAATGATGGTACTGTCAAACATCAAAACTTTCTTACTGAGAAACCTTTAGGTGTCATGAAGGGATGGGACAGACGGTGTGCATGCCACCATTTGAAAGGCATTGTAGAATGTTTTGATAGGACAGGATGTGACGTGGCAGCCAGTGTGAATTGGCCTTGCTACATGTCTGAGTCAACTATTTGTCCAATCTAGAGATGTTCGTCTTTGGGGGCACAGTCCATTCGAAAACTGCTGACACGTGCCAGTGTTCTAGGAAGTTCATTGCTAATTTTAATTGAAACATATTGGGTCACACTTCTTTGTGGACAGTTAACAGCAAAGCGTGCAATAATCTGGATAAGAATGCAGCAGCTTATAATTCCTTAATAGAAAAGATAGAAACACATGACCAGACAGCAAACAAGGAAATGATAATCTTTTTTCTTTTTTTAAAAAAAAAAGAAAAGCACAGATTGGTTGCTGACTGTTAAAGCAAAAAATTAAGCAAAGTACCGCAGTCTATGAGGTATGTCGGCAGGGACAACTAAATGAGTAAGCTAAGTTTGTAATATTTTGACATTCAGTGCTTTCTGATCAATCAGGAAATACCTAAACCTATCACGAACACGACAGTGGACAGCATCAGACAAGGTAAGGGGAAATGGCATACGAAGCATTAGAGCATCAATACATTTTGTACAATTGCATGCCCATTGTGAGAAGCTGCTTGGGTAGCCCTGGCACAGACAGCACATACTTGGAATATTGAACTTGTGTAGATAAGTAGTTAATGCTGTAATAACTGCGAATGAAGTTAATATTACACAGTAAGGAAGTTAATTAGAGTCTGTTTCATCTTATCAATAGAAGGTTTCACTTCTTTCAACGTATTTCTCGAAAAAAAGATCTTGATGGTCGGTTTTCGTATATTTTAGACATAGACCTTCATACAAATTTAAGACGTTTCTACAGGTATTAAGTGCAGAATTTAGGTTGCTTTCATTACACATATACACTGATGACCCAAAATATTATAACCACCTCCTTAATAGCTTTTTTGTCCGCATTTGGCACGAAGTATATCACTGGGATCCGACAGTTTGTTGGTGGGGGTTTAAATGTGTGTGGCAATAGATGTCTAAGCACAAGTCCTGTAATTCGCGTAAATACGCTGATTTGTGTACACAGTGATGGCGTCCGATAGCAACCCAATGGATTCCATAGGATTTGTATTAGGCAATTTGGTCGCCAAGACATCAAAGTGAGTTCACTATAATGCTCCTCAAACCACTGCTGCATGGTTCTGGCTCTGAGACATGGACAAATGTACTGCTGAAAGATGACATCCCCATCAGGGAAGATATCAAGCATGAAGCGATGCAGTTGGTTCACAGCTATCTGCATTTCTTTAATTAGTAACACAGGTCCCATGCAAGCACAGAAGAATGTCTCCCATAACATAACACAGCTCCCACCTGCCTGTTTCCATGGCACATTTTGAGCCGTCATTCACCTCGACTGACCTAGTGTAAGGGAAATGTGTTCCACACAAAGAGCTGACACGTTTCCATTGATCAGTCGTCGAATCCAAATGGCCCTGTGCCCATTGCAATCCTAACTGACGATGTCATTGGGTCAACATGTGAACACGTAGGGGTGGTCTGCTGCGGAGCTCATTTTCCAACAGTGTACAATGAATGGTGTACTCTGAAACACTTGTGTTTGTATCAGCATTGTGCTCTTTTGGCAGAGATGTCACATAACACCAGCTATCCTACTTTACAGAGCAGACATGCCTCTGAACCCCACGTTCTGTGAAGAGTCATGCACATCCAAACATTTGGCGACTAGAACATTCGACCAACTTAGCCGTTTTCGAGACGCTCATTCAAAGACTCTGCGTAATAATAATCTGCCCCTCTTGCACTTTTGCTGCACGTCATGTGCCCGCAACACCACCAGATGGCATGCAATGCTGCAGAGGCCAGTGATCAAATGTTTTGGATTGTTAGTGTATATAATAATTCCTTACCTATCAGGGAATTAAAGGTTGTAAGTTCTATCCTTTATTTCTTTTCAAAATGCTTGAAGTCCATATCGTGCATATGCAGTCTTATGCCTAATGTTTTGGGTGTACAAATTTTGAGCGTTAACGTTATTTTAAGTGCATTACGTTGGTATATTAATAGTAAACGAATATATTAGTGTTCCACATAACAATAGTGACTCTTGTAATCTGTAGTTAATAGCATTTTACTTTTATTGTCTACAAGGACTTTGCAAAAAGATTGTAAGCAACCATGAGCGAGAACTGTTTGCACTGCTGTAGGAAAGTTAGTTCTGAGGTTCTATGAAGCCGTTGTGACAGATTATTACATTGGGAGGGAATGTAGTGGCATGGGAATTGGGGAAGTACATGGGTCTATTCCATGGCATTGCAAAGTATGTTCAGGGGATAGGAAAATAGCTGAACAGGAAGTGAAGATTAGAGCCCTTAAGGCTGAACTGGATAGTGCTAGGGAGGAACTGATGAGGTTAAGGGAGGAGAAGAGTGAAGACAGGTGGGAAGTAGTGGCAAGGAACAGAGGCCATGGAAAGAGAACAGTATCTGACAGTTTCATCATTGGCACAAACTATAGAAGTGGTGCTCTCCACATGGCATTTGGCTGTGCTGACCAATCAGTTACATAGGTGGACAGATTATGTGTTAGTGCCCTGAAATGAAATATCCTTTGCAAGAAGAGAGCCACTTGTCGCTCAAATTTCTTTCCTAGAGCAGCAGACTTTAGAGAGCACCAGACTGAAAGGGTGCTGTGTTCACGCACAGTGTTTGTGATTCTTATTGCATGCATAGGCATTTGTGCAGATAGAGTGTTGCATGTGGATCATTCGTTACTTTTGATATCTTTTTTTCAATTCAGTTTGATAGGTTTTTTGCTACTTTTCATAAATCTGAGAGTCAGAGAGGTTAGATTCTAATATCCTTGGTGAAGATGACTGTTCAATGCACCTGCCTTTCACTACAGGCAGAGAATCAGTTCCTAAAAACAGTGATCCAGATTGGCTGGAGTGAGAGATGAACAAGTTGTAGCTGTAAAATGAGTGACAAGCAAAGTAGTCCTTAAAAGGAAAGAAAGGTTTGTGGTAAATTACTGCTCGAAGAATTTCGAGACCAGTTGCTAGTGATTGAACTTGTAATGAATGTGTAAGACAACTTCCCACTAATGAATTCAAATGTAGATGTGCTGCAGGTAATGTGGAGACACTGTGTGCAAAAAGTGAACTACACTCCTGGAAATGGAAAAAAGAACACATTGACACCGGTGTGTCAGACCCACCATACTTGCTCCGGACACTGCGAGAGGGCTGTACAAGCAATGATCACACGCACGGCACAGCGGACACACCAGGAACCGCAGTGTTGGCCGTCGAATGGCGCTAGCTGCGCAGCATTTGTGCACCGCCGCCGTCAGTGTCAGCCAGTTTGCCGTGCCATACGGAGCTCCATCGCAGTCTTTAACACTGGTAGCATGCCGCGACAGCGTGGACGTGAACCGTATGTGCAGTTGACGGACTTTGAGCGAGGGCGTACAGTGGGCATGCGGGAGGCCGGGTGGACGTACCGCCGAATTGCTCAACACGTGGGGCGTGAGGTCTCCACAGTACATCGATGTTGTCGCCAGTGGTCGGCGGAAGGTGCACGTGCCCGTCGACCTGGGACCGGACCGCAGCGACGCACGGATGCATGCCAAGACCGTAGGATCCTACGCAGTGCCGTAGGGGACCGCACCGCCACTTCCCAGCAAATTAGGGACACTGTTGCTCCTGGGGTATCGACGAGGACCATTCGCAACCGTCTCCATGAAGCTGGGCTACGGTCCCGCACACCGTTAGGCCGTCTTCCGCTCACGCCCCAACATCGTGCAGCCCGCCTCCAGTGGTGTCGCGACAGGCGTGAATGGAGGGACGAATGGAGACGTGTCGTCTTCAGCGATGAGAGTCGCTTCTGCCTTGGTGCCAATGATGGTCGTATGCGTGTTTGGCGCCGTGCAGGTGAGCGCCACAATCAGGACTGCATACGACCGAGGCACACAGGGCCAACACCCGGCATCATGGTGTGGGGAGCGATCTCCTACACTGGCCGTACACCACTGGTGATCGTCGAGGGGACACTGAATAGTGCACGGTACATCCAAACCGTCATCGAACCCATCGTTCTACCATTCCTAGACCGGCAAGGGAACTTGCTGTTCCAACAGGACAATGCACGTCCGCATGTATCCCGTGCCACCCAACGTGCTCTAGAAGGTGTAAGTCAACTACCCTGGCCAGCAAGATCTCCGGATCTGTCCCACATTGAGCATGTTTGGGACTGGATGAAGCGTCGTCTCACGCGGTCTGCACGTCCAGCACGAACGCTGGTCCAACTGAGGCGCCAGGTGGAAATGGCATGGCAAGCCGTTCCACAGGACTACATCCAGCATCTCTACGATCGTCTCCATGGGAGAATAGCAGCCTGCATTGCTGCGAAAGGTGGATATACACTGTACTAGTGCCGACATTGTGCATGCTCTGTTGCCTGTGTCTATGTGCCTGTGGTTCTGTCAGTGTGATCATGTGATGTATCTGACCCCAGGAATGTGTCAATAAAGTTTCCCCTTCCTGGGACAATGAATTCACGGTGTTCTTATTTCAATTTCCAGGAGTGTATATCAGCATTCTGGAAGTCAGAAACATATAAAATTGTTCAAAAATTTCGTGGCAGCTCCATCCCATAAGTGGATACATATCTAAACAGAAATAAGTGGAAGTGCATGTAAAAGTCCCTGTCAATGAAACAGAGATTAAATTGGCAACTTTTGGGCAGAACATAGTTTTACATTTCAGGTTACTGATCATTTAATCCCCTTAGTGAAAAATGTATTTTCTGATTCTAAAATTTCCCAGATCATTTAAATGAAAATGTCTAAATGTACAAACATTGTTGTCGAAGTAGAAAGAGATGAAGTAATGGATGATATCAAAACTAAGCTCTTTTCAGTGTTGTTAGATGATATTTCTGAAATTGGCTTACAAAAATCACTGTGTGTTGTGATCAGGTATGTTTCTCCAGTTTTGGGTAGAATCAGAACCCAACATCTAAAACTCATTCGTTTGGACGCTATCGACTAATATGTAGATAAATTTTATATGGCATTTAGAGAAAGCTTGCTTGCAAAGACAATCCCAATAACGAGTATTGTAGAGATTTCATTTGATGGTGCCAATATAATGGTCGGCGTTAGTAATTCATTTGTTCCTCGCCTTGAACATGAGGTAAATGACGTTATTCTAATTCTCTGCATTTGTCATTTAGAAGTCTTAGTAGCAAGTAACATTTGTGTAAAACTTGCATGTGCACCAGAAGAGCTTCTGAGAAATTCATCTCCTTGCTTGACTCGTAGTTCCAAGTGTTGTGCACATTTGGTTGAGATCTAAGAGTTTATGAATATGGAAAAGCATAATATACCGAAATCAGCAATTACAAGAAGGCTTGCAATGCATTAATGCTTATGCCACGTAATTAATAAGTGGTCTTCTTTACAGTGTTTTTTGTAGTGTAGATGCATTTGAGGACAAATAAAAAGTTCTGTTTTCATCTTGAATGACCAACATAACTTTTACATTAAAGCTTACCCCTTGTTTCTGAAATATAGCCTTAATTTTACAACCATTTCAGTGCTCTCTTCCAGAGTCAGAAGATTCTTATTCGTAGCCTAGCAGAAAATAGTGTTAAACGTTTTACAGAAATCGGCTAGAACTTTTTGTAAGAGTGCAGTAAGAAATTGAAATAGTTATGCGTGTTTCCTTGAAACTTCCTTCATTTCAGTGAGGTTTATTTAGAGTACGAGTGTGAAACGTTGCTGAAATATCCATATGCTTCGGCGTTAATGAAATAAGAAAGAGATATTTGGAATTTTTTGTGTTTGTCGTTGAAGAAATAGAGAGAAGCTTGCTAGTTAGGGATTCAATGGACAAGGAAATGAGATGTTTGTGCCTTACTGTGGCATTGGGAAAGGATAGATCTGGATTACAGAAGTACGACATTTAACTGAAGATTTTAGTAAATATGTCACTGGAAGCAACGTGTCTGTACGGTGTACATTGTTGTCCCATTTTTTGGTGAAAGGAAGACAAGTAATTTAATGATAATAGAAGTAGATGAAATGTCGCAACGTGTAGATGATGTTAAAAACGTTACTGATGAATTGAAATTTACTGACTGAGGAAAACTTGTAAAATTGGTACTATCAGTGCTTTATTCGTCTCTATAATGAATAATGTAAAGACAGACAAGAGGAATGAAACAGGTGATGAAGATCTCGATGCAGTTTCATTCGTAGGGTCGGCCGTACAAGCCAAGGGATTGGACTAGTGTTCGTATAAAGTCATCTACAATCATTTGAAAGTTCACAATTAAAATGTACTGTATCAGATTTGATGAGTATAGTTTATATAGATTCATACTTAAGATATTTTAGTAGGCCTTCAATTGGCCAATTTCCTTCTTATATGTTTCTAAAACATTTTCAATGTGTGGGAGAGATCTTGATCTTGTGGTAAATTCTATGATATTTGAGGGAAAATTGAATTGAAATTGGGTACTTGGCCACCCTGTGTTTACGTCTTTGATTTAGGAAACCCTCTGGATGGAGGTTAAATTTGAACTCTGCGGTTTTTGAAGTTTCGTATGTTTGTGATTTTGTTGTGTATTCTTCTGCTGATTGCAATAACTTTGTACCGTAAATCCGTATTATTGTTGCCAGAGGAAAAGATGGAGGTAAATCTGAGTAGTCATATTGATTTTTCGAATTAGTTTCATTTATTTGTTCTTAGCCAATTTTACATTTCAGATTGGGTCGTTCTGTGATAAGTGATTCTCGCGCTATCTTATTACATATTGGTCAATTTTTATTTATTTATTTGCCTATACTTGCTATAGGTAATTTCTTAGTTCTTAGTAGTTGGCCTAAGCGAGTCTCGTAAATAAGGCATGTCGAAATTTCACACAGAAGATCTTAACGTTTTTGTCATTTTTGGGTCTCATATGTGTCATTGAATAGTTAAATGTTGAGTATTGTAAGGCATAGGGTTTTAACATTTAAGAGTTCTGATACAGTTTTAAAGCACCAGGAGTAGTGAAAGGTGTCAATTTCATTGTAACGAGTACGCTCTAAGTTCACGTAAAATTATTTCCTGAGGTTAACATCTGCATTTAAGAATTACTTCTCTATTACTTTATTTGCTATTATGCAAAAAAATTTGGGAGTGGAGAGTTCCAAGACAATAGGGCTGCTCCAATGAGCAAAGCGAGCCATCAGTGTGTGTTTTTGGATGCGACGTCATATTTTATGTAGGTGGCGTTTGGGATGTTTTGTTTGTATGGTACATTTGTATGAGTCGTCGTATATTTTCGTTGTAATAGTCGTTCATTTCCTGCTGGTTACAGCAAAAATCGTTTTGTTCACCAGACAAGTTCATCCTGTAACGCCCATCGCTAATGCAATTTTTCGATCATTCATCAGAAACAGCCGTTTCTCTCAGCAAGACACCATAATTTAGCTTCGGGAAGTTGTCAGATACCGAATATCCAAAATTATCGTACATATACTGTTGCAAGATGTAATAAAATAAGTGCAGTTGTTTTCTGCATATTGCTATTTCATAATCTTAAAATTTATTTTGATGACAAGAAAAATCTTATAGACTAGTGAACTGTTATCCCCACTTAAAAAATGTGCATTTCAAGTGACACAATTCAGATGGGCACCAAAAAGTTGGCCCATCAAAAAGAAAGCAAAAACAGCAAGAAAATTGAAGAGGTTGCTATTTTGGATGCACCAGGAAAAAAAAGTTTACCAAAGTTATTTCTGGTGCCGTAGAAATTAGACCTTAATTATTTTTAAGATGATGAATTCAGCAGACTTTGGCTAGGGATTAAATATCGTGTGCAGTTCTGAATTGATGGGGTAAAAATTTCATAAGTGACTGCTGCTATGTAATTTGAATTACATATTTGTTGTTTATCAGGATAACTTTGGTTGTGAAATTGCCTGTTCCATATTCTGTGGCATATTACTTTAGGGTGGTTCAGAATACACTCCATGTGTATTCTATTCATCAGAATATCATCAGTCCAAAATAATTTAAGAATTTAATACTTTTGGCAGTACACACCACAAAATAAGAGTGCATTCATCATTGGTGACAATTGTCGAGGAAAAATTGTACTAGAACTGTGCGCTTCTGATTTGTGTGATGATATTGATCCAGAATATGGTATCTAGTACAAATAGTGGATGCAGACAGATTGTGTACCACTGGAGAATAAATAATGGCATGTTGAAGATTTCATATGTAATTTGTATACAAAACATTGCTGACCGTATTGTAGAACTGAAGGAAAAGCTGAACTCTGGAGAAGTTAAAATTTGGTTAGATTTTTCAGAAAACTGTGCATTTGTTTAACAGTGTTCTGTAGAAGGTTTTCATTTGGAAAGCAGGCTACCAACTGTACATTTCACAGTGATTTGTTTGGTTGAAAATACAGAAGTGCTGCTCAAAAATAGCTGCAGTGGAAGTGATAAACTGAGGCGTGACACCATAAATGTTGGCATTTTGTGGCATAACTAGTCAACCTAATGATGCACATGGTGACTGAACTGCAGATGAATTTTTTTGCTTCAGTGATAATCAGCTACTCAAAAATTTTAAAAACTGTATCCACTTTTTTCAAAGTTTGGGATTACAGAAGTGTCTGATACCACCCGTCAGCTTTGACCCATGATATCATCTATATGGCACCTATGATGTCACTACATAGACACGGCAACAAACACGAAAATACATATAAATAAGACATCTCCCTCCATAAATACAATCAAACTAACGGGACAACTTTGGAAAATTGGGGGTTTTAGGGTGGGGGCAAGCTAAATATAACATTTAAAAAAAAAAATACACCAATCCCCAAATAGACAAAATGATGAAAAAAACAATGTTACAACATTCCACTACACCAACAAAGTCTACAGGAATCTGACACTTCACTGCACCTGTATAGGTCAACCACAGCTGATGATACCAAAACACCACCACCTACAACTAACACTACGAAAATTGGAATAAGACAGTTCCCTTGACCTATATAATTCAACCTCAGCTGACGATATCAAAACACCAACATCTACAGCTAAAACTACGAAATTTGTGATCAGTAATTTCCCTCAACCACAACTATTGATACAAAAAACCAATACCTACAATGACGAGAAATAAAACCAAAAGAAAAATCTAAAAATCAAACATTCCTACATAAATTACAAACACAACCAACTCAAACTCCATTCTGTAATGACGTCAAACACAACACTATTATGTCACGAGTCAAAACAAACGGGTGGAATTGGACACTTCCATTGACACCAAAATTTTGGTACAAAAAGCTGACCAGAACTACTTTGGCACTAATTAAGGTGAATTTGCGTGTTATATGCACATGTGAATTGTCAAATGACTGACTGCAAAGGCTAGCTTATAGCATTTCAAAGAAAACCAAATTCTTACAGTGCATTTTAAACACACACAGAAAATAAATGTGGTTGAAACTGTTTATGCTTATTTTTAGAATACTTTCTGCCAGACTGCTGTTCTCCATGAGGAATATTCTGAAAAGTTACTCTTACAGTTAATGGTACATCCACATTTTGTCCTCAAAATTTTACAGAAATAAAATTGTTGAAGGCTGACAGTTCTATTGGTAAGCCTAGAAGAAAAGTTTTCATGTGTATCCACATTAGTTAGAACAAGGGAAAATTGCTAGTTTTATCTAGATTGTTTCTGAAGGATTCCGGTGAAATAAGTTTTGTGGAAACTTGTGATGGGCAATTCCACAGTTACGGGTGTTACATGTACACACCTTAAAACCAGGAAAAATAATGTAAGGAAAAATATTTATTGAATTTAATATTGAAAACTTTTAAGGCTTACATTATATTTCATCTTAGAAATGTTGATACTGGAATTGTTTTATTGTTCTCCTGGTTATTAATCAAAAAAGTAGTGTTACAGGTGTTACCAAAAGTAGACCTGGCCCCTGTTATGAGTTAGGAAATTCTCTAATTTCTGCAAACTTGATGAAGCTTTTATTCTTGTAAAACACCTGTTACGAGGTATTGCCACAACTTTTATTTTGAAATATAAATTTTTATTTTTTTGGACATCATAACTTAGTATATATATATTTTTTGCTGTTACGGGTGTTACATTAAATGTTACGGGTGTTACATAGATGCATCATATTTGATTCTTGAAGGAATAAATTTACCTCTTACAATTGCATAAAAAGAAAAGAAGTATTGTAGTTTATTTGGAATAGAAGTATGTACTTAAGGAAACATATTTGAAGGATAAAGCTATTTTTACACAAAAAATTTTGTTACAATTTTATAGTACACCTAGGCCAAGATATCGTTACTTACTTAACATTTACCTCATTTTGTAGGCCTAATAAATTTATGACAAAAATGTTTTCTTATTATTGATTGGTTTAAAAACTTCTTTTAATAATCTTTTTCCGCAACATCCAACTAAAATTGAACTCTTAGTACAAACGGTTACCTTGTTGTTTGATTTCTGGTGTTGTTACCTTAGATAGTACTTGACTGAATTTCAAAAAACAAACATCAGTTTCATCTAGTTTAAAAAGTGTTTTACCTTTTCCTACTGACTTCAGAAACATTATTTTCACATCCTCCTCTTCATCAACCTCACTCTGGCAGATTCCCAAGTAACGGTATTGAGTTTTGGATAGGGTTGGCTTCTTTTTGTCACTTGGAATGTCAACCAAGACAAATAACCCAAATTTTAAATCAGACTTTTCAATTGTATTAGTTAGGTTTAACTCACAAGCACTTCCAATATTGTCTTGTGATTCAGATAGTGAAACAGTTTCCTGATCAGAATCATCAGAACTGCACACTTCATAGAAGTTTATGCATCTTTTGCATGTACTGTTTTAACTTTGGCCTCCTCAGTGCTAAATACTGACACCCTTGTCATTAATGACTCTGCTGTTTTTGAAACCAGCAAATCAGTTGTGTTACAAGGCCGAAAGTGATGGCAGCCATGGATTTGAGGAATTGCTTGTAATTTTTTCCACCTTTCATCCAAAATAGGAATGTTTGGAGGGCAGCGTGGAGGGTAAAAATCGTAGAGGGAGACAGAGATGAATACACTAAGCAGATTCAGAAGGATGTGGGTTGCAGTAAGTACTGGGAGATGAAGAAGCTTGCACAGGATAGGGTAGCATGGAGAGCTGCATCAAACCAGTCTCAGGACTGAAGACCACAACAACAGGAATGCTATGCTCCACTGTTATCTTATCAACCCATGGTACCTTAATTTTAGAAAAGCTCATCAGAGTGTAGTCATAAAAGTCAATTGCGTTGTTAATAATAACTTTCCTAGATCTAACAGCTGTCCACACACTCCTCTTCAGTGCACCTCCAATGCCATCCATGGCTCCTTTACCGTGTGAACTGGCAACAAAATTCCACTCAACTGTCAATCCGAAGTCTCTCTCAAAATAACATAGATTTGACAAAGTATGCCCAGCACAGTTGTCAGAAAATATAAAAACTCTTTTAACTTTAGGAAACGCTTTTTTAATGTCCGTTATAACAGTATTAAGAAAAGTCCACACAAAATATTTTGTGTGTGAAAGGTCATTACTGATGACTGCATAGGACCTGACTTCATGGTTTGCAAACTAAATGCAGAAAGTGCAAATAGTTACTTGTGAATGTGCCCAGTGTGCACTCTGTACCTCATCTTGTGAAATTAGAGCATAGTTCTCTGCAAAGTCCATTTGAAGAACACATTCTTCAGCGTCAAGGCTGTTTTTCTTTCCTTTGATGAAATCACTCTGCTTTATCTTCACGTAGCAATGTTTTTTAAACTGCGGCAATTTGTCAACCAGGCATCATCGCAGCTCCCTGAATGTTCACTAAGACAAGGATGATGTTTCGCATCATTTTCCCATTGCTGCCAGACAATCTTTTTAGTTACATCAAAACCTTCTGGGATAAATTTGCTCAATTTAATTTCACATTCCTGGCATGACCCAAAAACACAGTCTTCGTTCTGTGAATTACAACTTAATTCGTTCAATAATTCCTTGTGATTGCCTGGAACAGCTTTGCTCAAAGACTCAAGTATGCTTATGAAATTGTAGGCTCTTATGAATGACTAGAATTTGCCTCAATAAGCAGTTTACTGGGCCTGTATAAAATTTAAAACTGATGTTAACAATATTGTTGTCCTTGGGAAAGTTAGAATGGAAAACATAAACTATATGTAATCTAAAGAATTTTGGGCTTAATTAACTTTTTAGGAGAACATCAGTTGATTCAGGTTAATGCCCCAATTAATAATGTAGGTGCAGTGCTTAAACAAGTGTATGCAGAGGAATAAAAATTTTTGTTAAGCTTAAAACTATTTTCATATGTAATAAACATAGTTAAAAAACTTTTTCCATTCATAATAATACCCTTTGGTTATAATTTAAATGTAGGGCCTAGGCCTACTAAAGATGAAGGTGGGATTAAACCTTCCAATTCAAGTTACGGGTATTATGCATGTGTTAAGTAACACCCAAAACAAAAATTACTAACACCAGTAACAGCTCTAAGAGTGTTAAATAAGACTTCAAAATGCCATGTAATGGTATGATATTGTGAAACATGTGCATAACCTCACTTTTACAGAAAGGTATTGAACAGAACTAATTTACTAGATTACAAATTAAACTTTTGTATCTTTTTTGTTACGGGTGTTATAAGCTGCACATATATTATAAAACTAACAAAATAAAGAAATGCAATTAGCTTAGCTCAACAAAACGAATTATTGTGAGCTATAACAATGTTGACTTCAATATTCTTTGCAACAATAGAACAATCAGCCACAGATAACACAACTAATACTCATCTGGAAATAGCATAAAACATACCTCTCTGTGATGCCATAGAATAGTGCACTTTAAACACTTAGTGAAGGTAGAAATTTAATTTTTTCATAGTCATGATATTTTGCAATGTACTTTTAACTTGGCATTTTTAAGATTATATTTGAAATATTGTCATTTTAATTTTTTTTGTCACAAAGTCTCTTTAACATGGAATGACCCTGATGTTATTTGTTGCCAAAAGTTCTAACTCCAGAGGAATCATCCAGAATGCAGAGTTTCAACTTTACATCTAGGTCAGAATGTTATCTAATTTATGATAACAGCAAATGGGTTGATAACATTTATGAAATCTCAATTGAAGAACAAGATACATGATTACTTGATGCATCATTGTGGCCATTCACATTTGTTCCACTGACTACTTGGAAGGGATATCTGTTGGACTGCTGGCCAGTATATTCTTTAAAAGCTGCTAGTTCATGAATGCCTTTTGGGTAGACAATTTCCTAGATATGCTCATTCTTATAGTTGATGCACATTTTAACCAGTTGTGCTGCTGATAAACACATGTGGTTGTACTTAATAAAATCCTGCTTTGTGGTTCTTTAGAGAACTGGTCTTAGATTTGACTGTGTCCACTAAGCAGCCCAGTGTGACAGTTGGAAACCTCTTTCAAACAATTTCCTAACAGGTTTGGGAATCTCTGAAAAAGGCTACACCTGAATCCGGATTTCTCTGGCTATCAGGTACCTTGGTGATTTCCATCTAATAGTAGTGGCAATATGTCCCATGTATGGATACAAGTCAGTGCTCAAAGAGAGCTCTTCAGATTAGCAGTGAACTGTTTGTACAATGTACTTGTCTGAATCTGTGAGCTGACTCACAGTAAACTGTTCAGGTTTTAACATAAACTTTGTATAATCACATTTTGCCAAGGTATTTAAAAATTGCAACTTTTGCTCAGTGATGTGTAATAGGATTTCTCTTGTCATCAAAATCAGTTGTACAGTTTTGAAAGGGAAATATACAGTAACCATTTACATTCCTTTAGTCATGAAATTTTGCAAGAACATAACTGAGATTTTTTTTTGCCTGTCTGAAAAAAAATGCCAAAATTAAATTTAGTTACCTTAGAATAAAACGTACTGTTTCTGACTTATGTTAAGCAAACTGTGTTAGAGGTAGCTTTTCTGAGATAGAAGAGATCAAAATTAGCTACATATTGAAAATGTTCAATATGACTCACTGGCTTTGGCCAGTGACATAATGTTAATGGCTGTTGTCACATCACCTTTTGGTGCATATATTCAGTTTTGTTGTTAGTTCGCAAAGCTAACTATTTCGATCTCCAGTTCACCTTTGTAGCTCAACCCTAGACTAGGATATCAATAACCAACCCCCCCCCCCTCCTCCCCCCCCCCCCCCCCCCCACCACCACCACTGGCCACAACTATAAAAGTCTGTATACCAGTCTCCAGTTAACCTATATAGCTCAACCCTAGGACCAGGATCACAATAAAACCCCTACAACTACAAAAGCCAGCATACCAATCTCCAGTTCACCTGTATAGCTCAACTGTAGAGTAAATGTACCCTCACGGTTGTCAGCAGCTTTGCTGTTGCATTTGTTAACTGCATGCGCGGTGAATGATGGGAAGTGAACATGACAAATTATAAGTCAAATAGGACAAGGTTGTGGAACCCATAAGAAAAATAGCTTTTGATAAACGTAAGTGGATCAATGTTTTTTAATTGAATGATGAGAAAGTGCAGTTGAATCAGTGTTTATTAATAAGTCACATGTTCTATATACTAATAATAATTGATTCACAAGCCTCCTCCCGTGATTTAATTAAAAACATTGACCCAATTGCTCAATAGTTTTATAGGGACCTAAGAGTACAGTTTAAGTTTTACGACATGTTCTGTTTTGTATGATAACTTTCTGCATAACGTGTTCCATTGTGTCTCCACGTAATTTCGTACACTTCACATCATGGCAACTGTAGTGACAACATACCTCTCAAACACATCGCCACCACATAATTAAACTGCTGGAGCACACCACCTCTTCATACAATGTGCTCTCTACAACAGCATTTCATTTCCACTCCAAAACACACACACTGTGGCTCAGTGACGTCAAACAACGCATTGCGGTATAGTGCTGCTATATCAAGAGTCAAAGCAGATGGGAGCTATCCTGCAACCCAGTGTACCAGTTTGGTTTAGAGTTGGTGAAGTCAACGAATGTAATAGAATGACTAGGTGACACACCAGTGATTGTTGCCCCCACATGAAACTTTGAATATGGTGCAAGTAATTATCTTTCGGAGACCTTACACTCCTGAGGAATGAGATCAGATCTGATCTCGAATGGCAAGGTGTACATTTTGTCCGACGTGCACAAAAGGGTCCCAAGGATAACTGGATAGATACACACACTTTGGTCTTTTCCCTTTTAAGGAAATATCCTCCCAGAAAAAGGTAAAGTTATTGTGGATAGGTTTGACACAACCTTATGTCCTGCTGCTTGTCAGGTGTTCCCAATGTTTGCACTCTGGTTGTATGTCATCCTGCAGCATGGTAGACTCAAAATGTGGAAACTGTGGGCAATCGCTCCTTGAAGGACATATCTGTAAAGAATCACCTTAGTGTGCCAGATGTACTGACCACCACCCTCAGTGTTCACTGGCTTACAAAAATGTTAATCACTTTACTGCCTGTTGTGTACTGAGACAAGAAAAAGTGAATGCTTGCATCTTGTCAACATGATGAACAATTGCACAAAAGTCGTTGCCATCACCCAACTTATCCCATTTTTTTCCAAATTAGATCTACTTCCCTCCACTCCTGTAGTTTGTGAGACACCATCTTGTGGAACCACTTCCCACACCCGGTAAGAGAAGCAGCTTTCTCCTCAGCATCTATTGGCAACACAGTTTTCTCTTTGGACCACTCTCCCTGGAAACCCTCAGATCAGAGGCCTACCACTGGCCAATGGTTGAAGGAGCCACAGCCTGAGAATCCCAGGGCTGCCTACTCTTAATCAGTCCTCACTCACAGATGATAAGATCTTGCAATAATATCAACCACCTAATGCTCTGAAACATGAGGAGGAGGCTACTTTGGTGACCCTGGAAGTGCCAGATCGGCTACACCATTGCTTTCTGAGTCTATTTTCGTTGATGTTCTGCCCGCATCAGTGACAGTAATCTTGGGACATGACCTGTCCTGCCCCTTCTCTCCTAACCAGGACACTCCAGCATGTTTATCCTTGGTCCCTTTACTCCCCAAACCAACCAACCGTGGTATTCCAATGGAACTGTAATTTATGCTTCTGGCACCTCGTAGAACTGCAACAACTAATTTCCTTTTATTCAGTAGTCTGTATTGCTCTCCAAGAAATTCACTTTAGTGATGGTCCTTCCCTAACACCTTGTGGTTATTGTAAATTGTGTTGGAATTGTACTGGCCATGGGAGGGGGACTGGAAGAGTCTGTACATTGGTTTGCACAGATGTCAATGAGTGGATTCCAGTTTGTGCCACGTTAGAAGCAATAATGGTACAACTGCACCCAAGTGATCAACATTTGTAACTCTTATTTCCCTCCAGTCAGTGCACTTACTTCCCTTGAGATGACCAACAACTCCCCCCCCCCCCCTCCCCCCTCTCCCGCCCTTTTCTACCACGTGGGGACTATAATATGCACCAGCCCCCTGTGAGGAAGTAACATTTCGTCAGGTAGGGATCTTCTGATTGACCATCTTCTTTCTGATCTTGATCAGTGTCTGTACTCACACCCACTTCAGTACTGCTAATGGCACATTTTAGGCTCTCAGCCCTACAATCTCTTGTGGCTTCGCAGAATTGGTTGCTCCATGGTGGTCCTTGGAGAGTGAGCACTTCCCAGTGATCCTGTCACTTCGTTGTGACCACCCGATGAACCAGCTACCACATTGGGCTCTTCAAAGAGCCAACTGGCAGTTACATACTTCTGCTGTCACCTTGATACCCTGCAGTCAGATTGCATTGACAAGATTGTAGGTGGTGTCTCAGATTCATGCTAAGGCTCGGTAGCTAGCTAAGTGCCTCAAGAAGGAATTCTGGGAGTGCTGAGTATCCTCACTGGGAACACATACCTCTTCCTCCTAGGTGTGGACCACCTGGGCCACCAAAGATCAACAACTGTTCCATGCCTCATCCTTCAGGGTGGTGTTTGTACCAGTGTATCGGTTCTTAATGAAGATCTTACAGCCCACTTTGTGACAGAATAGGTATCCTCTTCTTATCCAGCTAACCTACAAAAACAAGAAGTTAAGGACATCCCACTATATCCTCCTCCACTGTCCACATGCGCTTCCCCTGACCAAGCCAAGTTATATAATTAACATTTCACTGACTGGAAACTGCTTCAGTCTCGTGCTTCATCTCATAATCTGGCATCGGGCCCAGATTCAATTCATCGTCCGGTAATCCAACATCTGAATGTTATTCAACTTGGGGTTTGCAACCATATTTGGCTTGAAGGTATATTAGCTTCACAGTAGCAACATAGTATTATCGTTCCAGTCCTTAACCCAACTAAAATCCCAATGTCTTTTGACAGCTACTGACCAATTAGGGTCATCAACATGCTTTGCAAACTGTGTGGAAGGCTTGTTGCCCATTGGCTGTGTACTTCTTATCCTGGGGCCTTTTGTCTCATTATTAGTGTGACTTCTGAGAGGGACATCCACAGTGAAAACCTGGTTGGATTGGAAATGGCAATCCTGCAGTCTTTATGAACACCAGCATCTCATTACAATCTCTTTGGACCTACGTAAGGCATAAAACATTTGGCTTCATCACTTTTTCCTTACCTTCCATGACTGGAGCTAAGACTCTCTATTGATTTTTACTCATTAGTTTATTCTCCCCACTTGTTCCTGGTTAGTTGGTACTTCACTCAACTTTCCAAGGGTCCAAGAGAATGGCGTCCTCCGGAGCACCCTAGTGTCGCACTATTTCTCGTCACCATCAGAGGCTCATGACCTCTAGTCACATGCGGGCTATTTGTTGGCACCTTTAATATTTGGTATGGTTCTCACTCCATAGCCTCAGCTGAACACGAATGTGGCCTTCGGAAGTAAAGGAAAATGGACCACTTCCTCATCCACAACATTCACAATGTAACTAACTTCTTCAGTAGCTTCCTGGGCAGCCTTTGTGGTATCTTCAAAAAATTACCGTCTATAGTTACCCACATGCCACAGAAATAATTGACGCACACATTCCTTAGAGCTGCCCCAGGCTCCATGGTCTCTACACAACACCTATTATCACCCAATTGGGAAATACTACTACATTAAATCAATACCACACATTGCTATTCACACGCTCATTTAATTTGAAAACGGTAGTGTGATCTGGGTGACTGCTAGCACAAAAAAAAGCAGTAATAGTATAGGTGCAAGCCACGTTCAAGTGGCAACTGACAAAGGAAATCACAGCAGCTTCAGCAAAGAACTACTACCCCACCCTACGCATTAGCAACAGAGTGACAATAAACACTGGCGGTCTGAGAGACTGCACCTAGGACATTAACGGTTAAGGAAAATATGCGTAGAGAATCAAATACTATCATATTCTCCAGTATTTTGATTTTTCCATAATTTAATATTGATAACTAAATAGTTAAAAAACTAAATGATTGAACTGTTTTTTTATCTTCTATGTCCTGCCTAAACTTCCCAAACCTCTTTTTTAAGCAATGATAATGCATTTGATTCATTTGCTCATTTCACTACACCCAAAGCATTTCTATTTAATGATTAACATCTGATAAATATCCTGTGAAGTGAAGCTTTAAATTTTAATGAAATTGAGTTTTTAGCAAGAGATTAATAGCTAAAAAGTCAACTTTTTTATTAATGTTGCCCAGCTACATGTGGGAGTGCAGCTGGTCGACAAATTGTAAAAATAATATTCCAACAGCCATTATACTTATAGCTTTTTACTTAGGCTATCAATTTAGACTCCTCAATAGTCATCTTCAAGCCATGTAGCATGATCAACAAAAATCATCCAGTCACGCATGTACATAACAGGCAGTCATATGTGCACCTGGTTTCTGTAGAAGACTTCACGAAAATTGTGCATTCACTTGCTCTTCACTATCCATAATACTGCCTTCAAGTTTCCCTTTTATAAATTCCTCCACCTTTAAGCATTCCTCTCTTTGCTTGGTAGTGGCTTACCATCTGAATTTCTAATGTTCGTACAGTTACTTCTCTCCATCCAAAGATTTTTTTCCTGAAGTAACTACTTTTTGTATACGCAGAATTGATCTTTCCTTAGAGACTCACATGTTTCTACAGGTTTTTTCCTCTAACCATTTGTAGTTTGGCATTTTGCACTTGCTGTCAGCCAAACGTTTTAGATCTGTTCCCTTTTTTCTTGCTTTGTATACTTTGTTTTTAAATTTTCTGCTTGCATGTGTTTAATATCTTGTGTATTAGCTAAGCAATTCAGCTGGTGTGTCTTTTTTACTAATTTATCCTCTGCTACCTTAACTATTTCTTCTCTCACAACTTCCCATTTATCTCCTGTTGTCTTTCTTTCAACTATTTCTGAATTGTTGCCAAATCCTCTCTCTGACACACTCAGGTGATTCTAGTTGTTCATATCCCGTCTTCTGAATTTCCTACCTTTTGACAATAAAGTAAGCTTTAATCTGCATTTCACAGCTAATAAATTATGGCCGAGCCACATCTACTCCAGTAAAGATTTTGCAGTTTAAACTCTGGTATTAAAATCTCTGTCATATGTATTCCAGCTGAAGCCATTGTGTGTCTTGGCGTCTTCTATTCAGGCAACGTTATTTCATGATTCTTAAACAAAGTTTTAACAGCCGACTGTGTGATACTCTGTGCAAATTCTGCCAGATGACTTGCAGTTTCATTCTTTCACTAATCCATTTTCTCTCACTAGTTGTCCTTCCCATCCATTTGCTGCTAGTGAATTCCAGGTTCCTATAACAGTGGAAGTTTCATCTACCTTACTTTACTGAATAATTTCATTTATTTCATCATACATTATTCAATTGCATCGGCGGTGGTACTAGTGGTCATATATAAATGTAGAATTATGGTGAGTCGTGGCTTTGTGTCTATCTTGGCTGTGATGACCTGTCCACTAAGCTTTTCACATTCGTTAACTCACATTCCTGTTGATTATTAGACCTATTCCTGTATTACCCCTATTGGATTTTGTAGTCACCTGACCAGAAAGTGTATTCTTCCTGCTACAACACTCCACTAATTCCCATTCTATCTTACCCAGATTGCTCCATTTCTGTTTTGAAGTTTTTTAATGTGTCTACGTGATTGAGAGATCTGACGTTCCTCTCTCTGGCCCATAGAATGCCAGAATTTTTTTATCATCCTCCATACTAGTCTCCCCCCCCCCCCCTCCCTGCCTCCCTCATATGTCCAAGGGATGGAATATTTAACATCTTGCAGTTGCGTGACTGGAAATATGTTTGTAGTTTTCCTCGCTGTCAGTTATGTCGCACTACCAACGTAGCATGAGTGTGGAATTTAAAGAACACTTATTGGCACACCTCCACCATATCGTTACCCCCTGATCTCCCTCCCAAGAAAGAAGTGAAGCTGTCTTCTGACTTACCACTGCTGCTAGCACTGATCCCTCCATGAAATCCCCAATGCCCGAACCTCTATTCATGGGAACCACCAAAAATTCAGATGAGCACTTCAGTGTGATAAAAATCATCCATTGAGGATGTACTTCAAAAGACTGGGAGCCTGATCCTGTTATCTATTTACATAAAACATGGGTTATTTGAAAAGATTCATAACCACTATACTTCTTTTCAAGTATAGAAAAACTCTATGGAATAATGCAGTGTTTATAGGCACTAGTCAAGAAGTATCAGGATGCCACTTGCCCCTTCATTCTTGCTGAAAAACTAGTGATGTACTTCATTTGAGCTTTGGCATCTGAAAGCTATGCTACCACCTCCCACCTCCATAAAAGAGAAGTGGGAAGTAATGGTTGACCCTTCAGTTCTCCACCCTTGGAAACCAGTATAAGTGGGAACTCCCAAGTGCTTTTGTGCAGTGCCACACCATGCACCAGGTCCTGATTATGTATACACAACCAGATAGTACATCATATACCTAGGCATCACATTCTTGAGTGTATAATTGAATCTAGCATGAGAATAAGTTAAAATATAATTAGTCCAATTTTACAACCGGAAAAGAACCTGTCATAAGGTGGACAGCTACTGCTCTAATTGTGCTATTGGTGTTAAATGCAAGGGGTTTGAATGAATGGCGAACAGATGGCTGATGGAACGCAGTTTTGGGAACGCAGTTTTGGGAAGGCCACTTCATTGGTGACTGCCAGATTCTTTTGGAAACTGTGAGAATAGCCTTCATCCATCATCAATGCCTCATTGCCATTTTTTTGACTTGCTACAAGCCAATTACACTGCATAGTGGGATGATATTCTTACTATTTTCAGAATTGCCACAAGTTATGGAAATTGGGGAATGTCAGGGAATTCAATCATGTCAGGGAAATATCTGGGAAATTTGAAGGAAAAAAAAAAAACACTGGAGAAAATCTTGTTTTTGTCTCAGTAGATGAAATGGTTTGTTTACTGAGTTGTTGTGTATCGTCGCTGACTGGCCGCAGCTAAGTATGTTTGCTGCTTCCCTACTCCCTCATTCTTACCGCTTCTCCCCTTCCCACCACTACCTTCAGCTTGCAGTCAGTGCTGCCACCACTTCTTGCTGCTATCCTAGCAGCTGCTGACGGGAGGCAGGGGGTATGAGGATTGGTTTGTTTGAATCTGATTCTCAGAGATTGTTGATGCAGTGGCTGGTGGTCAGGTTTGCATGAATTGTGTCTAAGTGATTGTGTGAATGTGTGTGTGCTTGTTTTCTGACAGGCTATGGCTGAAAATTAAGTGTTGAGTGTGATTGTCTTTTCTCCAAGTCTGTCTGTCTGTGGCTCAGTGACTATCTTTACAGTGAGTTGCTTCCTATCCTCATTAGTATTGATTCTCAGAGTATTTGCACACATAATCTGTTGCTCTGTTGCATGGATTAATCACTGTGGCCTCATTTCATCGACATGGTGTCTGTGACATGTGAAGAGCTGGATTTGCACTACGGGCCAAAACTTCTGGCCATTTCTGGGAGTATCTAATGGATCGATCCTACCAATCTGAAGCCTGTTGTTTCCCACTAATGTCCAGGCCCTGCCTGTCAGATCTAGTCTCACTGATCTGACTGCAATCAGGGTCTGTTTGTGTGTGGCATAATATGGCAGATTTTGAGTGCTCTTCAGCAGGCCAGAGGCCATAGGCGATGGATTTAAGAAATTGTGACTGTCTTACTGCAAGTACATTGTACAGTGCACCATTTTATAGACATTTTATTCATTGTAGTACATTTTGGCTCTTCGAAAGCAGTTTCTAATATGTAAAGTATGGACGATAAGAAGAAGAAAATTGTGACAGTTTGTACACTATGTACTTATGTATTTCTAAAAAGAAAAATCACACAATACCTGTTAAATAATAGACATAACACAGTGGGTAATAAACGACAATAATGAATGTAGTAGAACCAACATTTCATTGGTAGTCACTTATACTGGTGGTTTACACAACTCTTCCCTGCATTATACACTTCTTTCAAGAGGCCTACTTTTTTCTGAAGTTATTTCTGAAATCAGTGAAGGTACTTTAAATCTATCTTGCAGCTCCAACGAAATGCGTACTGTATTTTTGTCACCAAATGTGTTTCATTTTATTGAAATGAAACAACAGTGGTCTTAATGAAACACACGTACAATTTGGCTTGCTTTCTCCATCTAAAAACAGATCATTACAAAATATGTTGTTAGTACTTAAGATTTTGTGCTCACACGGGTGACAAATACAGAAGTCCTTACATTTTTTGTCAACTTATGTCTTTACTTACCCTTGAGATTTCAAAATTTGTCAGGAAAAAATGCTAAAACCTGTTTGGAAATCGGGGAATTTTACTTGGGGGAAACCTATGGCAACCCTGTGATTTTACATGGATAGGTGGGTAGTGTCCTTAATATCATTATCTAATTTTTTTTTCACATTCTTCCTTCCCTGTTCAACAAGGTCCTTCTCACAGTTTTTCCCACGCAGTAGCAATCAAATAACTTTGAAAGGCCATAGGCTCTATAGTCTTATCTTTCCTATATGTTGCCCACGCCCGGGTTCCCGGGTTCGATTCCCGGCGGGGTCAGGGATTTTCTCTGCCTCGTGATGGCTGGGTGTTGTGTGCTGTCCTTAGGTTAGTTAGGTTTAAGTAGTTCTAAGTTCTAGGGGACTTATGACCACAGCAGTTGCGTCCCATAGTGCTCAGGGCCATTTGAACCATTTTTTCCTATATGTTGTAACAGTTACGTGTATTACAGTTCAGTTGTGAATTGCAGAATGCAAACTACAAGGTACTGTAAGGAAATGTTAGCCTGTAACCGTATCTTTCAAATCACTATTTCCAGAACATGTCAAAATTACTTCTGCAACTGAACAGACCACTCGCACCCAAATCTTTAATTATATAAGAAGTTATGTAAGCTAGTAGAGATATAACACTTTCTGCTAGTTTTGCCTCTCCCACAGTTTCCTCGAATACCAAATTAGCTGTTGCTTGATGCCTCAGGATGTATCCTATCAGACTCGTTCTTAGAATCAAATTGTGCCATAAACATACTTTCTCCCGACTCAGTTCAGTACTTTATTGGTTATCCAACCTACTCATCTACTTCTCAGCATTCTTCTGCAGTACATTGCGAAAGTTTCTATTCTCTTGCTTGTGTTCTTTATTGTCCATGTTTCAATTCCTTACATTGCTACGCACCAGACAAATACTTTCAGGAAAGGCTTTCTAATATGTAAGTTGACATTAGATTGTAACATTTCTATTTCTGAGGAAAACTTTTCTTGGCATTATCAGTCTGCATTTCATATATTCTTTGCTTCTGTCAGTGTCATTTGTTTTGCTATCCAGATCGCAAGTCTTATTTACTACTTTTAGTGCATCATTTTGTAATTTCTCTCATTACTCATTGTACACATTGTATAACATGAGTAGTAGACTACAGCCCTTGTCAGTTACTGCCTCCCTTTCATATCTTGTGACTGTTAAAACTGCAATATGATTTCTGTGTAAGTTGTCAGTAACTTTAGCTCTCTTATTTTATTCTTGACAAGTAAACCAACCAATGCTTTGCAATTGCTAAGTATGTAAGGGAACTGAGTATACGTCCTAATCTGGGGCATCCCTGGGAACTGTCAGGCACAAATTTCGGCTCCTCATTGCAGCTTCACCCACTTTGAATGCAAGGAACTCGAAATTATAATCATTCACATATAATATGAATGAAAAAGAGTCCTTAGCTTGTGTTCTTGGTTTTTTATTGTTTTATTTTTTTGTGTACAATACAATCACAAAACTTCAGATTGTCCATCTTTTTCATTTTTTGAATACCATGTGGTAAGAGTATGAACTGGATTTCTGACCTAGCAGTTTCGAAAGGGCAACATACAATTGGCAATGTAAAAATCATTGATTGTAAATAAGTCACAATGTGTTTGAATGTTTAACCTTGAACTTTATTTTTGCAAACGAAACCTTGACTGGAAATTGAAGTCACTTAAGATGAATGAGGACATCAGTTGGTATCATTGGTGTACAGGATATGAGAACACCCTCTCCAATTGTTGAACCTGTGAGGATAGTAGCTTCAGTAACATTACTTCTCAAGTTTTAATCCACAAATAGGTACCATTACAAAGTTTTGGAGTATTGAGAGTGCATAATAGTATTACAGGAATACCAGCTCTAACACTTTAGACAACCTGAAACGATGTGAAGTTGGATTGCAAAATTTACACCTCTCTCAATTCAGTTGACTTACTTGACCTTCATAGCCGATCTTCTCTGGATTGCTGGCTCCGTTGATCTCCAAAACCTTCTTCGAAGGTTACAGGAATTTATAAGACATTCTACTTTTGAAATAATCCAGTACTTGAAGATTACTTGTAGTTCAGTCTTAGTATATTTCAACTTCCACCAATAACATATTCACCATTTCTCACATTAATATTGAAATGTTTACAAGTCAACCGATTCGTCTCTCGCTGGTCTTGATAAAGTACATCTGCAATAAAATTGGTTTAACACTCACATAATTTATGAACCCGTCTTGCCTCTAGCGAGTCCAATACGTGAAGTACCTAAACGTCTATATTCAATTGTTCATAAAACAGCAAAGAATACTACATAATTACTCCTTGTTCTTTCATCACGGCTTCTGTGGCGCTAGCGGCAAACACTTGTCGGCGTCGTTTGGCCGCCACACTTAGTCTTCTCGTAAAAAACTTCCAACCCACACAGAAACAAGTTTTCACTCTCCCACTTGTATTTAAAATATCGTGTGTTCAAGATGGTAGGAGTATGAGTGGTTCTAGAATTTATGCGGAAATTGTCACAGCACTACATATCTCTCACCTCAGCTCGAACACTCGAAGACTTCCATTAACTTCGGAATGCATGTGTGCCAATGTTGCGATGTTATACTGTCTCTCCAGAATAAATCATGCCCTATAATTTTCCACTTTAATGCTTGATTGGGAGGTAAGGAATTCCTGATGCACATAGCAAAGATTTCTGTAAAATAAGGATCATGATGGATGTTTCCTTTTATTCTTAGCCATTTTTTGTACCCTGGTGTACAGATGTTCTACTGTCATAAAGTTAATTGCAAAAATTATGCCAGGTCCTTCCGTACATTTAAATTCCTCCATATCGATAGGTAACATAGACAAAGCATCTGGTACTATATTCTCAGGACCTTTTACATACTGTATCCTAATGTCATATTCCTGTAGGAACAACATCCATCACATTAATCTACTATGTAACAATTGACTACTCATTAGAAAAGATAAAGCTTGATGGTCTGTATAGATAAGGATTTTTGTCCCCCATACTAGTGTTTGAAATTTCTGGCTGTTCCATACAATTGCTAACAGTTCCTTTTCTGTAGCCGTGTAATTTAATTCATGTTTATTCAGACTACCATAGCAAAGGCTATGGTTCAATGTTCTCCATGATCTAGATCCCTCTCTCCTTGGAAGAGTTCTGCAGCAATACCATAATCAGATGCATCGGTTGAAATTTTAAATGGCTCGTGGATGATGTAGTATGGGTGATTCTACTAGCGCTCTCTTGATGTTTTCAAATGCATCATCTGCCTCTTGATCCCAAGCCCACAGTATTCCCTTTCTTAACAAATGTAAAATTCTTGGGTTGTTCAGTTCTTGACTTGGTATATAATGTCTATAGTATTCGGCCATTCCTATAAATCCCTTCAATTGTCTTATGTTTCTTGGGGATGAACGTTTAGCTTTTATGCATTCAGGATCTGGTGTATACAATATGCCCCAAAAACTTATGCTCTTGCTGCACAAAGTGTAATTTAGACAATTTCAGTGTAACACCTTTTTCTTTAAACTTTTTTCAGGGTCTTACTCAAATTAAGACAACGTTCTTCCCAGGAAGCTGAGATTATGAGGATATCATCTACACATATTATTAAATCCTTTAACAAATCTCTCCCTAGTGCCTCGTCCAATGCACGTATAAATACTGATACTGAGATTATTAAGTCCAAACAGTATAACACATTGAAATGATACTATTTACCATTAAACAGAAACGCGGAATACTTCTTTGATTCAGGATGTAACCTAATTTGCCAATATCCCGCAGTCAGGACCATCGTGCTAAAAAACCTTGCATTCTCAAATTTGGATAACAGTTCATCAGTGTTAATGAGTGTGTCTCGTTCTGTCTCTATATTCAATGTCGCGTGTCTAGCACTAATCGCACACCTCCTGTAAATGTTTTTACTACTGCTAAAGCGTTATTCATGATGCTAGAACTACGTTCTATTATATTGTTGTCAATCATTTTGTCAATTTAATCCTTAACTGCTTCTTTCAAACTTGCTGCTATTGGGTATGGTTTACAGAAAAATGGAGGTTTTAAACTTATATATGTAATCGCTGATATTACCGGGACGATGGGAAAATACATCTTCATATTCCATTAGAATTCTATATAAATCTAGTTTTTGTTCATTGATTAATATTGGAGATTCATTTACTTTGTTTTGTATGTCAGCTCAATGTGATACGTGATGTACATTATCAATCTCTGGTGACAATCGTGCTGTAGCAGTTAATTGTCGACATTGACACTCAGTTTGTTTACCAATGTTGCTGTCTGTCACAAATGGTACCCAATATCTACTGCCCACTTTCCCAAAACATAGATGATTTTCCTCAAAGTTTAAAATGACTTTAAATTCTAATAGCTAGTATAACACAAATAATACATCTCTATTGATATTTTCTACTATTAACAATGTCTGATGAAACAAATTATTTCCAATGTGGCAGTTCACCTGGGTTTTGTGTTTCACAACTTTGCTCTTCGTTCCTGTTATACCAACTATGTCAACTCCCATTACTGGGAACGGAGGTAAGTGATTTCTAGTCTGTACTGTGCTAAAGAACGTTCTAGAAATGAGTGACACCTCACTCCCTGAATCTATAAATATGTTAAGTTCAGAAGTCTCCATGGTTCCTGCTATTATTGGTTGTGGATTATTGGTAGTCAAGCTTGGTTCTTCCAGTAACAACCATTCTTTTGTAGGTATTTTGTGCATGAAATTGACATACTTATTATGAACCAGGCCTCCTAGTGTCTCTCTACGACCTGGGCCCCGGCCCTGGATCCAGATCGCACTAAGTTTTCCTCATTATTAGTAATCACTGGTTGGTTACCAAATTGAGGTACTACATTACCACTTTGTGCTCTTATATTACTTGGCACAAATTCCTGTGAAGTTACTGTACCTAAATTTGAAGGTTCTGATAATTATCATTACCATTATTTCTATTGCACTGGTGTACTCTAGCTAAGTTGGCCTCATGTTTTTTAACATTATTGTTACTATTCCTTTTGTAATTCTGATTTTTCTCTTTGGTGTACGTTCATGTTGCAGTCTTTATTTAAGGCATCTAGTGCATCCACAAAGGACAACTCTTCTACTGTTTTCCACCCACTACGTAGTATATCTTTCCTCGCGTAAATGGGTAATAGTCTTATTAAAATTTGAACTAACCCCTCTTCCTCCATTGGCTTATCTAACTACTTCACCAGTGTTAAATGCCAGTCGAAATACTTTCTCACTGTACCCCACATATTATTGTAATACATTGGGTCCCTCAAGTCTGATATTAATTTCTCCTGGGCACTTGCTGACCAGTACTTCTCTTCAAACTTCTTTTGAAAATTTACCCAAGAGGAAAAGTTCGCAATGTTTACTGTACCCCACTCTGAGGCTTCCCCTAATAGATACCCAACAGCAAGTAATCTTTTTCGAATCGTCCCAGTTCTTGGGCAAGGCTTGGTTGAACCTTTTCAAAAAATGGGTAGGATGTACTTCCGTCTGGCTTAAACTTGGGGAATTGCCTGGATAATCCAGAACTGGCTCCCCATTGTAAATCCATCATTACCTCACTAGTCAATACCACATTAGAAGTCACCCTATTACCTATTTTGTCCTGAATAAGTTTGAATTCTTTCCATAGTTCACCCGTACCTCTCTTGATGTTACTAAGCTCAGAAGATAAAACAGGAGATATGTTCTCGGAGAGTACTCTCACAGCAAGTTTTTGGTCTATCATCTCTTCTTCCTGTTCCTCCAGATTGCTTATATTTATTATGTCTGAGGTTGCTAGTCTCTAAAGTTCTTCCACTTTATCTACTCGAGTGTTAACACCTGCAATTTGCGACTGGTCTATTGGTATTAACTTATCCTGCTTTTCAACATTTTCTTTTAAGGTATGCAACCTCTGCTTTACAGCATCAAATGTAACATTACATAAATTTTGAAATGATCCTAATTTTTCACTCAGTTCAGTTTCTACACTTTTACATTTATCTTATTAGCAAATTATCAAATTCTAACTTTTTTAAATTCTGGAATTGATCATTCTACCTCTGATTATTCAGTGAACAGTCAGAACCTGTTGCCAGTGATGTGGAAGGCATAGTATACTGTTAGCACAGCCTATTCTATTGATGGTGTGAGTGGAATGGTCTACTGCCTGTCAAATCTCTGGAACAGTTTTGAAGTGAATGCCACAAAGTGGTTCCTTCATCTTCGGAATCAAATCAGTCACAAGGACTTAAGTCTAGGGAGTATGGTGGATGGTACAGTACTTCCCAGTCCCATCGACTCAACAGAGCAGCCACAGCTCACGCTGTATGTGGCTGCGCACTGTTGTGCAGAAAGTGTCACTGCTTCTTTCGCAAAGCTGGTCGCAGGTGATGCTCCAAAAACGAACAGTAATACTGTGTATTGACGTAATGCGTTAGGAGAACACTGTCACAGTTGTACATGAGAATCGTAATAACTTCAGACCGCTCCATACGCACCATCAACAGGCTCTGCTAATGATATACTACGTCTTCCACATTGCTGGCAACGGGTTCTACACAACACTGTTGGTGACTACTTTGAAGGGCAGTAACAGGTGCAAACATGTAACTCTTTTGTATCGGTTGTGAATAAATAGTTGCCAGTATTTAAGTTCCAACCCTTGTATGTCAATATGATTTATGCCAGGCTTTAATAACATCAACCATTGTCCCTTTATGAACTTAATACATGCTACAGTAATTGCAGGACAGCAGCTTGTGTTAATCAACACAATGGAAAAACCGCCAATTTCGCTTTTAAAGCATTTGATGACTAGCTACGGGTCGGGACTGGAAACAAACGTTACAATCATGTACAGTACACCTGTTACCAAATTATTAAATGCACGTCAAAAATATAGAACATGTTGTTTAAAGATATATGTACCAGACAGTCAGAATGGTATTATTCAAAATATACGAGCAATATCAAGATAACAAAGAGATACATGTAAAAAAGCGCAAATGAAAGTTGTTACTAGGGCAAAAGCTACATCGCCCAATTGGTATATTGGAGATACCAACCAAAAAGAAAGAAAAGCATTATTGGGCATAACTTTTTATGAGTGAGGCTCTAAAAATGCTCATGTCACTTGTGTTGATGCATAGTCTGTGGGGTATGGGTCCCTATTTTTACAAGGTGTGATGATGAAAACTGGTGGGAATATTCGATTAGTAATCTAAGATTTGATAACCAAATGACTCATCTGTGTTTGTCAAACATTGTCAAGTACTGTTCACTCCGTCAACTCTCGTAATCATTGATGAGACACACCGTAACTTCAGAATGTATCTATCAAGCAGACCAGACAAGTAGGCGGTAAAGATAATTTGTTCACATGATGCGAAGATGGATTACTTTCATGGGGGCCTGCCATATTTGCGAAAAGAAACTAGAGATAAAGATGTGTAGATTCCTACATATTATATGATGATATTATGCAAACATATTTATGGAACCAATTGGAACATCAAGATGGACAATTCATTTGCTGATAGAATTTGACAATGGTAGGAACCTTATGCAAAAATAACCCAGAATCCCTGCTTCAAACCAAGAACAAGTAAGTTTCTTAATCTGCATTTTTACAAGGAAACAAAAAAAGAAGTCATACGTTCCATTATATATTGTCAGCGATGAGTGAGATACATGAAGTAGGAGGCAAAGAAATAGAACATAGTACTTTTCTGCAATGATAGCAAATGGGGAGTCAATGTATTTGATTTACTATGCCACAATAACACCATGGTACTAAAAACCAGGTGCTGGCCTATATGATATATGTATGAGCATTTAGATGCTTCATGGATAAACGGCACCGCCAGGGGGCTTGCCACTCTTTGGTGGTTCCTGCTTGGTTACCACGGGGCTCCAGCCTTTGTAGCATTTTTTCCCTTCCACGCTGCATGTCTATCCTCTTGCTATTCTTTTTTCTCCTCCCCTGTGGAACACTTCTGGGGTATTCTTGGGAATGTTCTGCATTCTGTCGCTGAGGTGCGAACGGTCTCACCCTTGTTTTTTGCTCCCTTTTCATTTCTTTGTTTCCCTTGTCCTCTCGTTCCTCCGCTTCGGCATTTGAGGATCCTGTGTTTTTTTGCTCCCTGTGCGCTCCTGAAGGCCAGCCCACGTGTCTGACTCATCACAAGTGACTGAGTAACGTGTAATTCCCAGCCCCGGATCGACAGGTAGGGTTTGCATGTACCCCCTGGTACAGGCCAGGCCCAAGGAGGGGTGATTGCCTGAGCTGAGCTGTAACCTTCTCAAACTGCCGATTGATCCCTCCATCAGGTGTTTGGGAGGGGTGACCTGAGGTGTGAACAATCACCTAACGCAGTGCGCCCCCTTGTGAAGGGGCCCCCCAGTTGGAAGGAGCGTGCCATCGGAGATGCTGGCAATCATGGGGGATTTCCCCACAATGAGTCTATCATCTTCCCACTCCACTTCTACAAAACAAAAACGCACCAAGGCTAATGATTCAACAACCCTTCCCGCTGCACCACGGTTTCTCGTGGTCTCGTGCACTGGAGATGGTCAGTCCTTCGCCATGGTTAATCCATTTATCATTCGGAAAGTTGTAGATGCAGTTGCTGGCTCTGTGAAACCCTACTCTAGTTTAAAGAATGGCTCTTTGCTTTTGGAGACCACTCTTGATTCTCAAGCACAGCTGCTTGCTGCCTTGCTTCTTCACGGTTATCCTGTTCATGTTGAGTCCCACAGAACTTTGAATTCTTCCCATGGTGTAATTTACACCAGGCTGCTTGACAGTCTAACTGAGGCTGAAATACAGTCTTACCTCTCTGATCAAGGTGTCATTGCTGTTCATTGTGTAATGAAAAAGGTAGTTTCCTCCCCTCTTCCTCACCTTCAATAGAGTGGTGCTTCTATCTAAGCTCAAAGCAGGCTATGAAATTATCACTGTCCAGCCATACATTCCGAACCCGATGTGCTGCTACCAATGTTTTAACCACACTAGAACGTCTTGTAGACACCCAGCCACATGTCACCTGTGGTAGAGTTGCGCACCAGGGCGATTGTCGACCTTCTCCCCACTGTATCAACTGCAATGGCGGTCATGCCGCCTCATCTCGCGATTGTCCCATGTATCTAGACGAGCGGGTTGTTCAAGAGAGCCGGGTAAAGGAAAAGATGCCTTATCCAGTTGCTCGCAAGTTACATGGCTAGTTGCAAACCATATATTCTCCCATTTGGTACCTATAGTTCTGTTCTAGTCACCCCTCGCTCCATGAAGGACAAGACCACGCAGACATGCGACCTCCAATTCGGCTCTGAGGTTGTGAAGTCACCCAGTGTCAAGGTAGCATCGCCATCCCCCCTGTCCAGTTGTGCAACAGGATATCAAACCCCCGCCCAAAGGACAAAACCACGAGCTACGCAACTGGTAGGCCGGAAAGGGCAGAAGGAGTACTCCCGTGAAGACTTCCTCAGTCTCTCCAGCCAAACGACACCCAAGTCTTCATCTAACCGGAAAGGCTTGAAGAAGTCCTCCAAAGGCAAATGGCCCTCTCCTTTGGCACCTTGAAGATCCTCTTCGATGGTGTTGGCATGTGATACCTTAGCCCGGTCAGCCTCTGTGTCGCCTGTGCGCACCAACAACCACTTTTCAACATTGGACTCCACAGACAGATCACACAAGCAAGCTGATGCTTCTGTGTACCCCATGGAGCAGGATCCTCCTGCTTCTGTGCTCTGTAGTAGTGCCTCTTCCCCAGCTGTCACTCAGCAGACGCCAAGGTGACACTCCTATGTCTCTTCCTCATAATTACTCTCCTCCGATAGAAAGTTCGTGGCCTTTGGTCCCACGACGAGGGTTCACGGCTGCTTTTAGCGTCACGGCATCCCCATGTACTCTGCTTTCAGGAAATAAAATTGCGCCCTCATGACCGCTTACGGATTTGTTTTGACCTACCCCCTGAGGCTGCATTCCCTCTCATGGGGGCATCATGCTGCTCATACGGGATGACATTTGTAGTCAGCTCATCTCGCTGACTACCAAACTTCAAGCTATGGCAGTTTGCCTTTTCCTTCCCCACCAGACTTTTTCTCTCTGTACTATTTATGTCCCTCCATCATTGGCTGTACCAGGGCAGACTTCCTTCAACTTATTTGGCAGCTGCCTCCCCCATTTTTGCTACTCGGTACTTTAATGCACATCACCCTCTTTGGGGTTCTTCCAGTGCCTGTCAGAGAGGTGCCCTGTTGGCTGACCTCCTTCTGCAACTTGACTTCTTCTGCTTTAACACTGAAGCACCCGTTTTCCGTTCTGGCTCCTCGCACACATATTCCCATTTGGAACTATCTTTCTGCACTGCCCAGGTTGCCCATCGTGTTGAGTGGTTCGTTCTTTCTGATACCTACTCGAGCAACCATTTCCTGTGTGCTGTCCGTTTGCTGACCCCTCCCCCATTCGCATGCGCACCTAAATGGCAGGTTTTTAGGGCTGACTGGCAGCTTTACTCCTCCCTGATGACCGTCGAAGAACAAGATTCCCAGTTGAGATGACCAGGTCGAATATCTCGCAAACTTTATCCTTACTGCTGCAGAACATTCCATCCCCTGCACTTCCTCTCTACCATGTCGTGTCCCAGCCTCTTGGTGGACTGAGGCATGCCGTGACCCAATTTGCGCATTTAGATGTGCTCTTCGCGTTCTTAACCACCACCCTATGCTGGCAAACTGCATTCATTATAAACAGATGTGTGCAAAGTGTTGTCACGTTCTTCGGGATAGCAAAAAAGCTAGCTGGATTTCATTCACTAGTTCTTTTAACAGTTCCACACCTTTCTCTGTTGCGTGGGCCAACCTCCGACGGCTCTCTGGAACAGAGATCCATTCCCCAGTTTCCGGCCTGACAGTCTTTAACAATGTCATTGTAGACCCTAGTGCTATCCCCAACAGCTTGGGCTGCCATTTTGCAGAAGTTTCAAGCTTTTCGCACCATCACCCAGCCTTCCTCTATTGGAAACAAGCAGGGCGGCTCAGGTGATACCCTTCCCTTCTCTGAAACGTGAGTGCTACAGTGCCGTCTTTACTGTGAGGGAGCCCGATCATGCTCTCTGTTCGTCCCGATCCTCTGCCCCAGGGCCAGATGCTATCCAAATTCAGATGTTCCAGCACCTTTCTCTTGCTGGCAAGCACTTTCTGCTTAACACGTACAACCGCATCTGGGCAGAGGGCACATTTCCTGGACACCAGCATGAAGCCACCGTTATACCCATACCTAAGCCCAGTAAGGACAAAAATCTTCCTTATAGCTACTGCCCCATCTCTAATACCAGCTGCGTTTGCAAGATGGTTGAACAATTCGTGCCCGGCTGGTGTGCTGGCTCGATTCTCGGCATTTACTATTGAATGCACAGTGTGGATTTGGAGCGCAGCTTTCTACAGTTGACCATCTTGTTACTTTGTCCACCCATGTCATGAATGGTTTTCTGCGGAAATCCCAGACGGTGGCTTTGTTTTTTGAATTGGAGAAGCTCTAGGACACCTGCTGGAGAACTGGTATCCTCCATACTCTTTACACCTGAGGCTTCCGTGGGCACCTGCACCATTTTCTTTAGGCATTTTTACAAAACTGAGTTTTCAAGGCATGTGTGGGCTCCACTTGTCAGACACCTTTATCCAGGAATATGGTGTGCCTCAGGGTTCTGTCCTTAGTGTCGTCCTCTTTGCTATCGCCATTAACCCTACAATGGCTTGTCTCCGGCTCTCTTTTTGTGGATGATTTTGCCATCTGTTGCAGTTCTCCACAGACCTGTCTCACTGAGTGGCGTCTTCAGCACTGTCTTGATCGTCTTTACTCCTGGAGTAAACTCCTGACAAAACAGTCTATGAATTTCTGGTGGCCAAATGGTTTCTCCCACCATCTCTACATCTTAGGCCTGTTGCCCTTCCATTTGTTGAAACTACGAAATTTTTGTTGCTCATGCTCGATAGGAAAATCTCTTGGTCCCTCCATGTCTCACCTGGCAGCCCACTGTATGCGGTCCCTTAGTCTCCTACGTGCCCTCAATGGTACTCCCTGGGGTGCCGATCCAACCACCCTCCTCCGCTTGTACCGGTCCCTTCTCTCTTCGAAACTTGACTATGGGCGCTTTGTTTATGCATCTGCACGCCCATCCCTCTTAGGCCGTCTCAACACTATCTACCATCATGGCATCCGTTTGGCCACGGGCACCTTTTACACCAGCCCGGTTGAGTGTGTGTATGCTGAAGCTGCTGAACTGCCACTGTCTTACCACCGTGACTTTCTCCTCAACAGGTATGCATGGCGTTTGTCTGCCATGCGTGGCCACCCCTCCTATGCCTCCTCCTTGGATGATTTGTTTGATCTTCAGTATGGGGCTCGTCCCTCTTCTCTGTTACCTCGTGGAGTCCACTTTTGCCACTTGCTATGGTGGCTTAACTTCACACTACCTGCAACTTTCCCAGTGGGTGTGAACCCTTCACCACCTTGGCTTCGTGAAGCGGTCCATGTTAACCTTGGCCTTCATTCGCTTCCTAAGGACACTACTCCAGCCTCCGTCAGTTGCTTCCAGTTTCACGACCTTCGCATGGAACTTTCACGATAGTGCCTTTGCATACACTGATGGCTCTCTGACTGACCATGGGGTCAGCTGTGCCTTCGTCATTGGCACCCATGTCTTTCAATATTGGCTTCCGGCACACTCCTCTGTATTTACAGCCAAGCTTTTTGCCTTGTATGAGGCCATGGAGTACATCTAGTGACACAGCCTCTTCAATTGTGTCCTCTGCTCAGACTCCCTCAGTTTCCTCGAAAGTCTGTGCGCTGTACACTGCTCATCCCTTACTGCAGCGTGCCCAGGAAAACTTTCACTTGCTCACTCTTCGTGGAGCCAATGTCATGTTTCTGTGGGTCCCTGGTCATGTCAGTCTGCCAGGAAACAAGGCCGCTGATGCTGCCAAGGCTGCAGTCCTCATACCTCAGCCTGCGAGTACCTATATTCCCTCCAATGATCTCAGCATTGCCGTCTCGGGTGATTTTGTGTTCCTTTGGCATCGCCACTGGTCCTCCATTCACGGGAATAAGCTTTGGCTTATTAAGCCTCTCTCGGCACCTTGGATGACCTCCTCTCAGCCCTTCCGCTGGGAGGAGGTCATTTTAGCTCTGCTGCATATTGGGCACTGCTTTCTAGCCATCGTCATTTGCTAAGTGGCGGTACCCCACCACTTTTTACGCATTGTGCCGAAATTTTAACTGTCCGCCACTTCCTGCTGGAATGCCATTTTTTAACAATTCATGTTCCATCCTGGGTTTGCTGTCTGATTTATCAGCCGTTTTAGCGAATGATGCGCGGTCTGTTGACTGTGTTTTACTTTTTATCTGGCAAAGGCCTTTTTAATTTTTAGTTTTGGACCTCCATTTCTGTGTGGTGCTTTTTTGAGCCCTCTTTCCACGTGCCACGTGTCTCCTATTCTGTCCATTGGGACTGATGTGTAGTCGTTTAACTCCTCTCTTTGTTCGTGTTATATAGTTTTGGCTTAGGCGCATATGACCCCAGTTGTTTTTTGCACCCTAAAACAAAACAAAATGGATCAACAGCTATGTCTTGTATTAGGAGAAGGGCGACATGGCCAGCAAAAGCAGTTTTCTTAAGTCACTGGTGGTTGGGCTGGTTGTAGGAGAAATGAGTCTCCTAAAAACAATTTTACCCAAAGAGCTTCGTGTAACAGTGGAACAGATTTTGACATGTTTTGGGTGCAACATTCCAGGATCAGCAATGCAGTCAGAACCAATCTCAATAAAGTGGACGATGCCTTATTTGCAGTTAAAAAAGAAAAAGGAAAAAGTCCCTTCAAATACTGTGTTTGTTTGAAACGAATGCGTGAACAGCATCGGAAAAATGCGTCAAGGTTGCCGTAACAGTTAGGTTTGAAAATATTTAAATATCCAGAATTTTATCAAATTTTAAATTAATTTATGAGATCTTCATTTTGTTTTAGTTCATGAACTATTTTTATTTGTAATTGCTAGCTTTATCTTTTATCAATATACGCACATTTCTTACACTGTGCTAAACAATACTTCTTTCTTTTTATTTTCTTAATTTTTAATATGTGGTTCATAATGTTATTAGAAACACTTTAACTGAATAAAAAAGAAAAATAAGATCTCATATTTTGATAGATCACAACAATGATATAATGAAATGAATTGACCATAAAATTATCATTGGCTTTGTCATATTGTGAAAATTAACGATACTTTGTAATGAATGTTGCCTTAAGCTTATTTGTTACTGTATATTATTCCAGAACCTTTATTTTAATGGAGATAAATTTTTACCCCACATTCTTATTTGTGTCCCAGAATTTGCACCTTGTTATACCAAGATTAAAATTCATATAAACTAGTTAACAGTGTAGGTATGAGGATTATTCACAGTGTTATTAGTTTGTCGATTTACCATTCCATTTGCATGTGAACAGGGGATGGGGGTGTGGGGTGGTACTCCGCCACGCTAGACCGTGCAGAATATGGTGGCCAATGCTCAGTAACCATTTTTCATCAGAAATACTGGACAAGTTCATTTGTTTGCTGGGAGGGAAGGCAGACAGTGTGCAGCCAGTATGTGATGCACTGCAGTGACAGAATTGACGTGAGGTGCACGAACTGCAATTTTTCTCAAAGGATTTTACAGAAAATAATCAGTAAAAAAATTTCATTCTTGAGTTCATTATAGCTACATATGTTGCCTTCATTATGATGTGCTCGTCATTTCGTTACTGGTCACAATTATTGTGATATGCGTTTTACTAAGACACTGTAGGAAATTTGAAAAAGTTTTGCAATGAAAAATAGGGGTTGACATGATTTTGCTTACGGTGCATATTACATAATATGTTGCTGTGTATAAAATTTAGTTAACATATTGAATTTTTCTTAAGACTTGGATGGATATCCATCTGTCACCAATCTCGAGAAAATTGATGTGATGTAGCACAGTCATCTGTGATTGCACACACCAGTGATTGTGCATGCACCAGTAATAAATATCCGCAACATTTCTCTTATTTCATAAATGATTTGAGGTATCAAAATGATGGTTTGACAAATGATAGTGTATATATTGTGGCATATGGTTAGTGTGCAGAACTTCAGCATCTCTGTGCTATTCCACAAACTATAGACATTTTTCTATGGAAGAATATAATTTTAAAGGGTCATTGATAACTGAGGACATTGGAAATGCTGTGGGTTTTCGAACAGTATAAGTGAAGATATTACATATTTATTTTTGTACTGACAAGGTGCTTTTTAATAAGCTGTTGACCTTACTTTTCCTCTGTTCTTCACTTAATAAACCACAGTTTCAGAATTCTCTTGCAATTGCATTGCACAACATGTTAGTGAGGTGACAATGTGTAAACTTTATTTTGACAAAGGAACAAATTTTAACATGGCAGCAAGAGAAATGTAGGTTTTACTAAAAATTTGCAACACGTGACGCTTCTATGAAATTTGTAAATGGTTAACTAGCCAGTTGAAAATAAATCACTGCTTTTGTTGCATTTTCAGTGGAATTCTTTTCAGACACTAACCAAAGCAGAGGTGAATGTCACCGTGTGAGTGTGGGCAAGGAGGGGCTCCACTTAATATTTACAAAAAATGTGAGCATAGACTTCAGCTTAGAATGGTACGTGCCTTACAGCCCCTGCGTATAATGCCATCACTACCACTCTCCCCATGTGTGCCCTGCTGACGGCGCATTGCCAGCCATGTTATTCTCAGTGCTCTCTTCTGCTATTAACATCCACTGATTTGAAAATTATGTGTAAAACACTTAACATAAAAATATCTTGTACTTGCTAACAGTTTCCAGAATAATTTAGGAAGAAAAATGAAATTCTTTTCAAGAACTACATTATATATTTGTTAATTTCTTTTCTGTGTCATCCATACAGGAAAGACAGCAGGAAATTCACAAGCTTCATCGTGATATAGAAGTTGCAGAAAGTATGAAACGAGAAATGCAGGATGTCATTAAATATCTAGAGATGGAAAAATTGGAGAAGAATAAGCGGTTAACAATCACTAAGAAGAAACATGAACTAGAGCTATCTCGACTGACTGGAAAGGTAGTTATATGCAGTACTTATAATGAACTTTACCTTCTTTGACCTAATTGGAATACAGCTGTATAGAAATGAATTGGTATTTTGCATCCTCATTTGAATATTCCTAATTTGATGTTTTATCAATGGATACATTGCCAGATGAAAGGCAGAACTTGAGTACAGTGGATTTGTGCATTTCCTATGACAATGCATCATTGTATTAAAAAAAAAAAAATCAAACTCTTCATTTGAGAATCTGCAACCAATACTTCATTAAAAGAAGAGCAGCCGTTTAAAAATCAAGACTAGTTAGTGGTGCAGCTATTACTGAACGTGTGGTTAGCATATTGCTGTAGCTCTGTGCTATGAGGCTCTCTCTCTCTCTCTCTCTCTCTCTCTCTCTCTCTCTCTCTCTCTCTCTCTCTCTGTGTGTGTGTGTGTGTGTGTGTGTGTGTGTGTGTGTGTGTGTGTGTGTCTCTCTCTCTCTCTCTCTCTCCCTACCCTTCTCCCCCTCCCCCTGCACCCCCTCCTCGCTCTACTAGGACTAAATATTATATTTGATGAAAGTATGGGACATATATTTATAACTGGATATTATATGTTGCATTACTTTTATTTTGCTTGTTGGGCTCAGAAGTATGTAAAATATTGTATAATACTGTTGTGATACATGTAGTTTTGAGGTTTCTCATTATTATTTATTCTGGTCCCCAATGGTCACCTGTCCACTACCAGTGGTAAGAGGCCAAGGAAAAACTACCCTTTGTTGACAGGCATTCTTTGCATTAGCCTGCCAACTGGTGCCAACAGGAACTGAACTAAAGCAATCTTGGCTGTATAACACTACATCATCCGGCCTTACTGTCTATACATTGAGCACCATCTGGCTGCAAATTTACAGTGAGCCAGGCATGCCCACTGTTTAAGTCAGTTTGCCACTGTTTTTGTTGCTGTGATTTGTCACTGTGGAGAATGCTTTCATGTTTCTTCTCTACATGTCTTTGTTTCCATTATATTGTTGTTGGCCTTGCGTACAAGGGTATAAGCAGTCCACAGGTAAATTTATGGGTCATCATTGTGTCATCAGCAAAGGGTCTAAATGGCCTCTCAGGGAGTTCATGTACTAATGAGGCCTACTTGTGGCCTGGCACCTTCAGTGACTGTCCCAGTGTAATACTGTACGTGGTCCTGAGGCAAGAATTGACTGCCTTCGGTACCCATGTCAGTGAGATTCCTCATGGTGTGGAGGATGAGTCACTGATTAAGATATGTCTGTGCTACTTTGCCACACTTCTTATTTTGGTTATGACTGTTAGCCTGAAGGAGGCAGTTTGTGATAGGGTAACATTACTGACAATGTTTTGGGTAAGCAGCATGAAATCTCCCTGGAGACTTTGTTTTGTCCCTTTGGAGCACACACATACTACAAAGTCCCACACAAGATGCATAGCCCCTACACCTCAAACAATTGTTCCAGTAAATACTGGTACCACTTGTCATGCAAGTCCAGAGTGCATCCTTCCACCAGCCATAACTAGATTCATCTTGCCTTGTATGATGAATCACTGGCAAGGATGCTCCAGTGAACATATACCACATATTTTGCTACCAGAGGAGACAGTCACCATTTACGAGGGATTGAGTAGCCCCTAAGGCAGCTTTTTAGGCAGTCGCAGTGCATTCTGCGCAGTGACTTCATCATGGGTGAAAGACCATGGATACTAGTGAATACCATGATGTATGTTACCTGACAGCTCAACCAGTTACCTCCCGCATTATCTCTTTTCTACGCTTGAGGGGCACTTATTCATTTATATTGGCACCCATACTGAGCAGGAGACCCAGATTACTAGGGATGGAGTTCAGGTTCTTTCAGTCTGCCAGCTGGTATGCAATACAACTCTGACTTGGCAACAAGGATTTGCGTTGACACGCCTATTGTCTATTCAAAACCACACAGGATTTACACATCAGCAGGAGCACGTGGAGACGGAGCAATGTTGCTGTATTCTACATAGAACATACACATAATCTTATGTTTCATTAAGCTTGCGCAATCACAAATTGTTCGATATATGTAAATGCAGCTGGAATTGGTATCTTCTGGAAGACATGCATATGTTTTCATTTTAGTTTTATTTAGTGAAAAATTTTAAAGGCTATATGCAGAAAATGCCAAAAAACTGCATTTACTGACAAAATTCAGAATTTTCGAAGAGTGAGGATTGTTTTTGTTAGTAAAGTTAGGGAAACGGATCATGTAAACGTAATCTTAAGAATACATCATATTTTTGGTTGCACCAAACTGAAACTCTGTCGGAGGTATCTAATGTGAGGTAATTTGCATTAAATGTACTTGATGCAGCATACTCTAGCGAAAACTTAGCGACGCCCATTTGGTTTCATTATGAGAAACAGAGTGCTAAGTTTGTAACTGTTTATTTATTCATGTCAGAAGCGGCGCCAAGTTACATATCTTTTGACGCTTCTGGAGTGAAAGAATCAACCAGCCGTACTGTTGTCCAGGTGATGCCCAAATGTGTAATTAGCACATTCTTCGAGGAGGCTCCTTTCATGTCCCCCAGGTTTGTAATTGACTTGATATTTTCATTTTCTTATAAAATTTTCTTCTTGTTTGTAACATAAAAAAGCTTATGCCTCTCCCAAGGGAAACTCCCCATTGCACCCTCCCCAGATTTAGTTATAAGTTGGCACAGTGGATAGGCCTTGAAAAACTAAACACAGATCAATCGAGAAAACAGGAAGAAGTTGTGTGGAACTATGAAAAAAATAAGCAAAATATACAAATTGAGTAGTCCATGCACAAGATAGGCAACATAAAGGATAATTTGAGCTGAGGAGCGTCGTGGTCCCGTGGTTAGCATGAGCAGTTGCGGAACGAGAGGTCCTGGGTTCAAGTCTTCCCTTGAGTGAAAAGTTTACTTTTTTATTTTCGCAAAGTTATGATCTGTCCATTTGTTCATTAACGTCTCTGCTCACTGTAATAAGTTTCGTGTCTGTGTTTTGCGACCGCACCACAAAACCGTGCGATTAGTGGATGAAAGGACGTGCCTCTCCAATGGGAACCGAAAACATTTCATGGCAAGGTCATAGGTCAACCGATTCCTCCACAGGAAAACACGTCTGATATATTCTATAAGACACTGGTGACGGCATATGCGTCACATGACAGGAATATGTTGTTGACCCACCTAACTTGTACACTTGGCGAATGGGTAAAAAGATTCTTCTACCTTGCCCGATTTAGGTTTTCTTGTGGATGTGATAATCATTCCCAAAAAGTGATGAAATCATAGGAGTTTGTCACATAAACTGAAAATAAAAAATTAAAATTTTCACTCGAGGGAAGCCTTGAACAAACAACATCTCGTTCTGCAGTTACTCACGCTACCCACGGGACCACGGCGCTCCTGAGCTGATACTGTCCTTGATGTTGCCTATCTTGCGCATGGACTGCTCAGTGTGTATATTTTGCTTATTTTTTTCACAGTTCCACACAACTTCTTCCTGTTTTCTCGATTGATCTGTGTTCAGTTTTTCAAGGCATATCCACTGTGCCAGCTTATAACTAAATCTGAGGGGGGTGCGATGGGGAGGTTACCTTGTCAGTCAAATTGAGGAAACTTATCTGTTCGGAACAGTGGAGAATTACAATGCATCAGTGGGAGAGAGTGCTTTTGTGTGAGTAAGACTAAATTACTGAGTTGAACTGCACGAGGACTCATTTGCTGGTAACACTCTTCTTATTAATATTCAAAACTTACGAAAATATAATTTTGCTATACTGGCACCATACTTGAACCACACTCACTAATCATTCAGCTGAATTTCCCTATACATATTTTTTTGTGATGACAGCGGAAAAAAATCCATTGACATTAATCTCGTCACCAACATAGATGCTTCAAGTGTTGCACTGCCTCTGCTATTATTTACAGATTTGGTAATTTCGTATAACAATTTTTAATTGCTTCATTCTCCCATGTTTTTTCCATGAGACTGCTTTCTTAAAGTCTTCAAAGGTGGCTTTTCGAATGGCTTTTTTGCTGGTTGTCTAAACTGCAAACATTTTTTCAAAATTTTTCATGTATTAATTTTTATATGTTTGTTGGCAACATAACCTTCAGTTTGGCGTCCATATCAGTTCTATTTGGTTATAAAGGCAGTGACAAGGTGGACATCTGTTTTCATCATTTGACGACTTCATTTATAGGATGTGTGGCTGATGGAGAGATATCATGTCAATAAGATCCATCTTTTTAAATTTATCACTTCGATGTTCCAATGCTGAAATCAATCATCTCCTTGTAAAATTTCCAACTTGTTTTGTGCCTCATAAATCTTGTAGGTTTCAGTCTTCATACATTCTCTTCTTCTTCTTCTTCTTCTTCTTATTACTATTATTATTATTATTATTATTATTATTATTATATGCTTTAGGGTTAAAAACAATTTTCCACAACATTGATGTTTTTTCTTTATAGCCCATCTACATTTATTTCTTTAAACACAACACTATTATCCTGTGAATTGTAACCTTGATGACTGTAACAACACAGGTCAGAAACTCATATAGGCTCTGGGTAGCCTAACGAAATTTTACAAGTAGGAACATAGACAATTAACACTCTGAGGACAGATTGAGATTTTACTTAAGTTTTGCTCACCATCTGTTATGGAAGGGTCTCAAGATAACTCGTGTTTTCTACACATTGTCTGTAGATGCCATCTACTGTGGTGTATTAGAACTATTTCATCTATTTAGTTGTTTACACTGCAGTGAATTCATCAAACATGATTGCCTTCATGTACTTCTTGTGTATTTAGCATTATGGTTGTATTTTGAAATTTCACATATTTACTATTTTCACACTGAAGTCCCTCCTGCTTTTAGAGATGGCCCGATTCAGAAAACAATAGGAAATGAATGAATGTGAAATGCTTTCATAGGTTTTTGACAATGATTATTCAGATGTTCCTAATAATAATGACGATCCAGATGACTGTGTGACTGGAAGTTTTTATGGTTCTGAGGTAGATTCAAGTGACATCATTAATCTGTAAAGAAGTGTGAGGTGGCAGTGTTTTCAAGTGATCCCAACACGGGCAATAAAGGTAATTCTATTCGTGTGACTGTTTCATTTTACCATAATGCCAACACTTTAAAGATGGAGCTGAAGTCTCACTCGAGCCTAACTGAATGAAATAGTGAATAACAGGGTAAATATACATGTTGACTATAGGGTGTGCAGACTGACTAATTACATAGTGGGTGTGCTGATTGAATAATCATGACTGACTGACTGACTGACTGAAAGATGTAATGACTGACATAGTAACTATAGATCTTGACTACTGGGAGCAGACTGACTAAACATGGTATTTGCACTGGTTGAATACTTGCCACAGCCTGACTCTGGAACCTTAATTGTTGAGTACTCTCTGCAGACAACTACATGGATTTGTGTACACTGCCTGTATAAAGATGCATATAGTACAGAAATTACATAATTGCAAAATCTCTTATCTTTTCGGTATTAACATAAGTCGGCAAAAGTAAAAATATAAAAATGCATTAGGCAGTGATATTATCTTGGTTAGCAATAAGCCTAACAATATCAAATGGCAGATAATATCTACTGTTGCATATTGTGGAAGTTTTAATATGCTCTGGGATAGCCAAAGTCCGCAAAGAATTTTTGGGAAATACTAATTTCCAGTGGGAGTGTTCACCAACCAACATATTATTCTTGGACAGTAATCAGAAAAATTAGATCATAACAACAGAATTTTGTCAAGATTGCATTTTAAGATTGGAATAAGTATAACTGTTAAAATACACAGTTTTTTCTAAAACTAAGATGCTCGTTAGAAAGTGGAGAATGAGGCTTTCAAGTAATGTTTATTAGTCCTGAAACAACTATATAATGGGTTTGAATTTTAAAAGCACATAGTTTTAGTGAATCATAAATTTACAATATTTCTTAAAATAAATTTTTTAAATAAAATATTTTCTCGCTGCCTCCATAGCTGAATGGTTAGCGTCGCTGCCTTCAATGCGGAAGGACCCAGGTTGATGGTATTTCCACAGGTTTTTTCTGAGGTAGATAGGTCTGTTAGGGATCCATTTAGCCCTTGTTAAGCCAAATGATGATTAGCTTGAATAAAGAAGCAGAGGGTTCATTTACTGACAATAATGGCTGTAGGGATTGGCAACATACTGATCACATGTACCACGATAATGGATCACTCCTCGTACTGTTTTGTAGGCAGCAGTTGGCTGTTGGAACAGGCCTAAGGTCTAATCCTCAGATGTTGTTTACTTCTACCATCAGTGATTGGAAAACCATGCGTTCACTGACAAAGTTTGGGTAAATATAGCATTCCTAACAATTTAGAAATTTCATCTATTCATGATATATGGATTATGTGTAGAATAGAAAATACAACTGGAAATGGAAAAAAGAGATTAAGGAGTGGAAATATAACAAGTGGAACCATTCCACCTTGATACTTTTCATCCTCCTTTTGATTTACCATGGTAGGTGTCCTCTCAACAATCATAGAATGCTAGGGAGCATTATCAAGAATAATTTGTTGATAGTATTGGAATGCATTGCGCAAACTATTTCTCTTGACTCTTCTGGCAGTACAATCCCACAGACAAGAGTGATGCCGAACATTTTGACCGATTAACATTTAATGAACTTGCTTCTGACTTCATTCATACCACATAAACAGAGTGTATACGACCCGGGAGATCCAGGAAAAACCCGGGAATTTTTTCATCCGGGAGAAAACTGGGAAAAACCCGGGAATTGTTTAGAATTCTGGGAATTTTTCATTGTTTTAGTTTTCTGTTAATTTTTTTTTTATTTTGACTGGTAAGAACGAATACTCTAACAAAGGATATTACTGTATCCCGCTACTGCAGAATAATACTGCAACAACAAAACATGAACGAGAGAAAAGAAACGAAAATAAAGCTTAAGTTGCAAAGGAAATGCAGAGTATACAACAACAAAACAGTGCTCATACAAGTGTCTGCCGACAGCAAAATGTGTCAAAGGCTTTAGGAAGACTATGCAATGCTTTGTACCAAAGAAATTGCCTCTGATGAGCGTGGCGTCACAACTGTTTAGATTCGTTCGAGCAGGCTCTTGCGCATGCGCAGTTGAGTCGCTTATGAGTAGTACCTTCTCCCGCTTCTGGTTACAGAAGTGTGGCTGGGCGCCACTACTTAACATTGCCCCGATTCGGAAATTAGTAAATCTGGGGCTGATGCACAGAGCAGTCTGAGTTGTGGTGGAGATGTGGGTCGGTTCCACGTGACCTGTGTTTGCGTTTAGTGATTTTTGTTGTTTCCTCTTCGTTTATTGCTGTCACGTTAAATGATAACAAAACGGATTTTTGTGGCCTGGAGCTATCAAATGAATTAAAATACGTTCGCATAATTACGAAAGGCTAAGATATGTTAATAGTTTGATTTTATTTCCACCTTTCTGACAGCCAAACATTAATCGCCTTACAGAACAATGAAGTTATTTTTGCCGGTTTGCTAAAGAGATTTGGCTTTTATTAATCTTTTCTGTTGAGGCAGTCAATTTATTTGAAATGAAGTGTTTAATTTCACACTATTGGCTAGTTTCAACTGTTCGCTGCATTTCAAGTGCATGTGTGGCATTATGCCATAGTAAAGAACCAAACATGAAATGATACAGTACTGGTACTGCAAGAAAATTTACATACGAATGTGCATTTTAAGCCGAATTATGCGTTTTAGTATGGTTCACGAAATTCCAACGCTCTTGAAGTATCCTCTGGTGTCTTGTTTCTTTTATGACATAATGTAAGACCTTTTAATGTTTTACACATACGAATATATGGGCTTCCTGCGTCATCGTAGCTGCCCAAGCGCGGTGACGCTTGTTATCTGGCGCTCTATTCCAACTGCTGGAACGGACCTATTTCTAACAGGTTGCGGGAAAACATTGCGAATGGTGGTTTGAAAAGCGTTACATTCAAAGCAGATTTGCTTTTACGTAAGATGTGCGAGAACGTACGATGAATTTCTTAAATCACAAAGCGTTTGACTCTCCTTTAAAAATCAATTCTTTGAGGACGACCATTTAGAAGATTTTTGAGCCCAGAAGATCAGATGTTTACGTCGTTATTAGAAATTTTACTGGCAAATTTGTGTGATGTATCTGAAAGTGTAACAAGTGCAAAAAAGATCCACATTATATGTGGAAGCTTAGCTTCTCTTCCAGCTTATTAATCTTCTTATGTGAATGCTATGTATATTAATTTAAACCATTAACTTTTCTTATTTGTGTGTTCACGCTACTCGAGAGTGATCTTGCTATTGGCTGACTACATCACGTGTCCTGTGCTGTCATCGGCTGGCGAGATCACGTGACATGAGCTATGACTGGCTTACAAAACAGCATCGCAATCTCGATTTCAATGCTTCTGAAAGTGACATGCGGTATTTGACGGAATTCGAATTTATACCTTCGTAACACGAAAATATGCAGCGTACATATTGCTGCACATCAAAGGTCTTTCAAAACGTGTTTTTCCCCCCTGAGTTTCGTTTTCTAAAGTGCCGGGAAATTCTACTTCGGTATATAAAACCGTAAACATTCAAAGGATTGGTGAGTTTTACAGTGCAGAATAAAAGTATACTGTAACTTAACATGTAAAAAGTGTATTTTCACTCGGGAGAAAGTGTATTTTAACCGGGAAATCCGAGGAAAATCCGGGAATTTTTTTCCTTGTCCACGTATACACCCTGATAAATGACAGTAACAATAGATAAAATATTAATCCTACAACTGTAAGAAATTAAAACAAACCTCAGCACACAATAAACAATCTCACAAGAATAGCTGATTGAAAGTGCAGCATAGTGCAAGCAGGAAGTGACGTGGTGGCGGTTAAGGTCTGGCAACTGCAGTCAGTTGCTGCTGCTGCTGCTGCTGCTGCTGCTGCTGCTGCTGCTAAGGAGCTTGAGATTGACTGAATGTGAGCCTCACCCCTGTACTTCCAAGTACTTGTCAGTCCTAAAGTATTTTGAATAATCTACACTCCACCACAAAGCCACTTAGATTAAAAGTTTCTGTTGCACTGCAGAGAGAGAGCATTTAAAATGGCCAAGTTGTTACAAGGAATTAATTTAGTTTAAAACAGACTGGAGGAGATTGTTTTATAGCTCAATGTAAACACACAAAACTGATAAAGAAACAGTTTATCATGCCCCTGATGAAAGATGTTGCTAGACCTACAAATGGTCAGATGATGAGATGGTTACAAATGATTCATTTATTATGGTCAGCCTAGCCAGGTCATACTCCTGAAAATATGAAAACTTCAGATAAATTACTATAAATCAGGTGCAAGTGCATGTAAGTCTCTCTCTCTCTCTCTCTCTCTCTCTCTCTCTCTCTCTCTCTCTCTCTCTTTTCTTTTGCCTGTCAAAGATTTGGAAAAGTGTTAGTAACATTAAATGCAGTGTTGCAAAGAATGGAGAAGTTACGAATCTCAACCAGTAATTACACCTAATCTGTAACAGAACTTATTTATCTTTAGAGATGTCACTGATTAGTGTACACTCAACACCTACATTGTTGACAAAAAGCTAAATATGATTGAAAAATTTGAGTGTGTTAGATAATGAAGTAGTTCAGTGTTGAACAGCCAGATGTTGTCTGACAGGCACAATGTTTTAGCAAGCAATTATGTTGCAATCTTTGGGTGCTCTGGCAAAGTGACTGCCTAGGAGGTAGTGCAGGGCCTACACTGCCCCCGTCCCCAATCCCTCCCTCGAACCTGCTGTTCTGGACACAGTCTGCACCCAAATGTGGGCATGCATCCAGCATCTCTTCCCCCCTTGCCGCTCGTTGACAGGTTCGTGCTTGTCTACCACGGGGCCCCAGCCTTTGCAGTATCTTTTCCCTTCCATGCTGCATGTCTATCTTCTTGCTGTTCTTTTTCCTCTTCCACGGGCAACATGTCTGGGCTGTTTTTGGAAATGTATTCTGCGTTTTCGGTAGTTGATATCAGAATACTCTCTCTCTCTCTCTCTCTCTCTCTCTCTCTCTCTCTCTCTCCCTCTCTCCCTCTCCCTCCCTCCCCCCCCCCCCCCCCTTAATCAGCTTCGGCGTTTGAGGTTCCTCTCTTTCTTCTTCTTCTTCTTCTTCTTCTTCCATGTGCACTCCTGAAGCCAGAATCATGTGTCTTACGTGTAACAGGTGACTGGGTAATGGGTAATTCCCAGCCCCGGGTTAACATGTAGGGTTCACACGTTCCCCCTGGTACATGCCTGGCCCAGGGAGGGTTGATTGTACATGCCAGGCCTAGGGAGGGGTTATTGCCTGAGCTGCTACCTTCCCAATTCGCGGATTGGTCCATCAGATGTTTGGGAGGTGGACCTGAGGTGTGAACAGGCACCTAAGATGGGTGCTCACACTTCTGAAGGGGTCCTCCAGTTGTGAAGAGCACACTATCGGAGACACTGGCAACCATGAGGGATTTTGTTGCAATGAGCCAATTATCTTCACAGTCAATGGCTACGAAATGTAAATGGAATGAGGCTAATGATTTAAAGACCCTCCCGACTGCACCAAGGTTCCTCCGGTCAGTCCTTTGCTACAGTAAATCTGTTCATTATTCAGAAAGGTGTTGATGCAGTTGCTGATCCTGTGAAATCCTGCTGTCGTTTACATAATGGTATTTTGCTTTTGGAGACCACTTCTGATTCTGAAGCACAACTACTGCCTGCAGCTTCACTCCTCCGTGGCTATCCTGTTTGTCTCAAGGCCCATCAGTCACTGTATTCTTCCTGTGGTGTTATTTACACGAGACTGCTTGATGGTCTGACTGAGGCAGAAATACAGATTTACCTCTGTGATCAGGGTGTCATTGCCGTCCACTGGCTGATGAAAAAAGTGGATGCCTCCTTAGTACCCACACACACTCTTTCTCACTTGTGATGGTGTTTCATCGGTCAAAGATCAAAGCAGGTAATGAAGTAATCATAGTCAAACAGTAGATTTCGAGACCGATGCGCTGCTACCAGTGTCATCATTACAACCACACTCAAGTCCTGTCAACAACAAGCCAAATGTGTAACCTGTCTGTGGTGGGGATGCTCATGTGGGCAATTGTCTGCCTCCTCCTCCTCTCCCCCATTACATCAACTGCAACGGCGACCATGCCACTGCCTCCCGCAATTGTCCCATGTATCTCGATTTACGGACTGTCCTGGAGATCCAAGTGAAAGAAAAAGTGTCTTAGCCGATCACTCGCAAGTTGTTGGGTAGTCGGAAACCCTGCATTCTGCCATCTAGCACCTATAGTACTGTTCTTGGGACATCTTGCTCCATGAAGCACATGGCCAGGCAGACATGCGCCAGCCTGCAGGAAAGGACAGGGGGAATACTCCCGTGAAGACTACCTATTTCCCTCCAGCTAACCAACATCTGGATCTTCCTCTGGAAGGGCCTGAAGAAGTCAAACAAAGGCAAACAATTTTCTCCCTCGCTAACTCAAAGACCCTCTTTGACAGTGTCGCTGCATGATACCCTTGCCTGGCTGACCTCAGTGTCGCTGGTGCGCACTACCAACTGTTTTTCTGACCTGGACTCCGCAGACCGACAGCAGAAGATTGCTGACGCCTCTGTAGACCTCATGGAGCAGGATCCTCCTGCACCTGTGCCCTGTAGCAGTGAGTTTTCGAAACCTGGCACTCAGCAGCACTGAGGTGACACTCCTTCAAATTTTTGCTCATCATGACTCTCCTACAATGGAACGTTCGCAGCTTTTGATCCAACGGAGGATTTACGGCTGCTCTTAGAATCGCAGCTCCATTTGTTCTATGCCTTCAGGAAACAAAATTGTCCCCTCATGAATGCTTTGAGTTCACATTTCTTCTTGGTCCATTTGAACCCCCCACCCAAAATTCGGCATTCCATCTCTTGGGGGAGTCGGGCTGCTGGTATGGGATGACGTTCACAGTAAAAATTTCCCTGATTACCCAACTTCAAGCTGTTGCAGTTCACCTTTTCCTTCCTCACTTGACCTTTTCCCTTTGTACCATTTACAACTCTCCCTCATTCGGTGTCACCAGGGCAGACTTCCTCCAGCGTATTAGGCAGCTACCTCACCCCCCTTTCTGCTGCTCGGTGACTAATGCACGCCATCCCCTTGGGAGTTCTCCCAGAACGTGTTAGAGAGGTGCTGTGTTGGCTAACCTTCTAATCAACTTAATCTTTGCTGTCTTAACACAGGAGCAACCACATTCTGTTCAGACTCTACACACACCTATTTCCATTCGGACCTAGCCTTCTGCACTGCTCATCATCTCGAGTCATCTGTTCGTTCTGACACCTACTAGAGCGACATTACCCATTTACTATCAGTTTGCTGACTTACACTACCTGTGCATGCACACCCAAATGGTAGCTTACTAAGGCCGACTGGAGGCTTTACTCCTCCTGGCGGCCTTTGATGAACAACGTTTCCCCAGTTGTGATGACCAGGTGGAATATCTTACAAATGTCATCTTTACAGTTGCAATAGGTTCCATTCCCCACACTTCCTCTTTACCAGGCAGTGTCCTGATCTCTTGGTGGACAGAGGTATGCAGTGATGCAATATGTGCACGTAGATGTACTCTCCGCATTATTAACAGTCATCCTACAATGGCAAACTGCATTCATTATAAACAGATGTGTGCACAGTGTCGTTGCGTTCTTCGGGATAGAAAAAAAGCTAGTTGGATTTTATTCGCTAGTTCTTTTAACAGTTCCACTCCTGTCATGCAGGCCAACATCCGTTCCCCAATTTCCGGCCTGACAGTTGCAGAATATGTAATCGTGGACCTTGTTACTATCTCTGACACCTTGGGCTGCCATTTTGCGGAGATTTCGAGCTCCTCCCGCTATCACCCTGCCTTCCTCCATTGGAAATGAGTGGAGGAGGCTCGGGAAATACCATTGTCTTTTCTGAATTGTGATTGCTACAATGCTGCCTTTACTATGAGGGAGTTAGGTCATGCTCTCACTTCATCTCAATCCTCCATCCCCAGGGCCACACGCTGTTAACATTCAGATGTTGCAGCACCTTTCTCTTGTGAGCAAGCACTTTCTGCATAATATGTACAACTGCATATGTGCAGAGGCCACGTTTTCCAGATGCTGGTGTGAAGCCACTGTCATACCCTTCCCTTAGCCAGGTAAGGACGAACACTTTCTTTCTAGCTAGCATCTCATTTCAGTCACCGGTGTGTTTGCAAGGTGATGGAATATATGATTCATGCTCAGCTGGTATGATGGCTCAAGTCTTGCAATTTGCTAACCATTGCAGTTTGAATTTCAAGCGCACCGTTCTGCAGTTGGCCATCCACCATTCTGCAGTTGGCCATCTCATCACTCTTTCCACCCATGTCATGAATGGTTTTCTGCAGAAATCCCAGACTGGACGTGTTTTTCGATTCGGAGAAAACCTAAGACACCTGCTGGAGGACTGGTATCCTCCGTACTCTCTACATATGGGACTTCCATTCCATGGGCACCAGCCTCACTTCCGACTTAGTTTTCAATGTATGTGTGGGTTCTTGTTGGACACCTTTACCCAGGAAAATCGTGTACCTCAGGGTTCAGTCCTGAGCATTGCCCTATATGCTATTGTCATTAATGGCCTGTCTCCTGCCGGGCATCTCTGGCTCCCTTTTTGTTGACGAATTTGACATCTATTGCAGTTCTTCACAGACTTGTCTCATTGAGCAGAGTCTTCAGTGATGTGTCGATTATCTTTACTCACGGAACATCGAGAATAGCTTTCGTTTTTCCACTGAAAAAAACAATTTGTATGAATTTTGCGCAGCCCAGTTGGTTTCTTCTACCGTCCTTACATCTTGGCCTGTTGCTCTACCGCTCGTTGAAACCAGAAAATTCCTGGGGCTCATACTCAATAGAAAACTTTCTTGGTCCTCCCACATGTTGTACCTGGCAGCCCACTGTATGTGGTTCCTCACTGCCGTACATGCCCTCAATCACACTTCCTGAGGTGCAAATCGAACCATCCTCCTGTGTTTGTATCGGGTCCCTTGTCCGTTAGTAACTAGTTTATGGGTTTTTCGTTTATGCATCTGCCTGTCTCTCTTGTGTCTTCTCAATGCTATCCACTATTGTGGCATCCGTTCCACCACTGGTGCCTTTTACACTAGCCCGATAGTGTCTGTATGCAGAAGCTGCCGAACTGCTGCTGTCCTGTTGCCATGACTTTCTCCTCAGCAGATATCCATGCCATTTGTTGCCATGTGTGGCCACCCATCCTATGCCACCTCGTTTGATGACTGCTTTGATTGCCAGTATGGAGCGCGTCCCTCTTCTCTGTTATCTCCTGGAGTTCGCTTTTGGCTCTTGCTCCGGCAGCTTAACTTCACGCTACCTGCAAGTTTCCCGGTGGGTGTGAACCCTTCACCAACTGGGCTTCATACGGCAGCCCATGTTCTATCTTGGCCTTAATTTGCTTCATCAGGACACTACTCCAGCGTCACTCCATCGCCTTCAGTTTCATGATCTTTGCATGGAATTTTGCAATAGTATCTTTGTGTACACTGATGGCTTCCGGACTGATCATTGTCAGGTGCGCCTTTATCATAGGGCCGACATTTTTTAATATCGGTTACCAGAACACTGCTCAGTTCTTACGGCCGAGCTCTTCACTCTGTATCAGGCCATGCAGTACATCTGACGAAACGAGCTTTTCAATGGTGTCGTCTGCTTAGACTCTCTCAGTGCCCTTCAAAGTCTTTGTGCTGTTCACTATCCATCCCTTAGTGCAACGGGTCCAGGAAAGCTGTCACTGGCTCGCTTGTGTTGGAGCCACTGTGATGTTTGTGGCTTCCTGGTCAAGTCTGTCTGACAGGAAACAATGTTGTTGACGCTGCTGCCAAGGCTGCAGTCCTCGTACCTGAGCCCCCTTTAGTTCATGCTTTCCCTCTGACGATTACTGTGTTGCCGTCCTTAAGCAGGTGGTGTCACTTTGGCATCACCACTGGTCCTCTCTTCATGGTAAAAAGCTCCGGGATATTAAGCCACTTCCAGTGGCTTTGATGACCACCTCTTGGTGCTCTCGCCATGAGGAAATCGTTTTAACTAGGTTGCGTATTGGGCATTGTCTTTTTAGCCATTGCCATTTGTTATGTGGTGCTCCCCCACCAATTTGTGCACATCGCGCCCAGCTTTTGACTGTCCATAATTTCCTGATAGAATGCCCCCCCCCCCCCCTCTTTTTTTTTTAAAAAAAATCTGCTTATGTTCTCATTGTGTTTGCTGTCAGAGTTATCAGCCATTATAGTGAATGACGTGCGGACTGTCGACTGCATTTTACTTTTTATCTGTCATAGCATTAAGGCGAAGGCTGTTTAATTTTTAGTTCTGGACCTCCATTTCTCTATGGCATATTTTATTGACCTTTGCCCATGACTCTGTTTGTAGCTGTCATCTCTTCCATCGATTGGGACTGATTTTTTAACTCCTTTCTTTGTCTTTGTGTTCTACAGTTTTGACGTGGGCAAGTATGACCCTTTTGTGTGTGTGTGTGTGTGTCCTCTTCCTTTTTCGTAATCTGACTCAGTGCAGGTCCCCAGGCCTCACTAAGGCTGTAGCGACTATCATGATTGATAAGTGTGTCCCTTACTCCAGTCTCTGTAACTTCTTTAATTACACAATCACAGAAGCTAGACAATTGTGTTAGGACCTTAGAAAAGTTGTGATCCATCCCGTGTAATTCTGAAAGGTAGTCTTCTGCGACTACCGGCTGGTTAGGCTGCTGCAGTCTGGTTTGCCATTGTTTTCAGCAACAGTCTTCGACATCATGCACCATTTGACCTATGTCAGTCATGCCACATTAACTGGGGATATGATAGACCCTGAACTTCCATAGTCTGATGTCATACTTGATACTACCTAGTAGTGCCAGTACTTTAGTTGATGGGTGGAAGACAGTCTTAATTTGATGTTTCCAAAGAATTTGTCCAATCTTTCCAGATAATGGGCAACAAAATGGAATAAATGCAATGGCCACATCCTCCTGAGGTTCCTCTTCTGTTCCTGCCATTGCACAGTTGGTGTAGCACATACAGCTCACAGTGTATGCCTCTGTGGTAGATGTTTTTCTGGGTCATAATCCTCAGGTGTCAAAGTTCTTGGTTCTGGCTCATTGTCAGACAGGGTATAAGCTATTGTTTATGCCATTTCTCTGTGCTGGGCAGTAGCAGTTGTCCATATGTAAGTATCGGTCAATGTGCCTCTTCGTATTGTAAATGCTGTGGCCTGATGTGCCATTCCCTCTTCTTTTTACCAGGACATCCAGAATCAGCAGCACTCCACCCATTTTGACTTCGCTGGTAAAATTGATGTTCTGATGTGTGGAATTCAGATGTATGAGGAAATCACTGTTTCCGTGTGGCCACACAACTTGGGCGTCATTGATTTACTGGAAGAAATAGAAAGGTTTCTGTTGGGCTGGTTCCAGGGCTCCCTTCTTGAAATGTTAGACATGTGTGTTTTACGATGGGTCTGCCAGTTTGATGTGACTTACATAGATGAATTGGTGCCTATTGTCAAATATCACTGCCAGGAACACCAACAACAAAATTACAAGGTTCTGACACAGACGTCTAACTTCTGGGACTGTGTTATTAAAGAATTTATCAAGATTTGAGTAAGGGAACCACTGATCATTGTGATAGTGGCCACCTCATTATGACTGGAAAACTTGCATTGAGTTGTATTAAGAAAGGAAGGATACAGTTCATAATGGACAGACTTCGGGGGCAGGCAGAGCGACAGCAGACACGACACCAGCTCATGTCCTTGGGCACAAACTTCGAATGGAGGACTTGGTGGAAGGAGATGCTGGACACCTGCCCGCACCTCCTGCAGACTATGTATATAATGCCAGAGCAGAAAGGGGGGGGGGGGGGGGGTCGGAGTTATAAACTGTGTGCCACCTCCTAGGCAATCATTTCGTCAGCACATGTGAGCAGCAACTTGGTCGCTTGCCGAAATATTGTGTCTGTTGCACACTGACATCCAGCCATTCGTCCATGACCTTTTTCGTCACATATTACACTAGGAGAAGGTGAGGAATCATATGTCAGTGTCTGTATGTTAACTTGTGAATTTATCAAGTATGCCACAACTCTGTTCATGGTATCACACAGTTGAGATTGTAAGAGCTGTTTGTGTAATGCGGTGACTGTATAGATGGACACATGTACATTGGGTGGATTGAAGAAATTCAGTTGTGGATATTTTAGATCTGTGCCTGACATAAATTTTTAAATGGAAAAATAAACATTAAAATGCTAGCCAAGTGTTTAAAATTTCCAAAGGAGCTGTGGTAAATAGGATTCATGGCAGTTAAGGTAAAAAACAAGGTGGTCAGCCAGTAGTAAAAGATAAGTGTGTGTTTCTTTGGAATTTCATAAAACATATTTGTGATCACATTTTTTTCTGTCCTTAAACTTTATTTTTAGGTTACTGTGAAATTAGTAGTTAAGTATTGTGCCTGATTTGATGTATTTCTGAATTATTGATAGTTTCAGAACAGTTAAAGTCAACCTAGATTCATAAATAATGCGCAGTTATCGCATAAAAGATAATCTGTCAATTTCATCCCCAGGTGGGCTGAAGTTGACTGATGGAATTTTTTCAGAATTTTACAATGTATTAGATCAACAGGTAATAAAGACCAAATATTTTACTGCTACAGCTCAATATCCATGATCTGAAGAAAAAAAACCGTGTATTAATTTTATTGGTTTCAGAAATATTTAAGTTTAAAATCCAAAATTTATCAATTTTTCCCCATTTGGCAGTATGTCATCAGTGCTAATGAGAGAAGGGTTAAAAGTTAATATGATACCACTGCTGCTCTTTGGTGGTGAAGATGTGAACTTTTGCTTTTATGACTTTCACAAGATGTTTATTGCACTGTCCTCATTTTAAGTAATTTTGTTTCCTTTTAGTTACCACTACTTTAAATACTAATTTACACATAACTTTGTCCTTATTTTCATAATTTCTTGAAAGTAGCATTTTCTAAGGAATAATTATTGTGGAGTGTTTACTATATTTATTTTCAGATTGTTGAACTCGAATCAACTATTCACGAACTTCAAGAAGTTATATCGGATTTGAAACCGGCAAGCATAAAAGATACTGGAGACCAACATATCAGTGTAACTACTAACAATTCTGAGGAGTTAGTAAGATTACAGGTAAGGTGTTAACATTGTCTCCACACTGTATTGACACGTACAAACTACCTTCGATTGGCAGTTTTGAAATATTTGCTGAGGAAGATCTATGTCATATGATATTGACAAATTGTCACTAAAGTTAAAAATTTTGTAAGTAATATCGTACCATGAAAAATTTTGTGAAAGAAATGTTCCAGTCAAAGAATTTACTGCTGCAGCTTGAGTGATCTGTGCAGTTCATTACTTGCTGTCATTATGAGAAGTAATATGGCAAATTAAACCAGTGTTTGCACTTTTATGAGTTCAGAAACTTGTATAGTTTACTTTTGTTCCACACAAGCATGTGGATGTGCATGCCATTATGCATGTACAGGGTGTTCCATGTATCTGATGGCAGCCTGCCCGGGGTATTTTTTTATCCCCACCCCCCTACCCGCACCACACGGCGTGAAGGCCGTGCAGACATATGCGCCTTTTCAACCAGTGTCATTAGAACAGTGAAACAGGCATCATGAGTGTAACAATGAAATTTGCGAACATAACAATGGCAAGAGCAAATTATTCAGTTCCATGACAAGTGTTTGTTTACAGTTTGTGTGTGCAGTGTCATTTGTACTGTTCGGAGATTGTTTCAACAGAAGTTTCGAGGCATTAGAGTTCAGAGTCTGACGCAGTTCACAAATTAGTGAATAAATTTTGTGAAAAGGGACTTGTTAAAGACAAGAAGCACAAATAATGGCATACGGTGCTCACAGGAGCTCTTCTTGATGACGTTGCATACTGCCTGGAAGATTCCCCTAAGAAGTCTCTTAGACGTCTTTTGCAGCAAACACAAATATCGTGCACCTATGTACAAAGAGGGGCTAAGCTGCTTGGGCTAAGGCCCTCTAAAGTATCAGTAGTACAAGAACGTAGACTTGCTGATCTTGCGCATAGGGTTAAGTTTTGCGAATAGGTTTTAAAACAAGTGCATGATGGTGCAATGGATCTTTACATCATTCTGTTGTCAGACGAGGCTTGATCACATTTTCATGGGTATGTTAATTCCAAAAACTGTCGACATTGGAGTGCAGATAGACTTTTTGTGCTTCATGAGGAACCCCTTCATGATCAGAAAATAGGTGTGTGGTGTGCAGTTAGTGATTACAGAATAATAGGCCCAGGTTTTTATTTTTATTTTATATTTTTTTTATGACATAGATACAAGTGAAAGATATGTGTAATACATTTTGTGACAGTTTTCCAATGAACTGAGTGAAAGAGAATGAAACTTCACATTTTTTCAACTGGGTTCGACAAGAGCACATACCGCCAATGTTTCTTTGCACGCAATTCATGATGTGTTCGATGAAAGAGTGATTAATAACAATATGTGGCCTGCTTAAAGTCCTGATATAACTCTGTGTGATTTTTATTTGTGGGTAACACTGAAGGACAAAGTATACACAACAAATCCTCATACGACAGAGGAACTCGAGGTTAATATCTGTGAATCAGTTAATTCAATATCTCTCAGAGAAGTACATCATGTGATTAATTGTTTCTTGAGTAGATGTCAGAAATGTGTGGAAAATAATCGCAGGCATTTCCAGCATCTCCTTGCGATACATGTGTGAGTACAAAATTTATTTGTTTATATTTTAAACATAGCCATCTCTTACCGCAGCAGTAGATGGGTGACATGGCATCTGATAGCCGGGCAGCAGAGTACTTGCTGCCTGACATCTACTGCGCTGCACAGAGGGTCATCATATAAATAGAACAAACAACCAGTATTTGGCTACAATGTGTTTCAGCATTCTTGCTGCTGATTGTTAAACGTCTGTTTCAGGCTGAAAAACAGGAAGCAGAGAATGCCTACTTAGTGTTGCAAAACACATATGAAGAATTTCAGACACAGAATACTCACCTGGAAAATGTAAGAAATGAACTTTTAACCCAAATTTCTGAATTACAATCAAAACTGGCTCTGAAGATTGATGAATACAATGCATCCAAAGAAAATGTGGAAGTAAGTAGTAGTAATAATGAAATAATTTTGATGATGTGATTCTTCAATTTCTCCATTCGTATTTCATGATGAAATAAATCTCGGGTGAACAGCTTGGTGTGAGTGTACAAAAGACACTCACAGCAGGCTGTTCACCCGAGAATTATTTCATCAATTTTGATGATATTTGCCAGTCTTCTATAGCGAAATTTTTTCACTAGTTTATAGTTGTGCATATTAAATAAGTCTTATTACCTTACACACTCGGTATGAGAGTAGCACATTATCTTGGAAAATGTTTCCAAAGAGATTTGTTTAGTGTTACATACATTTCAACTACCTTCATGCTGCAATGCTGCAAAATACAAACATCTTTTTTACAGTGTACTCCACGATGTCACCAACGCATAGTCTAACTATTAAAGATAGAAGAAAAGATGCTGCTGCTGTACAAAAGGCACATTACAAAAAGAGCAGTATAAGACAATAGAATAAGTAAATAACCAACACCTTGAGGTGTAACAGATTTCTTTGGCTTCAAGTGGTGTGTTACGCCTTACCCTTTCAATAAAATGTAAGTCAGTCATTGGTTGACAGCCAGAATATACAATACACATTGTACAAGGCAAATGTTGTATATTTTGGAGTGTAAGCAGCTGTAAAAAAGGCGGTGTACTTGTTTGTAACAGAAAATGAATACATTTGTAGCAAAGTAGGAGAGTCCGAAATCATTCAGCAATAGCTGGTTTTTGAAATAACTTTCCAATCTGACACAGGCATTGCAACAGGGGAAAAAAGTCTGATACCTGGGACACAATACTTCTGTGACTACTTCAAAGTGCAAGAAGGTAAAGTTTATAATTTACGGCGACCATAAAATACACACAAATGGATTGTTGGAGATGCGTGGTACGTCCCAACCTATTTCAGATCACAATTTATTTGGAACCACTGTGAAGTGTAAAGAACAAATGCACGTTTACTATGTTGGTGTTATGTGGATGTTTAGGGCACATACTTAACTGATACCATTAGTGCAGAATGAATGGTTGCTATCCCACTTTACTGAAAATTTTTGTTATTACAAATTGCCTGTGAGTCAGATGGAGCTAGATTGGTAAGTGAGCAGTCATTGTCAGTTGCTGCATTTATACCTCAACTAAGGGGAAATAGTGGGACAATAATTAGAAAGAGATTAATCTTTTCAAGGGTAAACCAATGGATGAAAATGAAGGAAAGAGTGTCCATAGGCAGTTTTATGGATTTGTATTGAGGAAATTGGTAGGAAAAGAAATAGCAGGACTTAGGTAGGGTGGAGTAACAACGTGATTAGAGATGGAGAGGCTACAGAGCAGCACAAGTGTGTGGGGATAAATTGAAAGGGAAAAATAATGAGAGAGTAACTAGAAAATAAGTGTAGACTTAAGGTTAAACTAGTAAAAGACAAAATGGCAATTTAAAAAAGTAAAAGTGAGAAAAATGGAATTTGTGGAAAAGGGACAGAAAAGCTTGAAGATACGCTGTAAAAGGGAATAAAGCAAAGAAAGAGTGGCAGGAACTTAGAAGGATATGGTCAAATAGATGGTGCTGTGTTAATGTGTTTTCAGTCCAGTTACACTGTTTATATATATAGTGTGTTGAAAATAATCTTCCATTTACAATGCTCATATCAGTTTAGAAATAAGGTATGTTTTAGCAAGCAAGTAGTAAAACAATATTGTGATTCCTGTAGGTGGTAGAAATGGACAAAAAAAAAAAAAAAATGAGGCTATGGGATATAAAGTTGGGATCTACGAAGTACTACCTATTCTACCTATTCCCTAATATCAGAAACACCTTTTGTAAATGTAATAGTCCATAATACGTGGTTAGCCCTATTTGTTATATGAATATGTTAACGTGTAGCACTGCATCGTTTTCAAGCTGCTGTGGACATCGGTTATGTGTGCTGTCATGTCTTTCCTCTTAGACTAAAAACCATAATCATGCCACCTCATAGTTCCAGAGTTCAAAGCCCTTCTAAAACCACTGAATCTCACATAATGTTAAGCACAGTAAGCTGGTTAAAATCTGAAGTCTACAGTAGTGAGATCTTTGCATAAAATCTAAGAGTATGCCGGAAGGATAGGGAAACAAGAAATGGAAGTGGTGTACCTCTTGCAGGAGACAAGAACCTCAGAACCATAAACATAGAAGTTTAAGCTGGATGTGAGATTGTTTGGACACTCAGTATCAAGGGTAAGCAAAAAATTCTAATAGGGTCCTTTTATCCAGCAACACATGTTCATTCAGTATAATGAAAAAGTTTACAGAGAACTTCAGTTTGTACATAAGTTCCCAATAATGCTGTAATCATTGAAGGAGACTTTAATATCGCAATGATCAATTGGGATAATTATAGTTTTGCTAGTGGTGACCATGACAAGACATCTTGTGAAACATTATTAAATGCCTTCTCTGAAAACTACAGGTAATTCAGAACCCCACTTGTGATGGAAATACATTATATATTAGGCAACAAACAGACCCGACTTCTTTGAAGGAGTCCACATTGAAACTGGTATCAGTGACCATGAGGCACTTCTAGTAACAATGAATACCAAAATGTGAAGGGCAACTTAAACAGGCAGAAAGATTTATATGTTCAACAAAATAGACAGAGAAACAGTAATGTTGTACCTCAGTGAGGCATCTGAATCTTTTAGCTCAGGACAGGACCATGTAGAGGCACTATGGCTCAAGTTTAAAAAAATAATCAGTCATGCATTGGACAGATATCCACCCAGTAGGACAGATCACAGTGCGGCAGGTGTCCCATAGTATACAGTCACTGTAAATAAACTTATAAAGAAACAGAGATTACTGCATAAAAGGTATAAAATAAAGCATAGGGCTATAGACAGAGAGGTGCTATATGAAATTGTGTCTGGCAATCAAGACAGTAGTAAATGAAGCCTTCAGTGACTACTGTAGCAGAATATTTTCAAATGATATTTTACAAAACCCATAGATATTCTGGTCATATGTAAAGGCTGTTAGTGACACCGAGGTTTGTGACCAGTCACTCATAGACGAGACTGGAATTGAAGTTGAGAGTAGCAGAGCAAAAACAGAATAAAATGATGGAAAGTCCAGGATGGAATGATGACAGTATTATGAGAAGAATGGATTACTGCTCACTATATAGCGGAGAAATTGAGTTACAGACACACACAACAAAAGGGCTACTGAACGTGTAAGCTTTCAGCCAGACGGCCTTCTTCTGAAATAGACGAACTGTGCACAGACTCACTCACACAAATGTAACTCTCACACACATAACCACAGTTTCTGGCAGCTGAAGCCAGGCTGTGAGCAACTGCCCTTGACAGGAGAAGCAGTCTGGATAGTGGGGGCGTAAGTAGGAGGCTTGGGTGGAGAGGGGGGGGGGGGGGTAAGAGCAGGGTATGGTTGGAGGATATTAAAGTGCTGTTTGTGGGAGCATACAGGGATTAGATGGAGAGGAGGTAGGGCAGCTAAATGCAATCTGCAGGTTAGATGGAGCGTGAGGGGGACAAAAAAAGAGAGAAGTAAAAACTGTGGATGTGCTTGTGGAGTACAAGGCTGTGCAGTGGGAACAGGGAAGGGGATAGGTGGCAGAAGAACAATGACTAATGAAGGTTGAAGCCAGGTGGTTTACGGGAACATAGGATATATTACAATTCAGAAAAGCTGATATTGATAGAAAGGATCCAGATGGCAAAAGGTGTGAAGAAGTCATTAAAACAAAGTAATAGTTGAGCAGTGTGCTTAGCAACTGTCGTTCAGCTGTTTCTTGGCTACAGTTTGTCAGTGACCTTTCGTGCAGACTAACAGCTTATTGGTCGCCATGCCCACATAGAACAAAGCACTGCAGTTGCAATTTGGCTTGTAAATCACGTGATTCATTTCACATGTAGCCGTGCCTTTGATGGGACAGGTGATGACTGTAACTGACTGACTGGACTGGAGTAGGTGATGGTGGGAGGATGAGTGGGACAGGTCTTGCATCTAAATCTATTACAGGAATATGACCCATGAGACTAGGAGTTGTGTAGGGATGGATGACATTCTTCATTTGAATGACTGCTTTGTAGCCTGTGCCATCTGAATTCTTCCTACCAATTCCAGCTTTTCTGTATTGCACAGGTGGGAACTCTTAGTCACTGAACTTTGTCTGCCCTACCCTGCCCATAGTCTTTTCACTTCGCTCCTTTCCTGGATGCACCCTGCCCCCTGCCTAACTTTTTGACTGTACTTGTCAGCCCTAGCCTCTTTCCACCTCTTCCCTGTTTGCTCCCACAAGCAGCACTTTATCGTCCCCAACTTGTACTCTGCTCTCCCTACTCCTCCTTGCCTCAGCTATCCCCATGACTCAGATTGCTTCTCCCATCATTCACAGTTGCTAACAGTCTGGCCTGAGCAGCAGCTGGTCTTTTGTGAGTGAGCTGCGTTTACTTTTGTGTGTGTGTGTGTGTGTGTGTGTGTGTGTGTGTGTGTGTGTGTGTGTGTGTGTGTGTGTGTATGTATTCTGTACTTCAGAAGAAGGCTTTCTGGCCGATAGCTGACTTGTTTATTAATATTTTTGTTATGCCTGCCTGTGACTCAACATCTCTGGTATACCTGTGTTTATCTGTGGCTACAGGACAGTGACCAGTCAAGTATTTACCAAGGAAAATCACGAAACAAACGTGTGTTTTGAGAAGTTACTGTATTGAGACATCCATAACGCCATCTTCAGGTCCTATGAGATGTATCAATATATCTGATTGTTCATACATGGGTGAAAATACACAATTTACATAGGCATGAGTCATTTCTTTATCTGGATTAACCCAAAATGCAAAGCTCTGCAAACTTGGAATGGGCAGTTACTTCAACAATCATCAGAATTCTCAATGCCTAGGTGCAAGTGGCAACAAGCACAACATGTTTCTATATGTTCAAGCATGACTCATCAGCAGTGCTTCCAAGTCCCCTTCATTTCCAGATCTGAACTGTGTGTCAGGTGTGGCAGTTCCCTGTACATATTTGGATTATTTTTAATCTGCAGATTATTTAAATTAAGCCACAGAAGAATGATCAATATACAGCATTTCCAAGGATTTTGATAGACAAGTGGTGGCGTGTCACAAAACTAAATGTGATGTCCAAAAAATTATTTCATTTTTGAATTCAGCACCCACGAGTTAGTATGGAACACCATTCATTTTCTTTGTACAAAAATGTTGCCAATTGGTACTACGTAAGATACTGAACGTATTACTGAATTTTATCTCGTATCATATACTTACCTTATGCTTTATATATGTGGAGAGAGAGAGAGAGAGAGAGAGAGAGAGAGAGAGAGAGAGACCTGTCTGTCCATATTGTTACGTGCTTCTGCTTTGTCTATTACACACAAGAATTATTATATTTATTAAAATGTCATAAATCTTTGAAAGTTACAGCTGTAATGATACTTACCTCTCAGGGTTCAGTGGTTGCTTCGATAGAGAAAAGTTGTCTCATAGTTGAGATTTTGAGAAAAAAACTAGGTCATGCACATTGTAAATTTTTATTGCAAGAAGTTTGATGTAAATACGTTTAATTGACAGCATATCCAAATTTTCATGAAATCACAACATTTACGTCATTCATCGTCACTGGAGTTGCCAGTTTATATTCCGTGTGTGTGTGTGTGTGTGTGTGTGTGTGTGTGTGTGTGTGTGTGTGTGTGGTGTCTCTCCTCTCTCTCTCTTTTCTGCTTTGGATTGTTGATAAAAACTCGCTTGCCTTCTAGCAAAGTCTACACTTTCTGAGTCTTTAGTATCATCTATGGACTATTTGAATTTCACTGCCATGGTGTATTCTATAGGAAACTTCTGAGTGTGAAGTTATTTTATTTTCTGTTGATAATTGGACTTATTTCTGTGAATGTTATTCTTTAACCTACTCAGCTAGTTATCTACATTTTCATCACATCAATTCTGTGTCCAAGTTGGTGCCTCCCATAGTTGCATCCATATCCAAGAGAATGGAGTCCCGCAAGGCTCTGTATTGAGTGTGTGTCTATTTTTAGTGGCCATTAACAGTCTAGCAGCCGCTGTCGGTTCCTCCGTGTCACCTTCTCTATTTGCAGATGACTTCTGCTGCTGCTCCAGTACTGGTGTTGCTGAGCATCACCTACAGGGAGCCATCCACAAGGTGCAGTCATGGGCTCTAGCCTACGGCCTCCAGTTTTCAGCCACAAAGTCGTGTGTCATGCACTTCTGGACTTTACCTTCATGATATCGATTCTTTTGACCGGTTTGTAATGCTCGATTGACTTGGCTTCCTCATCTTTGTCAGCTTAACCAGAAGTGCTGGCAACACCTCAGTGCCGTCCGTTGCCTGAGCAACACCAATTGGGGTGCAGATCGCTCTACACTGCTGCAGCTCTGCGCTGCTGCAGTTGAATCCCAAATTTACTATCATAGTGTGTTTTATGGTTTGGCGGTGCCCTCAGCATTGCATTTACTCGCCCTGTGCACCACTGCGGGGTTTGACTACCGACAGTCCATTTCTTGCATCGGCAGCCCAGGTCGGGGCCAACGACTGCGGTTTGCGTGCGATCCCTTCTCTCCAGAAAGGAGTCCTTCACTTTACCACGTATATGTGCTGTCCGTTCACGTACGCCTCCATGGTGTGCGCCTCGGCCCCAACTTCATCTGGCCCTTTCACGTGGCCCTAAGGACTCCATTAACCGCGCGGCTCTCCGCTGTCACTTGCTCTCAATTCTTGACGTGTTGCGGGGCTCTGAAATGGTTTACACCGACGGCTCTATGGCTGATGGTGACATAGGCTTTGCGTATGTTCATTGAGGACATATTGAACAGCACTCCTTGTCTAATGGCTGCAGTGTTTCACTGCAGAGCTGGCGGCCATATCTCGTGCTCTTGAGAACATCCGCTCATGCCCTGGCGCGTCATTTCTGCTGTGTGCTGTCTCATTGAGCAGCCTACAAGCTATCAACCAGTGCTACCCTCGCCATCTGCTGGTAGCGTCCATCCAGTAGTCAATCTATGCCCTGGAATGGTCCCGTCATTCAGTGGTGTTTGTGTGGTCCCTGGACACATTGGAATCCCAGACAATGAACTTGGCGACAGGCTGGCCAAACAGGCGACGTGGAAACCGCTTCTGGAGATGGGCATCTCTGAAGCTGACCTGCGTTCTGTCTTATGCCACAGGGTTTTCAGGCTTTGGGAGACAGAATGGCATAACAGTACGCACAACAAGTTGCGTATAATTAACGAGAAGACAAATGTGTGGAAGTCTTCCATGCGGTCCTCTCTCACAGGGAATCAGTTGTCCTGTGCTGGCTCTGCATTGGCCATACATAGCTAACGCATGGTTACCTACTCCATCATGAGGACTCACCTCTGTGTCGCTGTCACTCCCAAATGACAGTTGTCCACCTCTTGCTGTGCTGCCCACTTATAGCCGCTCTTCGGCGGACTTTCACCTTTCCCAGGTCCCTACATTCAGTGTTGGGTGACGATGCCTCAGCAGCAGCTTTAGTTTCGTGTTTTATCTGTGACAGTGGGTTTTATACTTCTGTGTAGGTTTTAGTGCATGTCCTTTGTCCCTCTGTGTCCTCCACCCTAGTGCTTTTAGGGTGGAAGTTTTAATGTGTTGTAGAGTGGTTGCCTTCTCCTTTTTATCCTCATGGTTGGCCAGCCACTGTAATCTGCTTTCTTGTTATAATCTCTTCTGATTCTAGTATCTCTGTTTTTTTTCTTGTCCTCTTTTGTACCTTTTAGGGTTCATTGCCTTTCCTTAGTTCTTGTGGTTTTTCCTTTCTTTCCTTTTTGTGTTATATGTTTTGTCTGTTTTATTCTCATACCTGTGGCATTGTTTTATTAGGAACAAGGGACGGATGACCTCGTAGATTGGTCCCTTCCCCCCTCTTAAACCAACCAACCAGCCATGACATCAAATAGTCCTTATTATTTTCATTCGACACTAGTTCCATCAATTAGTTGGGCCCATATATATCACATTTCTACCACACTTTCGTAGTGGCAGCAAAATCCACATCATTCGGTAGAAAACTGGTCTATTCTCATATATTATTGCTCAAAACTCCCCATCCATTTGCTGATAAGGAAACATCCTACCACAGCTATTTTGAAATTCCTATTTTGTACACTGCAGTACTAGGTCAAGTTTGCTAAAATATTCAGGGTTGTTAATGTCTCCTCCAAATATTGAAAATGTGGAGAAGTTTCATTCTTTGCGTTACAGAGCTTCTCTCAGATGCAGGTAATGAACATTCTCAATGTCGTCCCCCCCAGGGGGCTCGCCACTCTTTGGCTAGTTCGTTCTTGTCTACCACGAGGCCCCAGCCTTTGCAGCATTTTTTCCTTTCCATGCTGCATGTCTATCGTCTTACTATTCTTTTTCCCCTCCCTTGGGGAACATGTCTGGGGTATTCTTGGGAATGTTCTGCATTATGTCGGTGACATGCGAATAGTCTCACCTTTGTTGTTGTTGTTGTTGTTGTTGTTTTTGTTGTTGTTTTCCCCCTTTCTCCTCTCATTCCTCTTTTTTCTTCTTCCTCCCTGTGCAGTCCTGAAGAACAGCACATGCATCTAATGCATAACAGGTGACTGGGTAACACACAATTCCCAGCCCTGAGTCAACAGCTAGGGCTCACACACATCCTCTGGTATAGGCCAGGCCCAGAGAAGGGTGATTGCCTGAGCTGTATCCTTCCCAAACTGCCAATTGGTCCCTCCATGAGGTGTTTGGGAGGAGTGACCTGAGGTTTGAACAATCACCTAAGACAGGTGCACCCTCTTGTGAAAGGGGCCCCCAGTTGGAAGGAGCATGCAGTCAGAGATGCTGGCAATCATGGGGGATTTCCTCACGATGAGTCAATCATCTTCCCACACCACTAATACAAGGTGTAAACGCAATGAGGCAAATGATTCAAAGACCCTCCCCACTGCACCACGGTTCCTCGTGGTCTCATGTACTGAAGATGGTCAGTCCTTCACCATGATAAATCAGTTTATTATTCAGAAAGGTGTAGATGCAATTGCTGGCCCTGTGAAATCTTGCTCTCGTTTGCGGAATGGCGCTTTCTTTTGGAGACCATTTCTGATTCTCATACGCAACTACTGCTTGCTGCCTCGTTTCTCCACAGTTACCCTGTTTGTGTCGAGGCCCACTGAACTTTGAATTCTTCCCGTGGTGTTATTTACACTAGGCTGCTTTACGGTGTCACTGAGGCCGAAATCTAATCTTACCTCTCTGGTCAGGGTGCCATTGCCATTCATCTTGTAATGAAAAAGGTAGATTCCTCCTTAGTGCCTACCCGCACTCTTGTTCTCACCTTTGATAGAGTGGTGCTTCTGTCCATGCTCAAAGCAGTCTATGAAATTATCACTGTCTGGCCGTACATTCTGAACCTGATGCGCTGTTACCAGTGTCATCGTTTTAACTACTCTAGAATGTCTTGTCGACACCCAGCCAAATTTGCACCTGTGGTAGGGAGGCGCATGAAGGCGATTGTCCACCACCTTCTCCCCGCTGTATCAACTGCAATGACGACCATGCCACCTCCTCTCTGGATTGTCCAGTGTATCTTGATGAGCAGGCTGTAGAAGAGATCCGAGTAAAGGAAAAGGTGCCTTATCCAGTTGCTCGCAAGTTATTGGCTAGTTGCAAACCCTGTGTTCTCCCATCTGGTACCTATTGTTCTGTTGTTGATGCCCCTCGCTCCATGAAGTACATGGCCATGCAACCTGCAATTCAGCTCTGAGGTCATGAAATAGCCCAGTGTCAAGGTAGCATCACCATCCCCCTGTCCAGCTGTGCAAAAAGCCATCAAACTCTTGCCTCAAGGGGCGAAGTCACCAGCTACACAACCAGTAGGCAGGAAAGGACAGGAGTAGTACTCCTGTGAAGACTTCCCTGTCCCTCCAGCCAAACAACACCATAGTCTTCATCTAACTGGAAAGGCTTGAAGAAGTCCTCCAAAGGCAGTCTGTCTTCTCCTTTGACACCTTGAAGATTCTCTGATGGTGTCTGCACTTGATACCTTCGCCCGGCCAGCCTCCGTGTCACTGCTGCGCATCAACAACTGTTTTTTGTCGGACTCCACGGACCGACCACACAAGCAAGCCGATGCTTTTGTGGATCCAATGGAGCAGGGTCCTCCTGCTTCTGTGCCCTGTAGTAGCTCCTCTTCCCCAGCTGTCATTCGGCAGCTTCTTGTGTCACAGCATGCCCTTGTACTCTGCCTTCAGGAAACGAAATTGCGCCCTCATGATCGCTTTGAGCTTTCACATTTCTTACAGATTAATTTTGGCCTTCCCCCTGAGGTTGGCATTTCCTCTCATGGGGGCATCATGCTGCTCATATGGGATGACATTCATAGTCAACCCATCTCTCTTACTACCAATCTTCAAGCTATGGTAGTTCACCTTTTCCTTCCCCACCTGACTTTATCCCTCTGTACTATATATGTCTCTCCATCATTTTGCTGTCACCAGGGCAGACTTCCTTCAACTTATTGGGCAGCTGCCTCCCCCCATTTTTGCTACTTGTATTAACTGCGAGTTTTTAAGAGGGGCAGGATGTCAAACCGGCCGAGTGGGAGCAGGAGAGGCACCACAGGATATTTTAATTTCCACTGTTCTGAATATAGTTTGATGGCATCCATTACAAAATATTACATGTTTGAATTCCACAGAGCGAAATACAGTGACGTGCAATAGAAGAATGGTTTGAGAAGAGGCGTGGCACTGCACTTTCGCACACTTGGTATCAAATAACATTTTGTACATTTCCTCGAACACACGTTTTATGTATCAGACTCTACAGAAAGATGTGTGCTACAAAATGAACATATTTGTGAAAAATAGATTTTTTAATTTCTGGCGTCCTACGTCAAAAGCACCAGGGGTTGGGGATGGTGCGGCACCACTATCTAGTATTGCCCCCGTTTGGATATATCATAGATCCTGGGCTGATTGCTCTCACGTCACATGAAAACAAAACGGATTTCTGTGGCCCGGAGCTGTGAAGTGGATTAAAATACATTCACATAATTACGGAAAGCTAATATGTGTTATTAGTTTCAAATGTTATTTTATTTCCACCTTTCTGACAGTCAAGCGTTAATCGCCTTGCAGAAAAATGAAATTATTTTTGCTGGTTTGCCGAAGAAATTTGGCTTTTACTAATCTTCTCCACTGAATCGAAGTGTTTAATTCCACACGATTGGCTAGTTTCAATTGTTCGGTGCATTTCAAGTGGACATATCCATTTTGTGGCACGTATGGCCCATCCCTGCCACAGGTGACAAATTTGGCTGGGTGTCGGCAAGAGATTCTACAGTAGTTAAAACAATGACACTGGTAGCCATGCATCAGGTTCGGAATGTACGGCTGGACAGTGATAATTTCACAGCCTGCTTGAGCATGGAATGACGCACCACTCTATCAAAGGTGAGAACAAGAGTGCGGGTAGGTACTAAGGAGGAATCTACCTTTTTCATTACAAGATGAATGGCAATGGCACCCTGACCAGAGAGGTAAGATTAGATTTCGGCCTCAGTGAGACTGTAAAGCAGCCTAGTGTAAATAAAGAATCAAACATGAGATAAAACATTACTGTACTCAAAGAAAACTTACATACGAATGTGCACAGAAGCCGAATTACGCCTTTTAGTATGGATCACGAAATTCCGATTCTCTTGGAGTATCCTCTGATGTCTTGTTTCTTTTATGACGTAATGTAAGATCTTTTAATGTTTTACTCATATGAGCATACGGGCTTCCTGCAGCATCGTAGCTGTGCAAGTGCGGTGATGCGTGTTACCTGGCTCTCTCTGGCAACTGCTGAAGCGAACCTATTTCTAACAGGTCACAGGAAAATATTGCGAAAGGTTGTTTGAAAAGTGTTACTTTCAAAGTAAAATTCCTTTAATGCAAGCTGAACTATGTGTGAGAATGTCCAATGAATTTCTTAAATCACAGAGCATTTGCCTCTCATTTAAAAAATCAACTCTTTCAGGATGACCATTTAGAAAAATTTTGAGCTCAGAAGATCAGACATTTATGTTGTTGGTGGTGTTGTTGTGGTCTTCAGTCCTGAGACTGGTTTGATGCAGCTCTCCATGCTACTCTATCCTGTGCAAGCTGCTTCATCTCCCAGTACGTACTGCAGCCTACATCCTTCTGAATCTGCTTAGTGTATTCATCTCTTGGTCTCCTTCTACGATTTTCACCCTCCACGCTGCCCTCCAATACTAAATTGGTGATCCCTTGATGCCTCAGAACATGTCCTACCAACCGATCCCTTCTTGTCAAGTTGTGCCACAAACTCCTCTTCTCCCCAATTCTATTCAATACCTCCTCATTAGTTATGTGATCTACCCATCTAATCTTCAGCATTCTTTTGTAGCACCACATTTCGAAAGCTTCTATTCTCTTCTTGTCTAAACTATGTATCATCCATGTTTCACTTCCATACACAACTACACTCCACATAAATACCCTCAGAAACAACTTCCTGACACTTAAACCTATACTCGATGTTAACAAATTTATCTTCTTCAGAAACGGTTTCCTTGCCATTGCCAGCCTACATTTTATATCCTCTCTACTTCGACCATCATCAGTTATTTTGCTCCCCAAATAGCAAAACTCCTTTACTACTTCAAGTGTCTCATTTCCTAATCTAATTCCCTCAGCATCACCCTGCTTAATTCGACTACATTCCATTATCCTCGTTTTGCTTTTGTTGATGTTCATCTTATATCCTCCTTTCAAGACACTATCCATTCCGTTCAACTGCTCTTCCAAGTCCTTTGCTGTCTCTGACAGAATTACAATTTCATCAGCAAACCTCAAAGCTTTTATTTCTTCTCCATGGATTTTAATACCTACTCCGAATTTTTCTTTTGTTTCCTTTACTGCTTGCTCAATATACAGATTGAATAACATCGGGGAGAGACTACAACCCTGTCCCACTCCCTTCCCAACCACTGCTTCCCTTTCATGTCCCTCAACTCCCATCTGCTTTCTGTACAAATTGTAAATAGCTTTTCGCTCTCTGTATTTTATCCCTGCCACCTTCAGAATTTGAAAGATAGTATTCCAGTCAACATTGTCAAAAGCTTTCTCTAAGTCTACAAATGCTAGAAACTTAGGTTTACCTTTCTTTAATCTAGCTTCTAAGATAAGTCGTAGGGTCAGTATTGCCTTACGTGTTCCAATAGTTCTACGGAATCCAAACTGATCTTCCCCGAGGTTGGCTTCTACCAGTTTTTCCATTTGTCTGTGAAGAATTCGTGTTATTATTTTGCAGCCGTGAGTGTTTAAACTGATAGTTCGGTAATTTTCACGTCTGTCAACACCTGCTTTCTTTGGGATTGGAATTATTATATTCTTCTTGAAGTTTGAGGGTATTTCGCCTGTCTCATACATTTTTCTTCACACACCCTCTTCCATTTCCATAATATTGCCCTCAAGTACCTCACCCTTGTATAGATAGCTATTCAAAGGATTGATAAGTTTTACAGTTCCGAGGAAAAGAATACTGTCATTTGAAAGTGTATTTTCACCCTGGAGAAAGTGTGTTTTTATCCGGGAATAATCAAGGAATTTTTTTTCCTTGTCCATGTATACACACTGGTTATGCTAGATGGCAACGCTTATGAGGAGAATGAAGTGTGAAGAGAGACAAAAAGTGGGAGTTGAGCAGCCATTTAGGATGGATGTTATCTGACTTCAACAGTGCTCTTACAAAAAGATTGCAGGTAACCACAGAAGGAAAGCATGACAATGACACGAAGAGCATTTGGAAGCAGGACGACACACTGCTCTACCATACCGAACAGTTGCTCGGTGGGTAAGTGCACTCAGGTGTGGCAGTGATGCAATGGCCAACATGCACCTATCCGTGTGGCCTCTGTGCATGCGGTCTGTGCTTGTACCAGATTGTCCAACACTTGGAAAACAACAGAAGATGGATGCTGCAGTAATTACAATGCCATGCTAGTGTTGAGAAGGCAGCAATCTACAGGATTTTACACGACATGCTACACACGTGTAAAGAGATTGTCTTGTGTACTAACTGAGGTAGAAAAATGGACTGTTACAAAACTTGTCATGTGCATCTAGCATATTAGGAGAGAGGAGGAGACAGACAGACAGACAGAGAGAGAGAGAGAGAGAGAGAGAGAGAGAGAATGGCGTCATCCAGATTCACCTTGCAGGCAGAAATTTAATTGCATTCCCTCTCCTGTCAAGTTAATGGTCATCATTGTTTCACATTAGAGGAGTGGGTTTGTGCCATTTCATCCCACACAGACAAACTAATGCACTATACTACTGTCAAATCACAACGAGCTATTCGGGAGAAACATGCTGAAGGTCTACATGATACATTAATTTTTCAGGTCAACATGAGAAGCCACAGGGCAACGTGTTTTCAGATGAAGATAGAAAGTACTAGAGCATCCACTATATTCGCCAGACTTATCACCTTGCGATTACAACCTCATACCAAAACTGAAGATGCTTTCGAATACATGAAGACATTACCTTAGTAGTGACACATGACGTAAAATGATTCATTCATGGTGCCGCCACAGGTATTTGGCGTCTTCCAGAATGTTGGCACTGTGTGGTGTATTCATTAGGAGACTATTTTGAGGTACTTTAAGATGTCACAGGTCCTTGTTTCTGCCTTGTGGTACTGTGTACTGTTCAATTGAGAGTAAAGCACATTTGAAATGACAAAATTCGTTTAGTCTTTTTTATTGTGCTATTCTTCATGGTCACGTTAAATCTGGGGGAGCTTGTAGGCTGTGATGGTGGCTGTCTTTTTTTTTTATGAACCATCTTCATTATCTCACACATGTAAATACCATGTGGTCACGCTGTTTTCTGTGTGGCTTACTGTGTCCCACCTCCTTCCGCTTTTTGGGCTGATCATTAGAGAACTCTTCTATTATGCTGAACCAAATAGCTGTTTTATCTCGCAGGTTCACTTCTTGTGCCATGCAAGATAACTTCCTCTCTCTCACTATCCAGAGACGTTGATGATGATTATTCGTTTATTTCGTGAACAGTTGACTTGTGTATCCTAATTACGTTTACCAGCAATCACATCTTATGTTAGGTGCAAATGGTTTACTTAGTGATGAAAAATAAAGTACTCACTGGATTATCAAAACTGCAGCTTAACAAGTAATGAATGGTATATTATTTGTACAACTTACTGTTCGTTCCAAAGTTGCTGGTACTGCTTCTCAGCCTGCAATTTAACAAAAATACATAATTGATTTATTGAATTCTCCAAACAAGGTGCTTTGGAGTAATTCTGTCTACTGATGCAGCTCAAGTCTGCGTTGACTGTTTGCCAAAATTTGTGCTACACTGAAGCCGTTTCTATCTTCGTGACCTGAGACTTTTTAAAGAATCGGTCACATGCTTGGAACTGTTTTGTTTGTAAGTGTGTAAGTGATAGTTTCAACAGAATATGGCTGCAGTTAGTAATTTTTGAATCCATCCCCAACAATAAAAGAATTAATCACCTTAGAATCATTGCAACACAAGTTCCTTAAATAAGGCTTACTGGAAAAAAATTCACAATCGTGAGTTTTATGAGAGATAGCTTTGCAAGTGCTGATTGTGTCCTCATCTTGAATAAAGTCTCTTCTAGCAAGAACATGAAGTCAAATTTTAAAAGAATTATGCATTACCTAGTCCACTGGGCCTTTAATATGTTCATGGCTGGAGCATTAAAATAAGTCAAACCTATCCACACCTATCAATTAACTTATGACTAAGTCAGGGCAGTCTTTGATGGAGGCATTCTTTATCATCTATTTCTAAGTACATTTTTACGCACTTAGTTGGCATTACTATAGTGCAGAGTCTGACACACAAACAAACACAAACATACACACAAAATTCTAGCTTTCGCAACCGATGGCTGCTTCATCAGGAAAGAGGGAAGGAGAGGGAAAAGGATGTGGGTTTTAAGGGAGAGGGTAAGGAGTCATTCCAATCCCGGGAGCCGAAAGACTTACCTTAGGGGGATAAAAGGACAGGTATACACTCGCATACACACACATACCCATCCGCACATACACAGACACAAGCAGACATTTGTAAAGGCTCCCGGGATTGGAATGACTCCTTACCCTCTCCCTTAAAACCCACATCCTTTCGTCTTTCCCTCTCCTTCCCTCTTTCTTGATGAAGCAACCGTTTGTTGCGAAAGCTTGAATTTTGTGGGTATGTTTGTGTTTGTGTGTCTATCGACCTGCCAGCACTTTCATTTGGTAAGTCACATCATCTTTGTTTTTAGATATATTTTTCCTACGTGGAATGTTTCCCTTTATTATAACCATATATATATATATATATATATATATATATATATATATCTAAAAAGAAAGATGATGAAACTTACCAAACAAAAGCGCTGGCAGGTCGATAGACACACAAACAAACACAAACATACACACAAAATTCTAGCTTTCGCAACCAATGGTTGCCTCGTCAGGAAAGAGGGAAGGAGAAGGAAAGACAAAAGGATATGGGTTTTAAGGGAGAGGGTAAGGAGTCATTCCAATCCCGGGAGCGGAAAGACTTACCTTAGGGGGAAAAAAGGACAGGTAAGTCTTTCCGCTCCCGGGATTGGAATGACTCCTTACCCTCTCCCTTAAAACCCATATCCTTTTGTCTTTCCTTCTCCTTCCCTCTTTCCTGACGAGGCAACCATTGGTTGCGAAAGCTAGAATTTTGTGTGTATGTTTGTGTTTGTTTGTGTGTCTATCGACCTGCCAGCGCTTTTGTTTGGTAAGTTTCATCATCTTTCTTTTTAGATATATTTTTCCCACGTGGAATGTTTCCCTCTATTCTATATATATATATATATATATATATATATATATATATATATATATATATATATATATATATATATACACGACAGTAACAATGTAATTATGATGGAACTACTTTTAGTTAATGTATCATTATGTATCTACTAAGTGGCATTTCATTCAAAAGTAGTGTATACAATGTCACATTTACATATATTTTCTATCTGCAGGCTCTTCAAGAACAAAATGCTTTAATGAAAGTTGAACTCGAAACACTCAAAGCAAAAGTGAACACTCATTCATCAAAAGGAAATTCACTATTTGCTGAAGTGGAAGATGGTCGACAGCAGTTGGAAAATCAAATCAAGAAGCAGAAGGTGCAGCTTTTGGCTTTGCAAAAACGCCATTTACAGACATTCTTAACCTTTAGGAAGCTTCTGGTCAGTACTTAGGCAACTTATTGCCATATTTCCTGATCTGTCACAATAGATTGCTCTATCATTGAACTTAACTGTAGTAATTAAGTTAATTAAAGGTACATGCAACAAAATTTTCCTGCTTGTAGAAAGAAAAAGCCAGACTGTGTGAAGACTTGGCCCAAACCAAAGAACAAGTATCAACCAAGGAACTGCAGTTACAACTCACAGCATACAAAGAACGTTTAAAGGTAAGGCTTTTCTCTTTCCATTTTTAACTAAGATAGCATGTAAAAGAAAAATAAGTGCTCAGAGAATTTAAGAAGTGATAAGTATGTTAATGTTTCTAGGATCTAGAAACCGCACAAAGGGCATGGGTAGAAGAAAAAGCTGCTCTACCCATTGTTCTTGGCAATAATTATGAGTCGGTGAAGACATTTGATCGCTTAGTGGAGAAAGAGAGGTAAAGATAGATTTCCGTAATTCTTGATTATTTTTCTTTACCTTTAACACTACTGGAATAATTCAGTGTCTTCCACTTAATAGCTTGCAATTGAGTCCTGTGTTAAATGTCACTGATCTGTCTTATCATTTCAGTATGTTGTTCCGTGTATTATTATTTAAGAGGTTTACTCTAAAAATTCCGAAAGATATGCTCCAAGAAGTCTGGCAGTGTACTGGTTTGTCCTTCGCACATCTTGTAAAACGACCATGATTGTAAAATCAGAGATAGCATAGAAACTCACCAACAATCATTCGTTGCATGTACCATTTCTGATTGATTGAAATGGAAAATAGGGGAAATTATGGTGCTACTGGAAACACCCTCTGCTACATATAGTAAGATGGTTTATGGGGTATAGATGAAGTGTAAACTGACAGCATTAGAGTGGATACCGTTTGTAATTTGTAGCATAGCCTATACAGTACAGAGAAAGTGGCACTAACTGGTAAGTGGACCAATCTTTGTAAAACAGAATTGGCAGATTTGCTGGCCCTAGTCCCAGCCCTACTATAGGGTGAGCAGTATCAATAATTCTAATCACTATGTATCTCCTCTGTAGACTTCCATACAGGGTGAAAATGAACCCCACCAACAAAATTTTGGAGTTTATACATCGATATTTTCTGAGTATTTTGGCATAAACAACCTGTGATTTCCAGTGGTTCATTATGGAGTACGTAATCGTATTTTGATTTCTTACCCTGCATTACCTTTGTATCTTTATTGCATTAAAACTTCATGGACAACAATGCAAATGTTGACAGTGTGTGATGTGTGTGCCTTGTTTGGGAACAAACTTCTTCAGTTAACTCACAGAACTTATTGTTCACAATAGTAATGATCACTTTGCTCTTTGCCCTCAGGTCTTCATTTAGTACTGCTCTGTTCTATCTCTGTTTCGGTTTTGTAGCAGTGTTAGTTGTACTTAGGGATCCAGAAAAATGTACACACCCTTTGACAGTCAATATTAATGGAACAAAGTGGCATACAGTTTAAATTTTTGCACTAGGGAAGGGCTCCGTTTTATGCGTTTAAAATGTCCTCCATTGGGGGCCAAATGATGTCAATTCTGCTGAACTGTTGGTTGAAGTACGGCTGTCAGTGTTGTCGGTGTGATAGCCACACAGGACACCTTGATGGTTTCTCGTCGCTCATTCAGTGTAGCTGGCTTCTGTTGATAAACTTCATTTTTCAAGGTCCCCTTTAAGTGGAAGTCGAGAGGTGTCATGTCTGAAGATGGTGGTGGGTACTCAACAACTCCTCTTAGACCTATCCATCATCCAGGTAGATTTTCATGCAAGTAGGCTTTGACATCTCTTTGGTAGTGACATGGAGTGCCATCTTGTTGTAGGTAAAAGCTTTCATTTCCAAACACTTCTCGGATAGCAGGTAAAATCAATGTTTGCAGTATATGAAGATGCACCTAGCCAATTACGGTACCTTCAAAGAAGAATGGGCCAATCAGACTGCACGATGACAGACCACACCACATCACCTGGTAGATTGACATATTTGTCAAAGTGAACATGAGCATTTTCAAGAATTCTTTGAATTGTGCGTCATCAGGCCAGATAACCTTCCTCACAAAGCATGCCTTGAAACCACTTGCATCCTTCAACCCGAGTCACCCGAACAGTATCGTCGACTTCAAATTTATCCCGAATATGATAAATTGCTGTACTGTTGATGGCTGAGTTCCGTATGCATTACACCATTGCCGTTGTACCTCCAGCGTGTTTTTGTACTTACAGTATCACTGCCACAAGGCCTTGCATTGCTCAGATGACAATCTTACTTCATTCACTGCTGCACTGTCATCTGCTGGAAAACGTGAGCCAAGATATGTAGAGTAAACAATGGACTACGCTACCATGCAAAATTTTCTGGACACCTCTGTACATTAGCAGTGATATACAGCAGAATGGACTGGGTTACTGATGGTGTGTTTGGCAATGTGCACCTTGCAGATGGGTGCACTTAATCTAATAGAAGAGCAGCACAAAGACATTATGCTAAGCTTTTCCCACTGAGACAACTGAGTCACAGTGAATTTGTTTCATCTAAGCATTGTTGTGTTACTCTGCTTGTTGTGATATACATTTGTTATATTACGAGCTGTTTTACAGTTGTGAAGATATTTTCACAGAAACTCAGATAACTAGGGTAACAAACCAAATAAATAATAATTTACACCATTAATCAGCAGTGAGCCACTGGAGACTAAGGATGCCTTATACCGAAATACTCGGAAAATATTCTAGAAAACTTCTGAAATTTTGTTGGTGGAGTTAAGGTTCCCTGAACATTTTTATACCATGACTATAATCTGTAAAGAAAAAGAAAATTGGTGCTTCACACCTCCTGTACTGGCTCCTCTTCTAGAAAACAGTAATACTGCCTTTCTTTAATATTGTAGAGCTCAAGTGTCACTGATCCAACCGTTTTACATACCATGGAGAAAATTATGACATTGAGAGAGACCATATGCATACAAATCTTCAGTACTGCCAGTAGACGCACATCAAAGTACATAAATTATCCTAATTTTTGGAAGTATTAGTGCCTTCATTATGTAGGTTAGGGTGATACACTGGGGGAAGTTAACCCTTTGGTGGCTACCAGGGCTGAGCATCCTGCCTGCCAGGCTGGTTAAAGGGGTTGAACGTATTTTGTGCCTTGCCAGCAGGTGGCCGACACAGCCTTATGACTGCTGCAGTTTACGGCCACTATAGGCTAATCATGTATTCCACAGCACTTGGAACCTCTCGTCAATAGTACTGCTTATGGAATCAGTATCGCTCTTTGTTGCCTGTCATAGCAATTTCTAATGAAGATGAAAGAGAACTTCAGAACTAATCTAAGCTTTTTATTGTAAATTTATCTTGGCTGGAGAGTTATTTCAGAAAAATAAGAACTTTCTGAATTTGTTATTTAAAAATTCTGTAACTTGAGATACCCACTACCAATATATTTGCCTATAACGTATTAAAATGTCAAACATAGGAAAAACACATTGCAAGTTTTAAAGTGAATATTTCCTACCAGAGAGGCCCAAAACTCTGTTTTCAGTTCAGCGCAGCAGGGAGTGTTGCTGAGGAACTGCACATATTTTGCTGCACTGTTTTCCTTTTGCAACATCTGATACACCATTTCTGTAGGATAATTCATACCTCTTCAGATTATACAGGGTGGTCCATTGATCGTGACCGGGCCAAATATCTCACGAAATAAGTAACAAACGAAAAACTACAAAGAACGAAACTTGTCTAGCTTGAAGGGGGAAACCAGATGGCGCTATGGTTGGCCCGCTAGATGGCACTGCCATAGGTCAAACGGATATCAACTGCGTTTCTTTAAATAGGAAGTTCCATTTTTTATTACATATTTGTGTAGTACATAAAGAAATATGAATGTTTTGGTTGGACCACTTTCTTCGCTTTGTGATAGATGGCGCTGTAATAGTCACAAACATATAGTCACAATTTTAGATGAACAGTTGTTAACAGGTAGGTTTTTAAAATTAAAATAATGAACGTAGGTACATTTGATCATTTTATTTCGGTTGTTCCAATGTGATACATGTGCCTTTGTGAACTTATCATTTCTGAGAACGCATGATGTTACAGCGTGATTACCTTTAAATACCACATTAATGCGATAAATGCTCAAAATGATGTCCGTCAACCTCAATGCATTTGGCAATACGTGTAACGACATTCCTCTCAACAGTGAGTAGTTTGCGTTCCGTAATGTTCGTACATGCATTGACAGTGCGCTGACGCATGTTGTCAGGCGTTGTCGGTGGATCACAATAGCAAATAGCGTTCTGATTTCCCCATAGAAGAAATCGGGGGACGTCAGGTCCAGAGAACGTGCGTTCCACGGTATGGTGCTTCGATGACCAATCCACCTGTCATGAAATATGCTATTCAATACCGCTTCAACTGCACGCGAGCTATGTGCCGGACATCCATCATGTTGGAAGTACATCGCTATTCTGTCATGCAGTAAAACATCTTGTAGTAACATTGGTAGAACATTCCTTACGAAATCAGCATACATTGCACCATTTAGATTGCCATTGATAAAATGGGGGCCAATTATGCTTCCTCCCGTGATGCCGCACCATATCTTAACCCGCCAAGGTCGCTGATGTTTCACTTGTCACAGCCATCGTGGATTTTCCGTTGCCCAATAGTGCATAATATGCCGGTTTATGTTACTGCTGTTGGTGAATGACGCTTCGTCGCTAAATAGAACACGTGCAAAAAATCTGTCATCGTTTCATAATTTCTCTTGTGCCCAGTGGCAGAACTGTACACGACGTTCAAAGTCGTTGCCATGCAAGACCTGATGCATAGAAATATGGTACGGGTGCAATCGATATTGATATAGCATTCTCAACACCAACGTTTCTGGGATTCCCGATTCTCGCACAATTTGTCTGCTAGTAATGTGCGGATTAGCTGCGACAGCAGCTAAAACACTCACTTTGGCATCATCATTTGTTGCAGGTTGTGGTTGACGTTTCACATGTGGCTGAACACTTCCTGTTTCCTTAAATAACGTAACTATCCAGCGAATGGTCCAGACACTTGGATGATGTCTTCCAGGATACCCAGCAGTATACATAGCACATGCCCTTTGGGCATTTTGATCACAACAACCGTACATCAACACGATATCCACCTTTTGCACAATTGGTAAATGGTCCATTTTATCACGGGTAATGTATCACAAAGCAAATATCGTCCACACTGACGGAATGTTATGTGATACCACGTACTTCTGCGTTTGTGACTATTACAGTGCCATCTATCACAAAGCGAAGAAAGTGGTCCAACTAAAACATTCATATTTCTTTACATACTACACGAATATGTAATAAAAATGGGGGTTCTTATTTTTAAAAAATGCAGTTGATATCCGTTTGACCTATGGCAGCACCATCTAGCGGGCCAACCATAGCGCCATCTGGTTTCCCCCTTCAAGCTAGACAAGTTTTGTTCTTTGTAGTTTTTTCGTTTGATGCTTATTTCGTGAGATATTGGGCCCGATCACTATCAATGAACTACCCTGTATACTTAAAAGTTGTGTGAGAGAAGTAATGACAGATTTTTTTTACATACCATTTTTTTGTTTCAGACAACAATATTGTCCACTTCAAAGTAGTTCCCTTCAGCAGCTATTCAGTGGCAGAGTCATTGTTCCCATTCTTGTTAGCATTGCTGAAAGGCTTCACCTGTCTGTAATGTTCTTTTGAATATTTTCCCCGAGTCCCAAACTGATGTGCTTTTAAGACATTTTTCAAAGAAAGTCACAAGGGCTCAGATCAGGTGAATAGTGGTTCTGTGTAACAGGAATGCCTTTTGATGTAAAAAATTCGTTATGCATAATAGCCCAATCCCCCCCCCCCCCCCCCCCCCCCCCCAAAAAAAAAAAAATGTTTTAATCTTTGGTTTGCTCGTTTGAGCTTTTTTCAGTGGAGGAGATGTCTGTGTGCCACTCCTCACTTTGCTGCTTTGTCTCAGAATCATACCCAAACAGTGAGGATTAATCACCTCTGATCACATGACTGAACTGTTGGCAATCCTCTCAAAAAGATCAACACACACATTTCTTCAGGATTTTTGGTATCATTTGGGCACAAACCTTTCACATGTGCAAATCTTAGTTCAAAATTCGATGTGTGGTGAAAGTGTTTAACAAGTCACCTGTCATCCTTATTGTTAGGTCTGATTCACAAGAGCATGCACCTTTTTGTTTCTTTTTGACATGGAAGATGTGCCTGAATGAGGTTCATCTTCAATAATATGTTCTTGGCATTCGAAAAATTCTTCTGTTCCTTTTCAAAACATACAACAAAAACACAGCTTCACTGATGGTGCTTTCAGAAATCATGAGATGACTGTATGGAACTGAAACTTGGACCAAGCATCTGGAAGTGATGAATACACCAATCTACACAAGTAGGAAAACTCAGTGTTGCCACATCGCTCACAGAGTTGTCAGTCTTCATTTTTCTCACACACCTTGTATGTATAGTGTGTCCTTCATAGATTCATAAATCAAATTTCATTTCGTTGGCCGTGTGCACTAATTCCTGTTCCGTACTGCCACGAGTGTTGATAAGAAACTGGTGATGGAACGAAAGTATCATACAGAGAATGTGTCAATAAGCAAAAGTTTCAGTGCTGTTTAAAAAGAGAGGGATTAACTTAATGGACAGAGCATATAATGCTTTAGGATCGTTTATTAAGAGAAGAACGAGTAAGTTTCTGTAGAGGATGATCAAAATCAGATGCAATATTTGTAATGAAACAGATCATTGAAAAACATTCAGAATTCAGTCGAGAAACACTCTTAGCATTTGTCGGTCAGGATGAAGCTTTTTATAAAGTTAATAAAGAAAAACTTGGAAGCGAAATGGAGAAGAGGATACCCACTAACATTCCCTCCCGGACAAGCTATAACCATAAAGTTGAGCATAAATGGTATTAAGTGCATTTTTGGTGTAATTTGAAACCACTGTATAACCAGAGAAGGGATTAATTACAAATACTAAGTGAATGTACTTATCTTATCTGGGGGCCTTATAAGTACTTCACAGGTCATCTCAGTCTTGTTGTCTACAGCATCAGATTTGTTATTGCATGGATAGAAACACTTTCCACCATTTTAATTCATGTCATTTATTTTCTTCCAAGACATTGCTTACAAAGTCATTGCGAAATTACACAACAGAAAGACAATTTATTGAGCTGATCTTAACAAGAGTGGTTGATGCCAATTCTTGAATACATCAGAAACATGCAACTGACTAATAGTCACATGACCTAACCTCTGTTTATAGCATAGTTCATGGCAGAACATTCTAGAAAAATACACATTTTAAGTACAATAATTTTCTACGACAAATTTCAACAAAAATGTGCATTCTTGGAAACTGTTGTTTTACCGTTACAAAATGATAATATTTGTTATTTCAGATTAATTTAAAATTTGTATTAGAAGTTTCTCAGATTCGAAAGCTTCTTTTGAAAACAGGATTTGTGAGAGATATGTTTGTGGACTGATACAGGTTATTCTTTCATTAGTAGATAACAAAATGTTCCCATTAAGGTATACGATAATTAATCTAATTGTCTTTTGTCTATGTAGAAGTCTTCTGTAATCTGCCTTGTGTAACAGTCGTAATTTTATGGTTTTTTCTTTAAATAAATTTTTTTCAGCGAGACTAATTATTAGATGGATGCGTGTAAGCTCATAGCGTTTTGTTGGTATTGTGGTTGTTCTGGGTTCATTTATTAATTTTCATTTTTATATGTAGTTCATTGTTGATATCTGAGTTTATATTTTGTCATTTGGGGATAGTAAGTGGAATTGTAACACTAGAAAATCGTTTGTCAAGTGGACAGATCAGAACATTTCAGACGTATTCTTCTGTTTGAGTTCAATAGAAGCAGAGGGAGTCAGAAACATTTGTTCTGTGTATGGGGTAATGCCATTGGACAGCATGGCAAGAAAATGGTTTTCTCATTTTAAGAGGGGTTAGAGGTTTTATGTAGATCGTTTAACCACATTAATCCATGATGATCTATTTCGGTGTACTCGAAAAGTGGCAGATGTGATGAACTGTGATCATTCCACCATCATGTGACATTTGCATGCAAAAAGGAAGATTAAAAAAGTCACGTGTATGGGTACCACAGGCTCCAAGTCAAAATTGCAAAAATCAGCTGTGGCCATGTGTACATCTCTGCTTGCTGATCATCAGTTGGCTCATGAACACCACCAACAGTTCCTATCCTGTATTGTTTGTAGTGACAAGAAATGTCGTTATGTTAACATAAGGAAAAGAAAGGAATGGTTGACCCCAAACAAAGCAGCAACTACCTGTAAAAAGACCTTTGTCCATCCAGAAAACATAATGTCATGCATCTGGTGAAAAAGCTGCAGTGTGATGTGCTATGAATTGCTGACCTGAGGTGTACCCATCACCACTGACATTTATTGTCAATAACTGAAATGTCTTGCAGATGCAATCCAAGAACGACGACCAGAAAGACTAGCATGTAGTGATGCTACTCCATAATAATGCTCGCTCACATCCTTCTTGGCTGACAAAAAACATTATTCAGGAGTTGCATTGGTAAGTCGTTCCGCACCCACCTGCTCACCTAATCTTGTGCCCTCAGATTTTGACCTTTCCCGCCCTCTATCGAGCAATCTTCAAAGAACTTCATTTCAGGAATGAAAATGCGCTCCGAACATGGCTCGAAGAGTTCTTTACCTAAAAACCATGTGATTTCTACAGTCACAGAATCAAAAAGTTATCCCAGCATTGGCAAACTGTTACAAATAGTGAAGGAGAATATATTATTGATGACAAAACTCTTTGTTGTCTATTGTGTTCATTAAACTCACGGAAAACCGCTATCAACTTAAGCCCCAACCCAATACATACATTCTTTCAAACAAGTAACGGATGGGTCATTCCATGTCAGTTCAACCAGGGGCTCCAGCTCATAGTCTCACATTTGACTGAAATTCAGTACACTAAAGGTCGGGACACACACGTCAGGGCCGAGCGTCGGACGAGTGACGGCCGTGCTCCGGTCCGTTCCTGTAGGGGCCACACATGACCGGGGCATGTCCGCGTCTTTGTTGTTCCTTGTAGTGACTCGGACGCGGTGACCTGTGTTTCTGTTTGTGAAAGCTGTAAAACATGATCACTAATTTTCGTAATGGTGAATTAGGACTTATAGCACTTGCTTTAGACGAAGAGGAAAAAGAACGAAAGCAATCAGCAAGAAGAAAATTGTGGATCCACAGTGCCTGGAAAACAAGACCAGTACAGGGAGAGTTTCGAACATTGTTTTATCATCTCATAGATGATGAGACTAAGTTTTATGAATATTTTAGGATGACGCAGTACACCTTCTGTGAACTTTTAAAGAAACTGGAACCAAGACTGAGAAAATACACTTTCTGGAGAGTATCAGTTTCAACCAAAGATCGACTGGCTGTTTTATTTAAGGTAGGTTAAAGAAAAGTACTCAGAACACAAATAAACATGAAGTTTTAAGGACAGCATTTTTATTTTTCTACTACAGTAATTGAAAGATAAATACATAAGTAAGTAAATAATACAGTTAAATTTCTACTACCCTAAGAAAAACAAATGAGGACTATTCAGTGAATTAGTTTCGCATATGGTGTTGAAACAGATTTTGCTGAGGAATTGGAGGATGATGGAGTGAATTGATGAACTGATAAGTCATTCATGAGTGGTTTCAGTTCAAAGTCTTGTACCATTGAAAAAGTCCTCTTTTAGCTTGATGAAAAACTCTGTCTTTGTACTCGATATTCCTGTAGTTTTCACTTCCCTGATCGTAAAGAACAGGAAACTTATGAACTACTTCTTTTAGTCGTTCCACATCCATGTTTTGTACACAGAACAGTCTTGTGCAGTTGCACAGCTCACAAGACAATTCTAGCATCAGGCCGTGTCCGTCACGTGAAAAATTAAACACGGCGAATCCCGCCTGGCCCGGCCCCGGCCCGTTGACGTTCCCCGTGCACGGCCCGGTCAAGTGGGGCCTGCTACATTTGTTTTAATGATGTATTTCATTGTTCGGGTGACTGCCGATACTCGGATGTGTCTCGGCACGGAGACGGTCTGGGCATGTATGCCCCGACCTTAATTCTACCACGTGTGGAACACTCATGTACGAAGTATTAGTTTTCCCTGCCAATTAGTTCCAGAATTATGACGTGTGAAAGAAGGTGGCGTGACCCGGAAATTGCAACCCGCATCTGGCAATCTATCTTCAGACCCAACTTCAGGTATTCATAATTTTGGAACTATTCCACACAGTCCAGTGATATTTTTACAACCCAGTAACATCCATTTAGAGAACACACTCCATGGATCAAAACACCAACAACATATTTCTGAGGGAAAATAAAAAATTCCAATATGTGATTAAAAAAATGTAATATGTTAAAAGGTATATATTGTAGGTGCTCTCTATGCCAAATATAATTCCCTCAAAAGGGTATAAATTTTTTTTTCGGTAAGCTTAATGTGGCCTAAACACACACAGAACTCATCATGCCCATATCAGTCACACAAACAAAGTTACATGCACACGAAAATACAAAAATTTGAAAAATTACCTGAAAAACATGGATTTTCTAAGTGTGGTAGCACAAAAGGGACAAGTGGTATACAAGCCAAATTTCACACAATGCATTAGTAGACCATAATGATATATATATCAAAATTTCAGCATGTTATTGCAAGACATTTGTGTACAATGGAAGTTGACAGATGTATTTGGTGATGTGGCCATTGTTCCACAACACAATTTTGTAAAAACATATTGTAAACTGTTCTGCTTCTTCTTATCCTCTCCCACAACTGTTTAATCACTAAGCAACAACATTTAGATAGATTAACACAACTTATCATACTGCATCTTAACTGCTAAAAACCAGTCGATTGCGCTTAGAACAGAAGTTCTCCCACACTATAGCTTCTGTACTCTGTACATTGAGTGACAAATTGTACCGTCTTCCTGACACTGTGGTAGGAACTGGAACTGTCATAAGAATATGTTCAAAAGGAATCCAACACCTGTCTGCCAAATGTGGCCAATGAAATGATCGTGCTGGTCCTGCTGGTGCCATGAAGTTCACAAATACATCACCTTCTGCTTCACAGCACTCTGCAACACATCCTAAGTACCATTTGTCATCATAAACAGCAATAACATAGCAACATGGTTGTATGTTGCTGCTTTTGCTTCTGAATCCTGAGTCAGACACACTGTGAAGACACATGTTGTGCATGAACTTATAGTTATAACCGGACAGTCTGCTCATCTGCACATTGTCAGAGTCCTCTGGAGAGAAGTGATGATGGCTCCTTGTGCCTGCAACAGTTTTAACGTGTTCTAGTCTGCTTTCTAGCAACACTTCGACTGATTTCACCTCATCTTTCGAAACATAGAATGATTGTATGCCAGAGATATTTTTCTGTACCCAGGTAAATAATTGAAGTGGTGTTAGAATGTGACCTTCTGTAGGGTGCTGCAGACTAGCTCGTGATGGCATGTGCTTAATGGTAGCACCAATACCATCACATACATTTTTACCATGACTTGTTGCGAAAAAATTCCATTCTGCGTGAATCTGAAAATCATGGTAACACATGAGTAAATTTTTGAGATTTTTACAGTTTTTGTTCTGACTAGCTGCCCCATCACTGAAGTATTTCGCAAAATGTATGTGAGGCAGCTTGTTTGTCACATATGCCATGACAGTGCGAATGTGGACATGAACTGCAATGGCATAATGAATTAAACAGTCCCTAAAAATGCACAGGTTCATGACGGGCACATCACCTGATTCACCTCTATAGTAAATCACAAATGGCTGGAGAGTTGCTTGACTGTTGTCCCAATGATATCCTTTGATGGCATCTTTAACTACAAATGCATAATTTTTAGAAAAGTCTGGTATTACTATAATTTCATCTTGTTTCAAATTATCCTTATAGAACTGGAGGTAAGCCGATTGTGGTGTTGCTGTGAAGCTGTGTGTGATCAGTTTGTCCGTTTTTTGACAACACATTTCAACAAAATCTTCCACTGTACTTTGCTTCATTTCAAGACTTGTGCGATCCATGTGTGTCCATTGTTTATAAGAAACAAGCTCATTGTCATCCATAAGGAGTTCACCATACAGTTTATTCATGTGTTCTGCAAGATTTGCCTTACCAGGACACTTTTCACACCTGTGTATCATGCACTGGTAGGAACTGATGTCACACACTAGCAGCTTCATTGCACCTTTGTAATCCAGACCAGAATCATTTATAGCAGCAAACATCAGCTAAGCATTTTGATGGGTCTCACATACTCAAACATTGCGTGTGCCCCTTGCACTTACAGGCAAAACCCATTTTGGCAGAAGACTGAAAAAAGATGATAAACCTACTTTGGTATTGGGATACTTTTCCTTGAATTCTACATATAGTTCTGATATGTTGTATAGCAAGAGTCTTTTTTGCATCTGTACACGTACATTTCCCATTTTCACCGTTACATAGTTTTTTTTTTCTAGGCATTATTCAGCTGTAATCATTGTTTCCATAAAACTCCGTCACTAGCACCTTTATTTCTGAACTCAATTGCCTACCCTGAGCCTGCTGAAGTTGTGGAAGCACTCCTTGGGTTGCTTTTATTTTCCTAGCTTGCTTTACCATATATGTAGAAACATTGAATTCCTTTGCAGTGTAGTCAGTAGACCGGCTGGAAGGTGCAAGGGTAAGAATAGTTACTTTTTTCTGGCGTGTGGATATGGCACATTTTTCTTTCAAATCGTGCCCAATTTTGTCCAAATCAGAGCATTTCTGACATGATTTCCGTTCCTTTGGAGCAGGTAGTTCTTCCTCTTCCACCATTAGTGTGTCAGCTATTTTGTGTTCTAATTCCATTTGAGCTTCTTGTAGTTTTCTTCTACCATAGCTGGGCCTGTCTCTTTCCCCAGCTTTGTGTGTCTTCATGGGAGACAAACCAAGAGCAGTCACTGAAGTATTTAATTGCTCATCTGCTGTGGTTGTAGGTGGCTGATACTCTTCGTCACTGTCATGTAAATTATCAGAATATTCTTCATTTTTTAGCAGTGTAACACACCTGGAACATAACTTTTGTCCTGGTTTCATGTTAAGTCCCATGCACTGATTCACTTTCAATACTGATTTTATATCAATTTCTCTGACGGTACTCTTCACTGTCTTCTTATGAATCAGAAATGGATCGAAACAACTTCTTTGTAGGAAAGAGTACTTGACCAGAAACACTTTCATATGATGATAACAAACACTAAAGTTTCCTGGAACTGTACTTCTTGTGCCCACAGGGTGCATCCAGAATGTCCATAGCAACATATCTTTGTCAGATTCATCCAGATCATACAGTACAAAGCGAATGCCACATTTTGTTCCATATGTTGTTTTATGACATTCAGATGCTTGTGCTCTACCAATACTGCAACATGTTTGAACAAAAGCACCACTAGTACACTCTTCTGCCTCCATACTGACTTTCCACAACAGTACTGACCAGTCTGAAGTAGAATCTTAAAAAAATGAGTAACCTGTAATTGTTGCTTGTTTCCTTTGTTGTTCCTGCCTAACAATGCCTCATTCTGTCCCTGAAAACTACAGTTGTTTAACTTTCCATTGCCTAACGGTTCCCAACAATTGCTGCAGCTTTATCTGAAACAAGCTGTTTGCATCATCACTATTACTTGCTAAATTGTGTTAAAAGAAACGTAACCAAATACATCTCTGTCAACTTCCATTGTACACAAACGCCTTGCAATAACAAGTTGAAATTTTGCCACATATTATATTATGGTCTACTTATGCAGTGTTTGAAGTTTGGCTTGGATATCACTTGTCCCTTTTGTGCTACCACACGTAGAAAATCTATGTTTTTCAGGTAATTTTTCAAATCTTTGTATTTTTGTGTGCATGTAACTTTGTTTATGTGACTGATATGGGCAAAATGAGTTCTGTGTGTGTTTAGGCTACATTAAGCTAACCACAAAAAAATTTATACCCTTTTTGAGTGAATTATATTTGGCATAGAGGGCACCTACAATATGTACCTTTTAACATATTACATTTTATTTAATCGCATTTTGGAATTTTTTATTTTCCCTCAGAAATATGTTGTTGGTGTTTTGATTCAGGACTATGCGGAATAGTTCCAGAGTTATTAAGACCTGAAGTTGGATCTGAAGATAGATTGCCAGATGCAGGTTGCAATTTCTGGATCACGCCACCTTCTTTCACAAGTCATAATTCTGGAACTAATTGGCATGGGAACTTAGAATTTTGTACGTGAGTGTTCCACACTTGGTAGCATTGGTGTGCTAAATTTCAGCCAAATCTGAGACTATCAGCTGGAACATTTTCTCAAATTGTTTGAATTGACATGGAATGACCCGGATATCTAAATCCTGAATAATAAATTTCAAATAAAGTACTTAAAATTTCAGAAATTTTTGTCATTCTTTAAGAACTTAATACTTCCATTTTTCAAAATTTTCCCGAAGAGCGAGCCAATTGGGGAAGGGCACCTTACATGGTGCATAGTGTCCATCATGCGCTGAGACCTCTCGCATCCTTCATCAACGTGGATCTGCACTTCCGCTCATTCTCCCGCTGTTGGGCGAAGTCACCCTCCTAGGTATGTTTTCCTCCATCTTCTGTGCAGTATTGCTTTCTGCGCTGTCAACGCTAATGGACTTCTTAGCTCATTTGCGCCTGATATTCAGCGTGGTAGCCAGTCTGTTGTGGTGGGGCTGCCATGTACCCAGTTGGTTGTAGCCCCCTGACCACACAGGGATCGCTCTGCTGATGCCTGCGCTGTTAACTCCCCATGTATGCCAAGGAGTATATGCTCGTCACCCTGGAGCATCAGGACTTCCGGCAATGGCCATCCTGCTAGGTGGCATTTACTGTGTGGGTGGGTGGCGCTCATGGAGAGGGCCCCTGGTCGGAGTGGGTGGCATCAGGATGGATGATATACCATGAAGTGTAGTATGTCATCTCTTGCTGGTAGTCAAACACCAGCAGTCTCTAAGCGGTCAAGGTCTAACTTCAGTGCTAAGAGATACGACCCCAAATCGATCCCACCCACACCCCCTCCGCCTCCACTGGCCACACCATGGGAGGAACGCCGGGCCGAGGATGGCAGAATAGCTTATTCACCCTGGTACCTCATCTGTACGAGAGTTAATGGGGAATCTTCTTGTCAATGAAATCTCAGTTATTTGTGTAGCATTTAGAGGACAAGTTTGGGAAGGTGGAGTGCTTGTCCAAAATGTGGTCAGTGTTGGTCTTGATCAAAACAGCATCTTCTGCCCAGTCATGGGCACTACTCACCTGTGACAAGCTGTTTCCATCACACCCCATAAGAGTGTAAATATGGTCCGGAGTATCATATTTCATAGGGACCTTCTTTTGCAGTCTGACAATGAGCTATGCGCCAATTTACAATTTAGAGTGGCGAAGTATCCGTTTCATCCAGCGCGTCCGATGTATACTCAAGTTGCCACCAGTGCCTTCATCTTGGCCTACGAGGGTGACAAGTTACCCGAGAAGGTCAAGGTGATGGTCTACCACAGTGATGTAAAGCCATATATCCCTACCCCAATGCAGTGCTGGAAGTTCAGCCATATGTTTTCCCACTGTACTTCCAGTGTCACCTGTCAGGATTCTGGACGTCCTTCACATCCGAGTACCACATGTACCCTACCTCCCATCTGTGTCAACTACGGAGAAAGCCATTCGCCTTGCTTGCCAGATTGCAGGATTCTCCAGAAACAAAGAAAAATAATGGAACACAAGACCCTGGACCAACTGACTTACACCGAGGCTAAGAGAAAATATGAGAGGTTACATCCTGTCTAAATGATGACAACCTTCCACCGTTGACTCTTAGAGCTCTTAAGGGCGGTCAGACTCCACCTGCCCCCTTGATGGTGGGGACACTTCCCTCCCTGTGCTCCTACATAACCTACTTCAGGAGCAACACTGTCCCAACCATCAGGGATGTCAGTCCCCACCTCTGTCAGAGGAGTATAAGTCTTCTTCGACTCCTCTCATGACGAAGGGGTCCCTTGGGTCACTCCCTTCTCAAGTTCCTACCAGTGGCAAAGCTGACACCCGCCAGTGGCTGAAGCAACCACAGGTAGCTGGTTGTAGGGCTTCACGGTCCTCCTCAATCCCTGAGACTGAATCAGTGAAGCCCTGCCAGCTGGACAAACCTAAGGAGCAGCGAGAGAAACCTAAAAAAGAAAAAGACCCCCAAGAACCAAGGCAATGCAGTGGCACCAGCAGGTGACCGAGGCGTAGACTGCCTCATTGAGTGTTTTCATGCCTTCCCAGTCTCACGATCATGTAATCTTCCAGTAGAATTGTGGCATTTTTTTTCACCACCTGGCTAAGCTACGGTAACTGTTAAGCTTTGCACCTGCTTTCTGCATTGCCTGGTTCCTGGCAATGCAGACCCCTGCCCTCTGTGGCTATAAGGGATATTATAGGAACCGTCGTGGCTATAATAGAGTGTCAGGTGGAATTTGCATCAATGTCCTGAACTCAGTATGTGGTGAACCCGTGCCCCTTCAAACCCCTCTTGAAGCTGTGGCTGTCAGGATAAGGGCAACACAGGAAATAACTGTCTGCAATGTATATCTTCCTCCAGATGGTGCAGTACCCCTGAATGTAGTAGCTGGACTCATTGATCAACTCCCTAAACCTTTCCTACTTTTGGTAGATGTTAATGCCCATGACCCCTTGTGAGGTGAGGCCATGCTTACTGACCGATGTAGGGAGGTCAAAAATTTACTGTCACGACTCGACCTCTGCCTCTTAAATACAGGTGCCCCTACACATTTCACATATTTGGCCATTGATCTCTCAGTTTGCAGTCCTAGTCTTCTCCCATTTATCCATTGGAAAGCACATGACGACCTGTGTGGTAGTGACCACTTCCCATCTTCCTGTCACTCCCTTGGCGACATCCCCACGGACGCCTACCCAGATGGATTTTAAACAAGGCAGACTGGGAAGCCTTCACCTCTGCTGTCACTGCTGAATCTCCCCCACATGGTGTCATAGATGTTGTTGTTGAGAAGGTGACTACAACGATAATTTCTGCAGCAGAAAATGTGATCCCTCATTCCTTAGAGTGCCCCCGGCAAAAGACAGGACCTTGGTGGCGCCAGAAGTCGCTGAGGCAATTAAAGGGTGTTGGCGGGCTCTACAGCGAGAAGTGGCACACTTCCCCAGAGCACCTAATAGCCTTTAAGCTACTCCCTGCCCGTCATTCACCAGCTTATAAAAAGACAGAAACAGGAGTGTCGGGAGAGGTACATGTCGAACATTGGGTGCCATTCATCGCCTTCCCAAGTCTGGACGAAGATGAGATGTCTTTTTGGGTACCAGACCCCCAACAGGTGTCCCTGGCATTAACATCAGTGGTGTCTTATCTACCGATGCAAATGCGATTGCCGAGCACTTTGCTCAAGCCTCTGCATTGGAGAACTAGCCCCAGCCTTTTGCACCCTCAAACAGCAGATAGAAAGGAAAGTCCTCTCATTCACTACAGGCCACAGTGAATCTTATAACACCCCATTTACAGAATGGGAGCTCCTCAGTGCCTTTGCACATTGCCCCGACACAGTTCCTGGGCCGGATTGGATTCAGTCAGATGTTTAAACATCTCTCATCTGACTATAAATGACATTTCCTAGTCATATTTAGCCGGATCTGGCGCAATGGCATCTTTTCATCGCAATGGCGGGAGAGCATCCTCATTCCAATGCTCAAACCCACTTGATGTGTATAGCTACCGGCCTATCAGCTTCACCAACATTCTTTGTAAGCTGCTGGAACGTATCATGTGTCAGCAGTTGGGTTGGGTCCTGGAGTCATGTGGCCTACTGGCTCCATGTTTGGGCGGCTTCCGCCAGGGTCACTCTGCCACTGATAATCTTGTGTCCCTTGAGTCCGAACGGCCTTTTCCAGATGCCAACATCTGGTTGCCATCTTTTTTGACTTATGTAAAGCATACAAACACGACCTGGCGACATAATATCCTTGCCACATTGTATGAGTGGGGTCTCTGGGGCCCGCTCCCGACTTTTATCCGAAACTTCCTGTCGCTCCGTACTGTCCAAGTCGGTGCCTCCCATAGTTCCTCCCATATTCAGGAGAATGGTGCTCTGCAGCGCTCCGTATTGAGTGTCTCTATTTTTAGTGGCTATTAACGGTCTAGCAGCATCTGTAGGGCCATCGGTCTCACCTTCTCTGTATGCGGATGACTTCTGCATTTCGTACTGCTCCTCTAGCACTGGTGTTGCTGAGCGGCGCGTACAAGGAGTCATTCACAAGGTGCAGTCTGGGCTCTAACCCATGGCTTCCAGTTTTCAGCTGGGAAGTCATGTGTCATGCATTTCTGTCAGCGTCGTACCATTCATCCGGAACCTGAACTTTAACTTAATGATGATCCAATCACTATAGTGGAGACATATCGATTCTTAGGACTGGTTTTTGATACCCAATTGTCTTGGCTGCCTCACCTTTGGTCAGCTTAAGTGGAAGCGCTCGCAGCACCTCAGTGCCCTCCACTGCCTGAGCAATACCAACTAGGGTGCAGATCGCTCTACGCTGCTGCAGCTCTACAGAGCCCTTGTTTAATCCCGCCGTGACTACGCGAGTCTGGTTTACGGTTCGGCGGCGCCCTTGGCATTGTGTTTACTCGACCCATTGCACCACTGTGGCATTTGCCTAGCGACGGGAGCTTTTAGAATGAGTCCAGTGACCAGTGTCCTGGTGGAGGCCGGCGTCCCTCCATTGAGGGTTAGGTGTGCACAACTGCTCACCAGTTAAGTTGCACATGTTCATAGTTCTCCTGCGCATCCGAATTACTGTCTCCTTTTCCCAACAACAGTGGTTCATCTCCCGCATCAGCGGCCCAGGTCAGGGCTTACGATTGCAGTTTGTGTCCAGTCCCTTCTATCTGAGCTGGAGTCTTTCCCCTTACCACCTCTCCTTGAGGTCCATTCACGTGCATCTCCATGGTGTACACCTAGGCTGCAGATTCTTCTGGACCTTTTACATGGTCCTAATGACTCCGTTAACCCTGTGGCTCTCCACCATCACATCTTCAGATTCTCAACATGTACCAGGCCCATGAAGTGGTTTACACTGACGGCTCAGTGTCTGATGGTCATGTAGGCTTTGCTTATGTTCATTGAGGACATATTGAACAGCACTCCTTGCCAGATGGCTGCAGTGTTTTCACTGCAGAGCTGGTGGCCATATCTTGTGCTCTTCTGCATATCCGATCGTGCCCTTGCGAGTCATTTCTACTGTGTGCTGACTCCTTGAGCAGCGTATAAGCTATCGACCAGTGCTACCCACGCCATCCTTTGGTAGCGTCCATTCAGGAGTCCATTTATGCCCTGGAATGGTCCGATTGTTCAGTGCTGTTTGTGTGGACCCCAGTACACGTCTGAATTCCAGGCAACGAACTTGCTGACAGGTTGGCCAAATGGGTTATGCAGAAACCGCTCTTGAGATGGGCATCTTCGAAACAGATCTGCATTTTGTCTTACGCTGTAGGGATTTTCTGCTTTGGGAGACAGAATGGCATAACAGTACGCACAACAAACTGCGTGTCATTAAGGAGACTACGAATGTGTGGAAGTCTTCCATGTGGTCCTCTTGCAGGGAATCAGTTGTCCTCTGCCAGCTTCATATTGGCCATATGTGACTAACACGTTTACCTCCTCCGTCACGAGTACCCACCTCAGTGTTGCTATGGCTCACAAATGATGGTTGTCCACCTCTTGTTGGACTGCCCACTTTTAGCTGATCTGTGGTGGACTTTTAACTTTCCCAGCACCCTCCTTTGGTGTTGGGTGACAATGAGTCAACAGCAGCCTTCGTTTTACATTTTATTCATGAGGGTGGGTTTTATTATTTGATCTAAGTTTTAGCGCATGTCCTTTGTCCCTCTGTGTCCTCCATCCTGTGCTTTTAGGTTTTAATGTGTTGCAGAGTGGTTGGCTTCTCCTTTTTATTCTCATTGTTAGCCAGCCAGCCTGCTCTCTTGTCTTGATTTCTTCTACATGTTTCTTGCAACTCTCTGTGGTTTTCTTGTCCACTTTTGTCCATTTTAGTGTTTGTTGCCCTTCTGTCATTCTTGTGGTTTTCTCTTTTTCTCCAGCTGTGTTTTGTTTGCCTTGATTATTTTACTCCCACCCTTGTGGAATTATTTTAATTGGAATGAGGGACCGATGACATAGCAGTTTGGTCCCTCCCTCCCTCTTTTTAACCAACCAACCATCCAACCCGAGCACTGGGTCCTGGGTTTGATTCCTGGCGGAGTCAGAGATTTTCCCCTGCCCTGAGATGACTGGGTGTTGTTGTGTTGTCTTAATCATCATCCATCCCCATTACGGTCGAAGGAAGGCAACGGCAAACCACCTCCATTAGGACCTTGCCTAGTACGACAGTATGGGTCTCCTGCATCTCTCTCCTACGCTCTGTCAAGAAGCATGGGACTTCATTTCCATTTCCATGGTGTTAAGCAAATAATTCTCTCAGTTTTGTGTTTCTAATTATGTTCTTTGTTTCAAAATAAATGATAAGATGAACCTTCATTAGTATATGTTATGCACACATTTTGCAAACTCAAAAGAAATCTTTGTGTTAGTTAAGGCCCGTACTGAATGTAAACATCATTTGTGATCAGCTGTATTGTATCGTACATGTAAAAGTTTGTATCATAAAGTACACTAGAAAGGTGGAATCTACTTTTATATTAAAGGAACCTTACCTACCCCCAAATACATTGCAAGACAGTGTTAAAATCTCAATAGATAGAAAACGACCTGCAAAAAGGAATTTACCTCACAACCAAAGTAGCTGAAGACTGCGATGTGATTTCATCCACAGACACAACTAAAACAGTGGCTTTTATAGGATGAGATGCCATAAGAACAAAAATGGTGGTGAGCAATCAAATAGCAGAACATGGCAGCCATTTTAATCATCTGATACGTGATACCTCAGGAAAGTATGGCAAAGATGTAGACAAGTAGAAAAACTTGGAAAACTATGTGTAACAACAGACAAGTATTTAAGAGACAAGATACAAAGAATAAAACACAGTTTTACAAAGTAATGGCTTGCGCAATATTTGTAGTTGGAACGGAACTGTGATCTTAAGAGGCTACTAAAAGGGCTCTTACATCTAGTGAAACTTTTACGTTGTTGACTTGGCAATTATTAGGACATCATTAGTTTTAGCTCTTTTGCAACCTTTTTGGCTTAATTGTGTATGATCTCCTCTTAGGGTTGGACTTCCACCTTTCTAAATTTCAGGGAAGTACGGCTTGTTTGGTGAGAGCACGTTACATGATGCATAATCTATTTTCCTCCTCCTATGATATGTGTCAAATGCCAGATGTTGTGACACACATTCTCCCACTGTACTAGTAAAGCTACTTTTGTGTGTGGCAGGACAACCCCATAAATGTGTAAATTACATAGAACACCATCCCCCTTGTTCGCCAACACATTGTTTCCAAGAGGGAGGAGAAAATCCAGCATTATAAAACACTTGACCAACAGTAATATCAAGATGCCTAGAAAAAGTTTGAACAACTGCATCCAATTGATCTGATGTCAAACTTTGTAAACATTGTGTCAAAGTTTACACCTAGCTTGATGAAAAAGTCTCAAACAGAACTCATCGCCCACACCACATTTTAATACCTGTTCAACCACCCACCCACAGTAACAGTGGTAATCACTCCATCAATGCAACTGGAGAGGCCTCATCCTCCTCCAGCATCACCAGGAAAGAAGATACCTGACAGAGTGCCCCCCCCTCCCCAGATGAAACACACCAGCAACCTACCATCAACCAGTGACCAACAGGACCACAGACTGTGGATCATACAGGAGAACGGTCTTCTTCTGTCCCAAAAGTCAAGACAGGAAAAATTTCAGTGCAAAAATTGCTCTGGTCAATCTGGCACCCATTTTCCCCGACATTGAGCCTGTGAATACCGATGGAGGGCCAAACATTCAGGTGGATTGTGACTCGGCAGCAAATTAATTTGTACTCCTCTTTTCCCTTTGCTGCTTTCTTACATCCAAATCTGATGTTTCTTCAATGGAACTGTAACAGCTACTATTGCCATATGGCTGAACTCTGTCGGTTTATACCTACTCACTTTGCAGCTGGCATGGCTCTACATGAAACATGGTTTTCTGAAACCCAACTCTCTACTATTAAAAATTAAGATCCCACTGTACAAATTGCATTAGTGCCAAGAGGGCATCTGGAGGAATCTGCACATTCATTCGATTTGACATTTTCAATGAGCAGATGCCACTGTCTACGGCATTAGAAGCAGTTGCTCTTCATGTCTACCTGTCATTTAAGGTAACAGTATACGATAACTGTCTACCCCCAGACAGATTTATACCATATCATAAGCTGATGGAACAGCTGCCTCCAACTTCCCTCCTGCTGGGTGGACAATCCTCTGTGAGCCACCCAAACCACATGTTGCAGGTGCCAAGTAATAGAGCAATCAATTTCAGAGCTGGAAATCGGACACTCAGCTATAGATATTAGTTGGCATCTCAAGCATCTCTCTCTGAATTCAGTGATCCATCCATGGCGACCTCTGCGACAGCAACCACTTTCCTGCTATTCTCTCTTTCTCTACACATTGGCAAGTCGAACATAACCAGGCGGGTCACATTGGAAAGCCAATTGGCAAGCCTTCATCTCCAGAACAATTTTTGAAACCAGTCAAAAGAAAGGCATCGAAAGAATAGTAAAAAAATACATACTGTGGAGGCAATGATATCCTTCCTTCAGACTCTTCCCGAAGGACACCAGTGCCATGGTGACCTGAAGAAAAAACTGCAGCTATCAGGGCATGGCAGGGCACTTTGACACAAGTGCCATCCATCTACAGAACATTTAGTAGCATACTTGAGACTCTGAGCAAAGACACAGTTTTTAATAAAGAAGAGAAAGCAGGATTGTTGGAAACGGTATGTATCATCTACAAGAACCCACAACCTACCACTGCGTTTGCAGCTACATACTGTTCGCAGTATTTCCTGGCATCCTCCTCAATGGCAAAATCTGTACTGATCCTGCTATTATTGCTGAATGTTCTGTGGCACACTGCTGAAGTGCGTGCATGCAATAAATACAGTAGTAATTTCATGATTCAGAAATGCCTGGCAGAGCGAAACTCGTTATCCTTCGCTGCACATAACTTTGAATCATACAATATGCCATGAAATCTTCACGGGATATCAGCCGAGCGTTGTCGTCTTCTAGTTACAATGTTTCAATGGCTTGCATATCCATCATCTTTGCCTGAAGATGATGGATACACAACCCATTGAAACGTTGCGACTAGAAGACGACAACAACGCTCGGCTGATATCCCGTGAAGATTTCATAGCTGAAATTCACCGACAAAGCCTGTAATCGCACATACAATATGCCATTTACTAAATAGAAATTTCACAGCATTTTAACAAACTGGTGAGACACAGCCCCTGAAAATGTTAGCAGTGACAGCATAAAACACATCCTTTGGTTGTCAGTCATATTTGATGGAAGCCAGTGTGGAGTTGCTAGTCTCCCACTGCATTGGGTACCTCCCCAGTTTGTGGATAGGGGAATGCTCACCAGATATAGTGCATGCCAGGGAAACACCCGGGGTGGACTGACACTAGTGTCTGCTGTCTTGTAGTGTGATATTGGCTTATCAAAGACTAAAGAAAGAAAACTTTGAGAATAATTTACATGGTCCCCTGGGTTGGGGGCTGTGCGAGAGCCAGCTCCTCACACAAGTGAAACAATTAGAATGCTAAAAAAACCTAATAATATGCCTAGGAAAAACTGGAACCTTAGATGATGAACAAGTGAAGAAAAAAAGAAAATGACATTTGGATGCTGGAATGTGTGAGGTATCTCCACAAAATTGAATTTATTAGCAACGGAGATTGACAGGTTCAAAATGGATGTCGTACTCTGAGACCAAGAGGAAAAGCAAAGGAGGAGAACAACTAGGTAATGATTTATATATTTGCAGTGGGATGTCCAAAGCAGCAAGAGGCAAAGCTGGTCTCCATCATGACATGGCAGGCATGGAAACAGTGTGTCACAAATTGGGACTTTATTAATGAATGCCTTTTTATGGCAGAAAAGACTGTTTGCAAAAAAAGTTGTAATTATTGGAGTATACATAACCACAAATGAGAAGAGACCAGGAGAAAGATACTTTCTAGACAATCCTTAGAAGGACTGTAGACAAAATCCCATAGTGGAAGGAACTGCTTACCATGTGGAATTTGAACAGATCTGGAATGAAAGAATCTTGTATGATAGTGGGAAAAGGTGGAGAGACAGAATACAGTGACAATGGAGAACGATTGATTGAAATTTATGAACAGTTTGACATGAAAGTTACCATCACATTTTTTAAACACAAGGATATTCATAATGTACTTGCAATAGAATACTAGAGAACTTTGTTGTATAATAAATTACATTTGACAGGCAAGTATTTTCAAGGCAGCATACATTAGAGCATACATTAGATCATACAGAAGAACCCAGTGTGTATCAGACCATTATCTAGTAAAAATGAAGAGTTTTTGGCCATGGAAGAATGCAAAGAATGATACTAACAACACTAAAATGAATTGTGCTGAGAAAGCTCAGAATCTACAGTTCAGTGTTGACAGCCAACGAGATGAAAGTATACGAACACTCTTTGCCGCCAGGCTGGGAACAATGTTGCAAGAATCATTTGAAGGAAGTACAAAGTAAATATAGGAATACATAAAAACCAGTGTTATAGCAACAGAGGTGCTGGGCATATAGGGAAACAACCACAGCTGTACAGCAGAATGGTGGTTGGAGGAAACAGAGGTGGCAATTAAAGGAAAGAGGAACATTTTCAGTCAGTGGTTCAATAATAAACCGAAAGCAGCAAGAACAGTCTACAAAGAAAATAAGAACGAAGTGATGGAAAAAATACAGATAGCAAAGATGGGAAAGGACATGTACAATTTCAATAGTGAACTAGTATTTGTGGGAGTGAAAGAAGTGTTGTCAGTATTAAAAGGGCTTCAACAAGAGACAAAAGCAAAGACTGGTCTTCAACTGATAACACCAAAGGAATGGAAGAATATTTCTGGAAATTATTAATTGAGGATACAGAAGAATAACTGGAAGAAGGAATAGTGAACAGAAAGGAATAGGAAGGGAAGGAAATCCAAATTTTAGAAAGTGAGGTGAGTACGAGGTAAAGAATGGTAAATCACCTGGATGAAGTGATATCAGTCTGGAGTTCCTAAAATATGGTGGTGACAAAATTGTGAAACTAATAACATGAGTATTCAATACATTGTTACATGGAGATTCAGTAATCAAGGAAAAGAAGCTAGGTTATATTAATACCACATTTAAAAAAAGGATGACAAAAGCTGCTTGAACTATCGAGGAATTTGTGTTATTGTGAAGTTTTGGGAAAGAGATTAAAAACAAGCTGGAAATTTCAAAAACCCAGGAATAACATTGAGGCTTCACAGCTGGTAGATCATGCATAGACTGAAGTCTTACATCCTTGTGTAGTACAAGGAAAGATGATTATGACAGAATTATATTAAGTAGGAAGGAAGTTGCAGAACATATGCTGTGTACAGATGTTTGTTTTCTTTGGTGCAGACATTAAACGGTGGGAGGGGTGGGGGATGTGAGAAAATGGCAAGGTGTGATGATGAGTAAATGGCTTCACCTGCTGTTGACGGGGCCTTAGATGTTTTGACATCAGGGCTTTGTGGTAGCTTGACCATCAAGGAACAACCACACTACAAGAATGAAAATAAAAGACAAGATGGTTTCGTGACAAATAAAATATATACAGCAATCTTGGATGTTATGTTGAGCCTTTGAGGTGTATGTCATATGAAAAGCTATGTTCTGCTCTAATCCATGAGTCACTCTAATGATCTATTCAACCATTTAAGGAAATATATGTTTGTAAAAGGAAGTGGTCAAGCCTTTCCTTGGCTGCACACTGGATTTCAGAGGCACTGATTAGCAGGAGCTCTACTCCAGGAGAATCGGCTACAGCTATGCCAACTGGGTTAAAAAAGAAGGTTAACGCATCAGATAGTGCATCGGGTGACAAATTTCATGAAACGTGCTTTCAGCTTCAACTACAGGAAGTGAGCCAGCAGCTACATGAAACCTTACAACAGATCTTAGAGAAACCTAGGGAGAAATAAAAAAACATAGGATTAATTTGCGTAGATTTAGAAAAAGCATATGATACTGTCCTGAGAAAAATACTTTGGAGAGCAATACACATGGAAAACATAAAGGATCCTTTAATTAAAATAATACAAGAAATGTATAAACATAACATGTGTCAACTGAAAATTGATAATAAATCTTCTCAGAAACTTAGAACAAGCGAGGGTTTGTTAAAAGGCTGTCCCATGTCACCAACATAGTTTAAAATCTACAGAGACTGTAGTCTTAAGGCATGGTCTCATAAATGCAATGGGATGGGGCTAAAAATTAAAGATGGAGTTTATTTACGTCACGTACTATTTGCTGATGATAAAGTAGTTTTAATTTAAGACAGAAGATGCAAATTATATATGTAATAGAGTAGCAGTGGAAAGCAGAAACTAGGTATTGAAGATTATCAGAAAACAGAATACCTGACTGATGATCTAGATGACTTATACATAGAGGGAAATAGCATTAAGGAGGTCAGTACTTTCTGTTTGGGATGCATTTTAGAGATGGAGGGAAAATTAGAGCTAGAAATTAATAAAAGAATTAAGAAAGGAAGGAAACTCATTGGGATGCTCAACTTAATCTTTTGGAGCAGAAATGTAATAACCCAAAGCAAAATAATCGTATATAAATCAATATTAGAGAGCATAATTATGTATGGAATGGAGACATGGATTACTAATGACACACACACACACACACACACACACACACACACACACACACACACACACACACACACATATTTAAAGAGAATTGAAGTGAAAGAATACATGACATGATCGATGGATGGAAGCAAGTTACAATGGTATGGGCATTTAAGAAGAATGGAGGAAGCCAGAATACTGAAAATTATCCAGGAATGGGAAATGAAGAGGAAAGAAGGACACACTAACTGGCTCCAAAATGTACAATGAACAATGAAAAGACTTGACACAGGGGAAAAAGATATACAAGATCAAAACAGCTGGAGTGACATCCGGAGAGATTAAGATCCTATGTAATGATGTAATAATTTCTGGGTATTTGTTACGTCGACAAAACCATGTGTATAGAGGTAAATCTCAATTAATTAAAAAAATTTGATGGGGAGGAGAGTTTCAATCCCATTGGTAGGATGGTATTGTTATTTCTCTCCTGAAAGTGGGAAAAGACCCTCTTATTGTACTTATCATTGCAGTGGATGCTCTGAGTAGCCTCGGGCTCCTTTTTCACTCTGCATTACAGCACATTTTTAAACTTTAGTGTACATATTTTATCTATCCGTTTATTTAAGCTAATTAGTTTGTAGTCTGTACAATCTGCTTTTTCTCACATTTTAATTGTACTGAAAATGTCTACCTTCCTTGTTATATTCTTCAGTGACCAGCTAGAATTTTTTTTAGGTGCCTAGATTTTGCCATTTTCAACTATCTGGCTACAGCTAGTGTCACACTCACTTTTAACCATTAAGACATTTTCACAACCCTAGAGCTGACAATTCTCCTTTTCTTGCTACATATGTTTTTACGAGAATTTGCAGTGAGGGACTAATAACAAAGTAGTTTAATCTCTCTAAACCCATAACCATGATTGTTATAAAATAATGATGCTCTCCATACTACCCAGCCGGCTGGAGTGGCCAAGCGGTTCTAGGCACTTCAGTCTGGAACCGCGTGACCGCTACAGTCGCAGGTTCGAACCCTGCTTCGGGCATGGATGTGTGTGATGCATTTAGGTTAGTTAGGTTTAAGTAGTTCTAAGTCCTAGGGGACTGACGACCTCAGATGTTAAGTTCCATAGTGCTCAGAGCCATCCATACTACTCAACAAAAGTGAGCTACAGGTCACTTAGAAACAACAAAGTAAGAAAGATCCAAGCAGCTAAGTGAGATTTCTTTGGGCTGTGAAAAGATGCACCAGTGTAGACAAATTAAGAAACACACACACTTAGAAGGTATAAACATGTTCAACATGAGGGGGAGTAATGGACAACAGAAGGAAATGGTGGGAGCATCTCAACAGAATGAACAGCGGTAGACTTCCTTACAAAGATACAAATTATAATCCAATACACCGAAGGAAGTCTGGGCAGGCCAGAGAAGAGATGGGTGCCATAACAAAAGCCTAATACTTGTTGTACAAAAGATAAGCATTTGACACAATCAAGATACCTTTCAACATACAACCACACCACAACCCTAACAGTTTGGCAACATTTGTGATAAACAAAAAGCATGGCCAATTTTTCAACTATTGTGTACATTGTGAATGTATAAATAACTTCATGAGCAAGTTGTTTGACTGCTACCACAGCAGATCACAGACTAAAAGGCTTCAAACTCACATGAACTGTTTATATTTGGTTCAGTAGGTCAGGCATTTGTGGAAACTTCTGCAGATGGTGGGAGAGTGGTTGGTGGTGTTGTTATCTTGTTACTGTATGATAGAGCTCAATCTATTACGTTTTTAAAGTCCTCTTGAAATAATTTTTCTGATGCTACAGAAAACAGTTCATGGTCTTTAAAATGCCATATTTAGCATCTTTAAATGTTGCAAGTTAGTTGTGTCTATCAGAAAATTCTCCACATTGTCTGCTATAACTACTGAGAAACTCTTCTCATTATACATATTTGTTCTGTATATGTCTGGGCGGGCCTGTCTTAGAATACTGTCCGTCGTTTAGTGTGTGTGTCACTTATCAACTTAACATAATGATTTTTCATATTATTTTACGGGACCTTCTATTAATGGAAAAATTCCATTTAGCTAGAAATATGTACAAAAAACAGAGGTCAGTGTAATGAGTTGTTCAGAATTTTAATTACAAAGAACTGTAAAACTTCACATTTGGAAAAGGTAGTTTTGTTTTTCATAGTTCCAGTGTAGATTGAAAGTTAAATAATAATTAGCTTGAAACTTAAGTTTGCAGCCATGTGATATGCACAGAAGCAACGAACAGTACAATCTTCATAAGATCATCAAGATTTTCTTCTTCTCCATGTTATGAACATGGCTACACATTGCCATGTTCTCGATAACAGCAATAAGGAACTGAAGTGATTTCTTCGTACTACTTTATCGAAGAGGACAAATGCATTCCATGAATAAAGTTCTATAGTAAACAACATTCCATTAGAACTACTGATAACCTTGGGAGAGCCAGCCCTGGCAAAACTCTACCATCTGGTGAACAAGATGTATGAGACAGGCGAAATACCCTTAGACTTCAAGAAGAATATAATAATTCCAATCCCAAAGAAAGCAGGTGTTGACAGATGTGAAAATTACCTAATTATCAGTTTAATAAGTCACAGCTGCAAAATACTAACACGAATTCTTTACAGACGAATGGAAAAACTGGTAGTAGCCAACCTCAGGGAAGATCAGTTTGGATTCCGTAGAAATATTGGAACACGTGAGGGCATACTGATCGTATGACTTATCTTAGAAAATAAATTAAGGAAAGGCAAACCTACATTTCCAGCATTTGTAGACTTAGAGAAAGCTTTTGACAATGTTGGCTGGAATAATCTCTTTCAAATTCTGAAGGTGGCAGAGGTAAAATACAGGGAGCGAAAGGCTATTTACAATTTGTACAGAAACCAGATGGCAGTTGTAAGAGTCGAGGGACATGAAAGGGAAACAGTGGTTGGGAAGGGAGTGGGACAGGGTTGTAGCCTCTCCCCAATGTTATTCAATCTGTGTATTGAGCAAGCAGTAAAGGAAACAAAAGAAAAATTCGAAGTAGGTATTAAAATCCATGGAGAAGAAATAAAAGCTTTGAGGTTTGTTGATGAAATTGTAATTCTGTCAGAGACAGCAAAAGACTTGGAAGAGCAGTTGAACGGAATGGAGAGCATCTTGAAAGAAGGATGTAATATGAACATCAACAAAAGCAAAACGAGGGTAATGGAATGTAGTTGAATTACGTCTGGTGATGCTGAGGGAATTAGATTAGGAAATGAGACGCTTAAAGTAGTAGATGAGTTTTGCAATTTGGGCAGCAAAATAACTGATGATGGTCAAAGTAGAGAAGATATAAAATGTAGACTGGCAATGGCAAGGAAAGCGTTACTGAAGAAGAGAAATTTGTTAACATAGAGTATAGATTTAAGTCTCAGGAAGTTGTTTCTGAAAGTATTTGTGTGGAGTGTAGCCGTGTATGGAAGTGAAACATGGATGATAAATAGTTTAGACAAGAAGAGAATAGAAGCTTTCAAAATGTGATGCTACAGAAGAATGCTGAAGATTAGATGGGTAGATCACATAACTAATGAGGAGGTATTGAATAGAATTGGGGAGAAGAGGAGTTTGTGGCACAACTTGACAAGAAGAAGGGACCGGTTGGTAGGACATGTTCTGAGGCATCAAGGGATGTGTTGTCGTATGATGCAACTGCTATTGACATTAACACCTCTGTATATCTCTTATATGTAGCCTTTGTTTCAGGGTTGACAATAGTAAGTAAAGATAAACATGTCCTTCTCATCATTTCATCAAATTCCTATTACTTTGCCTCTCTGAAAAACAGTTTCCTATTACAAAATAACGGAGAATGTCACAAGTTTGTACGAGCTGACTGTGATATCTGTGGGAAACTGACTGATAATCCTGCAAGTGGTTTCTTAAGTGTCATTATGATCAGAGTTGACTGAAGCACGTCTTTGTACATGTTTTAAGACCTGGTATCTTTCAACATGTGTCTCACTTAGGAACTTTCAAAGAATGGTTGTCTAGATTCTAAAGCCCCTTTTTAATTTTAGTAGTAGATACTGTATCCAACATCTCTTAAAGATCAAACTGTTGTCGGTCACTTCATCGGTCTGGATTACACAAACTACTGAATTTGTTTGTTGCATTATACATGGTCCAAATTTTATTGAGCGTTCACTGTGGACGGTTTACATAATTAGTAGAACAGAAAAGTAAAGGTACTTTCTTATATTTAAAAAAAATGGGTGAAACCTACAATCCTTTGGAATGTTGGTGTCACTAGCATCAGTGCTATTAAGTAATTTAGCATGAATGGAAACCTTAGAGGAGCTGGTGACAATACAGTAGATGAATCTGTACCATCCAGCTGATGAGCACATGCTAATTATTCACCTGATGAACTTTCATCACTTGCCTCATCTGATAACACATCATGTGTTGTCAAGCCCTCATGCAATGTCAGATCCTCTGTTGCTGCTATTTCTAAATGCATTTTGTAAACTACTATACAAGATGACAAACATCTCTTAATTTCTAATACATAAAACATGCATACACACAATGGGATCTCTAGTGGTAACAACTGCACCCAAATAATCGATGCTGAGCAAGAAGTATGAAGTGGATACTCTGTCTTCAACAATCAACTACTGGATAGAAACAGTAATATTTAGGACTCCATTTTTAAAGGGTTCTTGCAGAATTACTTCAATAAACTTGGGATTTTAAGTTTCCGATATATTTTAGAATAAAAGATAACACGTGACACAAGTGGTTAATGGTATTTATATTATTAACACATCTTTAATGACTGCTTCATTTTGTTAATATTTACATTCGATTCTCACATGTGCCGAGTCGTTCTCGAAATATAAGGAACTCTATAATTGAATTAATTAATGTTTTTTTTAAAACTGTGATTCAGTATTTTAAGTTTATTATTTGCTGTCTTTACATGGTTACAGTGTTGAGAGTGTACCTTTCTTTTGAAAGGAGATATGCTCTACAGATTATATCCTTGAAAACTGCTGTTTGATTTTCCATTAGAGAGAAGACTAAAAAGATTTGGGAACGATATGAAGATATTATGATGAGGTACATCGCAATGACTGATGAAGTCGTAGCTTTGAAAAGTGAGACTGGTGTTACGGAAAGAATGAGATTGCGTGCAGAGGAGGAAATAGTTAAACTTAAACAGGAGATTGAGAAGAAAGGTGAAGGTAATGTTTATCTAGCTTTCATCTGTTAGGAAATTAGACCCTTGTGCAAACTTCTGTTTTATTTTGCAAAATGAACCACACATTGTTGTTTAAGAAATATAATAAATGCAGTTTTACAGTAATTCTTCATGGAGTCAGAGTTTCTGAAATTTGCATGTCAAAGTTAGTTTCCCTTCTGTTGCTTCACTAATTTGTGAAACCATTTGCTGAACAGCATACATTATAATTTTATCATAAAGTTTGTTTTCTATTCTTTGACAACAAGTTTAGTTAGAACAGTAAGTGTCCTAGGCTGATGAAACTAACAGTGTCTTGACATAAGGAAGTTTGTCAGTGTATAAATTTTCAACAGTAATCTATGTAACAAATTGTTTATACCTAAAAACAAAGATGATGTGACTTACCAAACGAAAGTGCTGGCACGTCGATAGACACACAAACAAACACAAACATACACACAAAATTCAAGCTTTCGCAACAAACTGTTGCCTCATCAGGAAAGAGGGAACGAGAGGGAAAGACGAAAGGATGTGGGTTTTAAGGGAGAGGGTAAGGAGTCATTCCAATCCCAGGAGCGGAAAGACTTACCTTAGGGGGAAAAGAACAGGTATACCCTCGCACACACACTCATATCCATCTGCACATACACAGACACAAGCAGACATTTGTACTGCTTGTGTCTGTGTATGTGCGGATGGATATGAGTGTGTGTGCGAGTGTATACCTGTCCTTTTTTCCCCCTAAGGTAAGTCTTTCCGCTCCCGGGATTGGAATGACTCCTTACCATCTCCCTTAAAACCCACATCCTTTCTTCTTTCCCTCTCCTTCCCTCTTTCCTGATGAGGCAACAGTTTGTTGCGAAAGCTTGAATTTTGTGTGTATGTTTGTAAATGTATGCTAATAGCTCAAAACAAGTGTTAGAAGGATATTCAAAAAGTAAATGACATTAATTTATAAAGAAAAAGTGCAGGTATATAAAGACACGTTTTATTATATTCAATTAAAGCTACCACTGTCAGTTCTTTGTCCACGTAATTGCTTCCTACACACAACACTCTTGTCACATCAAGTAACAAGTTTTTCAGTGCCCTTGTTGTTGAATTCTCCCACCCATGAGCTAAATTGTGCATTGGAACAATCCTTTAATTCATTATCATCTTCAAACCACTGTGACCATAGCCGTTTCATTATCTGAAAAAGGTAAAAAATCAAGGTCTAAGTCAAGCATTTTCATTGTGAGAAATTCATTTGAGCAGTGCAGAAAACTGAAGCAGTTGGGAACAATTGAAGCAATTGGGAATCTCGTGATGGAAAACCAAATGATTAAACCTGAAGGTCCAAGCACTAGAAATGTTTTACAACAAGAGCCAAAATTATTGGCTGCGGAGTTTCTCGCACACAAAACTGGAATCAGAAAAGCACCTCCCACTGAAAATTAGAGGAGTTGAATGTGTGATTGAAGCAACACAGACTATACCCGAATTCAAACAGACCACACAGAATGATACTACTGCAGCAGCAGGGTAGGTAGCAATGCAGGACGCCACACCGACCATCTCAAAGGCAGCTCTTGAACCACAACAAACAGTCCATGTTGGCGCCACAGTTGTTTACACAGCAATCTGGCCTATCAAAACCTGCAGAACTGCTAAAAGTACAAACTCTCAAAAAGCACAATAATTAAACTGGTGCTTGTATACAAACATAAGAGTGGCAGTTCCACACCAAAAACAAATAAGAGGAGGGAGTTAGTGACAACAAACAAGCAGAAAATGAAAGGGGTGGGGGAAGTAGGCTGCCTGTAGAGAAAAATGTATCTGCGACACTGACTCAAAAACCAGTGTAACAAAAGGTGGATTTAAATATCGTTAAAGATCCTTTGATGTTTCCAGTGGACAAGATATTCTTAAGAGTGGATGGCGTAGGTACAGAACCCAGCCAACTGTGTACAGAGCCTGGAAGAAAAATAAAAATCAAGGACTCCAAAGACTTCAGTGTTGCTACTTGTGTAAAAGAATCCCATCAGAAATTCCCGTGGAAATGAAATGAGAAAACAACTGTTCAGTCTACATTAATGATCTTCTCTGTGGCTTTAACTCAAGCTAATTTAATGTTGGCTCTGAAAATTTATAAATTACATTTGATTTAAAATTTGCATTTCAACAACAGTTCATTTATGAATAAGAAGCAGTTATTCTTATCTTACAGGAAGTTAGTATTTTAAATTTGTCAGTTCCTGGGTTCCGTACATTAATAAACATAGCTCCGAAAGAAAGTACAGTTGTTTTATTAGGGGAAGGTATTCCCATAAATCATAAACTTAGGCCGCAAGATAAGTTTGACATTCATGGCTAACATTAAATAACAATAAAAAAGATATTTATCTGTTAGACAGGTCCCCGCAACCTGTTAATAGGTAGTGACTTTAACTGTGTGCTCAACAAAAAATACCAGTCACCGACTTTTAACTACTGCAAAGAGCCACACGAGTTGGTTCAGAATGTTAAACTGAAAGACTCTTGGGAATTAAAGTATTCCACTGTAGCGAAATATTTTCCTCGCCTCAACTTTGTGCAGCCAGCTAAATAGACTGCATTGTCTGATAATATAAGTGAACAGATTTTTGCTGTTGATGTGGTTCATGTGGTGTCACCGACAGACACCACACTTGCTAGGTGGTAGCCTTTAAATCGGCCGTGGTCCGTTAGTATACGTCGGACCCGTGAGTCGCCACTATCAGTGATTGCAGACCGAGCGCCGCCACACGGCAGGTCTAGAGAGACTTCCTAGCACTCGCCCCAGTTGTACAGCCGACTTTGCTAGCGATGGTTCACTGACAAATTACGCTCTCATTTGCTGAGACGATAGTTAGCGTAGCTTTCAGCTACGTCATTTGCTACGACCTAGCAAGGCGCCATTATCAATTGCTATTTATCTTGTGATGCATGTACTGTCAGACCGATGTTCACCAATTATGGATTAAAGTTAGCTATTCCAGAAGCTACGCACTATTTTTGCTACTATTAAGACCTTGTCCTGTTCCAGACCTCACGCCATCCTGCGTGAGCTTAAACGCGTGCCCTTCGGCCTCCCATCCTAGTGAATTGGCTGTCTTGCCAGTCCACAAAAGTTCTGGCCTGTTTTATGATTATTCTGCTCTTTCAGTAACTGTAAACTTACCAAGTGACATAGATGGCAGTGGATGTTAAACATTTCACACCTCACACACAGCGAATTATTCGATGTTATAAGTGACACTTATCACGCTTATCTATGCTCAAACAATAAATATTCGTCAAAATCAGAATGGTGGACCAGTTTAGCCAAAAGGAAACTTGGGCAACACCTAGTTTATTATGGGGCTCAAGAAACAATAAGACGACTTTTGTTACAACTTATTGAGAGAGCTATATGATACATCCAGAAATAAACTTGATAACAGCCAAACTATTGAGCATGGAACAGAAACAAACAAATTGAAACTCACAAGATAAAATCAAAACCCAAATCTCTTTAAGTAGCAACTTCTATGTTCCATTTCATCAGAGACCATATAAACGATAAATAGACTTCACAGAATGCTTGGAAACGGAAAATGGCAGCTTACTCACAAAGCAGAATGACATTGTCCAGAAAATTCAGCGACAATTTGAAACAATGTACTCTCATGATGAAACAGGCGACACGTCTGTAGGAGAAGACTGACTAGGCTGCATATCATGCAATGTGTGTTTCATGTTGTGCAACACAATACCTGTACAGCAACTGTGTGCCACGTGCTTAACCATACAAAAGGCTCAAAACTAATGCAATGGTTGTGGTAAGAGTGCTGTAGCTCCAGAGCAGGAGGTTGTGGCACCTGGCGTATGGTGCGAGTTTTGAGTGCCTCCACGCTCCAGGGTGGAGGCGTATGACACCCATTGGCTATGAAGCTGTTGGACAACACAATGGCCCAGGGGCCATCAAAAACCCCACCCCCCTTCACACACACACACACACACACACACACACACACACACAAAAGTGTTTTACAACAGGAACAGTACAAACAAAAAAGATCACCGTGGACAGTGGATCACTCGGCTCATGGGTGAAAAACACAGCAAATTGCGCATTGAAATATGAACTGCAGGACAAGTGAACGTTGACATTTCACACACACACATTGTGATCCATGGATTCCATTCCTGTGTCACGTCAGGCTGAGTGTCAGCAGTATATTGAAGCTGGCAGCATTTTTTGCTCTGCTTTGGAGACTGGAGAGTATCGTGGCCGGAATGATGCGTGATGTCCCCCCTCAAATGTGCTATGTGCACCTGTCCCCTAGTGGTTCGCATACCAGTGCTGCTTCAGCAGTGTGCACAGCTGGCTGGCACTGCAGCACGCACCACCTTGTGTAACGACCTCAGAGCAGGCAAGAGTACCCATTGAATTTAAGTATGTTACTAAACAGAGGAAAAGAAAGTAACAAGGATTCACTGACTAGCAGTGATCAAACAGGGAAGAGTTCAGCACCGAACCCCACAGGCATGTGGCATGTGGTGTTTGGGAGGGTTCACTACCTTGACACCTTGCACTGAGCCCAAGTCCACCTTGAATGAGGCCACAGCCTGTAGAGGGTACCAGGCCTCTAGCGGCTGGTACGAGCATTGGCAGAACACCTCCTTCAAGTCGGGTTGCATGAGAGTGCAGCTTCAAGTGGGTGGTAAACTCTATCTGAGACTAAATATGACCACAAAACTGACAGCAAGCAAGTACCGTGAGGGAAAGTTGAAAAGCACTTTGAGGGCTACAAAGAAGGAAAAAGAGTGAATTTTTTCTGGGAATTTTTTTTTTTAAGGCAGAAGACATTTTAGAGTTAATCAACAAGTTGCCACCACAACACAGAATACCTGGACTCGACGGTATATGAAAAGAGTTTTACCTTAAGTTGTGGAGTATCATTGGCACAACTTTTACTGAAATTTTAAATGAAATTATGTCGGGAGGCACTCTTCCCATTAGGACCAAAATGGGTGAAATTGATCTAATGTCAAAGAAAATATACAACTTCTGCCCACTAACTTTACTAAACTTAGATTATAAAAAGATTGCCACAGCAGTTATAGCAGAATTATGTCCCTCCTTGACAAAGTAGTGAAAATTCAAAAAGCCTGCCTTCCAAGGAGACCTGTCATGACCCTAATTTCTGAATACTGTAACATTATTTCATAGTAGTGAAAATTCAAAAAGCCTGCCTTCCAAGGAGACCTGTCATGACCCTAATTTCTGAATACTGTAACATTATTTCATAGTTGCCATAACTAACATAAAATGAGCTTTACTTTCTGTTGACTTTTGTGAGGCTTTTGACTGTATCAATTTCCACTATTTAGAACAGGTACTGAAACAAATAGGGCTTGAAGAAAGGGCTGTAAAAGTAAACTGGAATTTGATAACAAATCACTACAGGGATTGTACGAGGGTCACTCCAAAAGAAATGCACACTATTTTTGTAAAAATTCAGTTTTCATTCTGCATGTGTGCATTTCTTTTGGAGTGATCCTCGTATCAACAGATACATAACAAAGGTGATTCAGATACAAAAGGGTGTACCACAAGGCAGTCTGCTTTCAGTGTCACTTTTTGTGTTGTGACTGGAGCCACTACTCAGGAGACTGAACGGAAAACTAACTGGTGTGGCTATGGTTTTCATAAGTCAAGAGAACAATATAGGAAATAGGAAAACTGAAAACTGAAATTGACAACTACAGTGCAGCCTCTAGAACAAAAATAAACTAGGGAAAATGTGTAATATTAAATGCCAGAGGTTTTGGAATTGTTGGTGTACTGAGGGTGCAAATGGTAAACAGCCACGACACACTAGGAATCATAATGGTAAATGGCATCCAAAAACTGAAAGCACACAACAAACTAAATACAAGGTGCCTTAATAGAAAACAACTGGTAAAAAAAAAAAAAAAAAAAAAATCAGGATTGTGACTCAGAGGTGTGTATTCAGTTATCAAACTGCAGGCCAAAAAGACAATACAAATGTCCAGAAGGTGTGTGCGACCAGGCCATATCTTCAAGCTAAATTACAGTGTGATCATAAAATCAAGACAGGTGGGTAGCTTAGAATAAATAGATATCAGAAGGAAGACGACTGCACTGTGTGTAAAACGAACCACTGTAGTGGTTAACAAGGAGCCAAGCACCATCACATGGAAGCTTTCCAAACATTGTGCACACTGAAAGTATAAAACCGCCCATTGACATAAGCAATATAAATTTAAAACTTAAATGTATCATAGAATTTTACCTGGAAGAGAGTTCCCTTGATAACATAGCACGTCACAAAAAACAGTATTAATGACAAAGACCTTGACTGATGAATGAAAGAAGACAGATAGCCAAAACCTTGTCGAACTTACGCACCCAAATATCACATGGAAAACAATGTGGGAAAATTTTAGCTTGAAAATTCATTCATCAGAAGTGGTTTCAACTTCATGTAAAGTTGTAAACAATACTGTTGCAACTAATGGAAAAATTTAACCTTATTGAGTGAAGTGATATTGACAAGTGGCTCAAATGTGATATAAAAGTTGACTTGCTATGGACAGTTCATGAATTGGAAGTTGTCCAGGAAGAGATTAGCATTATTCACAACAGACTGCTTATACCAACAACATACTCCTCTGGGCTGACTAGGTGTACTACCCAAAAACGAAAAAAAACTCTTATTTATGTGGATTTGGACATTATGTGAAAACTAAGTCATAACAAAAATGGAGACAACATCTACAAATTTCAAGATTATATGGAAACAGTGTATTGGCATAGGAAATGGTTGCCAAATGTAAAAAAAAGAATTCTCTAATATGTTATCAATATTAATTGAAAAATAAGGAATTGGATGATATACAAAAGAAAATAAGCTGGTAATGTAGACATTCATTTGAAGATTTTTAAAAAAAGTAACGTGTATATTTCATCTTCATTTTAATGTTGTTGAAAATAGGTGAATGTAGGAATAATGTAAATTCAGGAAGTATATACATTGGTTTTGACAGTATATGAAATGAATAGATTGCTGCTCACCATGTAGCAGAGATGTTTATCACAGCCAGGCACAGCAACACATAAGCATTCAGGCGGATCATCTCCTCCTGAAATAGACAACATACACACATACATTCTCGCAGCTCTTATACATACAGGGTGTCCAGAAAAGGGCTCCCTGATTTTAAAATTAAATATCTCGAAAACAAAGATCGATAGAGGAATGCAGTAAATGGTATGTTTATTGTGAAAGCTGTAAGAAGTTTATACAGCAGTTTGAAATAAGTTACAAAAGCTGCTAACAGATGGCGCTGTACAGCTCATATCAGCATACATAAGTGAAATAATTGTATGAAAACAATCTTTGCAAACAATCACATCACAATGTTTTCTGTAGGGAGTGCCTAAATTGTTGGCGACACCCCAAATCGATTTCGGCTTCCCGACCAGTGTTCGGTTTATACTGTGGAGCTTTACGCTGTTCTCTAGGCTGTCCACTACATCCTCCGCCATCAGCGGATACAGTATGTTATCTGTTCAGATTCTCTCAGCTCTCTCCTCAGTCTCCAAGCTCTGTACCCTTTCCACCCTCTGGTCCACCGGATTCAGGACTGCCTGCACTTGCTCCATTTGGGGGGTGTCTCTGTGGCGTTCCTCTGGCTCCCAGGACACGTTGGTATTTGTGGCAATGAGGCGGCCGATATGGTGGCCAAGGCTGCAGTCTCTCTTCTTCGGCCAGCTATTCGATCAATTCCATTCGCCGATCTACGGAGCGTTTTATGTCGTCGTGTTGTTCTTCTATGGCACGCACATTGGTCGACACTTCCCCATAATAAATTGTGGGACGTGAAAGCTCTTCCCTGTGCTTGGACCTCTTCCTCCCGAATGCGTTGTCGGGAGGAGGTAATTTTAACTAGACTCCGGATAGGGCACTGTCTTTTTAGCCATCGACATCTTTTAAGCGGCGATCCTCCCCCACTCTGTCCCCACTGCTCTCAGCTGTGGACGGTAAGACACCTTTTAATTGAGTGCCCCATTTTACTCCATTACGCGCCCGTCTACAGCTGTCGCCTGATATATCGTTCATTTTAGCAGATGACACGCTCTCGGCCGATCGCGTCCTCGAGTTCATTAGTGCCAGTGAGATGACGTCAGTCATTTGAAGCTCTTTTTGGGGACAACCAACCCCTTTCTGTAGTGGATTTTTACGCTTTCCTTCTGGTTTTAGTTTCTCCAGTTTTTTGAGTTTCGTTCCCATTGCTGCTGCCTTCCATTTTCGTTTTTTACCGTTTCCTAAGTCACAGACTGGGCGCTAATGACCATAGCAGTTTTGTGCCCTTAAACCAAAACAAAAAAAACAAAAAAAATCAATGTTTTCAAAATGTTCACCATTGGCACTACAGAGGTGGTGCAAACGAAGAATGAAATTTGCCATCACATTTCGCAATGTCTCAACCGAAATGGATTCACATGCCACAGAGATAGCCGATTCAAGCTCGTCCAGCGTGGCGGGATGCTTCGGGTAGACCATGTCTTTCACTGTGCCCCACAAAAAAAAGTCACAGGGAGTCAAATCCGGCGAATATGGAGGCCAATCCATGCCTGCACCAGTAAATGCGGGATATTCCAAAGCAATGTCTCGATTCCTGAAGTATTCCTCAAGAAAACGAAACACTTGTTCGGTCCAATGTGGTCGGGCTCCATCTTGCATAAACCATTCAGTACCTGGTCGATCCTCTAACGCTTACTGTGTGGCGACAAATTGTTCCAAAATTGCAACATAACGTGCACCAGTGACCGTTTCTCGAATGAAAAAAGGGCCAGTAATGCCTCTGCTGCATACTGCAGCCCACACAGTAACTTTAGGAGAATACAGGGGTTTTGCTTCACACCAATATGGCTTTTCGGAACCCCAAAATCGCCAGTTCTGCTTATTCACGTATCCATTCAGGTGGAAGTGTGCTTCATCTGTAAACCAGATGCAGCCAACATCAAATCCTTCACTATCAATCATTGTGAGCATCTGATTAGCAAAGGCAACCCTTTGTTGCACAGCTCGTACAGGTATGGCCTGGTGCGTTTGAATTTAGAATGGAAACATGTGTATGCTCTTTCTCAGTATTTTCTACGTGCTGGAACACTTCACACCAGTCTCAGATGCAATTCTACGGACGGATGACATTGGATTTCGCTGAATATTTCCAGAAACTGTGGCGATATTTTCAGGTGTAACTGCGGTTTGCTTGCGGCCAACATGCCCCACTTGATCATCAGTTACGCTGCCTGTTCTATGAAATTTTGCGAAGAGCGTACGAATGGTTTTCGCATCAGGTCCTTTTGTAACATTAAATCGTGCTTGAAAACTTCGCCTTGTTGTTGTAGGACTCTCTTCTAACCTGTGGTACTCTAGCACCAAAAAAACGCGTTGTTCAGTGGAGTACATGGTTTTAATCTCTTCCTTCGGTACGCTAACCTCCTTTCACGTTTCAATAGTGGAACTGATCGCTCTGGGCTTAGGATCACTATTTATACTAGGCATTACGTATGGCGATTACAGCGCCATCTGTTAGCAGCTTTTGTAACTATTACGAGGGCAGTTCAATAAGTAATGAAACACATTTTTTTTTCTCGGCCAATTTTGGTTGAAAAAACCGGAAATTTCTTGTGGAATATTTTCAAACATTCCCACTTCGTCTCGTATAGTTTCATTGATTTCCGACAGGTGGCAGCGCTGTACGGAGCTGTTAAAATGGCGTCTGTAACGGATGTGCGTTGCAAACAACGGGCAGTGATCGAGTTTCTTTTGGCGGAAAACCAGGGCATCTCAGATATTCATAGGCGCTTGCAGAATGTCTACGGTGATCTGGCAGTGGACAAAAGCACGGTGAGTCGTTGGGCAAAGCGTGTGTCATCATCGCCGCAAGGTCAAGCAAGACTGTCTGATCTCCCGCGTGCGGGCCGGCCGTGCACAGCTGTGACTCCTGCAATGGCGGAGCGTGCGAACACACTCGTTCGAGATGATCGACGGGTCACCATCAAACAACTCAGTGCTCAACTTGACATCTCTGTTGGTAGTGGTGTCACAATTGTTCACCAGTTGGGATATTCAAAGGTTTGTTCCCGCTGGGTCCCTCGTTGTCTAACCGAACACCATAAAGAGCAAAGGAGAACCATCTGTGCGGAACTGCTTGCTCGTCATGTGGCTGAGGGTGACAATTTCTTGTCAAAGATTGTCAAAGATTGTTACAGGTGATGAAACATGGGTTCATCACTTCGAACCTGAAACAAAACGGCAATCAATGGAGTGGCGCCACACCCACTCCCCTACCAAGAAAAAGTTTAAAGCCATACCCTCAGCCGGTAAAGTCATGGTTACAGTCTTCTGGGACGCTGAAGGGGTTATTCTGTTCGATGTCCTTCCCCATGGTCAAACGATCAACTCTGAAGTGTATTGTGCTACTCTTCGGAAATTGAAGAAACGACTTCAGCGTGTTCGTAGGCACAAAAATCTGAACGAACTTCTCCTTCTTCATGACAACGCAAGACCTCACACAAGTCTTTGCACCCGAGAGGAGCTCACAAAACTTCAGTGGACTGTTCTTCCTCATGCACCCTACAGCCCCGATCTCGCACCGTCGGATTTCCACATGTTTGGCCCAATGAAGGACGCAATCCGTGGGAGGCACTACGCGGATGATGAAGAAGTTATTGATGCAGTACGACGTTGGCTCCGACATCGACCAGTGGAATGGTACCGTGCAGGCATACAGGCCCTCATTTCAAGATGGCGTAAGGCCGTAGCATTGAATGGAGATTACGTTGAAAAATAGTGTTGTGTAGCTAAAAGATTGGGGAATAACCTGGTGTATTTCAATGCTGAATAAAACAACCCCTGTTTCAGAAAAAAAAAATGTGTTGCATTACTTATTGAACTGCCCTCGTATTTCAAACTGCTGTATAAACTTCTTACAGCTTTCACAATAAACATACTGTTTACTGCTTTCCTCTATCGATCTTTGTTTTTGAGATATTTAATTTTGAAATCAGGGAGTCCTTTTCTGGACACCCTGTATGACCACTGTGTCTGTCTGTCAAGGCCAGACTATGAGCAACTGCATGTGATGGGACAAGCAACCTGGGTGGTGGGAGTGAGGTGGAGGCTGGGATGGGAAGAGGGAGGCAGAGCAGGGTACGGCTGAGGTACAGTAAGGTGCTGCTTGTGGAACCAAATGGGGACAAGATGGAGAGAGGGTTGGGCATCTGGGTACAGTCAAGAGGTTAGACAGAGGGCATGGTTAGGGTGGAAAAGCCGAAAAGTAAAGAGACTGAGGGTGCTTGTGGAATAGAAAGCTGTGGAGTGGGAACAAGGATGGGATAAGCGGGTGGAGGACAATGTAATAGAAGACTGAGGCAAGCAGGATTACGGGAACATGGGATAAATTGCAGGGAGAGTTCCCACCTGCTCAATTCAGAAAGCTGATTTTATAGAAGTATCCAGATGGCGCAGCCTGTGAATCAGTGATTAAAATGGAGAAGAACATCGTGATGGACAGCATGCTCAGCAACTGCCTGATCGAACTATTTCTTGGCCACAGTTTGTCCATTCATGTGGTTGTCATGCCCCTGTAAAACAAAGCACAGTGGTTGCAATCTAGCTTATAGATCACATGACTGGTTTCACAGGTAGCCATCCCTTTCATGGCATAGGTGATACTTGTGACCAGTTTGGAATAGGTGGTGGTGGTGGTGGTCGTCGTCTTGCATCTAGGACTATTACAGGGGTATGAGCCATGGAGCAAGGGGTTGGGAGCAGGGGTTGTATAGGGAGGAGGAGGAGGATATTGCACAATTTGGTGGGTGGCAGAATACCACTGTGGGAGGTGTGGGGAGGATAGTAGGTAGGACATTCCTCACTTTAGGGCACAACAAGATGTAGTAAAAATACTGGTGGAGAATGTGATTCAGTTCCTGCAGTCCTGGGTAGTACAGAGTCTCAAGGGGTACACACCTCTGAGGCAGACAGTGGGACTTCGGGAGGTGGTGAGCGTCTGTAGAGAAAAGACATGGGAGATCTGTTTCTGTCCAAGATTGGGAGAGTAATTATGGTCTGTGAAGGCCTCAGTGAGACTCTGGGCATATTTTGAGAGGGACTGCTTGTCACTACTGAGAGCAGTGGCTCCTGGTGGATAGGATGTATGGAAGGGACTTCTTGTTGTGGAATGGGTGGCAGCTATCGAAGTGGAGATATTGCTGGTGGTTGGTAGGTGTGATGTGGATGGAGGTACTGATGCTTACTACCTGAGGCCCCATCTTACTGTTACTCGCTCCTGTGAACGGGAACGCGTTATGCAGATCTTGGTGCCTCTCGCGTCCATCTAGAAAAGATAACCTGAAGATGCCTAAATAAGGCGAAACGCGTCGTTGAAAAATAAAAAACTAACATTGCAACGAAGACTGTTTTTAACCAATACTGATGTAGTCACCTTTGAGGTGAAAGTCAACATCAAGGAAGAACCAGGTGAAGCGAATGGGGGAGAAGGTGTTGAGGTCCTTGGCGGAATGTGTATAGGATGTCCTCACTGTGTCCAGATTTCAAAGATGTCATCAGTGAATCTGAACCAGATGAGGGGCTTTTTAAACCATTAAGGGAATACTTACTTCAGTGTGCTACATGAATTTCAGCTAGATATGTCTAAGTGTACTTGAGAAAAAGGAATGTTAACCAACGGATGGACAGTGTCTGATAACAAATGATAAAAAGGTTTCGTCATGTGACATAATTACAGAGTAACAATTTCCAATATTTTTTCCTGTGGTTCTAGTGTGATACCTTGCTTCTTGCCGAATTTCATGATTTTCGGTCAACGGGAAGTATCCTGTAGGTTGTGATGAGTGAGTTTTTAAGTATCAAAAATGTGACATTAATGGTTGATTCTTTTGTGTGCATTGTTTCGGAAGCATATATTTACTGCACTGCCAAGGGTCTGTAGCCACTACGTAGCTCCATTCTATTATTGATAGACTCGTTCAACTTTATTGTGAAGCAATGAGCCAGACATTAACATAGAACATCTTAGACAAAAACAAACACAAAGCAAAGAGTAAATGATTATGTGCACACTGGAGTCTTTGCCGCTGCCCCTGTACTGTGCACATGCAACTATTCGTCTGCGTGCTCCCACACAGCCCCCTCCCTGAACGGCGGAGCTCCAGGAATGTGCAAAAACTTGTACCGAACCCTTCGCCTGGCTCTTGTGCAAATTTCCAGCTGTACTTCCTCGATCGTCGTATCCTCTCGCAGCTTCATCCGGCTCGCTGTCCTACCATCCGTTGCACCCTGAAGGGTCCCCTCGTCTTGCTTTAGGCCCACCTCCTCTTCTTGTCTTACGTCTTCTAGCAGTAAGTGAGCCAGCTTCACCCGGTCTATTGACACAATAATACTCTTATCGCAAACTAGGATAGTCATGGCCTGGTCCGTACGGTGTAGTACTTTATAAGGTCCCATATATGGCAGCTGCAATGGAGTTCTGACTGTGTTGGGTCGCAACATTACATGCAAGCATTTGCTCAATTCTCTATGTACAAACGATGGCCTAACACCATGCCATGTCACTGGTTGTGGCCTAAGCTCGGCCAGTTGAGCCCTTCCTCTTGTTAACAAGTACAGTAGGTCCATCTCGCCTGTACTCTTCTGAGGCGTAAGGTTTCCCCGTATACTAATTCCACTGTAGATGCTCCGGGATCAGGTTTGAAAACAGTGCGTAAGCCTAGTAACACTAGTGGCAATGCTGCTGATCAATTCTTGCCATGGCACATTAATGCGGCCTTAAGTGTTCGGTGCCAGCGCTCTACCATGCCGTTGCTTTCCGGGTGATAACTTGTGGTACGGTGACAGCAGAACCCGCACATGTTTGCCATCTCCAGGAATAAGGATGATTCGAACTGACGTCCTTGGTCTGTCGTGACATGTACCAGACATCCGAACCGTGCTATCCACGTCGTCAAGAATGCCCAGCTGACTGCCTCTGCTAATATGTCTGAAATGGGGATTCCTTCTGCCCGTCTCGTAAATCTGTCAGTTGCTGTCAATAGATATCGATAGCCTTCAGACATTGGCAACGGTCCAACAATATCCAGATGCACATGTTCGAAATGACCAGTTGGCCCCTGAAGTTTACCCACTGGCTTCTTCACACAGTCTCAGCAGCTGGCATCCGTCCTTTGGATCAGAAGGTCGAGGTTATACAGCAGATGCCTTGTCTGTTAGATTTGCAACAGTTGCGGAGGTTCCTAGGTGTTTTAAATTTTTACCGCAGACATCTGCCAGGGTCTGCGGCTTTACAAGTGCCACTCACGGAGCTTTGGCGGGCATGAACATCGCTGGCAATCCAGACATGTCTGCGCCCATTTCCAACAGTCTCTCTTAATTCCTGGCCACACGAAATGCTCAGTCATTAATTTTACGCTTGCTCTGGGTCCCGAATGAGCCAAACCATGTAACCCTTCGAATACTTCCCAGCGCAAACTCTCCGGCACAAAAGGTCTAGGCCATCCCTGTGAGGTATTGCACCATAACTGTATTGTCTCACCTTCTGGACAAAATTTTCTTAACTTAAACCCGGTGGGCGTGCTCTGCCGAGAAACTTGCAGTTGTGCATCATCCTTCTGCTCTCTCGCCATTGTAGCATAGTTCACTGAATACTTTATTGCCACAACATGTGAGAAGTAATCTGCCACCATATTCTCTGCCCCATTAATATGTCGTAAATCAGTAGTAAACTGGCTTATATATTTCAGTTGAATTGTTTAGGTGACAAAGTATCTGTACGCTTGCAGAATGTAAAAGTGAGCGGTTTGTGATCTGTAAACAATGTAAATGGTCTGGCTTCCACGTAAGGCTGGAAATACCTTATGGCTTCGTAAGCAGCCAACAGCTCTCTATCGTACGCTCTCCAATTCCGCTGTGGGTCTGTGAGTTTCTTGGAGAAGAATCCTAAAGGCTGCCAGTGACCAGCAGTCCACTGATGCAATGCTGCCTCAATCGCCACCTGACTTGCGTCAACAATAATAGCTAGCTTCGCATCTTTCTCTGGGTGAACTAGTAAAACCGCTTGCTTTAGGCTTTCCTTGATCCACTCGAACGTGCACTGCATGCTTGATGTCCATTGTAGCTTCTGATTTTCATGCTCTTCGTGGAGGGCTGCTGTTGCTGAGAACCCAAGTATATCGTCTAAATAGGCGAAAGTGAAATCCAGCCCTCGCAGCACCTCATCGATGATATGTTGCCATGTCTGTGCAGCGTTTTTTTAACCAAATGGCACGCGAAAAAAGTCATAAAGACCGAAAGGTTTAGTGACTGCTGTCTTCGGTATGTCACTGTCAGCCACCGGTATTTGGTGGTATGCTTTTTTACAGTTGACTACACTGAAACATACAGCTCCAGCCAATTTATTTGTAAAGTCGCAAATGTTGGGAACCGGATACCGATCAGGTATCGTACGGGCATTCAACAACCTATAATCACCACAAGGTCTCCCACTTCCGTATTTCTTCCGCACTAAATATAGAGGCGAGTCCCATGCACTACCAGATCTTTGTATCACTCCCATTTCCAACATCTCTTCGAGCTCAGCTTTTGTGTCCGCAAATCTGTCTGAGGCCAACCTTCTCGGTCTGAGGGAGACCGGACGCCAAGGCACGGTGTTTATGTGGTGAATTGTATGATGGGCCACCATGGCTATCGGCTGCGCTGACAGTTCTCTAAGTCGGCATACTTCTGTCACTCCAACCGAACCGTGTACCTTCTCTGTGATTATTCCTACATGACCCTGCACCACCTCTTAGCCCCTTCTAAGCTGTGATAACCGAATGTCCACCGCAATACCGAATGAATATACAAAATCTGCTCCTAATACGCACTCTGCCACATCTGCAATGACAAAAGTCCTATGACAAGTAATACTAGGTCCTAAATTCACTTCTCTGACACAACTGCCATATGTCATTATGGGCTGTTTATTTGCAGCCTTGAGGCAAAACGATGTGCTGTCACTGAGGGAAGTACATTACGCCTTTGGCCAAGTGCTGACATAAGACCCCGTGTCTATCAAATAATAACACGAAGCAGTCACATCCCGAACATAAAGTCGCCGAGATACCGTTAATAAAGAAACATCTCTACTTACAGTCTCCATGTTATTTACGCGGCGAGCGTGACTGCACGGTAGAATGCACTTTGAGGGCTCGCTCACCGAATCGTCGATGATACCAACACAACTACTCCTTCCCGGCATCTCCGCTGTCCTTGTGTGTCAGCAGGACCTCCGAACCGGTAGCTCTCAATACCTCCATCTGCCTCTGCAATCCGTCTAGCTGCTCCTTGAGTTTTTGAAGTTGTATACCAGTAACAGCGCGCCGCTGCTTATTAATCGCCGCCGCTTCGTATTCTTCCGTCGTCGCCTCCACCTTCGCTATACTGAGGGAATTTGTTGGTTCAACCATCGCATGTACCCTGTCAGTGAGTTGGAGTAGTGCTTTGTCATTCGTATCTGTTATTCGCTGCCACAGCTGCTCTTACTGCAGACGGAAGCTGTGCTGCCCAAACAGAATGAAGTGTAGTGTTCGAAAATTCATTTTCTGCCACGATTCCACGCAAATGCCTCCAATATTTGGAGGGAATTCTGTCACCTCTACATTCACCTCGCAACACCTGGCAGATTCTTTGATCTAGCAATTTAGTAAGCCAGCTTATTAAAAAGCCCTTCAGTGTTGTATATTGCTGCGTTTCCGGCGGCCATCTAATTATCTCTTCAACCAATATTGCTGCCCTGGCATCCAGACTGTTTGCCGCAATCATGAACTTTTTCCGGTCGTCAGTTACCCGATTATGCATGAATGCCCGTTCTAACATGGAGAACCAAAGTTCCGGTTTATCGGCCAGGAACGGCAGCGGGCGTACTTTCATGCGTTGTCCCAGCGAATCTTCCTCTCATATGTGTGTTCCGGCCGCAGATTTTGTCCTGGTAATATCATTGTCTCGCTCCGCTGAATCCGTGATCATATTCTCTCACTTGCTGCTTGATTCATGTCTAGTAAGAATTTTCAAAGGGTGAAAACCCCCAAGTGGCACTACGATATGGAGTCCACGGTAATCTATAGGTCCTCTTACAACTAGATGGTCATTTCAGAGACAGGAAGAATCAAGGGCATGTCTAAAGTTTTAATGGGTGCTGACAAACTGCATGAGCAAAATATATGTAGTAAATTTAGTGCCTAGTAATGAAGTTAGCACTGTCACATGTACTGTGATGTGAATGGAAGCAACATGGGAATTCTCCTCCATATGAGTGGACAAAGGCTTCTTAAGATAACTGAAAATAAGGAACAAATTTGTTTTCCCATACACGTGCAATGTTGTTCTGTTGCATGCATGCTTTTCTGTTTGTGGAGTGTGATACATTGTACTTATCATATACCTCACTGTGTCATTTGGTTTAAAAATGTCATAGTTACCCCAAGGAAACACTTAGCTTGGTCAAGCAGGATGAAATTTCGTAACTTCTCAGTTTTGCATGTCACATTTAATTGCCCGTCTTTTGACTGCAGTTTTATTTTATGGAGCATATGGATTAGGATTATTGCAAGAGTGCATCACTGGTGCTTTTAAATACTTTTAACACCTTTGATATACAAAAATCATCATTTGTTAATGGAAACTAAATGTGTGCTGGGCTTATCAACTTTCCGTTCATGTAATCATGTGGGAATTTGAATAATGTATAGAAAATGAGAAGTATAGCAATACTACTCTGTGAGTGAATATGAATTTGTGTTAAGCTAAGTTGTACTGCCCACATTTACTTTCTTAACAATAATTTACCTGTAACTGAACGTTCTACTGTTTCAGTTCTATCACTTAGTAATTGTTTCGTTGCAAATGCACCTTCCTGTAAACCCATCTACTCAACTCTCTCTCTCTCTCTCTCTCTCTCTCTCTCTCTCTCTCTCTCTCTCTCTCTCTCTCCCCCCCCCCCCCCTCTCTCTCTCTCTCTCTCTCTCTCTCTCTCTCTCTCTCTCTCTCTCTCTCTCTCTCTCCCCCCCCCCCCCTCTCTCTCTCTCTCTCTCTCTCTCTCTCTCTCTCTCTCTCTCTCTCTCTCTCCCCCCCCCCCTCTCTCTCTCTCTCTCTCTCTCTCTCCCTCTCCCTCTCTCCCCCTCCCTCCCTCCCCCCCCCCTCTCTCTCTCTCTCTCTCTCTCTCTCCCCCCCCCCCTCTCTCTCTCTCTCTCCCCCCCCTCCCCCCTCCCCTCCCCTCCTCTCCCTCCCTCCTCCCCTCTCCTCCCCTCCCTCCCTCCTCCCCTCTCCTCCCCTCCTCTCCTCTCCTCGTACCTCAAATAATAATAATAATCATCATCATCAGGTAACTATATTCAGTGTGCAATGTTTTGCATTCTGTGTTGATGTAAAAATAAATCATTCATCTTATTTTACATTACACACTTAGAATTTCTAGATGACAAGTAAATTTTATTTGTCGGAAGTTCTACATTTTTATTTGAAAGTGGTTATTTCCTGATTTTCCTTAATGAAAACTACGCATAAGTAGATCCCCAGTGAAAGAAGTGAACACATTCACTATGGATTTTTGTAATTTGTAATTTTTGTTCTTTTGTAGGTGAACATAAAGAGGAGGATCTGATTCCAGTTGTTGAAAGTTCACTTCCACAGGAAATTCAAAACAAAAAGAAGTGCCGATTTGCTCCAGAAACAATTGAACCCTCTTCGAAAAAACTTGTTGCCAAAAAAGAAACTAACAAAATACCTTACTTGACTTCTAGCTAGTGTGTGTGTGTGTGTGTGTGTGTGTGTGTGTGTGTGTGTGTGTGTGTGTGACCTTTAAGTATTTCTAGAATTTATACATAATGTTTATTCCATGATATTGTATTAAACTAGTGGAAATGAGAATATTACATAAAGTTTTTGAATATTTCTCCTTGGTTGCCATTATCATGTAAGCCTGGTTCATTATAAGACACTTTCTCTGGCATTTCATTTAATTTCTACTTCTGAGAATGCTTCGTGTATGCGAAATAACTGGAGTTGTTCTTTGACTTTATATCCATGACAAAAGCCAGGTCCCTGCCTTTTAGCTTGTGAATTAATATCATGTGTTGTGTGGTGAATTGATGTACTGAGTGTAGACTGAAATGCCTATAATTCAGTGCATGTAGTACGGACGGACAGTATTGGGAAGGAGTTTTTATAACATTTTCTGAAAAGTGTCTGGAGCAGCTAGTTCGAAGACTCATGTGCCATGAAAATATTGCAGACCTTGTAGGTATGAACAGGTTGACATTACGAATAGTGCCAGAAAGACATTGATTAGTGATCATTCTGTCATCAGAGTGAGAGTGATTACTAAGGTTAATAAATCCATCAAGAAAGCTAATGGGAAATGTTCTTATGGTAGAAAGAGCCGCTATGCAATTGTTAGCATCCTACTTAAACAGCGAATGGGCATTATTTAGTTCAGATATGACAGAAAATGTATGGATTATGGGCAAAGTTGAAACATGACTGTAAATCATGTTGTGGAGAAGTATGTGCCGAGTTACTGGATTAAAAGGCTGGAAAGAACCCACTGTGGTTAATAACAGAGATTGGTGTACTTTCGGTTAGAATAAGAATGTGAAAATGTCAGCAAGCAAGAATTATTAGTAATTTTTACATCTGTAAAAAGACTGATGGGCAAAGTGTTCAAAAACTTTAGATCAACTCGCCTATCGACTCGATGTATGATTGATGCTCACACTGAATAATTGTAAGAAAAAGTGTTTGTGTTCCTGCTTCATTTGGTGTATTATTTATAACTGTAAGGTGAATGTAATATGTGCTACAAAGCCTTAAAACCCTTATATTCATTTTTAAACACCCTGTACTTAATATTTCAAAGTTTATTAATTATATGAATATTATTCCATATAAATTATTGATTTTTAAAAATTGCAGTCAAGCATATTGCTCATGGTTAGTGTATCACGCACACACACACACACACACACACACACACACACACACACACACACACACACACACACTGATTTCTCAGGGGAATTCTGCCCCTCTCCCCATCCTTTATCCTTAACATTGAATTGCTGCAGAATTCTTGAGCATATTCTAACTCTGATTATCATAAATTTCCTTGAGACAGAAAAGCTTCTCTCAAATATTTAAAAAGAATTATTTGTGTGAAACTCAGATGGCCATTTCCTTAGATAATATCCAATGACTCATGGATAAAAGGCAATGGCAGTCCATATTCCTATGTTTCTGGAAAATATAGGTTTGCAGACATGCAAGTGGCTCAAAGATTTGTTCAATAAAAGAACCCAGCATGTTGTCCTGTATAACGAGTGTTCATCAAAGGTAAAGGTATTGCGAGGAGGACTGCCACAGGAAAATCTTATAGGACCACTCTTGGTGTCTTCAAAGTGTGTTTCAGAGCCTTACACCAGACGTCTAGGGGAGATGATCACGTCATTGGAAACAACCTTTGTAGAGAGAAAATGTTGGCTGACACGTCGTGACAATGCTAGCCATAATTTATTATTGGTTATACCCCTGAGAGATAGAGTATAGGCCCTCTGTGGTTGTGTATGCAGTATGTGTGTTGCATGTAATCTAGGCATCTGCTCCCCATGAAAGAGGCTAGACTGAGCTCTGGATTTGCTTCTAAAATAACTTACTCCACTTAGCGAGACTCACTCGGGACTAATTGGTTAAAATCACATTTTCAATGTAATAGGGTAGATAGTATGGAGATGCAGGACACCTGAGTAGTAGACCTGGCTAGTTCAGTGAACTTCATCCCAGAGCCAACAAATCCAATAAAAAGAATTCCTAGCATTATCTGAATGTATCAGCTAACATTCTGTGTCCAGCAAAAGTTGCTCCCCATCACATCATCTAGCACCCCTAAGTGTATGATGCAGAGACTTTGAAACATCCTGTATTCATAAACGCTGTAACTGACAGGGTGAGCAACAATCTGCGACCATTTGCTGGTGATGCAGCATTGTATGGGAAAGTGTCATTGTAGTGTGACTGTGGGCCTATACACAATGATTTGTGACAATTTCTATTTGGTGTGATGAATGGCAGCTTGCTTTAAATGTAAGTTAATGCAGGTGAATAGGAAAAACAGTTGTGTAATGTTTGAATATATTATTAGTGGTGTGCCGCTTGACACAGTCACATCGATTAAATATCTAGGCACAACATAACAAAGTGATATAAACTAGAATAAGCATGTAAGGTTGATGTTATGGAAGGTAAATGGTAGACTTCATTTTATGGGGAGGATTCTAGGAAAGTGTTGCTAATCTCTAAAGGGAACAGCTTACAATAGATGTTGTTATAGATCTTATTTTGGTATAGCTTTAAAGTATGTGTCATTTAATAAGTTTCGGAACATTGTGTGGGGTAAAGATGATATAAAAAAATCTCTGTGCCAAATAGAGATATGTATGAAAAGAGATATGTACATATATCTGTATTCTAAAGTTTCCTTAAGCTGATATCAAATTTTTCGCTCTTCAACTAGCTGTCTTTCCCATCCATGATTCTCGGTGGATGTGTTGTGTGTACATCAGACTAATATATAATGTGTGTGTTTGTTTTTGTTCTATTTTTGATGAAGGCCTTACTGGCCGAAAGCTTAATTCGTGGCAGTCTTTTTGTCATGCCTATCTGTGACTCAGCATCTCCACTATATAGTGAGTAGCAAATTTTATTGTTACATTGCATCCTGGCTTTTCCATTGTTTGATTTTTAACTGAAGTAATTAAAATATATAAAACAGGGCATAAAAATTTTCTGCTTTATTTCTTATCTTTTGTTTTCTTTGTGACATGAAACAAATAATATTGCCAAGAGAAAGGCTCATAAAAGGATATGCATGGACGGAGAATAAAATTTCTGTGTACACTACAAAAAAAAAGTGAAGCCCATTTTATATATATATATATATATATATATATATATATATATATATATATATATATATATATATATAGAGGGAAACATTCCACGTGGGAAATGTCTGCTTGTGTCTGTGTATGTGTGGATGGATATGTGTGTGTGTGCGAGTGTATACCTGTCCTTTTTTCCCCCTAAGGTAAGTCTTTCCGCTCCCGGGATTGGAATGACTCCTTACCCTCTCCCTTAAAACCCATATCCTTTTGTCTTTCCTTCTCCTTCCCTCTTTCCTGACGAGGCAACCATTGGTTGCGAAAGCTAGAATTTTGTGTGTATGTTTGTGTTTGTTTGTGTGTCTATCGACCTGCCAGCGCTTTTGTTTGGTAAGTTTCATCATCTTTCTATATATATATATATATATATATATATATATATATATATATATATATATATATATATATATATATAGCTTGACATTGTTGGAGTCTAAGCTATATCCAGAGTGGATCTTTTTCTTCTTGAAATTACCTCATGCTATTGCTTATTTTTACATAATAGGGTCAGTGTGTTTTGCCTTGCACAAGTAGGAAACAATTTCAGAATTCTGTTCTGCGAGTTCTAAAAATTCAGTTAGCCTCAGCAAGGTGTCGGCAATTATATTTTGTTTACCTTAGATATACACTACATCGAATCTGAATTCCTGCAAGCAAATACACCAACTTGCCTGGTCTTCTGTGTAGCAATTTGCACATCAAGCGAAAAGAAAGTGCTTGGTGATCACAGTAGAATTTGGCATGATTTCCCCACAAATAACATTTTTATTTCTTAAAAGCCTACAATACAGAGAGAGCTTCACGCTCTATTATGGCACACAACTGCTTACATTCAGTAAGAGTTCTGCCTTGCAAAACTAAGTATCTTAGCTATTGTTTTCTAACGGTTTTCGAACGACAAGAGACAGCGTGGTATTGGGTTGCAAGGCACACATGTCCTTTAATTCAATTAACTTGTATGTTGTGTGTAGCTGATCCTCTTCTCTGGGTAATCAGCTACGTCAATCTCCCAAGAGCTTCTTCTCCAAAGACTATAGCTGGTTAAAAGAATTTATTAAAATACTTATCTATCCTTGAAATAATTTTGGTACACGTAAAATACTTTTCAGTTCAATCACTATATATTTTCAACTTTCACAGACAATAACTTCTGAAAGCTAACTTATTTCTTAAACATTAGACTCATTTACACATATTCAAATAACATGTGTTTTGCTTCGTTCATAGCCAAGACTTGAACTAACTCAAAAGTCTCTAGTCTCAGGAGTCCAATACATGACTGAACATAGAAATCTATACTCAATTTTCCATTAGTCTTTTTACAATCAACAGAGACACTAAGGAGCACAGATTACTACATGAAGTTTCCGTGTTCTTCTCAACCCCTACACAGAGACTCTGCGGACCGTACAGCAGGTACTTGTTTGTCGCAGTTCGGCTGTCTGGTCCATCTTTTTCGTGTAAACTTTTTTTTACCCGCACATACAAATAGGCGATACGCAGCACGGTGTCTTCATTTCTCCCACTCACCTCTAAAATATCGGGTGTTCGAAATGAGCTTCTTTTATGTTTTTAGTCAATTTGACATTGTCTGCTTGTGTCTGTATATGTGCGGATGGATGTGTGTGTGTGTGTGTGTGTGTGTGTGTGTGTGTGTGTGTGTGTGTGTGTTAGTATATACCTGTCCCTTTTTCCCCCTAAGGTAAGTCTTCCCGCTACCGGGATTGGAATGACACCTTACCCTCTCCCTTGAAACCCACAACCTTCCGTCTTTCCCTCTCCTTCCCTCTTTCCTGATGAAGCAATCGTGGGTTGTGAAAGCTTGAATTTCGTGTCTTTGTTTGTGTGTCTATCAGCATACCAACGCTTTCGTTTGGTAAGTTACATCATCTTTGTATGACACACACACACACACACACACACACACACACACACACACACACACACACACACACATACACACACACTCACTCACTTTTTTAAAGGAGTACTATTTCACCGAAATACACTTAACCAAGAATGATGGTGCATGTATTTACCTGGAAACTTTGTAGATAAATTCATTCTTTACACTAGAAACTTATGGGCGTCATTATGGTGTTTCTAAATGCACCAATAAGGTAAACATGTACTGCTACTCTCCCACCATGCGATGCCGAAGTCTCCCAGTAATTCAAAAATTTATTACTTGTCAGAAGCCAAAACACTCCAACAAATCAAAATTAATTGAACTGCATCCATTAGTTCCCACAAAACCTAAGGAATTAGTTGCATTGGGTGCTGCCAGACATTATCTAAAAGGAAAAGTGTGTGTTAAGTATGTGATTGCCTTATATGATAATTTTTTTTCCAAGTATGTTAAGTTGTATGCAGCGATGCTGGTGATTCCCAGTTGCATTATAAGGAGAATTACAGACAACTGTCTCCCAAGAGCTGCGGAGCTGCAGATACTTTCAACTGATAGTGCATTGTACTTCACAGAAAACAGACAACTTACACTTAAGTGGCAAGGATAAGTGTCTTTATCCTCCCAAAGATCTAAAGCCCCTATTATACGATGTGCCTAAACCGTACACCTAAGCACCAGCATCCCAAGCGTGCATATGTTAAATTGCGGACTGGTTCACGTCGACCTATTACACCATCCACGAGCGATATATCTGGCGCACATGTACAGTAGAAGGTAATAATGTGCGAAATGCAAATAGAACTGTCTGACCTCCTGTAAAGTTATTCTTTCTACCAGGCGGAACACAAGGGGGACAGTTTGATATATTGGTACATCATTCGATCAAATTATTTCTGAGCGCCCAAGGTTCTATTTAATAAGATATTATTTTTTTATCATAATTTACTAAGTTACTGCTATTCTCTAATGTAGGTTAGTACTGTTCTGAATAACAGACAAAACAATTAGTTTTATATTATGACACTTAGTTACACAGGTATATGTATATATAAATTTACATTCATACAGCATTTTGCACGTGGAGGACCCACTTGTTTTTGGTGGTATTGCCCTGGCAGTGAAGGAAATCTTTGGATTGGGCAGAACGATGATAACGGGAAACAAGATGTTGTTCGGTTCGACCCTGGCTGAAAAGAAGGGATGAAGGCTGGGGAATATATTGACTGCTTATGAAAGAACTGAGGCCCAAAGATCCGCAAGATTTCTGGAACTTTGTAAGGATGGACATGGCTTGTTTTGAGAAGCTGCTGTTTGTGACAGAAGACGGAATTTGCAAGTGTGGCAGTCATGAAGGAGGTCACTTTCTTGAAAGTAAGGAGCAAATCACATGTTTACACGTTTTGTGATCATACCAGCCTAGATCACGATAAAATACTGGTACGAGCCCTTTTATGTTGCAGTCTGATTGTACCATTATGTTTCCTGGTGACTGGGGAATCTTCTAAGAGTCTGGCTTTTAGCCACAGAATAGCACAGCCCGCCTTTCCAAAAGTTGTTGTGGTGCATCACTGCAGTTTGCACACTTTAAAGGGCCAGTACTTCTGTTAGTGCACTTGTGTTAGCACACAAGTACAAAACTCGTCTGTCGCACTGGATGAAACTGCACCCGGAGTTTCTTGCCTATCATTGCCAGTTTCTTTCCTGGCAGGCTGAAATAAAGCAAGAGATGAGTCAAATCAAACATGAACATTCATAAGCCAAGGCATTAAGATACTAATCAAAATAATTGTACAATGATATAGGCATGCTACTCAGAAATAAAAAATTGCCGATGTACCTTATTATGATACAGCGGGTCAGGCATACAACTTTCCTCGCTGTATGCCTGAATAAAGATGCTTAACGCCTCTTTGCTACATTGCATTTCTAAAATATGAAACAGCCAATAGAAAAAAAATACTTTCACAACCAGCTAGTATAAAAGAAAGTCTACTGCAAAAAGAAAAGAAAAAAAAATTCTCTGCATTTGTGAAAACCTAATTCTTGAAAAATGTGGAAAATCCCCAACACTAAAACTTGAAATTAGCCTCTAGCAAATAACACGCAGAAAGCACTGTGGAACCCCCTTCTTAGCATGGATGAGTTATAGCTTCCTAGTGCGCACGCACGGATAATGTGTCTGGTTATTTTCGTAATTACACCTGTTCTACTGCTAGATGGGTGACATGCTAGACCAGTACTATCCACGGCAGATTGTTGTGTAATACCCCCTTAAAGGAATTTGTACACTGAATGGATTTGCCAAAAGGTTAAACCAGCCCAAGAAGTTATTGTGCTTAAGTAGAGTGAGATTATTTCACTATTAATTATATTGTTACATTCCTTCCTGGTTTTTCCAGTGTTTGAGTTCTCTTTTGTTATTTACAGGTGTGTAAATAGAAATAAGGTAAGTCACTAGTTATGTAAGATTTTGTTCAGTGACAAAAGGATGTTGTGAAATAAGTAATAAGACAAATTTAATTGCCACAATGAAGATTTACTGCTGGAATACATACACCTTCCAACCTCAAATTGCTAAATATGGTGGGGAGAAATAAATGATGCAGCATTACAGTGAGAGGCAATGTATAAGTGCAGTAAAAGTTTGCATAACAGGACAGTGACTTCGGCACATACGTGAAGACAAAATGAATCCAACATACTGCTTAACATGACAGACACTTGGCTAACATTAGTATCATACACTAGGTAGAATATACTTTGAAAGATTATGAATATAAATTGATTACTAAAATAAATACTGAGGTTTACACTATAACAGTAAAGCTAATATGAGAGAGAACTAAAACAAGGAAATATTTTCATTGAAGGAAAGAAAAAGAACTAAGTTCAGGAAGATATCTACACACCAGGTTACTATTTGCAATATATGCACAGAAATCTACATTAGGCTCTATACAAAATAAACTAAGCATAATAGATAGGTAATGCGTGTTTGCTATGAAAGAATGAATAATTGAAGAGATATGCTTGTGCTCTGTATAAGCTATGAGGGGGGATAATGACGCTGCCTCATCTAAGAAGATAGCTATTAGTTTTGTGTGAACTCATTGTATGAATATGGAAGGGATGGAAAAGGTAAATCAAAGTGATGAGCATGGTGTTAATATTTGCACTCACAAATAAAGATTCAATTCTGAGAGTCAGAAAATGATGAAGTAAAAACAATTGCTTGCCGAATGAATATATGAGTGTGATAGTGTGAATGTTGTGTGTGAATATACAGCAGTTATGGTACACAAAACGATGGGAAATGAAATAGAGGTCCTGTACTACCATAGAATGCAAGGGGGTGTTGGACTGCCCATGCACTGAAGAATGCAAGTAACAATATGAACTCTAAATACAAGTGTTAAAGACAGTTATACCTTTCATGGCTTGTCTGAATGTCTTTCCATGAATATTTCTTTTGACACAACTTTTGTAGTAACATATTTACATATTGTACACAGAAGCTGTACCCTGCAGTGAAAACTATGAATTAAGTACACTGAAGTACAATAATTACAGGTACTTTTAAGCAAATGACGTTAATAAACTTGTATGACACAATGATGTTAGAATTTTATCTATAGTGCTGCTGACACCAAGTAAGGTTTGACGCAAAATTCAAACAAGTTTTCACAGACTCTGTGGCTCAATTATTGAGAGATATGTGAACGATGTCTAGCAGGAGATAACTGCTTCCATTCCTCGTCATAACTCCCTGTCAATTTGTAGACAACCTCCGGGTCGATTTCAGAGAGGTGTACCTAAGTGTAGTTATGCTTAGTTGCATTGGACATGCAAGAGTGAAGTTCCCTATTCCTTTTGTTAGCAAATTGGAATTAAAAACGCTTGAGTTAAATGAGGTGATGGTAGTAGTTCATGCATATCATCAGATTGCATATGTTACTTCTGTGGTTACATGTAACATGTTTTGTAAATTATTCATGTAAATAAAGATTACAGCATGATTTTAAAAGTTAAAGGAGGCACTACCTCATCATAAAAGTTGTTAATGTAAATGATTTAATAATGATGAAAATTAATATGAAATAACTTGTCACGGGAATGTTGCCTTATGACTTTTGAAGACAAAAACACCTCCTTAAATGTTATTCCATTGTGTTTAAGTATTGTTATGCAGAGATTGAAAATGTGGCAAATTCATGTATAAATTTGTATATAAGCAAAATGTACTAGCCCTCGTGTGTCAGTTAATGTTAAAATGTTTGTCTAGCTATAAGGAGCAAATTGTTGTTGTTATGTTTTAATTTCATTGTGTAAGTCATGTAAAATTTTACACACTTGTACAAAGACTTGTAAGGAAAACTCTGTATGAATAGGGACTTCAAGAAAAACTATCCACATATCATGTGTAGTGTGTGTTGAATCACAAATATACTTTTGTTTGAAGTATGATCATACTTGCATGTGACTACAATGATGAAAATGTTCTAAGTGCCTTTTGTAGTGACATTGAACGTCAAACGTAACTCAAAAGGGGTAATTAAAGCAAGTAATTTGTGGACTTAAGTGGAATATGGGTAGTTATCGATGTGGTGCCAATGACAGGGATGGCCTTTTGGACACAAATATGTGGACGTCGATGTGGTCTGTATAACCATGGTCGGAACGATACAGCTTCTCTGTTGCAGCATCAAACTTTTTAAACAAAGACAAATCAACATGCACTTGTCCTGTAGAGCCACCCATTGGGCACTACAACGACGTGCAATTTTTTGTCTACAAAGTTAGACTCGACAGTGAATTGTTCTTTGAAGTTGCACCAAAGGTACTGCGAGTCTCGCACAGAATGAACACTGTTTAACGTGTGGAGATGTGGCCATGTAAACTATTGGTGGTGGTTACACCTCAATAATGGAGCAGAAGACTAATTCAAACATGCCCTTTGCTGAGTCATGATCTGTCAGGAACTGAACATTTAAAGTTTCGTAAATTTAATGTAAATTAATAATAATATAATGCTGATATGTGTAGGGGATAAATAAGATACTTCTCACCACAAACAATGGGATCTGATCTCTAGCCAGACCAAAAAGTAATTTAAGTGGAATTTCTACATGACATTTGATTATTTATGTTATGTATTTTTGTAAAATGCATCAGTACAGTATACTGTCGTCCAGTAATCATGGGCACAGCCAGTATACAGTAGGGGGAGGGGGCTGTTGTTATCTTATTTTGGTTTAGCGATAAAGTATGTCATTTATAGTCATTTGAAGACTGTGTGGGCCAACGATGTGATACTAACATGCCCATGCCAAAAAAAATGCATGCATGAGAAGAATGACGAACATACATCTATAGTCTGTTTCCCCAAGACAATATCAAAATTTTCCCTGTTCAGCTACTGTCTCTCCGCATCTGTAAATCTGAGTTGGTGTATTGCGTGTGTATCTTCTGGAAAGGGAGGCATTTTCTTTCATTTCTAAATTGCTTCATTCTGAAAATGATTCCTGGATGCACCATAACACGCAAACTTCAGAACTCAAGACGACATTATGTACGACTGTGATTTACAACATTATTTATCACGGAGCTCGTCACGCTCTTCTACTTCAAGAAAGGAGACGTAAATATCACTTGTTCCAGGGCTTAATCTCAGCCGGAACGTGATCCAGCACCTCCCAAACTTCTTACCAGTTCAGCAACGGAGATTTTAAATAGTACACTTGTATTAAATCACAACATAACTATAATTTGCCGTTGCGCCAGAACAAGTGAACGTAACAATGGGTCGAAAAGGTGATGTGACGGGTAGGAGGTACTGTGCGCGCGTTGAGTATCATTCCAAAGTCGTGATCGGTACATATTGCCTTTCGTTGACGACTGCCAACCACCTCAGCGATGTAGTAGCAAGGCGACGTCTCGTGTGTGTCAATGAGAAATAAATAACGTAAGCCCTCTTTGAATGTGAACTTCTGTATAATGTGCTTTCACGAAATCATTTTATTCCGTGTCGTAATTTGTCATAGCTACTAATCAAATGTGCGTATGGAGCACCCATGACTAAAAGTTGGCAGCCTTTCGAGCTGATACGTCCCTTTGTCCACGGCAATCTTGAACTTTCAATTTTTATGTGCCCGCACCCTTGTTAGAACATGGTTGACGCTAAACAGTAGAGGGGAGCTCCCACGGGGGGCAAATTTGAACTCCCAATGCAGAACAGAGGTATATATGTTTGACCCATAAGTCAGTCTGTCTGCCCCAACATTGTTCTCAAATGAAAGTTCTAATTTTAAAGCCTTTTTCTTTATTTGAAAGCTGGTTTAGTCGGGAAGGTTCTTAGCTATATTTCTGAAAGTCTGTTCAGCCGTTTAAATTTCATCAGCTATATGAAATAAAAATATTTTCCTCCAGCGTGCTCTCCTGAAGTACGTTATGTAGTCCATAAGAACTACATCACGTTATGTAGTACCAGATTGTAGAGCTCAAAAAGATGTACCTAAATAAAAGAATACGGTTGAACGATAATAATGATTTATGTCTCCTGAAGCCGCCTGTTTCGGTACCTACAAAGCAGGAAAAGTGTGATTGTGACTCAACTGCGAAACACAGACATATATGCTCTCGCCGCCTTTTTGAGGTCTACAATTCATTACTAAATCAAATGATGTTGCTCTAATAGTTTAAGCAGCGTACTACAAGAGAGCGCGTCGGCAACCCACTTTCATGCGACTTGACAATTATAGCCACAGCTTATTTCTTATGCTACCTAAAGTAGCGAAATATATACTAATAGATAGTGAATGAATATATTTGTGAGTTAAAGAAACATGTAAATCGCGTAAGTTCTTCTCGAGTTATAATTGCGTATATGTAAGTATGTTTCTGAATTCAGTGTTTGTAGTCAAAGATTCAGACAGGTCGTATCTACAGCTTTTGCAACTTGTATCAGTTTACCTTGTTAGTCACCTTGCCTCACAGAGAAGCCAACAAATAATCCAACAGGCACTTTCGGAATTCACATTCAACAATATTACTCTTTCACTATATGTACGTCAGTCGCTTGTAGTTAAGTAGTTTTGCTCAGAACCAACAGCATTGTTTCGGTTTGTTCGTAGTGTTTATTTACACATTGTACCTGTGAGTGGACACGAGAGTTTAATAGTTATGTATACCTCCTCAAAAATTAGTGACTTCTTTAAACGTAAAATACAAAAAGTTATTGAGAGAAATGAAAACTGCAGTTTAGATGTAGAATCCACGACTTCAACTGTGGATGGACAAGAAGATGCAAACAACAAAGCAGACGATCCTCCTCCTACGTCATCGTCGCTAAATGAAAATTTCTGTAAGTATATGGATATGGACAAAACATCTATAAGACAGTAACAATAATTGTAATGATGATGAAAAGCCAGATTGTTGGTCTATCGAACAATGTACAGATTATAAAGCTAAAAACCGAGCTTAATTATTAGAAAAAACCTGGATTACCAAATTTGTAGAAGTGTATCTACACTAGGTGCTGAAAAAAACGAAAGGGTTAAAACTGAGTGAGCAGTGGGTTTTAGGAACTGTAAGCTCATATGGGACAAATAAAAACTAACGTCTCTTAGGAAAAAACTATTTGATCGCCGCACATCTCAAGCTCACGGTTTAGCGAACAAAATCCAGACTAACGAAGAAAAACATTACATTCAGAACATAGTTGCTTCTATGGTAAAGGAACAAGAAGTTGTTACTGAGTGTGTATTTCACACAGTGTATTAAGCAAGCAAAGTTAAATAGACCGTTTTATGAGTTTGAGACAGAAATTGATCTCCAAATTAAAAATCGTTTGGATATGGGCCGAATACTACATTCAAATGTTGCTTGCTCTGATACAGTGCTTCATATTCCTGACCAGATGACATCAGATCTAATAAATAATTTAATAAAGAGTGACTCCAAATTTTCACTTCTTTTGGATGAAGCCACTTCTCTCTCAAACAAAACTCCTTTAATTGTATACTTTAGAACCTTGTTAAAAGGAATGGAAAACCCCATAGCAATTTTTGACTCTTTTTGAGCTAAATAACAACAGCAACTGGTATCTTGAAAGAACTTTCAAAGCATTTAAGTTAATATGCTATGTTGAAAGTGCAATAAAATTTAAAGGGAAGTATTTAAACAAAGTTTTATAGCCTTAGGTCAAAGATATATACTGCAGATTGACAGGACTTGTTATTTTATGAATGAAGGGTAATTAAATTCATATTTCACACTACAAAATTGTAATCTCAAAATTAGCACTGAATACGATTTATTATTAATGTGATATTCCTGATTTGGAATCATTTGTAATTTCATCACAAATGAGTTAACAGGTCCATACTCAATCCGACCGATTCAGTTTATTGGTCATTAGCGTTTTAATTGTTGAACGGCAAAGCGTGACAAAAATCTACTGAGATGCGGGCTTCTTAAAGTTCTGAACTGGTGCTTGAAACAGTGTACCATCTTCGTGCTGCCCACTGAAGTAAAATTGTTTACATAATGGTTTAATTTACAAACCAATTTTTATATACACAGTGTGTTGTTGTTGTGGTCTTCAATCCTGAGACTGGTTTGATGCAGCTCTCCATGCTACTCTATCCTGTGCAAGCTTCTTCATCTCCCAGTACCTACTGCAGCCTACATCCTTCTGAATCTGCTTAGTGTATTCATCTCTTGGTCTCCCTCTACGATTTTTACCCTCCACCCTGCTCTCCAGTACTAAATTGGTGATCCCTTGATGCCTCAGAACATGTCCTACCAACCGATCCCTTCTTCTAGTCTAGTTGTGACCCAAATTTCTCTTCTCTCCAATTCTATTCAATACCTCCTCATTATTTATGTGATCTACCCATCTAATCTTCAGCATTCTTCTGTAGCACCACATTTCGTAAGCTTCTATTCTCTTCTTGTCCAAACTAGTTACCGTCCATGTTTCACTTCCATACATGGCTACACTCCATACAAACACTTTCAGAAATAACTTCTTGACATTTAAATCTATACTCGATGTTAACAAATTTATCTTCTTCAGAAACGGTTTCCTTGCCATTGCCAGCCTACATTTTATATCCTCTCTACTTCGACCATCATCAGTTATTTTGCTCCCCAAATAGCAAAACTCCTTTACTACTTCAAGTGTCTCATTTCCTAATCTAATTCCCTCAGCATCACCCTACTTAATTCGACTACATTCCATTATCCTCGTTTTGCTTTTGTTGATGTTCATCTTATATCCTCCTTTCAAGACACTATCCATTCCGTTCAACTGCTCTTCAAAGTCCTTTGCTGTCTCTGACAGAATTACAATGTCATCGGCGAACCTCAAAGTTTTTATTTCTTCTCCATTGATTTTAATGCCTACTCCGAATTTTTCTTTTGTTTCCTTTACTGCTTGCTCAATATACAGATTGAATAACATCGGGGAGAGGCTACAACCCTGTCTCACTCCGTTCCCAACCACTGCTTCCCTTTCATGTCCTTCAACTCTTATAACTGCCATCTGGTTTCTGTAAAAATTGTAAATAGTCTTTGGCTCCCTGTATTTTACCCCTGCCACCTTCAGAATTTGAAAGAGAGTATTCCAGTCAACATTTTCATAAGCTTTCTCTAAGTCTACAAATGCTAGAAATGTAGGTTTGCCTTTCCTTAATTTATTTTCTAAGATAAGTCGTAGGGTCAGTATTGCCTCACGTGTTCCAACATTTCTACGGAATCCAAACTGATCTCCCCCAAGGTCAGCTTCTACCAGTTTTTCCATTCGTATGTAAAGAATTCATGTTAGTATTTTGCAGCCGTGGCTTATTAAACTGATAGTTCCGTAATTTTCACATGTCAACACCTGCTTCCTTTGGGATTGGAATTATTATATTCTTCTTGAAGTTTGAGGGTATTTCGCTTGTCTCATAAATTTTGCTCACCAGATGGTAGAGTTTTGTCAGGGCTGGCTCTCCCAAGGCTGTCAGTAGTTCTAACGGATTGTTGTCTACTCCCGAGGTCTTGTTTCGACTTAGGTCTTTAGTGCTCTGTCAAACTCTTCACGCAGTGTCATATTCCCATTTCATCTTCATATACATCCTCTTCCATTTCCATAATATTGCCCTCAAGTACATCGCCCTTGTATAGACCCTCTATATACTCCTTCCACCTTTCTGCCTTCCCTTCTTTGCTTAGAACTGGATTTCCATCTGAGCTCTTGATATTCATACAAGCAGTTCTCTTTTCTCCAAAGGTCTCTTTAATTTTCCTGTAGGCAGTATCTATCTTACCTCTAGTGAGATAAGCCTCTACATCCTTACATTTGTATTCTAGCCATGCCTGCTTTGCTATTTTGCACTTCCTGTCAATCTCATTTTTGAGACGCTTGTATTCCTTTTCGCCTGCTCCATTTACTGCATTTTTGTACTTTCTCCTTTCATCAATTAAGTTCAGTATCTCTTCTGTTACCCAAGGATTCCTATTAGCCCTCGTCTTTTCACCTACTCGATCCTTTGCTGTCTTCACTATTTCATCCCTCAAAGCTACCCATTCTTCTACTGTATTTCTTTCCCCCATTCTTGTCAATCATTCGCTAATGCTCTCCCTGAAGCTCTCTATAACCTCTGGTTCTTTCAGTTTATCCAGGTTCCATCTCCTCACATTCCCATCTTTTTGCAGTTTCTTTAGATTGTGATCAGAGTCCACATTTGCCCCTGGAAATGTCTTCTAATTTAAAGCCTGGTTCCTAAATCTTTGTCTGACCATTATATAATCTCAGTATCTCCAGGCTTCTTCCATGTATCCGACCTTATTTATGATTCTTGAACCAAGTGTTAGCTATGATTAAGTTATGGTCTGTGCAAAATTCTACCAGGCGGCTTCCTCTTTCATTCCTCATCCCCATTCCATATTCACCTACTACGTTTCCTTTTCTTCCTTTTCCTACTATTGAATTCCAGTCACCTGTGACTATTAAATTTTCGTCTCCCTTCAGTATCTGAATAATTTCTTTTATCTCATCATAGATTTCATCAACCTCTTCATCATCTGCGGAGCTAGTCAGCATATAAAGTTCTACCACTGTGGTAGGTGTGGGTTTCGTATCTGTCTTGGCCACAATAATGCGTTCACTATGCTGTTTATAGTAATTTACCCGCATTCCTATTTTTAAATTCATTATTAAGCCTACTCCTGCATTACCCCTATTTGATTTTGTATTTATAATCCTGTATTCGCCTGACCAAAAGTCTTGTTCCTCCTGCCACCAAACTTCACTAATTCCCGCTGTATCAAACTTTAACCTATCCATTTCCCTTTCTAAATTTTCTAACCTATCTGCCCGATTAAGGGATCTGACATTCCACACTCCGACCCGTAGAACGCCAGTTGTCATTCTCCTAATAACATCTTCCTGGGTAGTTCCCGCCCAGAGATCAGAATGGGGGACTATTATACCTCCTGAGTATTTTACCCGAGAGGATGCCATCATCATTTAACCATGCAGTAAAGCTGCATACCCTCAGGAAAAAGTATGGCTGTAGTTTCCCCCTGCTTTCAGCCGTTCGCAGTACCAGCACAGCAAGACCGTTTTGGTTAGTGTTTCCAGGCCAGATCATCCAGGCTGCTGCCCCTCTTCAGGAAGCACACGTTTGTCTGGCCTCTCAACAGATACCCTCCGTTGTGGTTGCACCTACAGTACGGCTATCTGTATCGTTTAGCCACGCAAGCCTCCCCACCAATGGCAAGGTCCATGGTTCATGGAGGGGGCTATTAATCTTAAATCTTTCACATATTCGAGAAATCTCATTTTCTCTGTAAGTGATCGATATGTTTTTATGCCAGAATTTGGGGTGAATGACCTTCATGTTATTCATAACAACATCATAGCTTTCAGATGCATTCACTGTCGATAACAGCCTGGATACAAATTATTTGCCAAGCTGCGATAAAACTGTTTATCAGTAATCTTAGAAATAATTGTTCTTTCAGAAAGTTCATATTTTCCAGTGCAATTTTAGCTACGTTTGCATGTTGTCCCATTGCATAAAACTGACTTTCAAACACTTTTAATAAATGTGTAACGTCATTGTGAGCTTGAACAGGGTTTACACTTGATCTTTGAAGCTGTAGGGATATATTGGCCAACACTTCTAAGGCATCATACATTACAGCTAGGTTGGAGACAAAAGATGTAGATGACAGTGTATTACAAAGCCCTAGTTGTAAGTAGACCATTGTTTAGAGTCCCATTTCGTGTCCTCAGATGCTTCTAAAAAATGGTTGTACAGAGCCCTGTAATCTTTCCATACAGCTTTTACTACCAATAAACTGTAGGCCACCCGACGAGGGTCAAGCGCAAGCTCCAAACCTTTAGCAACAACTGCCAGCTCCCTGCTGTTTATTCAGAGAGCAGCTGAAGATATTTCTAACTTTATCCATGAATATTTTAAAGTGATTAATTCTCGCCATTTCTTCTATCGTGTCGCGCACGGCGAGTTCTAAGCGATTCAAACAATGCCAGATGAATAAGTTTGGAAACGTTTCCATCACCTGCTTTGCGAGGCCAGACTTTTTTCCTAACGTGACAGAAGCTGCATCGCAACTCAAAAAGTGATTAAATGGTCTTTCAAAAAGTCATAGCCTAGACCTAGTGATTCTAACTGCTTTGAAAGTTCTTTCAAGATAGCAGATGCTGTTGTCATTTAGCTCAAAAAAATTGTTATGGGGTTTTCCACTCCTTTTAACAAGTTTCTAAACTATACAATCAATGCAATTTTGTTTGAGAGAGAAGTGGCTTCATCCAAAAGAAGTGAAAATTTGGAGTCACTCTTTAATAAATTATTTATTAGATCTATGTCATCTGGTCAGAAATATGAAGCACTATATTAGAGCAAGCAACATATGAATGTAGTATTCGGCCCATATCCAAACGATTTTTAATTTGGGGATCAATTTCTGTCTCAAACTCATAAAACGGTCTATTTAACTTTGCTTGCTTAATACGCTGTGCGAAATACACACTCAGTAACAACTTCTTGTTCCTTTGCCATAGAAGCAATTACCCCCCCATGAACCATGGACCTTGCCGTTGGTGGGGAGGCTTGCGTGCCTCAGCGATACAGATGGCCGTACCGTAGGTGCAACCACAACGGAGGGGTATCTGTTGAGAGGTCAGACAAACATGTCGTTCCTGAAGAGGGGCAGCAGTGTTTTCAGTAGTTGCAGGGGCAACAGTCTGGATGATTGACTGATCTGGCCTTGTAACATTAACCAAAACGGCCTTGCTGTGCTGGTACTGCGAACGACTGAAAGCAAGGGGAAACTACAGCTGTAATTTCTCCCGAGGACATGCAGCTTTACTGTATGATTAAATGATGATGGCATCCTCTTGGGTAAAATATTCCGGAGGTAAAATAGTCCCCCATTCAGATCTCCGGGCGGGGACTACTCAAGAGGACGTCGTTATCAGGAGAAAGAAAACTGGCATTGTACGGATCGGAGCGTGGAATGTCAGATCCCTTAATCGGGCAGGAAGGTTAGAAAATTTAAAAAGGGAAATGGATAGGTTAAAGTTAGATATAGTGGGAATTAGTGAAGTTCGGTGGCAGGAGGAACAAGACTTTTGGTCAGGTGATTACAGGGTTATAAATACAAAATCAAATAGGGGTAATGCAGGAGTAGGTTTAATAATGAATAAAAAAATAGGAGTATGGGTTAGCTACTACAAACAGCATAGTGAACGCATTATTGTGGCCAAGATAGACACAAAGCCCATGCCTACTACAGTAGTACAAGTTTATATGCCAACTAGCTCTGCAGATGATGAAGAAATTGATGAAGTGTATGACGAGATAAAAGAAATTATTCAGGTAGTGAAGGGAGACGAAAATTTAATAGTCATGGGTGACTGGAATTTGTCAGTAGGAAAAGGGAGAGAAGGAAACATAGTAGGTGAATATGGATTGGGGCTAAGAAATGAAAGAGGAAGCCGCCTTGTAGAATTTTGCACAGAGCATAACTTAACCATAGCTAACACTTGGTTCAAGAATCATGAAAGAAGGTTGTATACCTGGAAGAATCCTGGAGATACCAAAAGGTATCGGATAGATTACATAATGGTAAGACAGAGATTTAGGAACCAGGTTTTAAATTGTAAGACATTTCCAGGGGCAGATGTGAATTCTGACCACAAACTATTGGTTATGAACTGCAGATTGAAACTGAAGAAACTGCAAAAAGGTGGGAAATTAAGGAGATGGGACCTGGATAAACTGAAAGAACCAGAGGTTGTAGAGAGTTTCAGGGAGAGCATAAGGGAACAATTGACAGGAATGGGCGAAAGAAATACAGTAGAAGAAGAATGGGTAGCTCTGAGGGATGAAGTAGTAAAGGCAGCAGAAGATCAAGTAGGTAAAAAGACGAGGGCTAATAGAAATCCTTGGGTAACAGAAGAAATATTGAATTTAATTGATGAAAGGAGAAAATATAAAAATGCAGTAAATGAAGCAGGCAAAAAGGAATACAAAAGTCTCAAAAATGACATCGACAGGAAGTGCAAAATGGCTAAGCAGGGATGGCTAGAGGACAAATTTAAGGATGTAGAGGCTTGTCTCACTAGGGGTAAGATAGATACTGCCTACAGGAAAATTAAAGAGACCTTTGGAGAGAAGAGAACCACTTGTATGAATATCAAGAGCTCAGATGGCAACCCAGTTCTAAGCAAAGAAGGGAAGGCAGAAAGGTGGAAGGAGTATATAGAGGGTTTATACAAGGGCGATGTACTTGAGGACAATATTATGGAAATGGAAGAGGATGTAGATGAAGATGAAATGGGAGATAAGATACTGCGTGAAGAGTTTGACAGAGCACTGAAAGACCTGAGCCGAAACAAGGCCCCGGGAGTAGACAACATTCCATTAGAACTACTGATGGCCTTGGGAGAGTCAGTCATGACCAAACTCTACCATCTGGTGAGCAAGATGTATGAGACAGGCGAAATACCCACAGACTTCAAGAAGAATATAATAATTCCAATCCCAAAGAAAGCAGGTGTTGACAGATGTGAAAATTACTGAACTATCAGTTTAATAAGTCACAGCTGCAAAATACTAACGCGAATTCCTTACAGACGAATGGAAAAACTGGTAGAAGCGGACCTCGGGGAAGATCAGTTTGGATTCCGTAGAAATGTTGGAACACGTGAGGCAATACTAACCTTACGACTTATCTTAGAAGAAAGATAAGAAAAGGCAAACCTACGTTTCTAGCATTTGTAGACTTAGAGAAAGCTTTTGACAACGTTAACTGGAATACTCTCTTTCAAATTCTGAAGGTGGCAGGGGTAAAATACAGGGAGCGAAAGGCTATTTACAATTTGTACAGAATCCAGATGGCAGTTATAAGAGTCGAGGGGCATGAAAGGGAAGCAGTGGTTAGGAAAGGAGTGAGACAGGGTTGTAGCCTCTCCCCAATGTTATTCAATCTGTATATTGAGCAAGCAGTAAAGGAAACAAAAGAAAAATTCGGAGTAGGTATTAAAATTCATGGAGAAGAAGTAAAAACTTTGAGGTTCGCTGATGACACTGTAATTCTGTCAGAGACAGCAAAGGACTTGGAAGAGCAGTTGAACGGAATGGACAGTGTCTTGAAAGGAGGATATAAGATGAACATCAACAAAAGCAAAACGAGGATAATGGAATGTAGTCAAATTAAATCGGGTGATGCTGAGGGAATTAGATTAGGAAATGAGACACTTAAAGTGGTAAAGGAGTTTTGCTATTTAGGGAGTAAAATAACTGATGATGGTCGAAGTAGAGAGGATATAAAATGTAGACTGGCAATGGCAAGGAAATCGTTTCTGAAGAAGAGAAATTTGTTAACATCGAGTATAGATTTAAGTGTCAGGAAGTCGTTTCTGAAAGTATTTGTATGGAGTGTAGCCATGTATGGAAGTGAAACATGGACGATAACCAGTTTGAACAAGAAGAGAATAGAAGCTTTCGAAATGTGGTGCTACAGAAGAATGCTGAAGATAAGGTGGGTAGATCACGTAACTAATGAGGAGGTATTGAATAGGATTGGGGAGAAGAGAAGTTTGTGGCACAACTTGACTAGAAGAAGGGATCGGTTGGTAGGACATGTTTTGAGGCATCAAGGGATCACAAATTTAGCATTGGAGGGCAGCGTGGAGGGTAAAAAACGTAGAAGGAGACCAAGAGATCAATACACTAAGCAGATTCAGAAGGATGTAGGTTGCAGTAGGTACTGGGAGATGAAGAAGCTTGCACAGGATAGAGTAGCATGGAGAGCTGCATCAAACCAGTCTCAGTACTGAAGACCACAACAACAACAACAGAAGTAATTAAGTTCTGAATGTGATGTTTTTCTGCATTAGTCTGGATTTTGTTCGCTAAACCGTGAGCTTGAGATGTGCGGCGATCAAATAGTTTTTTCATAAGAGACGTTAGTTTTTATTTGTCCCGTATGAGCTTACAGTTCCTAAAACCCACTGCTCACTCAGTTTTAATCCTTTCGTTTATTCAGCACCTAGTGTAGATACACTTCTACAAATTTGGTAATCCAGGTTTTTTCTAATAATTAAGCTCGGTTTTTAGCTTTGTAATCTGTACATTGTTCAATAGACCAACAATCTGGCTTTTCATCATCATTACAATTATTGTTACTGTCTATAGATGTTCTGTTCGTATCCATATCCACTATCACACGTAGTGAATGAGTAATATTGTTGAATGTGAATTCCGAAAGTGCCTGTTGGCTTGTTTGTTGGCTTCTCTGTGAGGCAGTGATGGCTAACAAGGTAAACTGATTCAAGTTGCAAAAGCCGTAGACACGACCTGTCTGAATCGTGGACTACAAACACTGAATTCACAAACAGACATACAGATAAGCAATTATAGCTCAAGAACCACTTATGCGATTTACATGTTTCTTTAACTCACAAATATATTCATTTACTACCTGTAAGTGTGTATTTAGCTACTTTAGGTGCACAAGAAATAAGCTCTGGCTATAATTGAAAGTCAAGTCACATGAAAGTGGGCTGACGTTGCGCTCTCTTGCAGTACACTGCTTAAACTATTAGAGCAAAATCATTTGATTTAGTAATGAATTGTAGACCTCCAATAGTAATGAATTGTAGACCTCAAAAACTCTGCAAGAGCATATATGTTTGTCTTTCACAGTTGAGTCACAATCACACTTTTTCTGATTTGTAGGTACCGAAACAGGCAATTTCAGAAGACAAAAATCATTATCGTTCAACCGTATTCTTTTATTTAGGTACATCTTTTTGAGCTCTACAATCTGGTACTACATAACGTGATTTAGTTCTTATGGACTATGTAACATATTTCAAGAGAGCTCGCTGGTGGAAAACATTTTTATTTCATATAGCTGATGAAATTTAAACGGCTGAACAGACTTTCAGAAATATAGTTAAGAACCTTCCCAACTAAACCAGCTTTCAAATAAAGAAAAAGGCTTTAAAACTAGAACTTTCATTTGAGAACCATGTTGGGGCAAACAGACTGACTTACGGATCAGGCATATACACCTCCGTTCTGCATTGGGAACGTTGTGATTTAATACAAGTGTACTATTTAAAATCTCCGTTGCTGAACTGGTAAGAAGTTTGGGAGGTGCTGGATCACGTTCCGGCTGAGATTAAGCCCTGGAACAGAGTGATATTTACGTCTCCTTTCTTGAAGTAGAAGACCGTGACGAGCTCCGTGATAAATAATGTTGTAAATCACAATCATACATAATGTTGTCTTGTGTTCTGAAGTTTGCGTGTTATGGTGTATCCAGGAATCATTTTCAGAATGAAGCAATTTAGAAATGAAAGAAAATGCCTCCCTTTCCAGAAGATACACACGCAATACACCAACTCAGATTTACAGATGCGGAGAGACAGTAGCTGAACAGGGAAAATTTTGATATTGTCTTGGGGAAACAGACTATAGATGTATGTTCGTCATTCTTCTCATGCATGCATTTTTTTTGGCATGGGCATGTTAGTATCACATCGTTGGCCCACACAGTCTTCAAATGACTATAAATGACATACTTTATCGCTAAACCAAAATAAGATAACAACAGCCCCCTCCCCCTACTGTATACTGGCTGTGCCCATGATTACTGGACGACAGTATACTGTACTGATGCATTTTACAAAAATACATAACATAAATAATCAAATGTCATGTAGAAATTCCACTTAAATTACTTTTTGGTCTGGCTAGAGATCAGATCCCATTGTTTGTGGTGAGAAGTATCTTATTTATCCCCTACACATATCAGCATTATATTATTATTAATTTACATTAAATTTACGAAACTTTAAATGTTCAGTTCCTGACAGATCATGACTCAGCAAAGGGCATGTTTGAATTAGTCTTCTGCTCCATTATTGAGGTGTAACCACCACCAATAGTTTACATGGCCACATCTCCACACGTTAAACAGTGTTCATTCTGTGCGAGACTCGCAGTACCTTTGGTACAACTTCAAAGAACAATTCACTGTCGAGTCTAACTTTGTAGACAAAAAATTGCACGTCGTTGTAGTGCCCAATGGGTGGCTCTACAGGACAAGTGCATGTTGATTTGTCTTTGTTTAAAAAGTTTGATGCTGCAACAGAGAAGCTGTATCGTTCCGACCATGGTTATACAGACCACATCGACGTCCACATATTTGTGTCCAAAAGGCCATCCCTGTCATTGGCACCACATCGATAACTACCCATATTCCACTTAAGTCCACAAATTACTTGCTTTAATTACCCCTTTTGAGTTACGTTTGACGTTCAATGTCACTACAAAAGGCACTTAGAACATTTTCATCATTGTAGTCACATGCAAGTATGATCATACTTCAAACAAAAGTATATTTGTGATTCAACACACACTACACATGATATGTGGATAGTTTTTCTTGAAGTCCCTATTCATACAGAGTTTTCCTTACAAGTCTTTGTACAAGTGTGTAAAATTTTACATGACTTACACAATGAAATTAAAACATAACAACAACAATTTGCTCCTTATAGCTAGACAAACATTTTAACATTAACTGACACACGAGGGCTAGTACATTTTGCTTATATACAAATTTATACATGAATTTGCCACATTTTCAATCTCTGCATAACAATACTTAAACACAATGGAATAACATTTAAGGAGGTGTTTTTGTCTTCAAAAGTCATAAGGCAACATTCCCGTGACAAGTTATTTCATATTAATTTTCATCATTATTAAATCATTTACATTAACAACCTTTATGATGAGGTAGTGCCTCCTTTAACTTTTAAAATCATGCTGTAATCTTTATTTACATGAATAATTTACAAAACATGTTACATGTAACCACAGAAGTAACATAGGCAATCTGATGATATGCATGAACTACTACCATCACCTCATTTAACTCAAGCGTTTTTAATTCCAAATTGCTAACAAAAGGAATAGGGAACTTCACTCTTGCATGTCCAATGCAACTAAGCATAACTACACTTAGGTACACCTCTCTGAAATCGACCCGGAGGTTGTCTACAAATTGACAGGGAGTTATGACGAGGAATGGAAGCAGTTATCTCCTGCTAGACATCGTTCACATATCTCTCAATAATTGAGCCACAGAGTCTGTGAAAACTTGTTTGAATTTTGCGTCAAACCTTACTTGGTGTCAGCAGCACTATAGATAAAATTCTAACATCATTGTGTCATACAAGTTTATTAACGTCATTTGCTTAAAAGTACCTGTAATTATTGTACTTCAGTGTACTTAATTCATAGTTTTCACTGCAGGGTACAGCTTCTGTGTACAATATGTAAATATGTTACTACAAAAGTTGTGTCAAAAGAAATATTCATGGAAAGACATTCAGACAAGCCATGAAAGGTATAACTGTCTTTAACACTTGTATTTAGAGTTCATATTGTTACTTGCATTCTTCAGTGCATGGGCAGTCCAACACCCCCTTGCATTCTATGGTAGTACAGGACCTCTATTTCATTTCCCATCATTTTGTGTACCATAACTGCTGTATATTCACACACAACATTCACACTATCACACTCATATATTCATTCGGCAAGCAATTGTTTTTACTTCATCATTTTCTGACTCTCAGAATTGAATCTTTATTTGTGAGTGCAAATATTAACACCATGCTCATCACTTTGATTTACCTTTTCCATCCCTTCCATATTCATACAATGAGTTCACACAAAACTAATAGCTATCTTCTTAGATGAGGCAGCGTCATTATCCCCCCTCATAGCTTATACAGAGCACAAGCATATCTCTTCAATTATTCATTCTTTCATAGCAAACACGCATTACCTATCTATTATGCTTAGTTTATTTTGTATAGAGCCTAATGTAGATTTCTGTGCATATATTGCAAATAGTAACCTGGTGTGTAGATATCTTCCTGAACTTAGTTCTTTTTCTTTCCTTCAATGAAAATATTTCCTTGTATTAGTTCTCTCTCATATTAGCTTTACTGTTATAGTGTAAACCTCAGTATTTATTTTAGTAATCAATTTATATTCATAATATTTCAAAGTATATTCTACCTAGTGTATGATACTAATGTTAGCCAAGTGTCTGTCATGTTAAGCAGTATGTTGGATTCATTTTGTCTTCACGTATGTGCCGAAGTCACTGTCCTGTTATGCAAACTTTTACTGCACTTATACATTGCCTCTCACTGTAATGCTGCATCATTTATTTCTCCCCACCATATTTAGCAATTTGAGGTTGGAAGGTGTATGTATTCGAGTAGTAAATCTTCATTGTGGCAATTAAATTTGTCTTATTACTTATTTCACAACATCCTTTTGTCACTGAACAAAATCTTACATAACTAGTGACTTACCTTATTTCTATTTACACACCTGTAAATAACAAAAGAGAACTCAAACACTGGAAAAACCAGGAAGGAATGTAACAATATATTTTATCAAGAGAGAAACTTATGCTAATACTAAGTGGACACCTTCCATATTTAATAGTGAAATATTTTCACTCTACTTAAGCACAATAACTTCTTGGGCTGGTTTAACCTTTTGGCAAATCCATTCAGTGTACAAAGTCCTTTAAGCGGGTATTACACGACAATATGCCGCGAATAGTACTGGTCTAGCGTGACAGTCATCTAGCAGTAGATAGGGTGTAATTATGAAAATAACCAGACACATTATCCACGCGTGCGCACTAGGAAGCGATACGTCATGCATGCAGAGAAGGGGGTTCCGCATTGCTTTCTGCTTGTTATTTGCTAGAGGCTAATTTCAAGTTTTAGTGTTGGGGATTTTCCACATTTTTCAGGAATTAGGTTTTCACAAATGCAGAGAATTTTTTTTCTTTCCTTTTTGCAGTCGACTTTCTTTTATACTTAAGTGCGCATCATATATCTTGGCGGCCGAGTTTAGGTTCGTTCTGCGCATCTGACGTCACAAAACACAGCCAGCCAATGAACAGAGAACGACGTTGCCAGATCTCGACAGCAGTGCAGAGCATGGACGAGTGTCTTCAGTTTTAGAAACGTTCAGTCATAAATAATAATAGAACAAAAGCAATGTCTTGATAGCAGACTTTCTTTTACAGAAAGTTTAGAAAAAGCATTCTTAATACCAAATGCTTCATATTCTATTAATTAATTAAACCAAACAACCAATAAGACTCCTAATTCAGGCGATAGCAAGGAAAGGTGTTTGTTTCAATCTCACGAACTGCTTTTTCGCCATAAAGAACAGCGGTAATTGTTTATTTCCTATTGTACTTCGACGAAGCGTGAGTAATTCATAGTCATACCAACAGTGTTTATAAGTAGTTGTGTGATGTGTTAGAGTCCTTATGGAGTTACATTGTTCGATGAGTTGAGGTAGCGGAACGGTTAAGGTGTTGGGCTGCCAAGTGAAAGGTTATGAGTTCAAACCTTCTGCGGTGCTTGATATTTTCTTTATTTAAAAACAATATTGGAGTGCCTTACTTCACAAATTTTATTCGTTTGAATGAAATTTCTAGTGCTTTGCCTCTTCATTAACTTTTTCGCTGCTGCAGACACGTGCTCCCCGCATTCCGCGCTGTGCACGATTTTGTCATCACTGCGCTTCTCGCCTGTGCAGACACATGGTGTTCCCACTGCTTTGACACACTTATCATTCGATTTCACAAAAACTATTTGGCCAAAAAATTTGATTTTTACACTTCTTCTTGACTGATACCCTCCCCCCACAAATGACTTAATTTTGTTTCGATGTTCAACGCAGTTATTATGCAGCATTAAATGTAGTAAACCATTGCACGAAATTTTGAAGAGTTTGCAGAGGCAGAAGTCCATAGCGTATACTTTCCGTATGGTCGATTTTAGGTGCCACAATGTTGAGAATGAAATGTGGACAAGATACCTAAATTTCATATAATATTTACTGTATAACAATATCTCATTTAATTTAAGTACCACATAGGTGTCGTATGTAATATTGAGAAATATTCCGTCTTTCGCGACTGTAATAAAAGTTTTATATACACACGGCGCGTTTGGCTTTATTCTAAAGCACTTCCATCGGTGAAAGGTATGGCACATACACAATGGTATTCATGTTCTATTTCTTGTTTTTGTTCCACAGTCGCAGTTTTACCAATGGTATTGAAATATATCCCTCTTCTGCAACTTTAATAAGCGACTTATTTAGACCAGACGCGTTTCTCTCTTTTGAAGCATCGTAAGAGGACTGTATTTTGTGTCCTCCATAGCCAAGTCACCTTTCGTAGTTTTGTGCTGCGGTAGCACAATATTCAACGTTTGTGTTGGCTCATCAGTGTTTTAGCAAATAAATGCTGTTTGTGTGTGCCACACACAAAATTATATTTGACATAGCTCTGAGCACTTCACTGACAGACGGTATATTCAAGTCCTAATGTTTTTGTAAGTCCACAGTTTTGTTTAATGTATTTTGTCTACTTCCTTTTGATTGACTGAAGTGCTTTAAAATAAAGCCAAACGTGCCCAGTGTAAGTAAAACTTTTGTTACAGTCGCGAAAGGTGGAATATTTCTCAATATTACATACGACACTTATGTGGTACTTAAATTAAATGAAATATATAGGTATCTTGTCCACATTCCATTCTCAACATTGTGGCAACCAAAATCGACCATACGGAAAGTATACTCTATGGACTTTTACCTCTGCAAACTCTTCAAAATTTCATGCAAAGGTTTACTATATTTAATGCTGCATAATAACTGCGTTGAACATCGAAACAAAATTAAGTCATTTATGGGGGGAAGGTATCAGTCAAGAAGATAAGTAAAAATCTAATTTTTGAGCCAAATAGTTTTTGTGGAATCGAATGATAAAGAGTGTCAAAGCAGTCGGGACACAATGTGTCTGCACAGGCGAGCAGTGCAGTGACAAAATCGCCCACAGCGCGGAATGCAGGGAGCACGTCTTAGTAGCAGCGAAAGGGTTAATGCGGCCGTGGTGGCTTTACTTCATGAACTGCGCGCTCCCCCCTACACGTAAGCTTGCGAACTATGCTATACTATGGCGCTGCTTCTATTGGCGCGTGCGTCGTGTGCAACCGGCAACGCAGCAATCTCCAGCGTCTGGGCGGGCATGCGCGAGCCGCCAAGATAAAAGAATTGAACTATAGCTGGTTGTGAAAGTATTTTTTTCTATTGTCTGTTTCATATTTTAGAAATGCAATGTAGCAAAGAGGCGTTAAGCATCTTGATTCAGGCATACAGCGAGGAAAGTTGTATGCCGGACCCGCTGTATCATAATAAGGTACATCGGCAATTTTTTATTTCTAATTAGCATGCCTATATCATTGCACAATTATTTTTGATTTGTATCTTAATGTCTTAGCTTATGAATGTTCATGTTTGATTTTATTCATCTCTTGCTCTCTTTCAGCATGCCAGTAAAGAGAAAGTGGCAATGATAGGAAAGAAACTTCGTGCAGTTTCATAGTTTCATTGAGTTCGACATACGAGTTTTGTGTGTATATCAAACAAGAAAAAATAACACAGGTGCACTAACACAAGTGTACCTATAAGAACTGGTCCTTTAAAGTGTGCAAACTGCAGAGCATACGTCCACAACAACTTTTGGAATGGTGGGCTGTGCTATTCTGTGGCTAAAAGCCAGACTCTTAGAAGATTCCCCAGTCACCAGGAAACATAATGGTACAATCAGACTGCAACATAAAATGGCACGTACCAGTATTTTATCGTGATCTAGGCTGGTATGATCACAAAACGTATAAACATGTGATTTAATACTTACTTTCACGAAAGTGACCTCCCTCATGACTGCCACACTTGCTAATTCCGTCTTCTGTCACAAACAGTAGCTTCTCAAAACAAGCCATGTCCATCCTTATGAAGTTCCAGAAATCTTGCGGATCTTTGGGCCTCAGTTCTTTCATAAGCAGTCAATATATTCCCCAGCCTTCATCACTTCTTTTCAGCCAGGGTCGAACCAAACAACATCTTGTTTTCCGTTATTGTTCTGCCCAATCCAAAGATTTACTGTCACTGCCAGGGCAATATCTCCAAAAACAAGTGGGTCCTCCATGTGCAAGTTGCAGTATAAATGTAAATTTATATATATATATCTAAAAACAAAGATGATGTTACTTACCAAAAGAAAGCGCTGGCAGGTCGATAGACACACAAACAAACATAAACATACACACAAAATTCAAGCTTTCGCAACCAACGGTTGCTTCGTCAGGAAAGAGGGAAGGAGAGGGAAAGATGAAAGGATGTGGGTTTATGGGAGAGGGTAAGGAGTCATTCCAATCCCGGGAGCGGAAAGACTTACCTTAGGGGGAAAAAAGGACGGGTATACACTCACGCACGCACACACATATCCATCCACACATATACAGACACAAGCAGACATATTCAAAGGCAAAGAGTTTCGGCGGAGATGTCAGTCGAGGCGGAAGTGCAGAGGCAAAGATGTTGTTGAATGACAGGTGAGTAATTTCAAGTTGCCGCCACTCATACCTCACCTGTCATTCAACATCATCTTTGCCTCTGCGCTTCCGCCTCGACTGACATCTCTGCCCAAACTCTTTGCCTTTGAATATGTCTGCTTGTGTCTGTATATGTGTGGATGGATATGTGTGTGTGTGCGAGTGTATACCCGTCCTTTTTTCCCCCTAAGGTAAGTCTTTCCGCTCCCGGGATTGGAATGACTCCTTACCCTCTCCCTTAAAACCCACATCCTTTCGTCTTTCCCTCTCCTTCCCTCTTCCCTGACGAAGCAACCGTTGGTTGCAAAAGCTTGAATTTTGTGTGTATGTTTGTGTTTGTGTGTGTGTCTATCGACCTGCCAGCACTTTATATTGGTAAGTCACATCATCTTTGTTTTTAGATATGTTTTTCCCACGTGGAATGTTTCCCTCTATTATATTCACAAATTTATATATACATGTACCTGTGTAACTAAGTGTCATAATATTAAACTAATTGTTTTGACTGTTATTCAGAACAGTACTAACCTACATTAGAGAATAACAGTAACTTAGTAAATAATGATAAAAAAATAATATCTTATTAAATAGGAACCATGAGCGCTCAGAAATAATTTGATCAAATGACGTACCAATATATCAAATTGTCCTCCTTGTGTTTCACCCGGTAGAATGAATAACTTTACAGGAGGTCAGACAGTTCTATTTGCATTTCGCACGTTATTACCTTCTACTATACATGTGCGCCAGATATATCGCTCGTGGATGGTGTAATAGGTCGACGTGAACCAGTCCGTAGTTTAACATATGCATGCTTGGGATGCTGGTGCTTAGGTGTACAGTTTAGGCACATCGTATAATAGGGGCTTTAGATCTTTGGGAGGATAAAGACACTTATCCTTTCCACTTAAGTGTCTGCTTGTGTCTGTGTATGTGTGGATGGATATATATATGTGTGTGTGTGTGTGTGTGTGTGTGTGTGTGTGTGTGTGTGTGTGTGTGTGCGCGCACGCGCGAGTATATACCTGTCCTTTTTTCCCCCTAAGGTAAGTCTTTCCGCTCCCGGGATTGGAATGACTCCTTACCCTCTCCCTTGAAACCCACATCCTTTCGTCTTTCCCTCTCCTTCCCTCTTTCCTGATGAAGCAACCATTGGTTGCGAAAGCTTGAATTTTGCGTGTATGTTTGTTTTTGTTTGTGTGTCTATCGACCTGCCAGCACTTTCGTTTGGTAGGTCACATCATCATTGTTTTTAGATATATTTTTCCCACTTGGAATGTTTCCCTCTATTGACATTATTTGAGTCTTAGCTATATCCAATGTGGATCTTCTTCTTGCAATTACCTCAAGCTATTGCATATTTTTACGTAATAGGGTCGGTGTGTTTTGCCTTGCACAAGTAGGAAACAATTTCAGAATTCTGTTCTGCGAGTTCTAAAAATTCAGTTAGCCTTGGCAAGGTGTCAGCAATTATATTTGGTTTACCTTTGATATACACTACATCGAATCTGAATTCCTGCAAGCAAATACACCAACTTGCCTGGTCTTCTATGTAGGAATTTGCACATCAAGTGAAAAGAAAACGCTTGGTGGTCGCAGTAGAATTTGGCATGTTTTCCCCATAAATAACATTTTAATTTTTTAAAAGCCTACAGTACAGAGAAAGCTTCACACTCTATTATGGCATATGATTGCTTACTTTCAGTAAGGGTTCTTCCTTGCAAAACTAAGTATCTTGGCTGTTGGTTTCTAACAGTTTTTGGACGACATGAGACAGTATGGTATTGGGTTGCAAGGCACACATGTGTCTCAATTCAGTTAACTTGCATGTTGTGTGTAGCCGATCCTCTTCTCTGGGTAATCAGCTACGTCAATCTCCCAAAAGCTTCTTCTCCAAAGACTATAGCTGGTTAAAGGAATTTATTAAAATACTTCTCTATCCTTGAAATAATTTTGGTACACGTAAAATACTTTTCAGTTCAATCACTATATATGTTCAACTTTCACAGACAATAACTTCTGCAAGCTAACTTATTTCTTAAACATTAGACTCATTTACACATATTCAAATAACATACAAGTGTCTTGCTTCGTTCATAGCCAAGACTTTAAATAATTCAAAAGTCTCTAGTCTCAAACGAGTCCAATACATGAATGAATATAGAAATCTGTACTTAATTTTCCATTAGTCTTTTTACAATCAACAGAGACACTAAGGTGCACAGAATACTACATGAAGTTTCCTCGTTCTTCGCAACCCCTACACAGAGACTCTGCGGACTGTACAGCAGGTACTTGTTTGTCGCAGTTAAGGCTGTCTGGTCCATCTTTTTCTTGTTACCTATTTTTTTACCTGCATGTACAAATAGGCAATGTGCAGCAGGGTGTATTCATTTCTCCCACTCACCTCTAAAATATCGGGTGTTCGAAATGTTGGAAGGCCGAGTGGTTCTAGAATTTACTCCGAAATTCTCGAAGCACTACAGGTTTTCTATCTGTCTTGGTGATTTGGAATACTCATGCCCCAAAACCTTGCAGAGGTGCATCAGCACTTAAACGAAACTCTTGTGACATGTCCGGGTGATGATGGAATATACTTACACTGAGTAGAGCTTCTTTTATGTTTTTCAAGTCAATTTGTCACTGATTGATCCATATCCATGGTTACTCTTCCATAACAAGTGTAACAGAGTATCACTCTTCAGCAGCTGGTCAGGAATAAATTTTCTAAAGAAAGCATAGATAAGCTGAATTGTATTTTGTTCTGAGGCGGGGAAAATGTGATTGCATCTGTTTCTCTGGATCTGGCAAAATATTTGGGTTGATATTATGTGACCTAATACTTTGACCTTTTCCTTCCCAAATTCACAATTCTTTAAATTTACTGTAAGACCATATTCTGGATTGGTATAGTACTTGTCCCAAAGTCACAAATGCTCTTCTCAGGTAGCATTGCTGTTAGTCATCCACATAAACAGTGATTTTATTAAGCAGTTCTGGACCTAAAACTTCATCTAACACAGAAATGAAGACACGTGTTCACATTTAAGCTAAAAGGTAAAGTACAAAATTCATATCTCCTGCCCCTGCTCCACATTACGGAAGGCTCTTATGAATACCACAGAATTTGTTCTTTTGCCCTCTGTAACAAATGTCGGAAACTGTATAGGCTGAGTAACCCTTCATCAGCTAAGGGAGTAGACAGGTAGGAGGTACAGTCTGCTAATGTCATTGCACTGTTTGCATATGGGTATACTCCTTTTATGGCGGTGCAACTGGTATTGACATTGGAAGTACCTTTTGCATTTTATACTCTCCTTCCTCTCCACCTGAAGGACTAGTGGTAAATGGCAGATAGGTACTGCAGCTCTCTATTCTACCTGATTGCTTGTAAGTAGTTGCTCCTTTGTGGTATCAGTACCACTAGTTACACCACAATTTTTCTTCCACTGCCTTTATACCCAATTCAATCCTGACAATTAAATTCATTTTCCTTCACCCTGACTACCTCTTTCACCATGTCTACATTGGTCTTATGCTCTTGCACTTCCTTCTGTGCTAGTGCCGTAGCCTTTAAGTTAATTGCGCCCTATTCCGTTCTTTCTTCGGTTTTCTTTACGAACTTACTGCTCAGTTTTAAATGATTCAATTCTACAGAGTGTTCTTATACTTCCTCAAAAAAATCTTTAAATATAGTTTGCAACTTGGTAACAGTTTCTTGCATCTCCTTCAGATTTTTGTTAATTGTTGACTGACACCCCGCCATTTTAATCCGTATGTTGCTCATGTTTTTCAACTTACCTGTCATTTCAACACCTGATACCTTTTAACCTAGCGTATCTATTTCTTGAAACAGATCTGTGAATAACTCCACTCTTAATTCTTTTCCCATTGCAGATAACTAACATGTTAAATCATTTGGCATGTCTGTGCACAATTTTTTTTCTTAGGTCATAAAATTTTTGCATTTGTTAATTTGAAAGTTCCTCAGATTTTTGTGTCACATGATTCCTAAAACCATTAAATGTTTGTGTTTGTTGTTTTGAATCCTAAAATCAGAGTTTTCATCATCCCTTGCATATGTCGTACCAATATGGAGTTACCGAGTCATATCTGATTACATTCGGGTCCTTTTTGCATGATGTGAAAGTTTTATAGCTACTAGAATCTGCACTATCATGCCTTTCACTAGCCTCATATGAAAAAATGTTTCCCAGTGATATTTGCGAATTTATTTTATCTACCATAAGTAAAGTCATATCATTAATCACAACATTGCTATCCTCTATCACAGTTGAGGTTAAGTAATACTCACAACTGCCGTCTGACTCACTAGCAGGTTCATGCTCACTATCATTTGTCATGTTAGTTGCAGTGACATTTTGCACTTTAACATTACTTACTGAATTGTCAACAATGGTTTTATCTGCAGTATCCATTTCTGTTCTTGTGATTTATCAATGACAAAATTTTAAAACAACCCTTTCTTAATTACTCTGAAAAAATTTTCTAAATTATCCTGTTACGTGTTGCAAACTTATACTACAAGTCATTGTTTTCACACGTACATTCTCTCAAAATTACCAGCCAAAAAATGATTTTTAATAAATACACTATTATACAGCAATTAAATTGCTTCAATTTTTTGGATTGGAGTGGATAGGTATTACTATTATCAGGTACAAGTGACACACTACCAAGCGCAGTCATTCAAGCTTTAAGTTACAATTTTTTTACCATCTCAGTAGGTTTCACTTTTTTTTTCTTAGTGCACACAGAAATTTCATTCTCTATCCATGCATATCCTTTTATGAGCCTTTCTCTTGGCAATATTATTTGTTTCATGTCACAAAGAAAACAAAAGATAAGCAATGAAGCAGAAAATTTTTATGCCCTGTTTTATATATTTTAATTACTTCAGTTAAAAATGAAACAATGGGAAAGCCAGGATGGAATGTAACAATAAAATTTGCTACTCACCATATAGTGGAGATGCTGAGTCACAGATAGGCATGACAAAAAGACTGCCACGAATTAAGCTTTCGGCCAGTAAGGCCTTCATCAAAAATAGAACAAAAACAAACACACACATTATATATTTGTCTGATGTACACACAACACATCCACCCAGAATCATGGATGGGAAAGACAGCTAGTTGAAGAGTGAAAAATTTGATATCAGCTTAAGGAAACTTTAGAATACAGATATATGTACATATCTCTTTTCATACATATCTCTATTTGGCACAGAGATTTTTTTATATCATCTTTACTCCACACAATGTTCCGAAACTTATTAAATGACACATACTTTAAGGCTATACCAAAATAAGATCTATAACAACATCTATTGTAAGCTGTTCCCTTTAGAGATTAGCAACACTTTCCTAGAATCCTCCCCATAAAATGAAGTCTACCATTTACCTTCCATAACATCAACCTTACATGCTCATTCTAGTTTATATCACTTTGTTATGTTGTGCCTAGATATTTAATCGATGTGACTGTGTCAAGCGGCACACCACTAATAATATATTCAAACATTACACAACTGTTTTTCCTATTCACCTGCATTAACTTACATTTAAAGCAAGCTGCCATTCATCACACCAAATAGAAGTTGTCACAAATCATTGTGTATAGGCCCACAGTCACACTACAATGACACTTTCCCATACAATGCTGCATCACCAGCAAATGGTCGCAGATTGTTGCTCACCCTGTCAGTTACAGCGTTTATGAATACAGGATGTTTCAAAGTCTCTGCATCATACACTTAGGGGTGCTAGATGATGTGATGGGGAGCAACTTTTGCTGGACACAGAATGTTAGCTGATACATTCAGATAATGCTAGGCATCTTTTTATTGGATTTGTTGGCTCTGGGACGAAGTTCACTGAACTAGCCAGGTCTACTACCCAGGTGTCCTGCATCTCCATACTACCTACCCTATTACATTGAAAATGTGATTTGAAACTTTTTTTTTTTTTTTTTTTTTTTGGGCGCTCAGCTACTGTGGTCGTTAAGGCCCAGTCACAAATGTTAGTGTACTAATACTGTAGAAAAACCGCAAGGGGGAAACACCAGAAAGTACTTACAAAGATGCAGATAAACAAAATGAAAGAGTTAGATCTCTTTGGACTAATCCATCAATGTAATAAAACTAAGGACACGAGCAGCTGCTCGACCGTCATCAGCTAAAAGTTCCTGTAAGGTAGACGGCAGACATAGGACAACACGTGAGCAAAGAAAACGGCATCAGGACAATAAAACATGGCGCACTGTCAATGCATGACCACAGGGGCACTGCGGGATGGGGTCACTGGGCAACAGGTAGTAGTGGCTAAATCGGCAATGCCCAGTCCTGGCCAAAATGACCTCCTCTCGCCAGGAAGGGCGTGTGGAGGTCGTCCAAGCCGTCGGGATCATTTTGATGGCCCCAAGCTTATTTTCATGGAGAGAGGACCAAGCCTCATGCCACAATGATGAAACGCGCCGACAAAGAACCCCACTAATATCAGTTGATGGGACACAAAAGGAAGCTGTCTGAGGCAGGAGGACAGCAGCCTTGGCTGCAGCATCAGCAGCTTCGTTCCCAAGCACACCAACGTGGCCAGGAATCCACAAAAAAAGGACACGAGCGCCGGTATCAGCTAGCGACTGAAGGGACCGGTGAATTTGTGGCACGAGAGGGTGGTCCGAATATGGGTCTGAATGGCGCTCAAAGAATCAGAGCAGATGGCATAGGGAGAATGACGATGGCAGCAGATATACTGAACAGCCTGATAGAGAGCAAAATGCTCAGCTGTAAAGCTTGAACATTGGTCAAGGAGCCGGTATTGGAAGGTACCATCCGAAACGACAACGGTACATCCGACGCCAGCAGTAGAGTTGGAGCCATCTGTGCAAATAAAGACGTTATTAGTGAGCCTCGAACGAAGTTCGACAAACCGCTAGCGGTATGTCGAATCCGCGGTCCTCTCCTTTGGGAGCGAGCCGAGTTCAAGGTGAAGGCGAACCTGAGCCTGGAGCCAAGGTGGTGTCGGGCTTTCACCCACTCGAAAAGTCGTAGGGAGGGTAAAATCAAGTTGCTGAACCAGGCGACGAAAGCTAACTCCAGGAGGTAACAGGGCAGAGAGATGCAGCCCGTATCGGTGATCGAGAGAGTCGTCAAAGAAGGAGAAATATGACAGATGGTCGGTCGGGCATTGACATCAGTCGGCAGGCGTACCGACAAAGCAACATATCACGCCGGTACTTTAGCAGTAATGTGGCAGCTTCTGCATACAGACTCTCAACGGGGCTGGTGTAGAATGCTCCAGTTGCCAGATGTAACCCCCGATGGTGGATAGAGTTTAGACGACGCCAGATGGACAGCTGGGCAGAAGAGTAGACAAAGCTCCTATAATCCAGCTTTGATCGGACAATGGACTGATATAAGCGAAGCAGGACCATTCGATCTGCTCCCAATGATGTGCCACTGAGAGCACGGAGGACATTTAGGGAACTGGTACAACGAACAGCCAAGTAAGACACATGTGGAGACCAGCAAAGTTTCCTGTCAAATGTAAGATCTAAAAATTTTGTTGTCTCCACGAATGGGAGAGCAACGGGACCAAGATGTAAGGATGGTGGAAGAAACTGTTTGTAACGCCAGAAGTTCATACAGACCATTTTCTCACCAGAAAAACTGAAACCGTTAGCGACACTCCAGGAACATAGACGATCTAGACAGTGCTCCAGGAGACATGTTCTCTGAGTGCTGCAGTAGGTCGTAAAGTCATCTACAAAAAGGGAGCCTGAAATGTCAGCTGGAAGGCAATCCATTATTGGATTGATAGCTATGGCAGAAAGTGCCACGTTCAAAATGGAGCCCTGGGGCACCCCATTCTCCTGGTGAAAGGCATCTGACAAAACAGAACCCACATGTACCCTGAACATTCGATCCATTAAAAATGCATTAATAAAAAGGAGGCGTCCGCGAAGGCCCCAAGAGTACATGGTGCGGACAATGCCCGCCCTCCAACAGGTGTCGTAAGCCTTCTCCAAATCGAACAACACAGCCACCGTCTGGCGCTTACGCAAAAAGTTGTTCATAATGAAGGTCGACTAGGTAACTAGGTGGTCTACAGCAGAGCAGTGCCTACGAAAGCCACATTGGACATTGGTAAGGAGGCATCGAGATTCAAGGAGCCAAACCAATCGAGAATTTACAATGCACTCCATCACCTTGCATATGCAGCTGGTAAGGGGGATGGGGCGATAACTGGAAGGAATGTGTTTGTCCTCCCCTGGTTTTGGTATGGGAACAACAATTGCTTCACGCCAGCATGTGGGAACATGACCTTCAGTCCAGATGCGATTATAGGTACGAAGAAGAAAGCCTTTACCTGTAGGAGAAAGGTTCTTCAGCATCTGAATGTGGATACCATCGGGCCCCGGAGCAGAGGATCAGGACTGGGTGAGTGCGCTTTCGAGTTCGCGCACGGTGAAGGTGGCATTGTAACTTTCACGATTCAAAGACTAGAAAGGTGGCCGTGCTTCCTCTGCTTGTTTTCGGGGGAGGAAGGCAGGGTGGTAATGGGCAGAGCTCAAAACCTCTGCGAAAAAGTGGCCGAAGGCATTTGAGACATCCTCAGGATCCACAAGGACTTCATCCGCTACAGTCAGGCCAGAAGTCGGGGAGTGGACCTTGGTGCCAGATAACCGGCACAGGCCACCCCAGACAACCGAAGAAGGAGTAAAACTGTTGAATGAGCTGGTGAAAGCCACCCAGCAAGCCTTTTTGTTTTCTTTGATAACACGACGACATTGTGCACGGAGTCATTTGTAACTGATATAGTTCGCCATCGTAGGGTGGCGGTCGCAGAGTACAAATAGCGTCGCTGCATGCTGTAGTCCACCAGGGGACTGGGACTCAATGTGGAGAAGAGGAAGTATGAGGGATGGAATATTCAGCAGAAGCGAGAATAACGTCTGTGAGGTATGCGACCTGACTATCGCAGCTGGAGGAGTTTTGATCATGAAGGTCGCCAGGGAGGTGAAAAGCCCCCAGTCGGCTTTGGAGATGATCCAGCTAGTGGAACATGGAGAAGAAGTGTGATGCAGGAGATGAATTACGCAGGGGAAATGGTCGCTCGAATATGTGTCAGACAGAGCATACCACTCGAACTGACGTGCAAATTGGATAGTGGATATTGAGAGTTGCAAGTGGGAATAGGTATGCGCTGCATCCGAAAGGAAGGTAAGTGCACCGGTATTTAAGCAGACTAGATTGAGGTGGTTGAAAAGGTCTGCCAAGAGGGAGCCTCTCGGGCAGGATGCTGGAGAGCCCCAAAGGGGATGGTGGGCATTAAAGTCTTCAATCAACAAAAATGGTGAAGGAAGCTGAGCAATCAGTTGTATCATGTCTGCCCTAGTAAAGGCAGAAGATGATGGAATGTAAACAGTACAAATGGAAAATGTGAAAGTGGGGAAAGTAATTCGGACGGCAAGTGCCTGCAGATCTGTGTACAATGTGATGGGATCGTAGTAGACATCATCCCGAACGAGCCACATGACCCCACCATGAGCCGGAATAGCTGCCACAGGGGGTAGGTCAAAATGCACCGGAGGTATAGTGTGGGTCAATATGTTTGCATGGGCATAACTTTGTTTCTTGGAGACCTACGACAAGCGGGCAGTGCATTCGAAGGAGCAATTTTAGTTCCTCTTGGTTGGACCGAATGCCGCGAATATTCCATTGAAGAAGTGCCATTATGAAAACGAAAAGAAAAAGAAGAAACAAGAAAGGGCCATCTCGATGGCCGCTGAGGGCCTGGCTTTGAGGGAGCATTGCTGCTGCAATCGATAGGTGGTGAGTCATGGTCCATCAACTCAACAGTTGCGTCTGCCACCTTCCTGTGCTGGTCAGGAGGGGCAGCTTCCTCCGCCAGTGAAAGGCCAGCTGATCGGCTACCAGCGGTGCAGCCTGGCGAAACTGAAGATGGCCAGGAACGGCAACCGCTGGGTGGTGCAGGAGAAGAAACACGCCTCGGTGGAGATGGAGCACTCTTCTTTCTATGAGCCTTCTTTGAAGAATTATGTTTTCTGGAAAGAACAGTTGATGGCTGTGAAGTTTGGGTACACAAGAAATCTTCATGTGTCGGTTCTTTTTTGAAGGTCCGAGCATGTGATTTAGAGGTCCTCATCTTAGCAGTAGCAGATGATGATGTTTGAGCCTTAGGGTTGGTGGGAGGAAAAGGAGACGTTGATCGGGCAATCTTGGCACTGGCCGATCTGACGACCAAATCACGAAATGTTAGATCGCATGTCTGTGTAGCTACCTCCCTAGTAGGCCAAGTAGAGGCGAGAACGGCACTGTATTGACCTGCCAGAAGCACAGTGGGCTTTCTGCTATGGAATAACTTGCGAGCAGCCGAGGTCAACACCTTCTCTTTCACTAGAATTGCCTGTATACTTTTCTCATCTTTGTAAATCGCGCATTCGCGAAAGGAGGCACCATGGTCGCCCAAGCAGTTGATGTAACGAGGGGACAGAGGGGGACAGTCACTCATGGGCATCCCTGCCGCAGGTAATGCATTTAGCCGCACTTGAACAAGACTGCCGGGTATGGTTAAACCGCTGACATTGGCATCACCTTGTAGGGCTGGGTACATGATCTCATAACCCGCTTTAATTCATGAAGGCAATTGCACATTGTCGAAAGTCAGTAATATGGTTCGGGTCGGTATGAGGTCCTTGTCGACCCTTTTCATGACCCGATGGACAGCCGTCACTCCCTGATCAGAGAGGAACGGCAGAATCTCCTCATCAGTTAGTCCGTCGAGTGACCTGGTATACACCATGCCACGTGTCGAATTCAAGGTGTGGTGGGCCTCCACCCATACAGGAAATGTGTGTAAGAGAGTGGCTCTCTGTCTCCAACAGCAAGGTACCGTTGCACAACCGAGTACAAGATTTCACTGGTCCTGCAATCACATCTACACCCTTCTGAATGACGAAAAGGTTGACTGTTGACAAATCGTGACCGTCGGATCTTGTTGACAACAAGAAACTTCAGTGCTGGTGGTAAAATTTTCAGAACAGGAGTTTCATCTAGCTTTCTTTTTTGGCCAGAAGACAGGGAAAAAGAAGAGAAATCCATTGCGGATGAATCCCCCATGATTGCCAGTGTCTCCGATGGCACGCTCCTTCCTTATGGGTGCCCTCTCAGAGGGCACTCCCGCCTTAGGTGATTGTCCACACCTCAGGCCACACCTTCCGAGAAAAGGACGGAGGGACCAATCAGCACGTTTGGAAGGTAACAGCTCAGGCAATCACCCCTCCCTGGGCCTGGCCTTTACGAGGGGGTACGTGCATGCCTTACTTGTCTACCCAGGGTGGGGAATTACGCGTTACCCCATCACCGGCTACGTGTGCGAACACATCAGCCGGCCTTCAGACATGCACAGGGAGGAAAGAGAGAAAGGGATAGAAGAAAGAATCTCAAACGCCAAAGCTGAGAATAAGACACGGAAAAGAAGACAAGGAGAATGAGGCAGAGATAGAAGTAAGGCATGAAAGCAAGGAGAAGAGTGAACATATGGAAAGACCAATAGAGAAAGAGAGCGTGAGGATGGAGGAAAACAAAGGAAACAGGATCCTGGGGTTTTCAAACGTCCGTCTCTGGACGAAGGCTTGATACATTACTAGGGACAGGGGATGGGGGTAGGGCAGTCTGGAAATGAAGGAGAACTGCACTATCTCGGGGCCCCGTGCTCGCCACGCATGTATTCACAAAAGAGTTGTGGACCCCCTGGTGGGGATTTTAAACAATTAGCCCCTAGTGAGTCTCGCTAAGTGGAGTAAGTTATTTTAGAAGTGAATCCAGAGCTCAGTCTAGCCCGTTTCATGGGGAACAGATGCCTGGATTACATGCAACAAACACACACACACACACACACACACACACACACACACACACACACACTCTGCATACACAACCACAGAGGGCCTATACTCCGCTATCTCTCAGGGGTATAACCAATAATAAATGATGGCTAGCATTGTCATGATGTGTCAGCCAACATTTTCTCTCTACAAAGGTTGTTTCCAATGACGTGATCATCTCCCCTAGGCGTCTGGCGTAAGGCTCTGAAACACACTTTGAAGACACCAAGAGTGGTCCTGTAAGATTTTCCCGTGGCGGTCCTCGCAGTACCTTTACCTTTGATGAACACTCGTTATCCAGGTTTACCGTAGTCCCCTGGCCACCAAGCTCCCTTGATTTAAACCCAGCCAAGAATCTGTGGTGCCACCTTATCTGTGAAGTCTTCAGTGTGCCACCATAAAATTAAGGTTCACTTCATGTTTCAATCCTGTAAGAAACTCTCCATCATCTGCTAGTGAAGTTAGTTACATTAGCTAGTAGTATAGATGCACTCCTGCCAAACCTTGATACATAATCATTAATAAGCCTCCTACTAATAGGAGTGCTCATTGCACTTTTGACACTTGTGATTGCACGTAGCTGAAAATACTTGGAAAATATGTCATAGTGAGCAACAATGTACATCATGTCTCCACATGCTTGCAGTAATGGGCTGGTCACATCGATTGATATATTTTGTAGCAGATTGATTGGTAGAATAGAATGCAGTTTGATGCGACTGTTTTTTTAGGAAGTAGCAGAACAGATTGAATTTCTGAGCACAATTTAAAACACAGAAATGCCCCCAGGTGTGATGTACATAGCATATTTCACTGTTTTGGTAGTCAGCTGGAAAGCAGACACAGCAGGAATCAGACTGTAGACGTTTGTCTGCAGAATAAAATGTTACTGAGGATTATGTAGTGTTGTATTAGCCTTTGAATGGGTCTTTGCTGTATTTGCTGCTTAACAATGTTCCACATAGGTTCAGAGTTCTGGAAAGCTTCCACATTCCTGTGCGTATCTCAATAGGACCTTCAGTATGTAGCATCTTTCACTAAAACTGTGAAATCCGAAGGTTTCTCAGTAAATTTTGAAATGACCCGCAAGGTTTGTATGAGATGAGAGAAAGCATGTCTGTGACGTCATTGTTTTTTGCCACTACATGTATAAATTCAAAGTCATACTTCTGTAGGGGTAATGACCATTTTGCTAGAAAATCATACCATACAGACTGTGTGTTTACGTTCAACTTAACTTGACACAAACAAACAAATGCAGAGACCAACACACGATGCATCTCTGGACAGACAAAAGTCAATTGACATGTTAGGATAGTATAGTAATTTTGATGTCACAAGTGCTTGTTTGATGTTATCAAATGCCACGTGGCAATCCCAAGACCAGAACGACTGTAATTGCTTTCTTAACAGATTTAGTAATGGCTCACAGCGTAGCAACTAATTCAATAGAAATCTTCTATAGAATGAAGTTAAACCAAAAAGCTTTCAGCTGCTTTCTCGTCTGAGGAATGAGAAAATGTTTAGGGCACTAATTTTATCACTATCCAGCAAGATCCCACATCGTGTTATTATGTGGCCTAAAAATTTAATCTTCTCATGGCTGAACTTTGACTTTTGCAGCTTGGCAGTAACACCAGACTACGAGAATTTCCTTAGCCCTCTTTTGATAAGGTCAGTATGCTCTTCCCATGCCTGTGTCACAGTTAAGAGGTCATCCACAAACACTTTTACTTTAGCCAGTTACTCAGACCTGAATAAAGAGTCTAGTGTGAGGGAAAAAAAGAAAAGAAAAAACACACTTGAACTGATGTTCAGTCTGAAAATTAATACTTTGGATACATACATATGAGTGTCATATACAAATACAGTGAATTTTCATGATTTATATGCCAGTTGGATTTGCCTGTAGAAATAATGTAAGTAGATACTTGTAAGAAACTCCACTCCATGGAACATTTTCATCTGTTCTATGTTTTCAGAGCAATAATTTGATCATGTCATCTTGTGTGCATGATTCCCATGACAGACTATCTTGTGGGGTGGTTTACTTCATCTGGTATTCATTTGTTCTACTTTGATTGTTGCTTTGACTGCTTGCAAGTGATGGATGGCCTGATGTGCTAACAGTTTTTGTCTTAATCTTAACTTGGCTCACTGTACATTTCTTGTAGTTGGCCTCTATCTGTCAATGATCCAAACGCTCAAGATGTCACCCTCAAACGTTCAATGAACCATAATATTGCTTCCCCAGAACTCAAATCCTGCATTCCAAATGCATTCTACATACAGTTAGAAATATTGTACTCTCTGTCCACCCACACTGCTGCAGGGTCTCGCAGTCTTGCTCTAACAGCCATGCATGCTATTGTGGTGATACTTTAACATGGAAGTTTCAGGTAGGGGGATGTTTTTATAGTTGCATAAATTACTAGTAAAATTTGGCCTTACAGTACCTCATTTATGGCACTGTCAATCACAGCAAGCAATTGTGGTAGCCATTGCTGATTGCTTTATGTATTCAGCTTTGATTTGTGCTGTGCATTGCTCGTTTCCTCCTTTACTTATTTTGAAATGAATAAAGGTCAACTCCTAATGTCATTACCCCAAGAAGGACTGTTGATCACTATTGTTTGTCAGGTCTGCTCTTGCACAGGCACAAATCTAGGGTATAAGTAGTCAGCCCAATGAGAGACAGGTGTGGCTTATTCCTGTACATCTCTCCCCTCCCCATGGTGATCAAATTTCTCATTTGTTTACCTTGCAGCTTACTGCAGTGGTAAAGTGTCCACTCTATACATGTTTCCATGTTTTCTCAACATGGTTCATCCCACAAAGTGTCATCAAGAACCAATGTTTTTCATGAAGTCGGAATATCATTTAACACATGTGCATATATAGTATATTCACTTGCTAACCAGCAGTGCAGAACTGTTTCAGGACTTTCCAAAGGTCACAGAAATTGGCATTAATTTGGGCCCCACTACATAAAGACCTTTCCAAAGGTCACAGAAATTGGCATTAATTTGGGCCCCACTACATAAAGACCGATGGGCCTCATGAAAAATAAGAATGAGATGGATTTTACATAATCAGTGATTGCGGAATTTATGTGATTATTCTGTAGTAGTTGTTTGGTATCTAAGGAAGGAAGTTGTGAGTAAGTGGAACACACTGGCCATAGTTAATTTTAAAATGGCTAGTCTCAAAACTCTTGTTTTTTCAGTCATTTGACTTTCATATAGGATAAAGGTTTTTTTATGGTATCATGACAAAATGAGGAGAGCTTCATTGCACATGTAAGAACATGGTTCATCTCAATAACAATCAGTGTCATTATCTTTACTAGAAGTCTCCCTTCTCCACAAAGAATAGTTCATTTATTGTGTGCTGAGAGAAGTAACAACATCTGGCTCAGTGAGAAAAAATACTAACATATATGGAGATAAAGTACTTACTATGCTACAAATCATGATTTGTTGCATTAGCAATAACATAGCATAATTAGAACATTATTGTAGAAATCAGTAAGTGGATGTAGGGTGCAGGCTATATGAGAACACTGGCTAGCTAAATGTGAAATAGATATTTATGTTCCTCAGGGCTATGTTGTTGCTATCATAAAGTATAGAGAACAGAAAAGAAATGATAGTGTTGTAATGTTTGTCTAAATATTTCCGAAGTTGACAAAAGATTAAGTAAGTCAATTTTTCTCTGAATTAGTTGGTGAGTTCAGCTGCATAATACTGACAGACCAGAATAGTATTCAAACATAACCTGTTTCACTCTGGCAAACTACTTTTGCAGATCAATATCAAAGCTTGGAGGAAGCTGCATTTATGTAAAAGAAAACATGGACTATAAGATAATATACTGTGTAAATCAGTTAGGAAGAGAAAAACACTTTGAAGCCTCTGCTATTGAAATAACACCAGGAAAAGCTATAATAATGTGTGTTTACAGATCACCCTACAGCAATGTAAACATTTTCTTTAAAAAAACTTGACCTTGCACTAGGGAAACTTAAAAATACTCGCAGAACTATAATTCTGTGTGGAGATTTTAATATTGACCTCTTAACACACAGCTCCCAATGAGAAAAATTCTTTAATATTATTCAAGAATATAACCTGTGCACTAAAATAAACTCCCCTACACACATAACAAAAACTAGTGCTACTCTTATTGATCAGATCTTTGTAAACACAGACATGCACACCTCAGAAAACTTTAATACTGGCTACAGTGACCACAATGCACAGCTGCTTGCCGTATGCAGAAGTATTGACTTGTTTAGGAATGGAAGTGTTATCTACAAGAGAAAATTCAGCATGCAAAATACTGAGCACTTCAAACATATGCTAAGTACCCACTCGTGGAATAAAATCTACAACAGTTACTACACAGACGAAAAGCTGGATAATTTCATGGAAATTTACAGGCATTGTTTTGAAATTGCATTTCCAAAAAAATAAAATAATTTGTAAAGGCCTCAGCAAACCCAAAACTTGGATTACGTCAGGGATCAAAGTATCATGTAGAAGAAAAAGAAAACTTTTTGCACTATCAAAAACAGATAGCAGCCCTGAATTTGCTCATTACTTGAAAATACAAGTTAACTCTGAGTATGTAATAAGGGAAGCAAAATTAAGGGAAAATGACAAACTTATTATGGAATCATCAAACAAAGCTAAGACAATGTGGAACACGGTACAGTGACTTACTGGAAAGGTGGAAACACACAAAAATATTGTATTGTCACAGGCGGGCAACAAGGTCACTGATCTAAAATTAATTGCTAACCACTTCAATATTTACTACACCAATATTGCTGGTGAGATAGTGAAGGAACAAATGGGAAAAACATCAAACAAAATATTACAGGAAATTTGTGGAAATAGTGTCACAAATACATCCATGTTCCTTCGACCAATATGTGGGGAAGAACTGTTAAACGCCATAAAGCCATTAAAAAATAAGTATTCAGCCGGAGTTGACGATGTGCCAGACTATATTATAAAAATATCAGCTGAACAGATACTCACACCACTGCTAGGTATATGCAATTCTTCACTATCAAGTGGTATTTTCCCACAAGAGTTAAAAACTGCAAAAGTTGTACCCCTTTACAAAAAGGGCGATCAGCAGCAGATGGTCAACTATAGGCCTGTGTCACTCCTCTCAGGTTTTTCAAATATCATTGAAAAACTAGTTCTGTCACAATTAACTGATTTCTTTAACAGAAAAAAGTATGATCTCAGGATGTCAGCATGGCTTCAGGTCTCAGTGCAGTACTGAAACAGCCACTTTTAGCCTCATAAATCGTATTTTAAATGCAGTGGATAATCACAAAAATGTTTTGAGGATTTTCCTGGATTTAACAAAAGCATTTGATTTAATAGACCATGAAATTCTCCTAAGAAAGTTAGAGTGGTATGGTATAAGAGGCCTGCCACACGAGTGGCTGAAATTCTACCTAGAAAATCGCTCTCAGTTAACAGAGGTAAAACACATGGGAAAAAATGAACTCCAAGTTTATCAATCGAAACCTTACACATTAACCCATGGTGTACCACAAGGCTCAATTTTAGGTCCCTTTCTCTTCTTAATTTTCATAAACAACTTCCCCCTAAATGTTCAGCACTCCGAACCAGTGCTATTTGCAGATGACACAAGCATATTAATTGAAGGTGAAAACGAAATGGTTCTAAGTTTAAATGCTAAAGTCAGAAATGAAAATGTCACAGAGTGTTTTATGAGGAATAAATTACACAACAAAATAAAAACCCATTAAAACCAAACATGTCCACGGAAAACCAAAGAATTAACAGTGTCACTGAAACAAAATGTCTTGGCATCTACTTACAAGACAATCTTAAATGAAATTCCCACATAACAACATTAAATTTTAAACTATCGAAAATGACTTATGCGATGAGGATTATATGGAACAACACAAGTTCTGAAACAGTTAGAGCTGTGTATTACGCTTGCATACACTCCCTATAGAGATATGGCATCATATTCTGGGAAAATTATCCTCATAGCATAACAACATTCTGGAAACAAAAAAATATTGTGAGGATAGTGAAAAATGCTGACGACCAAAAATCATGCAAACCATTCTTTAAAGAACTGTGGATTCTAACCCTACCATGTATCTATATACTAGACGTTGTCATGTACCTAAAAAAAAGTATGCTAAAGAATGGAAATGTATTTATTCAAAATAAACGTGGACACCATACAAGGGCAAATAGTGACATACACAGACATCATTGTTAAGGTACGTTTACACTGGGATACATGTATGAGCGACATGTCAATTTGACATGTCGCGATACATCACCTCATACAAAAATTCACGGAACTTGTATGCGGACCCTCGAGCTCATACATGTCGCGTATACATTTTGTATATCGCTTTTTGGCCATATACGCGACAAGTATGAGCGACATTTTAAGAACTCGCGCATGCGCAGTACTATCATTTCCTGTCGTCTTGTCGCCTGCCGCTTATTTTGACGATTAGCGCATGCATAGTACCAGGCTCTTTGGCGGCTGTTTGAGTTTTGGAGGTGCCGACTGTCGTTTGTTGTGTAGTTATTTGTGTATTGTGTCGTGTGTTGTGCCCGCATGTAATATTTTAAAATTTGCCATGACTTCTTGGTCAAAACAAAATACACTGCATTTTATAGAGGCAGTGCGCAGGCATCCCTGTATATGGGATGTGAAACTAGGTCACTATAAGAACACTCAGAAAATGTACGACGAGTGGGAGGAAATTGCCAAGGCATTTAACGTATCAAGGAAGGAATGCGAGGACAAGTGGCATAATTTAAAAAGTCAATATAGTCACGAGTTAGCGAAAAGGAAGAGCAGCAAAGGAACTGGAAGTGCTACAAGCAATGTGTACCACTATTCATGGTACGCTTTTGAAAGTATGCAGTTCATAAGAGACAATTACAAACCACTCTCTCATAGGAGCACACATGGAGTAGTACCAGTAAGTAAATTTGTTATATTATTTTATTAATCATATATTTGGCAACATTTTTTCATGTTAATCCTTTACATAAAGTGAATATTTACAATTTCACTGAAAAACATGATTCTCCATACTGCTATGGTTTGAAGTCCTGAATACTGCAGAAGAATAGAGCATAATACTTTATGTCATCATTTAACAATGATGTGGAACTTATTTTCCATACTGCCATGGGATGGAGGCCTGAATACTGGAGAAGTATTCAGCATATTCTCTTCTGTTGTCATTCAGCAATGAAGTTGTTCTGCCAGTTCTGGGCAGTGGCTCCAGCACAGTAGGGGTGTCCCTCCAGGACCCAGGTATTACGTTGCCATCATCTCCCTCTCTGTCGTATGGTCCTGCTGGACAATACCTTTGAGATTTTCTGTTTTGAAGAAAATTATGTAAATAAACACAGGCTAGTGCCACCACTGTAGCCTTTTCCGGACTGAGAATCATTTGCTTCCTCAGCACTCTGTAAACAGCACTTATAATCCCAAATACATTATCTATTACTCTTCTTGCCCTGCATGCTCTATAGTTAAAAATACGTTGCCAACTATTTTTTTCATGCAGACCTGGAAATGGTTTCACAATATTTTCCTCTAGGCCAAAGGCTTCGTCAGCGACGAAAACATATGGATCAGGCTTGCTCCTACCAGGAAGAGGAGTTGATGGTGGTATATTTAGAGTTTTGGTTTCTAACATTTTGTAAAATGTGGTGTCTTTAAGGACACTACCATCTGAAATCCTCCCCTGCGTGCCAACATCAGCGTAAATTATTCTATAATTAGCATCAGCAATTGCTAGCAAAACAATGCTGAAGCGCTCTTTATAATTAAAATAAACTGTTCCACTGTTGGGTGGTGCCACAATGTCAAAGTGCCTCCCATCTATAGCTCCAAAACACCTGGGGAAATTCCATTTTTCTTCGTATTCTTTGGCAATTTTCAGCCATTCCTCTGCAGTAGCAGGAAGCTAGAAAGAAAATTGTTACTTTTTTTATTTAATTTACGCATGAACACTCAAAAAATTCTCAATACATTAAGATACTTTGATTAAATGTATGTATAACATGTAGCTCACTTTGTCTCAGAAATGTCTTATGTATTTTAAAAGTCATGGAAGCCCCAGCCACAGAAGGAGATGGTGAAGGAGAAGGAGAAGGAAGCATTAGTTTCCCTTTCGATGTAACAGAAATAGAGGAGGTGACATCTGCCACGCCCCCACAAGACATTGTGGAAGTGGAAACCACTCCAGTCATCTCTGTGCCTCCAAATAAAAGTGGATCTGCAGCCGTGTCACCCTGTACCACTCCAAGTCCGAGTGGAAGTGGTAGATCAAGTGCACTGAAGAGAGCCAGGAGAGACCTGGATGAAGACCGAGAAGGTCTTTTACAGACCTTGAGAAAAGTTGGTGACAATTTAGCAGGCAGAAAAAGGGATCAGTTTACCCACTTGGGTGACTTTGTCGCCAATAAGCTCAGATTTCTTTATGGAAATGGCCATACTAGAATTATGGCAAGACTTGAGAACAGAATATGCAGATGTTTGCAGGAGGCAAACGATGAACTAATAGATCCAAATGCAACATAATATATGGATTCTTTAAAAACACGTATAAATGTTTAAATATGCATGTCATGTGCTGTCAAGTACTACTTAATAAAACTAAATACAAATTAATGTTGTTGGATATCTTTACTGTGCAGAAAGCGTCATCAGAAATTGTGATATTGTATTGTTGAGTGAAGCATGTCAGTCGTTCCAAAGAACTAAAAGCTAACCTATTTCAGCAAAATTTGAGAAATTTATGCTGCAAAATGTATGTGCTGTTAAAATTTTAGTTCCTATTCCAGCAGCCTCACGTGGTTACATTGGCAACATCAACGGCGCGGTAGAAAATTTGTGCTGCTGTTGCTGGTTGACAGTTACTTGATGTACCCTCGTCCGCTCGTTAAAAGTAATTGCCCTCGTAAAACGAAGATTTCATGACAAAACATTTGCATTGTCGCGCAATTGCTAATGCCAATGTCTCACACACGATTGTCGGCATCAGCATCCGTTGTCAACATTATCACGCGAGGCCGCCGGAATAATAGCAAAAAACTGATATACGTGCCAGATGCATGAAAAAATTATATAATGTATTACATACTCTGATATATATGAAACTTTTACCTTCACTTCTTGGGATAAAACTTGCACAATGGCCTTGCAAACACGAAGAATAATGTTGCATATGGCACTTTTTGATATTCTATGCAGATACATTAACATCGAAAAGGAATCCCCAGTGGCCAAAAAACGGAGTGTTACTGCCAACTGATCCTCTGGTGGAATCGCTTCCTGAAAGTTTGTGTTGGTTTTGGACACAAGAGGAGCAACAAGAGACAACAAACCGCGGAAATCCTCCATACTCATTCTAACATAATTTCTAAAATATGCGCCATCCTCTAGCGTTAATTCCTGAACGAGCATTGCATAAGCTCCATGAGTAGCGCGTTTGCGAAGAAACTCTCTCTGCCACCATCTACGTTTCCTCCGCCTTTTCTTCCTATCATCTTCCAAAAGAGCAAGTGTACCAGCACATAAAAATGTGAAATCTTCCAAATCGTCGTCGGAAGCCATCGCACAGTGATACAAATCAATAGTGTAAACGAACGCTCATACATGTATGAAGTTGATACTTGTCAACTCATACAAGTCGCGATACATGTCGCAAAGTCGCATATACATGTATCTCATACATGTGCCGATACAAATCGCAGTGTAAACGCACCTTTATACCACAGTGTGCAAGCAAGGTGTATATCACTCAGGTTCACATTTGTTTAATAAGCTGCCAAGTAACTTATATTTATTCAAAATAAACATGAACACCATACAAGCGCAAATAGTGACATACTCAGACATCATTGTTATACCACACTGTGCAAGAAAGGTGTATATCACTCAGGTTCACATTTGTTTAATAAGCTGCCAAGTAACTTAAAGGCCATAAACAAAATCCATAGCTTTAAAAAATCTGTAACTTGATATTTCTTGGAAAACTGTTTTAACTCAGTAACACAGTATCTTGAAAGTTAATTTCTGTTGTAACAATATAAAAATGTAATGTAACAATATAGCAATATAACAGTATATCAATGTAACTATTTATAAATGTAATGTATACAATCAGTGTAACAGTATATTACTGTAATGTCATTTTGTCCAACATCTAGGGTATAGTAAATGTACCTCAAAGATTCAGGATGTAAATAAATAAATAGTAGACTCTCGAGTATCTAGCTCATGACTGTGTGGCTTCTGTATTATCCAGCCTACTTAATTAGTATCATAATAGTACTTCTCTGTGATAAAATAAAGATTAATTTATTGTCAGTAATGTACTTCTCCAAAATTTTAGCAAGCAGGCACCAGCTACAATGCTGGATGTGTTTTCTAAATGTTTTATGCATCTTTTTTGCTTCTAGCTTCTGGAGTTGCAATTATAAGGTGCATACTGTATTGTTAATATTGAATAAATTGGAGAACCACACTCCAACAGGTGATACTTATAAGCCTTCTTCCAGTACTCACAAACAACGATGAACACACATACATAGCAGCTCTTTTGGCAACCTGTGTTCTTTCTTTATTTAGTTGCATATCAGACTTCAAACTTGTGTGTGTTTTAAATTGTTGTTTCAGGTGGTCCTTTAAAGTTGAAGAGTCCAAAACAGGTGATAAACCAAAGAAGTTTGCAGTGACTATGAATCAGAAACTACATGCTGTAATGCGACTGAATTCTTGGGTAGCATCCAAAACTACTGCTTTGGAGATAGGGGCAGGAAAAAGTACTGTTGGAGACTGGAAGAAAAGTCAAGCACAATTTGAAAAAGGGAATGCTTCCTATGCTAGTGGAAGTGGAATAGAAGTAAGCAACACAACATTGGAAGGTAAGCATAAAGAAGTTGAGGAAGATTTATTTTTTGTTGTATGAACACTTACAAGGAAAGGGTTTGCCTGTTAGTGGGCCAATATTGTAGGAAAAAGCAATGCAGTTTCAGCAGCAAATAGAAAGAGAAGATTCAGAATTTATTTCCAGTGATGGGTGGCTGGATTGGTGGAAGAAACGATTTGTTATTTGCCAGATTACCATCAGTGGGGAGCTTTTATTCACTGACAAAGAGGTTGCAACATTGTTTAAAGAATATCTTTTGACATTAATTGATATGGAGGGACTTTCTGGTGAACAGCTGAACAATTGTTATGAGAGCTGTTTAAGTTACAAGATGCTCCCTACGAAAATGCTTGCTTCAAAAAAGAAAGAAGCAGCACCTGGATATAAGAAACGTAAGAAATGAGTTACCATACTGGCTTGCAGTAAAGCAACTGGAAACCACAAGCTTGGTGTTACAGTGATAGGAAAATCATGGAAACCAAGAGCTTTTGAAAACCTGAAAAATCAGGAATCACTGCCCCTATTTTACACTCATCAAAAGAAAACATGGATGATTCCAGAAATCTTTAAAACCTGGTTCCAAAATGAATTCATACCAGCTGCAGAGAAATATTTAAAAGATTTGCTGCTACTTGGTAGTATGTATTTGCATCCTACCAGTGACAAACTCACAGATGGAGACATCAAAACATTATTTTTAGCATCAAATGCGAGTGCTTTTTGTTAGCTGATGGATTCTTGAAATACTAAAGAAGAAGTATTACTGCTGTCTTCTCAGTTTATTGGTGTCAGTGATTGATTAATGAAGACTGTATAATGATTCTGAAGAGGACTGATTTGCTAGATGTTGTAAGGTGGTTGGTCAAAGTGTGGGAAGAGATTCCAGACGTTTTTTCAGCATGCAGAACTTTGCTGCCAGTATCTGCAACACCCAGTGGCATAACAAGAGCCTCTTACCACAGAACTCCCTGACCTCAAAATCAAGGGAGCATTGTTAATCCAATGGACTGACCCCATGAAATCAACCTTCGAAATGGCGAAGCATAGCATGGTGGATGTACAGCTCCTCATTCATCCAGAATTAAAAGCAGCATTCACACTGGAAGTAGATGCAAGTCAGATAGTGATCAGAACCACTCTATAACATTTCCATGAGGGAACATGGCAATCTTTAGCCTACCAATCCCATAAGCTGTCATCATATGAGTAGAAGTGGAGCACTTATGATCGGGAACTCCTTGCAATATATGAGGCGATAAATTACTTCTGCCCACAACTGGAAGCAAGGGAGTTCATGATTCTTACTGATCACAAGCCACTGATGTACAAATTTTGGCAGAACAACAACAATTGCTCTTCTCGCCAGCACAACCAACTCATTTTCATAGTGCAACTCAACATGGACATCAGGCACATATCAGATACTGACAATATGTTCGCTGATGCCTGACTTTCAAGTATGGTGTTTTGCTTGACTCACCAAGGCATAGAATTCTGACCAAGATACTCAGAACTATATCACAACAGTGCTGGAAGTGAGGTTAGTCAATGTGCTTGGCACGAACACCAAAATATGCTGTGACCTCTTGACTGGGAAACCAAGTCCTTTCTCACTGGTAGAGATTTGCAAGCCTACCTTTGACAATATGTCCAGATTAAGTCATCCAGGCATCAAGTCAGCCAGTTCGCCTAGTCTCCCACCACTTTGTGTGGCCAAGAATACAGAAGGACTGCCATGAATGAACTCGCACGAGTGTCTAATGCCAATGAAGGAAGATCAACCATCACATATGCACAGCAGCTAGGACCTCTCCAATTACAAACGTGATTTGCACACATACATGTCAGTGTCATGGGTCCACTATTTTCTTCCAATGCATGACAACATATCCTTACCATGATTGATCCTTTTACACACTGGACTGAAGTCCTTACCATGATTGATCCTTTTACACACTGGACTGAAGTAACCACGTTGGATAACATGTCTACAGAAATATTGGCATCTGCTTTTACATCAAGTTGGCTTCCTTGCTTTAGTTGCCTGCTGCACATAATGACAGATTGTGGCCACTGGTCTGAGTTGGATCTGTTCTCCCAGCTTAGAAAGTTATGTGGTGCAGTGCACCATAGAACCACCAGTCACCAACGAGCCAATAATGGCATGATTGAGAACTGGCACTGCTTGCTTAAAGTGGCCAAGTTTAAGATTGGATGACAGCATTTTAAACATATTACTGGACAACATATAAACCCTATTTAGACACACCATCAGCTAAACGTGTTCATGGTGAAACCCTGCACATACCTGGAGAGTTTGTAGAAGTGCAACCATCACAGTTACCTCATCTCAGTCATAGTGACTTAGTACTTTGGCTGAGAAAACATTTCACCCACACCAATGTCAAGGCATGGCCACCCCTGCTGTCTATGTGCATCAGGACCTATTGACATGAACACATGTTATGCTCCACATGGACAGTTTCAGACCGTTGTTGCAATCACCTACCACCGGGCACAACAGCATGTTGCAATAAGATACTGGTAAAAGGAAAGACAAGACAAGGTAAAACCAGCATACATTCCATGCAACAATTGACTACTCACCTGCCCCAACCACACCCAGAAGCATCAGCAGCAGTACTGGTATCAACACTGTTACCACCCATCACAGAACTGCCATTGACATGCACAACGAGATCAGGATAGCAAGTACAACTTCCAGCACCCTATGTGGATAGCACTCTGCTTTCCTGAGGGGGCTGATATAGTGGTGAAGCTCCAGTTTAACTTGCAGTGTAGTGCAGTGCAGTGTTGAGTGCATGTGCATACGAATGTGTAAGTATCATTATGGTGCAGTTGTCAGCCAGCTTTCTGTGTCAGTAGCCAGGTGCACTGATATTGATGGTGAATTATTCTGAATGGTCAAAGAGTTTATGATTTTTATATGTGTTGTACTTATCTTGGTGACAAGAAATAGTTTTCAGTTCAGATGCATTTTATCTGTATGAAGATTGTGCATCATCAAGCCATGAGCTTTCTGTTTCTTTGTACAGAACTCAACTCCTTAGGTTAATACAATAGAGAGACAGTTCACATATAATAATAAGTCATATCACACACATACAGGGTAGATGACGAATCAGCTGAACATATGTCTCATTGTTATATGTAAACTGAATATAAAATAATTTCACATAGGAGGAAATTTTCACCATGTGGAAATTGATTTTCAAAGACAAAAATAGAAGCCCATCCACCCAGAGTCAGGTCCCTAAAAATCTTTAATAAATTGCCATCCTCAGTGTGGTCCATGTACTGGAAATTATTTCAAAGAAAACAATGTAGGTAGTTGCCTGAAATCCCATACTGCAATATAACAGAATTTGTTGCTGTACACAACATGAACACTGTATATTAAAATACAAAATGTGTGACTAAATGTCTGTTATTATGTATGTTTGTAATTAAGTACACTGGTAAATGTATATGTCTCTAATTATATATAAGAGATGAAGTCTAATCCATTGTATATATGGTCAATGATGAATAAAGATTGACTGATTAGTTCATACTCTGTAAAATAATCTCTTACCAAGTTAGAAAAATTTTAACAAAATAAACTACAGTGCTCTTATCTTATGATGGTCTCTGTACCTACACATATTTCACTCATATGACAGCAATACTTAACTGTTTACTTGTAGCTATCACAAGAGTTTTTCCCTTAAAGGCTATAAAGCTATGGTCAATGTAAATGGCAAAAAAGTCCTCTCCATTTTGCAGGAACATTCAAAATTATTATATTTTCATATAAAAAAGGTTGGCTGCTCTGGCCAAAATGAAAAAAAATTGCTTCCAGATATTATGAGTAGTAATTAAAAGACCACTGAGTATTTCATGTGTAATCTGCCTGCAGTGTCAAAATTAAAAACAAGTTATTTTCACAGAAAAGTAGCACTAAAAATCATCTTGTGATTGGTGTGACATGCAGAATCTTCTGAGAATTCAACAACAGGATCAATCTTCTTTTTGTGTGAATAAAGGTATCTAGGTTGCATAATATATTTCTTCATTTATAAAAGGGCTGTCGTAAGATGAAAGGAGCATAATTATGAAAAGTGTGACAGTAATAAAAACTACTACAACTGTACTGAAGGTGTGTTTATTATATCAGAAGTGGTTTCATTTCAATAAACATCATCATGTGACAATATGTTGAAACTTCGTCAATTTGGTTTGTAGAAGAATAAATAGTAGCACTCCAAATCACAGTTACTGTTTTATTTCTGTTGCTGGTGACCAGTTTCATTTATCGTGACCATTATCTAACCACAGGAGGAGCTGGTACTCAGGGCTGCTTTGTACAACCAAAGGGTACTCATCATCAATTGGCTGGAGTGCTCCTTATAGCCAGTCAGTCTGCTTGTGATTTTCTATTACTTCTTGTCATTTGTGTATTGCTTTCATACCACTTAATATCTAAGAAATACTGTATCTATTTATGTAAAAATATAAATGATGGTAGTAAAATGTTCTTTTAGGGGGTTGGTGGTGGATCTTGATCCCCTTGACGTCTTCCACTCTACCCCCACTACACCTCCAACCCACCCTCTTCCACCAGAAGCCACTTCAGTGGAATCAAAATGGTAGTTGCTCCACATTTATGTGTCATTTGAAGGCCATGCAAAGAGTTAGATATGCCACCACATTACTTACTGCTAGGCACCAGAAAAGAAGGCACCCATTGGCATGCCACTATAACATCAGCCTCACAGATGATATGATGTACTTGTCACCTGATAAGAATGCAGCATTCCTAGATGTCTCAGAAAAGAAGCATCTTTGGTTGATTGCTGACCTTGAAACATGGCAATATGATGAGCATAAGTGCCCACAGTCCAGCGTAGTGTGCCTTTTAATCTACAGTGTCTGTAAATATGAGTAGTCGATTATGGCAGAAGAAAATGCAGTTTCTGTATGAGCAATGAAACAGAAGTTATAATGAGTTTAATTAAGAGAGGTGAATCAGAATTCAGTTTGGTATCTGACAAGAGACAAGTCAGTGCAGACTGTGGGGTTGCAGTGCTGAGTAATTCTGTAGTGAGCCGAGTTGGGTGTTGACATGGCGCAAGCCTGGAGACAGAGGAACACAGTCATGGGAGGGCGAACAAAAACTAAAACACAGTATTTGTAGGCAGACACACCTCCACACTGGGAAAGGTGGATGGTCCTACCAGCAATCTTCACCAAAGAAAAAAGTAGTTCTTTCAATAAATAATTAAGTTAAAGCATGGAGCAGCAGCAATAATTAGGTAAAAGCATAATTCAAGTGCTAGAGAGTCAATAAGGGTGAGTTAAACTTGGGCAGGTTCAGTTTTTATGGAAAACAACATTGCACTAGTGGTGTAAATGTACACAAAGGAGCATAACTGCATAGTCATGATCATAATGGATTCAGAGTGACGCAGTATGGGAATGGTATTGTCTGTAAAAGTTTGTAAGAAAGTTTTAGAGAGGCCAACATGCCTCACGAATGTGTACATCAATTTTACCAGAACTTTGTGACTTTCTTTAGTAGTAGACCTTCACTTCCCCACATTAGCCTTATGATTTGAAAGAGATACAGAATTCACAGGATGGCAAATGACACAAAAGTGGCTGCATCTGCAGGTAAAGTCAGGTAGGTTACAGGTTGAGAAAGTGTGGAGGCTGACAACACTGCTAATGTGAGGAAAGTCATACATAGGACTTGCCAAGCATCCCTGTAATGCTATTGCTTACTGTACCAGACAGCCAAGATGGTCTAGGGGTGTTGTCACATGGGGATTGTCATTCATTACTTCTCTTGTTGGGATGCCAATGTTAAGATCTTACTTTGTTTTTAGCCATCCAGAAAGAGTAGGTGTTCCCCTTCATGGAGCAGGCTGTGATAGAATCTTGAAACCTCACTCTTATAGTTAACATAGCCAAGTACTTGAATTTATTAATCCTTCCAACTCCAGGAGAGTCACTTCTGATCACAAACATAGTGGGGAAAAAGATGATGCTTTATACAAAAATTAAACCTATGGGAACATCAACTTCATATTCATTCCATGGAAAATTTCCCAGAATTGTGTCAACAGACATTAGTGACCATGTCTGAATAATTTAAACATTACATAATGAGATTTCAAAGCTGTATCAAGACTGCAAATGATTCTAGACTGATTTCTAGCTATTTTTCAGATCACTCTTGCTTTGAGCTGTTGATGTGCATGATTATTTCCATCTTAATCTGATGAATATTTAAAGTAATAACTGATGTAAGAATATATTGGTTCAAATATTAAAAGACTTTTATAACATAATATGCCAAAAGCAATATCATAAACTGCACATACAAACTACAAAAGTTAGTTCATTGTTTAGTTCATCTTATGTAAGTCTCCTAATCACGAGGCTGGCATTTCTCTGTAATTCATGTAATTCAAGAAACAGAAAAAGTGATGAAGGGTGACCATACTGTTCACAGTTTTCGTGAGTACCGTGACATAAAATTTTGTCCTCTTGAGTTTTTTTTTTTTTTTTTTTTTTTTTTTTTTTTTTTTTTTTGGCACTCTCAAAATTATATTTGGATCAATATGGTACTTCAATGGGACTTTGAACACCAACTTAGTGATCAGATAAGGAAAACAATGAGAATGTGGAAAGTTATTTCCTAGTTGTACAGGAAACCAAATTTCTAAACAAGAACATTGTGTACAATGAACACAGCAGAGTATTCACAGGAATGCCAGGAATAGGAATAATTATGGGAAATGTACCTCTGCTCAAGACTGTTGTTCATGTAAACAAAAGTATAGTGAACGATGATGCAGAGTTCGCAATGAAATCTGAAAGATCATCGCCATTTACAATCAAGTGCAAAAAAAGGAACATAACTTTATCAGCTGCCAAGCCAGCTTGCCATAACCAATAAAAACAATAAGAAACCCCCCAGAAAGTGCACTACATCTGGGATCTTTTGGGTTGGGTTGTTTGGGGGGAAGAGACCAAACAGCAAGGTCATTGGTCTCGGGAAGGATGGGGAAGAAAGTCAGCTGTGCCCTGTCAAAGGAATCATCCCGGCATTTTCCTGGAGCAATTTAGGGAAATCACGGGAAACCTAAATCAGGATGGCCGGATGCGGGATTGATCCGTCGTCCTCCTGAACGCGAGTCCAGTGAGCTAACCACTGCGCCACCTCGCTTGGTGGGATCTTTTGGAAAATGAGATCTTGCAGATAGCCAAGAAGAGTGTTAAAATTCTCCTGGGGGGTTTTAATGCACAGATAGGGAAGGAAAGGAACTACAAAGACAACACTGGAATGCCTGGTACCTAAGAGAACAACCAGAAATGGAAAAAGGCTCGTAGAACTTTGTAGAGCATGTCATTTTAGACTAATGTCAAATCATTCAGGGAATTCCCAACAACAGTGAAAAGCTGGGTATCCCTAAATCCCAATCTATAGGAAAATTGCACTCAAACCATATATTGGTATTTAGGAAAAACTGAAATGTCAAGGTGAACAGAAATGGTGAATTCTATTACTACCGTTACATTTATAAACTGCTCCACTAGCTCACAAGAAGTCCAACCCAGAATAACGAAACAGAACATAAACAAAATGAACATCATGCAAGAATTCATTAAGAAGTCTAGGGAAGAAATTTGCACCACCTTAAATAAAAGCTGGCAATAACACTCTAAAGGAATCAGTAAAGCAGCAAAGGAAATACTAAGGTTGGTGAAGAGAGAAAGGGAAATTAGGTAGAATGAAGAATGTGAGGAACCACTTAGAAAGAGGTTCATGAAATGGGGAAGATGGAAACCCTCAGCAAAAACAGAACTTTAGGAACAATTTGGACAACAGGGGTTAGAAATGTCCAGAATATTCCACAGGGCTAAACGATCATTTAAACAACACAGTTAAAATTCTCCACACTGACTTTATTAAGCACAAGCCTAAAGATACCTATCACACTTTCAAAGACAAACTTAAGGGTTACTAAGCTCCAAGTATTGGTTTTCAAAATCAATAGACACGCTGGACTGAACAGTGAAGAAAACAGTGAGATACTTGCTGGACACTTTCAAAATATCTTGAATTGTCTGTTCCCAACATCTAGATTAGAAATCCAAGAGCCAAAAGAAAACCCAGAAGATGGTGAACCACAAACAAAGGAAATCAGAAATGCCATCAAAAATCTAAAAAGCCAACTGGGCAAGTGGAGGAGGTCTAATAACTGCTGGAATGTTAAAGTAATGGAGGCAGAAGTTCTTGATAACTTTCATCTAAATGTTGGGGAAATCTGGTAAATTAAGAAAATCTTGAAATAAAGGAAAACCCATCTGCTACACAAGAAAGAGGATAAGCCAGATATTAACAGCTACAGAGACATTTTCGTCATTTCAGTTGCTTATAAAATTATCTTGAGGATGTTTTAAGTGGAGTAGAGAAAGCACTGGACAAACAACTAGGGGAATATCAAAGAAGGTGCACAAAAGGCAGCTCCTACATTGAGTGTCAATCTAAGATAACTAAATAATTAGTACACCTTGAAACATCACATGATTGAAAGTAAGTAATGGTGAACGGGTCTTCAACATAAATCAGTAATCTGCCATAGAATGCTGGACAACAAGAGAAATTGTGTTGTGTTTCACAGGCTCTCAGTTTGGTGTACAGAGAGACTTTGAACATGATTATAGCAGATTTCTGAATCAATAGCAAGCAAGCAAATGAAGTCATAGGAATCCTAACAAAAATAAGCTCCAGAGTAAAGTTTCTGGGAACAACTCACTTGTCCATTCGACATGAAGAGAGGAACAAGACAAAGGATGGCCTTTTGCCTTTCCTATTCAATTATATTCTAAAGTCATGAGAATTTGTAAAACAGAGTTGTATAGTCAGAGAATAAACTCAAACTGCATGGGAAGATACACATGATAAATTAAAGTCAGCTGCCTGGCAGTTACTGATTATACTATGGTACTATCAGAAAGCCCAGAAGAAGCAACCACAGAAATCTGTATCTTGGTAAAGCTGACAAGAACTCTGTGCAGGAATCAGTGAAGCTGCAAATAGGATGCAAAGAGGGAAAAAATCTTTTCAAGTAAGACTCAGAATCTCAGCTGAAAAGACTAAATTTATGAGCAGTTACAAACATGGACTAAAATGTCTTAAAACAGGAACAGGGTGGACTGAAAGGATCAAGAAGTTCAGATACTTTGATGAGACTCTTCAAGAGAAATGATTACAATAGTAGCTGTTGGACATTGAATGTTAAGTATGGAAACAGGGAATTTGCTTTCTGGAAGCACATGGATTGACAAGAAATGTATATAATAAGAAGCACTTCTCCTGAAGTGCCAAAATAATGCACTATAACACTATTGTCACAATAGAATATCTCAACTCCAGTGAATGCTTCATGATGAACTTTAGCTCGGGGAACATAGAAGTCTCAAAAAGGAGAATTCCAAGAAAAATCATGGGTGTGCCCTGGACTGAAGACAGATGAAAATTGTGAAGCAACAGAAAAATATGTGAGAACATGGAAAGAATTTCAGAGACTATGCCCATGGACATGATGCTCTTAATCAGTTTATGGATGACTTCAACTAAAAACCTTGAAGGTACTCTGGAACATAGTGTTCACTGATAACTGGCATATACTGATTGATATTTGTATGTAAAAAGTTTCCATCTGTGACACCAATGCAGTGGCGTCCTTAGGACTCTTAGTACACAGAGAATATGCTATTTCCAATGTGCGCAATATAACACAGGAACTTGTACACTTGGCATGTGTATTTAAGGAAAATGGATACTCCAAAAGTCAGATTCATTGGGCTGTGCAGTTTGGATTACCCAGGAGGCAAATGAAGAGAAGCTTATAGTTGAGTCAGCATAAATTGATGTCTGACAGCTGCAGTGGGCTGACATGGCAGCTCTGCAGGCCTACCACAACGAATAACATAACACAATTTTGTAAACATCTCTATGGCAACGTCTCATTGTTGTCACAGCTCTGTGGACAGCTACTGATTTCATCTTCAGCCATTAGCACTTCATAGCTGGAGGCAGGCCACAGTGCTACAAGGTGTTAGGGATCTCCTTACACTGTCTCGACTGTATATCTGGGGCCTTTGTTCCTCATGCTGAGGGCATATCCTTTAAACGTGTAAAAACAGACAATGGAAACTCCAGATAGGAATATCAACAATTTAGGAAAGATAAATTTCTACTAATGATAAAGAAGATTCTTTAAGTTGTAGACAGGCACAATTACAAGATACTTAAAAGAAGCTTTTGGAACAGCCTTCATCAGCAAAAGAGAAACAAACACCATTCATATGCACAAGCAAGCATGCCTCACACACACACATGACCACCAACTCTGGCAGCTTGGGCCAGAATGCAACTATCACTTCTGAGGGAAGCAGCAATCTGTAGGGGATGGGGAAGGGGGAATGATGATAATGTATTGGTGGGGAGAGAGTGGAATACTGTCTTGTGGGAGGAGCAGAGACTAGAATGCCAACATCACAATGTCAGGACATTGTGAGGCCGGGAGGTGAGGAAAAAAGTTGTAGAAAAGGAGATGAGCGGGGAAGAATGGGCAGGTGTGTTGGCAGAGGTTGGCGAACAAAGAGATTCTTGTCTCCCATCTTCTTTGTTTGCCACCCTCTACAAACAAAGAAGATGGGAGACAAGAATCCACCCATCTTTCCTTGCTCCTCTCCTTTTCTGCTTCTTTTTTTCCCCATCTCCCTGCCCCACAACCTCTTAATGCTGTGCCTGTTGGCATCCTAGACCCTGCACTCTCCACCAGACAGAGTTCCTCTTTCCCTTCCCCTTCCCCACCTACTTCAGACTGATGCTTCCATTCCACACAATAGTTGCTTTCTGGCCTGAGCTGGCATAGTTGGCAGTCATGAGTGCATGTGGCATGCTTACTTTTATGTATGAATGGTGTTCATTTATTTTTTTCTGATGAAGACAGTGGCCAAAAGCTTTGTGTAAGTGTCTTTTATTTGTGCCTGTCTGCTACTTCAACAGAGTAAGAATTTTAAGGAGGTTAGGACACTACTTGGCTCTGTCAAAGATGATTCAGAAAGGCTGACATATGCAAAAGTTCATGTTAATGTGAAGAAGCTTGCACTGGCTGGTCAATTCACATAGTTCAAAACAGGTGTGTGGAACATTATCACTACACGAAGTACAAGAACCTAAAAAATCAGCAGTAGCAGAACATTCTTTAAAGGAGGAATATAGGACTAAATTTGATGAGACAGTGATATTTGATGGTATGTGTGGTTTTTAGATCAGGGTTTGTAAGGAAGCAATTGAAATTAGGTTGGCAGGTAATAGGGACAAGGGTTTTTGCCAAAGCAGGATGTGGAACTCTGTACTATCTCACAAATAAAACACAAAGTTCTTTGATATGGCTGGCTCCAGTGTTTGAAAATAGTCTTTGAATGTGGTATGCCATTTGGGTGATCTACTATGGGCAGCACCACAAGCCCAGTGTTTGGGCAGCATCTATGGTGGGCAGTACATGGACCATGTATGGTATGGAGGCTTATACAGGGTGAGTTTCCAGCCTTGAATTTAGTTTGTATTAGGAATCAGCAGCAGCAGCAGCATCTCTTCCAAAGGTGGCAGACAGGTATATCACCAGAATTTCCAAGTTCTGTTGATTTTAGAAACTGGCAGCAAATGTTAGAAGATTGTAAATCAAATAAGTATTCAGCTATCTCTGGAAGAGAAAACTAATCTAACATGGATTCAGAAAATTGAGAAAGATCTAGAAACGTTGAACATCAGATAGTCTCAAATGCTAGAAAGATGCACATTTAGGAACAGAATCTGAACTGTTTCCAACCAGAGTGGACAAACTTGGACAAAAGAACAAGAGAAGCAGGACAACATATGCTTCAAGGTATAACGGAAACAAAGGAAACTCCAGACTTAGGAAAAAAAAAGAAATAAAATTGCAGTGTGATTCTAAGTGCTAAATTCACTTGTAATAATAATAAAAAGAACACACAGCTGATGTCAGAAGCTATTTTCTCTGATGCAACATAACTAGTAGGTGACAGTAAACATTTTTGTTCAGATTACACATTACTGATTTTGTTCCTTATTTCATGTCCACTAGCCTGTAAGATCAGATGCAGTTTTATGTACTCACTAAACAGAAAAAGGTTATTACATTTAAATTTGTAAATGATATGCCGAGCTAACAGTAAAGCAGATTTTATCCAAGTTATATACGTCTGCAAAACAGTTTTCCCGAACTAGAGTAGTAAAAATCTTGGTTTATTTTTTCTTCAAATTTTTAATTAGGTTATCATGTGTATGTATTAGTCGAGTTTTGGAATGATGCTAGACATTCATGTTGAGAAACAAATTAATTTATTAGAGCATTGTCAGTAATAATACAATGTAAATTTGTTCACAAATTAGTGTTGTAGGCTACTGGACAACTATGGAGGTGGTGGGTGATGATGTCCAGGACCATGGTGTTCGTGTGGTGGCCCATGGTGTCCATGGTGCTCATGTGGGGGCCCATGGTGCTCATGTGGTGGCCCATGGTGTCCATGGTGCTCTGGAGGTGGCCCATCATGATGCGGCCTCGGGTCATGCGGTGGTGGATGGTGGTCATGATGCGGTCCATGTGGATCATGAGGCCCGTGGTGATGAGGGTCGTGATGCGACATTCTGTCAAAATCACAAAACCTGTGAATATAATTATGCATTTCCTGCAGTTAATGTAGCTTATAGTACAATACTTTATTGTTTGACACCGTGAAATACAATTATATTCAATTTAATCTACCCACATCAACAGAGAAGATGTAACTCAGTTAACAATGGCACTATTGTTGATGTTGCAGTAACATAAATTTTTAAGTGATTATGCAAAATGTATTCACTTGTTGTCATTTTACCATAAAATTTCTGTTAAAAATATTTAAAAGTCCAGTACCATGATGTTATTCTGAATGGAGAATGGGTTAAATCTAATAGTTCTTTCTGCATGTATTTTATTCCTTTTGTGGTTTATAGGACACATGTCTCACTAAGTTAATATGCAGTTTTGCACATGTCTCACTAAGTTAATATGTAGTCTTGAGTGATAGGATGTCTGTGTGCCATATCTATTTAGTGTTACCATGTAGTGAGACGTTTTTGGTACTTGGAAAAAAATACTATGGATGATAGCATGCATACTGGATATGCATAAGGGCGTGAATGACTCATAGGGATAGAACTGCTGTGAATGATTCATAGGGATGGAACTGCTGGCCCAGTTCATATGTTTCGTGAAAATCGGACCAAATCACCATCTTGTTCAGTCCAAGAATGTTTAGAGTATGGTAACATAAATAAAGAAAATAAAAATAAATTGGGTTTTCTGATGCATTGTAGACATTATTTTGAAACTTTACTATACACATCATTAATTCTGCTGGTTTGTACATAATCTGTATATACTGGGATGTACTTGCCCCAGCAAACTTCATAGAATGTATAAAACACTTACAAGTGATGTACAAAAGCCATAATGAAATTTTTTCTTGAAATTTTATGTGAGATATTTCATGGTTTTCATTGCACAAGCATGAATGTGCTATGGTACTAATTTCTTATACTTATTTCCAATTTTGCCATTCCAGTAAAATTTAACTTTGAACATCCTAGGTTCACATGATAACTTGGACCTAGTTAGGTTCATGTGACACATGTACCCCGCCTTACCAATTTTCAAAATAGATCACGTTAAAAATTTTTTGGTAGTGAAAGTGTGTTATTGAACATATCAGAATAGAGTTTTTGACCTTTTTTATTTAAATAAATAAATTTTAAGAATGAAAAGAAGCTAATTGAATACGAGTCATAGGCCACACAATTCTGTAGCCGATGCTAAGTGATGTTTGAGGTGGTGTAAATAGTGCACCAATGACAATAGGTGAGTGGAAACGAGTGATTTGATGTGATGAATCACACTGTATCCTGTAGCAATCTGATGGAAGGGTCTGAATTTGTAAAATGCCTGCAAAACCTTACCTGCCACCATGTTTAGTGGCAACAATGAAGTACAGAGGAGATCGTGTGATGGTATGGAGTTTTTTTGTGGTTTAGAGTGTGATTCCCTTATTGCACTTAGAAAAACGCTAAATGCAGAATTATATGAACTCATTTTACAGCACTGTGTACTGGATATAGTAGAGGAACAGTTCAGAGGTGATGACTGCATCAGCATGACAATACATCTGTGAAGCAATGGCTCATGACAATAACATTCCTGAAAAGAATTGGTGTGACCAGAGTCCTAACCTAAATCCAATGGAACACATCTGAGCTGAGTTAGAACATCAACATTGCTCCAGATCCCAGCATCCAACATCACTACCTTCCCTAGTTTTGGATCTTGAGGTAAAATGGACTGCCATCCCTCCATAGACATTCAGTCATCTCATTGAAAGTCTCCCCAGCAGAGTTCAAGCTTTAATAAAGGCAAAGGGTGGACACACCCTATGTTAATGTCCACTAACAGGTGTCTGGGCAATTTTGTTCAGATAGTGTATACCATACTACAACCCTCCAATTTTTCAGTACCATATGGACCATGAAGACAATGTTATACCAATTACAGTTTTCACGGAAGCATTTAAGCAATCATTTTTTCCGCACTCCAGGCACAAATGGAACAGAAAGATACCATGCAAACATGTCACATGTGGATGGTCGATAGTCATCAACATGAAATAAATTCTCAGCCTGGTGGGCAGATCAGCAGTTCATATCTCTTCACTGAAGCCTCCAATACACTGGTTCTAAAATTCATTTCCCCCCTATTCTGAACCTGGACTTGGAACTCAGTGCGATATTAGACAATTTTAGTTAGATAACATTATTTGCAATTGAAACATTCAGCTGCAGCAGCATTTTCAGCAATCAACTTAATGCAGTTTATATTTTCCTCACTATGTCGTTTGCGGCTGTGACCTGCCAGCTTCAATTGACAATCTTAAAAGGAGTGCAGAAAGTGAACAAACTGTAAATCATTGACAGTAACTGAGGAGGCAACTAGGTCAGTCATAGAAAAACCTGAACATTTGTGTTTACAATTCATGACGTAAAAGTTTCTTATCATGGCCAGAAGATTTTAAGCATGAGAGGCGTTCAGTACGTAATGAAACAGATTTCTTTTTTTTTTTTTTTAAGTGGGTTGGTTTTATTCAGGATTCCAATACACCATATTATTCCCCACGCTTTTGACTACAAAACCTTATTTTTCAAAATAATCTCCGTTCTATGTGACGGCCTTACCCTGCCTTATATGGAGGGCCTGTATGTCTGCTTGGTACCACTCTACTTTTCGACGTCAGAATCAATATCTTGGTGCATCTATAATCGTCTCATTATTCATGCACTTCTTCATTGGGCCAAACAGGTGGAGGTTGGAAGGTGTGAGATCTGGGCTGTGGAGTGGATGAATGGATGAGGAAGAAGAGCCCAGCGAAGTTTTGTAAGCTTTTTTTTGGGGGGGGGGGGGGGGGGGGGAGGCAAAGTGCTGAGGTCATCGGTCTGTGAGCTACTCTCAGACGCGGAGACCTATGTGTGGCTTTGCATTGTCATGAATAAGGAGAAGTTCGTTTGCAGTTTTGTGATGACGAACATGCTGAAATCGTTTCTTCAATTTCCTGAGGGTAGCACAGCTTCGTACAGCTGGCCGACACGCGGGAAATTTGACAGGTTTGCACGACGTTGTTAGGATGATGGCAGATGCCTCACCAAACGATTAACTGTGCTTTTGTTCACTTCCAGGTCTCCTTAGACATTCTGCGAGCACCTATGAATTTCTGCAATGCTCTGGATTTCCGCCAGAAGAAATTCAATGAGGGCCGTCTACTTGGCACCCACTTCCTTTATGGATGCCATTTTGAAGGATACATGTGGTTCCACCATCTACCAGAGCTTCATGAAACTGTAGAGACTGAAGTGGGAATATACCACGATCTGTCATAACAAATTCCTCATTTTTTAACCGAAACTGGTCGAGAAAAAACAAAGTGTTGTCTTACTTATCGAACGCCCTTCATAGTTTTCGTCTTTGGTAGTAGGGGAAGTTTAAACTCGAGCTACGCAGAATGGAAACGCCAAGAACTGGAAATAAAGGCATTTAAGAATGCCGTTGACTGAACCTGCGATAAATTTGGTAAAAAAATTAGTGCTTCCGTCTTAAAAACAGGATGCATTGCACGGGAACCAATACTGAGGAGGAAGACTCCAATCACCATATGCGCTGCCATCCGATGCTCGGGATGGCAGGTGGAGTATTAGTTTTAGTCAACTATGAGCGTAAGGAGTGGAGCTGGAAAGAACTAACCATTTAGCACTTCAGAATGCTGTGTCAGCAGCATCTGCTGACAGAGAGGTGCACAAATTAAAACTGAAAGACTGCAGAGTAATGGTAGTCGATTGGCCAATCCACATCTATACTCAACAAGCCACCATATGATTCGTGCAGAGGGTACATTTTGTACCACTAACATTTCCCCTCTTTCTTGTTCCAGATGCGAATGTTGGTATGCCTACTTCTGAGTTCGAATCTCCTTTATTTAACCTTCACGGATTTTTCTCAAGATATATTAGTTCGGTTTGCAGCGTCTTTGGTTTGCATATTGGTATTCCAGTTGCTAAAGGTTTAGTTATCGAATGTCATTTTTTATTTGTAGTTCACTGTTGCAATCTGAATTTGCATATTGTCATTTTGTCATTTGGAGATAGTGAGTGCCGCTGTAGACGCTAGAAAATGGAGTACAAATGGGAGAAATCGGAACATTTCTGATAAAAGCTTCTGCTTGAGTGCAGAAGAGGGGCGACAGCAGCAGTGCCAGGCTGAAACATTTGCGCTTGTGTGGGGGATAAGGCCATTGGGCAGAGGAGGGCAAGGAAATATTTTCTCGTTTTAAGGAGGATCGTTTTGACGTTAGTGACTCTCCACATTCATGAAGACCTTCGGGGTTTGATGATCATCGTTTAAATGCGCTAATAGACAATGATCCACGTCAGTGTACTCGAGAACTGGCAAATGTGATGAACTGTGATCATTCAACCACCGTACGACATTTGCATGCAGCAGGGTAGGTTAAAAAATCGGGTATGTGGATATCACATGCTATAAGCAAAAATCCCAAAAATCAGCAGGTGGCCAAATGTGCCTCTGTGCTTGCTCGTCATCAGTTGGCTCGTGAACGACACCGACCATTCCTATCCTGTATGTTACTGGTGAAGATAAATAACGTCTTTATGCTAATATAAGGAAAAGAATGGACTGTTTGACCCCAAACAAAGCAGCAAGTACCTGTACAAAGACCTGCGCTTATCCACAAAAGATAATGTTACGCATGCAGTCCAAGAACAACGACCAAGAAGACTGCGTGAAGTGATGCTAGTCCATGATAAAGCCTGCCTGCATTCTTCTAGATTGACAAAAAACACTGTACAAGAGTTGGATTGAGGAGTCATTCTGCACCCATCTTATCCACCTGATATTGCGCCCTCAGATTTTACCTTTTCCGCTCTCTATCGAACAGCCTTCAAGGAACTTCCTTTCAGATGAAAATCCGCTCCGAACATGGCTCGACAAGCTCTTCGCCTCAGAACCACGTGATTTTACACTTACAGAATCAAAAAGTCGTCCCAACGTTTGCAGACAGTTGTAAATGGTGAAGGACAATGTATTATTGGTGAGTAAAGTCTCTGTTAAGTGTATCTGTTGTGTTTATTAAACTTAGGGAAAAACGATGCGAATTTATGCACCAACTTAATACACTGGAGGAAACAACACATGTTTTGACTCTTCTAAGAAAGTACACTCAGGTAATTATAACATTAATCGACATCTGTACGTCGACGATATTATACATCCTGTTTTGTTGCCCTTCATGGGAAGACTTCCTGGACTTACATTTCAGCAAAATAATGCCTGCTTGCACACAGCGAGAGTTTCTGTCGCTTGTCTTCGTGCTTGCCAACCCTACTTTGCCCAGGGAGGTCGCCGGATCTCTCGCCAATGGAGAATTTTTGGAGCATTATGGGCAGGGTCCTCCAACCATCTCGGGACTTTGACGATCTAACGTAATAGTTGAACAGAATTTGGCACTATATCCCTCAAGAGGACGTCCAATAATTCTGCCTATCAATACCAAGCCAAATAACTGCTTGCATAAGGGCCAAAGTTGGACCAACGCGTTGTTGGCTTACTTGGTTTGTGCAGTTCTTCTCTCGAATAAATAATCCAATTTTTTCTGAAATTGTGTTCATTTGTTTGTCTGTAGCTGTACATAAAATCTATCGATTTGCGTCCCATTCGGATAATTCCTTCCAGGTGCGTTGATTTTTATTTTTTTATTTATTTAGTTTTTTGTTTTTGTCTTAAAGTGTATTGTCATCTGACGCCATTTCAGTGACGGGTGCGGCAGTTTTTAATGGCTCTGTTAGCAGCAGTCGAACTCAGATCCACTGTGTGAAAAGCGTCAATGCTACCTTCAGCATTGGATGGGGCTCATTATATTTATTATATGAGCAGTATGGGGGGACAGAGGGAGGGTGCGAAATGATACGTCGCTTTCGTGGAAAAATATTCACGAACCGTCCCTGACCAAGAGTCCTTGCATAGAATGAAAACAGGAGTGTGTTATGCAGTTTTTAGTGCAACGTGAATTATCGGACAGATCTTTTACCACCAAACCATAACTTTTTATAGATATCTGAACAATATATTGCAAACCTTTACCAGAACCCTAACAACTAACGAAAAGATCTATGCTTGTTCTTTTCAGGAGAATGCATGAGCACACATCACTAAAGCCTCTATGTCAGTATTTTGATCTGATTTTGACGACAGGAACTACCGTTGTTGTTAGTTCTATGAAAAAGCTAACATCTATATTATAGAATTACGAAATTTCGAATAGTGTACTGCAGAAGCTTGAGATGTTCTGTCGAATATCGTGGAACTTAATTGGTTTGATATACCGCAGATTGTTACATCAATCACAACCACCAACAGGTGCAGGCAACAGAGATCACACGTCATCGGTCAGTCGGCAACATTGCAGTTATTTTTAGCTTTGCTACTACACTGCCAGGAGAAAATGGGCATAACCTTTGCTTATTGACACCGGATTGGAGTAACAAAAATGCATGTCCTGACTCGTATGTCTTGTTGCATGCGTACTAGGGTTACCAGACGTCTGAAAAATCCCAGAAATGGCCTACTTTTTAACCAACTGTCCGGTGTCAGGGAGGAATGTAAGACAAAACGTAAATGTCATACATCTGAGGAAGGCCTCACACGTTGTTGATTCATCCGCGCATAAACCAGCAGTGGCAAATGAATCTAGAGTAGGTCTTCTTTCTATTTCCTGATGTCCTGGGGCGTTCAAAAGCAGACCAGCTGTTGCTCCATAGTCTGTGGGTTGCTATGTACTTCATCTCGTTCTCTATTGCTGTCAATGTGGATAGTGCTTACAAGTTGAATATTCAGAACTATCAGTTTAAAAAGTATGGTTGTAAAATACTGACTAAAATTATTAAGAAAATATTGTACGAATCGGACGCTAAGATAGATTAGTTTAGGTTCAGGGAAAGCATAGGAACTTACAAGGATTACTAACTGTACAGCTTATCTTAGAGGACAGGTTGAGGAAAGGAAAACCTACATTTACAGCTCTTGTAGATTTATAAGAAAGGTTTCGCCTTTGTTGTCTGAAACATACTCTTTCAAATTCCGAAAGGACAAAACACAGGAAGCGAAAAATTATATATACCTTGTACAGAACCAGACTGCAGCCCATGAAGCGGAAGTAGTTCTTCAGAAGGGAGTGAGGCTGAGTCGGAACCGGTTCGAGAACATTTTTCCATATAAGCGACTCATCATGTGGCGCCCTCATCTGCCCCCTTTTCTCCTCATACGTTTTCACACGTTTTAATTTTCGCTACTAATTGTGATATGCACTGAATAAAAATATTGCACTTGGGGCCTCAAGCGGCCGTTACTAATTGTGATATGTCCTGCATAGAAATCGTACAGTTGTGTGCATCTGACGTCCTTCAACCAGCGACTTGTGTCGCTTAGGCCTTAAACCAGACCTGGACAGAGTTGCAGCATACCCCTGATGTTGCACAAGAAAGACAGAGCAAGCAGTAAAGGAAGCCAAGGAGAAAATTTGAAAAGGAATTGAAGCTCAGGGAGCGGAAATAATTTTTTTTAGTTTCGCTGACGGCACTGTAACTCTATCAGAGACGTCAAAGGACTTGGAAGATCAGTTACATGGAATGGATAGTGTCTTGAAAGCAGGTTATGAGATTGGTATGAACAAATATGGATATTATGATGTACTCGAATTAAACCAAGGTATGGTAAGGAAATTACGTAGATGTTGAATAACACAGCAAAAACTCCGCTGAAAACATTAATGTCTCCATGTACTGAATATAAGGTATTTATGTTTTAAAAGTATAAAACTGTGAATATATTGCCCCTTCCTGTACTACATTTCTCTGTAATGTCCTAAATGTTGGGTCTTCCTGTCCTATATTTCGTTACAGCGATCTGGTAATCCTATACAAAGCACAAAAATTGTTTGACATACCTTTCCTGATATAGCACGCCTTCTGATCGGAAGCACTGTTGTGATACGATCTGACGAAGAGCCGACTACGAGTATATATAAGGAAGTATGCGAGATACGAGTAAGCTCTATCGCTCGTTACGTATTGGTTTATCCCTTCGGAAATTCCTGGCAAAAATGTAATCAGCAGGAGCCGGCAAGATCAATAACTGAGGTGAGTCAGTAAGGTAAACACAGTCTCAAACACGCCCTGCGCCGTCGATAAGGACGGTATGTGTCCATAACCAATGTCTAATGCAGGGATTATTGGAGCTACTGCCTTTCTTCAGTAAGTTACGGAAGAATCGGGGATTTTCCAGAACTTAGCACATAATCTAAAACAAATAAAAAGCAAGATATAATATTTTCGCCAACTTAAGGTGATATTACTCATAGTACAGGGCGTGACACGCAAAACCTGCCTGTAAAGTCAACATGTCAACGTAAAATGAAATGTAATGTATTGAATAGATTACTCACCTTCACAGTAGGTGCTGAAACTGTCCTCCGCCCACTTCAGCACACATGTGAGTACGCTTCAGAAGATTCACATATACTATTGCCAGTGCTCGTGTTGTGATGCTATTGATGACATCCTGGATCCTGGTCTTAAGATCTTCAATTGTGTATGGATTTGTTTCGTATACTCTTCCCTTTGAAGTCCCCACAAATAAAAGTCACAAGTGGACGAGTCTAGTGACCGAGGAGGCCACAAGCCTTTGTTGATTGTCCTCTCTGATGTAAACATCTCATGCACTGGGACAATGATGCAGCTAACATATGTCATGTTGCACTGTCCTGCTGAAAGTAACATAATTGTGGTTCCTCTTCTGCCAAGTTTGAATAAAACTCCTCCATGATTCCCAAATACACGTTACTATTCACTGTTGTCTCAAAGAATATGGGCCCCATAACGTGTGTGGCAGAAATGACACACCACATCGCGTGTGGATTTTCTGTGCACCAATGTTAGTTGTTTTGGAATTTATGTACCCAGACAGGTCTAACCACGCCTTGTCACTCATGAAAAGCCTTAGTGGGTCCAAGACATCATTGGCAACATTTCTCAACAGCCATGAACAGAAATGCACTCTCTTCGGCAGGTCAGGCACCCTCAATTCTTGCACAACTCTTATCCGGAACAGTTTTAACTTCAGTCTCCTTAAAACATGTCTCCAATTTCTCTCACTCGCATGAACCTGTTGACTCAATCTCCTAGTTGAGTTACGACGACTTCTTGTCATTACCTCCTGCACTCGCCTCTTTAATTCAGCTGTGCAGACAGGAGGTGGTCTGTTTCTGGGAGCATTTTGAACCGATCCTGTACTCCGCCATTTTTCAATCAATTCCTGTATGGTGTGTTTTGTTGGCACAGACGTTCTGGAAAGTTATCCCGAAACAAATTCTTTGTTTTCACAAAAGATCCACTGCGAATGAACGCTTCAACAATGGCAACACGCCCGGTTAACGAATACAGCATTATCACACACTCACATTAACCCAGCCTCAGACAACGAGGCCTTTTTCTCAATTGCTGGTTTCAACAAGTTCCACTGGCTGCAGCTGCAGCTGCCTTACACAACAACAAAGTTCTGCGCAGAATCGGAACATGAAAGGAAATGGTTAGTTCGTGCGTGACTGTTTGGACTGCGTTTCTCGTTTTCCACGCACTGCAACATTATCGTTTCGCACGACTGGCCGGTTTTACGTGCCGCGCCCTGTATTTTCTGACTAAGCATGACTCAGGGCATTCTTACTGGGGAAAAAAGGAAGAAGATGATACACTGCCAGACACACAAACGAAGCACTACGAAAGAATAACTGCAACTCAGACATGAAATTTGTATCGCATATGACAATCGATGGAAAGAATAAACTGTATTCATTTATTTGTTGTATACACTATCTGATCAAACGTATCCAGACATCCCTATGTAATGCGGAATTGACACTAGATGTCACGAGAGGCGCACCATACAGATTAAAATAAGGCGGAGGGTATTGTCTTGCAGTAGAGTAGTAGTAACAGCAGAACGGGTTGGTCAGTAGACTTAGAACGTGGTTGTCGTAGCGGCCTCTTAGCAGTTAGAGGGCCCGCACGACAGACAAGCAAGGTGGGGTGCCGACCTGCCTTCAACAGCTCAGATCAAAACATCGCTAAATAAATGTCGTGTGACGAGGGCCTCCCATCGGGTAGACCGCTCGCCTGGTGCAAGTCTTTCGATTTGACGCCACTTCGACGACTTGCGCGTCGATGGGGATCAAATGATGATGATTAGGACAACACAACACCCAGTCCCTGAACGGAGAAAATCTCCAACCCAGACGGGAATCGAACCCGGGCCCTTTGGATTGACATTCTGTCGCTCTGACCACTTTTTTTTTCAATTTATTGGTCATAACATTCCACAGTAGTACATAATTTTCAACTGACATTTAAAAGTAATAAAACAAACTAAAATTAATTACAGGTTCCTTAACATTTTAGAAAAAATCCAAGTCTAAACCAGATAGTGATGTTCGTCACTTGATCGTATTTGTTTTCCAAAGATCAAATTGTCTCTTGTTTCTTCATGTTCTGAATCGCATCATCGAAAATACAATTCACATGACTGTTCTTCTGAGGATGTTGGCGTATGTATCATAATAATTATTCATGCATAGTAGCTTGTGATGCTGGTCGGAGATGTACGTCCAAAAATCTCCTTCGCTCCTTTCTTTACTGGACAGCAGGTAAAATACCGCGTGTCCCTTCAACGAGTTGATGGCATTTTTCTTCCAGGTGGGGTATAGTTCTTCTTCCGGGTATAAAAGGCACGATAGCGTTATCAAATACGACGGTTTTCTCTGCATAGTTGCTAATTTTTTTCTGATTGACCACCATATATTATTTGCATTTCCACAGACAAATTGATGTTCATCTGTGTCAATGAGGTTGCAAGTGGTACACAAAGGGGAATCAGCCAGATGAATGGAATGTAGTCTGGAGTTGGTTGGAAATTTCCTATTCACAAAATAGTACCGCAATGACCGCTCTTTTGTTGGTAAATGCGGGTGGTGTATATTCCTCCAGATATCATGCCAAGAGTGATCGACGTATTTTTGTTCTATGATGTTCTTGGTCTGAAAGTTCATTAAGTTTTGGTATATTTTCTTGACTTTGATGACATCTTCCTCGGGTATTCCCAGTCTAATGTAGCTATATTCTACGAAGAAATGTTTTAATTGGTAAAGTTCATTTGGGATGTGGTGAACGTATATTGGGGCGTCCTGGCTGGCCGGCGCTATTTCATTTAACAGAAATGCGGCAACACTGTTGATTGGCCGCTTCCACAGTTTATACGTTTTACAGGCGTACAATGCTTGTGCTTTTTTGTACACGTCTGTGAGATTCAATCCACCGTTGTCAATCGGTAGAGTCAACGTTTGGTACTTGACTTTGAAGATGTGGCCGCGGCTGACGAAGTGGCCAAAAGCAACCAAAATCCTATTCGCCACTTCCCTCGGCATTGGCAGGGCTTGCGCCACGTAATTTAATTTAGAAAAATGGTTCAAATGGCTCTGAGCACTATGGGACTCAACATCTTAGGTCATAAGCCCCTAGAACTTAGAACTACTTAAACCTAACTAACCTAAGGACATCACACACACCCATGCCCGAGGCAGGATTCGAACCTGCGACCGTAGCAGTCCCGCGGTTCCGGACTGCAGCGCCAGGACCGCTAGACCACCGCGGCCGGCTAATTTAATTTAGAGGATAAATAGATGTTGACGAGAGCCACTCTTTGTATCTCATCAAGAGTACGGAGATTGTGCTGACGTATACAAGCACGGTTGGTGTTGAGGATTCTTCTGTCATTAACTGCGATGGTCTGCCGAATATTCCTTGTATACTCCACCCCAAGACATGTCGTGGTGACAATTTCCTTTATTGCTGCATGAATGGGAACTCCTAATCCGTTTCCAATATTCATTATGCCAGACTTATTTCTATTCAGTTTCGCACCAGATACTTGTTCATATTTGTTTATTATGTCGAGTGCTTTCTCTATCTCGTCGTTGTCCTTGACAATAAATGAAACGTCATCGGCATATGCCCTGCAGACCACTCAGCTATCGGGGGCGGACTAAAACATCGCTAGTGGATGTAAACGACAAGAGACTTTCCGCATAAACTTCGTGAAAAGCCATGTAACAGATATCCACCAATTGGAACTAATGAGACTACGTGTAGCACTCCGCCGAATCGGCGTTATAAGCACGCCAGCAGAGTCAGATCAGCAGTGTGTACCTACAGCTAGGACAGATCCGGCCAATACCTACGCTGGCTCTAACATAGTGTACACTCGCCGTAGCGTTCAGTACAAAGTTGTATCTTTGTCACTGTGTAGAGTAGTATTTTGGTTATTATTTTCTTTTCATTGTCTTTTACTCTTATCTGGTTTTTGCCACCACAAGAATTGTTGTGCTTCTTGTTGTTCTTGCGTTTGGAAATTAGTGCATGCCAAGAAGGCGTTTTAGTTATAATAAAGTGTGTTCAACTTGATCGTTAGTTCTTTCCTGCCCACCGCAGCACACTGCAGTGGTCTGACCGGTGGATGTCACATGACTAATAAATCCATCGGGGACATTTCAGCCCTTCTAAAGCTGCACAAGTCTACTGCACGTGGTGTGCCTGTGATGTTGAAATGCCCGTCGAGCACTGCGAAGAGTGGTTGTAAAAATGCATGAATTCAGAAGAAGGAACCACACGTGAATTCAAAATTGCTACCAGTGGTCCGGAGTGCACAATGCCTATGCATAGGCAGTTAAATGAATAGGGTTCAATGGTCGACAACATATTTCTGTAGTCAGTGCTAAGCGACGTTTCAGTTGGTGTAAAAAGTCGCACTACTGGATAGTGGATGACTGGAAGTAAATGATTTGGAATGAGATTTCACGCTACACCTCGTGCCAATTCAGTGGAAGGTTTTAGCATTGGTGAACGTTACGGACCATCATGTATAGTGTCAACAGTGAAGTAGGGAGGAGGTGGTGTTGCTGTATGGGGGTGTTTTCCATGTTTAGGCTGTGCTCCCCCTATTGCGCTTAAGAAAACGCTAAATGAGGAAGGATTTTACAGAACTGTGTACTGCACACAGTGGAGAAACAGTTCGGAGACGCTGATCGTTTGTATCAGCATGACAATGCACACTGTCATTAAGAAGCACCAGTGTCGCAATGGTTTGTGCACAATAACATTCCTAAAACATACTAACTTGCCAGGAGTGCCGACGTAAACCCAATGGAACACTTTGAGATAAGTTAGAATGTCGACTTCACTCCAGACCCCGGCGTCCAATACGAGGACCTTATCTAAGTTTCGGCTGTTGAGAAAGAACGAGCTGCCATTCCTCCACGGACATTGAGACACCTCACGAAAAGTGTACCCGGGCAGAGTTGAAGCTGTCATAAAGTCGAAGGTTGGGTATACCCCATATTAATTTCCACTAATAAGTCTCCAGATACCTTTGACTCGATAGTGTACATGTAGGTCTGCTACTTAGAAACTACAGGTGTTCGATACTTTTGATCAGATGGTGTACATTTAGGTACTCTACACCCAAACTACTGTCAGATGTCAAGCGCTAATGGCACTGCTCGCTGTTGGACTCAACCAATTTGTGATTGTCACACACCGCGCAGCCCCAGCAATTGATAAACAATAAGGCCGTCCGTACAAGAAGCGACTTCATGGGAACGGAACAGGCTGGCGGTCAAAATAGGTTACTGGTTTCCGACTTATTGGCAACGCAATTCCGCACACGGCGCAACTCTGAAACAAGAAACAGCAGAATAGTGCATGCAAGAATGGAGAAGGTTAGTGCTCAGAATGAAATTTTCACTCTGCAGCGGAGTGTGCGCTCATTTTGGAACTTCCTGGCAGATTAAAACTGTGTGCCGGACCGAGACTCGAACTCGGGACCTTTGCCTTTCGCGGGCAAGTACTCTACCAACTGAGCTACCCGAGCACGACTCACGACCCGTCCTCACAATTTTACTTCCGCCGTACCTCGTCTCCTACGTTCCAAGCACTTGGTAGAGCACTTGCCCGCGATAGGCAAAGGTCCGGAGTTCGAGTCTCGGTCCGGCACACAGTTTTAATCTTCCAGAAAATTTCAAAATCAGCGCACACTCCGCTGCAGAGTGAAAATTTCCTTCTGGAAACAAACCCTAGGCTGTGGCCAAGCCATGTCTCCGCAATATCCTTTCTTCCAGTAGTGCTAGTCCTGCAAGTTTAGCAAGAGAACTTATGTGAAGCTTGGAAGGTCGAAGACGAGGTACTGACGGAAGAAAAATTGTGAGGATGGTTCGTGAGTCGTGCTTGGGTAGCTCAGTTGGTAGAGCACTTGCCTGCGAAAGGCTAAGGTCCCCAGTTCGAGTCTTGGTCTGGCACACAGTTTTAATCTGCCAGGAAGTTTCGAAGTTAGTGCTGTTTGTTTCACCCGAACATCTTTTTCTTACACTCGGAATGTCGAGTACTGATTTAAGCTCAAAGAAAGATATGATACTCTACCTATTATTATTACACACACACATGAAAAAACGAAGAAAATTCTGGACTAATCTTGTTCGTGATAGCTTGTTTCTAGCAGCCAGTGAGCTACGTCAGATTGGGAATTTATTGCCTTTTATAGAATCACTAGCTGTTACCCACATCTGTGCTCACGTATCAATAAAATGAAATGAAATGGGCAAATGGCTATATTGGCCACGGGACTCTGTTCAGGATGATCGACCGCTTCGTGCAAGTCTTTTTAGTGGACGCCAGTTAGGTGACTTGCGTGTCGATGATGATAAAATGATGATAAGGACAAAACGCACACACAGAGTCCCAAGTGGAAGAAATCTAACCCGGCTGGGAATCGAACTCATAACCCTGTGATCAAGGGTCAGCAATGCTAACCGAAAGCTTATAGTAGTTTTGTTACGATGAGCGATGTTGACGGTACTAAAATAAGACTTGGAGTTCTTAAAATTATTAAATAGCGTTAAACTGACGAAGAAAGAAAGTGAATGATATGTATTTCGGTTCAGCGTGAATTTTATAACATTTGCACGCGCAATAACGTCAGCTACCTTCACGCCTCTGGCTGTTACTCGCTGCCGGGCTTGCACATCATAAATAAACGCAACTTGTCTTTGACCTACTGGAAAGAGATCACATAGTCCGGAAACTGGAAAACACAATGGGAGAAGATAGCGTATGGGCAAGAATAATCAACTCAATCCTCGAATACAACTTAATCACAATATCAGACAACCTCTCTTTTTCGAACCTCATTCTGCAATCGAACGGAGTCTTACAGGGTGACCCAATGAGCCCTTTGCTGTACATTCTTGCCCTGAAGAAGTACTCCGAATTGGAGAAAATGAAGAAGATGTACACGTATATGCATACGCTGACGACATAGCCGTAGGTTCAACAGATATACAGAAGCTGCAGAAAATCATTGAGAAAATAGACAAATGGTGCAGTGAACACAAATTGCACATAAACATAACAAAGACAGAAATGGTGATTTTCAGAAAAAGGAGGCAAAACACCCAACAATGTGGAAATCAACATCAGAGGACAAAAAATAAAAATCTCATCAGCCTTTAAATAACTTGGGGGTGACATTGCAACCAACAGCCAAATGCTTCACAAAACATACAACAGAACGTTCAGCCCAAGCAATAATAGCAATACAGGACATCAAAAACATCCGCCTACTCAGTTTAGAAACGGCCATGAAATTGTTCAACGCAAAAATCTTGCCAATCCTGGCCTATGGGATGGAGGTTATATGGGACCACCTGACAGAAAAAAAATCTAGAAACGCTGGAAAAGGTAAAATCAACTTATCTAAAAAGAGCACTAGGTCTCTCAAAGACAACAAGATCTAGACTAGTGTACCTGCTAGCGAGAGAGACATTCCTAATTGAAGACATCGAACTTCGATATATGATTGCACACACCAGGGCTTCCAGAAATCAACTGAAGATCGTGGAAGACAAACGAGAAAAGGTATGGCTGGAGTTCTATGGCACCGAAGCAATGACGAACCGCTCATGGACAGCACCAAACTTCGAACTGCGACGTGTCGTAACTAGATTTTCTTTTCACGGCTTTCATCATCTAATTTGCAAACACAAAACTTATCACGACCCAACCACAACATGTGTATTTGAACTGTGCAACGAAGCCTGTGAACGATATCACATAGAACTGTGCAGTAAAAGAGTGAAATCGATAAATGAATATGCAAAAATGTAAATGTAAAATGTTAAGCAAATTAACTGTATATGCTTAGTTGGCTGCAATTTTATTAAATAAAAAAAAAAAACGCGACCTCACTAAAGGCCTTCCACGTTCTATATGTAAAGGCACGATGTGTCTGTCTGTCGAACAGCATTTGAATGAAGTCATTGTGAGTCTTCAAGCATCTCACGAAGCTATGAGACGCGTGACTCTCTGTAGTTAAAATGCGAACGGCTTGTGACTGATATTAGTATAGAAGTACGGATTAAACACGCTGAGGATTATATAAGTACTGTATTCATTACACCGAAGCGCATTATATAGAACAAATCAAACAATAAAAGCATGGTCACAAATACATGAAGTTCAAAGTCAAAGAGTAAACAGCTTTTTAAAATAATAATTATTGTTCCATATTTCGCGTTGTATTCTTCAAATCAGTAAAATTTTGTACTAGATACTTTTTACAGTAGCCAGTGTTATTCCTCAGCATTTAGCTCTCCGTGCCAAATTGCATAAAAATCAGTTCACCTGTTTAGTCGTGAAAAGATAAACAGTTACTTTCATATTTCTAATATTAGTATGGATTAGTAGGAATGTATACGGTATGTTGATACCATTGTGTATACAACTGAGATTTGTTGATTCTCTGTCTTTTTTTCGTCATTTTCACGATTCATTTGCACACATTAATGTAGTGTTTCAGAACGTCACGAGCCCAGCTAGTTACACAAAAGAACACTCCCAGCACGGTATACTTTTTCTAGTATGTTTACTCGCACTGGAAAAAAGGTCATCCCTGGCCGAGAGAAGTATACGAGTATCAAATAAAGGCCTTAATTTGAGGAAGAAATTTCTGATTATGTACGTTTGGATCACAGAATTGTATGGTAGTGAAACATGGACTATGGGAAAACTGTAACAGAAAAGAATCGAAGCATTTGAGCTACAGAATAATGTTAAAATTTATGTGGACTGATAAGGTAAGGACTGAGGAATAGAATCGGCAAGGAAAGGAACATGTGAAAAACACTAACAAGAAGAAAGGCCACGGTGATGGAACATCTTTTAAGACATCAGGGATTAACTTCCATGGTACTAGAGGGAGCTTTAGAGGGTAAAAACAGCAGAGGAGGACAGAGACTGGGACACATCCAACAAATAATTGAAGATGTAGATTGCATTTGCTACTCTAAGATCAAAAGGTTGGTACAGGAGAGGAATTAGTGGCGGGCCTCATCAAACCAGTCAGAAAACCGAAAAAAGTGGTAACTTTGAAACCACATTGTTAGTCGCTAGTCCGACGGAAGGCCTGCAAGCAATACTGAAAGATCGTGCTCCAAGAATGTTCGATATTTATCACTATTCAAGGTGCCATCGATAAAGGGTGGACCAACGAGTTTGTCACTAATGTTACACACCAATATTCAGATTCCACGGACGCTGAAGTTCAACTTAGCATCACCAACGTGAGTTTTCCGTTTTCCAATAACGCATGTTGTATCGATTAATCGTACCGTGGTTCGTGAAGATCGACTCGTCAGAGAACAATAGTTGAACAAAGAAGTTGGGGTCTCTCTCTATTTGCCGAAGCGACCGCTGGCAAAATGTTACTCGCTCTGGGAATCATTGTCATGAAGATCCTAGTAGAGGGAGATGCAAACGGATCATATTTTCTACGTTTCAAAATTCTGAAAAAAGTGGTCAGACTAATTCTAGATTCACGACTTAATTGCCGAGTGCTCATATGGAGTGTATGATTCACTGCAGCTAATATCGCAGTTTCGTTATTCTCTCCAGCAACAGTTCTTCGTCGGTTCCTGTTTCATGGTTGTACAATTCCCTCGGTGGAGATCTGACAGAAAGAAGTTCGTAATCGCACCCTGTTTGGAAAACGTTGAGCATAATGGTTTACTGCCTCATCGACATCCCTGCCGCTTTCTCCATAACTAGTAACGCAGTCAGATTATGAAGGATCGTGTTTATGAAATATAGGAAGACGTGCACTCAATGAGTTCAAGTCAAACAAGGGTCTCAATTATGCGTCAGTCACGTAAAGGCTTGTGCTATTTATCAGTGTCTATGCCGTGACACATTGGGACCTACGTCATTATTTAGTAATTCCATAGATGGTGACTAGATCTGCCCCAATAACTGACGAATTTTTGGGACTAATTGACGTCCTCCTTTAAATTTAAATAATGAATGAATGAATGTTTCAAAACAACTACAAGGAACTTTAGACCACCGAGACGTTTGCCACCCACGTCTGATTTTCAGCCAATGAACTTTTCACTAGATAATACCGTTTTCGAATTCAATTGTGTTTGTTGTCGGTTACAGCGCCGTCTATCACGAAACGACGACGAAGGTGTTAAGTACAAAAGATGCGTATTTTTTATTCTATTCTATAATAAAAATTGCCTGTTCCTGTTTAAGATTACAAAGCTCCCCTAGCAGATTGGGCGGGAAGGAGTTTCTGCTTTGGTATCGCCGGATAGAGTGTTTAAAAATACTGAACACGTAGTCTTCCGTTTTTTTTAATCCGACGCGTAGTTTTTGAGATATTTTACTGTCTCAAGATAAAAACTCACCATGTTAATAACTGTCATCGGGCTGATTCAAGGAAGAAAAATATGTTCGAATTAAAACATCCCACCAAATCATCCTCGTCTGATATGGACGAATGCTTCAGTTGAACAAGGAAGAAGCAGAAAATCGGTTTGAATTTTATTGAAGGAACGAGCCAGCATTTATCTGAAACGGGTTAGGGAAACTGCCGAAAACGTAAGCCAGGAAAAGTGGATAGCGAATTGAGCCCCACATCTACCATATACGAATCCACTATCTTAACCTGGACACCACCTCGTTCAGTTGGACTGTTCGGTGATAGAGCAATATTGATTATTTGTGGAGTGACCATATCTCTGTTTACCGCTGTCGATAAAGCTGATGAATTGAGACACTGAACAAGCGACGCTTGGAATTCTGAGAAAAAGGTTTATATTTGGCGTGAAAGAGATAAGTACGATTTACTGCTAAGCGGGCAAATTGTGCAAGTTTTGTTCATATTTTTAAGGCCTAGTTCGTAACTGACAGCTATCTGAAGAAAAAGATGTTTGATGTTACTTGCAAAAGGACAAAGACGACTATTGCACAATGATAAAAATTATTTTTAAAGGTGGACTGCAGCTCAGATACGAACTGAGCTGTGCTGAGCACCTACGGAAGTTTGCGGAGCCAGAAGGCGCAGTGGTTAGGCGGGAGACTCGCATTCAAGAGAACAGCTGTTCAATTTGTCGTCCAGCTATACAAATGTGGATATCCCGTGCTTTTCCCTAACTCGATTAAGCCAAATGCTTGAATCGTTCCTGTGAAGAAGCCGCGACCAATTTCCTTCCCTATTCATAGCGTGTGCTACGTCTCTAATGATCTCGTCGTAGACGGAACATTAAACTTCAATCTTCCTCTCATTCTTTCTTTGTATCAGAATCCACGCTCGTTTAATAACGGGTATCGAACTACTCATACTGCCACTGTAGATCTGCCGCGTTCTAGGCTCTTGGTTTGATGTTTTATCTTAAAAAAAAAAATCTGAACACGTGACAGAATAAAGTAGCTTTATTATTTGCGAAACGGTGTCTATTCGATACGAACGGCACATAATTTTCTTCATGAAGTTCTCCTTATTTGTTTCCTCTAGCTGCAATGTCTCTTTGAACTGCGGCTTTCAAAACTTCTTCTTGTCTCCCCCACAAAACTTTGCTTTAACTTGCTAAGTATTGACAGGAAATGATTATGACATAGTTTTCATAGCACTTGGATATCATTAATAGTAGCATTTTCCCATAGAAGTGGTGTGGTATTTTGAGCACCCCCATCCACACATCTTTAATAATTGACCATAATTTTCCTCTTGGTGTAAAGCATTCTTCAGTACTTTACAGTATCCTCTCTAGGGAAATTCTGTACCGAAAGTCATCGTGTAATGTAAGGTAAATTGCACTACTGGCCATTAAAATTGCTACACCAAGAAGAACTTCAGATGATAAACGGGTATTCACTGGACAAATATATTATACTAGAACTGACATGTGATTACATTTTCACGCAGTTTTGGTGCATAGATCCTGAGAAATCAGTACCTAGAACAACCACCTCTGGCCGTAATAACGGCCTTGATACGCCTTGGCATTGAGTCAAACAGAGCTTGGATGGCGCGTACATGTACAGCTGCCCCTGTCTTGTGACAGCCAGAGCGAGAGCACCAGCAGCAGCGAGTACTGTTTGTATAAAGCGTTTATTTTGCATTTTGTTTACGACCTTCCACTAAGGAAGGGATTCTATTTGTGTTTATCTGCTCTGCATAGTAACTAACAGTTCTTGATAAAACTTTACGTAGTTTTCGTGTTAGATTTTTTAGTGTTTTCTTGATCGTTTAGAACAGAAAGCGCCCTAAAACCGTCTTTTGTTTGTTTCGCGGCCGTTAGCCACTAGTCACTTGAATCAGCAGTTGTCTTGTGACAGCCAGAGCGAGAGCACCAGCAGCAGCGAGTACTGTTTGTATAAAGCGTTTTTGTACTTATTTGCTGCGCTTAGCTTTTAAATAGTTTTTCTGGGAAAACCTAGCGTAGTTTTCGCGTCTCGTATTTCAGTGAGTGTTTCTTGATTATCAGAGTAGCTCATCAGAAGATTATCTTGGGAATTTGTCACCGTATAGAGTAGGGTAAACATAGTCATGTGTAGGGACTGTGGTTGTTGTGAGCGGACGCAAGGAGAATTGGCCACTCTTCGGGGGCAGGTGGAGGCTTTGTCTGTTAGGCTCATCGAGCTCGAGGCGCAGGCGTCGGCTCGTAGTGGCGTTGGGGCAACTGTGGTGAGACCTATGCCTACTTCGGTGGCCTTGGAATCACATGGAACCCCTGATGTCGCTGCGTCTTCCGGCAGTGAGCATCTTACCGGTCAGCCATCACTCCAGGGTGAATGGCGGACAGTGGTGGGCTCGCGCGTGCCTGGCCGAAAGGCGAAGGTGGGATCTGGCCGCGTGGCAGCTGCCTTACCCCTTTCCAACAGGTACGGGGTGCTTCCTAGTGGTGATGACATCGTTTCCGAGCCACCACAGGATGCCTCGCCTGTTGGGCCAGTGGCCGATTCTCCGGCAAGGTCCCGACAGTCACAGAGGGCGGGCCTATTAGTTATAGGGAGCTCCAACGTTAGGCGGGTTATGGAGCCCCTTAGGAAAATAGCGGGTAGGTCGGGGAAGAATGCCAGTGTGCACTCGGTGTGCTTGCCGGGGGGTCTCGTCTGTAATGTGGAGGAGGCCCTTCCGGCAGCTATTGAACGCACTGGGTGTGACCGGTTGCAGATAGTAGCACATGTCGGAACGAATGACGCCTGCCGCTTGGGTTCTGAGGCCATCCTTGGTTCCTTCCGGCGGCTGGCTGATTTGGTGAAGACAACCAGCATCGCACGCGGAGTGCAAGCTGAGCTTAATATCTGCAGCATAGTGCCCAGAGTCGATCGCGGTCCTCTGGTTTGGAGCCGTGTGGAGGGTCTAAACCAGAGGCTCAGACGACTCTGCGACTATAATGGTTGCAAATTCATCGACCTCCGTTATTGGGTGGAGAACTGTAGGGCCCCCCTAGACAGGTCAGGCGTGCACTACACACCGGAAGCAGCCACTAGGGTAGCAGAGTACGTGTGGCGTGCACACGGGGGTTTTTTAGGTTAGAGGGACCCCCCCTTGGGCGAAACGATAAAATACCTGACGGCTTACCAGAGAGGACATTATCATCGTTGATAAAGAACGTCCGTCCTCAGAGACCAAAAACAGGAAAAGTTAACGTAATATTGGTAAACTGCAGGAGTATCCAGGGCAAGGTTCCTGAATTAGTATCTCTTATTGAAGGAAATAGTGCGCATATAGTATTAGGAACGGAAAGTTGGTTAAAACCGGAAGTGAACAGTAACGAAATCCTAGACACAGAATGGAATATATACCGCAAGGATAGGATAAACGCCAATGGTGGAGGAGTATTTATAGCAGTAAAGAATTCAATAATATCCAGTGAAGTTATTAGCGAATGCGAATGTGAAATAATCTGGGTTAAGTTAAGTATCAAAGGTGGGTCAGATATGATAGTCGGATGCTTCTATAGACCACCTGCATCAGCAACCGTAGTAGTTGAGCGCCTCAGAGAGAACCTGCAGAACGTCGTGAAGAAGTTTCGTGATCATACTATTGTAATAGGGGGAGACTTCAATCTACCAGGTATAGAATGGGATAGTCACACAATCAGAACTGGAGCCAGGGACAGAGACTCTTGTGACATTATCCTGACTGCCTTGTCCGAGAATTACTTCGAGCAGATAGTTAGAGAACCAACTCGTGAAGCTAACGTTTTAGACCTCATAGCAACAAATAGACCGGAACTTTTCGACTCCGTGAATGTAGAAGAGGGTATCAGTGATCATAAGTCAGTGGTTGCATCAATGACTACAAGTGTAATAAGAAATGCCAAGAAAGGAAGGAAAATATATTTGCTTAACAAGAGTGATAGGGCACAAATCGCAGAATATCTGAGTGACCACCATCAAACGTTCATTTCTGAGGAAGAGGATGTGGAACAAAAATGGAAAAAATTCAGGAACATCGTCCAGTACGCCTTAGATAAGTTCGTACCGACTAAGGTCCAAAGCGAGGGGAAAGATCCACCATGGTATAACAATCATGTACGAAAGGTACTACGGAAACAAAGAAAGCTTCATCATAGGTTTAAGAGTAGTCGAATCATAGCTGATAAGGAAAAGCTGAACGAAGCGAAAAAGAGCGTAAAGAGAGCAATGAGAGAAGCATTCAACGAATTCGAACATAAAACATTGGCAAACAATCTAAACAAGAACCCTAAAAAGTTTTGGTCATATGTAAAATCGGTAAGCGGATCTAAATCCCCTATTCAGTCACTCGTTGACCACGATGGCACCGAAACAGAGGACGACCGAAGAAAGGCAGAAATACTGAATTCAGTGTTCCGAAACTGTTTCACTGCGGAAAATCGTAACACGGTCCCTGACTTCAGCCGTCGCACGGACGCCAAAATGGAAAATATTGAAATAAACGATATCGGAATTGAAAAACAACTGCTACCACTTAGTAGCGGAAAAGCATCCGGACCAGACGAGATACCCTTAAGATTCTACAGTGATTATGCTAAAGAACTTGCCCCCTTTCTATCAGCAATTTATCGTAGATCGCTGGAAGAACGTAAAGTACCTAGCGACTGGAAGAAAGCGCAGGTCGTTCCCATTTTCAAGAAGGGTCATAAATCAGATGCGAATAATTATAGGCCTATTTCGCTTACGTCAATCTGTTGTAGAATAATGGAACATGTTTTGTGTTCTCGTATTATGACGTTCTTAGATAATACAAATCTCCTTCATCATAACCAACATGGATTCCGCAAACAGAGATCATGTGAAACTCAGCTCGCCCTATTTGCCCAAGAAATTCACAGTGCCGTAGACACTGGCGAGCAGATTGATGCCGTATTCCTGGACTTCAGGAAGGCATTTGATACGGTTCCGGACTTACGTTTAGTGAAAAAAATACGAGCTTACGGAATATCGGACCAGGTTTGTGATTGGATTCAGGATTTCCTAGAAGAAAGAACACAACATGTCATTCTTAACGGTTCAAAATCTGCAGATGTAGAGGTAATTTCGGGAGTACCGCAGGGAAGCGTGATAGGACCTTTATTGTTTACAATATACATAAATGACTTAGTTGACAACATCGGTAGCTCCGTGAGGCTATTTGCAGATGACACGGTTGTCTACAAGAAAGTAGCAACATCAGAAGACTCGTACGTACTCCAGGAGGACCTGCAGAGGATTAATGCATGGTGCGACAGCTGGCAGCTTTCCCTAAACGTAGATAAATGTAATATAATGCGCATACATAGGGGCAGAAATCCATTCCAGTACGATTATGCCATAGGTGGTAAATCATTGGAAGCGGTAACGACCGTAAAATACTTAGGAGTTACTATCCGGAGCGATCTGAAGTGGAATGATCACATAAAAAAAAAAGTGGGAAAAGCAGGCGCCAGGTTGAGATTCATAGGAAGAATTCTAAGAAAATGTGACTCATCGACGAAAGAAGTAGCTTACAAAACGCTTGCTCGTCCGATTCTTGAGTATTGCTCATCAGTATGGGACCCTTACCAGGTTGGATTAATAGAAGAGATAGACATGATCCAGCGAAAAGCAGCGCGATTCGTCATGGGGACATTTAGTCAGCGCGAGAGCGTTACGGAGATGCTGAACAAGCTCCAGTGGCGGACACTTCAAGAAAGGCGTTACGCAATACGGAGAGGTTTATTATCGAAATTACGAGAGAGCACATTCCGGGAAGAGATGGGCAACATATTACTACCGCCCACATATATCTCGCGTAATGATCACAACGAAAAGATCCGAGAAATTAGAGCAAATACGAAGACTTACAAGCAGTCGTTCTTCCCACGCACAATTCGTGAATGGAACAGGGAAGGGGGGATCAGATAGTGGTACAATAAGTACCCTCCGCCACACACCGTAAGGTGGCTCGCGGAGTATAGATGTAGATGTAGATGTAGATACCACAGTTCATCAAGAGTAGTGACTGGCATATTGTGACGAGCCAGTTGCTCGGCCACCATTGGCCAGACGTTTTCAATTGGTGAGAGATCTGAAGAATGTGCTGGCCAGGGCAGCAGTCGAACATTTTCTGTATCCATAAAGGCCCGTACAGGACCTGCAAAATGCGGTCGTGCATTATCCTGCTGTAATGTAGTGTTTCGCAGGGATCGAATGAAGGGTAGAGCCACGGGTCGTAACACATCTGAAATGTAACGTCCACTGATCAAAGTGCCGTCAATGCGAACAAGAGGTGATCGAGACGTGTAACCAGTGGCACCCTGTACCATCACGCCGGATGATACGCCAGTACGGCGATGACGAATACACGCTTCCAATGTGCGTTCACCGCGATGTCGCCAAACACGTATGCGACCATCATGATGCTGTAAACAGAACCAGGATTCATCCGAAAAATGACGTTTTGCCATTCGTGCACACAGGTTCGTCGTTGAGTATACCATCGCAGGCGCTGCTGTCTGTGATGCAGCGTCAAGGGTAACCGATGCCATGGTATCCGAGCTGATAGACCATGCTGGTGCAAACGTCGTCGAACTGTTCGTGCACATGGTTGTTGTCTTGCAAACGTCCCGATCTGATGATTCAGGGATCGAGACGCGGCTGCACGATCCGTTACAGCCATGGGGATAAGATGCCTGTCATCTCGACTGCTAGTGATACGCTGCCGTTGGGATCCAGCACGGCGTTCCGTATTACCCTCCTGAACCCACCGATTCCATATTCTGCTAAAGTCATTGGATCTCGACCAACGCGAGCAGCAATGTTGCGATACGATAAACCGCAAACGCGATGGCTACAATCTGACCTTTATCAAAGCCAGAAACTTGATGGTACGCATTTCTCCTCCTTACACGAGGCATCACAGCAACGTTTCACCAGGCAACGCCGGTCGACTGCTGTTTGTGTATGAGAAATCGGTTGGAAACTTTCCTCATGTCAGCACGTTGTAGGTGTCGCCACCAGCGTCAACCTTGTGTGAATGTTCTGGAAAGCTGATCATTTGCATATCACAGCATCTTCTTCCTGTCGGTTAAATTTCGCGTCTGTAGTACGTCATCTTCGTGGTGTAGCAATTTTAATGACCAGTAGGGTATTTATCAAATATGGTTGTGAATAATAGGCTCATGCAGCACTAAGCCTCCCCACATTATAATACCTGGACTACCAACATGATCATGTTCTATAATGTTTCTGTGGGGGAGTAGCCATGTATGTGAAAAACGGCATCCCATTTGAGTCAATTGATGTTTCAAAGTACTGCACTGAAAAGGTGTTTGAATGTTGTGCATGTGTGGTTAAATTTAACGGAGCTAAACTTCTAACTGTTGTTATTTATAGATCCCCAGACTCCGATTTCACAACATTTTTGCTAAAGCTAGAGGAGGTTCTTGGTTCACTTTATAGGAAATACAAAAAGTTAGTTATATGTGGTGACTTCAATATTAATTGTATAAGTGATTGTGCAAGGAAGAGGATGCTGGTAGACCTCTTTAATTCATATAATCTTATGCAAACCGTATTCTTTCCAACGAGAGTGCAAGGGAACAGTAGAACAACCATAGACAACATTTCTGTTCATTCCTCATTACTAGAAGGGCATTCTGTTAGCAAAAAGGTGAATGGCCTTTCAGATCATGATGCACAAATTTTAAACTTTAAAAGATTTTTGTGCTGCAACACGTGTTAAATATAGTCATCAGCTGTTCAGGAAAGCTGATCCAGTTGCTGTAGAGACCTTTGTAAACCTTATAAAGGAAGGACGACGGTTCAATCCCGCGTCCGGCCATCCTGATTTAGGTTTTCCGTGATTACCCTAAATCACTCCAGGCAAATGCCGGGATGGTTCCTCTGAAAGGGCACGGCCGACTTCCTTCCCCATCCTTCCCTAATCCGATGAGACCGATGACCACGCTGTCTGGTCTCCTTCCCCAAACCAACCAACCAACCTTATAAAGGAACAAGTGTGGCAAGATGTTTATAGCGCTAATACAGTAGACGATAAATCTAATGCTTTTCTCAAGACTTTTCTCATGCTCTTTGAAAGTTGCTTTCCGTTAGAATGTTTAAAACAGGGTACTAGCACAAACAGGCAGCCTGGGTGGCTGACTAGAGGGATAAGAATATCTTGTAGAACAAAGTGGCAATTATATCAAAACGTTAGAAACAGTCAAAATCTAAATGCAGTAGCCCATTACAAACAGTATTGTAAGGTGCTTAAAAATGTTATTAGGAAGGCAAAAAGTATGTGGTATGCAGATAGAATAGCTAAGTCTCAGGATAAAATTAAAACCATGTGGTCAGTCGTAAAGGAAGTTGCTGTTCTGGAGATACAGGTCGAGGATATAGAATCAGCGCGTAGTGGGAATTTCCGTGTTACTGATAAGTCGCATATATGTACAGTATTTAATAATCACTTTCTGAATGTAGCAGGTGAATTAAATAGAAACCTAGTCCCGACAGGGAATCATATAGCGCTCTTAGAAAAAAGTGTTCCGAGACTGTTACCTGAAATGCTCCTCCTTGATACTGACACGAGGGAGATTGAGTTAATAATTAAATCACTAAAGACCAAGAACTCTCATGGATATGACGGGGTATCTAGCAGAATACTGAAGTATTGTTCTATGTATGTTGGCCCAGTTCTCAGCCATATCTGTAACTTTTCCTTTAGGAGTGGTCGGTTTCCTGACCGATTAAAGTACCCGGTAGTGAAGCCACTTTATAAAAAGGGAGACATTGATAATGTTGACAATTTTAGACCTATTTCTATGCCATCGGTGTTTGCTAAAGTTATCGAGAGGGTTGTATATACAAGGTTACTGGAGCACTTAAATTCACATAATTTGCTGTCAAATGTTCACTTTGGTTTTAGAAATGGTTTAACAACTGAAAATGCTATATTCTCTTTTCTCTGTGAGGTTTTGGACGGATTAAATAAAAGGTTGCGAACGCTAGGTGTTTTCTTTGATTTAACGAAGGCTTTTGACTGTGTTGACCACAAAATATTACTGCAGAAGTTGGACCATTATGGAGTAAGGGGAGTAGCTTACAATTCGTTCGCCTCTTACTTTAAGAACAGAAAGTAGAGGGTAATTCTCCGCAATATTGAGAGTGGTAGTGATGTTCAGTCCCAATGGGGCACTGTTAAGTGGGGCGTTCCCCAAGGGTCGGTGCTGGGGCCACTGCTGTTTCTTATTTATATGAATGATATGCCTTCAATAGTATTACAGGTGATTCAAAAATATTTCTGTTTGCTGATGACACCAGCTTGATAGTGAAGGATCTTGTGTGTAATATTGAAACAGTAACAAATAATGTAGTTCATGGAATAAGTTCATGGCTTGTGGAAAATAATTTGATGCTAAATCACAGTAAGACTCAGTTTTTACAGTTTCTAACTCACAATTCAACAGGAACCGATATTTTGATCAGACAGAATAGGCATATTATAAGCGAGACGGAACAGTTCAAGTTCCTAGGCGTTCGGATAGATAGTAGCTGTTGTGGAAAGCCCATGTCCAGGATTTTGTTCAGAAGCTAAATGTTGCTTTATTTACCATTAGAACAGTATCTGAAATAAGTGACACTTCAACACGAAAAGTAGTCTACTTCGCATATTTTCATACGCTTATGTCGTATGGTATTATTTTTTGGGGTAATTCTTCTGATTCAAAAAGGGTATTTTTGGCTCAAAAACGGGCTGTTCGAGCTATATGTGGTGTAAGTTCGAGAACCTCTTGTCGACCCCTATTCAAAAATCTGGGAATTCTGACATTGCCCTCACAGTATATATTTTCTTTCATGTCGTTTGTTGTTAGCAATATTAGCCTATTCCCAAGAGTTAGCAGCTTTCACTCAGTTAATACTAGGGAGAAATCAAATCTGCATGTAGAATGTACTTCCGTGACTCTTGTGCAGAAAGGAGTGCAGTATTCTGCTGCATCCATTTTCAATAAGCTACCGCAAGAACTCAAAAATCTTAGCAGTAGCCCAAACTCTTTTAAGTCTAAACTGAAGAGTTTCCTCATGGCTCACTCCTTCTATTCTGTCGAGGAGCTCCTGGAAGAGCTAAGAAATTAAGCAAATTCCAATGTTACATTGTTGATTTTCTTCATTTAAATTTACGACTTGTCACCTGAATGTGTTTTTTTTATATTTCATTTTATCTGTTTCTAATATCGTGTTATAATTTCATGTATTGACTCGTTCCATTACCATGGAGACTTCTCCTTAATTTGGTCCCACGGAACAATAAATAAAAATAAATAAATAAAAACACTCATTTGGTGAGACGTGGGAGCACGTATTACACCCAGGAAATTGGCGAACATAATCTTTTTTTTTGGTCCAGGTGTTTTGAAGTGGGGAGGCATAATGTATCACGGGCATATTGACCTCCAAATCTTTGAACACGGCACACTCACCGGTCAGCGTTATTGTAGCTCTGTCCTCCCTCATGTGCGACTTTTCAGGAGTTTATTCTGCCAGTCCTTCATTTTTGTGGATGACAGTGCGCGGCCACGGCAGTGCTTACTGCGCAGGTGGAGGAGGTCTTGGAATGACAGGGTATTCGGCGAATCTCTGGCCCATTCACCTTAAATCCTACCGAGCACGTGGAATGCGTTATCGAGGCGTATTGCAGCACGCCCACATGCGTCAACGACCATCCCGCAAATGTCAACCACTTCTTACCAACCTAGTGGCCCGCATGAGTACACGCTGCAGAACAAATATTGCCATCCGTGGCGGTCACACATTCTATTGAGAACCATGTGCTCCCTTTCGCAACGTCCAGAGGACGGCCATAAATCGCAGTGACTTCAGTGTAATTATTGTCTTTGAATAAAAGAGTCATTTCTTTCCGTCTCATTTCTTTCTACACCATGCTGTAGCAGTTCTTTGTATGTGCGGCCCATCTTTCATAGAGCCGTGTTAATTGGCAATGACACATCATGCGAAAGTTGCTTTCGTCCTTAAGTTTCGCACACTAGTGATTCGTTCTTGGATTACTGAAAACAGATTGTCGCTTAACTGAACAAAAAACTCTCGATTAAGTTTCTGACTCTAAAATCCTGTGGAAGCGATATTTTACTCTCACTGTGTTGTCAAGTAATCAGTGAAGCTGAAAATTTTAGATTGTTTGGTCTGCTTACAAAGTTTCAAGAACCAGCTTTAAATAAGTAATCTCGGAATACGCTACAACCCTTTACGTACTACTTCCGTAAGAATCGCCAACACGAAATTAAACTTATGTGGATATAGTTACAACGTGTGCACATGTTTTTAGATGATCATTCTTTCCGCGCTCTGTCCTGAAAAGAACGGGAAGAAGCGCTAATAACTGGTACGAGGGGTGTCCAGAAAGTAAGTTCCGATCGGTCGTGAAATGGAAACGACTATGAAAATCCGATAAAGCTTTGCACAGATGTGTTGGGCAGTGTCTCTAGTATGACCCTAGATAGCATCGCGTTGCTGTTCTCATACCTGAGCTCACAGTGAGCGCGTCAAGATGTCTAGGAAATAGTGTCTCCCGCCAAGTATGAGGGCCTGGTGAGAAATTTCGCCTGAAGCTATGCAGCCAACATTACGTAACTGTCGTGCGGTTTTTTCTTCAAGACAATTCTCAACCGCATTCTGGAGGGGTAATGAAGATGCTCCTGCATCGTTTTCAATTGGAAATGTTTGATTAACCACAATACATCCCGTAATTGTCTCCCTCTGAGTTTCATCTTTACTCACTTGAACCGCTGGCTATGAAGACAACATTTTGGCACAGACAGCGAACGAGCTGTAGGCCAGCGTAGAGAATTGGCGGAAAGCAATGGCGGATGTCTTCTGTGATGAGGGTATCGGAAAAGTTGTTACAACGCTGCGACAAAGTCTAAGTCAGAACGGCGGCTGCGGAGAGAAGTAGCTGGAAGGTGTAGCTAACTGTTACAAACGAAACATTTCTGATTTGCTTTGTGGTTTCCATTTCGCTATCAATCGGAACTTACTTTCTGGACAGCCCTCGTACGATGGGAAGTAGGTCACCCTCTGCCATATACGTCACAGTGACTTGCAGAGTATTGATGCAGATGCAGATGAAGATAGACAAAAAGCTCTCGTCGAAAAATTACATTGCACAGAAACTACGTAGTGCTTCCGTAACTACTTGCAATAGCTGTATGCTTTACACCAAGAGGAAAATTATAGTCAATTATTAAAGATGTGTGGATGAGGGTGCTCAGAATACCACATCTCTTCTATGGGAAAACGGTACTATTAATGAGTAATCCCTGCCTTTGGTACTGAAACGTAAAAAATTGTTTACTCTGCTTACTTTTTCTTTTTCAACACATACGATGTCATGCTTATCGTCAGCTGTGCATTCTCTAAGGATATGTTTAGCCCAGAAAAGAACAGTCAAGATGATCTGTGAAGTCACCTCGCTCGCATCGGACAGATGGTTTGTCAGGCATCTCGAAATACTAACTCTGGCATCCGTACGAGTACTCCCTCATGGGATGTATTGATAGTAATCTGGACTCGTATGAATTAAATTTCGGGCAAAGAAATAAAAATTTCGAGGTTTGTGAATGATACTGTAATTATGTCAGAGACGCCAAAAAATGTAGAAACTAAGTTGACTGGAATGGGGAGCGTTCTGAAAAACATTGTAAAATAGACATAAATAACAGTTAAACGTGAGTAATGGAGTGTAACCGAGATGATTCAGACGATGCTGAGGGAAATGGATCAGAAAATGAGACGATGGTAGATGAGTTTTGTTATTTGTGCAGCAAAATAACTGACGTTGCCAGAAGTAACGTCGACGTGAAATAAAGACTGGCAAAAGCAAGAAAAATATTCCATAAAAAGGTAAATTTGACCTAAAAATAGTACAAATTCATATGTCAGGAAGGATTTTCTGAGAGTATTTTTCTGGAGCGTAGTCTTATACGGAAGTGAAAAGTGTACGGTATGCAGTACAGACAAGAGGAGAATAGTAGATTTTGGAATGTAGTGTTGCGGAAGAATGCTGAAGATAGATGAGTGGATCGAGTGACTAATGAAGAGGTGCTTAATCTAACTGAAGAGAAAAGAACTTTATAGCACAACTCGACTAAAGGAAGGGATAGGTTGACAGCACACACACATTTTATGAGCTGAAGAAATTGTTAAAAAATGGCTCTAAATACTATGGGACTTAACATCTGAGGTCATCAGTCCCCTAGACTTAGAACTACGTAAACCTAACTAACCTAAGGACATCACACACATCCATGCCCGAGGCAGGATTCGAATCTGCTACCGTGGCAGCAGCGTTGTTCCGGACTGAAGCGCCTAGAGCCGCTCGGTCACAGCGGCCGCCAAGAAATTGTTAATTGGCTAATGGAGGGAAGGGTATGTGGAGGAGAGAGGGGGGTGAAAATTGCAGAGAAAAACCACTGCTCGAATGCAGTAAGCGCTTCAAATGGATGTAGGGTACAGTAATTAAGCAGATACAAGAAGACTTGCGTAAGGTTGACTAGCGTGGGCAGCAACATCAAACCAGTCCTCAGACTAACAACAACAACAGACTGATCACTTCAGGATACTCGTATGTCCAGGATGTTATTCTACCCATTCCGCCGCTCTTAAACGTCAAGGACATGTGCACCTTTGGTAAAGCAATGACCACACGAATGTTTCACGTTCTCCACGAGTTTCTCAACCGCCTGTACCAGCAACCCCGCCAGATCTGTTCTGGCCTAGAACGTCTGGGCGACGTCGAGACAGCGTTCGAGCCAGTCTGCGATACTCGTAACATTCGTTAACGCTTTTAGTACCACTAGTTCTTGCCTGAAAACACTATTTTATTAATTTTGTTTTGAAGTGCCAGTGCCTTTCGCATGAAACCGCGGATGCCATTGCAAAACAGATATCGAGAGGTACACTGAGCTGCTTCTATGAATTAGTGCATTGTAGGAGTCTTCTACAGTTACAGCGTTGAAAGCAACAGTCACCACACAGATTGTGTACCGTGATTGCAAGAGACCGTGACCTGAAATTTTTTTTCAAATATATCATACGAAATGATGGGTGGTTGGAAACTGTTATGTTCCAGTGATTCTAAAGTGAAACCACCTCCTTAAAAAACTAATTGTTATTTTTTACCAATTTCTCCTTGTATTCCTTCCTTAAATTGATGATAAAGGTTAATGTTACGAAAAATTTTCAAATAATATTTTTTCCATATTGTTAGAACTCAAATCGCCCAACGTGCCAACCAGCATCCCGGTGATTGTGTCTAAGCATAACTGCAGGGCCGTATTGTAGCTAGAAGAGACAGTACTGAGTCGCAAATTATTGCCTAAAACTGTCTTCCTGTATATGAACACCCGGTGATTACTACCCCCATATCGTAAAACCACCTTCTCTGAACTTCACTCTTTGCACTATTCATAAGTAATGTTCGCCATATCCAAACCTTTCCATTGAATCGCGGCAGTGCATAGCGTTATTCATCATTGCAAATCACTCGTTTCCAGTCATTCACTGTCCGTCGCTTTATGAAACGTCCCCTTTGAACAATTATACACGACTGACCTTAAACTGACACACAATATTTTGTTAGCGCAACGCAATCTGACTTTCAAAATTCCCTACAAAAGAATGGCCCTGACTAGCATTAAACTATACCTTTCACAAATCACTTACCTCACAAAATCTTCGCTGCTCAAGCTACTGCAATACAGCGAGCGCCACTACTGCCAGCTAAATAAAAGATTCAAACTACTGAAGGCACTAACTACTGATAGGGATAGTTAGCAAATGAAAGATATTAATAGAGAACAAACAATGTATTTACCTTGATATCATCATATATAAATATACCAGTTCATGAAAAATTACAAAACTCCGCCATCTCTCTCCACACATCCACCACTGCTGGAGGCTCACCTCCAACTGCGCAACGCTACGCGCTGTTCACATCCAGCTGCCGTTGCCCAACACTACAATGACGAGTATTACAACAATGCAAAGCAGCCACAGACTGCACACAGCACAGCCAGTGATTTCATTTTGAGCGCTACGTAACGTTGCCAATAAGAAAACAAACAGCCTACTTACAGCTTAGCACTGGCTACTGAAATGTGTGGTTTATAAGGAGCTGGTCGAACGTTGTACTCCTTTCTTTGTAAAGACCATTGTAATACGTGAATATCTTCGTTACTGTTTTAATGGTTTTCATTCTTCTTTGCCTACTAGTATTAAGTTCGTTCAATAAGTAATATCCTTTTATTACAGGCGTTAATGTATAGAGTAAAACATCGGATTACATGATTCAAATTTGATATTTTTTCTGCAAGTCTGCGAACATTGGAAAAATTCCGACATGTGGCAGAGACGTATACGCAAGACGCTCGTTACAAGTAACGTGCTGCAATTGGATTCTTGGTAGCGGAAAAATAAACCGTGGTCAACATACAAAAACGTCTGTGGACAGTGTATGGTAATGATGCAGTTGATAGGGGTACTATCGGGCGTTGGGTGAAAAAGTATTAAAGTGTCAGAAAGTGCAGCGACTGAGATTCGTTACCGGGCAGGTCCGAGACGTCCTGTCACAGCAATTATTCCCGACCTGATGGAGTGTGTGGACGCCATTATTCGTGCAGACCGGTGTATTACAAATCGACATTCGCTGTTCAGTTACTGATAAGATTCTTGGATATTCAGAGGTGTGTTCAATACGGGTTCCACGAATATTCGCAACAGACCACAAGACTCAAAGAAAAGCCTTTTCATGGAAACAAAAATGTAGTTATTACAGTGGCACCACACGAAATCACAAAATAAGAAGGAATTCAATGCAGCAGCCTCTACTGACAAAGTCACGATCACAGATTTTAGGAATAGTGTTGGTTTCATTCTCGTGGATGTGTTGCCAGAGGGGTACAGCATTAAATCAGAGGCATATGTGAAGACTCCGAACGAGCTCAAGAACCATTTCCGACGTATTCTGCCTGAGAAGAATCTTAAAGAAATCTTGCTCTAACATGACAACACACGCCCAAACACAAGTCTCAGAACCTGAGAACATATCACCAAATTCGGTTCCACATCATTGGCTCGTCCAGCCTGTAGCTGGACCTGGCGCCCTCGGACTTCTATGTGTTTGCTCCACTTAAAGGGCATCCCACGTACGCACTGTGCCGCACTGCAGCGCCGATGGAGGAAAGTGCCGCCGCAAACGCGGCTCATCACGGGAAGCGCGTGTCAGCCAGAGAGAGGCCAGCCGACCGTGGACAACCCCCCACACAAGGAGGACCTAAGTGGTAGGAGTTCGAACGCTATCAATACTCCCTGCGCACTCATTGAATCTTCTCAGGTTTAGGCAGAGAATAAACGTGTCACACGCGGTCCCGAAGGTGACTCTACGCAAACTGGGTATTAGTTCACTATTGACCCATCCAGGGGGAGCCACGAGCCAAATCGTCATAAGCCAGAAGCTTTCCTGAGCTGGACTCAATGAACTGCTTTACAAAGGGGTAGCATTCATCTCACGCTAGGTGAGGAGAACCCTACGTCATAATGACGTAACGCTACGTCATCGTGACGTAAATAACCTAAATCGACTAAATGGGTACGTATATCGATCTTTGCAGTTGTACCGATAACGTCAAAGCTAAATGTAAATACATGTGTACAAACGAAGTGGCAGGAGTTGTGTGATATGCTCATCCCAGCTGAATGAATTGTTAAATGTAATCCCAACAGTTTGCGATGTTATTGTGTATTTTTGAACATAATTAATGTCTGAGCGAAGGAGCCATAACGGAATAAAAAAAAAAAAGCTTGTCATTCTTTTTAAATCCGATGAATCGTGCCTACATCGTGTGGACAGAGAAGTGAAGTAATTAATTATTAAGCCGCAATCCAAAGAATGTGGGATGTTATTGTGTATTTCATGGACGTAACGAATATCTGAATGAAAGAATCATAACCATAACGAAAGTTAAAAAAGTGTCTAGTCATGTTTTCAATCCGATTAATACTGAATAAATCATGTGGATAAAAAAGTGAAATAGGAAGAAATTAAAGTATTTCGTATTTTTATAAAATCCAATGAATTGCACATTATTAATGTGGGCAGAAACGTTAAACTGAGAAACTGAAGTGGTTCTGAAGATAATTCCGAATGTTGCTAGAAACATTAAACCATCTAGTTCCATTTAATTTTGCCTTCGTGTTGTAAATCAACTAAGAAAGATAGTGAAATCTTTCAGACTATCTTCATGGATCTGCTCGAAAGTTCTCTCATCTCCGTTAGAGCCCGTGTTCAGAACGACGTACACGTTAGCAACACCGGACAATAGGACAATGAAAGCACATAAAAAAATAACAATGCAGATTCAAGACGCACACAACAGTCGACATATACAGCATGCACACAACAGTCGATAGGACAACTCGTGAAACTCATGATGACGCGTGCCTACGTCACTATGACGTAGGGCTCTCCTCACCTAGAGTGAGATGAATGCTACCCTTTACAAAGGATGGACAAGCCCCAGCCCGGGGCAAAGGTGTCCACTGAGATGCTGTTTCCGGCCCTGGCCCGCTTGTTTGCTGCTATGTTTTCTATGGATATCTCCAGACTCACAAGAATATGGGAACCAGGTACTTATTTATCACTGTAACTACAATTAAATATTAGGATTGCTGGTGCAGTCTGACGCCTTGCGATGTACCGTAAATGTCTCCTCTTGACGGCTGTGGTTCTAGAACGAACCTTACGGCTATTGCATTTTTTTCGTCGAATCGATACCTCCCTCACGATAAGACACGCAGTCGTTTTCTCCAGAACGTGCCAGAACATAAATCATAGTAACTTTACATTGCAACATGTACACATTACAGACAAGCAGTCAGTTATAGTTTATATGTGTACAGCACCCGAAAAAGTTATGGTGTGCCCACACTCACACCAGCTACGTGTCTCGATTCTCTTGAGTTCGATGATATTGTCTGACATTTAAGTTTTCCAGTCAGCACTTCCGACAGGCGCTACATCCTGCCAAGATTCTCTCAAACAAGTGTTATAGAAAACAGGCGTCCGACGCTAAGTGATAATGAAAAAGAGTCCCGCGACGAAAGGGTTGGAAAGACATCATGGATATGGGCTGCTGTACTGTAATCAACATAAATGTCGACAGTGCAAGATGGAAAACGCGAAGATACGCTTAGGGGTGCTGATTTGGGGACATTTTGTTACAGCTGTATTGCCCATCCTGTTTTTACACTATAGAAAGTCCAGTTGAGTCCTTTCATTGCTATACTGTGTAGCTTTTTACGAAATGAACCTATCACCCCATAAGTTCGGGTATACTCCTCAATGCGTTGAAATCACAATTCACCATTCCCTTATGACTAGACACACGTAATATATATAATTAAAAAATGTGTCATCCCTGAAGTTGAGCCCATCGGGAGAATTCAGTGTGACGCATACAATCCGTACCAGTTAATTCTTGGTGGATACTGATATGGTAAGGATGATATTTATGGCTATGCAGAACACGAACAACAATACTCTGGCTCATGCCAGATTCCCTTGCGATTTGACGCGAACTAACACAAGGATCTCGAGCCACAGTCGCAACAGTACCAATTTCCATTTCCTCACTAACTTTCCTTTGCCAGATAAGTTTCCGACGCGTTAAAGATCCAGTTGATCCCAATTTATGATGCACATATTAAAATGTACGATGTGTAGGGTGAGTACGTTGAGGATATCTTTCAGCGTATAAGTCTCTAGCTCTCAATTAATTTCGTTGGCATTCTCCGTAAATGAGAAGCATATCATTTGATGATACTACTCTTATCGTTCCTGTTAATGTTGTATTGCGAAAACGTCGAATGATGTTTATGTGTCAATGGCACGTTAGATGGATACGCCGTATTCGGCGAATATTTACTGCCCGCACGATATACGAGAGAGAATTGTCACAGAATGTGCTTCAAAGAGTGCCGAAGAAATAAGGCGTTCATGCCACCTTTGTGACCTTCGTTGACCTGCAAAGACCTTATTGTTACACATCATTGGATTCGTCTCGATAGCCGCTATCAGTAAATAATTACCAAACAATAGCATCCAATTTAAAGAAACAAAGTTGACCTTCATATCTCTGAAGCGACCCTACCTAGGTGAGGTTTAAGACTGGGAGTAACAAAATATATAGAATGGTTGCATGAAATTAAGCCTATGGTGTAGTATGAATTGGGTTATGGGAGCAGGAGGCACGTGATCGCGTCCGCATCCAAATACATATAGCAAACGTATATAAAATTATACCTCCTGTGCTTGAAGAAAACCACAGACATAGTACACTATTAAAGCCGGAGAAGAGTTGAAAAACACACACAGAGATTTTGAGGTAAAAATTCATTTATTTCTCATCCAACTTAAAAGCAATTTACTTTTTCATAAGCAGACACAGTAATACTATTTTTCACACACATTATTCTTCTTGAGTCGATAGCGAGGAGGAAACCTGTAGAATTCCAGGTCTTGAATAGCAACAAACATGAAGATTCGACGTGTCCATGAGATCTTTTCCTTCCCCTTCATGTAGATGACGGTCGTATAATCGAAGAACCATATCTTTATAGGGTATGCCAGGATCATCCCAGTGAATTCCATGGTAGAAATGTGTTAACTACTTTCCACTCTTCTGCGTCTTAGCGCAGTTCACATCCTCGAAAGACCCCAGTGATGCAGTGTTTGTTGAGAATGTCTATTATTCCTGCATCTCCTGTGTATGCTACGAATGCAACATCTTTAAATATGAACTGTCTACGCTCACCATCACAGAAACCCTGAAGAAAAGAAATAGGTCATTATAAAAGTAATAGCATATTACTTGGCTACAGAACAGTCATTATTATTATTATTGATCTTTCCAGATATACACCCAATACAGTACATTATAATTGATGGCGGTCCATCAGTGTGGGCAACCGCACATCTGTGTCATAGTGCTTAAAGCTTGGTTCATACTTTTAAACACATCAGTCGCAAATAAAATATATACGAGTATCGCATAGTAACGGCACAGTTGTGTAGGGAACATGTAGTAATCAAAAGCGTTCACTTGGTGACGACTCTTCATCAGTTTCATACAAATATCCGAAAGCACATTACACACATTTCTTGATTTCACCCGCTCAAATTCGCTGTAAGCAATAACACTCTCTTTTCCCGGCGAATCCGCAGTGGCTCTGAGCACTATTGGACTTACATCTGAGGTCATCAGTCCCCTAGAACTTAGAACTACTTAAACCTAACTAACCTAAGGACATCACACACATCCATGCCCGAGGCAGGATTCGAACCTGCGACCGTAGCGGTCGCGCGGTTCCAGATTGAAGCGCCTAGAACCGCTTGGAATCCGCAGTCTTCAAAGTTACTTGTCGTGATTAACTGAGGAAGTAAGATCTCTAGAACATGTTTTCTAATGTGTAGCTACAGCTCTGTTGTTGAACAAGCAGAGTTGCGAAGTCACTACCCCCTTTAATAAAGATAACTAAAGCATGATCATACTTCACACAATACACTCACTACCACTCCTCAAATTCACTATAGAATTATGGCATTACCTTATTCGCAGACATCCTGCACAGACTTGAAACTGAATAACTGAATGGCGATGGATTTTTAGTGATTATTGAGTTACATACAGCTGGTGCACTGAAAGGGACAAACAGAAGTTTATTGTACGCTTGTAATAAAGGATTCTTTGCATTCAGGTTTATTGGAGATTTCTCCATAACTTGGTATTCCTTACTGAAAGTTCAGCTCCTGCACACACATGTCATAAGATCTAAACAGGTCTGTATCAGTAAGTCAGCGTTTCTCTCACATGTAACAAACAAAATCTTTGTATGAAGCTCTAACAGGCTCCTTTTTTTCGTAACAAACTCAATTTTGCCAGCTGCAACAACAGATCCGTCTTGCGGTGATCCTCTTACTGCTCCAAAGTGTTAAAAGGGTGCGGTGCTTAGCAGTTGGAACTTAAAAATGTGTTTAGACTCGATACAGAACAATTTTGCGGTTTCTCCACCCATTTGCTGGCACTATGGAAATTAACTCCGAATGGACGTACTCTAGTATATATTGCACTTACAATGATTTCTTAGTCAGGGGAAATTTGTGTGATCTGGGTGGTGGTAGCTATGTATGGAACACACTGAAACAAACCCCGACTTGGCGGTCTGAATACATAAAAGACGTCACTGTGTGTTGGCTGGATTTACAAGTATCTAAAATACGAAAAAGTATCGTGGAAGTGATAAAATCCATAAAACAAAAAGAAGTTAGGGCTTTTTAAAATTATAATTACATCCTTTATTCATCGCCAAATATGTGATGGCGGGTTACTATTCACGTAAAAAAAACAAAAAAATTACTCAGAATGTGTAAATAAAGTTTCAAGGCTGGTCTCAGAACACAAAATTTATTGAATACTTTCATACATCGGACTAAAATTCTTCAAAATAAGTGCCTTGAGAATCCACACTTCGCTGCCAACGAGATTTCCACTGCTGGTAAGCTCCCTGGAAATCCAATACCGAGTGAGATTTATGTATAAGAATATACAGCCTACAGTTGCAGGTTAACTTAATCGTTTACCTAGGTTTCAACGTTAGTAGTAACGTCTTCTTCAGAAGATAAAATATTTTTTAAATGTTAGCCTAAAACAAGCCATGTCCTAAGTTCAAATGGTTCAAATGGCTCTGAGCACTATGGGACTTAACATCTATGGTCATCAGTCCCCTAGAACTTAGAACTACTTAAACCTAACTAACCTAAGGACAGCACACAACACCCAGCCATCACGAGGCAGAGAAAATCCCTGACCCCGCCGGGAATCGAACCCGGGAACCCGGGCGTGGGAAGCGAGAACGCTACCGCACGACCACGGGATGCGGGCCATGTCCTAAGTCAACTTTATAAAACTTGATGCCTAACCATAAGGTTATGGCCTTAAAGTGAATTTGCTACAGCTTGTTTAATAGAAGTGACAAAACCTTATGGTTATGCATCAAGTTTTATAAAGTTGACTTAGGACATGTCTTGTTTTAGGCTAACATTTAAATAACATTTTATGTTCTGAAGAAGACGTTATTACTAACGTTGAAACCTAGGTAAACGATTAAGTTAACCTGCAACTGTAGGCTGTATATTGTTATGTAAACAATATCAGTTGCTGTCGCTGCATAAAAAATGTTAAAAATTATGAGATTGATGTATTTCTCGAAATACCGGCGTAAACCTCCTCCTAGTTTCGGGTTCTATTGTTCGGGCGAAAAGACCTTTTTTCGTTATCTGTCTTGTACTCACGCCGACCAATATTTCGGCAGTAATGCCTTTCCAAGTTGACGACATATTTCATAATTCTCGTTAGCTTCTGCCGCCACAAGGCTCCATCGCCTTGGATGTGGGACGCCACGAACTGTATACGTTTTCGCGCAATCCAAGTTATAGGAAACACGTCCCCAAATGACAGGATAAATACAAGCAGGTGTAACGGCTTCTTATCTGGTATGAATACTTGAAACTGCCGGTATTTTAATAGACTCTTATCCATTAAAATACCCATCAAAGCGTTGACTGCCCCCATCGCTCTAGGCAATTGTTGTATGTGGGGGTACTCTCTCTGATACTCTTCATATATTGACCCTGCACTTTCGGATCAGATTCATACCCATCACGCTTGTGTAGGTAAGGGTGCGGTACACAAAGTGATTGTTGCGGTAATGTTTCCACAACGCGATGAACGTTCTGGATTTCTTCGCGCCACTTTGGTATTTCGTTCGTCGGAACCTGCTTAAGCTGTTCTATCTCGGTGGCTATTATTTTCTTAGTTTTATTTAATTCTGCGGCTTCTTCGCCGCTAGCGCTGGCTATCGCGCTATTTACTTCGGTAATCCGATCGTCTATCATTTTCTCTTTTCCTCTCAATCACTCGTGGAATTCTTTGTTTATAGTCTCACTTTGGTCAGCTATTTTAGCCGTAGCAGCTGGATCTGGTTCGAGGGATAAATTATTTACTACCTGTGCTAGTTGCTCAACGGACTCTTCTGTCTTGTTTTGCGCCCTTTGCACTGATTATATCGTCTCTTCAATGGTTTTCTGTGCAGTTTGTGTAGCATTGACATCACCCATTAATTTAGATACTGTTTCGGCCAGGTATTTAGTGGCCTTTTCGCTGCTAGTGCTTCATCGCGTTCTCTTCCTCTCGCAGCTTGCGTTTCAACGCGTTCTCTTTCTTTCGCCGCTTGCATTTCATGGCGTTCCCTGTTCTGTTCTGCGATTTGCTTAGTGAGCACTTCATCGTGTTTGCTTTCCCTAGCAGCTTGTGCTTACTCGCGTTCTCTTTCTTTTGCAGCTTGCGCTTCATCGCGTTCGTTCATCAAGTGCGCGATTCTGTGTAATAAAGCTGCAAAAGGGTCTGCAGCGGGTACAGAGCTTTGTTTGGCAACCCTTGCAGATTGAGACTGCTCAGTTATACCAACTACATTTTTATCTGGCTCGGTTTCAATTGCTACCGACTCATCTGCAAAATTGCTAACATCGGTAACATCCTCGTTAGTAGTTTCTTGTACAAGGTCCATGTTTGCGAATTTACCAACTTGGTCATTTCACAAGCAACTATGCCTAGAGATGGAGCTCTCCTTCGATCTAACCTGAATAACTAAATGAAGCTTTATAGACACTACAATGAAACTACCTAACTGCCAGAATAACAAGATAACTTTAACATAACATATGGAAATTTGCTTGCAGCTGGCGCTCGGCTTAGCGATAGCTCTTATCTTACGCCGTAGTGGAACAATAGCTACACTATTCTACGCTGAAAGCGCTATAAAATGATTCTGCTGAACACGAAATGATGCGTCTATGCAGGGCAAAACTATTGCAATGTACTGCGATGGCAACATGCAAGCGACCGTACCTTTTGTGCAGAACTGCAGCGTGGAGTGGAGGTGAAGCTCATCGTCTACGACAGGAATCTATTTTACTCTTCAACATCTACTTCCTCAGTACTCCGTCGGCGCAGTTGGTTCATGAAAAATAAAACAAACAAATTACATTCATGAATTTTAGTTCGCCAGTTGGACGCCAGTTGAATTATTATTTTAAAAAAGGAAGTTTTCTGTATTTTTTGTGGCAGTTTTTAATGGTAATTGAAAACTAAATTTTTATAAGAGGAAATAAACTGAAGTGCCGTTAGATAAAAGAAGCAGCCAAGTAAAAAAAAATTATAAGTTTAATTTATCACATGGCACAGATAAATTTACCAATGAGAGGGAAAAAACTAATAATTAAAGATTTTTGTCTAACCTGCTTTCATACCGTGGAGTGGACTAATCACGCACATCGTTTGTTGGCCGTGTGCCGATCATTAATATTACGCAGTATCCACAGAAGTGCTGCCCGGAAACTGCATTTATATATCGGCTTAACAGATCTCAGGCACGCACGAATGGCTGCTACAAATCCGAACATCATTGACGTTTCCAGCGGCCAGCAAACGATATGTCGGCAGTCTTGCAGTTCTCCTAGCTGAAACATAGAAAAGTTGGCAGGCAAGGCTAATGTTGTTCAAATGAAACATTGGTTAACGATAACAATTATTCACATATTGACGATACTTTTACATAGATAAATACTTTACAAACCTTGAAAATATCTTCAAGTACAACTGTTTGTTACAAAATCATTCGGGAGAGAGATCATTAAGAGAGCAAGCAATAGAGAGAGAGAGAGAGACAGACGCCGCTCGTGTTTATCTACAAGCAAACAACTGAAGGCAACTTTACTGTCATTTTTGCTCAGTCGCATCCTGTTCTGGAGGCCTCTTACGTGGAAAAATGTTCGAGAGACTTCGCTGCACTCTTTACCGGCGTGGCTGATCGCATACAATTTGATTGTTGACGCCGCTTGCGCTGCGTTTGATACATTATTTGCCAATTGAAAAATACAGTTGCTCTCTTTCGCTAATTCTAACATCTGTATGCTATCTCACATTTAAGAGTTAATTGCAGTTTTACACTATAAGACAATTTCAAGATAATACACGGAATTAATACAAAAATACAGTGTTTCTTACGTAGGTTTGCATAAATTATTTTAGTTTTGGGGCTTAAACTTATTTACACATAAAAAGAAACGTTTCAGAGTGTTCTGTGGATACTGCAAGTAGTTGCGACAGCGAATATTTGTTCAGTTATTGACATCCGAAGTTAACGGCGTCAAGTGCATATTTTCTGCTATATTCAGCTGCCCATATTTCGTTATCGCACGGTTAATCTGACTTCATGTTTTCTTAGTGATCTAAAGAAGGAGTGTTATCTGGATACTGGAAGTGGGGAATTGCAACAGCGAATATTTGCTGAGTAGTTGAAATCCAAATCTAGCAACCGAGATCGCCAAGGGAGTATTTTCTGCCATAATCAGTTGCCCATATGTCCTAATTAGACAGTTAATTAGGCTTCATGTTTTGTTACTAAATTAAAATGGAGTGTTCTGTGGATGCTGCAAGTGGGTTGTTGCGACGGCGAATATTTATTGAGTTATTGATTTCCAAAAATGGCAGCCGATGTGGGCAAGCGCGTATTCTTTGCCATAAAGTAAAGACGGCGTGATCTACGCATAGTGCAGGTGGTATATTGTCACGCCCGATATTTATTTATTTATTGACCTTCGAAATTAGCAACAAATTGTGTCCATCCTTATTTTCTGCGAAATTCGGTTGCCGTGATGGCCTAATCGGACCGTTAATCTGCCTGTATGTTTTGTTATTAAACTAAAATAGTCGTATACTATGCATACTGCAAGTGGTGCATTGCGACTGTTGACATTTTTTCAGTTATTGTCAAACGAAATTAGCGACCGAAAACGCCCTTCTCGTATTCTGTGCGACTTATAGTTGCTGTTATCTCGTTATTAATCTGGCTTCATGTTTCCTTATTAAACTAATGTGTGTGTGTGTGTGTGTGTGTGTGTGTGTGTGTGTGTGTGTGTGTGTGCAATGCAGTCCGCAGCTCGTGGTCTTGCGTTTGCGTTCTCGCTTCTCGCGCACGGGGTCCCAGGTTCGATTCCCGGCGGGGTCGGGGATTCTTCCTACCTCGAGGTGACTGGATGTTGTTGTGTCGTCTTCATCATTATCATTCATCCCCATTACTGTCGAAGGAAGGAAATGGCAAATCCCTTCCACTAGGACCTTGCCTAGCACAGCGGTGCCAGTTTCACGCATCGTCCCCTACGCTGCTCGGAGCATGGAACCTCATCATCGCCATGCATACTGCAGCTTGCATATTGTGACGGCAAATATTTATTTTATTTTAGTTTTCTGAACTTGGAGGCTGAAGTCACTCTGCTGAGGACTCGGTCGAAAACAACCGCGAGTGGTCTCTAAGTCGCGTATGTTGGCACCCCTGCTGCCAGGCAGCAAAACAAATATGAAAACGAAGCTAATTTCAAGTCGGTTGGAAGTCGTACGATTTTTATCGAGAATTTTTCAGTGCTTTTACCTCTGGTAATGTTTGTTAATGTGAAAAATGCCGAGTTGCACAGTGTTTCGGAACCAACATTGAGCTGTAGGCCTCTCAATGACTGGCTGGGTAAGTCTGCTGAGTGTTCGGAGGAAGGCAATGGCATACCAGTATGTCTGTGCCAATACTGTGGTGTTCAAATCAACCTCTGGGTTGGTAATGAGTTTACTTGTCTTATTACCCCGTGTATGTTTGTATGTGTATCGCACTGAAAATATCTGCACAACAGTGCATATGTTGACCAAAAGCGCTATGTGTCTTGTTTGACATCAATCTATCCACACACGGTCCTTGCTGTTGACAACAGAATCAGTAATGCCAAATTCAAATGGCTCTAAGCACTATGGAACTTAACATTTGTGGTCATCGGTCCCCTAGACTTAGAACAACTTAAACCTAACTAACCTAAGGAGCCGCGCGAGATTAGCCGAGTGGTCTTAGGCGCTGCAGTCATGCGACTTATCCCGGCGGAGGTTCGAGTCCTCCCTCGGGCATGGGTGTGTGTGTGTTTGTCCTTAGGATAATTTAGGTTAAGTAGTGCGTAAGCTTAGGGACTGATGACCTTCGCAGTTAAGTCCCACAAGATTTCACACACACATTTGAACATTTAACCTAAGGACATCACACACATCCATGCCCGAGGCAGGATTCGAACCTGTGACCGTAGGAACCGCGTGGTTCCGGAGTGAAGCAACTAGAACCGCTCGACTACAACGGCCGGCCCAGTAATGCCAACTATGCTCTTATGGTGGTTATTAAGGCACTGGAGATGTAAGGGATGTGCGAATAATGTGGATTATTTCGTGGTGTGTGGCTAGCGGATACTTTCACCAGCAACTATTCGCGCATCTAAATACGTTTTGACTTTTGGTGATTGTATATTACAGACTGAAAACATTGTTGTGCACAGAAGCAAAGGTAACTACGGCATCAAACACAATAAAGCAGAATTACATTATTTCTCTGTAGTGACTCATCAGAGACACCACGGTTGCCTTATAACAAAATACTAAAAAAATAATATTTTGAGCAACATCCAAAACTTTGTCAGTGGAGTTCATATTCTCTCTCTCTCTCTCTCTGTGTGTGTGTGTGTGTGTGTGTGTGTGTGTGTGTGTGTGTGTGGGCTCGAGTCCGTTGACGCTTTTTCCGCTAACGTTGGACTATAATGTAGTCCACCGAAACAGCGGAATAAGAATTCGTGAAGCATTTCTTGAAGAGAATTGTCACATACTTCGACATAGATAAAGGTTTTACGAAATTTTTAGAGTTCCAAAAGGTTGTTTTTAGAAATGAAAAGGACTCAAAGCCATTCACTCGCTATGAAAATTCTGGCAAGAGAATTTCATAACTATTCTGATCGTCCTTTCCCGAATTACAGTTACCCTACATTTAGATTCTCAATTCGTCCTGGTATTGACGCTTTTTCCGCTAACGTTGGACTATAATGTAGTCCACCGAAACAGCGGAATAAGAATTCGTGAAGCATTTCTTGAAGAGAATTGTCACATACTTCGACATAGATAAACGTTTTACGAAATTTTTAGAGTTCCAAAAGGTTGTTTTTAGAAATGAAAAGGACTCAAAGCCATTCACTCGCTATGAAAATTCTGGCAAGAGAATTTCATAACTATTCTGATCGTCCTTTCCCGAATTACAGTTACCCTACATTTAGATTCTCAATTCGTCCTGGTATTTTAGCGTGCCTGAAGCTTACGACCTCAGCAGTATTCCAGTAATCCGATGAAGCACATTAATCTTAAGATACTTCTAGATAATTTCAGGAATTCCCTACAGGAAATTTTCCAGGTTTTAAGAAAGACTTCAGCTTATTTCGTTATCATTATTCCAAGAAATATTTCTCAAGCGTGCTCATAGATAATGTTATATCTCAAGAATTCGGAAAAGTCTGAAACACTTCTCGATTATCAAGCCAAATTCTTTTACTGCAATGCATGAAACGTTGCGTTTACAAGTAGAATTATGAGAGCATCATTGAATACTAAGTGATGGAGGTCATGAATGTAAGGCTGATTTCAGTCTCCAGTGCATGATCATCTGCAGTCCTTACTTGTTTTTCACGTAACAATACACATCTTTTTAAGAAACAGTGATTATCCAGAAGCGGGCTGTCAGATCACACAACGAGGATCATTTTTGACCCATATTTATGAGTTAAGCTCATAAGTGAGAGATAGTACACAGGACACTGTAATCATCTCGTATTAAAAGCGCAAACAAAGTTGACACTCGGCGCGCTGGCTGATGGGAGCGGCTGTAAATGGAAAATGCCTCTGCAGTCACATGCATCAGCCAGCGCGCCGCTCCTTCAAAATTTTCAGTGTACTTAACCAATTGTAATTTACTCTGGCATCTACGCCTACCGGTTTCCTAGCAGGAGACAGGCAACCCTAAGCTATTATGACTGAGGAATTAATCAGCAAGGTCACACTAATTTGGTTGCATGACTGGGCACCGTCGCATCCCAGTAAAACTAGTCTTAGTGCGTATTGTTGCCTCACAGTGCAAGGTTGCTCTTAAAGCTATAACTTTATTCGCAATGGGAAGGAGGAAGCAGTAACAGCGCAGGCAAAAAAAAAAAAAAAACACGAAACATACAAAGGAAATGTTGAAATCAAGCAAGTCAATGGTCTGCAAATTTCTGCAGGAGGTGTACGGGGCTGAGATTAGTGCAGCTTAAGTATTTATTCCAGAGTGAATGCAGGAAAGTACACATAATAAATATGCAACTCACTATAAGGACGGATGTGTTATTAGGAGAATTTCACTACCAAAAAAACAACAAATCAGTGAGAATTTCACTACAGAAATTGACTTCAAACTGGCAAAGAATGTCAAGAGTAGGTCGTGGGATCTAGGATAGGGATCGGTTACGAACTGAATGGTAATATGGTTTAAGGAGGCATGTAGCTCACCTCACTCTGGAAGGGCTACATTCAAGAGTTATCGTCTTCGGAAAGTGGATGAGATTAATTTACGTACCATAAAAAAAAGACGGTCGGCTACGGAACATCGCGATGTCATAGTGTGTAAGGTTACAAGCTAACACGCGAAGAGCGCGCGTTCGATCCTATTAAGACCAGAGGTTTGATTTTTGTCTCTCTTTTTCTGTATTATTGCTCTATTTTCTCGCCTGGTAACTAACTGTCTTCATTACGATGGACACAACATAGACGACGAATAGACATAATGAAATTAATTTTGTGAGGCTTCACCACCATAGGTGCGAAATATCATGCAAGTAAAACTCTTTGGCAGCAATATTAATTAACCCTTGTAAGTAGGCTGTTTAGGTTTTCTTATTGGTAACGCCACGTAGCGCTCTGTGTGAGAATCACTGGCTGTGCTGTGTGCAGTCTGTGGCTAGTTTGCATTGTTGTCTGCCATTGTAGTGTTGGGCAGCTGGGCTGTTAACAGCGCGTAGCGTTGCGCAGTTGGAGGTGAGCCGCCAGCAGTGGTGGATGTGGGGAGAGAGATGGCGGAGTTTTGAAATTTATAAGACTGGATGTCATGAACTGGTATATATATATATATTATGACTATTAAGGTAAATGCATTGTTTGTTCTCTATTAAAATCTTTCATTTGCTAACTATTCCTATCAGTAGTTAGTGCCTTCCGTAGTTTGAATCTTTTATTTAGCTGGCAGTAGTGGCGTTCTCTGTATTGCAGTAGTTCGAGTAACCAAGATTTTTGTGAGGTAAGTGATTTGTGAAACGTATAGGTTAATGTTATTCAGGGCCATTCTTGTGTAGGGATTTTTGAAAGTCAGATTGCGTTGCGCCTAAAAATATTGTGTGTCAGTTTAAGCACAGTCTTGTATAATTGTTTAAAGGGGACGTTTCATATGTCGACCCTTAGCCGAGGATACCTCACTGGAATCTTCTGATTTTTTCTTGTAGTTTGTGTAATTAGTGTAGCTATTGTTTATTGCTATCGCGTAATTGTAGAGAGAATCTTCTTTGTAGCTGTAGTTTTTCATTGTTGTACAGTAAAATACTTGTGGCATGCACGTGGATTTGCACCAAGTATTTCACAGCTGCGCTTGCAATTAACTAGATATTATTTTCAGTGCTATGTTAATGTGTTTTCTTATTTTGCTCTTCAAATTGTGCTTTTCTGTGTTATCGTGCGAAATATTGTGACAATAATGGCGTGTAAAAAACGTAACACTAGGCCCCAAAGTAAACTGAGAAATAATAGTGACGACGAGCGTAGCTTATCAGCACCACTGTGTAATGAAGTAACAGACATTCAAAGTAGTAATTTGGTAATTGTGCATAGGGAAATGGAGCGGGCTGCAAATAATGGTGTAGACAGTGAAACAGGTAGTGAACAGGGATGCATTATCGATCGATCGGTCGGCAACAGCTCGCCTCAGGAATCCGAAATGACAGAACACAATATTGCAAATACTGTAGACTCAGGTTTTGGGTCCTCACCGTTTTCTCAAATGAGTCAAGACACATTTTCTGCTTGTGAAAACGTGAATTTTTCCGGTGAAAATGCACTGCCAAAAAGCATAGAGAAACACATTCCAGACACTAATACATTATTATTGCAATTAATGCAACAAATGGAACAAAATCAGAGACAAACACAGCAAAAGCTTCAAAAGTTAGACGCAATGGAGCAATACCAGAGACAAACACAGCAACAGTTAGACACGATGGAACAAAATCAGAGACAAACACACCAACAGCTTCAAAAGTTAGACTCATTGGAACAAACTCTTGAACAAACACGTGAAGATTTAACTACTGAGTTACATAAAATCGAATCGAAATGTCAAAAAGTCTGTAATGACGTAAAAACACAAATTTGTGAGTATTTCCAACGTATTTTTTCGCGTCATGAAAATGCATTACAGAATCACGAAGCAGCCATAAAAGAACTGCGAACTATTGTTCATGAAAATCACGACACCTTGCAAGCTAAAATTGACTCAGTTGCATCTACCGATTCGGTTACGCAACTTGCAAAAACTCAGGAAAACTTAAAGGACACAGTAGATTCGATTTCAACACAAATGGACACTCTGAAACTTGGTTCAGAAAAACACACTGAGGAAATGTGTTCACTATCGGAGAAAGTAGCCGAACTTTCGGATCAGTTCACTAACTTATCTACGAAGGTAGATGATAATCTGAATGACACAAAACCGGTAGTCTTTAATGACACAGAAGAGTGCGAACAAATTAGGAAATTCAAACAAAATCAGAATCAAATTAATACGCAACACCAAAGAGAAATCCGGGAAGTACAAGATCAGCTGACTCAGGTAATACAAGAATTACGTATTTCAGAGGCCACTCACGCTCCAATACGGGAAGAGGGACATAGAAGTACGGAACAGCCACAAAATAATAACTCAGGGCACTTCGGAAATTATGAAAGAAATTGGCAAGGTACACCGAATTTTGAGATGGAACCGCCGAAACTACGTAACAATGACCGACATGCGACTAGCCGACATGATGATTTTGACTATAAGCTGTTTATTACTACACGTAAATTCAAAACATTTAAGAATTCTGGCAACGACATTCATCCACAAGCGTGGCTCCATCAATACTCTCATTGTTTTCCTCCCAACTGGTCATTGCAGCACAGATTAGAATTTATGTGTGGCTATTTAGAGAATGAACCAGCTGTAAGAATGCGATCGGTCATTCACGATTGCCACAGCGAAGGAGAATTTTATCATGCCTTCCTCTCAGCATATTGGTCTCAAGCTACACAAGACCGAGTAAAACATAGCATCATAATGATGAAACGTTTCGAACAATCTGAATTTTCCAGTCTTGTGAAATATTTTGAAGACATGTTGCATAAGAATCAGTACCTGTCAAACCCATACAGCCCCTCAGAACTCATCCGCATTTGCTTAATCAAATTACCTGAACATTTACGACATATTATTTTGGCAGGACGTTGCAAAGACGACATTGAAGCTTTTCAGGGACTCTTACAAGAATTAGAAATTGACACTGACAATCGCGGAACGCGAAAACAGGAACACAACAATTACAGGTCACATCCGTCGCAATTTCGCGATGAAAGAAATAATAACTGGACACGACAAGGCTATTCTCACAACACAAATCGTGACCAAAACAGACACCACCCGTATGACAACCGTTGGCAAGGCAGTAATAATTACAGGGAAAGATCACCTCTCCGCGGTAGTGAATATCACAGAGACAATCAGAGAAACAGACAATATGGGTACCAAAATAATTATTATCAAGGGAGACAGAATAACTTTAGACGCAACGGTCCAGCGCGCAGTTACAATTCAGGGAGAAATTCTCCACCACGTGACCGACAAGAAAGAAACTATGGAATCTACCGACATGACGACAGACGATATGATCATAACGACAGAGCTGAATTGCATCAGAACTGGCAGGATTCAAACAGAGCAGGGCTCTCTCGACAAGACAAATTTGTAGAAGTTAGGTCTCCAAATCCCAATAACGACGCGCGCCAACAAAGAGACAATAGGCAATGACTCATACCGCTGGCAGCCACAAAACGTACGTATGAAACTGACGACGCAGCTGCCATAGCTAGTAATTACGTAAGAATGGAAGACATTAGAGACATCTTACTCCAGGAACACGACGTAAAACATAACAACATTGCATATCCTGTGATTCACATTACAGTAAATGACGTAAAATTTACGGCAGTACTTGACTCTGGCAGTCCCATTTCAGTAATTAGTGAAACAGCCTTTAGCAAATGCAACAAATCGAATGATTGTCCCACACTTCCGTTACGTAAGATTAAATTACAAGGTGCAATCTTTGGAAAAAGTGTAGATGTACGCCAACAAACCAACTTAGAATTCTTTTGTCAAAGCCACAGCTTCTCTATGAACTTTCTTATTGTTCCATTATTATCGACAGAAATTATATTGGGAGTAGACTTTTTGAATGAATACAAAGTAATCTTAAACTTTCACGATGCTGAAATAAGTTTAGAGAAAGAAGGTAGGTCAATAGCTTTGAAATTTGAAGATTGGCTCTCAAACCATGACGAAGAAATTAATCGGCTTTACCTTCTGTTAGACAACAGTTCGGAATTTTCTACGGAACTAGACACTAACAATCACTCTGCAAGTACTGACAGGGATGATATCGACGGCATATTTGAAACTAATGAGTTAATTCAGAATAAAATTCAAACAATTGAGAACTGTAATGACACTGATAGGCAGGACCTTTTTGAGATTTTACAAGCACATTCCACAGTTTTTACTCACAAAACAGGAACAATCAAGGGATTTCAATACCAATTTCGTGTTCGTGAGCATACTAAATTTTGTGTTAGACCATACGTAATTCCAGCAAATTATAGGGACCGTGTTAGAACAGAAATACAATCTATGCTTGACGAGGGCATTATTGAGCCTGCAGTAAGCTCATACAACAATCCATTACATGTTGTTGAGAAGAAAAATGGATCGATCAGGCTTGTCTTAGATTCGAGACAAATCAATACTATCATTATTCCTGAAACAGACAGGCCGCAAACGTTGGAAGAACTCCTTCAAAATTTTAATGGTCTAAAAGTGTTGTGTTCCATTGATCACAGATCCAGATTTTATCAGATCGAACTTCATCCAGAATGTAGAAAATACACAGCTTTCCTTTGTTTCGGCGTTTGTTATCAGTTTCGGAAACTTCCTTTTGGTTTGAACATTTCTTCAGCAGCATTCATTCGCGGGCTAAATTCCATATTACCTGAGTTCTTAAAACGTCACATCACCTTATATGTGGACGATATTCTAATAGCAGAAGCTTCATGGGAACAACATAATCGCATCCTCAACAGTTTGTTACGTATTTTTGCAGAATCTGGAATTACAGTTAACTTGGATAAGTCTGAATTCGGTAGGACAAAGGTGAAGTTTTTGGGACATATTATTTCTTCTGAAGGCATTCAGCCGGATCCTGAAAAGTTAGAAGCAATCAGAGCCATTCCAGTTCCATCCACAAAAAAACAAGTCCGCAGTTTTCTAGGTCTCGTAAATTTTTACCGTCGTTTTCTGAATATCCAAATTCTTGTCACACCAAAACTTTGTTCTCTCACTGGAAAAAATACTATTTGGAACTGGGACGAACAAGCACAGTTGGAATTCAATTCTTTGAAAGAATCGCTACTTAACGCGCCAATACTAGCACATCCAGATCTGTCACAAGATTTCTGCCTTAACACGGATTCTTCTGAAGTCGGTCTTGGTGCCCATTTATTTCAAGAAGCCATAGAAAATGACACTACCGTTCAGAAAACCATTGCTTTTGCTAGCCGAGTGCTAACAAAATCTGAAAAAAATTTATTCCGTTACTGAATTAGAAGCTTTAGCTATCGTTTGGGCATTTAACAAATTCCGTTTCTTTCTTTCTGGTAAGCACGTAAAAGTATACAGTGATCATCGTGTATTACAATTTCTTATGTCTTCAAAATTAAATCATGACAGGTTAAAACGTTGGGCATTGTTTCTGCAAGAATTCCACTTCACAATAGTCTACATTCCCGGCAAGGAGAACACTGTTGCGGACGCACTGTCACGCGCACCGGCTGGGCTTGAGAAAAGTAACACAGAAGGCTACCTCGAGAAAAATTTCAGTATTCTTTACATTCAGAAAGTCGCCTTTGAGAACTTCATCACCACCTCTTTAAAGGACATTGCTCATGAACAAGATAAAGATCCGATTTGGAAAGACATCAAAAGTAAATGGCATGAAAAACCACACACACAGATTCGGCATTATTATCTGGTTAGAAACAACATACTTTTCAAACGCTGCACTGTTGATGACAAGCTATGGGTACTTTTCATTCCTGATGATTTTGTTAATAAGCTCATTTGGTACATTCATTTCAGCTATGCACATTTTGGTCCACGAAAATGTTATCATATTCTTCGGACGACTTGTTATTTTAACAGTATGGAAATGAGAATTCGAAGAGTCTTGTCTATTTGTAAACTTTGTCAAAAGGCGAAACCATCTACTATCTCACATCGTGCTCCGTTGTTTCCTATCATTCCTTCTAAATTAAAAGAATTTGCTGCTGTTGATCTCTTGGGACCCCTTGTCAGAACATCGAATGGATTTTCGTACGTTCTAGTCGCTGTTGAACTTACTTCAAAATTTGTTTCTTTCACTCCGTTACGTAAAGCCACTGGACGGTCTGTATCCAACGCCTTTGTTAAAAATTTCTTACATGAAGTTGGCCACGTTGCTAAAGTCATTTCAGATAACGGACCGCAATTCAGATCTGCTATTTGGTCACGCATGCTTCAGAATCATAAAATCAAACCTGTTTTTATTTCATTGTACTCACCACATTGTAACCCCTCCGAACGGATTATGAAAGAAATCAATAAGCTTTGCAGACTTTATTGTCACAGAAAGCATCAGCATTGGGACAGATATTTACACTTATTTCAAAACGTGCTGAATGAAATGCCTCACGACTCCACTGCTTTACCACCTACTCTTGTACTGAAGAATGAAGAACCACCGAACAGAATCAGAGAGCTTGTACCTTTCCCGAATACACGTAAACTTTGACACAAAGACATAATTGATTTGGCTATTACAAATATAAAATCTGCAGCAGACAAAAGGAGAAAACTACACGGTAAAGCAAATGCAAAGAAATTATATATTGGTCAGAAAGTTCTCATTAAAGCTTATTCATTGTCACATAAGAAGAAACACTTGAGTCACAAATTCTTTCTAGTTTACAATGGACCTTACAGAATCCGACGTATACCACATGATAATTGCGTTGAAGTTGAAACTCTGCGTACTAGGAAGAGTAAAGGTTTACACCACATTTCACATGTAAAACCATTTATTGAAAGATAATCTGCTGTTTAACTTTGTCTTTGCCATATAACTTTTCACTTTACATTACTAGTATGCTTTGTCAGACTTAGAATCTGTTAACATGCAACAATGTTTGAAGTTAAATATCCAGTCAAGAACCAAGAGAACTTATTTCAACAGATATTACGAATGCATTGTTATAGTGAACAGACGACACAGTGTTGTTATTTGTACATTCTTGCTTGTTAGTTGCACGATTACGTAACGACTATAAGGCTCACATACTTAGAACATTTACCAGTACTGCTAATGAGATTTTAATGCAACATTTTGGTTTACTTGAAAATACATTCTGGATTTAAAGTACTTTCTGTGAGATACCAGATGACACAGAGGTTAGTTTATGTGACAGCTACACGATTTTATCACGACACTACTAATGAGTGACAATTTACAATGTTGCTTTTGCGGTGTTTCTGTTTTATATCTGCACAGTTTTTCTGAATTATTCTGGAAAGTAAAACATGTTTTAGTAGTAACTTTTGTGGTATAGCTACAATGAGACAGCCTTTTCGTAGCACAACAATACGTTACAGCGCAGTACTTTCTTCATCACGGCAATAAGCGTAATAACTAAGATATCTATACACAAAGCATTTCACTTTTGTTTATCATGAGATAAGTACATTGGCTTCTGCAGAACTTAGCTTTCGGAGGACAATAACTACGACACTTCCACAGAGATTATCTTACAGCAAGACGCACATTTAGCGCTACAGGACACGTATTTGAGTGATTAATTTTGTACTTAAATCATTTATATTTAAAGATATTTGAAGTACAATAATACAAAGGTTTTCTGTAATACTTTTCATTCCATTGTTGTAATCTGTAACACCTGAGGGTATAATTACATTAATCCTCAGGGGGTACACGCTTACTTTGTGTACCATGTGTTTGGCAAGCACAAGGAGCCCTAGCTAATATGGTATTTGCTTATACAACTTTGCACATCGGTACCATATTTCTCTAACACACAAATTACACAGCTATCTGATCATTTAACTGAGAGATAAACTTTTTTTACTACATCATTGACACATGTTTACGCAAGTACACAGTTGGGTAACTTCACACTTACGAAATTGTATTTTGTCTGTACTTTGTGAACTGTTCATATTTTTTTGGACCCATTGTGATATTATGAGAGCTTTGAATGATATATTTGGTATGGGATCACGATTTTTAAAGTACGTTTGAGGTAGCTGACACTTTTGACATGAGCAGAGAATTTTTTTTAGGCTTTGAAATTATTGGAGGAAGTTACGACGATTTTGAGAGTTGACTGAGGTGTTATGACGTTATTATTACGATGACTATGTGTATTATGCTGTTGCGGTATGTTTATGATCAATAAGCTGATGCTATATGAGTTATTTGAATATGCTACATATCTGTTATGATGAAATATTGAAGAAGTGTCGACGAATAAGGTAAGGAATAATGAGTAGTGGTTAGGCACTCTGACTTGTGAAAAAGGATGTTGGAGACCAAGAATCGTACTTTAAGAGTTATGAAATGTATGTAAATGCGTGAATGTATTACAATGCCGACGAAAATTTTTTGGACACTGTTATATCAATAGGATTTTGTTTCTACAGATTTGTAACCCAAATTCTTGACCTGTGAAATATTTTTATATGAGACTGTCACTGTAGCGGAAAGTGCCATCGTAAATATTTCAGCAAGAAAGGTAAGTGACCTTGGCGTAATGCGTTTTGGGCGCCCAGCTGAGAGGTAGACGTCTGACAAAAGAAAGCCATTAGGTGCAAAAAAAAGAGGCCATTATCCTCGCTATTGACATTCCTTTGTAGAAAGCATCGCAAATACGACACGCTTGAACTTGAAAACATATGATTACACTGTGGAGCTCTTAATTTATGATATTTACTAAAATGCCTAATGAAATGATGAGAAACATTTTACATCCATTGTCTTTCTAGTTGAGAGATTGCTCATTTTGTTTAATATCTAGTTTCTAGTGGCACTGCAGCAATGGTTAAAATAAAATTTTATAGATGTACTAATATAAATATTTTCTGTCTACAGATCGAGTAAATAATAATTTTTTTCAAACAAATGAGGGAGCACAAAAAGACATTTACCTTCACAGGAACTGCATACATAATTTTCTTTTCAAGTACTTGCTAATTTATTTTGTAGAATAAGTTGTGGTGCACCACTTTAATGATATAGATATTAAGATGTGAATAGACATTTCCCTTATCTGCAATTGTTGTCTTTAGTGTAATATTTTTTCTGCTTGATCTTTGCCATGCTTAGGTGTTAGTTATAGCATTTGCTGCTGCTGTTTGCCATGCATAGTGCTACTGAATGTCACTTTGTATTACTCTGTTAAGCTAGTTTTACTACTGATTTATTTTTCTTGTTGCTGCACATTGGCTCATATTAGTTGTAATGTTGCATTGCTTGTTAATTTAGATTTACTGTAGCTTGCTTTGCAATTTTCCATTTTTTTTGGTCATTGCTGTTTGTGTTAATTGATTTGTGCTGCTGCATTGCCTCGTCCCTTAGTTTAGCATCTGAGCTCAGTAGATTTAAATTAGCTTAAGAGGGGGTAGACTATATAAGAAACTAACTATGATGAATTGGAAGAAATGCATTGAGAAGCTATAAGAAAATGGTGTGGCCAAAAAAAGAATTTTGAAGGAGGATATGAACAAAAAAAGTAGGGTTTAGGGACAACAGGTTTAGGTAGGATTTTTTTGGAAATAAATGTTGAGGTAAGATAATGGTAAATAAATAATGAGGTAAGAAATGTGTGAACAGAATACAGAAAGCATGCTTGGATAGAATTTTCTTGGCTGGAGCAAAATGTCGAAGTAAGAGGAACGATCTATGGAATGAAGTTTTGGGTTGGACTGCAGTACCAAATGTTACACTGAAAACAAACCCTACCCTTTCCTCTTGTGTTATTCTGTTATGTGTTTGTGTACTCTTGTATATTTGTGTTTTTCCTGTCTTTATGTGTTTAGCTGACATGAGTTATGTTGTGGAATTTTTCTAATAATATGTTATTTTGTTTGTAAAGATGTTTAGACATTATTTATTCTGTTTTGTTTTAATGCTCATGTGTGAAGTTGATGTTTCAAAAGTTATTCTGATCTTTTATGTATGTACTTATGTCATAATTCCTGTAACACTGATGTATCTGTTTATTTCTATTCTTTTGTAAAGCCTGTACTACTACAAATTTATCTGTATTGTTATGTTCTTTAATGATGTATTTTGTACCTTTGTTATTGTATTCTTATGTTATAAAATTGTAATTGACACCAGCTCATCATATTAAGTAACTTGTAAGTTTCATTTCACTGCACACGTTTCTGTTGGTCATAGTATATGGACAATATGCGAAAAGTAGGGACTGATAGTGTTTGCACATGTGTTAATAATTCACCAAGGGACTGGATAACAGCATTGCTGGTTCTAAGGACATTTCAAACAAATTTTTTAGTGGACATGTGGTGGTTTATGGACTTGCTATATTCTCCGCAAGACTCTTCGATGGTGATTGTGCACCTGCACAGTCGCAACAGATGGCTGCTGGCCGTCTCTACAAGGACTAGAGTGGGTCTGCACCTTTGATGATCCACCAGTACCATTATTTCTACAAGGACTGCAGTGGGTCTGCACCTTTCATGACCCACCAATACCATTATTTCTACAAGGACTGCAGTGGGTCTGCACCTCTGGTGGCCCACCAATACCGTAATCTCTACCAGGACTACAGTGGGTCTACTCTGTGATGACCTACCTACCAATATTCTTCAAACGTCGAATGACTCTGCTGTGGGTGTCCTCTGTTGTGGCCCATTACCTGTCTGCACGTCGAGAGTCAGCACTGTCTTTCCGTTGGAAGGACAACACTACTTCTTCAAGTCTGCATGGAAATCCACTACTTCCATGTGCATTTTCTTTTACTGCTCAGACTTTGAGAAAAACACTGCAATTTTACTGTGATGAATGATCAGGACTGTCTTTATGGACTGTGAAAAAATTTTAGCTTTTGACCAGCAATGTATCAATAAGTGTGTGCATTTGATATCTTTGTTATTGTAATTATGAAAAATTTTATCAAATCATTATTGGCCACTGCCCAAAACAATTTGTAAAATTTTTTGTGGGGAGCATGGGGGCTATGTAAGTAGGCTGTTTAGTTTTTCTTATTGGTAACGCCACGTAGCGCTCTGTGTGAGAATCACTGGCTGTGCTGTGTGCAGTCTGTGGCTAGTTTGCATTGTTGTCTGCCATTGTAGTGTTGGGCAGCTGGGCTGTTAACAGCGCGTAGCATTGCGCAGTTGGAGGTGAGCCGCCAGCAGTGGTGGATGTGGGGAGAGAGATGGCGGAGTTTTGAAATTTATAAGACTGGATGTCATGAACTGGTATATATATATATATATATATATATATATATATATATATATATATATATATATATATATATATATATATATAATGACTATTAGGGTAAATGCATTGTTTGTTCTCTATTAAAATCTTTCATTTGCTAACTATTCCTATCAGTAGTTAGTGCCTTCCGTAGTTTGAATCTTTTATTTAGCTGGCAGTAGTGGCGCTCTCTGTATTGCAGTAGTTCGAGTAACCAAGATTTTTGTGAGGTAAGTGATTTGTGAAACGTATAGGTTAATGTTGGTCAGGACCATTCTTGTGTAGGGATTTTTGAAAGTCAGATTGCGTTGCACCTAAAAATATTGTGTGTCAGTTTAAGCACAGTCTTGTATAATTGTTTAAAGGGGACGTTTCATACCCTTACTCTGGGAGTGACCCGAGTAGTCCTCATTTTGCTGTGAATGACTGTACTGTAAGCACGCGACATTTCTGTACAGGGTGATCACAAAGTCCCATTACCCCCTATGCTGTTCCTTATTGATGGAGGTGCTGATATACATCCAAATCAAGGCTGATGAGTCCATCATGGACAAGCGGATCGGAATAAGCACGTGGGCTCACACACGACTCCATACAGGAAAATCAGTGAGAGATATTCATCGTGATTTCACTGCAACATTTCAGAAACCTTCCCCACCAAAACCAACAATTTTACGATGAGAGAAAAAGCCCTTTACAGCTGGTGCAGGAAAGATTAAATCCCGCTCAGGACGACCACCAACACGACTTGAAACGTGTGTGGAGGCTTCAGCGTCCGTCGACCATTGAAGTTGTCTGCCTGCTTAGCAAGCCGGCACGGTAGCTCAGCGTGTTCGGTCAGAGGGTTTAGCTACCCTCTATAATAATAAAACTGAGCAACCGGATCAACGAACAACCTGCACGGGTAGCTTAGCGTGTTCAGTCAGAGGGTTTAGCTACCCTCTATAAAAATAAAATTGAGTGAATGGATCAACGAACAGCCTCATCACCGACGCTCGAGTCCCCAATGTGGCGTCGACTGAAATAAGACTTTCACTCGGCGGCCGAACTTCTCCACATGGGGCTTCCCAGCCAGCAATGCCATACGACCATTTCATTTCATTTTTACCATAAAAATTCATTCCTAAGTGGTCGCAGGAACTGAGAGTTCCGTAGTCGACACTACATAAGATGTGAAGAATATTTTGAAGGCATTTAAAACTTATTTTCTAAACGAGTTGAGTGATGATGACAAGTGAAAACGACACCAAGTTTGTGGGCTAAGACTCGTTGTCTTTACAAATCATTCATGTGGATAAGAGTCTTCTCGGATGAGTGTGCGGTATATTGCAGCGCAAATGCGAGAAACATTTATTTCTGGAGTACAAAAAATTGCAGATTTTTATGAAGAACTTGAACAGAACCCACCGCATGTCGTGATCTGGGCTGCATTGTCTCCAACCCACTTGGTATGTCTGTATTTCTTTGACAGTGCTGTGAATCACATAGCGTTTCTAGGCCGTTTCGGAAGTAGAGCCGCACTTCCATGGCGGTGAGCGAGGGGTAGGGGGGAAGAGCGCATAGAGTAATAGAGGAGGTCGCCGGCTTTTATTTCACATTAAGTAAGAAAAAGATTTTCGGTGAACGAATATTGCTAGCGTCAGATTCTCACCTCCATGGACCAAGTTAGGAAGCTCTCTCATCGTTAAATTGCTACCTGACTCCACAAGAACTGATCAGTAGATTCAGACAGCAGGAATACTGAAAGCCGCGAGTAATGTTTAATCACACAGGCCCTGTCGCCAATCGCCTGAATAGTTAGCTGCTTACCAAACATTAACAACCACTAGTGACGATAATGTGCTTGACAATGTGACCAGCAGCGGCGTGCTGTGGCTGTGTGGTTTGAGGCGCCATGTCACGGATCGCGCGTCCCTTCCTGCCGGAGTCCTCCCTCGAGTTTGTATGTGTGTTGTTCTTAGCATAAGTTGGTTTAAGTAGTCTGTAAGTATAGGGAACCGATGACCTCAGCAGTTTGGTCTCTTAGGAATTCACACATTCGAACAATGTGACCACCACTTCCTTCGAACACTGGCTATTAGAATAAATTGTTAATCACAACCGTTGTGACTGGCCCCTCGGTTTCAGCCAGGCTTCCGGAGTGTGTTCAAAGGTAGTGGGTTAACTAGAAGTTGAATTGTAGTACATGTTTAGTGTGTAATCTACCCCCTCCTTCCTAGTTGCAGCTATTGTCCACAATAAGCGAAGTCTTTTCTGAAGATTTGAGAGGAGTGAGATTACAATAAACTTTTCAGGTTACTTATTTTTTCTTGTAGAATTGGCTCCAGTTCTTCTTGTCTGGGGGTCTGATTCTTGAAGCTGAAATTCTCTCACTTTAGGTCCTCATGGTTAAATTGACCTAAATAATAATTTTGAAAATTTAGCCCAGTCAACGAAGGAAAAAATTTGTGTAGCCACAAATTTTTGTACAATGGTAGGGCGAAGTGTCATGAACAACATACTAAAAATCCTGACCTGTAAGGTGTGAGCGTTGGGGTGGGAGGGCGTTTAAAGGGCACATTTTCTCGTTTCCTTACAATAACTTGAAAACGATGGCTTCTAGTGAAACTGTTTCCCTGTACAAAATTAAAGTACGTTGAATTTCCCGTTAATATTTTCTCTAGGAAAAAAAGTTTCCGCTTTACAGGGGGTGTAAAAGCCAAAGTTTTTAAAGAAGTGTTTTAATGGTGTAAAATTAATGTTTAATGCCCAATGAACTTGAAAATAACAGAAAATATACATTGGTGATTTCAAAACAACATCTTATCATCAATTTGTACAATTCAAGAATCAACAACTGTATCACCGTCATTGTCATCATCTTGCATATCGAGCAACGGTTCCACCATTTATACACATGCCGCAAACCATTGAACATATGATTCCTGCGTCTCGGCATCCACATCATCCCCCACAACCAGAACATCCGCAAAAGATGTTCAGTATAGCTTCAGGTGCTACTGGGTCTTTGGCAGTCAGTGGATGGAGCGAACTGTCCTCCCCTTACTTGCATCCCCATTCAGTTGACAGTAGGCGTTATTGAGATACTGTTGTATATGTAAGTAAGTAGCCAAACATCAGTAAGTAACAAGAAATGGTATTGTAAAAATAGTTACATAAAAACAGACAGTTAGGCTTTGGATTCAATCAAAGTACATTCTTCTTTCGCATCTTCCTCTGTTCCTACCAGCAACGTTAGTTCTAAACGCAAAACCGTGCGTAAGTTATCTTACGTTATACCACAATGTGTTTTTTGTCGAGAGATTTTAGCTAACGATAGCTTGAAGCCAATAAAACTAGGGAGACACCTGCAGACAAAACATCCAACTAAAGGAAATTTCAGATTATTCAAAAAACGGGTATCATTTCCTAAGAAAGCCCTAAAAGTATCCCTAGAGGTACCATACTTACCTACAAAATCCAAATAATCATATGTTATTGGTGAGATTTTACTTCTTCCCGTAACTGCCAAGATGTGCGCTATCATGCATGGAGAAAGGTTTGGCGAGTGTTTGAAGTCAATACCACTCCCAGACGATATCGTGGCTCGCCGTATCTATGCAGCAGTCGCTGACATAAAAAATCAGTTGCTATCGAATCTTCATGATAGCACAAATTCGTCCTGAAACTTGGTGATAGTACTAATATCGGAAATCTTTTCCAGTTTCATGTTTTTGTACGCTACTGTTATGAAAATTAAATGCTCGAGGACCCTCTGGGAGGCAAACTACAGGCGAAGATATTTTCTATTTTGAGAATTCCATTTTTATTCACAACACTCTGTCATGGACAAATTGTGTATGTATATGAGCCAAAGGTGCATTTACCGGAACTAAAAACCGGTTCATGGCAAGTGGGTGTACTGTTGTGTTGCTCTTTGTGCAAAATTCACAAATTGCATGATATACAGGGGGACATTAGTTTCTAAAATACTACAACCGAAAGTAAATAAACAGATGAACGGTGGTCAGTGTTGTACATTTTGTGAAAGCTCGAGTTTTAAACAGTAAGCTGTTTTCCATTCTTTGTAAGGAGATGGGTTCTACTCATGATTACCTTTTATCGCATACATATGTACGTTGGTTACCTCGTGAGAAAGTACTTTGTTGCGTTGTGAAGGTGAACGATGAATTTCGTCATTTCATACTGAATAATAGTCCTACAATTTCGCTCTGTTTCTGGATGGACAACGGCTTCTAATACTGTGCTACTAGGCCGACGATTTTGAAAAACTGAATGATCTTAGCCTATCACGTTAAGGCTGAAATAGTAACATCGTATTTCTAAGCGAGAAAGTTCTCGCGTTTAAGAGAAAACTTGAACTTTGGAAAACACAGGTGGTGAAGGGTACCCATGAGGTGTTTTCTTGTGTGAATAATTTTGTGAAGAAAAATGAGTTGGAGGTAGATGAAATTAGTAGAACTGGGCGCCGATAGTTTGAGGATAAATTTCCAGAACATTCATCTGAGTATGGATCCGAAATCCGTTCAATACGATCGTAACAGATGGAGGAGGGGCTAATAGAATTCTCTAGTGACAGGACACTCCGAAACGAATTTAAATCTAAATCGCTTGAAAAATTTTGGGTGCAGATTTGAAATTAATATCCCAATTTAGAAGAAGGGCTGTAGATATGTTATTACCCTTCATTTCAACTTACTTGCGTGAGTCAACATTTACCGCAATGGTGTTAATCAAGACGGAACATACATCTCGACCGCAGCTACAAGGGGATCTGCGAGTTGCTGTTTCAAAACTCCAACTAAAATTGAAACTGCTTTCTTCGCAAATTCAAGAAAAAAATACATTGTACTAAATGTGCTAATGTCAGAAAAATTCCGAATTTTGAACTGGGTACATTTTTACTCTTGTTTATTTCCTTTTTGGATAATCTGTTTGAATGTAACAGTATTTAAATTGGCATTTAAATGCTGGATACTGTCCTATTCATTTGTATGTTATAATCTTTCAAATATTAGAACATTCCAAATGAATTAAAAGCATTGTAGATAGAAACAGATAAACTTTAATTTGTGAATAAATTTAAAAAAAAATATGTAGTGGAATACACATACTTGCTCAGTTCCAATAAGAACACATGCAGCCCTGGTTATGAACTAGTTGTAATTGTTAACTTTCATCACCTTTGAATGGACAAATGGATGATAATTTGAAAAAAAAAAAAAGTTTAAATCTGATGCCCTCGAATTACTCTCACTAATTATTATTTTTATCATTGTAACTGATAGTTCCAACAATTCGACAGGAGTAAATAGATATCGTGAACCGATTTTCTGCCAAGTACAAGAAGTGCTTAGGAAAGACATAAAAATAGGAGGCCTGGGGCACAGAGGGAGTGGCAAAGTAATTTATTTTTCCGTCGGGGTATGTGAGGGAGAAAGTCCTGAGAACCCCTGGCGTATCTCATCATGTTACATGAGCAGTTTATTCCACTTCAGCAAGACTGGGGACTATTTGGTCATGCATGGTTCTAGGATGACGAAGCGGGCGGCGGCCTATTTGCTATTCCCATTAGAGAAAATATCTCAGTGGGGTATTTCCTGATAAATGGATTGAACGTGGTTCTGTCCTTTTATCTGCACCTTTGGAGTGGCTTCGCCAAAGTCCTGATCTGTTATCTTACCCTTGCAGAGCAGCAGGAATTTGCTCAGTGATTTCCGTAGAAGCCAGCACTCCAAACTCCAATAGCGAAGTTCATACCAAAGCCGCCTGGGAAAAGTTCTCTGAAGAAGTTGACTATATTACCCAGCTTATTTCACCTACATTCAGGCATTATGACCGCTTTGTCAGATTAATTCATTCCATTGCTAGAAAACATATTACTAGATGCTATAGGGACATCTAAATCTCTGGACATAGTCCTAGATACCAGGAATTGTATGAAGAATTTAAAGTGACCCAAGACACTGAGGGCCGGCCGGAGCGGCTGAGCGCTTCTAGGCGCTACAGTCTGGAACCGCGCGATCGCTACGGTCGCAGGTTCGAATCCTGCCTCGGGCATGGATGTGTGTGATGTCCTTAGGTTAGTTAGGTTCAAGTAGTTCTAAGTTCTAGGGGACTGATGACCTCAGAAGTTAAGTCCCATACTGCTCAGAGCCATTTGAACCACAACACTGAGGTAGCAGATGAGCTGATCTCGGCTCTAGACTCAGCTAGGCAGAAGAAATGAAGGGATCTAATCGAAAACACATCTTTCCAGCGCCCAAGCAAGAAAGCATAGACTCTACTAACAACACCTTCCAGACAAAATAAATCCTAACTAAATAGCAGCTACGATTGTCAGTCTAATAAGAACTCCAAGAAACAAACAAACAAATAGAAAGTCAAAGGAATGAAACACGACCTAAAGTCTAAAACGTATCAAGTACAGCCTTCTGGATTTACACAAAAAATCTTTACAACTGAAATTGTTTCATCCATAAACACCTCAAAACCTAGTGAAGTAGTTAGTTTTGATGTCTTATATTCTGAGTTCATTACACAGGCTGGTCAAGGTGTAGTGCAGAGGCTAGATGCATTGTTTAACGATATCCACGTAACAAGCAGACTTCAAATCGTTTTAAGAAAAATGAAGATATTTGGCATCCTGAAAATCTGGTAACAGTCCCGAAGATTATAAACCTGTTGCTCTTCTGTCTGCTGTAAACTTTTGGAGAGAGTACTCTACAATAGCATAGCACCAACTATCTTGAAACACATTCCTTTTGAACAGGCTGGCCTTAGACCAGACCGTAGCTCCAGGATCAAGTCAACTTACATAGAGAAGGGCTTCGAAGATCAGAAGAAAAAAGTGGCCATGTTTATTGACTTGATATCAATGTATGATACAATGTGGCGGAAAGACATGCTTCTAAAGTTCTTAAGAAAACTTATATGTAAAATAATTGCACAACTACTCAACAACATGCTGTCCAACAGGAAATTCCAAACTTACCTAAATGGTCAAGTAAGCAGGGGGTACAGCTGAAATGACAGAATACGATAAGGATTCTTACTGGCCCCATTACTTTTCAGTTTTTATGTTACGAAGCAAGAACATTTATCTATGCTGATGACATAGCCTTGGTGATGCAATCTAATGAGTTACAACTTCAGAAACGATTCTCACTCAGTATGTGCGAACTCTAGATGCATTTATTAACGTATGGCGACTCAAAGTAAATGAAAACAAAACTGAATCTTCCACCTTCCATTTGAAAAACAGACATGCTGGCTATATACCACAAATTGCAATCAGGAATCAGTTGCTTTCATATAACCCACTCCCAGAATATCTTGCACTGACCATATTATCTACAACAATAGCTAACTGCGCACAGTGAACTGGGTGAGTGAGCGACACTGCCTAGCTGAGGCTTGCTTGTAGATCACTAATAGCTTTTCCCAATTCTGGTGGCCACCTAATCGGTCGCCGATCCTAGGTATTGTGTCCCTTAAATGCATCAGTGAGAGATGCTTACACCATAGCCGTCGCTGGCAAATGATGTTGATAAAAAAATTATTACTACCATATATCACTTCAGTTCTTCGGCTTTCACAGAGACTGTATCACCATGAACTTCTCTGGCTTCTTTGGCGACACAGTATGTCCAAGAAAAGTGACTTGGTTGTTGTGCATGATGCATTTATTTTCATTTAAAGGCCCTCCACGGTCAAAGAGTCACCTGACAGCTTGACACAGATGCTGTTCAGGCATTGACTATCCGATAACACCAAGATGTCATAAAGATAAGCAAAATAAAATGCCACTCCCTTTTTCACTTCGTCGATAAAATGCTGCCAAGTCTGTGCTGTTTCCTTAAGGCTAAAAGGTATAAATACAAACTCAAATAATATGAATGGTATAATCACTACTATCTCTGGAACGTCTCTTGGAGCTATTGGTACCTGGTTGTACAGTTTCTAGCAGTCGAGAATGCTAAAAAATTTTGCACCAGAGCACATGTGGAGCCCTTTATCTTAGGTACAGGGTATTTGTGTGGGATGGTTCTCAAGTTTAATGCCTGATGGTGTCACACAGCCTCCATGATCCGCCCATCTTATGTACCATATGTAGGGGTGAACGCCATGATTTGTCTGACCAGCGGATATTTCAAATAACGCTTTTGTTTTTTTTCTGCTCAGTGTGAAACTGGTTGTCCCAGCATGGTATAGATATAATGTGCCGTTCTATGTCTAAGTCCTTTGCGGTGGGCGTGTGTAGTTACTCAACTGTTGTTCCTATTGCCTGGTCATCCGAAAGTTTCTGGTTTTCTTCTTCATTACAAAGCTTCCCAGATGTGGAGTTGCTCATCATCTGAAATTTCTCAAAGTTGTATGCCCTTCAATGCCTGATTTTGTACTGTTGTCTGTCAAATTTAACAAACGTTCACTCTGTCAGTCGACCGCCAACATGAAATGCAGTATATTTTCTGATATATCAGCTTTCACAAAAGACCATGTAAACTGGCTGAAGAAACCTACATCAATCTTGCTCACTTTATGCCCAAAAGTGTTAATCTCAAAGTTATTCACTGCTTTCAAACTTGGCTGTATGTCCTGTTCATTGTATGGTGCGCTGTTGACAGGAAGCGAGCTCATATCTGACCTGGTATCCACAAAAAAACTTGTACTCGAATGTCTATCTAATACGTACAACCACTTCGAAGCAGAAAGATATGTATACAGGGTGGTCCATTGATAGTGACCGGTCCAAATATCTCACGAAATAAGCATCAAACGAAAAAACTACAAAGGATGAAACTCGTCTAGCTTGAAGGGGGAAACCAGATGGCGCCATGGTAGGCCCACTAGATAGCGCTGCCATAGGTCAAACGTTTTTTTTTTTTTTTAAATAGGAATCCCCATTTTTATTACATATTCGTGTAGTATGTAAAGAAATAGGAATGTTTTAGTTGGACTACTTTTTTCGCTTTGTGATAGTCACTAACGTATAAGTACGTGGTATCACGCAACATTCCGCAAGTGCGGACGGTATTTGCTTCGTGATACATTACCCCTGTTAAAATGAACCGTTTACCAATTGCGGAAAAGGTATGTATGTATGCTGCTCGGTATCCTGGACGATATCATCTAAGTGTCCGGACCGCTCGCCGGATAGTTACGTTATTTAAGGAAACAGGAAGTGTTCAGCCACATGTGAAACGTCAACCACGAACTGTAACAAATGATGATGCCCAAGTAGGTGTTTTAGCTGCTGTTGCAGCTAATCTGCACATCAGTAGCAGACAAATTCCACGAGAATCGGGAATCTCAAAAACGTTGGTGTTGAGAATGCTACATCAACATCGATTGCACCTGTACCATATTTCTATGCACCAGGAATTGCATGACTACGACTTTGAAGGTCGTGTGTACAGTTCTGCCACTGAGCACAAGAGAAATTACGGGACGATGACAGATTTTTTGCACGCGTTCTATTTAGCGACGAAGCGTCATTCACCAACAGTGTAAACGTAAACCGGCATAATATCCACTATTGTGCAACGAAATATCCACGATGGCTGCGACAAGTGGAACATCATCGACCTTGTCGGGTTAATGTATGGTGCGGCATTATGGGAGGAAGGATAATTGGCCCCCATTTTATCGATGGCAATCTAAATGGTGCAATGTATACTGATTTCCTACGTAATGTTCTACCGATGTTACTACAAGATGTTTCACTGCATGACAGAATGACGATGTACTTCCAACATGATGGATGTCCGGCACATAGCTCGCATGCGGTTGAAGCGGTATTGGATAGCGTATTTCATGACAGGTGGATTGGTCGTCGAAGCACCATACCATGGCCCGCACGTTCACCGGATCTGACGTCCCCGGGTTTTTTCTGTGGGGAAAGTTGAAGGATATTTGCTAGTGTGATCCACCGACAATGCCAGACAACATGTGTCAGCGCATTGTCAATACCTGTGCGAACATTACAGAAGGCGAACTAGTCACTGTTGAGAGGAATGTCAGTTCACGTACTGCTAAATGCATTGAGGTTGACGGACATCATTTTGAGCATTTATTGCATTAATGTGGTATTTACAGGTAACAACATGCGTTCTCAGAAATGATAAGTTCACAAAGGTACATGTATCACATTGGAACAACCGAAATAAAATGTTCAAACGTACCTACGTATTTTAATTTTAAAAACCTACCTGTAACCAACTGTTTGTCTAAAATTGTGAGCCATATATTTGTGACTATTACAGCACCTCTATCCCAAAGCGAAAAAAGTGGACCAACTAAAACATTCATATTTCTTAATGTACTACACGAATATGTAATAAGCAGTTGATATCCGTTTGACCTATGGTAACGCCATCTAGCGGGCTAACCATAGCGCCATCTGGTTCCCCCCTTCAAGCTAGACAAGTTTCGAACTTTGTAGTTTTTTCGTTTGACGCTTATTTCGTGAGATATTTGGCCCGGTAATGATCAATGGATCACCCTGTATAGTGATGGTTGCTGTTGCTGACATGAAAATTCTACACTGTTACCTTATGTACATTAGCTCTTTGAGCAGGAGCATGGTGATGTGCATCTTGCAACATCTCCCCCAAAATGTTTATGGTTCCAGCACACTTTGTGTACATCCTCTTGGTAGCTTCACATTTCGCGTCTAGCCTGATTTCTCACCTCATTAATGTTAACTTGTTGACACTACTATATGATCAGTTGCATTCTCAGGTCCTCTGTTATAGCATTTAAATCTTTTATCTCATTTGAAATGCTTGTTATGTGATGTGGTGTGATTGTGGTGCAGTTTATAGTTGCGGCTGCAGTTTCATCTTACTGATCATGGTGGTTGTCGTATGTGGAATCTGTTGACATCTTTGCAGTTGGCTCATGTTTTTCGTAGATTCTGTCTACAGTAAGTAGTAGTTTGTCTCCTCATATACGGCTAGCACAGTGCTTATTTGTGCTGGAAGCCAATGTTGCCATACATGTAAGAGCAATCTGTCAGAGACTGTCGAACTATCTGCCAGGCTGCGTAAATGTCGCCAATATTCTGAGGGGTCCTATGTTCCCACTTCTCTTGGTACAATACATGCCTGCTTCTGATGATTGTCTTCGTGCACTGAGTAATAAGTACTTCTTTCAGTCCACCATATGCTCCCTCTGTAGGAGGGTTCACCATAATGTCGAATATTTACTTTGCGGTCGGGTGGTCCAGGTTACTTCTTGTGATCGTTGATTAATCTCTGTTGTTGAAATATATGTTCCATTACTGCAAACCATGTAAGAGGGTGGTCCAATAAGTACCCATCCTGACCGAGAGATGGGAGTCGTTGAAAAATATCTCTCGATTAGAAAGTATACGACCTATGAAGCACATGTTTCAAGTTTGAAGATGCCACATTGTTCAGTATTTGTTTGGCAGCCATCAGTAGTGAATGTTGAGAGTGAACTTGTGAGGATGGAGGAAATTGGTCATCATTATGTGATTCAAATATATATATATATATTTTTTTTTTTTTTTTTTTTTTTTTTTGAAAGGCCTCAGCGCGCCCAACATTAAAGCTGAGCTAAATTCTACTTTGGTAGAGTCTGTTCCTTCGCTGACAACAGCAAAATATTGGGTAGCTGAGTTTAAACGAGGCCGTAGGAGCTGCCAAGATGAGCATCGTAGTGGTTGACCAAATGAGGTGACGACTCCAGAAATGGCGAAGAAAATCCACAAAGCGGTACTGGATGACCATCGGCTGAAAGTGCGCGAGCTAGCAGACATAGCAGGCATTTCAAGAAATGCGGAACATCGCATATTATCTGAAAATTTGGAGATGAGAAAACTGTGTCCAAGGTTTGTGCCGCGTTTGCTCAAACTCGAGCAAAAACAGTGTTGTGAAGATGTTTCAGTTGAGTGTTTAGCGATTGTTTCGCAGCAACTAAGCTGATTTTTTGCGCCGTTTCATCACCATGGATGAAACATTGGTTCACCACTTCACTCCCGACACAAAAGAACAATCAAAACAAGGGACACAAATTGGAGATCAGACTCCAAAGAAGGCAAAGACCGATTCATCTGCAGGAAAGGTCGTGGCGTCCGTTTTTTGGGATGCACGTGGGACAATTTTCATTGACTATCTTGAATAAGGAAAAACTATCAACAGCGAGTATTATGAGAACTTGTTGCAACATTTGGGCGAAGAAATCAAGCAAAAAAGGCCGCATTTGGCCAAGCATGAAGTGTTTCTTCAGGTCAGTGCATCAGCTCAAAAGTCCGTTATTGCAATCGCCAAAATTAATGAATTAAAGTTTGAATTGCTACCTCATGCACCCTATTCGCCAGATTTAACACCCTCGGATTATTTTCTGTTCTCAAACTTAAAAAATGGTTCGGTGGTCGAAGATTTTCAACAAATGAAGACTGATGTCGTAAGTTAATGGCTATTTTGAGGAGTTAAACAGTTCTCCTTATAAAAAGGGTATCGAACTTATTGAGAATCGCTGGGAAAAGTGTGTAGAGCTGAAAGGAGATTATGTTGAAAAATAAATACATTTTTTCCAAAATTTTTGTGTTTTCTTTCTTGGGTCGGGTACTTACGGGATCACCCTCATATGTGGCTCAGAAGGCATGAATGAAGGTGCTTGTAATTGCAACCATTGAGTGGATGAATTGCTGAAACCAGTGGGAAGATTCATTGATGTTTCTGACAGCAGTCATGCTATAACAATCATCACCATTTCTTATGATGTGCTGGCATTGTTGATCCAACATCATTGATTTGGTTTGGCGTATGCTTGAAGTTCATATCTTCCAAATGGCGTAACTGCAAGGTTTCTGTTTCATTCTGAAGCCTGCAAATTCCTTCCAGTATCAGAAAGTATCATTTGCCTGCCATCATTGTTCATTGTTTCAGCTGGTTAGGTTTGCTATAGACTTATGCTGATTTGTTTTGATTTGATTTTATTTTATTTCGTGTTCCATAGGCCCAACTGCGTTGGGTTCACAATGACATGGAACGAGTCAGTTTTTATACAAATACAGTGTGATAATCTTACAGCATATACAGACATTTGAGTACATAATTATATAAAAATGTATACAGTAAATTCTTTGAGCAGCAATAAAGAAAAAAGACGGTACATATTTTCTTATAATCATTAAAGCACTATGGAAAAACAGGTATAGAGCACACACAGATACAGAGCTCATGTTAAATAACATTCTTAGTGGCATTAAGTCAACTTGTATTATATAATATTAAGATTTTACAATTTATTTATATACAAATTCATCTAGATTATAAAAAGCTTTTTCTAGCAGAAAGATATTTAGGGATAAGGGAGAAAACACACACACAAGCGCACACACACACACACACACACACACACACACACACACACACACACACACACACACACACAAATTAATTGAAAAGGATTTTCAAAATATAATTGAAAAAAATATAACATGATAAATGAAATTTCAACTGATAATTTCCATATATCACAACAGTCTGAAAAACACCCATATCGAAAATAAGTTATGCAATTATCAGAAGAACAAAGTCAGAAAAAGAGTGGCACTGAGAGATCCTTTCAACACAGCTGTATTGTCATGTACTACTGAACAGATATCACAAAGGTCTAGATTCGTTAGAACTGTCACCGTGAACATTGTTTATTGTCTATAAATTCTGACAGACTGGACATTTTGTGCATTCAGAAAATGAGTCAAACTACACTCTTTGCCTTTTGTGAGATTTTTGGTGGGTGCCAGTATATCAAAAGATTACAGAAAAAATGAATGAAATGGGGGAAGGAGCTAAAAGGCATATCTCTAACCGTGTTGGTGGGGGATGAGCACTGGATGTGGTACACAATCATTCTTTACTTTTGGGCTGACCCTCACAGAATAAAAATTAGTTCAATTTTGCAATATAAACTAAGATTCTCTTCTCTCCAGACTTCAGGATTTTCTAGCAGGCCAGCTTATTCTGTACTAATTATGTTCACTTGAACTGCTACCCATAAATTAATTATGTTATTAACTGAAACAGCATATTGTAATATAACAGCCTTAGAATTTATTACCAATTCTATGTCAGTCACCATCCCTGGCTGAACAGGCAGCATCAAGATTACAATATAATTACTGTAGTGTCCTGTGGTCAGCAGGAAATAACTAACAGTCAATTTGAACACACTTTATTACAATTAAAGAAAAAATGCCTTCTTGGCATACACTAAGTTTTAAGCACAGAATGAACAGAAAAAAAAACACAACTCTGTGGTGGAAAAACAGATAAGGAAACAAGACAATGGAACAAAATAATGACCAAAACTACTCTACAAAATACAATGTGCTACTACAAGACTACAGTGAGTGAATACAATGCTAGGGCTGGTGTAAGTACTGGCTGGAGCTGTTCCTAGCGGTTGGTGAACACTGCTGGTCTGGGCGTACTTATAAAGCCAGGTCAGCGGAGTGCTACATCAATCTTATGAGTTCCGATTAGTGGAACACTGTCACATGTTGTCTGGCGTTCCGTGTTTATTTGGAAAGTCTGGTATTGGTTCTGTCAGCTGGCGACGTTTTTCTCCATGCTCCTGAAAGGGGGTCAGCAACCCATCTTGCATGTTGGTTCTGTGGGCCCTCTAACAATAAGGGGCTGCTAAAATAATTACCATAATGAAATGAATACAAAATTTCAGTTCAAATTATGATACTAAAATAATTACTATGAAACATATTAAGGTTAAGAACTAGATTATCGTATAATATACTTTACAAAAATAACACAACTATACTGGAAAATAGTGTAATTAAACAGCAGAGTTGCTGTTGTAGTCATGGCATGAGTTGCAGCTCAGCTAGATACTGTTCAATCACTAGAGAAAAATTCTTCATTACTTTTAAGTTACACAAAACTTTAGTTCTAAATTGTGCTCTTGATAACGACAGAACATGTTTACATAGTATATTAAATAATTTTACAGCCACCATAGGGAAGCTGTTTTGTGTCTTTGTTAATCAATATTTTGGCCTGTCTATACTGTCTTTATTGTGAGAGGTGTGTTGATGACCATTTCTCTCTCTGTAGGTTTTGTGATTTACCTTTGCATGAGCAAGGCAGATGAATATATATTAACTCATAATATGAAAGATTATTTACAGTTATCAGTATTAATTTTTTTTTTTTTTTTTTTTTTTTTTTTTTTTTTTTTTTTTTTTTTTTGAGGTAATGATCCTCTTTGCTTTCTTTTGAAACAAAATCACATTTTGCAGCCCCCAGAATGGCCCTATAGCAACGACCTACAGCTCAGGTGACTGTGTAACAAGGCATAGTAGATTGTTAATAGATATTATTCTGGTGTTATACTTTTCAGTTTCCTTAAGAGACAGGCTCTTTAGGACCCATAAAAGATTGGAACATACATGTTTAGTGTGCTGTTGCCATGTTAACTTGACATCACTGAGAAAGGCTAGAAGTTTAATGGCTGTTGTGTCACCCAGTGCAGCAGTAATCACTTAAGCCATATATTGTGTTCTGTTTTCATCTCATTAATTTTCAGTTTGTTCATGATAAACCAGGCCTTCACCTCACTGTATAGCCTGAAAACCATTTTTCATACAAAGTTGTATTATGTATGCTATGAAAGCAAAGAATGTGCATTGGAGTCTATGTCATTAACAAAAATCAGAAGCAACAGAGGCTCTATTATGCATCCCTATGACAACACACTGTTGTTACTGTAACTTCAATCTCCTCCTTGCACTGATACAATCTGTCATCTGTTATTCAGGTAAGATATGAGAACTTGTTGAACCACTCCCTCCAACACCAGATATTTTAGTTTGCTGAAAAAGACCTTATCAGTGATAGTCGAATGCCTTTCTAAGGCCACAAACTACCAGTATGATAGACTCTGCTTTAAAAACTTTGTCTTATATTTGTAAGTAAGTCAAGCACTGCTGTTGTCATTGACTTGCCTTTCCAAATGCGATGATATGTATCATTTGTTTAGAATACCTATCAATTTAATCATTTAGTAAAGAAAGCTGGCATGGCTAGAGGACAAATGTAAGGATGTAGAGGTTTATCTCACTAGGGGTAAGATAGATACTGCCTACAGGAAAATTTAAGAGACCTTTGGAGAAAAGAGAACCACTTGTATGAATATCAAGAGCTCAGATGGAAACCCAGTTCTAAGCAAGGAAGGGAAAGCAGAAAGGTGGAAGGAGTTTACAGAGGGTCTATACAAGGGTGAGGTACTTGAAGACAATATTATGGAAATGGAAGAGGATGTAGATGAAGATGAAATGGGAGATATGATACTGTGTGAAGAGTTTGACAGAGCACTGAAGGACCTAAGTCGAAACAAGGCCCCGGGGGTAGACAACATTCCATTGGAACTACTGATGCCCTTGGGAGAGCCAGTCCTGACAAAACTCTACCAGATGATGAACAAGATGTATGAAACAGGCGAAATACCCTCAGACTTCAAGAAGAATATAATAATTCCAATCCCAAAGAAAGCAGGTGTTGACAGATGTGAAAATTACCAAACTATCAGTTTAATAAGTCACAGCTGCAAAATACTAACACGAAATCTTTACAGATAAATGGAAAAACTGGTAGAAGCCGACCTTGGGGAAGATCAGTTTGGATTCCGTGGAAATCTTGGATCACGTAAAGCAATACTGACCCTACGACTTATCTTAGAAGATAAATTAAGGAAAGGCAAACCTACGTCTCTAGTATTTGTAGACTTAGAAAAAGCTTTTGACAATGTTGACTGGAATACACTCTTTCAAATTCTGAAGGTGGCAGGGATAAAATACAGAGAGCGAAAGGCTATTTACAATTTGTACAGAAACCAGATGGCAGTTGTAAGAGTCGAGGGACATGAAAGGGAAGCAGTGGTTGGGAAGGGAGTGGGGCAGGGTTGTAGCCTCTCCCTTAAGTTATTCAATCTGTATATTGAGCAAGCAGTGAAGGAAACAAAAGAAAAATTCGGAGTAGGTATTAAAATCCATGGAGAAGAAATAAAAACTTTGAGGTTTGCCAATGACATTGTAATTCAGTAAGAGACAGCAAAGGACTTGGAAGAGCAGCTGAACGGAATGGACAGCGTCTTGAAAGGAGGATATAAGATGAACATCAACAAAAGCAAAACGAGGATAATGGAATGTAGTTGAATTAAGTCGGGTGATGCTGAGGGAATTAGATTAGGAAATGAGACACTTAAAGTAGTAAAGGAGTTTTGCTATTTGGGGAGCAAAATAACTGATGATTGTCGAAGTAGAGAGGATATAAAATGTAGACTGGCAATGGCAAGGAAAGCGTTTATGAAGAAGAGAAATTTGTTAACATCGAGTATGGATTTAAGTGTCAAGAAGTCTTTTCTGATAGCATTTGTATTGAGTGTATCTTTGTATGGAAGTGAAACATGGACGATAAATAGTTTGGACAAGAAGAGAGTAGAAACTTTTGAAATGTGGTGCTACAGAAGAATGCTGAAGATTAGATGGGTAGATCACATAACTAATGAGGAGGTATTGAATAGAATTGGGGAGAAGAGGAGTTTGTGGCACAGCTTGACTAGAGGAAGGGATCGGTTGTTAGGACATGTTCTGAGGCATCAAGGGATCAGCAATTTAGTATTGGAGGGCAGTGTGGAGGGTAAAAATTGTAGAGGAAGACCAAGAGATGAATACACTATGCAAATTCAGAAGGATGTAGGTTGCAGTAGGTACTGGAAGATGAGGAAGCTTGCACAGGATAGAGTAGCTTAGAGAGTTGCATCAAACTAGTCTCAGGACTGAAGACCACAACAGTAACAGTAAAGAACCCAATACACCCATATTTTTTTACCTGTAACTTGTCATTTCTGAGTTTTGGCAATTTTTTGCAGGCATTTAACACTTTTGATTAATAATTGAATATTTTGTTTAGTCTTGACTTGAAATTTCAGTTCATAAGTAACTTACAATTAAGAATGTTTTATGACATGTGATTACTCTTTTTGGCATACAAAAAATGTTTGTTTCAATGAAAAAGAGTTTGAATTTTTGTATGTGACTGATGACTGTTATAAACATGGAGGTAGTTAATAAACATTAACATGTGCAAAAATTGATTACACAATGATTTGTTTGTAAAAAACCAAATATAATAGAGGGAAACATTCCACGTGGGAAAAATATATCTAAAAACACAGATGATGTGACTTACCAAACTAAAGTGCTGGCAGGTCGATAGACACACAAACAAACACAAACATACACATGAAATTCAAGCTTTCGCAACAAACTGTTGCCTCATCAGGAAAGAGGGAAGGAGAGGGAAAGACGACACAAACAAACACAAACATACACGTGAAATTCAAGCTTTCGCAACAAACTGTTGCCTCATCAGGAAAGAGGGAAGGAGAGGGAAAGACGAAAGGATGTGGGTTTTAAGGGAGAGGGTAAGGAGTCATTCCAATCCCGGGAGCGGAAAGACTTACCTTAGGGGGCAAAAAGGACAGGTATACACTCGCACACACGCACATTGTGCCAGCACTTTCGTTTGGTAAGTAACATCATCTTTGTTTTTATATATATATATATATATATATATATATATAAAAACCAAAGATGATGTGACTTACCAAATGAAAGTGCTGGCAGGTCGACAGAACCACAAACATAGACACAAAATTCAAGCTTTCCAACAAGCTGTTGCCTCATCAGGAAAGAGGGAAGGAGAGGGAAAGACGACACAAACAAACACAAACATACACGTGAAATTCAAGCTTTCGCAACAAACTGTTGCCTCATCAGGAAAGAGGGAAGGAGAGGGAAAGACGAAAGGATGTGGGTTTTAAGGGAGAGGGTAAGGAGTCATTCCAATCCCGGGAGCGGAAAGACTTACCTTAGGGGGAAAAAAGGACGGGTATACACTCGCACACACACACACACACACACACACACACACACACACACACACACACACATATCCATCCACACATATACAGACACAAGCAGACATATTTAAAGACCTTAAACCTTTAAAAACCTTTAAATATGTCTGCTTGTGTCTGTATATGTGTGGATGGATATGTGTGTGTGTGTGTGCGAGTGTATACCCATCCTTTTTTCCCCCCTAAGGTAAGTCTTTCTGCTCCCGGGATTGGAATGACTCCTTACCCTCTCCCTTAAAACCCACATCCTTTCGTCTTTCCCTCTCCTTCCCTCTTTCCTGATGAGGCAACAGTTTGTTGCGAAAGCTTGAATTTTGTGTGTATGTTTGTGTGTCTATCGACCTGCCAGCGCTTTCGTTTGGTAAGTCACATCATCTGTGTTTATATATAATCTTGGCATTTATTACAAAGGAAGTAGATAAAACTCTCTCTCATATACATATTTATAATAGAGGGAAACATTCCACATGGGAAAAATAAATCTAAAAACAAAGATGATGAGACTTACCAAACAGAAGCGCTGGCACGTCGATAGACACACAAACAAACACAAACATACACACAAAATTCAAGCTTTCACAACAAACAGTTGCTTCATCAGGAAAGAGGGAAGGAGAGGGAAAGACGAAAAGATGTGGGTTTTAAGGGAGAGGGTAAGGAGTCATTCCAATCCCGGGAGCGTAAAGACTTACCTTAGGGGGCAAAAAGGACAGTCATACACTCGCACACACGCACATATCCATCCGCACATACACAGACACAAGCAGACATTTTGTAAATGACTCTGTACCCTCCCCTTAAAACCCACATCCTTTCATCTTTCCCTCTCCTTCCCTCTTTCCTGACGAAGCAACCGTTTGTTGCGAAAGCTAGAATTTTGTGTGTATGTTTGTGTTTGTTTGTGTGTCTATCGACCTGCCAGCGCTTTCGTTTTTTATATATATATAAACAAAGATGATGTGACTTACCAAACGAAAGTGCTGGCAGGTCAACAGACACACAGACAAACACAAACATACACACAAAATTCAAGCTTTCGCAACAAACTGTTGCCTCATCAGGAAAGAAGGAAGGAGAGGGAAAGACAAAAGTATGTGGGTTTTGAGGGAGAGGGTAAGGAGTCATTCCAATCCTGGGAGCAGAAAGACTTACCTTAGGGGGAAAAAAGGATGGGTATACACTCGCGCACACACACACATATTCACCCACACATATACAGACACAAGCAGACATATTTAAAGACAAAAAATTGTCCTTCTTTCCTGATGAGGTCCAAATTGATGCACAAAGGTCCCACAACTGAAAATCTCTTAAAACAGATATGTATTCCACAGTAACCTCTATTAAGATGTACAGCGTAAATTTTTATTGATGTACTGAAACAGCAATGAGTTTTGCTACAAGGTGCTCTGGCTTAATATTAATTCTTTGATTAGGGCAGAGCAGCAAATGGCACAGTATGATATGGAACAGAGCATTCAAGTTACTAGACAATTCATTTTTAAATATTATTGTTAATTGTAAAATATCATGAGTGATATGGCTTTTTCATTATTGTATAAGGTTTAGCACATAAAATTGTTAAGAATAAGCCATTTTCATTAAAAACATTTTTTATTTATTGGCCTGTTTTGTAGTTGTGCATTTTATTTCTTTCTGTGGCCAAGTTATAGTCATGGGAGGAAAGCACAAATAATGTTTCCTTCTAGTACTCTATTTATGACTATCTCTGTTAACCACAAACTCTAATGAATTGTTGACAGCAGATTTAATCTGTGAATAATTACTCTATGTGGGTATAGTTAATATTTCCAAGTGTTGTAACAATGCCTGCAAGATGAGTGTGTGTAAACATCACACATAATGACAGTTACTTGCTTTTGTGCAATGAGTACTTTCTGCTTAAGTGAGGAGTTACACAGAATATTATCTTGTAGGACAACAATGAAAATATCTATAAATGTGCTAACTTACTGGTTTCTCTGTCCTCAGAGTTGGCATTTATTGTTATGACAAAAGCAGCTTAGTCTAAACATTTTAGCTTGTCCTACTATAAGGTTTTTATACGAGGTGCGGCTAGAAAAAAACCGGACTGATGCTGGAAAAACATTTATTTACAATTATTTACAATTTCATGTTATCTCCTTCAATGTACTCTCCTCCTCAGTCTCTACACCGCTCCATACGAATTTTCCACTGTTCATAGCAATGCTGCAGATCATTTTCGGTAAGTCCATACATTAATTCCATCGCTTTTTCTTTTACTGCTTCAACAGTCTCAAATCTAGTTCCTTTCAAAGCTGACTTGACTTTAGGGAAAAGAAAAAAGACACACGGGGCCAAATCAGGTGAGTAGGGTGGATGATCTAAGATGGGAATGTTGTGTTTTGCCAAAAACGTCTTCACTGACAACGCACTGTGAGCTGGGGCATTGTCTTGGTGAAGGATCCATGACTTTTTTTCTCTACAAATCGTTCCGTTTTTTCCTAACTCGCTCATGTAGGGTAGCCAGGACGCTAATGTAGTAATGCTGATTCACTGTTTGTCCCTCTGGTACCCAATCAATGTGCACAATCCCTTTGATGTCAAAAAAAAACAATCATCATTGCCTTGAATTTCGATTTTGACATTCGTGCTTTTTTTGTCGTGGAGAACCAGGAGTTTTCCAATGCATCGATTGGCGTTTAGTTTCGGGATCGTAAGTAAAAAACCACGATTCATCGCAAGTAATAAGATTTTGTAAGAAGATGGGATCACTTTCAATGTTTTCCAGGATGTCAGAACAAATCATTCTTCGGCGTTCCTTCTGTTCAATTGTGAGACACTTTGGAACCATTTTTGACCACACTTTGTTCATGTTGAAACTTTCATGAAGAATCTGCCTAACACTTTCCTTGTCAACTCCTGTTAAGTCAGACACTGCTCTGATTGCTAAACGGCGATCTTGTCGAACAAGTTTACTGATTTTTTCAATGTTTGCATCAGTTTTTGCTGACAATGGTCTGCCAGTGCGAGTGTCATCACTGGTGTCTTCGCGGCCATCTTTAAATCGTTTAAACCACTCAAACACTTGTGTTCGCGATAAACAATCATCGCCGTACACTTGTTGTAACATTACAAACGTTTCACTTGCAGATTTTCCTAGTTTGAAACAAAATTTGATGTTAATACGCTGTTCTTTCTGTACACTCAACATTTTCCGATGCACAGACAAAACGTCAACTACTTAAAACAGACGCCACGGGCAGACTGAGTGCAGGAGGCAGATGAAACTCAAGCAGTAGGCGGAGCGAGAGTCACTTGACAGGCCACGTGACTTTCAGCCTTATTGCATTCGTTTTATTGTTTCACCAGTACTAGTCCGGTTTTTTTCTAGCCACACCTCGTAGTTTAGGTTTTCAACAATATGTACACCCAAGAATTTACATCTTTCTACCTGATTTGACAATGGTGCTTTTATCAACTTCGAAAAGAACTAACTCTATCTCTTAGTCCAGATAAAATAGTAGATTGTTATGTAGGGCTCCACTACAGATGGGATGTGGTATATACACAAGCGTCATCCACAAAGTAAGTTCTGTTTCTGTTTATTTCTGCGGCAGTACTATGATCGCAGTTCCAAGCATGTGCGGCAGTTACTCTGACTCAAGGAGAAGACATGTATGCCATTTTCAGACCACTGCTGCTGACATGTGCTTTGCAGTGCTTCTTTCTAATGTCAGCCATAATTGAAATGAAATCAGACCTTTGATTCACTTTCTAAATGCAAAGAAAGTTAAACCAAAGGAAATTCATCAGCAAATCTGCAAGGTTTACGGACAAAATGCTATGAGTGATTCAATGGTTAGAAGATGGATCAGGCTGTGTATATATAGGTACATAAGGAAAAGCCCCAACAATCTATGACAAAAATTTAAAATCAACGGTAATAATCATTAGCGCGGCCACCGTAAGCATCGATAAAGCTATATTTTGCTATGCCGGAAGGTGAATAACAAATGATAAAAACTCCATTCAATTTTTCTGTCAATCATTAGAGAGAATCTGTCTTTAGTTCTCGTGGTGAGAAGACATATTTCTCGTGAATCAATGTGTTGTCTGAATAATAATCCTATGAAAATATTAAATCTGAAAGTTCGTTTTTGTGCAAAACCATGAAAGTTTTCTTTTCTTCTGCGCATTATCCCAATGTTTTGTCAACAACCCACGTGCATCAGAAGAGGAAGTCCAATTAAGAATTAATATTATACACACGGCCAAGAATGATAAATACTTATGGGGGAAGAAGACAAATATAACAAATGCTAACACCACTGGCTCAAAAGTGAAACACAATTTATTCATTGTAAAATTCATAAAAATCAAATATGTTAATATTATAGATTAATTTGTTTAATTATATATATTTCAAAATATATAAATTTGCACAACTGTTCAATGAAGGACGTGATCAATTGCACAATGAAGAACGAAGTGAGCTTGTCTGTGGTTACTGATGAAGTGGTTCACACAATTGAAGAGGAGATTAAGCACAACCGTAAGTTTACACTTGGTGCCCTTGCTATGGAAGTTTCGCAAATCTCACGACCACTAATTCATGAAATTGTTACTGAAAAACTGAAATTTCGAAAACTTTGCTCACATTGGGAACCCAAAATTCTTACTGAACAACACAAAAAAACAATGGATAGACAGTGCACTTCAGTTTTTGACAGTCTACAATGAAGAAGGTGATGGTTTCCTTTCTTGGATAGTCATGGGGGTTGAAACTTTGGTATCGCATGACACCCCTGAAACAAAGTGGCAATCAATGGAATGGAGTCACACTCCATCAACAATGAAGGTTAAACCTAAGCAAATCATGACACCTCGAAAAGTCATGCGCACTGTTTTTTGGGACAGAAAAGACGTTTTGCTGTTTGATTTTTTACCATGAGGCCAAACAATGAATGTACATGGTTACTGTGAGACCATTAAGAAATTGCGCCACACAATGCAGAACATGCACTGAGGATTACAGTCGAAAGGTGTTGTTTTTTTCCATGATAATGCCCGACCTCACACAGGGAATGTGACCAAACAACTCTTATGGGAATTTCACTGGGATGCATTTGATCATCCTCCATACAACCCAGACCTCACTCCTAGTGACTTTCATCTCTTCTTACACCTAAAATCTGTCCTTGGTGAGTCCGCAGCTCGTGGTCGTGCGGTAGCGTTCTCGCTTCCCACGCCCGGGTTTGATTCCTGGCGGGGTCAGAGATTTTCTCTGCCTCGTGATGACTGGGTGTTGTGTGCTGTCCTTAGGTTAGTTAGGTCTAAGTAGTTTTGAGTTCTAGGGGACTGATGACCATAGATGTTAAGTCCCATAGTGCTCGGAGCCATTTGAACCATTTTTTTTCCCTTGGTAATCAACTTTTCAACAATGATGATGAGCTGAAAGAACATGTTACCACATGATTGAATACACAGGTGGCAACCTTCTATCAAGAAGGATTACAAAAACTTGTGCCACACTATGACAAGTGCCTACAGAATTTTGGAAGCTATGTTGAAAAGTAGTTTAACAGTTATAGATTTTTGTACAATAAATATTTTTTCTGTATCACTTTTGTTTTATATAACCAAACAGAACTTACTTTGTGGACATACCTTGTAATAACAACTCATGTCTAGGTAAGAGCACACTTTATTGTCACCAGGCAAACACAATAGAGCACTGCTCAAAGCCATTAAGTGAACCATCTGTCAGAGATCACTCATGTGTGTTCACTATTGCTCACCAACAATATTGTCTATTGTCGCAGAGTTCCCACAGAGCCCCCAAATCCTGCAGTGCATAGCACTGTGATGGAAGATTGTAACAAAATGAGTGGCTTGGCCAATCTTTGAGTGCTAAAGGAGGTGAATGTCAACATGGACTAGCAACTGAGTGTGTCAAATTAAAAAGTATTGTATATCTACTGAAATTGCCAACACTGCTTACTACTGAGGTACAGCAAATATAAGGACATTTCTGGGATTAATGGAAGCTCCAAACACAAATTATTAACACATTTACATGTCATCTTGTTTAAAGATGATTAAAGTTTAAATGTTTATTTATTTATGATGCATAATAAACATTAGCAGACATCTTAACACATACAATACACCACCAAATAGCTCATGACCTCAATTATGTGTTGCGCTAGCTTGTTGTGTGATATGCATGAAAACAAATTGTTAAATTATTTATATCTTTGATTAAACTGTGATAAAACAGAAATTGGCACAAAAACACTTATTTAACATCAACATGTTAACTTGCAGTAGCGTTTAAGATGTAATAATTTATAAACTTGATTGCAGTAGTCGGTCATGCAACCCAGCTCTGGAAGAGGCAAGCAGGGGAGCCTCATGGTCTTTTGTCACTATCGTTGAGGGATCGAAGATGGGCTTCTGATATGTGTCATTGGAACAGCAGAGGTCTTTTTATGTGAGTTTCAGAGGAACTTCGAAAACCTTGCGAAGTGGTGAAATTTTTACATGTGCTACAAACACTGGCATTCTTTGGTGTTCAGAAATTTCATTTGATGCTCTGCTTACTTTGCTCTGCACTATACGTTGTTTCATTTATCTGCTACAGATTTACTTAGAAATACATGGCCACCTTTACTTGTTTCATTTGATTCTTTACTTGCAAGTTAAGTTATATGTTGAATTGTTACCTCATTATCCTTCAGGATACTACACCTCATTTAATTTGCAACAGTTCTGATTTAATGTATTCGAAAACATTTGCCTAATTCTATAAAACTCCTCTGGTTAATATGCAAAGCCAGTTCAATGCTGAATTATCTGGGCCAAAAGGCAGCAGTACGTAACCAACCATTAGATGTAATCAAGCCAAAATTATTGTAGGTTGTGTGCTTGCCCAATCACTACAGATTGCTACTGATAGGACCACAGTGAACATGCAGTCTGTTCACTTGTACCCAGTAGGCTTGGACAACATGTAGAGTGTGAAAGGCAATGAGGCAACATAGAGGTGTAGAGGTCATCTATGTACCATGTGGATATTTGGGTACCATGTGGATATCTGGGTGCCATGTGGATATGACAGGCATGTTGAGATCTCCAGCAAGGTTGGTGAGGGGAAGCAGTGTACGTCACACAGTGTATAGGTGATGGTCATGAAGACACATCAGCATGCGAAGATGAAAAAGAAGCTACCAAAATGAGACTGTAATGGTGTCAGAGATCAGAGGAGTGGTAGAGAGGTCACTGGGCCAGATGGTGCCAGTGAAGGTGTGTGATCCAAAGAGGGCAGGTGGGGTACCATGATGGTGAGAAGACAATCGGCAGAGAATTGGAATATAAGACCGGAAATATCAACTTCTTGCAGTGTCTTAAAGGTTCTCTATAAGTGAGGAGTGAGGGGTGAGCCATCCACGGTCTGCCAGTCTAAATGCTACCCCTCAATGAGGTCGTTGTCAGTCAACTTGATGTCAAGGCCTTTAGGAAGAAAATCATGAACATCAAGGTGCAACTTGATAGCCATGGCTATGTCACAAGGTGGGGCTGAGTCGATCGACTGAGTAGAGGAGGCAAGCTGGCAGGAATCATCACCTGGTAAGGCTTTGTGCAGAGGCCAGGTCTGCTTCATACAGCTGACAGACACTGTCGAAGGTGAAACTGCTTTTTATTAAGATTTTACACTAACTGAGCAGGTTGGCTAGGATACAAGGTTCCTTCAATGGAAATCTGCTGAACATTTACTCAATATCTGAGACCTATTAACACAAACTTAATTACAGAAAAAGTTTTCATTCCTTGGTACTCAAAAGATATACATTCATAAAACTTCAACTCAGTTAATCAGGAAATATATTATTCTTTAGAAAACCCCACAAGACCAAGCTGCAACAGAAATAACATTAATGTAAAACAGAATACTACAATCAAGTAGGAATTATCAACTTACAGTTATGTTTTAAAAGAGAACAATTTTGTTCAACTCCTTACACATCAAACAGTATAAGACATTACAACACTAAAACAAATCTCATCGGGTCCCTGCTCATAATGTGAAGTTACTAAAGAAAATTCTATCGTATTAATCAGAAATTTTTATCATTAACAAATACCAATAGATGACCTTATAAGGTCAGCTATAACTATCTTTTTAGTAGCACACTACAGGAGATAACAGAACCACATAGCTTCCAATCTAAGAACAATACGCTGTCCTTAACATATGACTAATGATCATTGACAGTTGGTTACAATAACACTAAGTAAGAACAAAGAAGTAATATACCCATGAAAACTTAAGCTCACAAAATTCATATACCACCATACCAGGACATCCAGGTCAATTAAACATAACAGTACCAGAACCAGAATATGCACCATCCCATTGGTTGGTCAAGAACAGGCAGACCCGTTGCAGGCTGCTTGTGATTACAAAACCATCCTGTGACAGCTCATAAAAATAGTGCATAACACTATTATCAGGCTTCCCAACAACCAGAGAGGTGGAAATTAGTTAACTCAAATAACATACACTTCAATTTGTGCACCTAATTTGCAGCTGCAAAGTGTACAATTGAAAAAACACAGCAGTCCAAAATGGTTCTTTCATGAATGTTATACTTGGTGGTGAAATATGTCAACGCTCCCAAAATAGTTACTTTCACAATTTCAACCTCTGGCGAAGAAATACACAAGCAGCCACTTGAACAGAGTGTGAGGTGAGATTAACACAAGCAGTTAAAGCCTTGAAATGTCCACAATGATGTAATTCAAAATCCAGCAAGTGCAGTTAAGGCAATGTATAACATGTTTAATGAGCCACTCTAATCTTACCCTCCCTCACATCACCTGTTGATTGCCACTCATTTGGAAATAAAATGTTTGCAAATAAGTGTCAAGGGAATAAGACTGACAAATAACTTTTTTACCTGTCTTCTTTTCTCATAGTTGGTTCCAGTTCTTCATGTTGATTCTTGAGGCTGATATTTTTGACTCTATAGATTTTTATGTTTCCACTTGATGTAATAACTACTGAAGAATTGCCTGCTTTTATCTTGATTTTTATTTTTTCACATTTTTATATCTCACACTGTCTGCACAATTTCCATTTCATTATCAAACATTACTTTGTTATTGCCAAACATAAAAACATGTAATCACATCAGACTCATGCCCACTACTACTTCATTCTGCAGTACTAACAAAATTCCAAAGAGTTTACAAATTTTGTTGACAAATGAATCTTCACCAATTTATACCATTATTTTACAAATGAATCCAGAAGTAAACATAATAAATATTGCGCAATAAATAATAGGAATTTTAAATGTGCTGAATATTTTGTAATTTCGAATGTTTCTACAAGCAGAGTAATTTTAATTGTACATATAGAGCTAATACATACTGATTGTGACATAGAAAATAAATTAGTTTCTTTTCATACATTTTAGCCTGGAATATAATACATTGTATACAAAATCATATGAAATTCTTTTAGAAAAAACAGCTGAGGTAGTATTAACCTGTTTAAAAGGTAGAAAATATTTATGGTATCGATATCTTCTGCTGAATAAAGGTAATGTTAGAGGATGGTGTCCCTTTACACCACAATCTGAACACAGTGTCCTAAAGTTCAATGTTCCAGCCCAGTACAGAAACAGCCATCCAACTTTACTACCAAATCCTTTGACACACAGGACGTTCACACACTGCATTTCATGAAACAAGGCATCTAATCCAGCCTGTGATGCCTACTGACTCCCGTCATCCTCAACAGTCTCTCATGACTGCCACACACAGAGCTACTGCTGGCACCAGAATCTTCTGCATTGCTTTGCAGCCTGCACACCGACTTCCCACTCTGTCCAACTTCCGCCTTTTGTCACTCACTGCTTGAGAGCCTTTTCCTCACCACACAATGTGGTCCCTTCAGCAACCCACCAGTAGTGTCATTGGAACTGATTGCGCCTACAGCAAAATTGATCAGGACACATCAACACATTTCCCATGTAACAATATGTTGAAGGTATGGTTGTCCGTACAGGGTATGGAGGTTGCAAGGCTGGTCAGATTGTACAATCACACAATGTCACAAACTCACAATCTTCTTAGCATTTTGGAAGAATACCTTAAGAGCAGAGTGAGGCAGAGGCGAGGGACTGGGAGTGGACGGGTGGGTAAGGGGGGGGGGGGGGGGGGTACATGGAGATAAGGCAATGTAGCAATTTACCCACAAACCAGACTGAGTGGGTCAGGAGATATAGTCGACAATTGTTAGAACCCAAAGTCATCAGGCAGGGAGAGCACTTTGCAGTACAAAATTTCAGCGAGCGAAACTCCAAGGTCGCATTTGTAGGCATGCACACTCCCAGGAGTAACCACAGTAGTTCCTCTGCCCACAGAGTCTGCTGTGGCACATGAGAGCTGCCTTTAAGGTATGATGCCATCATTTGATGAGCCCATTGTTCTGTGATGATATACTCTCATTCTAAATCAATAGGTTTCAACCACATTGTACTACTCAAGGAAAAAGGCTGATTCAAACTGAAAACCTTGGTCAGTAGTTGCAGGTGTGGAACAACTGAAGCGTGAGATCCATGTGTCAATAAAGGCTTTGGAGGTGGATTTGGTCATAATGTCCTTCAGTGGTACAGCTTCTACCCATTAAGTGACATGGTTGACAAGGGATACCTTGTGCTCCTAAAGGAATGCACACACGAGTCCAGAGCTTATAATCTTCTCCACAATAGGCCATTCAAAATGGTTCATCACCAAGCATGTAGTTGGACATATGATGGGTGTGCCAAGTTATGTAACTGGTGAAATGGTTAAGAAACAAGAGGGTGTGTCCGATTTTGGGTGATGTCACAGAGGTTCTGGTGAATCATGTCCAGAATAGCCCAAAGTTGGATCCACAGGTTCGCAGAGGAGTAGGGAAGAAGAGCTTTTAACTGTTCTTCTGTGCAATGGTCACAGTAAAAGTGGGATGACATGGTGTTGATGTGTGAGAGGTAATTTGCCATTATGTTTCCCTAGGTTTTCATACTACAGACATTGGTTGTCAACTCTACAACATAGTGTAAGGCCAAAGTTGTTGGTGTCAGGTGTCCGCAGATGGGTTTCAGATACAGTACGTAGGTGGATGGTGGTCTGTGTAAATAATAATATGCCACCTCTTAACATCTTGCTGGATATAGCATACTGCTTTGCAAACTGCTATTAGCTCATGCATTGTGAAGGTTGTTGAATGCCTCCCTCCACTCCTTGCTGCAGAGCAGTGCCAATTGTTGAGTCACTTGCACCCTCCCTTATGATGAACTGAGTGTCAGGGAGGGGCTGCAATAATGTAATGGCTCAAACGATGTAGCGTTCTTGCCATTGAGGGCTTGGATGAGTGGTGCCTGAGGAGAAACTGCCTGTAGAGGATGGCAGCAGTAAAAATTTACCATATCTAAAAACCATAGTCGTTTATGGTAGAATGCTGCAATTGTGCCAGTTGTTGGAGTTGGCATTTTTCTTCATGGATCACAACTCCATTGTCAGAAAGCACAACATAATCTTGTCTGAGATGCAAGTTATGGGAGTCTTCCCAAGGAAATAAGGATATTCTCAAGGAAAGCATAACAGAATATGAACTTGAACAGTACGCCATCAATAAAGCGCTGCCAGGTTTGAGTGGTGTTTTTAAGCCTGTATGGCATAAACATACATTCAAACAAATCTAAAGGCATGACAATAACTTTTGTGGACGTTATCTGGACTAATAGGGATTTTCAGGTATGTTATTTGCAGTCAATGACATTAAACACAGAGGTGTTCACACATATGAGTGAGATCCTAGATGTTTGAGACTGGGTAGCACTCCAGTATAGCATAAGCATTGAGAACTCTGTAATCACCATACAACCTGACAGATGCATCACTTTTGGGAACTAATATGCCGGACAAAGCTCAGAAACTGGCGGAGGGCCACATTATACCAGCCTGTAGGAGTTCATCTATCATTGCCGTAGTGAAAATTTGGAGATATGGCAGTAGTCTATGTGGTCTTTGGTACACTGGGAGGCCAGGCATAGTGTTGATCCTATTCTCTTTTTTATTGAAGCACTGCACAAAGTGGTATTGTGGGGACAGCATGAAGACACGACAACGGACGGATGTGTAAAAAGTGCTGTACTGACCTTTGTTTCAGCTGGTGGTTTTAATCTATTCCATCTATTGTCCATATTAAATAATGCTCAGTCCAAGTAATTAATAAGCAAAGTCTTTTATGAAGATTTGGGAGGAGCAAAGACTACAATAAATTTTCAAGTTTACCTAGCTTGTCACGTTGAGAAGGTTCCAGTTGTTCTTGTCTAGGGCTCTGATTCTTGAAGCTGAAAATCTAACATCAGTTTCTCATGGTTGGTTTGAACTAAATAAATTTGAAGATTGTTGTTGCAGTATTTTTTACATAAATATATTTTCCACTGATTATCTCACATTTTAGTATATCTTAAACTATTTTGATTTTTCACACTGACAAAGCCGAAATTACATTGTTCACACCTATTATACAAAAATATGTCTGATCACATCAGAGGCAAGTTTAAGAACCTCTCACTTTGTGGAAATAACAATATTCCAAAAGGTTTATAATTTTTCTTAACAAATGAATTCCTACTAGTTTTTGTTACTTTATTAATTTCAATTATTATTTCATAAAGGAATCCAAGGATAAACATAGTAAATGTAAAAAAAGGAGCGTGTAATTAATAATAGAAAATTTAAGTTTGCAAATAATTCATAATTTCAAATGTTTCTTAAAAAAATAATTTTAACTCTACATTCAGAACTAGTATTTGTTGTTTATAACATTGAAACTAAAATATTTTATAAAGTATTTCCTTTTCATAAATTTTAGCTTGAAATATAACATACTGAATATAAAAATGAGAACAATTAATTATTGACAAAACTTTTTAATTGGAGAGATACAAAATCTACTCACCAAGCAGTTGTGGAACACACACAAAAAAGACCATTGTAATTGGCAAGCTTTTGGAGCCAGTTGCTCCTTCTTCAGGCAGAAGGCTTGAATGGGAAGGAAGAAGGGTGAAGAAAAAGGATTGGAGAGATCTAGGAAAAGGGGTAGATTTCGGGAAAGTCACCCTGAACCACAGGTCAGGGAAAACTTACCGTACAGGATGAGAAGGAAACACTGAATGTTGACGACTGCATTGGACAAGATTTGGAAACCTGAGAGCTTAAAGATGGAAGGCAGGGTAATATGTAAGACAGAGATTAGTACTAAAACATCGTGCACGAGTTAATAAGAGTGAAAAGCTAAGTGCATTGTATGTAACAGAGGTGGGAGGGGGTGGTGAAAAATAGGCAGGAAAGACAATGAACGATGTAGAAAAGTAAAATGGAGTGAAGCAAAGAGTAGTTACAGTGAAGAAATGCTTGGATGGGAGAAATTAACGTAAATTAAGACCAGGTGGGTGGCAAGAACCAAGGACATGTTGTAGTGCTAGTTCCCACCTGCAGAGTTCTGAGAAACTGGTGTCTAGGGGAAGAATCGAGATGGTGCATGTGGTGAAACACGTGCTGACCCACCTGATTCCAAACCAATCTAGATAAATTGATGACATCTTTATCAAATGGCCTCATGGTGAGGCTTACCTGCTAAAATTCCTGGAATCTCTGAATACCTTCTCCCAGTTAAATTTCACATAGTCCTATTCTGAATCCCATGCCACTTTCCTTGATGTTGATCTCGTCCTCACCAAAGGCCAGCTACACACTTCTGTCCACATTAAACCTACCAAGAAACAACAGTACTTACATTTTGACAATTGCCATCCTTCCCATGTCAAACGTTCCCTCCCACACAGCCTTGGCATCCAAGGCAAACGTATTTGTTCGGATGCAGACTCTTTACAGCAATCACCAACATTCTCACCTCAGTCTTCACTGCACGTAGTTACCCCACCAGCCTAGTTAAAAAGCAGATTTCCTGGGCCATCACATCCAATCCCGGTACTACTGATCCCTTCACAAAACAGCTTCGGAGCTCATCTTTGGTGATTCAGTATTATCCTGGTCTGGAGTGTGTTAATCACCTACTTCAACAGCGCCGTGTCTTCCTAAAATCATGCCCTGAAATGAGATCCATTCTGTCTGAAATTTTGCCCAACACACCTAGAATAGTGTTCTGTCACCGTCCCAATCCACGCAATATTCTTGTCAGACCCTATGCTCCTTCTGCACCCATCTCCCTACCCTGTGGTTCCTCCCTGTGACCACCCCCATAGCAAGACTTGCCCTATGCACCCTCCTATCACCATCTATAACAGCCCTATCACTGGCAAAACAGATACCATCAAAGGGAGAGCCAGTTACATAATGACACATCATATACCAGCTATTATATAAACATTGCTGCTTGGCCTTCTACATTGGCTTGACTACCACCAAATTATCAATTAGAATGAACAGGCATAGTCAGAGGCTGTATACTGGCAACTTGCAATTTCCTGTTGCAGAGCATGATCTACAACATGACATTTGTGACACCGGCACCTGTTTTGCCACACACGCCATTTGGATTCTTCCACCAGACACCAGTTTCGCAGATCTCCGCAGGTGGGAACTAGGACTACAACATGTCCTTGGTTCTCGCCACCCACCTGGTCTTAATTTACATTAATTTCTCCCATCTCAACATTTCTTCACTGTAACTACTCTTTGCTTCACTCCATTTTACTTTTCTATATCTTTCATTGTCTTTTCCACCTATTTTTCACCACCTCACTCCCACCTCTGTTACATACAATGCACTTAGCTTTTCACTTTTATTAACTCATGCATGATGTTTTAGTACTAATCTCTGTCTTGCATATTACCCTATCTTCCGCCTTTAAGCTCTCAGTTTTTCAACTCTTGTCCGATGCAGTCCCCAACAATCAGTCTTTCCTTCTCATCCCGTACAGTAAGTCTCCCCTGACCCGTGGTTCAGGGTGACTTTCCCGAAATCTACCCCTTTTCCTCGACCTCTCCAATCCTTTTTCTTCATCCTTCTTCCTTCCTCTTCAACCCTTCTGCAAGAAGAAGGAGCCACTGGCTCCGAAAGCTTGCCAATTACAAAGGTCTTTTGTGTGCGTGTTCTGCCGCCGCTCGGTGAGTAGATTTTTTTATCTATCCAATTAAATAATACAGTGTATAAAATTATATGAAAGTTTTCAGGAAAGCAACTGAGGTAATATTAACCTGACCAAAATTTGAAAAATAATATTGGTATCGACAACTACTGTTGAAGAAAAGTAATGGTGGAGGAGGATGTCCCATTACATCATCTCCCTCACATAGTAAGGAAACGATGTGTTTACAATATTTTGTGACCTACTATCAGGTTTGCCAAACGGTGTACAAAATGATGCCAAAAGGTATAGAAGGAAATACATAACATCTGACAAATTCCTGATTACAACAAACAGAGTTCTTTTTGCTTACAATTTGTCTGTAGTCCAAATAAGTGTGAAACCTGAGTAGTGAAATGGCAATATTAACATACGGTAACAATTTCCAAAATTATGGACAAAATTCACATAAATTTGGTCTAACATACTAGCTTCATACAGAATGGTTCAATCTAGTGTAATTTTAAGTCTCTTTCAGCATTGCAATGAAAGAGGTTTAAGTGTCTGTCAATGTTATGTAAAAATGAATACTAAAATATTATAGAAAAAATGTTACCATAATAACCTAATGTAAATGAACATAATACAAAAGCAAAACATTGTCCCTACAAGCACAGTAAATACCACAAGTGTAAGCATATTAATCAACATGCAGCACAATTCAGATGTACGGAAGTTTCTGATACATAACATTTTAATGACAAGAATATTGGTTTATAGTCTCATTAAGCAATATGCTTAAGACTGAATTATCTCTATGAGTGTGAGTAACAGGCTGTTAGTTAAGAATGATGTTATGCCAGAAACACTGCTTCAAATCAGCAACTTAAGAAGCAAGTACAACTTTAGTGCAATATAGGTATAGATTAATGTGTTACAGAACATAATTAGAATGATCCCAAAACCAAAATCTTAACATAATACAGAAAACATAACAAAAATATCTACTATAAAAGTCATAATCTATACATATATGAGAACATGGCATTCAAATTTTCAGATCTGTGGAACATTCTGTCACAAGACAAATGATAGATAGTCAAAACTACAACATTACAACACTCAGCTACAGAAATAAGTGCAGTGTCAATGTAATGTACTAGAATTACAAATTGAAAGTTTACATCTATAAAGTCACACCTCCAAAATCATCAAAAATGAAGAAAAAATTCAGAGTATAAGTGTATGACGAGTGAGTCGACTCGAAAAACTCACAACGACGGGTACTGACCAGAAGAATATACTCAGTCACAAGTAGGAGTATAGCACAAAATCAATCAGCCATATAAACCATTTGACTCAAGATGTGGGGACCAGCCCATGAATGCAAACCACACCAGGTACACACCAACAGAAATATTTTGACTCAACAAAATGAATAAAGTTCATAATCATATATCAATAAGTTCAATCACATGTAAAGGATAATTAGAAGAAGCATCTAGCCTCAGTCAATAGTTGGACACTCTCCATGAGTGTATACACACACACAGTCAGGATGACTAGGGTTACCCAAAATAGAGTTAAGCATGAGTTTGCACACAACTCAAGTTCCAATGAGTTACAATACTGCAGAATTCAGGATAAATATGGGTAATTAGAGTCATTAATAGCTTGGAATGATGACAGAATCGAGTAGCATGAGGACCAAGACCAGTGTGTGAAATCAGAAATGTATACATCTTGTTACACAGTCTGTACACAATTCATGATCACAAACATAAATGTCTTCCACACTATTTGCTAATTTTTCACACAAACTAACCTTTGTGCATAGAAATCTAGAAGACTCATGTACGATTGATTAAAAAAACATACTGGGTGTTAAGACAAGAAAATTCATTGAAATGTATGACTTCCAATCTAACAGTGCCTAATTTTATCAGATTCTGATAATTATCTGCTACATGGTTCATAGAACACACTCCTGTTCTTTATAAGTTTTTACATTTCTGTGTTGAACATAGCAAATCATGAGTCATAGAACATCAACCTTCCGCAGCATTATACCCAGGTCACACAAGATTTAAAGTTACATACTGTATTGGGATGTTAATCTATCCACTTGAAAAAACATTCATTTATGTGGAATAATGCTGTCCACAAGAGTGACTTCTTTTCTAAACAAATAGTTCCGAATTTTGCATACATAAACTGACATACAGCTAAGAAAGCAGTGTGCTGACCACATGCCTCTCCATATCCACAGCCAGTGATGCCTGTGGGCTGAAGATGGCACGGCAGCCGGTTGGTATTGTTGGACCTACATGGCCTGTTCAGACATAGTTTAGTTTAGTTTTAATAGCCTTCTAACATCAGGAATCTATCACTACATATTTAATGGCACTGTCACATTCAAAATTGTAAAAGGATCTACCCATTTAGTCACATGGCATATATGTATCAAAATCTAAAGCACAATCTATTACATAACATAATTATGCAGTTGTATGAACCTGCAAATATAGTGTGGCATAGTCTTAAACTCAGTCAATACACAAGACAGAACTTCAGAAATCACATCATCTTATATACTACGTTGCTGACAAAGGAGAAAGAAAAAAAAATAGATACTTATGGATCATGTCTGTAAGCTTTCAGTTCAGTGATATTGCATAATCCAAACAACTTCTTGGATTTAGGATACCGAGTCTGCACGTATTAGGATGTGAATTTTCGACAATTTTGAATGGTCCTATATAAATATCAAATAATTTCTTTATCTCAGATGTTAACACTTTAGAGTTCTCCTTGGCTTTTACCAACACGAGATCTCCTACCTCAAACATAGAAATCTGCCTTAACGATCATGTCTCTGCTTTCTCCTATCCCCCTGCTTTTACATCATCTCCCCGACACACTCTTCTCTCTCTCTTGCGGTGACAGAATTTCACCTGGTGGAAACTCAACATTCTCAGAAATAAAGTTAGCTGGTCTGAGATTAAACATGATTTCATATGGTGAAAAACCTGTTGAAAATGTTGTAAGCTGTTCATAATATCCTCAAAATCGCTGACATAATCTATACAACTGGTATGATTCTTACTATAATATGTTCTAAATAGTCTTCCAATTTATCTCATTTATCTTTCTGCAGGATTACCCAACAAATGGTACATGGAAGTTAGAATATGCCTTATTTTTGCATGATCAACAAAGTTTTTCTAAGCTTGTAATGTAAACTGAGAACCATTGTCAGATAAAATTGTTTTAGGAATACCCACCTGATGAAAATATGTTTTAAAACTTGGAAATGATTTGCTTGCTGATAGCTTTCTTAAGAGGAAACAACCTTATGAACTTCGAAAAAACACCAACCACCACAAAAACAAAACAGAATCTATTCTTAGACTTAGGCAAAGGTCCATAGCCATCCACAGACACGAGGTCTTGGTTACTATTAGGCAGTATGTTTTGCATTTGACCTCTACTTTTTTGGTTACTTACCTTCACTCTTTGACATCTGTCACAGCTGGCATTCTTCTTCTTGACTCTCTCCTTCCTATGTTATAAAAATAGATGTTTTCCTGAAGAACTGTGTACATTTGGTTGATCCACAATGATGTTTAGCTTGTGGGACACTCAACTGCATGGTTATCAATGCCCGTACACTGTCCCAAGCTTTACGCAGTCCAATCTTGCCACGTTCACAAATGATGTGGGCAATGCAAACACCCAGCCCCCCGGCAGAGAAAATCCCCAAGCCAGCCGGGAATCAAACCCAGGACCCCGTGATCCAGCGGCAGCAACGCTAGCCCCAAGACCATGAGCTTTATCCACAATGACCAAAACTCTCATGTGTATAAGTAATTAAAGCATCAATACATTGTTCCAACTAACATAGTTTCCAATCATCTGGGTCAGTTTTATGTCTCCCGAATAAAATACCAGTGTGTATCTTATAATACTGTTCAGTCTTTTCTCTTCCTTTCTTATCCAACATGCTCTTAACCTTGATACCTGTGGATGTCTTTGCAAATTTTCGAGATCTCTTTCTCCTCTTTCACACCTCTCAAGTACATAATTTTAAACTCTTTCTCTCCTTCTCCAAAGTTGTTAGATGAGTCACTCCCTAAAGGTAGCCTAGACAGAATATTAGCAACTACATTTTCTGTGTCCTTGATGTACCTGATTTCATTATTGAACTACTGTAAAAACAAGGCCCAACGAGTAATTCTATTATGATACAGCTTACACTCCTGGAGATAACATAATGCTTTCTGATGAGTATAGATGATGACTTTGTGACTTAGTAAACAATTTTTAAACTTGTTGAATGCCCAATGTACAGACAAAAGTTCTTTCTCAGTTACAGTGTATGACTTTTCATGCTTCTGTAATACTCTACTAGCAAAAGCAAAAGATCTATGTTCAATAACACCTTCAACTTCAGCTTCCTGAAATAAATGAGTATTCAAACCAACATCACTACTGTCTGTCATAATACAAAAAGGAAGAGACAAATCTGGTGTGAACGATATCTGACTTTGACACAACTGTCCTTTGATCTCATTGAAAACATCCTGACATTCCTGATTCCAATCCCAAACAGTATTTTTCTTCAAAAGTTCATACAGGCATGAAGCATTCAAAGTCTGGGCTGCTACAAAATTTTCTATAGAATCCAGTTAACCCAAAAAATGATTTAATCTGTTTTTTGTTGTGAGGAGCAGGAAAATTAGCAATAGCACCAAGTTTCTCTTTATCAGGTGCAGTTCCTTTCTCAGATATAATATGTCATAAAAATTTTACTTCTTCCACACCAAATTTACACTTTCCTAATTTCAAAGTCGTACCTCCTGACTCCAATTTTGAAAACACATCTCTTAACAGATTCAAATGTTGTTCCCAAGTCTTTTCAGTGACCAAAATACCATTGACATACAGAATTAATTTTGAACTCACTTCACTTCCCAAAACAGAATCAAGAGCTCTTATGAATTCAGCTATAGATACATTTAGCCCAAATGGCACAACACAGTACTGAAAACACTTACCTCCATACAAAAATGCAGTATACTTTCTAGAATTAATTTCAAGTGGCATGTGGCGAAATTCGGAGATGAAGTACAAGCTACTTATGTATTTTACATAATCAGATTTGTGTAACACCTTGTCCATGTTCTCAGGATGGTCATTATCTCTGATAAGAAATTTATTAAGATGTCTAGAGTCCAAAACAATTCTCACTCCACCATTTCTCTTACTTATCACAACCAAAGGATTATTGTAAGCACTCCCGCTTCTTTCAATTACTTCCCATGTTTCTATCTTCTAAATTTCCTTCTCGACATTTCCTTTTTGAAAACTGCATACCATATGGCTTGAGAAAGAACATTGATGATCTCTAAGGTAAAGCATGCACTGATAGCCTTCACTTTCCCTTGTCTTTCACTGAACACATTTCTAAACTCCAATAACAAATTCCTAAGTTCTTCCTTTTGCTGGCCAGTAAGAGTTTTAGTTTCTCTCACTTTAGAACCTACTACACTTTCAAAATCCTGATACTCAATCTCATCAAAATTTATATCATCATAAAACATATGGTACTCACCTTGGATCACAATGTTTTGCAAATAATTACATTTCCCACAGTTTAAAGTACAGAAATTAGTTTTCACATAAGTATTACTTTTAGGTTAGAATATAAACAATTCTTTAGCACTCCATCCAAAACAAGCCTCAACTTTCACTATCCAATCCACACCAAGAATTATATTTTCTTCCAGACTAGGGATCACTAAGCATCAAGTTCAAAGGTCTTGTCTTCTATACTAAAAGTTAAAAGTCCCTGAGATTTTACCAATTTGCTTTGCTTAACTGTAGCTCCTCTTGATCTTGTCTCTAAATTGTTCAGATATACCACAAATCTGGCTACCTGTATCAATCAAACAGTTGCCTTCCCACTGATCAATCTTAATTTTAATGTAAGGACACTCAAAATCTGAATCATCCTCTCTGTTGTCAGAACTTCATGCAAAATATCACTTTCAATTTCGTCAAATACTCCATCCACACTGTCTTCACAAGGTTTTATCAACTTTACTGGTATCATAAAATTACTTTGATTACTCACGTTGTCAGGTAAAGATTGAACAAAATGAAAAGATCACATGGCACAACTAGCATCACTTATTACACAAGGAACACGAAACATCTTATTGTCAAAATTACACTTCTTGCTTAGATTCTCTTTCATTTCACTCCACCAATTGGGATACAAATGTTGACTAACCTAAGTGATAACCAATATGGTCCCAAACAAGCTTAAAAAGTTTTCATCTTTATTCTCCAGGCTCACAGATACCTCATCTTCATTGTTTGGATCATTACTCTGCATGACAATAATGAAAAACTGTTTGACTGGACTGGTCTTCCATGATCTTCACTTACAACATCACATACATCACTTACATTACCTGTTTTGTCAACATCAGTTACAAATAAATCGGAAACTTCATTACTCTTGAACTCCACAAATACCTGATACTCATCATCACCACCATATTCCTCCAAAATTACTTCACGAGTAACATCACTGACAAGACATGTCTCATCTCCATCAAAGTCACTTACCTCATCCACATTCATTTGCAATAAGTCACCAGTCTCAGACTTACCAACCTTAATTACTTCACAGCTCTCATTCACATCTACATCAAAAATACCACCTAGTTCAGAGGCAACACAATCATCACCTGATTTACATACATCACCAACATTGTTTTCCGCCCAAGAGAAGAAATCATTAGCACATAGTACACCAAAATTCTCACTACTCTCACATTTTGGTTTGTGATTAGCACTTATACCACCATAATTAAACATTATATTCCAAAACTTTCAGTCAAAACATAAATGAGAAATCTGATATTCTTTCTGTTCAATTTAAGATACATGTACCTTATCAATGACACCGTTATTATTGTCTAATTGCAAGTGTAATTTAGGGGTCCTGTGCTTGTTATGTTTCCCCTACTCAAAACTTTGATTTATACATTATTTTGCAAATTGTTTTCTACATTTAAAATTTTTTGGTTTAAACTGGTGACATTTTGTTGACTGGTAGTTCCCAACTCACAGTTTTTCCACTATAGCCTTCTTTTCAATTCTGAGGTCATCAATATTCTGTAATTGTTTTGCAGACTGAGCTACAAACTCATTTTCTAAAACAATAAATTTATTTTGTAAAACATCGACTTTTTCATTCACACTTTTTGACCCCTCTGATAACTCAATTTTTAACTCTGAAACTTGATTACTAAGTTGACCTGTCTGATCTTGTACCCTGTCTATTTTACTATTGTTTTCAGTTTTCAAGTCATTTAATTGTTCTTGTAGTGAAGTAAATTTGCTGTCATTATCTCTTCTTATTTCAATTACCTGATCATTAACTGTACTAAATACACTCCTGGAAATTGAAATAAGAACACCGTGAATTCATTGTCCCAGGAAGGGGAAACTTTATTGACACATTGCTGGGGTCAGATACATCACATGATCACACTGACAGAACCACAGGCACACAGACACAGGCAACAGAGCATGCACAATGTCGGCACTAGTACAGTGTATATCCACCTTTCGCAGCAATGCAGGCTGCTATTCTCCCATGGAGACGATCGTAGAGATGCTGGATGTAGTCCTGTGGAACGGCTTGCCATACCATTTCCACCTCGCGCCTCAGTTGGATCAGCGTTCGTGCTGGACGTGCAGACCGCGTGAGACGACGCTTCATCCAGTCCCAAACATGCTCAATGGGGGACAGATCCGGAGATCTTGCTGGCCAGGGTAGTTGACTTACACCTTCTAGAGCACGTTGGGTGGCACGGGATACATGCGGACGTGCATTGTCCAGTTGGAACAGCAAGTTCCCTTGCCGGTCTAGGAATGGTAGAACGATGGGTTCGATGACGGTTTGGATGTACCGTGCACTATTCAGTGTCCCCTCGACGATCACCAGTGGTGTACGGCCAGTGTAGGAGATCGCTCCCCACACCATGATGCCGGGTGTTGGCCCTGTGTGCCTCGGTCGTATGCAGTCCTGATTGTGGCGCTCACCTGCACGGCGCCAAACACGCATACGACCATCATTGGCACCAAGGCAGAAGCGACTCTCATCGCTGAAGACGACACATCTCCATTCGTCCCTCCATTCACGCCTGTCGCGACACCACTGGAGGCGGGCTGCACGATGTTGGGGCGTGAGCGGAAGACGGCCTAACGGTGTGCGGGACCGTAGCCCAGCTTCATGGAGACAGTTGCGAATGGTCCTCGCCGATACCCCAGGAGCAACAGTGTCCCTAATTTGCTGGGAAGTGGCGGTGCGGTCCCCTACGGCACTGCGTAGGATCCTACGGTCTTGGCGTGCATCCGTGCGTCGCTGCAGTCCGGTCCCAGGTCGACGGGCACGTGCACCTTCCGCCGACCACTGGCGACAACATCGATGTACTGTGGAGACCTCACGCCCCACGTGTTGAGCAATTCGGCGGTACGTCCACCCGGCCTCCCGCATGCCCACTATACGCCCTCGTTCAAAGTCCGTCAGCTGCACATACGGTTCACGTCCACGCTGTCGCGGCATGCTACCAGTGTTAAAGACTGCGATGGAGCTCCGTATGCCACGGCAAACTGGCTGACACTGACAGCGGCGGTGCACAAATGCTGCGCAGCTAGCGCCATTCGGCGGCCAACACCGCGGTTCCTGGTGTGTCCGCTGTGCCGTGCGTGTGATCATTGCTTGTACAGCCCTCTCGCAGTGTCCGGAGCAAGTATGGTGGGTCTGACACACCGGTGTCAATGTGTTCTTTTTTCCATTTCCAGGAGTGTATGCTATTGTTATCTGTCTTCATTTCCTCTAGCTTTTCCAAAATTAACTGCAAAACATCAGTTTTTACTGCTTCTTTACTGTCTACGATTTCACTCGGCTCAAAGATGCCCTTACTGGGTCCTGTAGCTTTCATTTCTAACTCAGTTTTGCTTTCCTCCCTATTCACTTTGTTAACAAGCACATGAGTCCACAAACAAATTAACTTCACAAATAATTTGTATTTATCTTTCCTTTTTGATGTCCCTGGTTGCAGTTGTACAGTCCTCCTCACTTTCATTATATCCGGTCCATCATTACTGGTAGTGTATCATTACTGTTGGTATAAACATTCTTTGTTGGACAGAATTCAGTTTTGCTCCATGTCATCGAAAAATAATTTGTATATAAATTTCACAAATCAACAAAACAAAACAATTTCTGCAACAGACAAAACTTCATTATTAGTCAATTAATCACGGATGACACCCACACTTGTAATCTCCCCTTCCCCCTCCTTCCTTCTTCCACCTACTGTCCAAATTAAACAATGCCCATTTCAGGTAATTAATAACCAAAATTTTTATGAAGATTTGAGAGAAGTGAAGATTACAAAGACTTTCAACTTTACTTAGCTTGTCATGTTGACACAGCTCCAGTTCTTGTCTAGGGGTCTGATTCTTGAAGCTGAAAATCTGACATCAGATCATCATGGTTGGTTTGAACTAAATAAATCTGAAGATTGTTATCCCAGCATTTTTTAAATAAATATATTTTCCACAGATTTTCTCACATTTTAGTATATCTTACAGTATTTTGGTTTTTCACACAAACAAAGCTGAAATTACATTATTCACACTATTATACAAAAACACATCTGATCACATCAGAGGCAAGCTCATGACTCTCTCACTCTGCAAAAATAACAATATTACAAAGGGTTTACAATTTTTCTTAAAAAAAGAAATTCCTACTAGTTTTCATAACACAATTAATTTCAATTATTATTTCATATATGAATCCAGAAATAAACATAGTAAATGCAAAAAAAAGGGTTGTGTAATTAATAATAGAAATTTTAAGTACGTATGCAAATAATTCATAATTTCAAATGCTTCTAGAAAAAAATAATTTTAGCTGTACATTCAGAACTAGTACTTATCGATTATAACATTGAAACTAAAATATTTTATAAAGTAATTCCTTTTCATAAATTCTAGCTTGAAATATAACATACTGTGTACAAAATTATATGAGATTTTTCAGAAAAGCAACTGAGATAATATTAGCCTGTCCAAAATTCGAAAAGTAACACTAGTATCAACAACTACTGTTGAGGAAAAGTAATGCTACATGGTGACGATGCTCTAGATGTACCAGATGTATCCACAGATGGCAAACGAACTTGAGGGTCAGGTCAATGTGGAGAGACAGAGGGTACATCAGAACTGGATGGAGGCAGCCAATAAAGCTGGTCAAGACAGCACCAAGCCATGTGGAGTTCCTCCACAACTTTGTGAATTCTGCAGTGGATGGCATTACTTTCATGTTGCAACTGGATGTCCATCATGTGCGTGCTGAAATACTGTTGCTCTCGTTTTTTAATGTGATCGATGGCATGAAGGCAGTTCTGAAGGTACTGGTCAGTGGCATTGGGTGTTATGGTAAGTGGCAGAAGCTGTTACGTTAAGTGGGCAGTCCCAGCTCTGCCGCCAAGGGGGCATGGCCGCTGACACCTGTGACAGTGTGGCCACTAACAGTGTGAGTCAAAACACTGCCAAATAGATCAGGAAACAAACAGAAGTTTTGAAGGACGTGTACATCAAGTACTGGCTCACTAACAACAGCAACAACAAATGTCAATTTGGAAATGTCATCAAAACCCAAGTCCACCATACAGGTCTGCAATCCATAGACTCAGATTATTGAGTCATTTGCTGTGTGAAGCTGGACAACTGAGCTGTTGGGCATCAGGGATGGTTTCTGAGCTGGAGTCAACAAGGAAGTGTTGGCCGCTGATGGGATTGAGAATGAAGAGTCTGTTGTCATGATGAAAATGAGGCAGGAGAGAGTCATCATCAGAGTTCTGAGTGTCTAGATGGCTCAGATATCCTGCATGGTTCAGTGCACCTCCTGTGAATCATCCATAGAATTTGGGAAGTCACATGGCAGGCGACAGTACCAGGAAGAGTCACTGAATCATGTGTGGTACCAGCAGAAGTGGATCAGCACAAGTGTGGGTGTGGCACAGAAGGTGGAAGGAGATTTGTTGTCATTCTGGCTATCAGTGGTGACATCAGGATCAGCAAAGGCCAGGTGATATCAGCTCAGCTTATGGTATGTGGGAGGTCGGTTGTGCTCCCACTGTGGTTGCAAGTAACATGCAGTGTCATTGTTGTCTGTGTTCTTATTACATTATTGATGTTGAAGGATGGAAAATATTCTATCTGTAAGAATGCAGTGTGCATCTAATTACTCTTGCTCATAGGTGACTGTGACCAGTTGAACTTGCGGCGAGCAGCCTGATGACCCATCAAGTCCATAGTATGTGATTGGAAACAAGATGCAAATCAATGTGAGTGCATAACCGACATAATAGCTGTGATTGAGTCTTGTCCTTTAACTGTTCATTGTAGATGTTGCAGCATAACTATTCTTCCAGGGAGTGGGTGAGGTGACAGGTGAGTGCTGTTTTTACAGTATTTGTCCAAGGGTGAGGCTAAGATGATATTGCTAATTGTACCCACATGTTCAATCTTGTGCAGTCACTGATGATGTTGCTCAAAGCAAAAATGCTTTTCACAATGGTGAACCACAGACTTAATTGATCCAGCCAAAATGGTGTCAGCTTAAGATGAGTCTCGAGTCCAGTAGGTTGCCACTGTGACATCTGTAGAGGAAGAATGACGGTGCAATTAAGCTCCATATGTGGCATGTCGCGATCCATAGTAAGCAAGCTGGTAGACAATGCAGCCAGCTGCATGAGGCCTGGAGTGATTGAATTCATGTGCATCGCAGATGACCTTTCAGCCAAAGAGAGGAAATGTGAATCTGACCAGTCAGATTGATGTGGCATGGAAGTAACCTGGTTTGTGAGTAGAGCAAAGTCCACTGTGTAATTGCAGAGCAGGTTGGCCAATGCACTCCACTTCTCAGCACCATTTTTCACTGTCAGAGTATTGTCGTGATACCTTGAGATGCTTGAGGGTGTTATCTATAACCCCAGGTATCACTGCTGTGGAAGGTGCAGCATAATGGGGACATGACAGCAGCATCGCAGCTGTGTGGTAACTGTATACGTCTCGAATTGAACATAAACATGATCATCATAGGCCACACTATACAAGGGATGTACTATGTATAATAACACAACCCGTATCTAAATAAGCACACACAATATTGTGATACAGTGAAGATACATCACCTACTACTTGCATGTGTCTCCGTTGAGAGCCAGTGATATTTTTATTTTTGTGCAATTCCCACAGTTAACATAGAGCCAAGAATAGTAATGCATTCATGAATGGAGACTGTGGAATGGCCACTATGATTTCTTCCCATGCTGATGATGTGGGGTGCGTGTTTGTATTTGGCGAACATCTTAGCAATGTTAGTGTAACTTCCAGCGTACTGTTCCTAAAATAGGAACTAAACTAGCATGTGCTGAGCCATATATGATATTAAAACGTCATTTCTCACACTGTGCTCAGTAAGAGTATAAGTAGCTGTCTCAGTAGAGCAGCTCGTTTGATATCCAAACTATAATTGACTAAGTATCATTTTCCTGCACAGGTAGGGGACAACCTTCCATTATTTATGACTGAAATCACCTTTATGGTGGCATCTAACAATGGCATATTTTAATCCACCTGGGAAAATACCCTGAATAAATGATGCATTAAACAAGTGTCTGAAATATTACATGTTATAGCCTCCCCATGTTTTTGTGTCTTATTGGAGATAACTCCATAAAAACTATTACATTTGAGAATCATGTTGATATTCCTTATTTCAAACAACGATGTGTGAGAAACCTTCATTTCCATAAATTTCCTCCATACTGCTTTTTCAGTGAACTGTTTTCTCAATTTCTGGCACCAGTTTTTTTACTTAATTTACAAAAGAAGTTATTAAAAATATCAACTATACATGAACTGCCTTTTAACAGTGCTGCCTTTCCCTTGAACAGAAATAGACTCACAAGGCTTTTTTTCCTGTCCCAGTGCCAACAATATTCCATACTGACTTTATTTTAGTGACTGATCTATCAATTCCTGACAAATGTGTGCTGTGTAGGGACGATTTTCTCTCTCTACCGGCAACCTCTCTCACACCATCAATATTCAAGCAGCCTACACAGTGAACAGGGGACGTCACACAACACTGAGCCCCAAGGCAGCATTGTGAACACCACCAGAGCCTGCTGGCCCTGCTTGCTTCCATGGAGTCACATGGCCAGAAATAAATCCAGTTGTACCCTGGCACTGCCAGGGTATTTAGGACAGCACCAAGGTGTATCAGGCCAGTTCAGTCCTTTGTCATCTGAGGCAGTCGCCACCCACAGTAGTGGTCGATCAAACAGAACTCTTGATAAGGAAATCATCAGAATCAGCAATGTCATACTACCTGAAACGTAACAGCCCATTTTTCATAAGATTTTGAAGCTAATTTGGATCACATATTTAATCATTAAATCCTTAGATAGGACCCACATCTATAATTTCACCTTTTGAGCTCTGAAATGTGATATTCAACAACTTCAAGGCAAAGTGTTAGCTAATATTACGTCCATCTGTTGGTAGGAATATGTATCATTGATTTTTTTTATTATAATTAGGACTTTTCATTTAAAAACAATTGGATGACGAAATATGCATCGAATATAATAATTTTAGAAACCTTTAACAACTCTATTTGTCTTACTGTAAATTTGCTACACTGTTGTTTAAGATAACAGCATCTAATTACTTCATAATTACTATAATTCACAATACAGAAGTAAATGACAATGTAAACAAAGTGTTTTATCAGGATACTGGAGTATATATTGAAATTCCATTTACACTGAAAAATAATATACTCATATGTGAAGCAGGAAACATGGTAGGAATACTTGGGATAATGCAGCTTCAGTGCAATTAAGAAAAATGTAATCAGCATTGTTCATTTGAATAATTTCACTTATTTTCCCGTGAAAACAATGAATATGCATTTGATCTTGTACCCTATTTCACATATTTCAGTTGTAATCTGTGAATGATAACATTTTCTTTAATTCTGAACGTCTTCAGTGATTGTAATTAATGAAATTATTATAGGCAATAATGTTTGAATTGTTAGTGAGAGTAAATAAGACCCATGAGAATCTGTGCAAGAGACCCAGTACAGTGTGAGATTTTGAGCCAAACTCTGTGCTATATTGTCAAATAAATTTGTGTACACTTGAAATTTCCTTTGAATTTTCATATTATTAGAGTATCATGGTGTTCTCTGGCTGCTATCACTTAAGAAATTTACAGGAAGAATCAATGGCAGTGGAGCAACAAAAAAGAGTTAAGTTCACATTGATTTTTTTTTAACAATCTGAGTTACACCCATCTAACGTCACTTTACTTTGATTCACTTTTATTTGACAATTATTATCCCCAGCAATACGATTACACAACATACTGCCAGTTGCTGGCGCAACGTGAAGCCGCCAGTGACTACCACCGGCATCAGCAGGAAGTGGCGTCTTTACTTAGGGACTGCAGTGGAACTTTGTATTGTACTCCTGATTTTTTTTTCTAATTGTCTTAAAATATTACAGAACTGTTTGTAATATCAAAGTACTTCAGGATTCTCAATTTTTCTGGCTATTTCATGCATTTCTCTCTTTTGTTCTCAAGGTACTCTTGATACCTGTTGTAATTTAAGGTTTCTTTGAACACTACCAAGTGACTTGTTTATTGCCTTTCAACCTTTTTCCAAACAGTTCAAAAAATATATATTTACACTGCTTAGTGGTATTAGGCTCATTCTAAAACCTTTCCCCTGTCAACATTTTGTAAGCTTTCCCCACAAATTTTACATCGTTTAGTCATTAATTGCCCTCATTTGAGTGTTTCTTGACTCTAAATGTGGCAAAGTTACGTAATGTAACTAACTGTGCATCATGATTTAACAATCCACGTACCACACAATAAGCGTATGTGTACTTAACTTCTGCTTGTTTTATGAATACATTATCTATCAGTATACAACTACAGTCAGTTGACAAATTGAAAAATGAGCAGCTATGTTACAACGAACACCTACATGCTGTTTCCCAAAGCTATAGACCTTTTTGCAATGCATCTTTAATCAGAGGCAATGCAGTGCACAGATATGTCCAGGGAGTCTGTATTTTTCCATCATATGCATTAACACTAATACAAATAATGTAATAAACATACATAATCAGAACTGACACAAACTACCACATTCTGCACTACACTGTTAGGTGGGAAACTTGTGCTGCTCTACACTAGTATGGTGCTCACTCTTCAGTTTACAGAGGCAGGTTACATTTTGTGCAATTCAAATGGAGATTTATCATTGCTATCAAATTGCAAATTGCTAATAGAAACTGTAGGTCACTTTCAAAGTCAGATTTCCATAATCAGTTTAGATGAAGATGATCACAAAACAATAATTCATCAAAATTTAGTGGCTGAATGTGCTTGCAGATTTTCAGCCCGACTTATTAATCACTGGAGCAAAGTTTATGAGAAAATTAGGAATATAGCAAGGACAGGCCATATGGACAGAGGTTGTACTCCGGTACTACATCTAGAAAACAAAGCCGGTGCGTATCAGGAGTACTTGAAAGGAAACAATTGCATCTGCATCTCAATGTACAAGGGATTGATATCTAAAATGGTATCAGGGTGCACATGCTCTCATGTTTGTAGATGTATGTAGTGTGCATACCTGAATTTTTTCATGACTGCAGAGACAACTGGTCACTGGCTAGCAGTTAACAAGTGAACACATGGAAGTAATAGGTGTCAGATTTTGTGTTGTGGGTAAAACAATATTATTCCAACAAATTTTGTTTTAAGCCTGACAATTTTCAGGCTGAAACAATTTGGCAAGTGTTTGGAAATGAAGCAATGGGATAAATACCCCTTCAAAGATGGCCACTCATCAGTGAAGAGTGAAGCTCATTCATTTAGGCCCTCACAAGATCCACAAATGACGTGGTTATTGCTCACATAAGGACCTTAGTTCAGAATCTGCAGATGAGGTTAAAATTGATACTGGGTCAATTCATTCTATTTTAATGGAATGTATGGACCTCAGGAGGATATCAGCAAAATTTGTGCCAAAGTTGCTAACAACTGACATAAACAACTTTTTTCAGAGATCATACAGGACGTCCTGGATATTGTGAACAGCAGTCCCAACTTTCTTGACAGAGTGATCACTGGTGGTGAGTCCTGGGATTATGGGTATGACCCAGTAACAAATTTCCTGCCATCGCAGTGGAAGCATCAATCATCTACAAGAACCAAAGAAAAGCAAGACGGATCTGCAGCAAAGTGAAACTCATGCTGACTGTCTTTTTTGACTTCAGTGGTGTGGTCCACTATGAACACATCCCAGAAGCTAATAGTGTCAATAAGGAGTACTACCAATAGGCTCTGTGTCATCTTCATGAAGTAGTGAAATGCAGACAGCCGGACTCGTGGGTACCAGGCAGTTGGCACTTTCACCACTGTATTACACCCACTCATCATTCCCAGTTAATTCAGAGTATTTTGGCCAGACACAACATGACCGAGGTTTGTCAGCCTCCCTATTCTCCTGACATAGCACTGAGTGCCTTCAGTCTTTTCCTTAAACTGAGAAAGACTCTGAAAGAGACCAAATTTCAGAACAGAGAAGACATCATGCAGAATTCGATGGAACAGCTGTGCACCATACCAAAAAAGGCTTCCCAGCGATGCTTCCAGCAGTGGCAATAGCATTTGGAATAGTGTGCAGAAGGTGAAGGGACTACTTTGAAGGTCATTAGTTTCACACAATTTTATCTGAGTTAAGACTGATTTTTTGTGTTATGGGTAAAACAATATTGTTCCAACAATTTTTTTAAGCCTGACAATTTTTAAGTTGAAATAATATGCAACATTTGGCAAGTGTTTGGAAATGAAGCAATGGGATAAAAACCACTTCAAAGATGGCCACTCATCAGTGAAAAGTCAGATACCTTTTGAACAGCCTTGTATAGAGCATGCACAGTGAGAAGGAACCACTGTTGCGCGGTGTGATAGCTGCTGGTGATGTCCGTCAGCATCACCTACAGCTAGGGGAAACAGCAGGAAAGTGTCTCAACACAAGGGGTCATTTTGTTCCATAACAAGCTGGAAGGATCACCTTGTCCACTGTCACAAGCCAAGGATTTTGGTATTAGGCAGTGTACAAGTGTGAAGGATGTCGCAAGATTTTATGTTGCCAACCACTATAACTAGAGGATTATGGGTAAGCAGTGCAGCCTCTGGTGCATATCATGAAGCTGGTTCCATATTTCTTCTACGCCAACATCCTAGAACTCTAAACTGCAAATAGATCACCTTAATAACTTTTGGTGGTGTTTTTCACTATTTTCTTCATGAAGACATTACAGTTTCACCACTTTGTGCAATAATCTTGGGGGCTGAGCATCTCTTTAGTTCTTTTGTACAGCAGGGCAGGCCATCATAAATTGCTGAAAGTCCCGGCAATATGAATCACTATGCCTATGAGTTCCCATGACGTACTTATTACTGGAAGTGTTGACAAAATACATTGTAGGTTCACAGCCTTTCCTGGTCTGCTGCACCCTATTTTTTGGGGAGGGGGGTGGGGGGGGCAGAATACTCACCATCCCCTTCCCAGAAAAAAACACACAGACTGCTTTTCTTGGAATCAATAAGATAGGCTAACTCATAGTTTTCTGACAGTGATTTGATGGTATTCCTCTGGGTGAAGAGAAAGAAAGGGCAGATTTTTAATATTACTTAATTAAAATATGTTAACAACATTGGCTTGTTTTACCCCAACATGATTAACAAATATGTATTATTAAAAAATAATATAACATTATTAGTGAGAGGTCTGCACATCATGCAGTAACGCAAATTTTTTCCATATTTGATGTCAAATTAGTCATTACCAATCTTAAATTGCCAAGTTCCAATACTGAAAATCTGTTTCCTTTCTTTGTCAGTAAATTACTGACTACCTTATACCCTCTTTCTCCTAAATATGATGATGGGAATGCAGTGTAAAACTTACTTGCTGCACCCCGTGAAGCTGGATATAATACTATTAATTTTTAATTGAAGCAAAAATTCTTGCTATCCATCTTTTACTTTTAATTTTAGCTCTTCATTTGTTAACAATTCTAACATTTTCTCCTGTTGTAATAATGCTGATGTTTGTGCACTTGAGAAAGGTTCTACCACTAAATCTGGAATGTTCATGTTACAAACTTCTGAAATCTAGTTGTAAAGTCTGCATTTAAGTGCTTCGAAATGGCATTTCTTCCCACACAGGAAAGATTTGAAAGTGATACAATTAGTTTTACAACATAAATTTTGTTTGAACAAGGCAAGTTTTGGCAAAAATAATTGCTTTGTTTTGATCAAAAGCAAATGATCTTGCAGCTGTAGATTCATTTCATTAAATTTATTATATAACTCAATTAAATAAGTTATATCATTTCAAAATTTCAATAAATTCTTTCCTAAGGAGTATGAAAAATAGGGGAAATGCGACACCTTACCTACAGGGGATAGATGTGTGGCACACAGAAACACATTATAGAAAACAGTTAGCAGTAGCTTTCGAGCTTGAGCTCTTGTTCTAGTAAGAGTACATGCATTCAACACACAGACAAGCAAACTGCATGCTCTTTGTAGCACAAGACTCATTATGTGCTCAACAAATGTGATAGCTGAGTCAATGAAGTCATGAAACTTTTTTCGGCAGCTACCCTTTGACAGCCTATAAATTTCTGTATGTGACAGTAAATGATTGTATCTTTATCATTTTTCATCACAAAACAGTTTTATCATTTAGAGCATTACTTCTGATCTTGTTAACTGCTGTTATCAAATACTGCAGTGAGCAGTGAAGGCAACCAATAAGGATTTTTGCAATCAAATGCTGTAGGCGCATTATACAGAGCTTGGGAACTACATTTGGATCTGCCTTTTTGAAATATGAAATCAATCCACAATACTGCACAACCATTGCCAGAACACTATTGGTAGCATCAGACACAGTGTTATCCAGAGGAATGACCTTTCTCTTTACAGTAGTGTTCCAGTATATCAAATACAGAGTTCCCTTCGGTACTAGTATTAAAATTTTTTGTGAATAGTAGTTCTTAATTTTTTTTCATGTTTTATTGAATGAACATAGGCAAGAAGTAAAGACTAATTATATGGTAAAGTAGATTCAGTGAGGGCCACAGCTTTCCAAGCAGGACCTGTTGCTTTCCCACAGCTTTTGTTTGTGCACCGCATATTCTTTATCATTCCTCTTGCTTTGGAGTGCCCACCTTCCAATTATGAAGGCTCTTAATTCCAAGTGCAGTGCCAAGCATCCAGATGGACCATACCATTTAATTCTCACATGGTTCTGAACCTTCCTAAACAAGCGATGGTGCCCAGTCACTGCACTTCTTTTACTTTTATTCGCTGTTTCCCATGGCCTCTATGAGAGGTAAACTTCTACCTATGAATTAAACATGTTTTTTTTTTCTGTGCTGGAGCCAATGAACTAAGTACATCAGCTATGCAAACAATGTCTCAAGTTTGTGCAGATATATTTTTTTCTTCATACATTTTTGTTTAAATAGTATGTAGTAGCTTGTCTGACCTAATAAATTGCTTGTGTTATGGGAAACTGATCCCCACACCTTTTCATTGCTTCACTGGAACACACATCCCATATTGCTTCCCACCTCCTCCTGTTATCCGTAAGTTCCCTCACTCAACAGCAGTGATGTGCATTGAGCAGTGAAACACTTATGTCACTGCACTGCATTCCCGCATTAATTTTCCTAAGAGACTGGAATATGTTATTACCAGATACTCAATAAGAAAGGCAATAGGAGAAATGTCAATAACTATCAACTGGTTTCACTACTGACATTTTCCAAAATATTTGAAATGGTGATGTATTTTAGAATTGTTTCTATCTGAGAAACAACTATCTTCAGTAAACCACAGTGTAGATTTAAAGAGGAGTTGCTCTACTGAGAATGCCATTTTCAAAACACTCACCAAATTTTACAAGAATTAAATAACAAAGCAGAGCCATTATGCATTTTCTGTGACCTACCTAAGGCTGTGTGCATCACAATGTCTTCCTAAACAAACAGATTTTTATGTAACTGATGGTACTGCCAGCCAATGGAGAAAGAGTTGTACTTAGTAGTTCAACCAATGCAATCAGGGGATATTGATCTGACAGGGAAGAAATCAAATATGGGATTTCCAAGACTCAATCTTAGGTCCATCATTGTTCCTCATGCAACAACAATCTTCTATATAATATACAACAAGCATAATTAGTTCTTTTTGCAGATGACACTAGTATTGTAATCAAACCAAGCATAAATATAACAGAAGAAATGGCAAACAGTATTCTTAACAATGTCATTGACATGTTTTCTAGGAATGGTCTCATTACCAATTTTAAAGACACGCAACATATCCATTTTTGCATGTCTAGAGATTGTAGATGCACCTAGATGCACGAGGCTGCCTCAAGCAGAATTCTAATACAGTATACCTTTGGATAGCATGTCCACAACGGTCACATGCAGCTTAGTTAACACTGGATGAACATTGTCTATAAATGAGACCTTGGATTGACAGTGTATTTTCAGTTTAATGTTGGTCATAGTTGTGGCTTATTACAGTTCTTGCTGTAGATTTCTAGCAGTTCAGTGCATTATTTTGTACTTCATGATGGTGCTGACACTAATACAAATGAAATGAGGTGCAATCTCATGGTCCATTGTGTGGAAATAAAAAGCCCACTACCAGGCAATTACACAAGTTAAAAGATGACAATTGTTGAAAGGATTCCAGGAGTACTAAAATGTAGACTTTCACGGCCGGAAATGTCATGTCCATTATAATTATCCGGGCTGTTACACCGTGGTCGGTTGACGAATTCTGTGTTAATTCCCAACATTTCGTCCCCGTCTGCGGAGGACATCTTCAAGGGGGTCTGTAGCTCGATGGAAGGTCCAACACACCCACTGGCTCGCTACTGACTGCCGCCAAATTCCGTGTCCATGGGCTCCCGCGCCAAGGCATGATGTCGCGTGTTTTGAAAATGTCAGTGCAATTGTCCGCTGCTGTAGATCGCCGTTGCCATCACCCAGCGGTGGGCGGGTGGTACACTTCTCAACACTGGCATCCATATACCGTTTAATTTCACACCCTCCTACGAAGTGTTTGACGACCCCATACTCTAAGTGGAATGAACAGGTTTATGGACAAAAGGATGGTGTGGCTATGGGAAGCCCCCCTAAGTCCCGTAATTGCAAACTTCTTTATGGAGAAATTCGAAGAACAGGCCTTAGGTACTGCCAGCAAAAAACCACATATTGTTCCGATATGTGGATGACACGTTTGTGCTGTGGAGACATGGCAGGGAGGAACTAAGCCGGTTCCACGAACATCTGAGTAGTATAAACTCTAGAATTCAGTTGACAATGGAGGAGGTAGTAGACGGCAATTTACATTTCCTCGATGCGCTTGTTTTTAGAAACGAAAATGGTAGTTTGGGCCACTCAGTATACCGCAAACCCACGCACATGCACCGTTATTTGCACTGGGATTCGAACCACCACCCACAACAGAAGCAGGGTGTTATCAAGATGTTAGCGGACAGAGCTAGAAATATTTGTGAACCTGAGTTGCTCGACGCTGAGACGGAACATCTCCGCAATGCACTAATGAAGAACAGATATTCGTCTGCCGAATTAGACATGCATTGAGATAGCCACACAAACCATAGTGACGTACAGGCTACTGCAAAATCTAAAGTTTTCCTGCCACGTGTTAAAACTGTAACGGAAAGAATAGGGAGGACATTGACGAAGCGGAATATTACCGTGATTTACAAGCCCACCAGGAAGATACAGGAATACCTTAAGCCTGCCTAGGACGCTTTTAAACCATTGGAAAAAGATGGAGTGTATAGGGTCCCATGCAGCTGTGGACATGTTTATGTGGGTACCACTAAAAGAACTGTTTCAAAACGTTTGGAAGAGCACAAGCGCAATTGTAGAAGAGGAGAAACTGAACGATCAGCTGTTGCAGAGCATGCTTTCCAGCCAGGTAGCCAACATATTTGTTTCGAGGAGACGCAAGTACTAGCGGCCACAAGTGGATATTACGAAAGGCTCTACAGGGAGGCAATCGAAATCTCCAAACAACCTAATAATTTCAATCGGAAGGAGGAGGGCGTGAAATTAAATGGTATATGGATGCCAGTGTTGCTTTGTACCACCCGTCCACCACTGGGTGATGGCAACGGCGATCGATGGCAGTGGACAATTGCACTGACATTTTCAAAACACGTGATGTCATGCCTCGGCGCGGGAGCCCGTGGACACAGAATTTGGGGGCAGTCAGTAGCGAGCCAGTGAGTGTGTTGGACCTTCCATTGAGCTACAGACCCCCCTTGATGTCCTCTGCAGATGGGACGAAACGTTTGGGATTGACACAGAATTCATCAACCGACCACGGCATAACAGTGCGGATAATAATGGACACGATTCCAGGAGTGTTACTGGAGTCCTGAAACTGGTGCAATGTGTGAAACTGCAGCAAGTGAAGGCAGTCACATTCTGCAACAAACAGTTCAGCCCATATTCACCAGGTGTACTGTGTACTGATAACTGCATCTCAGTTCTACTTACCTACTGGAAGTTTAGCATACGCAACAGTTTTCTTTCTTGTTTATAGTTTACCATTTGTATACAAGTGGTCCTCAATTCTCATATGTTACCTGAAGCAGTCAGCATCCTGTGTTCACACATTACAGACTTTACACCTGCAGACACCCTAGACTTCTTTTAATTGATCCACAAGGGTCATGTGAAGCAAAACTGGAGTAAAATATTTAATAGGATTTCTTAACATTTGGCCTAGCAGTGTGGCCATGGCTGGGCACACTCCATTAGGTGCAAAGTTCTGTGACTACTGCAGCCTCGTGTCAGTGTGTTTATCCATTACATAAACCTGGCAGTCCTATGTCTCACCAATCTAAGGAAAAACCAACTTCATTTTTAGAACATAGCAAATTCCAGACTTGGGACTGGTGACACATGCGACCAACAACAGTTCAGTAACAATGCCTTAAGTTTTCAAGAAGGTTACAAAAGTTAGTATGCCTCAAAACAAGATTTTTTGCATTTTTCCCTTTTGGATACCATGTAATCACTTTCGGCTGGACCTGAGACCCACAATTTGATATCCAGCTGAAAGTTATATCATGTTCAGTTCCAAAATTTAGACTCAAATTCTCTGAAGAAATAGCCCCACCTACATAAAACTGACCTGGCAGTGTGGTCACACTACATCAGGCAAGAGGTTCACTCACTCATTTGTGCAACTTGTACACACAAACTTTCTTCTTGGTGTATTCTAAAATGTTCCATCAACAAAGTTAAATGATGTTATTGCATGTATATCACCATAAAGTATCAATGTGTATAAACTGAATTAAGTGACAATGGTTATTGTTTAATATTTGAATATGTTCATGTCACCACCATGATTTGAGTAATTTACAAACCTTCCAGAATAAAAATAAAAACTTAATGAAACTGAACAGTAACAGTTCTTAATTGTAATCCCATCAATGACAGTCTTCCACTCAACAAGAGTTTTAGTAAGTCATCCCTCACACTCCCAAATTAAATGTAAGCCCACTGCTGCTTGGGTGCAGGCATGCACCAGGAGTGGAAACAGCTAGGCCTGTCCCACAGCATATCACAATTATATCTTACATAGTTAAAACTTGACTATTTTCAGAGCACTTTCTAATTTTTTGTCTTGCTGCCTCATTCTTCCATTATCTTTTACAAATTCAACTTCATTTAAAATCAAACGTCTTACTCAGAAAATCTGATCAGTGTACTACACAAAGCCAAATATCGTATCTGCCTGTCCTACCTCTTGCAACTTCAATCAACAGATTCACAATCCATGCAAGCTGACACATTAGCCCTGATTTATTGTGGCTCATTGAATTTGAGCTTAAAAATAATAATCATCTTATATAAAATGCAAACACACAACATGAAATGAAAATTATAGATTAAACTAAGTTCAAACCAGGGAAAGCAACTGACACTTGGTATTAATGTGGAACAAATTGGTTGGATGTGCAGATTTGAAAACACAGGCAGAGAGTGTGTGTGTGTGTGTGTGTGTGTGTGTGTGTGTGTGTGTGTAGCCAAAGTGGTTTAACAAGAAGCAGTATAGCTTGTTTCCAAGACCAAGTTCCCCTGGCAACATAACATTTCCAATTTGCAAGAAATTTTTAGCAAAAGACCTTATACTCCATACTGCAACAAAACTTCAACTCAACTTACCTTTTACCAGTTTTGCATGTATGTCAGACCAATATATAACAAAAAGGAATTTGACCTAATCTGCACATAATCCAACTAATTTAGATGCCATTTATTCTAGTAAAACTAACTTTCAAGATAAGTTTACTCCTAAATCTATGCTTAATGCTTCACTCACTTCAATCCTGAACATACCATGCCTTCTACTTTATTGGGTGCAAGCTAGTTTGGGAAAACAGCTCTGTCACACAAGCATTTGCACTACCTGAGCAACCACACAAACTTTTAGATAGAGTGACTGCAATCCCATTATATTTAAACAGCACTAACTTTTGTCACTGTACACAACAAGGTTATGTAACTTGATAGCTACTGGCACATTTGCACTCACAGAATTTATAGCAGCCACTGTTACAACTTACAAATTCAAAAAACAGTACCGTTTATGATTGTCTTCAACATTTCAACTACAATTTTCTCCTCATATCTGTGAAAATATATGACTACTAAGAATTGAACCAACCATAACAATTCGTTTGCAGCTGTGAAAGACTTACACCCAAAAAATTAATTTGGAAGTCCTGCACTATTAGACTCCACATTAAGATCAGAATGACAAAATTTGATAAACTCTGCAATCATTCAACTAAGCCCAAAATCTATGAATAATCAGAGATTCACCAAGTATATTTTATATTTTGTTCTGTTTTCTGGCCACCCTCTTGTATCCAATACATATAGCTCCCAATAAAAATAAACATCACCAATTTGAGGCATCAATTTTGGATTTCAAGTCAGCACCAAACTTTTCCCATTTGAGGAATAGGCAAATCTTACATGGCTCAATAAATTGACACAGAAACAAACTTACTTTTAAATTCTTTATTGAAGTTTCACATTTGAACAGGTACAATTAATCTTTCCCTTCATCAGCTATAGTAACTTCAACTTCCACACCAGGCTCTATGCTGATTGATGTCTACAAAACCATTAAGGAATTTATAATACAAATTATTACATTACATAAAAATTAAATACTAAAACTAGAAGCATTGTCTCACAGCAATCAGCAGGGGAAAAAAAAGAAGAAGAAGAAGAAGAAGAGAAGTTACCCCACAAACCACAGCTTCCTCCAGTCAAACAATCTGAAAAAATTCTACAGAACTATCCGGGCCATCAAAGGTGGGAAGGACAGGATGAAACTAAACTGGAAATCCATATCAGGTTGTTTTTAAGGGGCAATGCAACTATGTGTACTGAACTTCATGAAAGATCTGAAAATTTTAGCAGGATAAAACAGGCTAAAATTTATTGATGTGGATATGAATTGCCACCAACATTCCACACCGTTTCACGTTTTAACCTTAACCGAGTTAACTGTCCGGATATGAAAATACTGTTTCGTTACACCACAACAAGGAAGCCCCCTCCCCACTTTTAAACTCACAGCTTTAAAATGCTGCACTGTGACATCACCCAATATCTATGTTAGATTGGAAGGCAATAACATGTACAACAAATTTGCCATTACTTATAGTGCTAACACTGAGAAAGTTTATCTACGCACACAATAAGTGTTTGCTGCCTACATTCATACACCGCCACAAGAACTTAATTCAAACACCACACATTTACGAGTTCAACAGGATTCAAGCAATGTCCTTCCGATTGCCTCAGTGCATGCTATATAATCAACATACTATCTGCGTACAATAGTAATACCACTTTTAAGGACAGTTCTGCAGCCATAACTGAACACACACCCACTTTTTACCACACCATTAGGAACAATGAGACAGCCAAGTATCAGACTGATGTCCACACTGCACAGTTACACAGGGCACTTTCCTCACCAGTAAACAATGTGGTGCAGTACAAACATTGTATCTCTTTCTATAAGCTCCAACAGTTCCACAAGAAAGTGTGCAATTCCCCCATGTAGGCCTACCAGTTCTTCAGTCAGTTATTTATAGACCCCCTGCAATTTTTTTAGTTTAAACAACATTTCTCATCAGACAGATAGTACTCAATTCCAACTTTGTGAATTCACAATCACAAATGCCATAATAAAAACTGTTGCATGTCACTATATTACCACTAATGGTAATCTCAAGGCTGAACTAAAGATATAACCCAGTTCTGCAGTATAAATATATTATTAAGTCTAGAGAAATCTACTCAGCAAACAGCAGTAGAACACAAAAAAGTAACCTTTACAAGCTCTTTGACCCAGTGACTCTTGGCAGACAAGATGAAGGGTAAGGAAGAGGAATGAAGAAAAAGGGCTTGAGAGCATTTTAAAAAAGTGCCACAGTTAAAAAAAAGGCACCCATGAGCCCTGGTCATGCAAAACCTAACAGACAGGATGAGAAGGGAAGACCAGGAAGCAACATTTCCTTCTCATGCCATCCAATAGTCTCCTCTGACCTAGGGCTCCGGGTGAATTTTCTGAATTATATCCCTTTCCCTAGTCCTCTCCTGTCATTTTCCGTCACCTCTCTTCCTTCCCCTTAACTTATGCCAGAGAGGGCCAGTGGCTTTGAAAGCTATGAGTTTGTGCACGTTTTAGTGTCAACAAGTGATTATTTCTGCTTAATTATGACGCCTGCATCATTAACTACGAAAAATTCAAGTGTCACATCTTGCTCAGAGGTTCTAATGTAATCATGAATCTCATAAGGTGTCCTAAGATATCACATCATAGCAAGATAAATCACTTAATCTTAAAATGCTACCTTACATCATATATATGAATTTTAAGCTTGATAAAGGATACAATCTGCTTCACAACTTCCGAAGGACTAAAGAGATCAATTACTCTTTTGTGAATCCTCATTTGAAATCTGTCCCAAGTCTTTGACCCTTCACCACAGGGGGTCTTACGAGTAGTAATTCTCAATATCTTAGTGGGCATTCGAACAGGACCCTTCACACGTAGCTTCTGCTTCTTAGCCCCAAATATTAGGTCACTGCAAACTGAAAAGATGGGATAAAATTAATAAGCAGCATAAACTACAATATACGAGAAAAAGGACGCACATTAATCAGAGGTTCCTTAGATAATCAGCCATTATCATTAAGATTTTTATGATAGCATCATACAATACAGTCAAAATTTACAATATAGACTGACTCTACAACCTTTCCATGCAAGTACAAGCTACCTCTTGTGGCTGCAGGCTACAATATCAATCCCATGCAACCAAGAAATCTTAAGAGTGCCTGATGTAAAATGCAAGGTGATGGGCTAAACGAAACAATCAACTAAATTTCGCCACGGAAGATTATGCTTACGATATCCCAGAGCTCTCCCCGCAAAACAAACCGAGCACAAGTTACGAAATGCAATTCCTATTCAATGCAACTGAAGTGAAACCACAATACCGAAGTTTATATTTCTAAAATTAACTAGAAACTTCACATTAACAGTACCAATGCGCCAGCTTTATAGTACTAAGTGTAAAACAAAAATCGTGATCACTTTGGTTGCATGCGTTAAGCGTCCTTAGACACACGTCTGTTTCATAGTACGTACAACTTTTACGAACTCAAATTAAATACTAATTGACAGTGCTAAAGATAAGAATAATTAAGTTCCATACTGGCCACATTAGAAAATATGTTGGATAAATGCTCATCCACGAATGCGGTAACAAAAAGGAAGAAACTATCAGCAATTTGAGTTTGATAGAATCCTTGAGCGATACACAATCACATGAAAGTCAAGTTACAACTGACGACTTTAAAGTGAATTTTAGTATACCTTTCTCTAAACTTCTTACATTCCTTGACGTGAGAGTTATTCTGATACGATGAATTGTTGGGGCTTCCGCTCCTGGCTTGTCCGGGTCCTTATTGAAAGCCTGTAAATACCACGTGGTACGGAAGTAATCACAAATTATCAGATACCGAGGATTTAAATTACAGTAACAAGATATATGAAATATAGATACCATTTCTGCAGTTAATAGATCACCTGGTCGAGATAATCAATTCGTTCCAAAAATTGACCAGCGCTGAACCAGGATTCACCACCACCTACAACCACGCTTCACATGAGAAAGAGTACATACTACATACTTCAGTTCACTTCCTGTAGTAGGAGGGGTACAGCCAATCAGAACCCTCTTGATGGCGCGAACCAAAGCACACAATCGGGCAGAACATCTGTGAGATCCTCGTAGACACTTTGCCGAAGACAAATCTTAAGCCCGGTCCACACGCAACGATCTGTCTGCGCAGACATCGGCGCAGATGTCTGTACATGCAAAAGATCGCTGCAAATGTGGTGTGTTCACACGACACAAACCCCAATCTACTACTCGCCCGCCATCTGTCGGTGTAGAAAAGAAATAACAGTGGCAAGCGACTACGCTCCCCGAGAACGTCAAAATTTAATTCAGTTATTTTGAAAAATAGAAATGGAGGAAGTTCTGTTGTGGTCTGTGTTCGCAACTTGTGTTGCAAAAAACATTCAGACCAACCGCAGGAAACAGAGAAAGCGGTCAAAATGGTGCAGACAGTGGCTGCTGAAGCGAAAGCAGTTTTGTCACGTAAATTTACTGCGAGAGTTGCAGGGCGAACCTGTTTTGTTTTACATAACCTCGTGTTCCATTTCCTCGCACATTGGCACTCCAATTTCATTTTCAATTGTACTCCTGCTTGGTCTTGGCGTTTCTTGATCACTAAGAAAGCCAAGTAGATAAAAATACCATAACGTTGGCTGGTATACTTGATCTGCTCCTACACCAGATCTTCTAGATTTCTGAACTTTGGATAACTCTTTTCGGTAAACAGTTCGCTGACAGACTAATTTACTTGACTTGCCTTCATGAACTCATCTTTCAGGAAAGCGTAAATAGCTTCACATGTGTTGGGTATTATTTCACTCAATGCTTGTTTCGATATTGCAGATGAAAATTCCAAATCATTGTAGCTCCTTCCTGTTGCTAGGAATCTTAATGTTACTGCCAGGCGTTCATGAGGAGAAATTTCCCTTCTCGTACAAGTATTTTTCTCATAATATGAGGGGTTACATGCTTTAAGAGATAATTATAAGTTTCGACATCCAGCCGCAAATAATTTCGCCAGTTCGCAACGAAATTATTTTTTTATTACCGTTTCTCTGTTTGCCGAGGCGCCAACTGCCCGCAATTTTTCAATTAGAGCATTGTATGCTGCTGTCTTTTTGTCTCGGTCACTATATTCTTTACTTTTAATCTTCCACAAACATGGGTGGTTTCTGTATATTTCAATGAATTCACTTACAAACTCTCGAGAACACTGACGAGTATCAGCCATTTTAATGCCCTGTGCACACAAATACAAACACTAGACTGAGCAAACAGCTGTTTCGTGCCAGATTTGCGACGATCTCCTGTCCACACGCTCCAACTTGTCTGCGCAGATGTGGTTTGAACCGACAGATTTGAGAGGTTTCGCTCAAACCTCCAACTCCAACTTCCAGGTTTGCACACACCTCAGGTTGGTGCAAATCTTATGTTCACACGCAACGATCTGTCTGCGCAGATGTGATGTGCGCAGACATTTGCGCAGACAGATCGTTGCGTGTGGACGGGCCTTTAACTTCAGAAGACAACCACTACATTTCCATGCGACACGTCTTCCGAATGGCGAAAATCTCTCAGTTGTGTTTACATGTTAAGGTCTGAGCGATTTTGCTAGCCCAGTTACTTATGGCTTCTGGAGAATAGCTGTAAAATTTTATGATAAAGTCAGCACAATCGCTATACCTCTTGAATAAGAAGAGTTGCAAACAGCTTCAATCTAATATTTCTACGTATCAGTCACTGAACAAAAAGCCTCTCCGTCGATATTAGCCGAAATTTTTAAAAACAAGACGAAACCTGACAGCCAAAGCACTTTTCAAAACCAATTGCGTTTCCATGGGAGCGAAAATCGATTGCGGATATGGAAAACCGGTAACTAGAAGCGGATTTCCAGAATCGATTTTGAAGTGTTTATATGACCACCCAGAAAAGCGGGATTGGGAAATAGGTTTACGAAATTCGGTTTTGGAAGCCTTGGGTAAACAGGGTGAATTATCACCATTTGGCTTTGCAGCTCATTGTGTTTACCGTATTTGCGGTTCAAATTGTTGGATGTAAGGTCCGTCAGTTCACAAATATGTTTCAAAACCTCTGTGCCATCATCAGTGGGTTTCTGTTTATTCTTTACACTAGGTTTGCATGCCTTTTCAAGGACCATTTGTGTATTATTTATTACAGGTAGCTTGGCATGTTTTTGTGTGTCAAACTCTTTTTTCTCAGTATCCTGATGAGGTGTTACGAAGCTCACGTAAATATAACGCATATGGTCGTAAAAGCACTTCACTTTGCACTTCACCAAAACATATTGTAAATTTAGCCCTTGTGCTTGACTGAATCAAATTTGGTAGTACGACAACAAAACTGGTTTTCCAAAAATCAGTTGCTTTGCACCAATGGTGTCTGTAAATTAGCTGTGCCGCATTCGTCAGTACTGTGACACGATAATACAGCCAAAGGTCGACTTGCACGTAATGATATGGAAGGGGATGCCAGACAATCCACGACATAATTCATAAGCTGGCCCTCACACAGGTTGTCAACAGAATGGGAAGGGTCATAAACATCTAGGTTCCTAAGGAAGATATTATTGTCTTCGATGTTGGTAGAAGGAACAGTGTCGTCGTGTGCTAATATCGAAAATTAAACAGTGTTTCAACATGCAACGAAAACTTGCACATGCATCCACCCATCGTCGACATCAGAAACAAGTGAGTGCTTTCTGCACATGTGATCTGATTGTAAACTGGCAGTAAAGAAAGGGCTAAGACGTTATTTTCCAGTTGCAGTTTTTTTTGTTGTTATCTGTAGCACTAAGAAAAACAGTTACGAAAGTATCCTACCACTGCCTCGAAAACAGCTAACACTACATACCAACTGACATAACACAATTTCCAAGAAGAGCTTCTTTCAAGAAACTGCTTTTTTACGTAAAAGTCCGCGAGAAAAACATACTGGAAGAGACATTCTAGTGTTTTACAAATAAAGTATCTTGGTTTACAATTAAGTCTGGATGAAAAAAGTTATTAAGGAAACAAGGAATATTATTGACAATAGGAATCAAACAAGTTCTTAGTTGTTACTTGTATTCCTTGCAAAATTACATTCTGAATACTTTACAGTCAGCGACATATGGGCAGGTGCTCTGTCCTAATAGAAGTAAGTGTACATCTTTTCCTCCTCCACCTCCATTAATGCTGTCACGAATGGTTTCAAAGTTTTGTCAATGTAGTGCACGGACGTCAGTGTCTGATGAAAGAAGATGGGACGAATAATGCGGCGTGCTGATATTGCGAACCACACTCCATCCTTCAGCACATGCAATGGTGTTTTGTGGAAGTCATGTGGAGCCTTTACTGCCCAAAACCTGCAATTCTGTGAGTTTACATAACCACTCAGGTGAAACCAGGCTTCATCAGGCAAAAGGAACAAATCCATGTCCAAGCCATTCATTGTTATATCAGCTAACACCCACTCACAAAACTGGAGGCGCTAAGGGGCATCTGCTGGTTTTGATGCATTAACAGCAGACACTCAGTAGGGAGGTATGTGCTGGTCGAGGTGGAGTACTTGTCCACATGATCGACGTGATATGCCGGTCTCTTTCTATAGGCATCGGGTTGATTCTTAGCATTCTCAAATATTTTCTGATGAACTGCAGACAAAATTTCTGGTTTGGCCTCACGTTTCAAATTTATTTTTTAACTTGTTCAGAATAGATTCTGCCTGACGCCATTTTCGACTAAGCATCGCATAGCACTCTTTGCTGACACTTTGAACCATTAAACTTCACAGCAAACAACTGGCCACGCCGTTTCCACGAGTTTGTCGTCACATAACTTTCTATAATGAGCACCCACTGCTCCACTGTGAGTACCTTCATCCACTTTGCACTTCTCCACTCACACTGACATGGCACACACCATGCTCTGAATCAGTGTGGATCACATGGTGGGCATGCATGTGGTGTGTGTGTGATGGGGTGTGGTTATTTTCGTACTTTCAGTCAAGTCATAACCACTCGTCCAGCCCACTTTTATTTGCCTCAACCCATACTACTGCAACGTCGCGGACCACGCAGGTCTTCCTGGGTTAAATACAATGAATCGAGTACAGACATAAAGTAATCTATGTTGCCTTGGAAACTTGAATAATTTTCTCGCGTGTTTCAACCAGTAATTTTGTTTTCAGTATCTGAAATACATAGCGCTTTAAGCCAGAATCGTCCCAATGGTGCATCGTATTGAGGTGTTCATCAGAGTAGTCTTAAACTGCCTTGACACTGGTTTGAAAAATTTTCTCGGTCTCTCCTGAACCGATCTTGACCAAAATTTGTTCAGGACAGTGCGTTCAAACTGTTCGTAGTCAATACATTTATCTGCTGTATCGTTTGCCCACACTGCAGCCATGGCTTGTATGTACTGTGTAAGAAAATGGATCTTTTCTTGAGTGGTCCACGTCCTGGGAAAAACTGTTTTGAATGAGTTTATGAATACAACACTTTGGACAGTGTTTTTCCTGGGATATATGCCTGAAGCTGATAGTGTTGGAATAAACTCTCATCAACTAGTACAGTCGACAAGTGAGGTAGTGGACTTCAGATTATATTATCTTGAATAACTAGGCATCATACAGATTTCATTACCATAATTTCGCACTGACTGCACGCAACCAGAGTTTTTAGGCGTGGGTGCAACAGTGCGTGAGGAATGTGTCATTACTTCTTTTATTTGTTTTAATTCCTTTCTAAAAAGGACGACTGGGAAGATACATTTTGTTGCCAAACCGAGAGATATTTGTCAAAGTTTTCCTTATGAAGTTTCAATTCCCAAATCTGTCCAGGTTTGGCAGCCTCATTGTTTGCAAATTATCTGCTAACCAACTGTTGCACATTTGCAGTAACTCTTCACTAATTCACTTATCAACGTGTTTGTCTTTGTTGTCAATCTATTTGAATAATTACTGCTGAAGATATTCGTCTAATCAACAAATTGTAGCTTTGTGATGAAATGCTATATTTTGGTTTGAAGTGTTTGTAGCATTTCACTGGGTGTGGAGTTTTCTGTTACCAGCTTGTGTACATTCATAGACAATTTTTTACAGAAATTTGATATTATCACATTGTTAGTTAATGTCTGTTGCTATTGTTTCAAGTTTTGTTTTCTTCTGATATGTGTCCTACATGTAGTGAAATGTTATCAAATTGTGTCTGCAGATTAGCTGAAATCGCTGAGAGTTATGAAAGTTGGGTGATGATATTTTGTGTTGCTTCTTGAATGTTGTTGTCAGTTCAGCTGATGCCATTGAAGCAGTTTCAGATTTTATTTAAATTATGAAAATGACCATATTAGTTTTAATAGTCATGTTAGTTTTTAGAGTGGACACTCCAGCGCTAAGAGTGGAGATCACATATTTTGTGCCCATTTGTTCCATATTTAGTCCGCTATAAGCTTATGCTGGCGAGAATGGAACGTCAGCTGTAGGTCGATCCATTACATTTATGATCTGTTTTTTAATAGTGGATGGTGGCACTTCGTGATGTAATATCACCTTCAGCTTGCACATTGTTTTCACTCACAGCAGCATTGATAACTTCCACATTTACGTTCATTACATTCATTTTTAGCTGATTGGTTTCTCCATCTGGAGGTGAGATACTAAAATATGTTTCTGAAATTCTTCGTTTTTGCTGTTTTCACCATAAACAAAGGATTGATGAATGGCAATAAAACGTTTTTTTAATAAATGACATTATTTGACATAAAAATATTAACACCACTGCTGAACGACCACAGCATAGGTTGCATTCGGTTCGATAACTAAATACGCCATTATGCATGAAATGCAACATGATTGTCCACCTTGTACTAGTGTGTTGTTAAAGAGCATGATGTTAAACTGGATGTTGTTAAGTTTGTCGTTCTTAACTGTATTGCTTTGGGGTGTATGAAAGTATGTTACTAATCAAGATACCAAAATGTAGAGTCAGCTATGGAGGAAATTTTTGAAGTATCTGTTTGTTACACTGTGGCTTATGAAGCAGCATTTATCTATATTTACATGAACCAACATTAAAAAATAACAGAAATTTTTTGAGAGGTTTTACATCCTATTTAATATATTATTTTGAATGAATGTTGATATAACTGTAATGCCTGATTTTAATACTCACTAAAAATTTATAGGACAAATATTTTGCTAAGGAATGTAATCACCAGGCCTGTTAACAAAAATGTTGACCTGTATAGACAATATTGTTATGAAAATATTATTGCAACTTTTTCATCATCATGGGACTACTATACATGTAAATGTGGGTGCAGTCATTTCTAGTAATTCCAAGCCTTACGTCAATTACAAGACAGTGTAGCATTAGTGATTACAATGTACCTGTCTTTCTAATTCTCTGGTAGATCTTAATTGTTTTGTGGTTTTATGGTAATAATGAACACTAAAAGCAGTTCTACAGCTTTCTTGAATTTTTCATGTTGGTAATAACCTCAGCTTACCACAAAAGAACAAATTCATTAATATGAATAGGATCCTCAGTACTAAAAACAGTAAGTGATGGACCTGTGAAGTATAAAAACATAAAGATTAGTGGAATACCTTCTACAACCTGGCACATTACTCCTGTTGTTTGCTAGCCAAAGTAAGATACAAACACCGACATCGATCCAAAAAGCACATTAAGAAAGTAAAATTAGAATGTAATTATAAACTGGTTGCACATGTTGTTAATAACCAAAATAAATGTAACAAATTATGAAAGGGAATTTAGCATCAGGTAGCAAATAATTTGTGTCTAGGTACAAGATTAGTGGCAATAGAATTAACAATTATTTTGTAAACGATGTAGCTAGTCTGGTTAATAGTGTAGTCATTAGTAAGTATGAATTACGCTATCATTTAAATATTGCATATAAAAACCAGAATGCTACATGAGATCTTTTTCATTTTAAACATTTTTGTGTAAAAGATGTACACTTAGTCATTCATTCTCTTAGCAAAACTGGTTCACTACTACATGCAATATTAAGTCTAGAATATTGAAACTTGGTATTTATAGTATGTAGCAGAGGTTCTTTGTCATATTGTAAACTACTGCTTTGATGTAGGTTGTTTCCCTGAGAAACAGGTACTAGCTAAGATAATCCCAAGTCACAAAAAAGTTGACAATAATTTGGCTAGCAGTGGTAGACTAGATCCTTTTGTACCAATTTCATCTAGGGACACTGAAAACTAATGCAATTCAAATAATCTATTTCATAGAATTTAATCAATTACTTTTGAAGAGCGAATTTGGGTTCAGGAAAATATTATCGACATGTGATGCTGTTATGATCTTCATAAGTAATTATCTTTAAACAAAGGAAGGAAAAATCATTGTAAGTACAAAGTTGTTTGATTTATCAATCGTGCTTGACACTGTGTGCCACAATAGTCTCTGAGCAAAACCTGTAGGTATTTTGACCCTGCTGTGGAAGTTATCCAACCATACTTAAATAACATAAGTCAAACTATTCAATTCAACATCCAGTACTCTAGATTCTTACCTGTCAACTACATTGTTCCTTAAGGGTCAATTTTGGACCCCATTTTCTTCATAGCACACTGACGAAAAAAAAACCACACGACACCAGAAGGTATTAAATGTACAGTAACGAAATTTCGGAAATATGTTTGTCTAACGTTTGATTAACATTGCAACATCACAGGTCAATGTGAGCGTGAGATAAGCCATTGCAAATGTGAAATACAGGTACATTAATAACCAGTGTAACTGCCAGAATGTTGGGTGCAAGCTTGCAAACATGTGTCCATTGTATTGTACGGGTACCAGATGCCAGTTTGTGGGACTGAATTCCATGCCTTTTGCACTTGGTCAGTCATTACACAATCAGTTAATACTGTTTGTGAATGACGCTGGAGCTGACGTCTGATACTTCCCATATGTGCTCGAGTGGAGATAGATCTGGTTGTTGAGCAGGCCAAGGCAACATGTCGGCACTCTGTAGAGCATGTTGGGTTACAACAAAGGTATGTGGTCGAGCGTTATCATGTAGCAAAACACCTCCTGGAGTGCTGAAACTCACAGCCACCTCTGGCAATAAGGGGAACCAGCTTTCATCAAAAAACACAACAGAATTCCACCTTGCCCTCCAATGAGCTCTCGCTTGATCCCAAAAAAGCCACAAACAGTGGTGGTTTGGGGTCAGTGGAATGCACCCTACAGGACATCTGGATCGGAGCTGTCCTTGAAGTAACCCATTTGTAAAAGTTCGTTGTGTCACTGTGTGCCAGTTGCTGCTCAAATTGCTGCTGTTGGTGCAGTTAAATATGCCAGAGCCATACACCGAACACAATGGTTATCCCTCTTGGTAGTGCCACATGGTCGTAAAGAGCCTGATCTTCTTGTGATTCAACATTCTCGTTATCACTACAGTCAGCAGTTATGTACAGTGGCTTTGTTCCTGCCAAGTCTTTCTGCAGTATTGAGAAGTAATATCCAGCTTTTCCTAGCCCTCTCGCACAACCTCGTTCAAACTCAGTGATGTATTGATAATGGTGTCTTTGTCGCCTTAAAGGCACTCTTGAGTGGCATTAACACAGCAAGTCCAATCTCAAAGGTAACTAATGCTCACAAACGTTACTGCGTGTATTTAAAACAAACCTGGTTTGCATCCTCTTAGTGGCACAACTAGAGCCACTCTTATGTGACGGGAGAGAAATTTTAATAGAAATCATCTTTCAAATCTAGAAATGAGTCTACCAACATTCATTTATGTCACATGACTCCTTCTTTGTTTGTGATTTTTTTGGCATAGTAGGTATATGAATTACTTACTAAGCAATATAATAAAAGATTCTTCAAAGTGTTATTTGTATGCAGACAGTATCGGTTTAAGTGTTACTATTCCTCTTAATGATGTAATAAACGCTTCTATCTCAAATTAGATATACTTTCCGGCTGATATAAAGCTAATGACCCATCTATTAACTTTTAAAAACCCCAAGAATTGAATATTCCCTATAAATGTAGATTCGTCTTGGGCACACACATACATCTAAAATTTCTTAATTCTCTATTGCAAAATAATTAAGGTTTTCAGGTACAAGAAATGGTATCTTTATGAATCCGATTACAAGCAACAGTTGATAAGAAAGTTAAAAGCTTTCTGTCTATTGTGCTTATATTGATTCTTATCTGACATACAGCAGAGTCTTTTGGAGAAATAGCTGCTATTCTAAATGCTTTTTTATAGTTCAGAAAAAGCGGTCAGTCCAATCAGTTATAACTCACTGATTTATTTATTAGGGTTAATATCCTTTACAATTTTCCTACATATTTCAGTGTCTCTTATATATTAAGGAAAACGTGTCTAATGTTACTGTAAAGTCTGATGTTCATAGCTCTAGTACACAACATTCTAACAATGTAAAGAAAAACTTCTACTTTATAGTAGGACTCTAAACAGCTTTAGACTCATATCCTTTATGTTATGTAATAAATTTTACAATCAGTTACGAGTCTAGAGCTGAAGGAATTTGAGAAATGTGTAAGGAATATATTCGCAGCAACGTAGCAACTATGTAAGGAATATATTTGTGGCAGTGTAGCAACTACTTATCACTTGTCACTAAGATATCGATATCACTGCCCTGAGCAGCAGGCAGCAGTAATGTTCTACCACGTGCTCGTACAAATTAATTAAACCATAGCTTAAGAAAACAGCTTAGGCCATTCAGATTTCTGAAATGTGTCTTTTTCTGCAGAATATAAATACATACAATTTGTAAATTCATTCGAAAACAACACAACACCAAATGACTGCTATTGCTGAAAGGAAGATGTTTGAATGCGACATGAACAAAATCAGGTTTCCCCGATTTTAAAGAAAACTTTGGTGAATTAAAAGGTGTCAGCATGGCATATTAGACACCCTACTGAGGTTTTGGTTGTAGTGACAGACTGATGTGCAACCTAGACCTAATTATAAGGTAGGCTGGGAGGTGATACTTTTTGGTTGTGAGTTGATGAAGTCAACAAATGTGAATGTCAAATAAAGGTTGTGGTAACAAATTGATCTGTTACGTTAACTAATGTTTATGTTTGAGGTATACATAACTCGTTTTGCCATGTTTGACGAGCCTTTCGTAGTAAAAACTGAAATTGCAAGGTAAATTCAGAGAATTTATGTTAGATCATGCATATGTTTCAGGTGAATATTTTGATGCATATTACTTAAGCTACGAAGAATGAAAGGGGGTGGCATTCTACGATATGACTTTTACCTTAAACGGAAATGTATCGCAAGAACGTAATGTATATGGAAATATTCATATATTTTGCACTTTGTAATAAGGGGTATGTTTTCAGAAAGTCTTAAGATTTGTGAGTGGGGATTTGTAAAATAATTTAGTTTCATTTCTAATCCAAACGTCTCTCTTACGTTTCCTATGCACACACTTCCTTTAAAATCATATGTAACTGGAGGCAGTATACTGCAGTGTTAAATATTCTTCCTCTTGAGAAATTTGTTTTGATTACAGTTTTGTCTTCTACATTTGATGCCTTACACACGCAGTTTGAATAGTCATGTCATGGTGATTTTCATAGTTTAAATACTCATAACTAAGCGAGATTCTCTGAAGCATTCGATACATCTATTATCAAAATGTAGACATAAATGATTCTACGAAGGTAACATGCGTAACCTTAACAATAGGAATAGTTATTCTCATGACAACAAATTCTTTGATTTCAGCAACGTACCCTCAAACTGTCACCTTTTAGTCAAACCAAGACTTCAGGCTATTCTAAATGTCTATTTGCCAAAATCTATAACCAAAAAATGCTATTGGCTCAAAACTTATGACAGGATTCTATTAGCGCATGGCACAGCTTAATTACATCAGAGTAAGTATCTAAGATGCAAATACAATAATGTGATGAGAATGTCACAATTCACAGTCTCATTACTACAACTGTGTATCGTAGTCCATGGTTGAATTGTTATTGAGGAAGTAAACAATTGTATCTGTGACATTTGTGATGTGTAATAATAAACATCTTCATTGCATGTTAGTACTGCTGCTTTTGCAATGAAAGACTGAACGTGAGTAAATAGACACCCTGCACTTGCAAAGTATCATGGTAGTTTGAGCATAGCGACATCTATCCGATTGTTCAGTGGTTGAGAGTCACTCAAGGGCCCCATACAATACCAACAGATAGTTAGTTACTTGGTTACGTGTTCCATTGATCAATCTCATGGTAATGTTACGATGTGGAATGTGTCACTTGCATAAGAAATGCACACACGATTCAAGGTATTCAAAGCTTAAAATTTTTATTACCTACCCCATTCCCTTAAGTGGCACAAATACACATAATATACCTATATTTTTATTTATTCCTATTCAAGAAATCATCTATGGTATAGAAGGAATTGCAAGGAGGTATGATTTCAATTTATTTTTGAAACTAGTAATACTCTCTGTCAGACATTTTATTTCGTCTGGTAATTTATCAATAAGTTTTACAGCAGCATATTTTATTCCTTTCTGTGTCAAAGATAGATGAAGTAGAGGATAGTGAAAGTCTTTCTTTCTTCTGGTACTATAATCATGAATGCCTCTGTTGTCTTTAAACTGGTCCATGTTGTTGAGAAGAAATTTCATTAATGAGTAAATGTACTGTGAGGCTGTTGTAAGAATTTCTAAACTTCTGAACAGATGCCTACAAGATGTGCAACTGTGAGTCCCACACATTATTCTAACCACTTTTTTTTGAGTAGTGAATACTTTTTGCCTAAATGTTGAGTTACTCCAAAATATAACTCCATATAACATCGGAGAGCGAAAGTTTGCAAAGTGTGTTAGTTTACTACTTTCTATATTCTCAAAATCAGCAATTATTCTGATTGCAAAAGTTGCTGAACCTAGTCATTTTAGGAGATCCAAAATATGCATTAAGATTCTCATCTATACATATGCCCAAAAACTTAGTATGCTCTACCCTGGTTACTAACTTCATTTTGTGTGCTACATTTATTGAAGGAGCTGTACTCGTTGCAGCAGAACATTGGATGTACTGCGTTCTTTCAAACTTCAGAGGAAGCCATTCGCAGAAAACCAATAAATAACTTTTCCAAATACATTATTTGTATCATTTTCTATTAGAGTTTCTTTTACTGGATTAATAATGATGCTTGTATCATCAGCAAACAGTTTCAGTTTAGCTTCTTGTTTCAGATAAGAAGGTATGTCATTCACATATATCAAGACCAGAAGGCGACACATGAGCAAACCCTGTGGAACACCTGATGCAAATTCACCCAATTTAGATGAAATGGCAAACTTCTTTAAATTATTTAAACGATGTAAAGAAACGTTTTGATTCCTTGTCCAAACTTCTATAAATCACTTAAACCATATAAAGAAACGTTTTGATTCCTTGTCTGCAGATATGACTTGAACCACTGAGATGCTGTTCCATTTATACCATAGAGTTGTAATTTATGTAACATAATCTCATGGTGCCAACCTCGGGGAAGATCAGTTTGGATTCCGCAGAAACACTGGAACAAGTGAGGCAATACTGACCTTACGACTTATCTTAGAAGAAAGATTAAGGAAAGGCAAACCTACGTTTCTAGCATTTGCAGACTTAGAGAAAGCTTTTGACAATGTTGACTGGAATACTCTCTTTCAAATTCTAAAGGTGGCAGGGGTAAAATACAGGGAGCGAAAGGCTATTTACAATTTGTACAGAAACCAGATGGCAGTTATAAGAGTCGAGGGACATGAAAGGGAAGCAGTGGTTGGGAAGGGAGTGAGACAGGGTTGTAGCCTCTCCCCGTTGTTGTTCAATCTGTATATTGAGCAAGCAGTAAAGGAAACAAAAGAAAAATTCGGAGTAGGTATTAAAATCCATGGAGAAGAAATAAAAACTTTGAGGTTCGCCGATGACATTGTAATTCTGTCAGAGACAGCAAAGGACTTGGAAGAGCAGTTGAATGGAATGGACAGTGTCTTGAAAGGAGGATATAAGATGAACATCAACAAAAGCAAAACAAGGATAATGGAATGTAGTCTAATTAAGTCGGGTGATGCTGAGGGAATTAGATTAGGAAATGAGGCACTTAAAGTAGTAAAGGAGTTTTGCTATTTGGGGAGCAAAATAACTGATGATGGTCGAAGTAGAGAGGATATAAAATGTTGGCTGGCAATGGCAAGGAAAGTGTTTATGAAGAAGAGAAATTTGTTAACATCCAGTATTGATTTAAGTGTCAGGAAGTCATTTCTGAAAGTATTCGTATGGAGTGTAGCCATGTATGGAAGTGAAACATGGACGATAAATAGTTTGGACAAGAAGAGAATAGAAGCTTTCGAAATGTGGTGCTACAGAAGAATGCTGAAGATTAGATGGGTAGATCACATAACTAATGAGGAAGTATTGAATAGGATTGGGGAGAAGAGAAGTTTGTGGCACAACTTGACCAGAAGAAGGGATCAGTTGGTAGGACATGTTCTGAGGCATCAAGGGATCACCAATTTAGTATTGGAGGGCAGCGTGGGGGGTAAAAATCGTAGAGGGAGACCAAGAGATGAATACACTAAGCAGATTCAGAAGGATGTAGGTTGCAGTAGGTACTGGGAGATGAAAAAGCTTGCACAGGATAGAGTAGCATGGAGAGCTGCATCAAACCAGTCTCAGGACTGAAGACCACAACAACAACAACAATCTCATGGTTCACACATCCAAATGCTTTGGATAAGTCACAGAAAATCCCTATTGGTGACATTTTACTATTTAAAGACTCTGTTATATGGCAATGAAATTGTATATTGCTGTCTCAGTGGAAAAGCCTTTTTGATATCCAAACTGCGATTTACTAAGTATCCCATTATTGTTGAGATGGCTAACCACTCTTGAGTACATTACTTTCTTGCCGATTTTTGAAAATTCTGTAAGCAATGATACTGGCTGGTAATTATTGACATCTGTGGCGTCCCCTTTTTTGTAGAGAGGCTTGAAAATGCTATACTGTAGCCTGTCGGGGGAAATACCTTGAATTAGTGACTATATACATGACTCAGAATATCAGCTGTAACTGCTCCACATTAGGTTGGTAAGTGAAAATTAATCTAAGATTTCTCAAAACTGAGTCTTGCATGTGCTGCTTAGCTTTTTCTTTTGAACTATTCTCACCAATTTTTTCACCTACACTTAAGAAATGGTTATTAAATACATTAGCTACTTGGCGTTCTGTTGGTTAAGATGGTCTCATTCTCTTTAATAGTAATACTACCTATGCAGTGATTACTTTTCCTGTACCCCTTCTAACAACATTCCATATTGATTTGATTTTATTTCCTGAGTTGTTAATTTCATCTCCAACATACATATTTCTTGATTTTCTGACAACTTTTCTTAGTATGCTACTATAATTTTTATAGTGTAAATTACTTTTCGGCTGTTACTAATTCTTGCTGCCTCATGCAGCTTTCTTTTTCTTTTGAAAGACAATTTAATACCTGTAGTACTTTGAACTACTTTCTTGGACAACAAAGGTCAGAAAGGGATATAAATTAACAAGAAATATGTTGCATTTATCATTAGCATTTGGCTCATTATATGCATCCCCCCAATAATCATTTCTGAAAATTTCTCTGAGTTGCCCTATAGATACCAGGTTGAGCAGTCTTACACTTTTACTTAATGGTTTTGAAAGTTAATCAGTTGTGCATCATGGTCTGATAATCCTTTTATCACACAGAAAGCATATGTTAGTTTTACATCCTCTTGCTGTACAAATACATGATCTATTAGAGTGCTACTGTATTGAGCTATACTTTAGGAAAATGGATCACTGATTCTAAGTTATACGTCATTAATAACACTTCTAGTTCACTTTTCTATCAGAATTGCTTAGAAAGTTTACATTGAAATCACTGCAGAATAATAACTTCTCCTTTTTGTCTGACAAACAGCATGATAGGGAGTCAAACTTTTTTATGAATAGCCCCCAATCTCTAGCTGTAGTTCACATCTTCAAAGTGCTGATCAACACAAAACTTTCTTACTTCTGCTGTTTAGTATTGATACCCATGTTTTGTGCGAATGGCAATTCCTCCTTTATACATACTGGATATGGAAGTGTAAGACGCTAAATTATATCCATTTATACAGACACTTTCCAGTCACACAGTTATATGGTGTTCAGACAGACAAAGTATATCAGTCTCATTCTACACTAACAGAGCATCTACTTTATTTTTTATTCCCCCAATGTTTTGATGAGGTAAGTTGATACTTTCCTTAGCTTTATCCCTATTTACTGTACATGAAGCTTCTTTAATTCTATTTTTCATGATTGTTGTCTCTCTGGACTTTGGCTTTAACGTCAACAATCTGTCTGCCTGGTCCCATTAACCACAGGGATCATCCCTTGTGTGACTGTGGCCCTCTTACTGTATTTGCTAATAGAAAAGCTAACTTATATTTCCCCGTCCTACTTACGTGTAGGCCATGTGTAGTGTATCCTCACCTACCAGTAGCATCAACTGGAACAACACTTTGTGAGGTCAGTATTAACATGACTTACAGAGGTGTTAACCCAGGGTCAATCAAAACGCTGAAAGACCTCCACAAATCCCACCTTTGTGTGCCTAGTTTCTGCTCCTATTTTATCCAGGTCACTCCTAATACTATATCTTGGATTCATAGCCAGGCTGTTTCCTGCTCTCCCAACTATAATAATAATCAGATCTTCCTTCTGAAAGTCCCTGCCTAGCTGACCTAAGTTTTCTGCCACCTGGCTAGGCTAGCACTTGTTTTCACAAAACTTGTGACCTGGTACCCTGGACCTAATTTCTCCTGGGGCTGCTGGCCTACACTCCTTCCAAGACTGCTACCTTGAAGCAGTATCCTTCTTTTCCTATTCTTATTTGATCCCAACATGTCTTTTTTTTAAGCTAATAGTCTGCTTCAACTTACATTCAACTTCCTCTGGATGAGTATTGCAGTGATCTGCCTGGTTGTTCACCAGGACACACCACACATGAGTGATTTGACAATCAATTTATGTCCTTATTAAGAGCGTCCCCTATTGAGAAGTACTGCTATGGAAAATGAGTTGCTATGCTTAGCAGCAGCTGCAGATGATTTCTGTAACCCCATGAATATGTGCAAAACATGAATTTAAAATAAATGAGAATCATAGTTTAGTAAACTTCTTTAAAACGCTTTTCTTGGGAAGTGGAGGTTACTTTACAGAATACATTCCAGTTTTCGCCGGTGCCAGATGGGTTGTGTATGTATTTCCAGTGTTCCAATACAATCCATTTTACATTTATTAGTCCTCAATTCCTCTTTATTCATTAGTTGTATAGTTTAACTGCATGTATTTATGCCGTTTACTCAGTGTGTCTGTAGATTCGCCAATAGCAGCACTATCGTTTGCCATAACTCTTGTTATAAATTGTATGAATTAGAATCAAATTATATGAAATGACAAGGGACCTGAGTAAAACTGTATAATAGATTTGCCCTAAACGTTTAAATTAAGAAGTCCTGTTACAATTGCAGTAGGTATGCAAGTTATTCTGTTCAGAAGTTAAAAACTTTGATAATGTGTATAATCATTTCATAAACAACTGAAATTCTTACAATGGAGCGTACTGTATTGCAAATACTATTATAAACTTCCCATCAATATCTCCTTCTATAGCACAAGCTTCACAAATGAGAATCAATGAAAAATCGGAATGTATATTTTGTAGTACTTCTTAATATAAATGGCAACTCCGGTTTCCACTTCACTTCTCAGAGTAGTTCATGGTCTTTGGATAACTATAAATTCTAATGTAGATTTCTTACTCATTGTGGGCAAAGTGTAATGAAACAAAACCACGCTTGATAAATAGACAATCGAGTTATTGCCATATTGCCACTTACCATTCCTAACCAGCCAGGCAGGTTCTCACTTTCAGAGAGGGAAAAGACAGCAATAGTTTCCAGATTTTCTGTGAATGAACCAGCTGAACATATAATGACATTCTGCTTTAACTTGTCTATCAGGCTGGCTGCCACAGTCACGACGATACTTTGACAACAGAGACCTCTGTCGATGCCTTCGAGAAAGCCGAGGTATATATTTGAAAAGTGCACATCTATGGCATTTTCCATTTAAGGTCGCTTCCACCAGCCACCGCGCCAAGAGTCAACTTAGTTTGCCTGAATAGTACCCCTCTTGATGTATATACAAATAATGGCACATTGTTGCTGCTTGAGCAGAGGAGGCGTTCGCATCTTTGGTGCTGCTTGCTACATGAGCTTGTCCAGAAGAAGAGATTCGACAATGTACTTGACCTGTGGCGTAACACAAGGCTAATTGTAATGCATTGTCATTATGACACTGAAAAACTGTCGTGTTCTCACACCGCAGTAAGGGCAGAAACGGCCAGAAATAGAAAACAGGCGCTGATAAGAAACTTTCGACACTGCGACCCCCAAGGAATGCGGAATGAAAGCATGAAGATGCTCATGTACCTGTCCCCTCTCTGCACCTTCAGTGGAGCAGAGGGCCGTGGACAGAGCTGTATGATGTTATAGCTGACTGTTGCAGAGAAGAAGCTGGCGCAGAGTCTCTCAACTCAGACACCATCGTCTAGCTGCAGGCAGTGAAAGTGGCCAACCTCTGTGCACTCGAATGCTTTGGCCACCCGCGTCGTTGATCCACCTACTGCGAGAAGACGACCAAGAGTCTCTTCTGGGGGCTGCCTTGAATCTGCGTTGAGAAGACGACCCAAGAGGGGCTTTTATGTGCCTGATTCGTGGGTGCAACTGCAAAGCTGCACAACCTGACGAACATTATTGCCATGTGAACCACGGCGGATGACAGCGACATCTTCAAGCTAAGGAACTTTTTGGTGGTCGCCAAAGATCTCGCTCTCAGCATGGACCCCAAGCCAGTGCTTTAGGTGTCAGGTCGAGGGTCATGTGGCCAAATACTGCTGCAAGTCACCGCAGTATGTCAAGTGCACTGGCGCGCACAACACCAGTGCCTGTGACAGACAACGAGACGAGGCACCAGCTTGTGCTCACTGTGGCAGGCCACATGTGGCCAACTGGCATGGCTCCCTGGCCTTTGCCTATGATGACTTTGTTGAACTCAACATACAAACCAAGAAGAAACGACGACGACGCCATTAGCGCTGCCAAATGGCGATGGAACTTAAAGGGAAGAAAACAGAGTGGGCATGCAGCTAGCAGTGGTAATTGCGTTTTCAGCTGGCACACGACCTTCGTGTGGACACCATGGGAGAAGAGACGACACTTGCCGCTGCTCACCCCATTGATCAGCCAGTGAAGGAACACAGCGCAACAGATATGCTGAAGAAGAACATGGGTGCCGCCTCAAAAACACCGAAATACGTCGGCTCCGAGCAGCTCTACTACAGTAAGTGGGCTGCTACGGCGATCAAAACGCTCAAGGACATCGGCCACGTCATCTGCTACATAGGGGATACTTGGCCGCTGTCCTCGCCGATACTGTCGGCACAACCAATGGAGAGGGAGTGGTGCCACAACAAGATTGTACATCTCAGGTCGTTTGGCTGTGAAGCACACCTACCAGCCATCGATGAATGACTTGGGCCTTTCCCCACACCCAGTAACCAGTGACACAGCGTGGCAGGGGCTCTCACAGCTCACACAGCAGCATGCTGTGCTGCTGCACAGAATCAGACTGACCTCTTATGACGAAGAGATGGGCTTGATACGGGATCCGCTTGCAGGATACCAGCTATTGATATAACCTATCCTTGAATGACCTGCCACAGGCAGCAAGATATCCACTACAGCTCTTCCTATCTGACCCAACTTATGCAGAGGTGTTCGTCCCTTGGCCCTTGCCTTGGCATTGTTTCCCCTCTGCCCTTCAAAGCGCTACCCTCCGTTCAATTTTCGATCCAGTCTCTCTCCAGATGAGTGCGCGTTAATGATCCATCTTAGCCAGATGTACGCAAACATCGCAGTACCCTCATCCTTTGAAGAACTCACTTAGTTAACACTAACCGCTATGCAGAGATGGCAGTAGACCTTTTGTGTTGGCCGTCATGCTGGTGTGAGCGTGGAGGGTCTCCACACTTTACTGTAACAAAAACTCGGTACCGGTTTACTACACGCGCTATCAAAGTTGACACTAGGCGCTATGGCTGATGGGAGCGACTGTACAGGCATTTTCCATTTACAGTCGATCCCATCAGCCACCGCGCCGAGTGTCAACTTTGTTTGCGCGATTAATATTTTATTCCGTATATAAAGCTACCAGTACTGCACTTCCTAAATTTTAAATCAAAATTCTTATTATATGCCGGATAAATTCTACGAGAATCATTTTTAATTATATTTTTATTTATAGTCTACTTTATATGCACATTTATTAACGTTGTTTATGCAAGCTTTACACTCTTGTAAGTGTTTTGTTTTTGGTCGAAAACAATTCGATTCCTTCTCGCTCTTGCCTTTGTTGCTGGACTGCACAGGCGTCTAAAGCTAGCGAAATGAGGGATGCTCAACTACCGGACCTACCGATAGATGGCTGTAGCGCGTGCCGGCAAGAAATCGTATCATTGAGTGTCCGCCATATCTGAATTTGTCAAAAAACAAAGTGTCAAAAGACGGATGAAAATGTTTTTCGTTCTGCGCCCTCATAAGTATTTTATATTGGATGTTCTAGATATCTAAACATCAACATAATGAAGTGTTTCTAATCTAGCGAGAAAAAACGGTGACAGTTCTGCTATGAAATTCCTAAATTCGAGTGTGTTTTGAAAGTTCGACAAGCTGACCTATAAATTGTTTACTATTTTATGAGTGCTTTACTTATTTGCCCGTTTTAAAACACTATTTAAGATTCAATGGAGGTCAACAAATTACCTTACTTGCCGAAGCTTTTAACTACTGGTATAATTCGGAAAATCAAGTGTGGACAACAGTGAAGACGTCTCTTGAAAAAAAGTTGACATCGTTTGCTTAGGGGTATCTTTACTGACAACAGAAATTACAACTGAACTATTAAAGTATTACTTACGTATAAACAGAAAAAAATCGTTATTTTTTCTTTATCTGAAGTGATGCATTACCGATCTGCATATATGCTGATACTGTAATTGCAACATGCACTTACGAATTTGGCTCTCTGTTTGATCAGTAATTTAAATGCCATGATTTTATTAACGCCTGTACATGACACGGTGTATGTAAACTGAGTGATATGGTAGAAGCACCAGTTTTTAACAGTGCTTCAGTCTTTGATACGAGACAAGAAATACATTTAAATGAGACAAACACAAAGCCCAAAGTTAAGGCTCCTCGTAAATGCATGACTTGTATCATTTGGAAGTTAAGTCTAGTAATAATATTATATTGGACTGATCCATGATGATCTAGGAAGTGAAGGAACTTGTTGAAAATAACCTCGATCACAGCTGTTAATTTTAAGGTTGGGGTGTCTTAAAACTGTAATTTTCCAGTCTGACACCCAAACAGTTTTAAAATTGAATTCAAAACATGTCAGTGAGCAAAATTAATTACACTTTGAATTAAACCATAGATTTCTATTTCTGTGAATCTTGGTTCCAGTCTTTGACACGGTGTCAACCAATGGAATGACTAGTTGTCAGTATACGGCCCAAGCAAAAAACAAACCTGAAAGTGAAAGCTACAGAAGCTGGCCAGACAGGCACCCCAATGGCTGCTACAATCTGTGTGAGACAAGGGTGACATTATATTGCAAATTTAGTGTAAAAAGTTCCATATTGTCTGAATTTGTCCTATACTGACAGGACATTCTAGTCCAGTCGATTTTCGTATCTGCAAAAGTACACTAGCCAATACCAGTGGCACACATTACAAACTATCTGGTAACAACAGAAGTATTGGTGGACAATGTACAGTAAATAATATGTAATAACCTGAGAAATTCAAAATTGGTTTGAAGAAATAGAACAGTATTTGGATAGAGTAACACTTTGAAAATAACAAATGATGCAAGTAGAGTTTTCAGTTTTTATGAAGCTCGCTTACATTTTTTTTTCGCCCTCTCCCTTTTCGATTATCAAGGGAAAAATGTGATAACATAAAAGTGCAAGAAAGTTGTGTACAATGTTGGAAATGATGAAAAAGAAAATATCACTATGCTTCCTCCTCCATGTGAAGAGTATTCCTGTAATAATAGCTAATAGCATACCAAGAACATGAGTGTGTCACAGTGGAGATTTGTTTTCTGGTACAGACATCTGATACAACTGTTCCACAGCAAAACGTACTTTCAATAGGTGTGGTACCAGTGCACTCCCATAGGATAACAGAATATTATGTCCTCGAGGAATCGCATTGGGTACACCACATACAGCATAAACTGTACAGCAACTACAGTGCTTTGTGAGCAAGTAATAACAGTCAGTATCTTTAATTTTAACATAACTCTTGACTCCCATAATTATCTGCTTATACGTGTGCTTGTACTACAGGTTATTGGTAAAGCAAATACTAATTGAATAGGTCTTCACGCTTTTAATACTTAGCAGAAATTCTGAGAAAAGTAAATTGTTTTATTACTGTATCACCTCTATGGTGAATTAAGAGGTACTGCTGGTTTCTTTGAACATTTAATAGAAGCCTTCTTTTTTACCTGCTATTGATAAAGAGCCATACCAAGTTCTGTACAGAACAGTTTCTCGCATTTTTCATGAGGTTTGTTATTCTGTACACTAATATTTCTTCTTCTAAATGGTAAATAATGCATTCAGACAGTGCTGGTATTAAAGGTAATTCATGAAATAAACTATATTTAAACCAGAAAATTAAAGGTTCCACATGGCACATGAAAAGTACCTTGCTACACACATGTATGTACAGATTCCAAAATGTCTGTGAATTTGAGTTACAAACTTTTTTAAATAGAAATATGAAGATCACAATACTTTGGGTCTGCAATAACTCAAACGTAAAATACTTTAGTTCCCTATGGGAAACTTTGTTCTTTACGTGACTCGTGCAACTGCTTTCACTCTTAATGGAAACCAAATGGCTTATTTTAAAGTTAACTAGCAAAAAGTGTAACCATTGTTACATAATTTCTGTGAAGTAAGATTCCTTAATGTTATTTCCTTCCTTTGTCATCATAACTTGATAATTTCAGTTCCGTATGGGACATATGAACTAACAAAATGAAATGCTTTTATTACTATGAGCAAACAAAATCTTTTTAACATGTAGTACACAGTTCAAATCAGCAAAAAGTGTAACCGTATAATTAAGGTAAATGTTGATGAAAATTAGGTATGTAACATGAATACTGAAATTTCCTAGATTTCCACGTGTACCTGTAATCACTGTATTACGTACTTTGTAGTGCTAGAAAAATAATTCTATATGATTATTTGCATTCCCCCCCCCCCTCTCAACACAGGAAAATATAATAGAAAGACATCCTAGCAAAATAAAGACAGGTTTTGCCTGACTCAGGCCCCCTTATTCTAGAATGGTTATAGAGTAATAAGAATGCTTATGATCAACTGGAACATTGTGTTCATTATAGGAAGTATTAAAACAAGAATTAACAGAGTAACAATTTTATTTCTCTTATGTTGCAAAGTATCCACAAACATTACTGTTTGAAACATAGGGCCACTGCATACTCCATTAGATCACACCCATCCTGTGATTAAACTGTTTTCTTAAAGTGAAAAATTCAAGTTGACATAATTATTGAGGGAAATATTTTCTCACACTGAAAGCCATCTGTCAAATAAGTCTCAGAACATTTTTTTTCATTAATTTCACACAAATCACCCGTTTTTAATGCAAGTGCATATTTTGTAACACCAAACATCTTAAAATAAGCTTATATAATAAATAATTATAATTTGTTTACAATATCTACGCAGGACGTAAAGACTTAATTTTACTTCAATGTGATTCATATTTTGAAGTTCATCATTACACAACAACAACTCTGTGGACAAAATAGTTTTAAAAAATCTGTCAAAATGTCACACCCATCTGCATAGAATGTCCCGTTACATAATTTTTCCAATTTGAGCACTATACATGATTAAACAATACGAGTTTATTTAACTTCTGCCTTATACTTGATTTGTTGTTTAAAATTGATGAAAAATATTATTTAAAGGCAAGAAAACATTTTATTAGCTTTCTAATTACACCCTGGATACGAAAAAAACAAAACACATTTACTATAAGAAAAAAACACACAGAAGTTACACACAAGCCAAGAATAAAGATATTGACAGCAGAGTCGTGGAGCAGCACATAAATATAGACGTCAAGGAATTTTTTCTTTTCTTTTAACACTTCCTCCAAAAGAAAAATCATGAAATTATTGCTTTGTCTCTTGCATGCCAATTTCTGAACATAGAAAATTAAATCGAACTCGTTCAAGAGGTTTCGTCAAAATATCTGCCAACTGATTGTGTCCATCAATGTGTTCCAAGAAAATCTCACCGTTCAGATATCTTTCACGAACATAGAAATGTCGGACCTCTATATGTTTAGAACGTCGATGATATTCTTGATTTTTTGCCAACTTCAATGCACTAGCATTGTCAATGTAAAGAACTGGAGGCTGCCCTGACATTTCCACTAATTCTGATAGCAGACGACGTAACCAAACTAACTCTTTTGCTCCTTCACTAGCTGCAATTATTTCCGCCTCGGTTGTGGATGTGGCCACTACTTTCTGCAACTGACTTGTCCATGACACTGCACCACCTGAGTACTTTGCAAGAATACCAGTTGTTGAGCGCCTTGTCCGGTTATCACCTGCGAAATCTGCATCAGCGTAAATCTTTAACTCTTCTTTTTTATTATATACAATTCCAAAATTTAAGGTCCCTTTCAAATACCGGAAAATGCGCTTTACTCTATTCCAGTCTTCAGTGGTTGGTTTCTCCAGCAGCTTTATTGACTGCAAAAGTGATGTCTGGACGAGTTACTGTTGAAAGGTACATGAGACAACCAATTGCTTTACGGTAGGGTACAGATGACGAAACTTCTTCGTTTTGATTATTGTCCTCACGTCCAATAGGAGTTGAGATTGTATTGCATTCTGCCATTCGAAATCTTTGCAGAATTTCTTCTGCGTATTTCTCTTGACTTATTATTGCTCCATCTTCATATTGCTTTATTTTTATGCCAAGAAAATTGTCAAGACTGCCAGTTGTTATTTCGAATTCATGTTGTAAAACATCCATAAAAACAGCAATTTCTTTCTTGTTACTGCCGACAATCAGGCCATCATCAACGTAGATTGCCACATAAAGGCTATTTCCATTTTGTCTACGATAAAATAGGCATGGGTCTGCATCACTGTTTGAAAAACCAGCTTTCTTCATGAACTCAACAAAACGTTTGTTCCAGCAACGTGGCGCTTGCTTCAACCCATAAAGACCTTTTTTTAAGAAACATACTCGGCTTGTACCATCTTCGAAACCTTCTGGTTGTTCCATATATACTTCATCTTCAAGTATTCCATTCAAAAAAGCTGTCTTTACATCGAATTGTTCTAGCAGCATTTTCTTTGAAGCAGCTACATCCAACAGAGTTCGTATGGTGTCATAACGTGCCACAGGGCTAAAGGCGTCGTCATAATCAATTCCTGCTTTCTGAATACAGCCTTTTGCAACCAATCTGGCTTTAAAGCGAGTACCTCCATTGACTGCGACCTTTCGCCGTAGAACCCAGCGGTTTTCCAATACTTTGGCATTCTTCGGACGGTCAACCAGCACTCAGGTATTGTTTTCCTTAAGTGATTGAAGTTCTTCACTAATAGCTTGCATCCATTCTTCCTTCTCGTTTGACTGCAATATTTCTGAAAAACAGTTTGGATCTTTGTATCCAAGTGCATCAACTTTTGTTGCCATACAAAATTCACCACTTTCCATCCAGGTTGGTTTTCTTCGTTGTCTTTTATTCTTCTGTTTCTCTTCATTAGAAGATTCAGCAGCTTCTGATTTTAGAAATTCTGTTAATTCTTTATTTTCTTCAGATTCACTCGACTCTTGACTTTCTCTAGAATCGAGAGTGCCAATTTTTTCTTGAGTTTGGCTTCCTCCAGAAGTGTACAGCCTAGGAGATTTACATTGGTCATCTTTAGATGAATTCGGATCATTAAATTCTTCCCGAGGGACTTCAAATTCAACATGATCACTATGTACATCACAAACAATTTCTGGCTTAAATTTTACATCGTGACTCAACACCACTTTTCTTTTAGATGGAATCCAAACTCTGAACCCATCTTTGTCATTAACATATCCAACAAGTCGTCCAAACACTGCCTTATCATCAAACTTGGAACGGAATTGTTTGTTAATGTGAACATAGCAGTCTGTACCAAAAATTATGAGATGATCAAGTCGTCCTACTGGTCGATTAAACCATAGTTCATAAGGGGTTTTATTTTCAACTGAAGATTTTCCAGTACGATTTATTAGGTAGACTGCTGTGTTACATGCCTCTGCCCACAACCCTTTAGGTAATTTACTCGGATTTAGCATTGACCGGGCAGCTTCAACAATGGTTCTATTTTCCCGTTCAGCCACACCATTTTGTTCAGGAGTGTAAGGAGGAGGAATCAGTAGCTCTATTCCCCTGTCTGCAAGCAGTTCACTGACATTCTTATTGTTAAATTCTTTGCACCATCACATCTAAATTGTTTGACAACATGTCCATTAGTTCGTGTTTCATTTAAAAACTGCTTAAGCACAGTACACACTTCACTTTTGTATCTTAAAAAGAAAATTCGACGAAATTTACTAAAACCGTCTTTGAAACACACATAATAATGCTTGCCTCCAAAAGATTTCGTGCTCATTGGTCCATTTACATCTGCGTGGATTAATTCACCAGTACTGGTAGCGCGTATTGTTCGTGTTTTGAATGGCAGCCTATGCATCTTTCCAACCGCACAGCCGTCACAAAATTCACTCTTGGCATCTTCCACATTAATGTTCATTGCTTTTAAAATATTCTTCACATGTTGTTTATTCTGATGACCAAACCTTTCATGGTACACTTGCAATGTTTCGGATGAAGTCATCAAGCTCATACGATTCATTTTTGCATTTCTAACAACACGCATGTTCAACACATAAAGTCCATTTTTCACATAACCTGTCATAACAATATTGCCACTGACTTGTTTTCGAACACAGACATTATTATAACTAAAATTAGTACTGTAGCCTCTGCAGGCAATGGCTCTGACAGAGAACAGATTAGCACTTGCATCAGGGACGTATAAAACATTGTCCATTCTAGCATTGTACCATTTATTGTTTCGTCGGATTTGGATGTAAACTGTTCCTTGACCGTACGCACACATTTTCACATCTTGTTTTCCCAATGAAATTACTTGAGGAACATCAAATTCACTATACGAAACAAAATACTGTTTGTTGGGAGTGATATGATTTGTAGCGCCACTGTCGCAATACCATTTATTTGGGTCACTGTGATTACTGGTACACACACCCATAGCGTATGAAGTAAATGCAGCGTGTTCACTGTCTCGCTTCTTCTCTTTTCTTTTATTGCTGTCACGAGTGTTCTGTGGACACTCTGCTGCCCAGTGACCTAATTGTTTACATTTATTACACGGAAACTTTTGTTTTAATTGTGACTTCGTCATCTTTACTTGCTGATTACTTGTTTGCCGTTTTCTTGTTTTAGAAACGACAAAAGCTGCACTTCCATTAACGTCTTGTTCACGCAGTTCAATAGTACAGAGTTTTTCAATCAATAAATTCAAGCTTTGCTTTTCTGTCGGTATCGTATCCCAGAGATCCTTAAAATTGTCATAGTCTTTTCCCAGTGTAGACAAAATTCGACCATTTAAGATTCTTTCAGATAGCGTATTTTCTTCATGTTTTGATAATTCATCGTTCAGGTCCACAAATAACTTTTGCAGTTTGGCCACATGTGCACTAATATCTTCCGATTCATCACGTTTAACACAGAAAAATGTTTCAATCAACATATTCAAACGCTGAGTACTGCTACGTTCAAATCGGGCGCGTAATTTGTCCCAGATTTCTTTAGCATTCTTGCACGTTAAGACGAGTTCTGCAACAGGTTTACTTAGCGCACTTGCTATAAGACTTGCTGCCTTTGCGTCGTCCTTGAGCCATTCCACATACGCTTCTTTTTGTTCACTTGTCGCATCTTGCGGCAACTCTACACGTTCACGTGTACCGTTAATAATATCTTCGAGTCCATATGAACGTAGCACCATAGAAATATGCCATTTCCATTTAGCCCAGTCGTCAGGTCCTTCAAGCTTATCAATGCTGACCTTATAATCGCTGCTAGCAGTCATGTTTCTTTACAGACATACGCTCATTTCAAATATTGTTTTAATTAAACTGTGTTGTTTGCCTTTACACGTGTACTGGGCCCATAACCTGATGAAAAATATTATTTAAAGGCAAGAAAACATTTTATTAGCTTTGTAATTACACCCTGGATACGAAAAAAACAAAACACATTTACTGTAAGTAAAAAACACACAGAAGTTACACACAAGCCAAGAATAAAGATATTGACAGCAGAGTCGTGGAGCAGCACATAAATATAGACGTCAAGGAATTTTTTCTTTTCTTTTAACAAAAATTTTCTCAGCAGGCTTTTTTTCCACATGTTTTTAAGCGTATTCAGGAGTATAGGGATGCAATCTTACAAACAAGTTGAGTCTGATGTAAGTCCTCAATCCTAATTTCATAATGGTAATCATGACCAAGAGCAGGAAATGGGTAATCTACAAATTTATTTTTAACACAATGCAAAATCTTGGCCTGTATATATTTCTGTCGCATATCCCCAGCAATCACAAACATCTGAAACAGTTTCTGAGTATTCTACAACACAGTACACGCAGTCACTTGTTTTAACCATTTTCCCCGGTTAACAAAATTTACAAATGCATTTTTATTGGCCATATTGGGAAAAGCATAGAGAGAATCACATTCTAATGCAGATTTAACGACTGGTGGCTTCAGTATGTGAAGACAGTCTTTGCATGTGATCTGCCTTGAAAGGCGCAATGACACATACCCTGCAATATAATAGAGTATGTTTTACTTGTGAAATGAGAACTTAATCTTATCATCAAGAAGTGCACACCACTCCTCTACTTCATTTTCTGCAGCACTTTCATCACTTTCTACTATATGCTTTCTTGCATGAAAAGCATAAACAGGTGGCAAACAACACAAATTAAAATTTGAGCAATTCCCATTCATTGCAGTGACACACTTACCCAAAAGCAACTTTCTCATGGCACATTTGAACTGGTATGCATTTGGATTGTTGTTCCAACCACATCTGGGCCGAATGCAGGGGAAAAAAAGCTCTATGTGGTCTTGTGACAGTTTATATGTTAGCAAATACTTCAAAGGAGATTCAACACGAAGCATACTTGTCAGAGCTATGTGCCTTACTGATTGCATATTGAAAATTATCCCAAAAGCAAAAGTATTTCTTGCATGGAGCAACAATGGAACACCAATGATTTTTAAGCTTTTGATATAATTTTCAGTGTGTCTGAAAATACCAACGTGTTGACTGGGTGTTGTGTGATGTCCTTAGGTTAGTTAGGTTTAAGTAGTTCTATGGGACTGATGACCATAGATGTTAAGTCCCATAGTGCTCAGAGCCATTGGAAACATTTTTTAAATTTTATTTTAAATGCCAAGCCAATAAGATTTGTTGTCAAGTCTCAGGGGGCTCTTATACCCTTTACCTAATGGATTTCTGGAGTTCAGAATATCAAAAATCCTATCAATATTATACAAATATTCTACTGTTGCTTCTCTTCCTTTAATATTTGGATCACCAGCCCTCCTCAAAAACACTATACTATCTGCCACACTAGAACTTAAAGTCTGTGGAGCTAATGAAACATTCATTTTTCTATTTACATAACTTATATGTTGTCCTGATAGTTTGTTGGCAAATGTCATACCTTCTTCTTGTTGTACCTTGTTCAATTGCTCAATCAAATGCCATCTAATAATGCCAGTTGGAGACTCAATAGCAGATACTTCTGCTAGAGCATTTCTGGCAAACTTAATCATACGACATGTCCAAGATACAATAAACATTGTAGCTTTTAAAATCACCCTTAGAAAAAATTAAAGTACAGCCAAGTGTACGTAAAGTGCTTATATTTACCTTGCAGCCATCACATGTAACACGCCAAATCCTAATGCCAGAACTATGCAGCCTCTCTAAAGCGGATTTTATCAGTGTGGCCTGATTATTTGCCTGTACACCGTTGATGGGGCATATAAATTTGCCTTTAATAGAGACAAGCATGAAAACCAGAGCCTCAGATGCCTCTATTACTTCTTTTGACTGAGGCTCTTCCCCACCAAACTCTAAAAAACCTGTGTATTGCTTAGTTCCTTGGTCCCAAACTACTTGCTTCCTAATTGCCACACTGTCTACAATTAGACATGAATCGCTGAACTGGTCCCTTACAATTGGGTTCGAATCAACGTACTTAAAAACATCTTTTAAGAAGCCAGTTTCACAGTCGACACTTGCCACCCATTTGGAAATCAATGATTTATGGGTCAGAGGCATTAATTTTTGCAGGTATTCATATGCTGCTGGTGAATAAAAGTACACAGTCATCGCAAACATTTTCACATTTGTTGTGTATCTATTACCCTTTGACGAGAGAGAGTTGTCCACTAAATTGCACACTAATTCCACTTGTGTTCCTTTCTGATGATTGAGGAAGTTATGTAACTTCTCAGGAAGATGCCCCTCCTCATTCAATGAACTTATGATGTTATCAATGGAAAACACTTTCTTCTGTCTTCTTCGAAGTTTTTCTCGGACACACTTCAGTTTACGTTTCAATTCGTGAACAATGTCTGAGAAAATATTGCAAGTTTCGGTCGCCTTGTCTTCCATTTCTACTTTCGACTGTATACAACAATCAATTACTTGAGAACCAACTACACCCTGAAATAAAGAAATAATTTCGTTATATATGATTGATGAAAAAATATTATAAGAAAACTTTGGGGGTGTGAAAACATCCTTATACTAACGTTTTCGACACAATTCGCAGCTTCTGCATTGGATAAACGGGACATGCTTTCCATGGAAGAATTCTCATTGACAACATTCTCCACGCAATCACTAGCTACTGCAGAGGGCAAATCAAGCACGGATTCCAGGACAGAACGCTAAAAACAAAAATATGGAACTGTATTACAACATTGCTTAGACCTATGTAGCCCATTTGTGTCCGTACGAAATAAATTCACAAAAGTCAAAAGCACACACATAGCAAGGAAATTAATTAGCTACCTCAAATGGAGAAGCATCGTTGTCACTCAAAATCCTAACATGTCGTCGTGGCTGTTTATTTGGCGGCATCAAATGTGTCGGAAAGCCAAAAACTGATGGCACTGCTTCGGGTCTGAGATGTTTGTTCCACGTTCCAGGGCTCACTACGTAATCATCTTGTCGGAAAAGGTTTCCGCAAAGAAAACTGCAAGACGTAGGTTTAAAATCTTTCCGCGTCACGGAAGTAATCCACTTCTTTAGCAGCTCTGGGTGCTTTAGAGGAAACCTGTCCAAAAACATCGAATTAGCAAACGCACTAAGTCTGTATTGTTGTCGTACTGTATCGGTAGTCCTATTACCTGTGAAATGATAAGTCACTTTCCTTACTCCATCGCTCCGTACAATTGAAAGCAGAACAAGAAATCACCATTTCGATAATCCGTAATTCCTTATACACCGTACAGACCGAGAGAAACTTCTTGGCAAATTCAAATATGGCGGGCAATACAGACGATAGTGATCAGCTGGTAGAGCCATCTATCGGTAGGTCCGGTAGTTGAGCATCCCTCATTTCGCTAGCTTTAGACGCCTGTCTGGACTGCGCTGTCAAATGTCTCACTGTCTCAGTGAGAGTTTCGCCTTTCATCGGAAGTGCGGGTGCGAACATAGAACGACAGGAACCCGATTCTTTCATGCTTGTGTATGGAAATGTGCCAATTGCCTACGGTGTATTAGATGAATCCATACCTAGCACATCGCACCGGAATAATACTTGACACTTTTTTGTGAAACTTGATGTGTTTTTCTACCAAATGACATAGGATCTGTAAGTCAGCTTAATAAATCTCTATCATTCCAAAGCTGAAAAGTCCTTTTCGACTCACTCTGTTTCTTGGCACTTATGTTGTGCAGAATGCGATTGTTCGTACAGTTGAAGTAATTTTCGTTACCCCTTTGAAATCACGTTCGTTACGTTGGTAACAGATTGCTGAGGAACTCATGTGGCGTGTGTAAACAAAGAGTGACTACCATAACAATTAAGTGGTGTTCAATGATGTAATACTAGTTCGTATTTCTAACAGAAGTTTGGAGTGCTAAAGTGTGTACATTACTTTCGTGGCATTGAATATAATTGGTGCGTTTGCTTCATAGTCCGTTTTGATTAAACTATGGCGACTAGTTTTCTGAAATTACTTAGTTTTGTTTTACAATCTACGAATTTTGCAATGTGGTGTTTAGTGGTAGTATTGTAAGCTTCGTGCCACGTCATGTCGTGTGTGCTCAGGTAAATTAGAGTAGTTTTTCAGGCATCTTAGGGAGATTGTGAAGGGAGACGAAAATTTAATAGTCATGGGTGACTGGAATTCGAGTGTAGGAAAAGGGAGAGAAGGAAACATAGTAGGTGAATATGGATTGGGGGACAGAAATGAAAGAGGAAGCCGCCTGGTCGAATTTTGCACAGAGCACAACATAATCATAACTAACACTTGGTTTAAGAATCATGAAAGAAGGTTGTATACATGGAAGAACCCTGGAGATACTAAAAGGTATCAGATAGATTATATAATGGTAAGACAGAGATTTAGGAACCAGGTTTTAAATTGTAAGACATTGCCAGGGGCAGATGTGGACTCTGACCACAATCTATTGGTTATGACCTGTAGATTAAAACTGAAGAAACTGCAAAAAGGTGGGAATTTAAGGAGATGGGACCTGGATAAACTAAAAGAACCAGAGGTTGTACAGAGATTCAGGGAGAGCATAAGGGAGCAATTGACAGGAATGGGGGAAATAAATACAGTAGAAGAAGAATGGGTAGCTTTGAGGGATGAAGTAGTGAAGGCAGCAGAGGATCAAGTAGGTAAAAAGACGAGGGCTAGTAGAAATCCTTGGGTAACAGAACGAATATTGAATTTAATTGATGAAAGGAGAAAATATAAAAATGCAGTAAATGAAGCAGGCAAAAAGGAATACAAACGTCTCAAAAATGAGATCGACAGGAAGTGCAAAATGGCTAAGCAGGGATGGCTAGAGGACAAATGTAAGGATGTAGAGGCTTGTCTCACTAGGGGTAAGATAGATACTGCTTACAGGAAAATTAAAGAGACCTTTGGAGAGAAGAGAACGACTTGTATGAATATAAAGAGCTCAGATGGAAACCCAGTTCTAAGCAAAGAAGGGAAAGCAGAAAGGTGGAAGGAGTATATAGAGGGTCTATACAAGGGCGATGTACTTGAGGACAATATTATGCAAATGGAAGAGGATGTAGATGAAGATGAAATGGGAGATATGATACTGCGTGAAGAGTTTGACAGAGCACTGAAAGACCTGAGTCGAAACAAGGCCCCCGGAGTAGACAATATTCCACTGGAACTACTGACGGCCGTGGGAGAGCCAGTCCTGACAAAACTCTACCATCTGGTGAGCAAGATGTATGAAACAGGCGAAATACCCTCAGACTTCAAGAAGAATATAATAATTCCAATCCCAAAGAAAGCAGGTGTTGACAGATGTGAAAATTACCGAACTATCAGCTTAATAAGTCACAGCTGCAAAATACTAACACGAATTCTTTACAGATGAATGGAAAAACTAGTAGAAGCCAACCTCGGGGAAGATCAGTTTGGATTCCGTAGAAACACTGGAACACGTGAATACTGACCTTACGACTTATCTTAGAAGAAAGATTAAGGAAAGGCAAACCTACGTTTCTAGCATTTGTAGACTTAGAGAAAGCTTTTGACAATGTTGACTGGAATACTCTCTTTCAAATTCTAAAGGTGGCAGGGGTAAAATACAGGGAGCGAAAGGCTATTTACAATTTGTACAGAAACCAGATGGCAGTTATAAGAGTCGAGGGGCATGAAAGGGAAGCAGTGGTTGGGAAAGGAGTGAGACAGGGTTGTAGCCTCTCCCCGATGTTGTTCAATCTGTATATTGAGCAAGCAGTAAGGGAAACAAAAGAAAAATTCGGAGTAGGTATTAAAATTCATGGAGAAGAAATAAAAACTTTGAGGTTCGCCGATGACATTGTAATTCTGTCAGAGACAGCAAAGGACTTGGAAGAGCAGTTGAATGGAATGGACAGTGTCTTGAAAGGAGGATATAAGATGAACATCAACAAAAGCAAAACAAGGATAATGGAATGTAGTCTAATAAAGTCGGGTGATGCTGAGGGAATTAGATTAGGAAATGAGGCACTTAAAGTAGTAAAGGAGTTTTGCTATTTGGGGAGCAAAATAACTGATGATGGTCGAAGTAGAGAGGATATAAAATGTAGGCTGGCAATGGCAAGGAAAGCGTTTCTGAAGAAGAGAAATTTGTTAACATCGAGTATAGATTTAAGTGTCAGGAAGTCATTTCTGAAAGTATTTGTATGGAGTGTAGCCATGTATGGAAGTGAAACATGGACGATAAGTAGTTTGGACAAGAAGAGAATAGAAGCTTTCGAAATGTGGTGCTACAGAAGAATGCTGAAGATTAGATGGGTAGATCACATAACTAATGAGGAAGTATTGAATAGGATTGGGGAGAAGAGAAGTTTGTGGCACAACTTGACTAGAAGAAGGGATCGGTTGGTAGGACATGTTCTGAGGCATCAAGGGATCACCAATTTAGTATTGGAGGGCAGCGTGGAGGGTAAAAATCGTAGAGGGAGACGAAGAGATGAATACACTAAGCAGATTCAGAAGGATGTAGGTTGCAGTAGGTACTGGGAGATGAAGAAGCTTGCACAGGATAGAGTAGCATGGAGAGCTGCATCAAACCAGTCTCAGGACTGAAGACCACAACAACAACAACAGGGAGAATAGTGGGTAAAATATGGTTTAAATGTTTTCCCGTATCGATGATTAAATACTTAAATTCCTATGGTAAATTAATTCAAAACGGTAACAAGTACTATTATTGCATCATTTTTTGCCCTGCCAGCACTGCTTCTATTGACAGAATCTTCTCCATCTGCAGGCTTGGTTGGTCAAAGTAAAGAAATAATTTAGGAAAGAAAAGACCTGAGATTTTAGTAAAGATCATTAAATTTTGTACATTAAAACTAAATCTTATGTTAGGACCAGCAATCATTACGTTTTCACACTAGGTCAGCATTTTTTAGTAAACGTGACCATTATTCAGATGTGATTCTTATATTGCAAGAAACATTAAAATACTATATTATTAAAACAAATTCCTGTGACAAATAATGGTCTTCAATAAATTCAGTGCCTAGCTTTTTAATTTGTGTAAGGCTGCCTATGTAACATTTTGTATGTTAATTAAAATTTCATAATGAAATAAAACTGTAGTTGAGTTTTATTGCTTTTTTTATATTTATGGATTCTTTTTACCTGCGTTTTTTCTAAAGTTGCAACCACCCAGAGTGTGGTACGTCCACACATTGGCTAGCAGTTACATAAATTTTATTTCTGTAAAATACATGCCATTTGACATTGAATTCAATTCTGATATTGGGCGAGTGCTGACTTTCATCTATTAAGAAATGCAGCAGCTGTGGTAAAGCATAAAGACCATAACAAGATTTAACCTTCTGTTCACTGGAACGTATTTCTGGAGCTCTTGACAGGCTGCTGTTGAAATCTATTTATGTAATTGGGAACATTAGGCATGAATACCCGAAACTGGTTACACCTCTGAAACAAGCATTTTAAAAGTGTGCCTGATTCTGTTACTAAACAGCTGTGAAGATCATGAGAGGTGGTTGTTGTAGTTGTTTTATTCATCTGCAGGATATTGGACATGTCATGATACTACACTTCAAGAGCAATAAAAAAAAAGATGAGTCGTATATTCAGACATTTAGACACAGGTCTAGTTTGACAAAGGTGGAGCAGATAATCTTGATGACTTTATAGTAAAATCCGTCCAGGCTTGTGACTGCAGTAGTGTAGGGAAACCGAAATCAGGATCACCAGATGAAAATTGTTTATCCTTAGTGTACAATAAACATTGCAAAGTTTTTGTTCATATTCTAAAAGGCTTGCACTACTTTGTTCGTTTATTTCTCACTCCCAGATGCTAAACACACAGTTTCATAATGTATCACTACACAATCAGCTCACATCAAGACTACGGTAACTTTGGTTTTCAGTGATGAAGAAACAGAAGGAAGATGGGATTTTAATACCTGAAACCACAGCGAAAGAGTGTACATATGGGTTGTTGGTTTAATATTGAATAAGGCATTAACCCCACAATTTTAAAAGTAGGTTCAACTCCAAGGCCAACAATCCAACTTAAGGGTTTGCACTGTTCCCAAAATTAACATGAAAGCTGGAATTTCTTTTAACATGGCATGGTGAGTTTCTTGGGTCAACTGAACCTATAGACAAGAGCTGTCTGTATAGCTCTGTAATATAATGGTAATGTGCAGTTCGTCATTATACACGCCCAAACAGTAATAGAACATAACGCTGACAATAATTCTTTTGCATTGCAATTAGTTTCTGGAATGTTGATTTGTGACAGACTGATCCGTAGAATAGCCTGAGGTCTTGGTTACTTGGGAGCTGACAGTTTGGTTATGGGTTAGTGAATCCAGTGAACATGAGTAAAAGATATTAGATATGTTGACGAACCATTTTATAATGTGGTTCACTGTTTAAGTTACATTGAATGGTGACATTTTGGTTAATCTGACGAAGCAGCATTGAACACTTAAGTCATTCCAGATCCTTGCTGTGTCTTTGGCAATTTGAAACTCGTGGTTGTGCTCTAATAACCTCACTCTCATCATTCCCTTATTCCTTCTTCCCCAACTGAGGAACAATTTTAGTTAAAAATGAGAATAATGCTAATTTTTGCTACACAGTGGGAAAAGGTATGGAGGGTGCCTGTGGTACATACTGAGGTGAGGCAGAGCTTTTAGAGCTTTACCCAAGATTAGAGACGTGTCAATTTATTTAAACAGCTATCTAATTACTTAACTTGTGGAACACCTAAAATAACTTGGTTCAGCTACATTTGCGGTTCACATCATTGCATATCTTTGGGAGAGAAATCATTAAGTTAAAAACATTTTGTGTATTTTCATTCAACATTGTCAAAATAAATGATGTTCCGAGGCAACACATCTTTACAAAAGGAAATCTTCATTGTTTAAAAGTGTGCTGTAAGAATAATACATGTTACCCAAAATCATCCTGGAGACATGTTTAAGGTGTCAGACATTTTGAATCCTGTTGCAACAGAATGTGTATTTCCTCATGAAGCAAATTGTAAGTAACCTTCTACGATTCAAAAGGAACAGTGATGTATGTCTATGTCATTCATTATTCCACATTAAGGTTGTCTTTAGTGTATTTTCTCCATCACCAGAGTGGGCACCAAAAATGTTTGAAGTTTCCATTCTAGTTGTTTTTCCCTCACCACTTGTTAAGTTATCATTCGTGTAGTGACTCTAGATGTGCAGAATTGAATATTTTTTGTTTCTTTATGAAATTGAGACCGAGGCAATTAGCAGAAAACCATTCAATAAAACTGCTAAGAATATTATTTATCATTCTGTTGCTGAATTTATGTTTGGGTTACAATACTAATGTCATCTACAAAAGGAAATAATTTTGTTTGTTTATTTGAAGTCAAGGAATCTTATGCTCTGTAGATGTATAGGGCCAGTGACAAAATGTTAAATACATTTTCACATATCTCATTTGCAAACAATAAATGTTATTTAGTAATGGGAGCATTTGTCTTAAGTTTTATTGTAAGCAGTGAAATAGACTAAAATACACTTGAAAATTCAGCATGTGTATCATGTGCCAAATACAGCAGTGGCTACAATACAGAAATGCTATAAGACTCTGTGTATATTTTAATATACTAAAATATAGATGATACCATAGTAATATCTTAGTAGTCATGTTACATATGAGTATAAATGTATTATTTTTTTTAGAGCTCTATGAAACAGTGAATTCTACCTTAAGTGGAGGCAAGCATAAAAAGTAATTGTAAGCACTGTGTACACAGTATATTGAGGACTTAGGATAAGGCCAATAGTTAATGCAAGTTTGCCTTCAGATACTCACTGACAGAATAAAGAGTATGTTTCTTCAGCAAGTCTTTTAACTTGTTGCGAAGAGCTCAAGAGTGTGTGTGCTTTTTACAAAAGAAACTGTCTGTAAAATATGAATACAGGGGACTGGCAATATATATTAAGCTCTTTAAAAATGGGTTTGGTGCAGATTGTATTGATAACCCGCCCCCCCCCCCCCCCCGGCAATATATATTAAGCTCTTTAAAAATGGGTTTGGTGCAGATTGTATTGATAACCCCCCCCCCCCCCCCCCCCTCTCTCTCTCTCCCCAGAAAGGAATACGTAATTTTTGTTTGTGTTTATATCACATGATTACCCAAGAATTCTGAATTTATGGCAGAGACTGCCCAGCTTGCCATATGACTCTAGCTTCTGAAGCAACAATGAGTGATTAACAAGGTCAAAAGCCTTACTAAGGTCAGTGAAAACTCCAGAAGAAAATTTCTTTTGAGTAAAGGCTGTAAGAATTTGGTCAGTGAAACTGAAGAGTGCATCATTAACAGTCCTGTTTTTCCTAAATCCAGATTGGTGTTTGCTCAGTGATTTCATTCTATTTTATTTTTTTGAAATGCATTTATCTATTATATATGACTTTCTCAAATATATTAGATATAGCTGGGAGTATGGAAATAGGACGATAATTGTTACATCATATCTATCCCCCCTTATGAAGGCTAAAATTACCTTTGAGGTCTTTAGTACTTCTGGGGAATGGCCTCTGCTTATTGAGCTGTTGATCACATCACATTGTAGTGTGACAATTTCTGCAGATGTATCTTTTAATAAGTAATCTGAGATATCAACTCCACATGAAAATGATGATGTGACTGTTATGATGTTTAATACTTCTTCAATTACTGGAGTCAGGAAAATTCATCTGTCAGGCACTTGGAATATAGGTTTATGTGATACGGCTGGTACAGTGATTTCTGACACTAGATTATCAGCAGTCTATGAAAAATGCTAGTTAGTGCACTAATCTGTTTTGCATTAGAGATTTGTTGCCTTTATCTGGAAGTATTCGTGCGAAACCCATCTGGGTTTTGTTCCTATGCTACCACTGACAACTTACCAAACTGCTTTACTCATATTACTTGAGTTTACAATAAACTTGTGGTTAGAATTTTTCATTATACGCGACCTGCATGAGGATTTTTAATGCTTTTTTTAGAGTTTCTTTGGAAATTTGGATCACTGTTTGTCTTACTTTCTATGTAAAGTTTTTTTCTTTGTTGTAGCCTATGTGATCTACCCTTTGTATCCTTTTCTTTTCAGTTACATTTCTGTATGTTTTTTAAGGGAACAAACAGTGTTACAATAAAAGCACAGATCGTCAACAGATAATTTGTTTCATTTTCAATGTTTTTTTTTATGATTAATTACCAGGTATTGTGCTTTAGCTGGTGCTAAATTAACATTAAGCTCTTGGCATCTGCAATCTCTCTTCCATACGTGATTTTGGTAACAAGGGTTTATTTACGCCCATTTCTTTGAGGTTAAGTAAAAGATCCCATAGCCAGAAAGTCCATTGTGTAAGTTTTGTAAACTGAGTACAGGTATAAAGTAGTGTGTGGCATGTATTGAGCTGCAGGATGTGGGTGTTACTCTTGTAGACAACTTTACTATGTTAGACACAGAAAATTTATTCAGTAGGTTGTTTAAGTCAGTTGATTCATATGACTCAGGGGCAAAGTTTATATCAAAATCCCTAAATAATATAATTGTTTTGCTTTGTATAATGTAGAGGTTCATAACTCACTCAAACTCCTCTTGGAATATTGATAGAATACTGTCTGGTGTCATGCAAATAAAGACAAAGGGGTGTTTTTTTTTTCTCTTCTCCAGATGTTAAGAACTTAGTGTCTTGAACTGTTTTATACATTTTTCGTAAGTTCACAGAACTGGTACCTTCTTTTACTGATATCAAGTGACCACCACCCCTTTTGGATGTTCTGCAATAACACGAGCCAGTATTATAGTTTGTAATATGGTTTATGATACTCTTATTTCATCATCTTTAAGCCAGCATTCTGTAACACACATTATTTGTACATTTTTGAGTTCATTAAGATAGTACAGCTGGATTTCTCAGAGCTTATTTCTTATTGATTGTACATTCCAATAGAAAATACAGAGGGCTGTTAGTATTCACTTTACTTGCAGGTTGTGTAGCATTCGCTGTTTTAATAGTTTTTTTGTTACCACTACACTTTGTGCACATATAACTGTGGATGTTACCTGTTGCCTTAGTAGTTTGTTGGAGACATAGTCTAGTTTTCATTTAGCATTAACATAGCTGGTCTTGGCTTGTTTAATTTTCCCTTCACTAAAGTTGTACTGCATAAATAATTTTTTCCAAGATCATTTGAGGTGAAGTCCATGGCATATATGAAATCTTCTTCCAAAGCTATTTGCATCTACAATTACAATTCTATCATTATTGAATTGTTTGTAGATTTTAAAAAGGTAATGATTTGCACTTTTCGTATCTTGATTTACACAGGAAGGAATATCAACAACGTAGTGAAAGACAAATTGCTATTTACCATAAAGAAGATATATCAAGTTGCAGACAGGCACAATTCTAGAATGCCAACAGGTGCATCGTCAAGAGGTTGTTGGGGAAGGAAGTGGGGAAAGAAGGAGAGGAATGGGGAAAGATGGGTGGGTGCACTGGCAGAGTTTGGGAGACAAGAATGGGGAGGAGATGATAGGAGAGAGGTGCTGGAAACTGTTGGGTGGAGGGTGTGGGGACAGTATGTTAGGGTAGGTTGATGCTGGGATAGTTATGGGAGCGGAGAATGTTGTGGTGTGAGGATAACTCCCATCTGTACAGTTCAGAAAAGCCAGTGGTAGAGGGAAGGATCAATATGTCTTGGGTAGTGAAGCAGCCATTGAAATCAAGTGTGTTACGTGTAGTTGTGTGCTGTGCCAGAGGGTGGTGTACTTTTCCCTTGGCTGCAGTTTAGTGGTGGCCATGGCCTGGCGGACAGCTGGTTGGTAGTCACATTAGTGTAAAAAACTGTGCAATGATTGAAGCAGAGCTGGTAAATGATATGGCTGTCTTCACAGGTGGCCCATCCCCTGAAGGGGTAGGATAAACCTGTGACGAGACTGGAATAGTGTTGGGTGGGTGGATTGGACAGTTTTTGCACCTGTGTCTTCCACAGGGATATAATCCTTATGGCAAGAGGTTGGGATTGGGTGTGGCATGTGGCTGGCCTCAAATGATGTGGAGTTTGGGTGGCCCATAGAACACTACTTTAGGAGAGGTGGGAAGTATCTTGGGTAGGCTGTCCTTCATTTCAAGGAACGGTGATAGGTAATTGAAGCTCTGGCGAAGGATTTACATAGGATTCATTCATAAGGTTGTAATTTTCTGTTCATTATACGTTAGACCCTAGACCGTTTACATACCCGAGAAACAATGATGGACCTAAAATCGAGCCTTGTGGAACTCCGCAAGTGATTTTTCCTCCTTTCAGAAGAATATCCCTCGCTTACATTGGTTGAATCATTGAGTACAACTTTTTACATTCTTTTTGTTGGATATGACATTATCCATTGGTTTGTTATTCCAGGGGCAGATGTGGACTCTGACTACAATCTATTGGTTATGAACTGTAGATTAAAACTGAAGAAACTGCAAAAAGGTGGGAATTTAAGGAGATGAGACCTGGATAAATTGAAAGAACCAGAGGTTGTAGAGAGTTTCAGGGAGAGCATTAGGAAATGATTGACAAGAATGGGGAAAAGAAATACAGTAGAAGAAGAGTGGGTAGCTTTGAGAAATGAAATAGTGAAAGCAGCAGAGGATCAAGTAGGTAAAAAGATGAGCGCTGATAGAAATCCTTGGGTAACAGAAGAGATATTGAATTTAATTGAGGAAAGGAGAAAATACAAAAATGCAGTAAATGAATCAGGGAAAAAGGAATACAAACGTCTCAAAAATGAGATTGACAGAAAGTGCAAAATGGCTAAGCAGGGATGGCTAGAGGACAAATGTAAGGATGTAGAGGCTTATCTCACTAGGGGTAAGATAGATACTGCCTACAGGAAAATTAAAGAGACCTTTGGAGATAAGAGAACCACTTGTATGAATATCAAGAGCTCAGATGGAAACCCAGTTCTAAGCAAAGAAGGGAAAGCAGAAAGGTGGAAGGAGTATATAGAGGGTCTATACAAGGGCGATGTACTTGAGGACAATATTATGCAAATGGAAGAGGATGTAGATGAAGATGAAATGGGAGATACGATACTGCGTGAAGAGTTTGACAGAGCACTGAAAGACCTGAGTCGAAACAAGGCCCCCGGAGTAGACAACATTCCATTGGAACTACTGACTGCCTTGGGAGAGCCAGTCCTGACAAAATTCTACCATCTGGTGAGCAAGATGTATGAAACAGGCGAAATACCCTCAGACTTCAAGAAGAATATAATAATTCCAATCCCAAAGAAAGCAGATGTTGACAGATGTGAAAATTACCGAACAATCAGTTTAATAAGCCACAGCCGCAAAATACTAACACGAATTCTTTACAGACGAATGGAAAAACTAGTAGAAGCCGACCTCGGGGAAGATCAGTTTGGATTCCGTAGAAATACTGGATCACGTGAGGCAATATTGACCTTACGACTTATCTTAGAAGAAAGATTAAGGAAAGGCAAACCTACGTTTCTAGCATTTGTAGACTTAGAGAGAAAGCTTTTGACAATGTTAACTGGAATACTCTCTTTCAAATTCTAAAGGTGGCAGGGGTAAAATACAGGGAGCGAAAGGCTATTTACAATTTTTACAGAAACCAGATGGCAGTTATAAGAGTAGAGGGACATGAAAGGGAAGCAGTGGTTGGGAAGGGAGTGAGACAGGGTTGTAGCCTCTCCCCGATGTTATCCAATCTGTATATTGAGCAAGCAGTAAAGGAAATAAAAGAAAAATTCGGAGTAGGTATTAAAATCCATGGAGAAGAAATAAAAACTTTGAGGTTCGCCGATGACATTGTAATTCTGTCAGAGAGAGCAAAGGAGTTGGAAGAGCAGTTGAATGGAATGGACTGTGTCTTGAAAGGAAGATATAAGATGAACATCAACAAAAGCAAAACGAGGATAATGGAATGTAGTCGAATTAAGTCGGGTGATGCTGAGGGAATTAGATTAGGAAATGAGACACTTAAAGTAATAAAGGAGTTTTGCTATTTGGGGAGCAAAATAACTGATGATGGTCGAAGTAGAGAGGATATAAAATGTAGACTGGCAATGGCAAGGAAAGCGTTTCTGAAGAAGAGAAATTTGTTAACATCGAGTATAGATTTAAGTGTCAGGAAGTCATTTATGAAAGTATTTGTATGGAGTGTAGCCATGTATGGAAGTCAAACATGGACGATAACTAGTTTGGACAAGAAGAGAATAGAAGCTTTCGATATGTGGTGCTACAGAAGAATGCTGAAGATTAGATGGGTAGATCACATAACTAATGAGGAAGTATTGAATAGGATTGGGGAGAAGAGAAGTTTGTGGCACAACTTGACCGGAAGAAGGGATCGGTTGGTAGGACATGTTCTGAGGCATCAAGGGATCACCAATTTAGTATTGGAGGGTAGCGTGGAGGGTAAAAATCGTAGAGGGAGACGAAGAGATGAATACACTAAGAAGATTCAGAAGGATGTAGGTTGCAGTAGGTATTGGGGGATTAAGAAGCTTGCACAGGATCTGCATCAAACCAGTCTGAGGACTGAAGACCACAACAACAACAACAAAGTTTTTTCAATATATTGCTTTGATTTTTCTCTTGAAGTGCTTGTCCCTAAACTTTCTACTATGTTTAAGAAATGAATATTAAACATACATGATACCTAAGACTTATTATTTATAACACTTCTATATAAATCAGTTGTGATGTTACCCTGTTCTGTGGCCTGTTGTCCGCTCTTTTGTTTCACTAGACTTAAGGCTGTTGTCAGAATTACTGAGTTCTGACGTAATGTGCATGTTTTTTGATTTTTTAATAACTTTTGTTAGAAATTTTGAGCAGTTTTTATAATGTGCAACTACTGCAGTATGTTAACTTTTTCTTGCCAACAAATAAAATTCCCTTTTCCTTTCACAAGATGCTTAATCCCTCTAGTGAGGTATGTTCCTTTACATGGACATTTGACGTTCTTTCTCATATGCTTATGACAGAAGCTCTTTTCAAAAATGATATGAATTAATCATGTAGTAGATTAAATTTTACGTCAGCATTTGGTTCGCTATAAATTTCATTGCAGTTCATCTCTTGTAAACTGTTCTTAAAAAATTTGTTGTGGAGGAATCATTAATTAGTTTAACTGATTGTTAACTGATTTCCAGTGAGGAGAATATACTGCAAGCCACTCTCCTATTTATCTGCATTAACTGTGCAGCATGATCAGAGACAGTACTTTTTACTGAGCATATAGTTATTTTCTTGCTTTGAGCTTCATCAAAGAAAAAAATATTTATTAGAGTCCTGATATCTGCAAAACCAAGAATTGCAATATCCTGTTGCAAGCTTTAGCAATAGCAGAACAAATATATATCATCAGCACAGTCTCTCGAATGACCAGCCAAGAGTTCTCAAACCAGGAATCCCTCTGCATAGAATGCTGTAAGTTATCCTGCCTACAGTGCCACATATGCTGGTCCGTGATCTGGGATGCAGCAACTTTGGTCAATCTGGTAGCTTCTGTATAATGTAACACTTACATACTCTGCATTAAATTGAATAACTGTTTGAATTTAATTGTGGTCTACATGCACCCGTATTGTGGTATGCAAGGACCTATTTGCGAACTTCATTGTCATAGGCATTACTAACAAAAAATGAGACTAAAATTAAATCTCCAGCCACAAACAACGCTTGGTTCTAATAATTTCAAACTCTATAACTGCCAATACCAAAATAACCCGCTAACTAACCACCTCAAACTTTTCCTGTATTATTCTTACAAACAGCACTCATGGAGTCGAATAAATCACTAATATCTCTCACAGACAATTTATAAACTATAAACATCCCACACTAGAGAGTGCCACCACATACTGAAACACGCTCTCTTCAAACTAAAATCACTTCTAAATATGCTGTGCCACCATGATGTCGCATATTGGAAGACAGTTACATCATGAAACAAAGCAAATGGGTGATAATGCAAATTTCAGTTGACCTCTACTGTTTTATCCACCCATATGGGAAAATTAGTTACTGAGCTCAGATTTTAAGATTCAGGTAAGGTTTCCAGATCATTTTTCCTCTCATAATCCTTTAGAAATACTACAATGAAGTCATCACATACTATTAACTGCGTGCCACTGTCTGACAAGGTAGTATACAGGGTGTTCATTTTAATTGAAGACACTGAAATATCTTGAAAACGATACACTGGATCAAAAAAAGTTACCCAACGATACCACACTCGACCTGCCACCCCACCCTGCGCATGGGTGGCAACTTTGAAATCCTCAGTGGGAAACCCCCCCCCACCCCTCCCCCCTTTTTTTTTGCAGGTTTTCATTCTATGGTAAAACCTACATACATTTTGTATGAAGCAATTTCTTTGTTTTCCAACAGGTGGTGCTGTAATCAGAGGTATAGAAATGAGTACACAATCGTAATGTGTGACATGCTGCTCAATGGCAGGTGAGACCCCAACTCCGTCTATGAGGGTGGGACAGGCCAGGATTTCATAACTTCCAATTGGAAACCCCATTTGCAACTTTGCATTCCTGAGACATATCGAACAGGGGACTACCCGAAGCGCCACTGTGTCCTCGGTGCAAACTACACTCTATCATAACAGGCAGCACACTGCGACCGAGGCTCACATGTCGTGTAGACGTAGAACAGATAGCAGCTCTAAACAATACAATACTTGTGCAGTGTTTATGCCTGCACCCCTACCAATCATTTGGAGAACAGATGTGCAAGTGGACGATGAATGTTGCAACCACAGAAGAAAAAATTGAAAAGATCTTGAGTTAAGGAGAATGTTGGAGAAATTTTGAGGCTGCTGTTGCATTGTACATAGAGCATTATCTAGAGCAAGTTCACTCTCATTTGTTCTTTTACAAAGTTGTGAACAGCTTTATGTATGATGGCAGCATACAGACCAGCAAAAGGAATCGAAGCAAACATGTTACAGGAGAACCTAAGGAAATAGCTGTACTTGTGACAGTGCACCACAACCCATGGATAAGTGCCTGGCAATTATACTGCGATTCTAGTATGGCTGTAGGTAGGAATGTCACAATATTGCCTATGTCATGAGTGTCATCCGTACAACGTGTCAGCGCATCAAGAATTTCATGGTACTGGTTTCCATAACAGGGCAGTGTTTTATGAATCGGCCTGTCAACAAATGCTAATGACCTCCACGTTCTTTGCCAAGGTACTATTGTCCGATGAGTCTACATTCACAAACTGTAGTAGCATTAATCAGCTTAATATGCATTAGTGGAGTGTAGACAACCCCCAACTGGTTACGGCAAATTGATCAATGTCCTTGTTCAGTTACGTATGGTATGGCATTATGGGGAACAAACTCATTGGTCCACATTTTATGGACAACATGTTGAATGAATGCAAGTATTGGACATTTTTGGAACAGGAACTTCCTGCACTATTGCAGGATGGTGCCCTGGACATTTGACAACGTATGTGGTTTCAGTATGATGGTTGCCCAGCATGTTACACAAATGAAGCATGGGAGGTATTAGACCACATTTACATTGTTCGATGGATCAGCAGAGGTGGCCCTATTAATTGGCTTGCTAGGTTGCCAGATTTGATGTCGCCAGATTTCTTTCTGTGGGGATAGTTAAAAGATAAGGTGTACCAGCAAGTGCCAAAAGGCTGTGAAGGTATAGTTGACCACATGAGAAATGCCTGTGCTGACATTCCTGCAGATGTGCGTTTGTCCTGTGTACAGTCATTTGAAAAGCGGACCACTAAGTGTACTAAAGTTGGCGGTCCTATATTTGAGCACTTACTTTAATTGGAAAAGTAGAGTAGAATCTGCCTCGAACCACAGCCACAGTGGTGGGTTGAGTAGTGTCCTGTATAATATGTTGGAGAAATACAATGTTGTGGATGGGGTTTCCAATTAGAAGTCATAAAATCCTGGCCTTTCCCACTCCTGAGGCACGGTGGTGGGGTCCCATGTGCCATTTGATATTCAAGGGCTGTTGTGTAGGTGTCATAAATTACTATTGTATACCCACTGTATTACTCCAATTAAAGCACCGCCTGTGGCAAAATGGAGAAAATGCTTCATACAAAACGTATGTGGATTTTGCCGTAGAATCATAATCAACAATAAAATTGGGGCTTCCAATTGAAGACTTCAAAGTTATCCCCCACCACCCACACTCAGGGTGGGGTGGGGGATTGAGTGTGATGTCATTGGATGTCTCCCTCCGAGACAAACAAATAGGAATTACAACTTTTTTAGCCAATATGTAGTTTTACAGCAATTTTAGTGTCTTCAGTCACAACAAACATCCTGTGTAAAGGAACCCACATGGCTCATAAATAGTTAAAAATTTCCGGTGGGGATGTATGCGTAGGTATAGATAAAAGTAAGCCCTCTTTCAGTATTAACTCACAAGCAAACACTGGTGCTGGTGGTAATGGTGGTGCGGTCACAGTTTGTAACAGCACTGGCTGTGTCTCGGATGAGAACCAAGGAGTACTGGTAGTCTGTGGGGATGGCCTGAAAACATGGCTGCCAAAAGAGATGGGACTGGAAGTTCGTTGCACTGGCTCGAAGAATGGAGTTGACTCGTTGACTCTTGTATATGTTGTGGTCACAAGTGGTTTCCATGATGGATCGGGTGCTCCTGCGTGACCACAACAAGGGACATTTGACACCCTTGTGCCCGAGAATAATGTCTGACATCCAACACAGCTTCTGGCTGAAAATGCAAACCTACTTGGCTGCACCCTGCTGGTAGTTAGATGTGTAACTAGGTTTAGTATTCCATGGAACAAGCTTGAGCAAATCAAGGAACACATACAGCCTGCACCCATGCAGTACTTCAGGAAGGCTTCATCTGTTGACTAGGGTGGTGCAACAGGTGGCGAGAAACACTGGTGAAGCCTCGTCAGTGGCTGCTGATGCCGGTGTCTTCCCCAATTGTGGCTTGAGGGCCTGACCATCTGCTCTTCTTCAGAGTTTGATGCTGAGTAGAAAGGGTTGGTGATGAGGTGCTGTATGCCATTGTGTTGGCAGAATACCTCAGATTCTGCTGAAACAAAGTGATGTCCATTGTCAGATATTAAGGTGTGCCAGGCCGCCTCTGTGGTGAAAATGATAGCGTTCTCAGTTACGCCATCTATCCCAGATTACTAAATGTGGTGCTTAGCTAATGCTTTCATCCTCGCCATCACCCAACAGGAAGTATGTAGCATCTGAACGATGCAGCCACGGAGTGGAGGTGGAACAATCAAGCAACATTCAGCATCCTCTGTATACCATAATACTGTTCTCTGAACAACATTCATCCTATGTTTCACAGCAAAGTAATTGTCTAACTCTTGGTCTGATCCACCTGGGAGACACTGTGGTCAATCACTTTACTCTGTTGATACAACTCTCGTATTGGTATGTTCCAAAAGGTTTATTTAGTACCAGGACTTTGTACATGACTGTTGTAACTGTAAGTTTACATCCTTCAAATCAGTGTTGTAATGACCCCCAATTCCTGTAACCTGTTTAACTCGGTCTTCACTGCATCATGCATTGTGAATGGAACCAGCCATATGTGACAAAATTTAGTCACAGTGGTCTGCTTGAATGAAATATGCAACTCAACAATGGTTGGAATGACTGCTTATAGTTCCCTAACAACAATCCAGGAATGGTACCAAAGTGGATACCAGATTCAACTCATCCAGTACTTGGAAAACAAATGCAGCAAATGCATCTAAGCCAAAAATATTTACAGCTTTGGCAAGCTTATGACCAACAAAATGATTTGCCCATGCAGTCATTTGCCCTTGCAAAGGGACTTTTTGCCAGATATATGCAATAACCTACTGCTGCAGTGGCTGCAGACAGAAAGCTCAAATACTGGTAGGATTCCTAATTAATCTGAGAAACTACAGTGTCCTATCCACCTGGAATTGACCCATGGTATCGTTGATATCCAACTCAATCAGGAGTTTATTAGGTCCTTGGCCTGGTTTTGCTGGAGCTAGAGTTAAAGCAAACACCAACATTTGGTCAGATTTTGTTATCCTCAGTGTATTGGTGAAGACTGGCACATTGGCTCACAGCACTGTTTACCTGCCCAAGTACACTCCTGATAAGTGCCCTCACTTGCGACAGGCCCAACGTGTTGAAAAAATGTGGACACAGGCAATGCTTGTGGTGCATCCAACAGTCTGGACAAGACTTGAGCATCAACTGGGCGAATCTGATGCTGTGGAGGTAATTTCCTTATTATCTAAAGAACATGGTCTACATGAAGATGCCCAGCAAGCTTGCATCTGTGTAGTAAGTCTATTGAAGTCTACTTGGGAGCAAAAAATATTTCCTTGATTCATAGCGGACTAACTTGTCAGTTCACAGTGGAGTGCTGAGCTATTTGCCAATTATCATGAAACACATTTTGAGCTGCTGCAGACACCTCAAACATTTTGCCAATATTTGCAGTCCTATTTAATTCAGGGACTGACAATTCCAAATCTCTGGAGTGCTCCTCTTTGTCTGACGCTAATGCAGCAGCCATGTCTTTGATCAAAGGATCAGCCTATGATACCACACAGTTCGCATATACAAAGTTGCATTTATGGGCAAAGCCCAGAAAATCCACCGTACAAGACTGATCACAACGTTTCCTGCATTGGTTAACTGCACATCAGGAAAGCATCCTTGTTCAAAAGATTGATTAATTGTTTTAGTTGGTGGAGGTGCTATTATGTGGTACACTGCTTTAATCACTTTAGTTGCTATCCCATACCACCCAGCTGAGTTTTTATTTTTTAATGATATGATATTTTCTATGTGCTATATTGAGACTTTTTTAAAATCTGTGAGATACTCAGCTCCTTGCTGGAGTCCAAAGGAGTTTACTTTACTCTGATACTCTACTATATCAACATCTGACTTTGCCACCTTTATGAAGAATTCATTTAAACACTACGGTATTTGAGCTGGATTTACAATAAGGCTATCATTTACTTTAATCCTAGATATTTTGTTTCTATTAATTCCAACACCTAACTCTGATTTGACAACAGACCATACTGCCTTTGTTTTACTTTTATGTTGTGAAATGAACTTATTGTTTGGGTGCTTTCATGACTGTTTTGAAGGTAGATTTATAATGTCTAACATATTCAGTAAAATATCTGTTTTTATTATATTTCAGTTCATTATGTAGTTGCCTCTCCCCAGCTCTAGAAATTTTTATACCCTGAGTTATCCATTTAAATTTACCAGTGATTTTGTTGCATGTGGTTCTATGTGGTAAAGTTTCATTAAACACCCTAAGAAAACTGCTTAAAAATTTGTTAAAGTTACTTCTACTTGAAATACAGCTGTCATAAAGCCATTCAACGTCTCTTAACTTATTTCTAAATACAGTGAAATTTTTTCATTGAAGTTCCTTTTCATAGAGCTTCTGTCACATGGAATTTCTTTGTTAATTTTTGGTAGTTCAGTGAATAATGTAGAGTGGTCGGAGATTCCTAGATCCAAGCAAAATTTATGGACATTTTCAAACACATAGTTGGTTAGGATATTATCAATACAGGTGGCTGACTATGCATTTACCCTAGTGGCTTGCGTAAAGTTTACTTTGAAGCCAAACCTTTTTACTATGTCAGTGAATTTGGACTCATAATTGCTTTCACCTAGGATATTAATGTTGAAGTCGGCAGCTATTATAATCATTTTTCCTTTTCCTTATTTAGATTTTCAAGGAGGCACTGAAATTTGGCCAGAAAAGCTTCAATTGTAGCTTTCTCTGGTACTCTGTAAATAGAAACTACTGTGATATTTAGGTCCCTTAACTTGATATAGCAGCTCTCAAATATACTATCTTCATTCAAATTATTAAAACTATTTCTTATTACATATTTTATATCAGAATGAGTAAGTATGCAAGAGCCTCCATGTGATTTCTCACGTCTAAAAAAAGCTGTTTGCTACTTCAAAATTTTCGATTTTGTTAAAAATTTTAATATTATCAGATGAAAGCCAATGTTCATTGAGGCAAATAACTTTGATATTTTTACACTCAGAAATAATAATTTGTAATTCATCCATTTTATGACTTTTGTTTTGAAAGTCAGTACTTAGACCATTTATATTCCAGTACATTATGAGGGAACATTCTTTCTTATTTATGATTTCAAGCAGTATTTTCTTTCTTGGGTTATCATTTCGGTCTTGCCGTTTTAGTTACGAAACACTGTTTCTAATCCCCATCATTCCTTATAAGTTTCCCCCATTATTCAGAATTTTTCAAGTTTCAGCAAACATTTAAGAATTTTTGATCCTATTCTGTTTAAATAAAGACCATACTTACCCAGTCATTTATTGCTTAAGAACTTATTTGGATTTACATACACGGCTCCCATGTTGTTACCATTTTTATACAATAACCACAGGGATCTATGATGGTGGACCCCTGTACATCTTCTGTGAGTAGCTCAGCCAACCCATCTTTACATTTCGTATTCAGGTGTAGAGCAGAGTACAAAAGTTGCTGTTCTCTCATTGTCTGTACTGTTTATCATCCAGGCTAGGCTACGCTTCTGACAAATACTTTCTAACACTTAAATTTATTTTCAATGCTAACAAATTCCTAATTTTCACATATACAGTGTTGAGTGTTTTAACTTCCTAAATATAATTCCCTTGGCATCACCTGATTTAATTTGACTTAAATTCATTGCCCTTCTTTTAGCTTTTGTAATGTTCATCTTATAACCTCTTTTCAAGATGATATCCATTCTCTTCAACTGTTTTTGAAAGTCCTTTGCACTTTCTGACAGAATTACAATGTTATTTACAGATCTTAAAACTTGTCCCTGATTTTTAATTTCCTTTCCAAATTTTTCTTCTCGATTATATTCAGATAACCACTAAAGCTTTCTATAAATGATAACTGTGAAATTATCTGCTGAACTGGAGAAGATACTTTAATCTACATGTGCCAAATTATTGCAGTCAACGAAGTTTGAAAAATTATTACAATTGGTTTTTCCCCAGTTTGATCTCATGCAACATGGAGATGATGGTCAACATAGCCTTGAAATTTAAACTTTGTATTGTGCATATGATCCAGATACCTGCTGTAGATGGCCACTAGTAGCAGTTTTAAGTTGCACTAAATTTGGGTGAAAATATCACAGAGCTTACATGAAATTTTGCAACTCTCATGTTATCCCTTGTATGCTAAAAATCTTGAGGTTTTTTGTATCTCAGACTCAAATTTTCTGTAGTTTGACTTCATTTTTAGGGAACTAAAGTGTGTCCACTTATTGTGCAATTACCATACCTTTAAATGTGCAGAGTAACACAAGTTCCTCACCAGTAAACATGATAAACTGTGAAGGCGCTGTGTCATGTGAACTAGTTGTTGAATGAGTTATGTAATATGCTGTTATCTTGCAGTGCACTGAATCCAGTGGCTATTCACAAGCTCCAGCAACCAGCTGCTGGTGCGGTGGATTTTCCAGCATTGCTAGGAGCAGCACATTTGACATATAATAAAAGATGGCGCCAAAGCTGGAGAATGTGACATTCTTTAATGGGCATAAAATGCCTATTGTTGGGCTAGGAACATTTCAGGTGAGGTGACTGAAGTTTGTTTTGAAACTCATTGCTGCAAGAGAGAAGTTCCAGTAAAATAGAAGCTTTTTGATGGGTTGTCTTTGAGGTATAAAATTTCAGTAAATGTTTGTTTGAAACTCGAGTATACCAAGATTTGTCAGTCCTTATTTATGATTTATTCTCTGTAGAAAATTAGAGTATTTGTTTTGAGTTGTTAATATATGACATGCCATAAGTTACGGAACAATTACAAAAATACATTATATCCCAGTTACCTATAAATAATATAATACAAATGGGGGGATAATCTAATCCTCTTTTCTTTAATACTAAAAAACACTTATTTAGAAGAATTTTTCTGTGTCTTGTAAGTAAAAGAAGTGCAACATGATAGGTTCAGTTTGTCATAATTCTTGTTGTGACTTATTTTAGGTTGTTTTAGTTATAACTGTTTTTAGGTTTCCTTCAGATTAGTTATGGATAAGATTAAATTTTGTGGAATTAATGTTGTTATGCAATCGATATGATGCCAGTTTCCATAGCTATTGGCTGAATGCAGTGTGAAGTAAGTTACCTATGAGCAAAAAGCTAAATGAGTTTTGCAGAATATTGAGATACTTATTACATGTAATAAATTATCTGTTGTAGTATTCAATTGTTATGTTTAGCAAGCACTATACTGATTTCTTCACTTTCATTCTGAAATGATGGGTGAACTAGCTTTTATAGGTTGTAGCATAAACAGTGACCCTTCTGAACGTTATATTCATGCATAGCATCAATAGAGTTATTTACTCACAAAATTTATCAACAGTTCATTGAATTTTGACAGTAATAGAGATATCCAACTGTGTGAAACTAGAAGTAAAACTTATCTACTCTTTCTTCTAGTGTATCTAACTTGGGCACGGGAAGGAGTGCAGTGCTCAACTATAAAGCCAATTGATAATCTGCGCACTAAAATAAAAATCTGACAGTTGGCAGAACTGTTTTAAAATGCTGCTGTATTACTTGTCAGAGGGTACCCAGTACCACTACTAGTCATTTCCTTTCCTGTTCCACACACAAATAGAGCGGGGGAAAAAGACTGTCTGTATACCTCCATATGAGCCCTAATTTCTTGTATCTTATCTGTGTGGTCCTTACGTTGCCAGCAGTGGAATTGTTCTGCAGTCAGCTTCAAATACTGCTTCTCTAAATTTTTTCAATAGTATTCCTCTACAAGAACTTTGCCTTACCTCTAGGGATTCCCATTTGAGTTCCTGAAGTATCTCTGTAACATTTCCATGTTGCTTGAACCTACCAGTAACAAATTTAGCAGTCTGCCTCTGAATTGCTTCGATGTCTTCCTTTAATCCCCTGACCTGGTATGGTTCCCATCACTCAAGCAGTACTCAAGAGTAAGTCACACTAACATCCTATATGTGGTCTGATTTATGGATGAATCACACTTCCCAAACTTTCCCAATAAACCAAAGTCAGCCATTCACCATCCCTATCGCATTCCTCACATACTGCAGAAAGCTGATGTTAGGGATATTGATCTGTAATTTTCAGGTCCATTCTTTTGCCCTTCTTATACACAGGAGTCACTTGCACTTTTTTCCAGTCGCTTAGGACTTTGCACTGTGCGAGAGATTTGTGATAAATGCAAGTTAGGTAAGGGGCCAGTGCTGTAGAGTACTGTTTGTAAAACCATTTTGGGATTCCATCCGGACCTGGCAACTGACTTGTTTTCAGCTTATTACTTATGCTTGTTACTATGTCATCAATATGGGTGTCTGTTCAGTGGTCAAATGATGGTATGTTTGCATGACTCTCCTGTGTTAACGATTTGTTAAATATGAAAAATAAAACTTTGGCATTTATTTTGCTATCTTCAACTGCCACCCAGACTGTTAAATGAGTGACTGGAGGGAAGCTCAAGACCCACTTAGCAATTTTACATAGGACTTAATTTTTCTTGGGTTCTCTGCCAGATCTTTTGTTAAGGTATGGCCATGGTGGTTATAGTATGTTATGCATATAGATCTTTTCACAGGCACATGAATCTTACTAACCTTTGCTTGTTGTTATTCACATGTTCTCTTTTGAACCAAGAGTGCAACAGCCTCTGCTTCCTCAGCATTTTCCAAATTTCATTGTTAAACCATGGCAGGTCTTTCTGTCCTTAATCCACTTACAAGGCACATAATTCACCTGACCACAATTTACAATATGCATAATTCCTCTATGTCCATCTTATTGGATATAGGTGGTGTCAATTCGTTGTCTTGAGTGAGGTGCTAACAATTGCTCATCTGCTCTTTTTAGCAGAAACACTCTTCTAGCCTTCTTGACTGATTTATTAATTTTCATAATCATAGTTGCTATAATAAAATTATGATCACCAACCCTGTCTCTATAATGATATTGTCAATACGTTCAGGCCTATTTGTAGCTACGACATCTAAGATACACTCCTGGAAATTGAAATAAGAACACCGTGAATTCATTGTCCCAGGAAGGGGAAACTTTATTGACACATTCCTGGGGTCAGATACATCACATGATCACACTGACAGAACCACAGGCACATAGACACAGGCAACAGAGCATGCACAATGTCGGCACTAGTACAGTGTATATCCACCTTTCGCAGCAATGCAGGCTGCTATTCTCCCATGGAGACGATCGTAGAGATGCTGGATGTAGTCCTGTGGAACGGCTTGCCATGCCATTTCCACCTGGCGCCTCAGTTGGACCAGCGTTCGTGCTGGACGTGCAGACCGCGTGAGACGACGCTTCATCCAGTTCCAAACATGCTCAATGGGGGACAGATCCGGAGATCTTGCTGGCCAGGGTAGTTGACTTACACCTTCTAGAGCACGTTGGGTGGCACGGGATACATGCGGACGTGCATTGTCCTGTTGGAACAACAAGTTCCCTTGCCGGTCTAGGAATGGTAGAACGATGGGTTCGATGACGGTTTGGATGTACCGTGCACTATTCAGTGTCCCCTCGACGATCACCAGTGGTGTACGACCAGTGTAGGAGATCGCTCCCCACACCATGATGCCGGGTGTTGGCCCTGTGTGCCTCGGTCGTATGGAGTCCTGATTGTGGCACTCACCTGCACGGCGCCAAACACGCATACGACCATCATTGGCACCAAGGCAGAAGCGACTCTCATCGCTGAAGACGACACGTCTCCATTCGTCCCTCCATTCACGCCTGTCGCGACACCACTGGAGGCGGGCTGCACGATGTTGGGGCGTGAGCGGAAGACGGCCTAACGGTGTGCGGGACCGTAGCCCAGCTTCATGGAGACAGTTGCGAATGGTCCTCGCCGATACCCCAGGAGCAACAGTGTCCCTAATTTGCTGGGAAGTGGCGGTGCGGTCCCCTACGGCACTGCGTAGGATCCTACGGTCTTGGCGTGCATCCGTGCGTCGCTGCGGTCCGGTCCCAGGTCGACGGGCACGTGCACCTTCCGCTGACCACTGGCGACAACATCGACGCACTGTGGAGACCTCACGCCCCACGTGTTGAGCAATTCGGCGGTACGTCCACCCGGCCTCCCGCATGCCCACTATACGCCCTCGCTCAAAGTCCGTCAACTGCACATACGGTTCACGTCCACGCTGTCGCGGCATGCTACCAGTGTTAAAGACTGCGATGGAGCTCCGTATGCCACGGCAAACTGGCTGACACTGACGGCGGCGGTGCACAAATGCTGCGCAGCTAGCGCCATTCGACGGCCAACACCGCGGTTCCTGGTGTGTCCGCTGTGCCGTGCGTGTGATCATTGCTTGTACAGCCCTCTCGCAGTGTCCGGAGCAAGTATGGTGGGTCTGACACACCGGTGTCAATGTGTTCTTTTTTCCATTTCCAGGAGTGTATTTTCATTGTGTGTGGGCTGCCAAACTGGCTGCTAAAGACAGTTTTTAGAAAATTTGTTGAAAGTGCTTCACATGATTGTACTCTCCACAGTAAATCCATAGATATCTCAGTCTGCACTCACACCTGCAGCTATTGTAGTATTACTTACAAACACCTCAAGACTTTCTTCAAATGTCTTTAGAACTGCCACATTGGAATCAGGTGGCCAGTAAAAACATCCAACAATTAACTTGGTTTTACCTAGACCTGTTATATGAGGCCAGTTGACTTCACTGTCAGCTCAACTTCAACCTCAAGAGAGAGAATATTTTTGTCAACTGCAATGAAAAGTTCGCCTCCTGTGGCCTCTAATCTGTTTTCCAATATTCGTTCCATGACTCGCTAAATATCTCAGAGCATTCCACTTTGGGTTTCAGCTTACTATCTGCGGAAGTGATGGAAACTTGGTGTGCTTGCTCACGAGACTTCAAATAATACGTATGTAATGTTTCACGTTCATAGCATTGTTTTCGGCTGAGAAAAAAGTGCATTACTTTCTGGGCAACCCTCATTCTTCAGCATCCAACATTGTTCCACATTGATTATTGTAGATGATTATCTTCACCTTCAGTCTACTTTTCATTATTACTGAATTGTGATCCAAGTGTATATCTGCTCCTTGGTACACCCTACAATCCAATGTATCTGGTTTTGTAATCTCTGACCATGATGTAATGCAGCTGGAATTTTCTTTCTTGTGAGTTTTGAACTGCATGTTCACCATTAGTACTTCAAATTTATTGCAGAACTCAATTACTCTTTCTCCTCTCTCGTACCTATTTCCAATCCCATATTCTCCTGCAACTCTTTTCAGCCTTGGGAATTAAAAGGTGTCACGAGGAGCCATGTCCGGTGAACGGGGTAGCTGAGGCAACATAACTGTTTTGTTTTTTTTTGCGAAAAAGTCATGAACAAGCATTGAAGTGTGAGTGGGAGCCTTATTGTGACGCAATTTCCATGAATGGTTTTGCCACATTTCTGGTTGTTTTCTTCAAATTTATTGCTGCAAATGGCACATAACTTCCTAGTAGTACTCCTTATTGATTGTACAACCATTAGGCAGGAACTCTTGATACATTATCCCATTATAATGGAAGAAAACAGAAGAACCTTCACATGTGATTGAACTTGTTGAATTTTTTTTTACCTTTGACCTTCTGGTAGTTGCCATTGGGACAATTGGGCATTCGTTTGGAAGTCATATCCCATTTTTCATCACCTGTTATAACCTCCTTTAGAAGTTATGGATCATTGTCGACTTTATTCTACAATTCCTGAGCAACGTCTACATGGTGTTGTGTTTGGTCAAAACTGAACATTTTTAGAGCAAACTTTCAAAATTTGCTGCTACACATTTCATGCCCCAAAAAAATTGCTTTGCATGAGCCAGAGGATATGCTGGTATCATCAGCAATCTCTCTGACAGTGATCCAGCAATTTTCCAGAACCTTTTTTTTTTCCATCAGTAATTGATGTGCTAGGATGTCCTGGGTGGTCATCATCTTCAGCATCTTCTTGACCCTCTTTGAAACGTTTATACCACTTGTAAACTCTTGTCTTACTCGTAGTTGACTTGCCAAAAGGTCCCATCAACACTTCGAATGTGATGCTGCAGTTTATTCTATTTTCAAAGCAAAATTTACTGCACATTCTTTGAGACATCTTTTTTGAAAGTAAAAATTTGCTGAGCACTCAAAAACCTTCTCAGTTGTCAACACTAAAATATATATTCAAAGCAGTTGAAAACGCAAACATACGTGTGCACCAACAAGATTTCAAAAAATGAAAATTTGATGTATAAAGCCTACAACATTCAAAAATTCCCATTACATTTTTTGATCATGCCTCATGTTTTGGACTAAATTCAGTAGCAGTTCATAACCACACACTCATAATTATCTCCCAAAAGGCTCATTTGCAGGATTTTTTTGCTTTTATTATTGTATGCTGTCACCCGTGCCAGTTTACACTATTAATTATGGTACACTATATTGTATTACTTCAGAAATTTAGAAGAAAAGCAAAATGATTTTGAGTATCAAAGAAACAGTCTTTTATTATGCTGCAGAGACAAAGAAGAAGATATCTAACTAGGTGTATTTTTATTTATGGATCTATCAAATAATATCAGCTTAAAGAATGACCAATTCATAGTGCATGAAATCATTTTTTTTAACACAAGAACTGGTGTCATCGCACTGTTTTAAAGATACGACACTCTTTTGGTGTACTGTGAAACAACAAATGTTTGATCATCATGAAAGAAATGAAATTCGGCAATAGACAATTCATTATGGAATGTAACAATATTATAAAAAGAATAATTGGTGCTCACCATGTAGCAGGGACACTTGAGTTGCAGATAGGCCTCTTTGTGACTCAGTATCTCCACTATATAAAAAAATTAAATTGTAACTCCTTATACATCAAGATATGGTAACATACAATGAAGACATTAAGTAATGAAACGAGATGTCGCTGGAAAACTACCTAATATACTGCAGGTTTACAGGTTAACTATTCCATTTTTCACCATCCAATATTGGTGATAAATTATTTACCACACAACAGAAGGTCACTTTTATTTCAGCAATTTTTGCTGTATATAAGAACAGAGTTTTTGGAACAGTAGTACTAGAAAATGGGCATGTAACACAACATGTTGGTTGTGCAAAGTAAAATAAATCTCCAATTTTGGCTGACAACACTAAGTACAGAACAGGATACTGTTATATCCTAGCCAGTAATGCCACCCGAGCCCGCTGCCAAAAGGTTGGCAGCATCAAAGTCCGGACGCCGTCCGCATAAGCAGCGCCAGTGAGACAGGAAATCGCCGCAAGTCTGCGCGCGCCACTGCTGGCTTCTGGTTTCTTAAGCGCTGGAGTCGCGAGCGCTAGGACAGTTCTGTATTCGCCGCTCAGTTGTATACTCGCCACCGAATTGTGTACTTGCTAGTCAGTTGTGTGTTCATCGCAGCAGAGTTGTTGTTTGTCGTCAGCCGACGTTGACCTAGCCGCTCTGACTCGAACTAGACAGATTTCTGTAGACACGGAGTTCACTACTGTGTTTCTGTATCTTCGTTAATAAAGATAAGTACCGACTTTTATTTAATCAGAGTGTTTGGGTTTTCATCTTTCTGTTCACTGTTCCAGCGGACCGGTCGGCCCGCTATTAAAAGTGTGGCGGTGACTTCGTAAGCCGTTTCTACAGCGAATTGTTTGTCGCTACGAATGCCGCCACAAAACTGGTGACGAGGGCTTCCGAACTCATGTGCAGGGCTGGTTCAACTTGTTTCTGGTTATACTAATTATAGCGATAAAATTTTGGGGGCTGGTTTAATTTGTGTTCACTATGTCTGCCGAATTACAACAGTTGATCTTGTTACAGAGTCAGCAAATACAAAGTCTGGTGGAAGCAATCGCCAAACAAGCGGCTAATCCTCCGACACAAAAGGAACAAGCACAGGCAGCACCACCTTTCCGTGCTTTTGATGCATCAAGAGAAGAATGGCGAGAATATTTCGCGCAGTTGCAGGCGCACATGACAGTCTACAAAATCACGGGTACTGAGCGGCAGCTTTATTTAATTTCCACTGCAGGCGTGGAAGTCTATCGACTACTTTGTAAGTTGTTCCCGGAATCCAAGCCAGAAGCTTTAGACTATGACGCTGTTGTTAACAAGCTTGTGAGTATTTCGAGTCGCGAGTTCATGTGGCAGCAGCCAGATTCAAGTTCTTCAGATTAAAGAAACTGCCACATCAATCTAATAAACAGTGGTTAACAGATTTACGGGGCCTCACCCGTCAGTGCTGATTTAATTGTGTGTGTGGAGCTTCCTACAGTGATGTCATGTTACGAGACGCTATTACTCAAAACATTGCAGATTCTCGTATTCGTGCTGCTATCTTAAAGTTGCCTGACCCGTCATTAGAGACTGTGATGAACATCATTGAAGCCCAAGATACGTTTGACTATGCTGAGTGTGAGTTAGATCAGCCATGTATTTCTCAAATTGCCTGTGCTAAGCAAGTTATGTCACGCCCGCGGCCCCACCGGCAGAGTCAGACTGTAAACACTAGCCGGCTGCGTCATGTTAAACACATTCGTCAGCCGTGTGTGCAAAATGATAGAGTTAAGTCTTGCCCTAAGTGTGTTCTTGCTCATCCTCGTGAACATTGCCCATTAAGAAACGCGGTTTGTCACTTTTGTCAAAGGAAAGGACACATCCAGACTGTTTGTTTGCGTAAACGCAAGAACAATTCTAGTGCTGCCCAGCCCATGGATGTTCATGTTCTTCAAAGCCAGCCCGCCCAGAAGGTCGCGTTTAAAGACTCTTCCAAGGTTCGTGTGGGTAATAAACTTGTTCGCAATAAGCCACCCACCCAGCCCTTTGCTATGCGACCCAAGCGTAATTCAAACGCTGTAAAACGTAATGTACAGACTGCAAGTGAAGCGGGAGTTGTTGTTCCACCCGCCCAACCCACGAGTTGTCGTAAGCAGCGAACACGCGCTAAACGCGCTGATTTTGTGTCTTCCGCCTCCACTGCACCGATCCAGAGACAGTGTAATAACCTATTTGTGAAGCTACGCATCCAGGATAAGACCTTCAATTTTCAATTAGACACTGGTGCGTCTGTGACTCTCATAAATAGTGCTACGTATGCGGCTATTGGCCGCCCTAAACTTTCAGTGGCAAAACATTCTTTGGCTACTTATAGTGGAGAACAAATTCCTGTGTTAGGTGTATGTAGCGTGCCAGCCACATTCCGTGGCAATACAAAAACAGTTTCATTCACAGTGCTCCGCGCTACAGACAGTGTAAACATTTTCGGATTAGACTGTTTTGACTTGTTTGGCCTGTCTATCCAAGACAATGTGTTGCAAATTAATTCTGTTGTTGTTCCTCAAGACAGCATAACCGATTTGTGTAGACGATACAGTGACATATTTAAAGACGAACTAGGTTGTGCTGCGAACTTTGCCGCTCATATTACGTTAAAAGATAATGCTCAGCCTCGATTTTTTCGTGCTCGTCCAGTGCCTCACGCCCTCCGGGCACCTGTAGCAGATGAACTTCGCCATTGGCAAAACATCGGTGTTATTCAACCCGTTTCAGCGAGCCAGTGGGCTTCTCCCTTAGTTATTATAAAGAAACCGTCTGGCAAGTTACGTTTGTGTGCTGATTTTAAGTCGACAGTTAATCCTCAGACTGTCATTGATTCTTTTCCTTTGCCTAGACCGGACGAGCTGATGGATAAGTTAGGGGAAGCTCGTTTCTTTTCCAAAATTGATCTCCGTGAAGCATATTTGCAGTTGCCCCTCGACGAGCAATCACAACAGTATTTTGTCATAAACACGTCGTTGGGGTTGTTCCGTTTTCTGCGTTTGCCTTTTGGTTGTGCGTCAGCTCCAGCTGTTTTTCAGCGTTTTTTGTCACAACTTCTGGCTAATGTGCCATCGTGTTGCAACTATTTAGACGATATTGTTGTGTCCGGTTGCACGCCTGCTGAACATTTCCGTAATTTGGAGTGTTTGTTTACAGTGTTGTCTCAGGCAGGCCTACGTTGCAACATCGATAAATGTTCATTTTTCCTTACGGAGATGGAGTATCTGGGACATGTTATTAATGCTCAAGGCATTCATCCCTCCCAGTCACATTTAGCAGCTATTCGTGATTTGCCCGCCCCTCGCAATCTGCAGGAATTGCAAGCAGTTTTTGGAAAATTGACATATTATATTAGGTTTATACCTAATGCATCACAGATTGCTGCACCGTTGCGTAGTCTCCGCCGTAAGAATGTTCCGTTTGTGTGGTCAGCTGATTGCCAATCAGCCTTCAGCAGCTTAAAGAGGCTTTATTGAATGATCGTTGTCTGGTCCATTACGACCCTAACAAGCCTCTGGTGTTAGCTTGTGATGCCTCTTCTTTCGGCCTCGGTGCTGTGTTGTCTCACCGAGTCAGTAACACCGAACGTCCTATTGCGTTCGCATCTAAATTGCTACACAAAGCTCAGTGTAATTATAGCCAATTGGACAAGGAAGCATTGGCTATTGTGTTCGGCGTCACAAAATTTCATCACTACCTCTATGGTAGACCATTCTATTTAGTAACAGATCACAAGCCCCTGACGTCACTGTTTCATCCGTCTAAACCAGTTCCTCAGCGGACAGCTCAGAGACTACAACGTTGGGCTCTTTTGATATCACAATACCAGTATGAGATACTGTATCGCCCTACAGCTCAGCATGCAAACGCTGATGCGCTTTCTAGATTGCCGATTGCTGCGGATGATGTCTTCGATTCCTCTGACGACTCTTGCCATCAGATTGACGCCGATGAGCATCAATCCCTCCAGGATTTTCCGATTGATTATCGTCAGGTGGCACGTGAGACAGCTACGGATCCTCATCTGAGTTTACTATTACGTTTTGTTCAACGTGGTTGGCCGTCCAAGGCAAAGGACATATCGGATCCTGTGGTTCGTCGCTATTATCCGCAACGTCATCTGTTGTCTGTTTCGCACGGAGTTTTGCTGTTACGCACCGAGAATGACCAGCTTCGTGTAGTGGTTCCCCAAGTGCTCCAATCCAAGGTCCTCGACTTGTTGCATCAAGGTCATTGGGGAGTGGTCCGCACCAAGCAGCTTGCCTGCCGTCATTGTACATGGATCGGCATTGATAAGCAGATTACGCAGATGTCTACAGATTGTTTGACGTGTGCCGAACACCAAGCTGCTCCGCCTCAACGCACGCACTGCCGGTCCCTGGCAGCGAGTACATATTGATTTCGCTGGTCCATATTGGAATTCTCGTTGGCTCATCATGATAGATGCATTTAGTAATTTTCCGTTTGTTGTGCCCATGCAGTCTACAACGTCTGCACAAACTATACAGGTGTTGACTTCAATTTTTTGTATTGAGGGTCTACCAGAAGTTTTAGTGTCTGACAATGGTCCACAATTTACCTCTGCTGAATTTGAAAGTTTTTGTTCTGCCAATGGCATTCGCCATGTTCTTACTCCGCCGTTCCACCCTCAATCGAATGGTGCAGTGGAACATTTTGTACGCACATTCAAGGATCATATGGACCGCCTTCGTGCTACGCACTCTCGTCAGCAGGCCCTCATCACGTTCCTGTCGTCGTACTGGACCACGCCACGCGACGGCCCTTCGCCTGCGGAGCTTCTCCACGGCCGTCGTCATCGCACCCTACTACGGTTGTTGCACCCCCCGGATCGACCCGCCGCTTCTGAGCATCGCACGCGTTTTCAGCGCAACGACGCCGTTTTTTTCAGAGTTTATCACGGTCGCCGTCGTTGGGAACGTGGTACCGTGATAAGTGTCCAGGGTCGCGGTTTTTATACTGTTCAAGGTGCTACTGGGGTGCACAGGAGGCATCAGAACCAGTTGCGCCGCGCTGGCCGCCCGGATTCTGCCGCTCGTTCTTTGTCCACAGATTTGGTCCGCGGCAGGTTCCAGCTGCGCCTTCCGACTTCGCTGCCGCCCCCAGGGCAGCAGCAGCAGCCGTCGCCGCTACCACGCCGACAGCCCGTCCCGTTGATGCCTCCAGCGCAGCTTCATCCGGGAGCGCCCCAGGTGGTTGCTCCGGCGCCTGCGGTCCCTCTTCAGTCGCCACCGCCTTCGGAGCTGATGGACGTCGACCCCTCAGCCGGGCCGCCTTCCCAAGCGGTGGCTGTGCAGCCTGTCCTGCAGCCGCTTTCCTTGGGCACCCCCGAGGAGTCTGACACCGCAGCGCCTTGTCCGGTGCCCACTCAGCAGCTGTCGACGCAGAGTCAGGAGACGCTGCCTCTCTTCGTGGGTCCCGACGCCCCGTCGCGTCCAGTACCAGAAGCTGCGCCCGTGGTCACAGGCGTGCACCCTGACCTCGGTTTTCAGTCGGTGTTTCCCGAGGCCCCGCGCAGCCAATGCTGGGGTGCGGACCGGGGACTGCCACCGACAACAGTCTCCGCCCCGGTCTCTTCTGCTACGCCTGCGGCCAGACCCCTCCCCCGCCGTCGACGCTCACCACGTCATTATTCAACGACGGTGCGGCGATTTGGGGGGGAGGAGTGTTATATCCTAGCCAGTAATGCCACCCGAGCCCGCTGCCAAAAGGTTGGCAGCATCAAAGTCCGGACGCCGTCCGCATAAGCAGCGCCAGTGAGACAGGAAATCGCCGCAAGTCTGCGCGCGCCACCGCTGGCTTCTGGTTTCTTAAGCGCTGGAGTCGCGAACGCTAGGACAGTTCTGTATTCGCCGCTCAGTTGTATACTCGCCACCGAATTGTGTACTTGCTAGTCAGTTGTGTGTTCATCGCAGCAGAGTTGTTGTTTGTCGTCAGCCGACGTTGACCTAGCTGCTCCGACTCGAACTAGACAGATTTCTGTAGACACGGATTTCACTACTGTGTTTCTGTATCTTCGTTAATAAAGATAAGTACCGACTTTTATTTAATCAGAGTGTTTGTGTTTTCATCTTTCTGTTCACTGTTCCAGCGGACCGGTCGGCCCGCTATTAAAAGTGTGGCGGTGACTTCGTAAGCCGTTTCTACAGTGAATTGTTTGTCGCTACGAACGCCGCCACAAAAGATACTATTTCAAAATTATTTCCCTTGTAGAACCAAATTATATAATTATCAAGTTAGATATGACCATTATTCATTGATGATGTACACGAAGTTCAGCAGTATCTGTGAATAATACTTAAAAAATGCAGTTTGACTGATTACTATATTTATCTTCTGTGCTATCTGGATTTTGGCTTTTATGCCATTCTCAAGTACAATGCTAAAATTTTCTGGACCCTTATTACTTCATATCTGTTAAGGCAGTCTAAAGTAGCTTTGAAATGCCCTAACAGATATGACATAATAATGATCTAACTACTTGCAGCATTGTACTTGAGAATGGCATAAAAGCCGAAATCTGAATAACATGGAAGATAAATATAGTATTACACAGTTAAATGGTGGTTTACTTTTTTTTTAAAATATTGCATGACTGCAGGCTCAACACCATCTAAAACTGTTTGGTAATAGATATATTCAACATATTTACCTGTGCTTTTGCCCACATATATATGAGTCATATGTATTGTGCATAGACATATATGCATGAATCTCTGCTGTGTTGCACTGTATGATTCCATAGAGGATGTTAAATTTATCTGTGGTGTTCAGCCATGTGGGATGATCTTGGTCCCAAAACATGTTGCAAAAAACTTTGGTTCACTGTAGTGCACATTATTGTGACCTGTTTGACCTTTGAACAGCACAAATAAGACACAAATTGTGTTTCATACTTTTAAAGTATTACAATTGAATTAAATACAGAAAAGAAGTACCAGAATATTTTTGTAGAAAATTTTTACATGTCACACATTCTCATCCCCATCCCTAGGACTAGTGGGTTGCTAATGCCCACACTACTTTTATATGAAAAATTTGTTGTATATATACCAAATTTTGTTGAAATAGTGTCCTAAAAATAATCAAGAAACATTTAAATTCTTACCTAATTTACCTCTCCCCTCCCCCCCCCCCCCCCTGCTCCATTTCTCTCACTATTTATCCAACTGTTTCATCACATACTGTCCCTCATCCACGTGCCTCATCACAACCTGTCCTGCTTCCACCTGCACCCTCATAAAATGCCCCCTTCCACCTTCACCCCCACAACCTGTCCATATATCTCCTCCTGCCCCACAACCTGTCCTCCTTCCACGTGCCTCCTCACACCCTCTTCCATTTCCACCTCACCCCCAAACCCTTTTTCACATGTCTCCTCACAGCCTCTTTCATTTTCACCTGCCCACTACCCTACTCCATCAACCCCCCTCTGTGTCATCCTCCCCCTCTCTGTGTCCGTCTCGTCCACCCCCTCTATGTGTCCATCTCATCCAGCTCCCCTCCCTTTGTCCATCTTGTCCACTCCCATTCCCTGTCAGTTTCCTCCAACCCCCCTCCCTGTCAGTCTCCTCTGCCCCTCCCCCTTCTCCCTGTTGGTCTCTCCCACACCCCCCTTCCTGGTGGTCTTGTGCCTCCCCTCCCTGTCTGTCTCTTCTGACCTCTCCCTCCCTATCAGTCTCATCCACACCTCCTCCTTGTCAGTCTCCTCCACCCCACTCCCTGTTGGTTTTCTCCACCATCCTGCTCCCTTTCAGTCTCCTCCACCAGACCCCTCCCTGTCAGTCTCTCCAACCCCCTCTCTGTCAGGTCTCTGCACCCTCTCTGTCTCTATCTCTCTCTCTCTCTCTCTCTCTCTCTGTCTCCTCATCCCTCCATCTCTGTGTCTGTCTCCTCCTCCCTCCATCTCTCTTTGTGTCCAGTTCTTCCCCCCCCCCCCCCCTGTCTATCCATCTTCTGGCACCCCATCTTCACATCATCCTCAGTGGGAGGAGTGGTGTTTACCACCATAATGTGACTTTCCAGACAGCAAGTGATATGTGTACCAAGTTTGGTTGAAACTGATCGTGTAGTTTAGAAGAACCTTCATTTTTATAATACAATAGCATTTTATCCATGGCCTGGTCCACATATATGTATGTCATATATATTGCACACATCTCCTCTTTCCCATTGTCTCTGTCCATTTCCTCCTTCCCCTCTTGATCCATCTCCTCCTCTACCTCCTCTCTGTCCATCTCCTCGTCCACTTCCTCTTTGCCCATATCCTCCTCCCCCTCTCTGTCCATCTTCTTCCCTCCTCCTTGCCTATCTCCTATGTCACCTCCACCTCAGTGGGAGCTAAGTAGTTCTTATGTGCACAATGCTTTTTTCCACAGTTTGAGTGGTAGGAGTACAAAGGTACCAAGTTTGGTTGAAATTGACCCAGTGGTTTAGGTAGAGATGCGGAAAAAACACACACACACACACACACACACACACACACACACACACACACACACACACACACACACAGAGAGAGAGAGAGAGAGAGAGAGAGAGAGAGAGAGAGAGAGAGAGAGAGACTTATCGGTGCTAATGATTTTTACTTCGTGAAATTCCTGAGACAATATTAAGCACTGAGGACTGTGGGTATGTATGACTCAGTTAGAATTGTGGCTCGACAATTCATGAGACAAGATAAAGCACTAAGGACTGTGGGTGATGCATGACTCAGCTAGGATTGTGACCCAACATAATCATAATATTGGACCTTACATGTCTGCTAAACTCGCTGCAAAGTATATTCACGCAGAGTAATTCCAATTAATAATGAATCCAAGATGTGAACTATTTATTGTCCTTGATATCAGAACACAGAATTATCTTAACTTTTTTCCCTAAATTTTCTCTATTACATAGATAACTACTCTATGGCCATGTAAAATATAGATGTTATTTATGTGAACCGACTATGCTTGCAGTCAAACCAACTCTTAACGGAATCTAAAAATTTTCATTACATTAATGAAAGGCTCAATTATAAAGTGGCAGGATTTGGCCATCAGCTAAAACATCATGGTGACCAGCAACAGAGGAGTGTATTGTTTCAAAGTCATAATCTTGTAATATATCTAAAAACACAGATGATGTGACTTACTGAACGAAAGTATTGGCAGGTCGATAGACACACAAACAAACACAAACATAGACACGAAATTTAAGCTTTTGCAACAAACTGTTGCCTCATCAGGAAAGGGGGAAGGAGAGGGAAAGACGAAAGGATGTGGGTTTTAAGGGAGAGGGTAAGGAGTCATTCCAATCCTGGGAGCGGAAAGACTTATCTCAGGGGGAAAAGCTAGGAACGTAAATTTTCGGTTCTGTTTTTTGTGTATCTATCGGCTGTACTGAGCTGAGGTAAGTACTGGCCAGCCCCTCTATCTCTTTGTTAGACAATTGAGCACCCGCCTTATAGCCCAAATCTCTCCCCAAGCAATTTTAACCTCTTTGGTCTCTGTAAAAAGGCGTTGGAAGGTCGACCATTCCTGTTGGACGAGAATGCGCAGCAGGCATTTACGGACTTCTTCACACAGTAGGATACGAAGCTTTACCAAACAGGTATCTTCTTTTTGATGCATTGGTGGGATGATTGCCACAATACTCATAGTGATTTTACCTGATTGGCATACAGATTGTGGATTGGGCCTTCGAATGGAACCTTTTTGATCACCCCTTGCAGTTATATTGTTAGCAGATTGGAACCCTTTGTTATTGTAGTTATGCAGTTCATTTTTTACAGTCGTCTAAAGGTGAAGTTGGACGTGCTGTTGATATTGCCTTGGAAACAGGCTACAGGCACATTGATACAGCTTACATGTATGGAAATGAAGCGGAAATAGGGCAAGCTTTGAAGAAATGGCTTGATTCGGGGAAACTGAAACGTGAAGATCTTTTTATTGTAACTAAGGTGAGTAGTTGGCATTACAGCTTCTTGTACTAGTTTAGATTGTGACGTGTATGCTTGTGGCATGTATGCCTCCGTATGTATGCTGAGGTGTGGTGCATAATTTGCTCTTTTCAACGTGATGCTCCTACGTGGCCTGCAATGACAGCAACTCTGAACTCCTTCGAGCTCATTCTGTCTTTTGCAGTTGCTTTGCTGAAGATTTTGCTGGCATTGACTACATTATTGTGCAGTACCACCATTTCATTGTCATTATCATTGTCACTATTGGAGCTTACTGATTTCTGATAACTTTGCAGTTCATTCAGTAGCTGATATTGCATTTATTGATCATATTGTCAGCTTGCAGAATCCATGATTCCATTAGTGAGGAACAGAGGAGGCGGTTCAGCCACACATGATTATCCTGGTTGGTATGAAAGCGATGCCCAATAATGTTTTCCGATGCGCAGAATATATTTCTAAAGACATATCATCACATACCATCAAGAGAACCTGAAGAGCTCTGAATGATATAGTCATCAAATAGGAAATAACTTACAGACAGAAAAGCACATGATAAGCTAGATCTACAGCGGTAACCTGAAATGCAGGACAGACAAGTAATGTGTACTGTCCAACAACCAAGTCTTTGAAGTGAACTCTAGAATTCTGTATCTACCTGTAATCCTCATGGTTCCGCTGTCGCTGCACTCATTACCGCTGTCGCTGCACTCATTAGCAAGGTATTCAACATAAAAGATGTAGTTTCACTTAGTGATCCTTTTCAGTTTCAATTTATTGCTCGTAACATGCAATTTTACACGTATGTGTATTTTCAACTATGTGTAAAGTTTTTACAATTACATTTTTGTAAACAAGGGGTAAAGAAATTAATTAAATGTGGACTTTTCACTAATGTGTGAAAAATAACAGAAGTGATACAATAACTTTAATGGTTGTGCATGTAAAGGTGGAATACAAAGTACATAACTGATAAGCTGTCACATTCATCACTACTGCTTGCATCTTTATTTTATATTTTCTGAGTTTGTAGTGTTTGTTGATGGTAGAAGAATCTTTAGCAAGAATCTGCTGTTGAGCATCACTTTCTGTTGCCTTGGGGGAACTTACTTCTCAAGTAGTTACCAAGCAAGGGGGTAAAGTGGTTTAGGCAATTGTTAAATGGCTACCCTGTAAAAGTTTATATTCAGAAATAAAATCAAACAATGGAAAATCCAGGATGGAATGTAACAATAACAGAGAAGGAAAGTTGCTACTCACCATATAGTGGGGATGCTGAGTCGTGATAGGCACAACGAAAAGATTCACACAACTATAGCTTTCGGCCATTAAGGCCTTTGTCAGCAGTAGACACACATATACACATGCACACACACACACACTCATGCAAACACTAATTGCACACTTGTCTACAGTCTCAGAGAGCTGAACCACACTGCGAGCAGCAGCAGCAGTGCATGATGGGAATGGCGACTGGGTGGGGGTAAGGAGGAGGCTGAGGCAGGAGGGGGATGGATAGTATGGTGGAAGTGGCGGACAGTGGAGTGTTGCAGTTTAGACGGAGCGCAGGAGAGAAGGTGTGGAGGGGGGGATGGGGTAAGTAGCGGAAAGGAGAGAAATAAAAAGAAATTAAAAGACTCGGTGTGGCGGTGAAATGATGGCTGTGTAGTGCTGGAATGGGAACAGGAAGGGGGCTGGATGTGTGAGGACAGTGACTAACGAAGGTTGAGGCCAGGAAGGAGTATATTGTGTAGGTTCGGTGGACGGCGGAATACAACGGTAGGACGGGTGGGGAGGATAGTGGGCAGGACATTTCTCATTTCAGAGCACGATGAGAGGTAATTGAAACCCTGGTGGAGAATGTAATTCAGTTCCTCCAGTCAACTGTGCAAACGTAATTCACACACACGACTGCAGTCTCAGGCAACTGAAACCACCCATGTTAGTAAGAGATGCATTGTGAGAGTAAAATAAGTAATTTGCATGTGATTTGATTGACAGGTGAGCTGTATGAGCAAAATGGAAGAATCCACAAGATTCCACCGGCAAATATCTATAATTCATAAAGGAAGGCACAGGTTTAGCCAAGAAATATCAGAATTGCCCATTGGCAGATAAGTTGGAGTTTTTTGTGACACACCACACTACATCCTACATCATCAAATGTTGAAGAGTCAGAATAATCATTACTTGACATTGAGGGTTGAGAGATAGAAGCATCAAATGAACCAGCAGTGTCAGCTCCTTTGGCATAAAAGCCAAAATGAAAAGATTAAGGAAGCTTTAGCTGCAGTCCCAAAGAAGAGAAAAGCATGAGTTCTACCAAATAGGTGACTTATTTTTGAGCTGTTCACATTCATTCAAGCCGTTCACATTTTGCACACAAACTCATTTAAAAATCCACTGGCTCAGTTATTTGGAGGTAGTGAACTTGCAGTATTAAACAATGCAACATCACTGCAGCTATCCCCTGCATTGCTTCCATCATCCAGCTCAGTGGCGACACAATGTAGTACCGAAACTGGATCATCAAATGATGTCACTATACGGAGCAAGATGGTGCAGTGGTTAGCACATAGGACCCGTATTCTGGAAGACGACAGTTCAAACCTGCGTCCAGCCAACCAGCCAACGTGATTTCCCTAAATTGCTTCAGGCAGATGCCAGGGTGGTTCCTTTAAAAGGACACAGCCAATTTCCTTACCCACCCTTCCCTAATCCGAGCTTGTGCTCCATCTCTAATGACCTTGTTATCGATGGGATCTCCTCCTCCTCCTCCCAATCCTCATCCTCTTGACATTACCATTGTAATCTTGGAACCAGGGGGATCTTCCAATGACTTTTGTAGTGCCAGAGAAATGTACAAGAAGGCAAATGTGATTTTCATTGTAGATGACAAAGCTCGCAATTGTTTGTAGACAGTGTTGACAATATTTTTCCATTTATATCTTATTTATCTAGTTCCATGTTTTATAATTATTAATAGTTTTGAAAGCATGTAAGTATTGATATAAATCTTGTGGTACTGAAAGTGCCTGTAAAATAAAGTAAACTTATAGTAAATGATGTATATCATAAATAATATTCTTCCAAACAGTGATGGTAGAATCAGTTGACATCATAAATAATGTGATTACTTAATACAGTCTTTGCTTTGAACCCAAGAGAGTTCCCTAGTTCATTTCATTTTTTTCCAATTTTCAAGTGAATGAGTATGTGTACAGTTTCAAATAGTTTGTGAGGCATTCAAAAATAACTGAAGAACAAGTCTTCACAAGACTACAGTTCCTTGAAAAGACAGTGAAATTCACCATGATCTTTTTGATTATTGTTAATATCATGTACAGACTTTCTTCACTTCCTTGAAGCGGAAGCAAATAAAAGCAAATTAATCATCATTAGAACTGCTACTCTTGTTAACTGAACACCAGCTGACTCACTCACAACAAGCACCATTCGACAACTGTATCACAGTGTCCTGCTCATGTTCTGTTTGATCACAGCCAATCATTATGGGGGACCTTGCATTCCGACCACAAGAGAAGCCTGCTCTCTGTTTGACTGGGCCTTACAAGCTCATTTCCTGTAACAGTTTCACTTTTATGTAGATTTCTATTGGCAAAAGCTATAGATTTGTGTCCAACTTACCATCTGCAATCTTCTCTTGGAATATATGTGCTCCAAATCCTCTGTCACTGTTATCACTCTTAATTCATAAGATAATATGGTAAGAAATCGAGAAGTAATGTCCAAGCTAGTCATGAATTTAATATTGTCAAGCTTCTGTAGTAACTCATCAGTATTTTCAGATTAATTAATTCCCTCACCAACAATTTGTTTAAATGTCTACAATCAACAAATAGTCTTTCTCCCTCATCTTTCTTTGAAACAACAACATGAGTGTTGTTGTACTCATTACAACCTCTCTATGTTATAACCAACTTTCCATTTTCTGCAACTTCACTTTCTGAAAATGGTACACCATATAGCTTAATAATAAATTATTCATGTGGTTTTAACTTAAATTTGCATTTATAGTTTCTGACTTTCCCCCATTGAGTATGTCATAATATTCTCATAAGCAGTTCTCTTCCGTATAATCATCATTGTTCTCAAAGTATCCCTTTCTTTAGCATCAACAACTTCCTGGTTTGATTGTTGCTGTTTGTACTACATTATTCTGAACAATTAATGTAGCCTTAGAGAAATTATTCTTTTAGAATCAGTAAAGACTTGTTTTCTATTGAACCAATTAAATCCCAGTTCAGCTTTCACAATCCTATTTGTTCTCAAAGTAGTGTTTTCATTCAAGTGTGGTATTAATAGACAACTTTTTGAGAGTTTTACATTGCCAATAGTAAATGATAAAAGTATTTGTTTCTTCACATCCGTACTAGATCTCCCAGTAGTTCCCCGTATTTTAACCCCCATTACAGACATTTCAACAAAATCTGGGCTGTTTTTAATTTTGATCCTCAGTTTTTCATAAATGGACTACTGGTATTACAAAGCAGTTGACACCCCTCCCCCCCCCCTTCCTTCCAGTTACCAGCTTGGAAGTTTGGATGTAGGTATAAGGACTTCCCTGTAACTTGCACTCATTTCTGTCATCCCCTTCATACGACAGATCATTTTCAGTTTCTCTGGAATCCCTATTTTCTGTCCTGTATTTTTATGGGTGCCTCCCATTCCATATATAATGCATTTATAGCCATATCTGATCCCCTTTGTAGTCACAGTTTTCAGTGGCAGAATTATCCTCTCTATCGTCCAACCTATTATTCATTTCTTTCCACCAATCAGGATGCATCTTCTCACTAACTTCTCTTAGTTCAGTCCTCAGCTCCTTATTCCTCTTATTGCCATTACATTTATCCCAAGCTACACTCAAAATTCCATGCTATATGTTTTTCTCCTACTCTTCTTTATTTCCCCTATTAATCTAGTAACTAACAAATATTGACTGGTAAAATTTGATCTAATGAACATTTTATCTCTTGCTGTTTCTTTTATAATCTCAGCATAAAGCATCCCTTTCTTACCATAAGCCACCACCACTGTCACCATCATTCTTTTCATTGTCGTCATCGTTGTCATCACCATCATCATCAGCAGCAGCAGCAGCAGCAATACACTGAAGAGCGAAAGAAACTGGGACACATGCCTAACATCGTGTAGGGCCACAGTGAGCATGCAGAAGTGCCGCAGGAAGACATGGCATGGACTCAACTAATGTCTGAAGTAGTGCTGGAGGGAATTGACACCATGAATCCTGCAGGGCTGTCCATAAATCTGTAAGAGTATGAGGGGGTGGAGAACTCTTCTGAACAGCACATTCCAAGGCATCCCAGATATGATCAATAGTGTTTGTGTCTGGGGAGTTTGGTGACAATTGGAAGTGTTTAAACTCAGAAGAGTGTTTCTGAAGCCACTCTGTAGCAATTTTGGATGTGTGGGGTGTTGCATTTTGCTGCTGGGAATTGCCCACGTCAGTCAGAATGCACAATGAACATGAATGGATGTATGTGATCAGACAGGATGCTTACATACATGTCACCTGTCAGAGTCATATCTAGACATATCAGGGGTCCCATATCACTCCAACTGCACACACCCCACAGTATTATAGAGCCTCCACCAGCCTGAACAGTCCCCTGCTGACATGCAGTGTCCATGGATTCATGAGGTTGTCTTCACACCTGTACATATCTAACCGCTCGACACAATTTGAAATGAGACTCGTCTGACCGGGCAACATGTTTCCAGTCATCAACAGTTCAATGTTGGTGTTGACAGGCCCAGGTGAAGCTGTGTGTCATGCAGTCATCAATGGTATACGAGTGGGACTTCGGCTCCAACAGCCCATATTGATGATGTTTCATTGAATGGTTCACACGCTGGCACTTGTTGATGGCCCAGCATTGAAATCTGCAGCAATTCGTGGAAGGGCTGCACTTCTGTCATATTGAATGATACTCTTCAGTCATCATTGGTCCCATTCTTGCAGGATCTTTTTGCAGCCACAGTGATGTCAGAGATTTGATGTTTTATCGGATTCCTGATATTCACAGTACATTCGTGAAATGGTTGTATGGGAAAATCTGAACTTTCTCTTTACCTCGGAGATGCTGTGTCCCATTGCTTGTGCACCGACTATAACACCATGTCCAAACTCATTTAAATCTTGATAACCTGTCATTGTAGCAGCAGTAACCGATCTAACAACTGTGCTTAGCACTTTTTGTCTTACATAAGCGTTGCTGACTGCAGTGCTGTAGTCTGCCTGTTTACATATCTCTGTACTTGAATACAGATGCCTATACCAGTGTCTTTGGCACTTCAGTGTATTACAGTTGAATGATAAAATCTTTTCACCCCAAGTACATAATCATCAATAACCAATTACAACATTAAAATCTTTGCAGTTACTTTCACTTCCATTATCTCATTACCCTTAACTTATTTATGCAGAACTGATCATAATTATTATTTGTAATTTTCTGCCCCTTTGAAATTTCATTTTTTGGGCTGACTAGAAATTTGTGATCACTTCGGCATCCAACTCTACCTCTTCATTATATATGTTTAGGATTTCTGATATCTGTCACACTATCACTCATTGCTTTCCAGAACTCTGTATTGAAATGCAACATTAGTTCAAAAAATTATGGAAATTTGTCCACAAAATTCTTCTATGCTTATCTTTTACTTATTGTGCATGGTCTCCTTTGAAATGCTCTCCTCCACAATTGGTACACTGCTCTCAATGCCACTTCCACATCCGGAAGCACTCTTGGTCCTCCTCTTGCTGGGTCATGTGAATTGTCATCTGAGAGTTTTCTTGTATCTTGTCTATTGTCACAAATCGTCATCCTGTCAGCTGTGTTTTCAACTTTGGAAATAAAAAAAAAAATAAAAAAATATCTGCAGGGGCCAGGTCTGGAGAGAACAGAGGATGAGACAGCACAGTGATTTTGTTTTTTGTACTGTAGTCATGCACCAACAGAGACGAATGTGGAGGTGCATAGTTGTGATGCAAGACCCATGAAATTTCTCACCACATTTCAGGAGTTCCCTTCTCACATTATCTTGCAAGTGTCACAACACATCCTGGTAGTACCATCAATTAACAGTTTGCCTCTGTAGCACGAATTCATGATGAACTAATCATTCAAAGTTGAAGAAAACTATCAGCATAGCTTTGACATTTGATCTGATCTGACGAGCTGACCTGATTTGATGAACTTTTTGTGAACTTGGAGAACCTTTCCCAACCCATTGTGAAGACTGGACCTTGATGTAAACACCATAACTGTAGACCCACATCTCATCACCAGTTACAATTCTCTTAAGGAATCTCTCATTGCCATTTGCATGATCCAAAAGCTCTTCACAGATTGTGAGGCACAGGTCTTTCTGGTCTCCATTCATGAACTGTGGGACGAACTTGGCAGCAACACAATGCATTCCAAGATGCTGTGTCAGTATTTCATGACATGATCTGATTGAAATCTCTCGGACAGTCAGTCTTCAATTGGCAAGCACTATTTCATTGATGTTCCTAATTTGAGCATCATCAGTAGGCATCAAAGAGCATCCTGATCGAGGGTCATCTTCAACTTCTGTCCAGCCATTTTTAAACCATGTGAACTATTCATAACACTGAGCATAGCTTAAGCACTCATCGCTGTAGGCTTCCTGTATCATTTGTTGTGTGTCTGTTAAAGTCTTCTGGAGTTTTACACAAAATTTAATGCATATGTGTTGCTCCTTTAACAATACCATTTCAAAATTCGCAAGCTGTACGACAAACATTCTACTCAAAACAGCACTGAACAATAACAAACAGACATACAACAGTAAAAATTCTGGCAATTACACATTAAATACAAGCGTGTGCGGGGATGCCAGCCGAATTTTGCTCCAATCCGCCATTGGTGCAAAATTACGAATGTTCCAAAAGTTTTTGAACAGACCTCGTATAATCTCTTTATTTGGTACACCACCTTTTATTTTGCCCATAAGCTCTTGAATTTCTTCTTCCGTTAAACCTTTCTTTTTCTTTAATTATTAACCTTATTTTAGTTTGCATTTCTCACCCCAAACAAACAGGTTTCCCATCACATTCTGCTTACATTTCCCCTGATATCTGATCTCTTGTTATCTTTTGGTCCGTTATCCCCCTCCCATAGGAGCATTCCTATTTCTCTCATTCCAGTTATAATCCCATCTGTTCCAATGTTGCTGATACTCATTCCTGTAATTCTGTACATCTCCCATGGTTTCTCCCACAATGATTTTGCTCTGGAACAAATTATTTATGTTTAAAAAAACTTTAATGTAATTATTACTTTCCATGATGTAGAGTACTTAAAGGAACCAAGAAAAAGAGGGACCACTTGTCTGATAAAATGAAATGAGCATGTTCATTCACTGCTGTAAATAGAGAGCATTTAGAATTATAAAATGCAGAGGAAACAACCACAATTAAAACTGTAATTGATAAAGGGACACAATAAATTTGACAAAACAGAGCCAAAAAACTTGAAAAGTACGATTTTATGACAGATGTCTCAGTGTAGCCACAAGGTTGTGTGATCAGGAGGCAAGTTCATGTTTCCTTATTATTCCTTTCACTTGGAGTTGGGCAGACCAAGAGGAATGGGTCTGCCATCTCCTGCATGACCAGAGAATGTACAGTTGAATGGGAATTGTGGTATCAACTCTTATACACAACAGAGAGCAAACAACCACCACCATTATCTTAAGAGGCACTACAATCAAATGATCTGGTGGACACACTGGGCCCAAAATATCAGCAAATCAGCTCTTAAAAAATTTTTAAATAAAAGTTTTGGTTAATTTCATTCATTTAAGATTCAATCCAGATGGTACTGAAAATCACTATTTCCACTACCACAGTGAGAAATCTTCCTTTTGCTGCATGATAATCTTATAATATTTAAATGTAGATAATTTTTAAATTATGCTAGACACACGTATAAATCAATAATGCTCACACAACCTGTACAAATAAAACAGTTCCCTTTTGTGAGTATGGCACATGAGCAGGTACAACAGTTAATTTCATGTGACCACAATAGGCACTGGATAACCATTTAACATGTTGCTTTCTTAACAAGATACTGGATGTATTTCTAATGTTTTTATATTTAATGACAGGTTTGCATTTTTGTGTACTCTGGAGTTTTAATTTTGGTGATTACTTATTAGTCAAAACCAGAAAACTCAAATTACACCAAATTGATCAAGACAGTCTTGAATAATAAAAACCATCTATTGTACTTGTTGAATCTTCCTGTCTGTCATAGCATATGTTTTAATTGAGATGGAATTATACTTTTATACGATCTGAGAGATACATGATTTTGTCACATTGACTTTGCAGCATTTTCTGATATTCTGAGCAGTGGTCTTACATGGGTTTTGACTAGTTGCCTGCAGACACAGAGCAGATGCTGACAATTTCTAGAAATTGTAAAGTATGTTTTGTATATATATATATATATATATCACCCTCTCATTCTGCAGTTGAAATTGCTTGTCGTAAAAGATAGGACAACATACATTTTGAGAAATGCAAAAATAATGCAGTACAGCTTAATAGTGGAACCAAAATACCTCTACAGAAATGAGTGCTTGGCTCTGAATTATAAGTCTAGATGTTTTAGAAAGAAGAATTATGAAGAAAGTTTCACATACAATGAGAAGCACAGAGGATATCCTTGTCATTGATATGGTGTTAACTGTAATCTTCCTTCCATTTCTTGAGAAACACAGAAGTCTGGAAATAAATAAGTATTGATGAAGAATATCGACACATACTAAAATAACAAAGATGAAGAAAAAGAAGACACATTTGTTTGGATGTTTAAATCTTGAGTAAGAAATTTACATGAAACTGGATTGTTGAAGTTAAACATTTAGAAATACCCAAAATAAAAGTTTTTTTTAGTGAAAGGGTTGAAATTAAGATTCTAATATATCTAATATAGAAGCTACAAGACAGCAGGTGTGAAATGGTCTGAAGAAAAACAAAAAAGGAAGAATGAAAGAATTGTTACAGACTGTCCTGTTCTGGCTGTAGAGAAAGATTTGTGGGAAGATGTGGATGGGGTTCTCCACTACCATGGCAGTTAAGGAGTCAAGAATGCTTGCTCCACAGCAGAATTCTTCATTACTTGATAACTCGCATACAGTACTGTGGTGGTAACAATCCAGGTGCTGATTACGGCTTCATGACTAATTGGCAGTGAGTGATGTTACCAATGGTATGCTGAGACAGCAGTTTCTGGTGGAAGGTAGTGTGTGACATTACCAGTGATATGTTGAGACAGTGGTTGCTGGTGGCAGACAATGAACTTGCTGGAGTGAGTCACCTTGTCAGCACAGTGACTTAAGGCTAAACTAGATGGCAGTTGAATACCATCGACCCTGTAATGCCAGCAGGAAGTGTGCAGGCCCCACATCAAACCAGACCCCTCGGAGACTTGCTGGAGTGCCATGTGATGGCGCCCACTGGATGACGACCTCACCTCAGCAGATTCACTTTGGAGCCCAAAACTATCAGGGCTAGCTGATGGCTCATAGATTGATTGCTTTGTCTAATTGATGTGCCGCTGGATGAGGCTGGAGAAGCTTAGCCAAACATTTGACCAGTAACTGGCACAGAGAATGGGCTGGTCAACTGAACAGCACCAAAGGAATGTCTCTCCATCTTAATGTGCTATGACAGATGATGTGCACTAATCACATAGTCATCTGTGAAAATGCTTTTCTGTGCTACACAGAGTAGCAACACAGTCAACCACTGACAGCAGAATGCTGCATTGAAGGGTAATGTGCTAGCACTGCTGCAGTGCCCAACTACAGAATTAAGTCATTGGCTGGTCCATACATCATGTAGCTGGTTGTGAAAGTCCATCTGAAGCTGAGACCACAACAGAATGTTAAATAAGAAAGAGCTGCTGGCCATAAAAACAATTCCTTAGCTTCTCCACGTGTGTGCTGCCTATTTTCAGTGTCCATTGGGCACAATATTTCATTGAGCAACCCTGTTGACCTCATTAGGCATGCTGACAGACAGACATTATAGTAACATGTGGGGAGGGGGAAAAGACTGGCCGCAGGTGTGTTTGTGGAATGTGTAGTGATGGAGTGGAAGCAGGGAAGGAGATAGGTAGTGGGAGGACAGGGACTGCTGAAGGTTGAGGCCAGGGAGGTTACGGGAATGAAGAATATGTTGTTGTGAGGGTTTCCACCTGCACTGTTAAGTAAACCTGGTGTTCATAGGAAGGTTCCATATGGCGCTAGCTGTGAAGCAGTCATTGAAGTGAAGCACATCATGTTGGGCAGCATGTTTAGCAACTGGGTGTCCCATTGTCTCTTGGACATATTTGACAGTGTCCATTCATGTGGACTGATAGCTTGTTAGGTGTCATGCACACAAAGAACACAGCGCAGTGATTGCAGCTTATTTTGCAGTCTACTATCCCTAACCTTCCCTCCTATGTAAAAGACACCAACCATTTCCTCCACTGACTCTCCACAGTTCCTGTTCCTTTGCCCTTATTTTGGAATAATTTGTGTTGTTATTGACTGTTATTTTTTGCAGTGCTGCTTTCCTTTTTGAATATAATCATGGTATCTACTGATGAGTAATTCAGTCCCAACATAAAATTTCTTGCAGCCACGAACTCGGACTTTTCTTGCAATTCTTAGTCATAGTAAATATATAATCGATACACTCATTTATTTAAAATAAAATTTCTTTAACTAGGATAACCACTCAAAATACATTTTCAATCAGTCTTCCATTACATATCACCAAACAACAAAATGTCTTTCCTCTAAATCCAGATCTTTAGATATCCAATCTCTCTCTCTCCCTCTCTCAATATATTTTTTTCTCTATCAAAATTTTCATTACTGGGACCCACAAAAGAATTCAGTGTTCTTCCATGCCTGAATATCACAGTCCATGGAACTTCTGTAAGCACACCACAACAAGCAAAATTACTTCGGCATGGGCCGCTGATAGATGCTACATGGAAGATGCATGTTGTTCTTAGGTTCCTCCAGAATACATGCAAAAAATAAGAAAATATGTGCTCCACAGAATTAACAGTCACTTCATTTGTTTCTTTGGTGGGTTCACATTGACTATTGTGGGACATGCGGATCATTAAATTTTCATATAATTATTTTCTTTTCTGTGTCCAGCATTTTGGAGTTTTAGTCACCATCAGGTGCCTCATTATATGTAGATTTGTCATAGAACAAAATATGTACTGGAAATTAAATCCCATCTTGTCTTCAGGTAGAGAAGTGCTTGGCAGAAGGGCATAGGCTGCCAATAAATAGAGACAGACAAGATGAAAAATAACTGGGGCAATGGTTCATGGTAAGTTGTGGTGTATGACAAATCTTGATAAAATGAGGTATCAGATTATGGGTGAAAGAAGTCCATAGAACAGTGTAAGTACAACAGATAAAACTTGTAAAGTAAACAGTTATGTAACTGCTTTCGATATATCAAAATAGCTAAGATTCATGTTCAGTTATATTACAAGCAGAACTTTCAAGGGAAACTAACTTTTATCTACAGTTACACAACCTTCCATATGTTTTGTGTGTAGGGTTAGCACAACAAAAATTTGTATAGCCTATGTTTAGCTCCTTTCTGTGTCAAATTAAAGTCCTGTAAGGGGGCTAGTGATGACTTGAATGGAGTACAAAGTGAGAATTCCAGGAATTGACGTGAATAGGAAAGACTATACACAGAAAAAGCTTTACTTGTATAACAGTTGTTAGCCACACTCCAGACAAGATACAGAACCATTACAAATGTATTTTCATTATAAATAGTAAATAGAACACTTCAAATGACAGTTTAGACAGACAACAAGCCGGCCGCTGTGGCCAAGTGCTTCTAGGTGCTTCAGTCTGGAACTGCACTGCTGCTGTGGTCGCAGGTTCGAATCCTGTCTCGGGCATAGATTTGTGTGATGTCCTTACGTTAGTTAGGTTTAAGTAGTTCTAAGTCTGTTGAATTGATGACTTCAGATGTTAAGTTCCATAGTGCTTGGAGCCCTTTGAACCCTCTTTGAACAGACAACAAATTGTGATGCAAATAAAATAAATTCTGCCATTTGGATTAGGATGATAGATGTGAGAAAAAATGGATACACAAGTGTTGAGGATTTGTGGTCACTTGTTGACTTATTGCCTATTGGCTTGTCTCTTGGTATCTTCAGCTGACATTTGTTTAGTGATTTTTCTGACAATTCACCAACATGAGTGGTAGGCATTGTCAGAGATTCATCCTCATTACTGTTTGTGGATCAGAATTGAGCCCATGGCTGAATGTCACATTAACTCCCCGTGCCAGTTTGAGGGGGGAGGTGGGGGGGGATGGCCACATTGGCATTTCCCTGTATTTGCAACAGTCATCCATTGCAGTTCGACAGTCATCCATTGCAGCTTATGAATTCAGGATCTGTTTAACATAATGCTTTCTTCTTTATTATCAAAACTATTGTCATATTTATGAATTTCAATGGTTTCAAAATAGGTATGATTCATAAGCTAATATGTGCACAAGACCAATATGTGAACCACAGCACTTCAAATATGAGATGCAACACTTAGAAAGTGTTGACACACAATGGGTACTACACCAGTCATATGAAAAGTCTCAGGAAACCTAACATCTGGTGAAGTGACATGTCAGAAGCTTAAATGTGAGGTTAAGCCTTTCTGCCACACACCCTCGGGGTAATGAACAGAATTGGCCATACATTGCACAAACATGTATACAAACTGATCAAGATGATCAGAGAGTTCTCGGATCACCAAAATGATTCACTCGCAGTGTCAGAGTACACTTCTTGCAGTGTACAATGGGAAAAGTCAACCAGACAGTCTATCAGTACCAGGATCGTCGGATGTAAATAGTATTGCAGGCGGAGAAACTGCCTGGCAGAGTACACGCTGTGTAAGACCAATCATATAATAAAATTTTCTAATGCAGGTTCTTCCTGTGGAGAAGAGCTATCACATTTGTTCGGGGATGTCAGGAAATTTAGAAACATAACAGTAGTATTGTTATAGCAAAAACAAACACAATTTGTGGATTGTAGTACTTTATAGAGCAACACATAAGATACAGGTTGTGCATAGCACTGAACAAATTGATTGGACAACAGTAATACAGTGTAAACAATAGGCCAAGCACTCATTTCCAGTCACTTAAATAATGCTATTTCTTCGGCAGCTCACCAGAGCGTGCCAGGAGGCCAACCCAAGTGGCCTCTTTAAGTAGGCCTGTGAACTTTAATGGATATCTCTCTCTGAAATCACACACATTGTGAGGAAGGTACATCAAACATTATTAAGAAAGAAGAAAGCATCAGTATAAATGTACTATTGATTCCCTTGCTGCAGCTAATGACCATTGCAGGTAACAGTGGAGAACTGCAGTGATAATGATCAGAAAAATGTCCTCAGACATTGGTGTGACAGGGCTCAACTCCAGTATGCCATCAGCAATGGATTGGTGAATGTTTGAGAATGCCAGTCACTCATCCTGGTGAAACATCAGAAAAATCATTGAACTAATGGCAGCCAATGATCCCCCCCCCCCCCCCCCCCCCCAAAAAAAAAGCCTAGTGGCAGTATGACAGAAAAAGGATATAAATGAGCACTTTTCCATATTTCCTTGAAGGAATCATCCAGTTCCTGGGTTTGTCAATGTAACTGCTCTGATTTTATTCTTATCAGAGAAGTTAAAGACAGTGAGTGAGTAACCTTACAGTTCTTGTCTTTCAGCTTCCACCTGCTGGAAATCGTGCAGAGTCTGTAGAGAAATACCTTAAAAAATCTCTAGACGCCCTGCAGTTGAGTTACGTTGACTTGTACCTGATACACCACCCTGTGGGGGTCCAGGATGTGGGTGGTCAAACTTTACCAAGAGACAAGGATGGAAATGTTCTCTTGGACATGAACACTGACATCATCAGCCTGTGGAAGGTAAGTTTCATTAGTGTTAGTGTTGCTGTCATATAATTATTGTGAATTATACTGTATTGTTGGACCTGAAAGCATGCATTTTATAAGAAATTAGTGCTTCATCACATAATATAGGATATTAATTACTTTAATAAATAAATTTTATCAAGAAGCAAATTTTTGTAGGAAATATTCTTATAGTATCGCTACATGTTATCCTTGGAAGTAGCAACATTAGAAATGATGACTCAAGTACTTACCCCATCTCTGGGTTGTTGGCTGATGACTGCCCCAGAAAGAAAGTGACAAAGTCTGCTTACAGTTTTCTGTTGATTGTCCCATGTGAAAAGTATTCCGTCCACTCGATATTCCACAAAACACGTATCAGTGGTTATAATTAAAGTGCAGCTACTCAAAGAGGTCCAGCGTGGGCTGTAATTTTCATATGGCATCGAAACTTCGTAGATATTATAATATGTTTAATGTGGAACCAATTTACACTGGAAAAAATTAGTTCCAATTTTGGCCACCAGGGGCAAAGCAGGTGCTGTGAATGCAATAAAAATGTATAGAAATGTTTCCATATGTAACGGATCAGGAATGAGACATTGGAAGAAAAGGTCAAACAATTGAGAAAGACATAATGTTGGTGTTATTATTAACTGCCACTTACACAGTCTGCTCAGTATGAGCACTGCAGACATTGATAAGATGTTGCACAGTACCAGATTTGCATCTGATTTCCAAAAATTTTTTCAAGTGTAAACCCGTTCCACATTAATGTATTAGAATATCTACCATACTGGATCCACACTGGATCTGTGTGAGTAGCTGTATATCAGTTATAGCTACCTAATACAACTTCCTGAATGTGTACAGATTTTTGTTCTTTGCTGTGACTTACAATTAAACACTGGAAAATCCAGGATGGGTTAATAGCATGTCTCAGTTCAGTCTTAGCATTTGCTGCAGTGTTAAGGTTGTTAAATAATCAAGTTGTCTATTACTTTACATTCTCCACTACTGTTTACTCTAGTCCTGCCAAAGGCAGGGTCACCTGTGAAAGCAACCATACAGTCTACCAACTTTGCTGCAATCACTATACCACATTGCACAGGGGTGTAACCTCTAACAAGCAGTCTGTCTGCATGAATGACCCCTGCCAAACTTTGACCAAGAGGTAACTGGACGACTAGTTACCAAGCATGCCGTGCAACACGATGTAGTCGACTTCAGTGACTGCTTCACAGCCTGAGCCATCAGAAAGTTCCCACCAACACAAGCTTTTCTGACCTGCACAGGTGGGAATTCTCCTTGCAGCATGCCCTTCACGCCTGTGACCTCCAGGCCTCAACCTTTGCTAATCCCTGTTCTCCACCTGTCTCTATCCCCTTCCCTGCTCCCAACCGAGGCTCACATGTCTCCTGCACACCCCCCCCCCCCCCCCCCGACCTCCTCCTGCCCATAGAAAACATGCATAGTCCTTTTACCATCTCTGGTTCTCTCCTGTTTCCTCCTCCCTCCAACACAGCCTTCCAGTGCAGCACCTAGCATCACCCTGCACACATCCCACGCAGACAGCTCTTCAGTGTCTTCCCACAACCATATCCTGCTATTCCTTCCCCTCCCCACACCTTTTATGTATCTCTCCACTGCACAATCCAGCCAAGATTGCTACTAACCTCAATCGGACCTCAGCACCTGTAGCTTATCCAACAGTTTAATTTTAAACATGTGTCCATTACTCAACACCTCCTCTATGTGGTGAGTAGTAATTTATTTTAGTTACTATTAAATTGATGATATACATATGAAATGACATTAGATTCTTTGTGATAGATTGCTTTATATTTTTGATTAACATGTTTACTTTCATATAATTGTAAAAATATCATGAAAAGGTTAGTTGGTACTCACAATACAGCGGAGATACTGAGTCGCAGGTAGGCACAACAAAAAGACTGCCAGAAGAGGAGCTTTCAGCCAACAAGGCCTTCTTCAAATATAGACACACACACACACACACACACACACACACACACACACACACACACACACACACACACACGACAAATTCTATGGCACCTGAAACCAGACTGCGAACAGTAGCATGTGATGGGAGAGACAGCTGTGTGGTGGGGTTAAGGAGGAGGATGGAGCAGGGAAGGTGAGGGATAGTAGGGTAGGGGTTAGGAACGGTAAAATGCTGCTTGTGGGAGCTTACAAGGACGAGTGGAGAGAGGGTAGGGCAGCTAGGTGCAGTCGGAAGGGGGGTATTGGGAAAAGAGGGAGGTAAAAAGACAGTGGGTGCATTGGTGGGATACAGGGCTGTGTAGTGTTGGTATGGGAACAGGGAAGGGGCAAGATGGTCAAGAACACTGACTAAGGAAGGTTGAAGACAGGAGGGTTCCGGGAACATAGGGTAAGTTGCAGGTAGAGAGCAAAAAGCTGGTGTTGGAAGGAAGGTCCCAAATGGCACAGGCAGTGAAGCAGCCATTGAAATGAAGAACGTCATGTTGGATTGCGTGCTCCATAATGGGGTGATCCAGCTGTCTCTTGGCCACATTTTGTTGGTGGCCATTCATGCGGACAGACAGCTTGTTGGTTGTCATGCCCAATTAGAATGCAGCACAGTGGTTGTAGCTTAGCTTGTAGATCACATGAGTAGTTTCACAGGTAGCCCTGCCTTTAGTGGGATAGGTAATTTTTGTGACTGGACTGGAGTAGGGAGTGGTGGGAGGATGTGTGGGACAGGTCTTGCATCTAGCTCTCTTATGGGGATATGAGCCATGAGGCAAGGGCTTGGGAGCAGGGGTTGTGTAGGGATGGACAAGGATATTGTGTAGGTTCAGTGGGCAGCAGAATACCATTGTGTGAGCTGGGGAAGGATGTGGGTAGAACATTTCTTATTTCAGGGCACAGCAACAGGTAATCAAAATCCTGGCGGAGAATATAATTCAATTGCTGCATTCCTGGGTGGCACAAAGTCACATGGGGAATGTTCCCCGTAGTGGAGATGGTGAGTGACTGGAAAGAAAATGTGAGGGAGATATGTTTTTTGTACAAGGTTGGGAGGGTAATTGCAGTCTATGAAGGGCTCATTGAGACCTTTGGCATATTTAGAGAGGGACTGCTTATCACTACATATATCCTATGTTCCCACAACCATCTTGTCCTCAATCTTTGTCATTTTCCTCACCATCTAGTCCCTTCCCTGTTCCCATTCCAGCACTACACAGTCCTCATTTCCACCAGTACACCCACAGTCTTTGTACTTCTCTCCTTTTCCACTGCCATCCCCTCCCCTCCTCTCCCCCCCTCTCCTCCCCCCCCTCCCCCCTCCTGACCATGACTGGCTGCCCAACCTCTCTTCATCTCATCCCTATATGGTCCCACAAGCAGCCCTTTACTGTCCCTCATCCCTACCCTACTCTCCCTCCTCCTCACCACCCCAGCCTCTTCCTTACCCCCACCATCTGGTTGCCTTTCCCATCATGCGCTGCTGCTCGCAGTCTAGCTTCCACTGCCAGAGTATGTGGTCACCTGTGTGTGAGTTGCATTTGTGCGAATATGTGTATGCATGTGTGTGTTTTGTCTATTTTTGACAAAGGCCTTGTGGGCTGTAAGCTCACTTTCTGACAGTCTTTTTGTTCTGCCTATCTGCAACTCAGCATCTCTGCTATATGGTGAGTAGCAACTATCCTAGTATTGTTGTGTTCCATCCTGCTATTGTATAATTGGATTGATAAAAAGTCTACTCACCAAGCAGCAGCTGGAGAAAGCAAAGACAAAGTTATGGAAATGTTCAAGCTTACAGAGCTAGTGGCCCCTCCTTCTGGCAGAATAGTTGATGGGAAAGGAAAAGAGATGAAGGAAAAGGATCGGTGAACTTTAGGAGATGGGTAGTGTCATGAAAAAGTTGCCCAGAACCCATGTCACTTGTCAGACTTACCAGACCGCATGACAAGGAAATGCTAATTGTTGGGGACTGCTCTGGATGAGATTTGAAAACCTGAGAGGGTAAAGGTAGAAGACAGGGTAAAAAAGAAGACAAAGGTTTCTGAAAAAACATCGAGCAAGAGTTAATAAGAGGAGAAAACTAAGTTCTGTATACATGGTAGACAGGTGATTTGAGGACAGGGAAAAGTAGTCATGTCAGAAAATAAAAGATATAGAAAACTAAAAGGGAGCAAAGAAAAGGAATAGTTACTAAAAAGAAATACTGAGACCAAAAAAATTTACATAAATTTAGGCCAGCTTGGTGGCAGGAACTAAGGACTACGTTATAACGCTAGTTACCACCCGTGGAGTTTGGAAAAACTGGTGTCAGAGGGGGAGAATTCAGATGGCAAGTGTGGTGAAACAGGGATGAGGTCATGTCTATCATGTTGTAGAATTTGCTCTGCTACAGGATACTGTGTATTGTCAGTATACACTCTCTATCTATATCCATTCATCTTAAGCGATAACTTGTAGAAGATCAAACAGTGTCTACATAAAGGCTGGTACATGATGTATTGTTTCGCAGGTGGCTCTCTCTTTAATAGTATTTGTTTTTCCAGTTACAAATGGTTCAAATGGCTCTGAGCACTATGCGACTTAACTTCTGAGGTCATCAGTCGCCTAGAACTTAGAACTAATTAAACCTAACTAACCTAAGGACATCACACACATCCATGCCCGAGGCAGAATTCGAACCTGCGACCATAGCAGTCACTCAGTTCCAGACTGTAGCACCTAGAACCGCATGGCCACTCCGGCCGGCTTCCAGTTACAGATCTGGCATTGGTGGTCATAGGGGGGTGCTTAAGGTGAGCCTTATAGTGTTGACAGTCACAAGGATAGTTTGCATAGGATAGGGAAATGAGTGCAGGAGGAGGATAGGGTCAGACCAGGATATTGCACTGTTATAGGTGTGGTGGGCAAAATATCGGACAGAATGGACCTAAATTTCAGTGCACGATTTTAGGAAACCATAGCCTTGTTGAAGTAGTTAATTAGTGCATTCATTACCAGAACAGTACTGAGATGACAATAGGTGTACTGCTAAATTGTTTTTTGGAGGGTTCAGCAATACCAATATTGGATGTGGTGGCCTGTCAAATCTTCTTTTGAACTAAGCTGGTTGGCTAATTACATCCAGTGAAGACTGAAGTGAGAATGGTGGTGTATTGCTGTAAAGAACGACATTTGTCCATGGAGTGTGTGACTGATTATTTTGTAAAATTTTTTTTCTTTATATATAGACTCAACCGCATTCTTATGAGACAGTCATAACCGGTTTTGGCCATACAATGACCGTATTCAGATTATGTAACAATAGAAAGGAAATTTATATTAAAACCTAAAAATAAGTGCAATATTTAACCAGGCTTATTAGTAATCTAACTGAATTTATCGAAATACATATAGTTCATACCGAAAGGCAGCATACACTGAACACAGGTTCATACATTGTCAAACTAGCTATAAAATCTAAAACACTAGTCTTATATAGATATAAAAATTTGTTAGATTTTGTTCCCCCTCTTTGCGCTAGATGTGCACCTCCTTTATAAGATAGTCTTTATTTTTCAAAAGCCTAAAATATGACAAATTTACTATTAATATTTAGGTCAAATGTAGATAAAATTTAAAATTACAGAACAGATCGTTAAATCAGTGAAATAACATTTTAGAACAAGGAGTAAACATTGCTATAGATGAAAATAGGAGTAACACTTGTAGAGTGTATTTTTGATGCCTGATGGGGCTGTGTTTCTGGCTATTGCCTGTTTATGCCATTGTCCATTGGTATGACAGGGACGACACAGGCAGGATGACGAGTGTAGTGCTCTGCTGCAGGTGGATGGTATGCTCCTCTGCCTTAAAGGATGTTGACATCTGCTGCGGCCCACACTAGACAGTGCAATATTTGATCACCGGAGCTGAAGCACGTTTGTAGTAAAAACGATTCACTCAGGTAAACAGATCATCGTAAATGTAGAAGCGTTAAATATTGTACTTATTTTTAGGTTTTAATATAAATTTCCTTTCTATTGTTATAGAATCTGCAGATGGTCATTGTATTGCCGAAACCGGTTATGACTGTGCTCTGGTAAGTCTCCCTTACCTGGGGTCTCAGGTGACATTCCTGTATATCTCACCAGTCCTTTTCCTTTATCACTCTTCATTTCCATTCAACCGTGTCTGTCAGAAGAAGTACTCTGGCTTGAAAAGCTTGTACATTTACTTAACTTTCATTGTGTTTTCTCCTGCCACAGCTTGATGAGTAGACTTTCATCCAGCAAGGTTATATTTTCAAAAATAGATTATTTTTGTTGATAATTACTATCATGATATTTTTTCAACACTTCCTTTTTTTGTTGAAGTTATTGTCATTTGCATGTCCACATTTCATTTCTTTTAATTCAGTCATTTCTTCATTAGCCTGATAAATTCAAACTTTTAGTATCATGTTTATTTTATTGTAAATATAGTTTCTCAAAAACTTTTCTTTGTTGAGGAATTTGTAATATTTAATTGGTGTGAATAATGCACTGCCCCATATATGTGTGTTATCAATGGTGGCTCAGGGGTAAGGTGTCAGATGATAGATGCAGGGGTCTCATATTCGATCCCAGAACTGTCCCTGGATTTCTATGTGTTACTTATCACTTGTTTTGCCTATTGCAATTTTTGTTAATGTCTGAGCACCATGGTTTGGAATCCACATTAGATTGTCCTCCCCACCACCCTAAACTGGCTGGCTAAGTCAGTTTGAAAGTTAGAGGAAGGAAGTAGCATACCACCTCCAATAGGACCATGTTTAGTAAAGCATTGAGCTCTTCAAACCGACCTTTGGGTCATTGACTGCCTTGCATTTTATTATTAGTTCATCCAATTACTAATTACAAGATTTAAGTGAAGGAAAATTCTCTGAAAAATATCCAAAAGTAAAAATTAGGTATACAAAACCAAAAGTCAATGCAAAGACTAAAGTCATAAATTATAAATATCTAATGTACACATGTGTCAGGCTGTACATTTGTGTCAAGTAGTGAGTTCTACAATATTACTTGACATTGGCAGTGCCATTTCAATGTACAATTTTCTAGTTGCTTTCGAAACACTGTATGTTCAGGTGCAGAGTGAGCCCATTCAGGATAGTCAAGATGTGGGCATCTTCAGGTGATGTTAAACTATAAGGAGTAGATTTTTATGAATGAAAGGAGTTTAAGATGTGATCCATTAGAAATGTAAGTTACTCATTTCAGAACTAATGACATTATTATTAAAAGGATAGATTGCTACTTACGGTGTAGTGGTGATGTTGATTCACAGGCAGGCACATCAGAAACACAACACCACACACACACACACACACACACACACACACACACACACACACAAACAAACAAACAAACAATGCAGCTCATATATACATGATCACTGGCTCTGGCTACCGAGACCAGGCAGGTCTAGCCTTAGCAGCCAGAGACAGTGGTCATGTGTGTGTGTGTGTGTGTGTGTGTGTTGTCAAATTCAGAAGAAGGCTTTCTGGCCGCAAGCTTACTTATCTGGTAGTCTTTTTGTTGTGCCTGTCTGTGACTCAACATCTTCGCTATATGGTGAATAGCAATTTATCCTTTTTTTTCATAATATTGCCATTATTCTAGCGTGGATTTTTCTGCTTCATTTGAGAACTAAAGCACACAAAGGAGTCAGGAAGGAAGTGTGTCCTTGGTAGCTGGGCACGGGCACCAGAGAGCAAGGGCTTGTGGCTGGGAGCCAACGCTCTACGGTGCAATTGACACAGTTCCTCACTCACAGTCCTTATTGGCTAAGCAGAGTGAGAGCATAGAGAACAGATTATAAGCAGCTCATGTTTCACGGGATCAAAGAACCTCTGCTGAAGCAACCACCTGACTTTTCTCTTAGCCCACTATGAATTATACAAGTACTTCATAGTCACCAGCTTCTTCTACAGTTTCCTGCAACTGAATGGGTCTGTTTGGAACATAAGCCTCTCCATCTTTCCCTGTTCCATCAAATTTCCTTCTCCACCCTTTACCAGGCTTCTCCTCTCTTCTTCACACATTGCTTCATTTTTACAATCCACCTCGCCCTCTGTCTTCCTGTAGGTCTCTTGCCTCATTTTGCATTTCATAAGCCTATTTTGATATCCTGCCAACTTCCATTCTTTCAATATGCCCATACCAACTTGTCATCTCTTTAGTCTTTTGCATGGGCTTCTCTTTCATTGCACCTCTTACTGTCTCATTCCTTACTGTATCCATTCTTGTAAATCCTGTACACCTCTTTGAAATTTTTCTTGCAAGCTTGTATCCTGCTTATCAGCCTTTACTTCTTTACCCGTGTTTCTGATGCTTACACAAGTAGTGGACCATAACAATTGCTTATTTTTTGTTGGTACATCTTTGCTCCAGACTTGGCTTCTTACACTCCACAGAAATCCATGGGCTTGCCTTTGCTTGTCACTAATCTCCTTGTCATACCTCTTGCTGTATTCTGTTATACGCCTTGGGTATTTAAAATGTTCCACTGTCTTTAGTATTTGCCCTCTAATTTGTATATCTGTTTGTTTGTCCCATCCTATTCCTCATTGTTACTGTCACTTAATTCTTTGTATTAAATTTCAATCCCTACTGTCCCATTGCTTCCTCCCATACATTTATCTCTCTTGTGCCTCTCCTCCTCCATTTCCCCCATACCATCGAACCATCTGCATATTCCACTGCTTTCATATTTCCATCTCCCATTAGCACTGCCACTTCTGCTATGTATTATCCATAACAGTGATGAAAAATAGAGGGATTAGTATACTCCCTCCCTTCAGCCTATTTTCTGTTCAAACCTGTCTGTCTTTCCTCCACTTTTATACAACTCAAATTTCATTGATACATTTACTTTATGCATCTCTAAGTCAACCTTCCACTTGTCTTTTCTGAAAAGTTTTTGGATCTTGCTTTGTGTCACTCTGTTAATTATACTTGAACAATACACAAAAATATTTTAATGAAAAATTCAGTATAGTTATTAGCCTATCTGGGTGACCTGTGCATTATGATGGATAACATGGGTTTTGGTTGAAGTAAGTCACCATGCTACTATAAGCAAGAAGTATGAAGGGATGCACACAAACCACATAGCAGAAATTAAGAGTTGTGTAAGTTATGAATTTGCATATTTCATTATGAAATCTGACCCTTGTGTGTTCATGAATGGGGCCAAAGTTGCCCCCCCCCCCCTTTTTCCGATCCACACACACACACACACACACACACACACACACACACACACACACACACACACACACACAAACACACACACACACACACACACACACACGGGCCATTGCAAATGTGAAAAACCTTAATTTGGGTGCATTTGAAGACAGTTACCATTTATTTAATGAAAATGCATTAAAAAAAAATTCAAGAATACATTTTTATGAGCAATCTAGAAATATCCTGTAGGGCCATTCATTTTTGTCCCATAAAACTGGACTAATTGTGCAGCTTTGCTCTGTCATACTAGCTGCTGTTCTTGCTGATCTCTATCTCTGACAATGAATGAAGTGGGTGGAACACACACTATATGCTTCAGTGAAATTACCATCCATTGTGATCTTTATAATGCCAGGCAGAGTGTAGCTGTAAGTGTGCAGGGATCAACTTGAAAGATCCTGAATGAATTTGCATCCTGCAATGGAGAGTGCACTGATCTGAAAATTCCTGGCAGATTAAAACTGTGCGCCACACTGTGACTCGAACTGGGGATTTTTGCCTGTCACGGACAAGTGCTCTGCTTGCTCTACTCACTGTGCTATTAAATCATGACTCTTGACCCATCCTCACAGCCATACTTCCATCAGTACCTCTTTTCCCAGTGCTAGCAGTCCGCGACCACATTTAGTATACAAGCAGGAGATGTACAACTTACTAGAGGATGGTGCATACAGGATAATGGGTTGTGGATAATCCAACAAACTATATGAAGAGAAAATTCATCAAACTTCTCCAGAATACTTTACAATCTAAAATAGCATAAAGACTTTGTCCATGAGTAACTGCATCCCCTAGACTTCACAGATTATGTAAACTCCATAAAGAAGGGAGGCCACTCCATCCCATCATAAGCAGCACCAGTGCACCAATGTATGAGATGGCAAAACACGTGACAATGATCTTCAGCTCAGCACATTTCATTCAGTACCTTCAGAACTTTTGACTTGGTAACCTTCAACATGGGTTCTCTCCCCTTTGGGGTACCATCTATGAGCCACAATTAAGTTAATAGGAGAAAAGTTTTAGCCATCAATAATGAGACACTTTGTAATCATTCTAGAGTCCGTCAAACGGTAATTACTATAATCAGACAGACAGACAGAGAGGCAATGGGATGACCGCTATCACTATTGATAGCCAACATGTTTATTGGGGCATTTGGAGGAGAAACCCGTCCTTGACTCAGCAGGCCACAAACCATTGTGTTTCTTCAGGTACGTGGATGATACATTCTTAACCCTTTAACTGCTCTGGACGTGATAACGTGCACGCCTTTGTACCTGTTCCTGTGTGCTCTGAACATTTTTACGCATGTAGACATGTTCAGAGCACCAGGTAGAAGGACTGGTGGCGCACGTAAACTTGTTTAGAGTACACAGGGACAGGTACAAAGGTGCGCGCGTTAACACGTCCAGAGCAGTTAAAGGGTTAATCTGCCAACATGGAGGACTTTTTGAATCATCTGAATTCACTGCACCAAAACATCAGAGTCACAATATAGACAGAAGAAAATAATCAACTTCCATTCCTCGACATGCTAGTCAAGAAGAGACCAAATGAAGAACTTGGATACAGTGTTTACTGTAAACCACACAGGACTCACAAAATTTCTGATCAAAACAGTTTAACAGCAGAGTTGCCGCACCAGCAGATAGTTTAACAGAAGAATGGATATAACCACCATCTTATTCATTATGCCATAAGAACAAAGGATTCCAAGCCACAACATGCAGAGAAAGAAGAGAAACATGCTGCGACAGCATTCATCTTGTATGCTGGTAACAAGTCAACAAAAACTGGGAGAAATATCTGGAAATATAATGTCAGTTGTGTTTTTTGCCCACCCAGAATAAAAGCCCTGCTGAATTCTGTTGACAGTTTAGGACTCACAAAATGAGGAGTCTACCACATTCCCTGCTGGTGTGGAAAAATGTACTTAGGCCAGATGACCTGGACTGTGTAGGAAAGATGTGTGGGGCACAGGCATCTCACAAACAAAGGACAACCTGCAAAGTAACAGTCGCAGAGCACTGCCTCTCCGAAGATCATAATATGAGAACATGCCTCTGAATTTTTAATGCGAAAACACTTAAAACTTTTTAAATAAATCAAACTTCATTAACATTCTTCATCTTTATTCTTTATGTACATATAACTGTTTCTGAACATTGACTTTCTGGTGATGAACACATTTCTCCCAACAAGTTTTTTGATACTTTAACTGTAGAATGTTTCACTTTGTTGACAGAGCCACAACCTCACCTCTGCTTGCACCGTTTCATCACTATCAAAGCAAAGTCCTCAAAACTGTTGTTTAAGTTTTGGGAACAGATGAAAATGGGATGAGGCCAAGTTGGGACTATATGGATGATTGATGACAGGAGCATAAAGTGTTGGATTGTTACATCTGTCACAGTAATCGTTTGTGGTCTGGCATTGTCATGCTAAAGGAGAGGGTGCTCCATGTGTGGACAAACTCTTCAAACTTGTGCTGTCAGGATCTTGCAGAGTTTATTGTGCTGCCTTTAGGTATAATTCCAAATGCACCACACCTTGAACATCCCAGAACACTGTGAGCATGATTTTGCTTGCTGATAGCTTGGTCTTGAACTTTTGCCAGGATTGGTGATGGTTTGTAGCAGAACACTGTTAATGCTCTCTTGTTTTTGAAACCAAAATGGTGAAACGAGCATCATCACCTGCCACAATGTTAAGGAAACCATCATCTTCACTCTCAAAATGCAAGAGAAATTGTTGACAGATGTCCAGTCTCCTCTGTTTCATGTCAGGAGTGAGCTTTCCAGGTACCCACAATGCACATAGTTTTCTATACCGCTGTTCTGCAGTGATGGGCTGTATTCTCTCTCATGATATGCCGCAATTACTTGAGAGTTGTATCTGTGCTATCAATGATTTTCTCTGATGAATTCATCAACGTGATTCCAATGAGTCTTGTCAGTTGTCATGTGCAGTCATCTATTCTTAGCTCTTTCACACACACATGGAGGCTGGCACCACTGTTTCCTTCCTTATGAGTGCGAACAATTCAATGTCCCACATTACAGATGCCGATACAATCATCCCTTTACATAGCATTCATTTTTGTGTGGATTTCAATTGGAGGCATGTTTTCTGCAGTTAGAAACTCTATTACAGCATTCTGTTTCTCACGTACCAACGTAGTTGCATTACATGCTGCCATGTTACATGAAACAGTTTATAGCTCTCCAGTGGCAGGGTATTGCAACTTGCATCAGTGAAATGGGAAAGTCGCCCCAGTAATATGCATGACATTTAATATCTCAGCCAATATTAAGAACAGAATAAAAAATTTGGAGGCATTATTTTTCAGTATGCATTCTTGATAGTTACAATGACACAAAGTTGTTAAAACTGGCCAAATTGGGGACGACATTTTAAAAGGAATTTGTAGAGATCCGATTATATGATGAACCAATACTTACTAGCAGTGGTTTGCAACTAAATAAGGCAGTCTGGCATTCACACCACGCCAACTGAAGAGTTGAGGTCACACCATTTAGGAGCATCTCCAGTCCAGCAGCAATGTGATCTCAGTAGTGGCGGTATACAGATTGAGGTCCATGGCTCGGATCCAACCAGTGCTCTTCTCCGACCACCTCACCAGCAGAGCCATGCCCAGTCACCAAGGGCTGATAATTTACAACAGGGAGGAGGGGAAGGGGCATATAAAACAGCGCCCAGTGGAAGACAAGCACTCATCAGGACCACCTTAATATGGCAACAAATTAGTTTGACTAAATATCACAACACCACCTAAGGTTCAAGATAGCGCCAAATGAAACTTTGTTCTGTAACGATGTCTCAGTTTCCTTAAAAAGTGATAGTGATGTGTGTAAAATCTGCGTAAAAAAGGTAAAGAGAGGTATCCTATGCATCCAGCGCAGGTTGTTGTATCACGACAAATGTGTTAAAGTGAATCTAAAATATATAAAAGATGAACATGACTGGACATGCCGTCAGTGTGTTGTGAGTGTCACAAAAAACGAGGTAATGGACAAGATAAAATCAAAAGAAAAAATAATAAGTGTGCTTACAGATGATTTAATGACTATAAATACGAAATATGAAGAACTTCGGCAGAAATATAAAGAACCGGAAACGAAATACAAAGAGATAGAGCGAGATCATCGTCTAGCACAAAACAGTGTTGTTAACCGTCGTTCTGCACAAAAAACATGGTGTGTGCCGAAAAAAACAAAGAAACAGACAGTGAGTACAGTTCTGGTGATACCACTATCAAATAAATTCACAGCACTAGACGAAGACTGTGATAAGACAACGAACAATGACGAACAAAAATTAGTGACGAAACTTCCAATCGAGTGTACAGTCAAGAAAACATTTAATACAAAAAATAAACCAGTGAACATCAAACGATGAGTTGTTGTACTTGGTGATAGCCACGCCAAGAAAATTGCTGAAAAAATAAATGAATACAGTACGTTATTCACGGCAACAGGTATGACGAAACTCAGTGCACCTTTGACTGAGATAATTAAGAGCAGCAACTCACTTAATGAACTATCTAAGAATGATGCCATCATAATCATGGGTGGAAGTAATGATGTATACAGAAATGAGAGTAAACATGCGACCCAGTGTTTAAAAACTACATTACTTGATACTTGCAAGACAATTCCATCGTAAATCTGGAGCTTGCAAAAGTAAACAGACAGTTCTACAAAATATGCAAGTCCCAACAAAGTGTAACGTTTTTTGATCTTCCAGATGCAAGAGATTTGTTTACGAAACATGGACTACATTATAATAACACTGGCAAGTCATATGTGGGCAAAATGCTAGCAAAATTAATACAAAAAGATGACGACGTTGCAAGAAAACCAATTGCTATGCAACCAGTTTCGACCAAGGAAATGGATAAACGGCAAAACAATTTCAAAATCGCAGCTACAGCGCCAGCTCAAACAGGAACATCACGTCCAGAAGATGAGACGGTGCCAGAACGAGCCTCAGAACATAAAGCAGAGACTGAAATTATCGCCAAGAAAACTGTACCTACTCATCATCCAGATGCTCACACACAGGGAAACTGATGAATGGGGTCCAGTTCTTTCTAAATTTGGCCCAATAGAACGAATCCAGAACAAGCAGTCAACACTCAGGTGGACGTTCCATTAATTTATAGTCAAATTAGTTTTAAAGACCCTCTACCTAATAATATATGCAGTAGTAATTTCGTTATGCACTTAAACATCAGAGGTCTATCTGAAGGAATGATCAGGAAGCTTTATGACATAGAAATTTTGTTAGAAAGTGTGAAACAGTCTGTGAAAGTAATATGCCTTAATGAACATTGGCTAAAATCTGAAAACATCAGTCTCCTAAATAAACTTGCAGGTTATAAACTTGCTACCAGCTTTTGTAGGACCAATGGGTATGGAGCGCCTTGCATACTAGTTCATTCCATGGTAGACTATGAAATCAGACAGAATTTTAGCCATCTGAATGAAGAAGGTACATTTGAAAGTTGTTGTATAGAACTTAAAGAGTATAACATACTAATTAGCAGCATATATCGCACCCCTGTGTACCATATAAGCTCTGTATTTTTAGATAAGTTTGATACATTGCTACATAAATTAAAATGTGAGAAACTGTACAAGAAAGTGGTTATATGTGCTGACTTCAACATAGATGTAAGGACTGATGACAAATTTTCTTCACACTTAAAGAACCTGGTAGCCACAAATGGGCTAAATCTCAATTTTGATCAGTATACAAGAATTACAGCAGCCTCTGCAACATGTATTGACAATATTGTAAGTAGTTATAATTATTATGTAAAAGAAAAGTTTCTTAGGAGTATCAGACCATAAAGCACTATTTGTATCACTACCGAAGCAAAATTCAGTCTGCACAACAAAAAGATGTAGGAATTTCAGTCAAGAAAATGTGGAAGTATTTTGCAAAAAACTAAGCCAAACCAAGTGGACAGTCAGCAAACACACTTCCACAAGTGACAATTACAATAACTTTTTAACTGAATTCTTGGGTATAATCAGTGAATGCTTCCCTTTTGTAACAGTGAGGACCAGGTCCCAAAAAAGTAGATCCTGGGTAACAAAAGGAATTAGAGTGTCTAGTGCTACTAAGAGGAAACTGCATATGGAGGCAAAAGTAAATCAAAGCCCTCAATTTCTTCAGTATGTAAGCACATACAAAAAAACATTTGACAAAATAGTTAAACTAGCATAACGTACTGTGAATGTTGTTGTTGTTGTGGTCTTCAGTCCTGAGACTGGTTTGATGCAGCTCTCCATGCTACTCTATCCTGTGCAAGCTTCTTCATCTCCCAGTACCTACTGCAACCTACATCCTTCTGAATCTGCTTAGTGTATTCATCTCTTGGTCTCCCCCTATGATTTTTACCCGCCACGCTGCCCTCCAATACTAAATTGGTGATCCCTTGATGCCTCAGAACATGTCCTACCAACCGATCCCTTCTTCTGGTCAAGTTGTGCCACAAACTTCTCTTCTCCCCAATCCTATTCAATACTTCATCATTAGTTATGTGATCTACCCATCTAATCTTCAGCATTCTTCTGTAGCACCACATTTCAAAAGCTTCTATTCTCTTCTTGTCCAAAGTATTTACCGTCCATGTTTCACTTCCATACATGGCTACACTCCATACAAATACTTTCAGAAATAACTTCCTGACACTTAAATCTATACTCGATGTTAACAAATTTCTCTTCTTCAGAAACGCTTTCCTTGCCATTGCCAGTCTACATTTTATATCCTCTCTACTTCGTCCATCATCAGTTATTTTGCTCCCCAAATAGCAAAACTCCTTTACTACTTTAAGTGTCTCATTTCCTAATCTAATACCCTCAGCATCACTGTGAATAATAACTTCATTTCAAATGCAAAAAACAAATCAAAAGCCTTTGGGTCTGTTATAAGAAGCGAAGTTGGCAGTGAGGCAGAGAGAAAATGCCCTTCTAAAATAGTGATAAATGGTAGAGCTGTTACAGAACCCAGTGCCATTTGTGAATCATTCAATGACTTTTTCATAAAGTGTAACAAATTTGGTGACTGTTCACCACCAAAAACAAAGCCCAATATGACATATAGCAATTGCCCATGTTTTAAGGTTTCTCACGTTTCCATCTCAGATGTCATCAAAATCATAATGTCCCTAAAAAATTCAAAATCTGTGGGGTGAGATGAGGTCCCCACTGAAATAATTAAAATAGTCCGCCACAGTATTGCATATCCACTCTCTTTCATAATCAACCAATCTTTTGATGAGCGATGTTTCCCAGATCGAGTAAAATATGCAGAAGTTCGGCCCGTACATAAAAAAGGCAAACAAGATGAATTGGGCAACTATAGGCCAATCTCACTGTTACCAATTTTCTCAAAAATATTTGAAAGAGCTGCATGTGATCAGATTGAAAATCGCAATTCATCTAACAGCAATATGGTTTCAGAAAAGGCCGCAGCACAATCCATGCAATAAATGAATTAGTCACAAAAGTCAGCAGATGTCTTGATGATAGAATGTGTGTGTCAGGCATCTTTTGTGACCTGTCCAAAGCCTTCGACACAGTAAATCATGACCTGCTTCTCCAAAAATTGGCATGCTATGGTTTTCAAGGCAAATCTCTTAGCTGGATGCCATCATACTTGACAAACAGAAAACAAAGAGTACTTATTAACATCAATGGCAAGAAATTTCTCTCTGGCCAGAAAAACACTCAATTAGGTGTTCCACAAGGTTCAATATTAGGGCCACTGCTTTTTCTGTATTGTATTAATGATATGCCATGTCAGGTCCAGTCTGATACTATCCTCTATGCAGATGACTCAACAGCTGTAGTGTGTTGTAAAACTGAGGTAGACCTAATTCGTCATATTGAACAAACAATTGGGGAAGTGGAGGCATGGGTCAAAAACAATAACTTGACATTAAATTTTACAAAAAAAGAAATTGTTCATTTTACCACAAAACAATCTGCACAGTCTATAAGTGAAATAAGGTATATGGACAAAAAAGTAGAGACTGCAGACTGTGTCAAATTCCTCGGCGTGTTAGTCAATAAAAACCTGTTATGGAGTCACCATGTGGGCAACAAACTGGGTCGGCTCAATAGCCTTGTATATATTATGAATATCTTGTATAGTATTACTGATTTAGCTGTAAGAAAAACTGTATATAATGCATATTTTGTTTCAGTCATTAGGTATAGTATAATTTTCTGGGGGGTCTGAAAAAACAAATTTACTTAGAGCTTTTAGACTACAAAAAAGAATCATCCGAGCAATGGTGGGAGCAAAACCAAAGCAACATTGCAAACCTTTATTTGTAAAACTAGATCTAATGAGCATTCCAAGCATATACATCTATGAAACTCTCACTTTCACAAAAAGAAACCCACAACTTTTTGAGGGCAACTTCTTCTTGCATCAATGTGATACTAGATATAGAACAAGCTACATGTTACCTACCCACTGTTTAAAATCATATGAAAAAACCCCGTACTCTATGGGCATGAAATTTGTAAATAAAATATGGAGAGATTGGATGACCCAAATGTAAAAGGTACCAAAAGAGACCTGGAAAAATATCTGAAAGATAAATGTTACTATAGTGTAGAAGATTTCATGAATGGCAACAATGCATTATAATTGTAATTAAAATACCTCTCTGAAGATGTTACACCATATATATTATTAGTCTATTGTCTATTTTTATTATTATTTTATATATAGTGTAAAACTGACAAGTCACCTATGTTACAATCTTTGATTGTATAAGGCATGTTATGTGATAATAAAAAATTGAATTGAATTGAATTGAATACTCGATCATTTCAAAAGTTTCACGTGGTCCACAACAGTCAGGATGCCTTTGATTACTACCGCTTCCTCCATGGAAGCCCAAGGGAATGACCTCCATAATATACTACTGCCCACCAGCTTGTGCGGGACCATGCATGATTCAAGCAGTCGTTCACTTGGATGGTGGTGTAATTGGACACAACCATTGACCTGGTGTAATAAGAAATGTGATTCATCCAACCAGCTAACATGTGTCCATTGATCCACTTTCCAATCTCTGTGATCCCTTGGCCACTGAAATCATAATTGATGATGTCATTATGTTAATATGGGAAAATGTAGAGATTGTATGCTGCAACGCCACATGTTCAACATTGTGCACTTGAACGGTGTGTTATGAAGCACCTTTGCCAGCACTGTCATTGAACAATGTTGGAGGGTCAGCCACAGAGCACAATCTATTACAGAGTGTGAAATCCTCCGATCTCCATTTTCTGTGTGTGTCAACACTGTTATCTGTTCGTGTTTTCATTGCCCTTCAACTACTTTCGTAGATGCTCGCTATTGTGTCTCCACCAAATAGTAGTGAGGATATCCCACTGGTGGACAGTGATATGTAGGTGGAATTCATCAGTCACCTCAAAAGGGGTCGCTAGATGGACATTGAGCCATTTACCATTGGAACCTGCCAGGAGGTAAATCTTAGATGAGCGAACCCTTTGTTTTCTCAGCTGCTTCAGTGCTTTGACTGTTGGTGAAGAGTTATCTCCTCATGCTCATCCACTCCCCAGGATGCTGTTGATGAGTTCAAGGGCAACGCGTGCGCGAGAAGGTGCCGTAACTGCCCTCTAGCGCAGAGAGCAGTTACGGCACCTTCTCGCGCACGCGTTGTGGGTCTTCTGCTGGCCTATATAGGGGCCGCAGCTTGCGCTAGGAAGTCAGTTCCGGCGAGTTCGTGCACCAGCACACTCATCTGAAGATGGCGGCCAGATGGACCACGGAAATATTGTGTCATGAAGACATTATGATCCGGCTGCATACCCGAGAAGAATATTATCAATTATTCGTAGCCACATTAGAAGCCTTTTTGTATGACAACAGGGTTCCTATATCATCTATGGCACAGTAATGGGTTATACTTCTGGTTTTCCCTTTTTTTCCCCCTGTATATGCAGTATGTTGGCAATTATCAGAGTCTTGCTGTAAAGAAGCACTGCACTACTAATGTGAGTTGAAAGCAAAACACAACTGTCAGGTTGGGTTAGCAAAATTGCATCAAAAACTGTTGAAGGAAAAGCCATCTGTAAATTTCTACAGATTTGTAACAACCATTAATGTCAGAAACTAATTTTTACATCTACAGTAATGTTCACCTTGGTTGTGACAAATCTTAGAGCAACAGAAGCAGAAAGCACAGGGGCAGGCAGGCCACTTTTGTAGCCAGAGTCGAAGTAGAAGTCCAGACAAAGGCTGCTTGGTGCAGGTAGACATACGAGGGCTATCCACAAAGTACATTACGTTTTCGTTTGTGTCCGTTAGGGGCGGGGCTAGCGCGGCCATCTTGGTGGCATGGCATTCCGCCGCTCAGTCGGCATCATGCCGTGCTAGTGAGAGGTTCGTGCTGTACTCCGTTGAGTTACTGTGACAGTTTGAAATGTCAGCGTTAATTGAAAATGCCGCGAAGTGTGAAGTGCATGCTGTAATAAGGTTTCTGACTGCAAAAAACTGTACACTGATAGAATCTATCGGCAGCTTTGTGAAGTGTATGGGGACAACATAATCACTGAAGGTGGAGTGCGTCAATGGGTCATAAAATTTAAAAATGGCCGAACTAACGTTCACGAAGAAGAGCGAAGTGGAAGACCCAGCATAGTGACTGCCGAACTTGTCAAAAAAGTCGATGCCGTGGTCCATGAAAACCGTAGTTTCACAATAAAGGAACTCTCTATGAGTTTTCCACAAATTTCACGAAGTTTGTTGGACGAAATTATTACCAAAAAGCTTGGTTACCACAAGTTTTGTGCAAGATGGATACCAAAAATCTTGACAGAGATTCACAAAAATCAGCGAATGGCTGCAGCGTTAACGTTTTTGGACGCTTACGAGAAAGATGGCGACTCATTACTCGATAGCATCGTTACTGGTGACGAAACATGGGCTAAGCCTGTGAACTGCGAGACAAAATTGCAGTCAATGCAGTGGGGGCACACAAATTCCCCCCAAAAACCCAAGAAATGCATGCAGACGATGTCGGCAAGGAAGGTGATGGCGACTGTCTTTTGAGACAGAAAAGATGTGATTTTTGTGGATTTCCTGGAAAGAGGCACTATAATAAACTCTCAAAGGTATTGCCAAACTCTGCACAACCTCAGAAGAGCAATACAAAACAAGCGCAGGGGAAAGTTGGGCTCAAAGATCTTGCTGATTCATGACAACACCCGGGCCCACACGGCAAATGCCACTCGTGAAGTTCTCGAATCTTTTAAGTGGGAGTTGTTTCCTCATCCGCCGTACAGTCCCGACCTGGCACCGAGCGACTTCCACTTATTCCCAGCAATGAAGAAGTGGTTGGCTATGCAGCGTTTTCATGATGACGCACAACTTCAAGAAGAGGTAATCACGTGGTTGAAGGCGCAGGCAGCCGAATTTTACGATGAAGGAATTTCCAAGCTCGTCCATTGCTGTGATAAGTGCCTTAATTTAAATGGCAACTATGTAGAAAAGTAGTATTTAAGTGTGGCTTTCATCTGTATATAATAAAAAAAATTCCAATACTTTATTTATTTTTAATTCCAAAACTTAATGTACTTTGTGGATAGCCCTTGTATTAGATGATAATGACACAGTGCTCAGCTAATCATGTAGTAAGAACATTTGGGCAGCCAGAGAGTTAAATAATGAGATGCCCAACTGGGAAACCAGTTTGCTTACGCTACATGAAATACACCATTATCCACTGTAGTAGCATTGATTACCACACTTTGGACTTTGATTTTGATTTGAGTACAACTGGAACTATTTCTACATTTCTTACAACAGACTTGAAATCTGCTCCAGAATTTATTGGCTTACTGCTTCCAGGGTGGCACCACGTGTTGCTTTCTCCTAGCTTGTACTATTTGTAAACATGTTTCACACTAGTTTCAAATAAATTCTGAGCATCTTATAGCTCCACTCACCTGTTCTTTAAGCAGAATAATTGCCTTGTTGTCTTTTATCCTATAGGGTACTCGATGTGATGATGAGGTGTGAGAAGGTAATTCAATAATTAACTGAACTTTCATTTTAAATTTCTTGAGGTTGACAATCTATATACATCAGCACCTATGTACATACATAGTTCACAAGCCACCATATGATGCATGGCAGAGGGTAATTCTTGCTAATGTCAGTATTTCCATTTGTTGTTCCACTTGCTAATGGAGCAAGGGGAAAATGACTGTTTATGTGCTCTTATACAAGTCCTGAGTACTCTTTATCTTGTCTTCAAAGTCCTCTAGGAAGATGTATGTTGGTGGCAGTAACATCATTCTACAGTCTGTCACAAATTCCGGTTCTCTAAACTTCCTCATGATGTTACATGAAAAGACGTCTTATCTTGAGAGATTCCCATTTGAATTCATGTGACATTACCATAATATTAGCATTTTGATGAAATGTTCTGGTAACAAATCCAGTAACATGCCGGTGAATTGCTTTCATGTCTCCCTTTAATCTGACCTGGAGGGGAACCCAAAAATTCAAGAAGTACTCAAGAATTGGTCACACAAGTGTCCTGTACACAGTCTCCTTTAAGATGAGTTGCATATTCCTCGAGTTCTCGCAATTATTTGGAGTTGACCATTTACCGTCCCTACAACTGATCTTATATACTCCTTCCATGACTGTCAAGCAGCACACTATTAACATTGTGTTCAGACATTACAGGATTGGTTTTCCTACTCCTCTGAATTAATATAATTTTTCCATATTTAGAGCAAGTTGCCATTAATCACACTAATTACAAATTTTGTCCAAGTCCTCATGTATCCTTGTACAGTCACTTAAAGAGGAGACATTCCCCTACATTACAGAGTCGTCGGCAAACAGATGCAATTTGCTGCTCACAATATCTGTCAGATCATTAATGTTCGTAGATATCAATAGTGGTCCTCTCTGACTTCCCTGATGCTTGCCAACAGCTAGATAACACAGTTGTCTTTAGTCTCGTGGTAGGTCTCAACGTTGTCACATCAGTTTGCTTTTTTCTCTTGCAAAGTAAATGTGGCTGTCCCTCTGTCCATTTCTCATTTTTATTATCTAAAGGTGTACTTCCAGTCACATTCACTACTGATGTCAACATTGAGCAAGTTCATGACCTGATTTTGAATAATCAACAAGGGACTGCTGATGCATGTTAGTTGTGATCCTGCTGTCATGAATTCTGTGCAAGAGGGGTGCCAAACCAACTCAATGATGAACAATCATATGAGAATCTGTCAGCAACTACTGCACTTCCATGGCAATAAGAGTGAAATGTTTTTTAACTGAATCATCACTGGAATTGATCCATGGAATGACTATTTTGAAATGGTGAGCATATGCCAGAGCATGGAATGGAAACAGCCCAGATCTCTAATCAAAAGCAATTCAATGGTTAACTGTCTGCAGGAATGAAGAGGTCTGAAAACTTGGTGACAATGTTGAAAAATGATGTCTTTTTTGCTGTTAAATAAATAAGAAAAATATTACACAGACTTACCCTTATAATATGCAGCATCACTACATGTAGCTTTACATGACACAGTACATTCAGCTTGACGGTGACACATTGATTAAAGTATGAAGTACAGTGAGAGATGAATTTGAGGGTAAAAAAATTCATATTCAGGGATTCTACATTTTCTTCACATGTCCTCAGTGTAATTCTTAGATAAGTTTCATACATAGTTTCAAGATGAGGATTCAAGACCAGTGGGCTGGGGAGAGTAGTTTAGGACATGATGATGTGGATACATTAAACAAGGAAGTTGTTGAATAGGAGCAATAATTAAGTATACAAGTATATTGAAGAAATGCAGAAAAGAAAGATAACTTGCATTTATGTTCATTAATAAAAATGAATGAGATGCATGTGTGATGCCAGGTAGGTGAAAGCAAGGTGAGCAGTTAGTCTTATACATTGAAATAGGCTTTGATAGAGAACTTGTTCTGCTTTTTCAGCAGTTTATCTATTTCCTTCCTCTTTGACACATAGAATCCTATTTTGTCTAAAATGTCTAAGAGTGTACTTATTTTCTTTACATGTAAGATCATTATCTGTTCTTAATAGAGCCTATATTATGAGTCTACTTTTCAAAATGTGTGCTTAAAACATTTTTGTCACTTGGGTAGGAATGTTCTTGAAGTTCTGTCTATGTGGCCTAAATATTTTATCTCGTATTCATGGTGTGAAACTTCATAAATTCCTGAAAGTTTTTATGTGTTCTCTTTCTTCAGTAATTTGTTGTATTTTTGTAAATTCATAAAACTGCAACCAGTCACTTTTTTTAATAGTTATTTATTATTCAATGAACTGGTTTTTGAACCTTTTCGGGTTAATCTTCATATGGTTTTTGGAAGTTACACACCTATTTGTAACAAAATGCACATTTGCATTGTGATAGCAAAACTTTGCCAGCATCCAGTATGCATGTAACATGTGTATAACACATGATGGATGCTGGCAAAGTTTTGCTATCACATGTGTATAGCACATGCTGGATGCTGGCAAAGCTTCACTATCACAGTGTAAATACATACAATTATGTAAAAGTGAGTAACGTGATGTACCAGCTAGCCATCAAAATGGAAGCAGACAGATGTTCAATAACAGAAAAAAGCTGCCCATACTGTTGCAAACCAGCACCCAGCATTATGCTAGAAATAGATATGTAACTTCCAAAAACCATCTGAAGATGTACCTGAAAAGGTTCAGAAACCACTTCATGGAATAGTAAATAATTATTTAAGAAAGTGACTGGTTGCAGTTTATGTATTTACATTCAATTAACAGTCATGAGTTCTAAAATATCTGTAATGGATAAGCTTCATCAGTTGTATTTTTGTTCTAATGTTGTCTTTATGAAGGTGATTTTTATATTATTCTTTCAAAACCTCGTGTTAGATTTTTCCGAATTTCCTACTATATATTTCGTGCTGATAAACTCTAGTGTGGTGTGTGGATCCTGAGTTGTAATTTCTTTTTCATTATTACAAATGTCAAAACTTAAAAACTGTTCTAAAATTTCTAAACTTTTTAATGAATTTCTGAAAAAGTCATATTATGTTACTCCAGTAAACATGACTATGAAATCTGCCAAAGGAGCTATTCCTTATATTAATACAGACGTATGAATAGACAAGGAGAGGATTTTGTTGTGTTTATAATACCGTGATCTCTATATGCTGTTGTGTTGCCTTCAGCATTATTGCCGACACATCAGAAACCACTTGTAGAATGTGCCTTTAGGTATAATTTTGTCATTTTTGTTATTACATAGGTGTATTTTTTAAAGTCAAGAATGATTCATTGTTTTCTCTTTTTTAAATCTAACAGAACATAATCTATCACTTAATCTCCCTCATCTTTCCCAAATGTTTTGTCATAGCTGAATAATAAAAATGTGTCATTCCACAAATGTAATAAAATGTTGGTATTTTTCTTTACTTGGATAAATTTTCTTTTACAGTGGCATTTGCTCAGTTATAGCCTACACACTAGCCAGTATTGTTGTGCACACAGTGTCAACATGGAACAGCCTGCTTTCGAGCACTTTACATGACCATAGCTGTCTGGTTTGAAATGGATTTCATTGAAAGGAACTAATTCTGTTTGTGCTATATGAAATGAAAAGCTGCATACAACCAAGAAATAATTGAAGTCTTGTGACTGAACTTTGTGGAACTTAACTAAATTGAGTCAGAAGAAATCATATTGATTTGGAGACAGGACACAAAAGCGCTATATATTATAGCTTATGTATTGTTTTTCCCCTTTAAATATATATAAATGGGAAAGATTTTTAACTAAAATCTCAGAAAGTTCTTGGCCTTACTTCAGAGTTTTACATGATTTTCTATTAAATATTCAGGTGAACGTATGCTACGTATAAAGAGGAAACATTTTCAGAAAAAAACGGAAAGTTCTTGACTGATTTGCTCCAAACTTTTGCACACTGCTCTTACAAACATTTGGCCAGATATAAGCTATATATTTCCTTAAACAACTGTGAGGTGGTTTTCTGTTAAAACCTACTGCGAGTAACCAAAAGCTGTGTGGAGGTTTCCTATTAAAACCTACTGTGAGAAAGCAAAAGCTGTGCTTTAAAAATGCATTGGTACTTGTGGTGTGAGGTGACCTCTGAGGATAGTAGCTTGAGTGATATTATTTTAAGTAGTTTTAATCTGCGAACACTGAGCATTTCAAAGTTTCAGACAATTCAGGCTGTGCAGTAACATTGTAATTATAAGCCAATAAGACATAAATACAACTTTCATATGGTATGGGTTTTCTGTTAACACTAATTGTGAGGAAGAAAACAAAACAGCACATTGTTGTGTATACAGTTTTTTAAAAGTTATATATATGGAGAAACAGTATATTTGGGAGAAACAATTTGTCTAATGGTTTGAATGCCCTGCTATGATAGGTAAAACTGATTACAAGAAAGAAAACACAACTGCAAATTTTCACGGCATAGCATCTTCTTTAACACAGTTGGTTTTAACAGAAAATCTGTAAATAGTTCTTTAAAAAACGTATAGCCTATGTCTGTCTGAATGTTTATTAGAGAATTGTGTAAAACTTTGAAGCAAATCGCTCAAGGAATTTTTGAGATGTTTTTCATTTGTATCATGTAGTATTTATTAAAGCAATTGTAGCAAGGAAAGCTGGAATGAGGTGTTGAAATTTGCATCCTAACTCAATTGCCGAGGATACCCAAGATTAGGTCATATATCCAATTCTTATAGATATTTAGTAATTGTGAACCATTGCCGGGTTCGCTAGCATATTATGAAGGTGAAATAGATTACTTTAGCGTTCTTTGTTCCGCTAACTTTTGTTCAATTTTTGCCATTGTCTAGGCAATGGAAGCTCAAGTGGATGCCGGCAGAGCTCGTTCAATCGGGCTGTCAAACTTCAACTCTAGCCAAATCAAACGCATCTGGCAGGCTGCCCGCATCAAGCCAGCCAATCTGCAGGTGGAGCTGCACATCTACTTCCAGCAGAGGGAGTTGGCTGCCTTTTGCAAAGCACTCGATGTGACTGTCTGTGCATATGCTCCCTTGGGCTCTCCACAGTTGTCCAACGTAGTCCGTGCAAGAGGAGGTGATGTTAACAAGTAAGCTTAAACAGTAGTTTATTGTAACTAGTGTCACGTTTGGGAGTGAGATTGAAATTCAGGATGAAAGGATATTAATGATGAGATTTTTTGATGCCATTAATATCCCCAACAAAAGTGAGGAAGTAAATGATAATTAATTTAAACCCTCAGCTGCCGATAGGTGTTATTGACATACCTTGATGGGACAGCTGAAAGTGTGTGCCCCGACTGGGACTCGAACCTGGGATCTCCTACTTACATGGCAGATGCTCTATCCATCTGAACCACCAAGGACACAGATGAATAGCGTGACAGCAGGGACTTATCCCTTGCACACTTCCCATGAGGCCCACATTCCCAACTGTCCATAATCTACATATGTAATGTTCCTAATAGATACTTTGCCCATCCACTTATAACTCGCGCCCACTAAGGTGACAATTCTCATAAGAGTTCAGGCAACTTGTGCACATTCACACAGATAAAGGTCAATGGCAGGGTAGCCATTTAACTATATATGAAGATAGTAACTGTTCTCAAAAGAACAGATACCATTGATGACCCTGCAGATTCTCTAGAATAAATGATAATTAATTGAAACACTCAGCTGCTGACAGGTGTTGTTGACATACCTTGATGGGGACAGCTGAAAATGTATGCCCCGACCGGGACTCGAACCTCGGATCTCCTGCTCAGATGGATAGAGCGTCTGCCATGTAAGAATCCCACCTTCTTAACTACTATTAGCTAAAGGCATACAAAGGTTATAAAGGTCCTTGTCTATAACTCAAACCTGAAATCATCAGCAAAGTTTAGAAAAATAGAAAAAATAGGTTTAATCATGATGATCTTCAGTGCCAGCTCTTTGTGACACTTGCAGTTTGCATTTCTCTGGTGTACCTCTTGATATGTTTCCTATATGGTCTCTTGGAGCACCTCTTCCTTGGTTTCCAAAGAGGTATTGTTATCTTCAGTTCTCACATTTCTGTTTGTACATGTTTTCTCTTCATTAGATCTTTTCCCAGTTATTTGTTGCCCTTTATATTTGAATCCTCTTGACATCTCATTAGATTTTTGTTCCTTTACTGTACAATAAAAATTACTTTTGCTTATTGCTGATCCCTGGTTGGATTTAGTTTTCCGTTTTGAATTCTGACCATTCTTTCCCCACTTCTCTTCTTCATGAGCTTTATTAAAGATATCCGATTGTTCCAAGTAACTTAAAATTGAACTGAATCTTGACCTCTCCTTCCCACTCATTTTCTCGTATTCCATTCAAAATACTTTCAGAATCCACGAGTTTAAGATTGTAAGGTATTGGGACCAATAATTCTAGGGTTAGTTTTTCCTGTTCTCCCTCGACCAATATTTCTCTTTAAATTGACTCTCTCTCAAAATGTTTCCAATTCTGGAATTCTTGCACATTAAGGACTCCACATTCTCCAGCTTTGACCCGTAGATACTCTGTTACAAATTCTATTTTCTTTTTATCATTCCACATTGGTGAAAAAGCAGCTGAATATGTTCATAAAAAGACTGTAGGATGTATTTTCCCTTCAGGTTTGAAACATGGAAACTTACTGGATAGATGACTTCCACTTTCTAAGTGAAATTCATCCCACCACTCATTTTCATTTTCTCTCATTCCTGACAAGGGCACAATACTTCCTTTTAATTCTCCCTTGTTTTCTGTGACTCTAATTTACCTCTCACATCAATAGTGTGAGTTCTACAGTCTCTTACCGCTATTGTCTTTAGTAGCAGTTCTTTCAGTACTTTTAATATATGTATGGTTAGCAATCTCTTCCATCAGCCTAGCAATTTCCTGGAACTACTCTCAGTATGTTCTATTCTGTATCCAAAATAATGTCTTCATTTCAGAGTAATTGTAAATTATTGGTCGACTCCTCTTTCAAATGTGTTATTTTTAACCAGTTCTTCTCTGGGCATAAGTTTGAAATTGTTTAATTGTTCAGTAATTACATCAATATATTATTTTAACTGTGTTTTTCTGCTCTAGACTCTGCAATGAGATCTTCTAGTCAATCGTCAGGTTTTGTCACACCACCATTTTTACATTGGTTAGAAGCTTCAGAGACAGCTGACAATTTCTGTAATTTATTATTTTACTGTTTAGTTCTTTATTTAAATTGTATGTTCTAAGATTAAAATTTCTATTGTGATTTGATATCTGCAGATGCAATTCTGTGTTGGCATTGTTTAAATCTCATGTCATTTCTTTCATTTCATAAAAATCATTACTTTAGCTATTAAACTTTTTTAACAAAGAAACATTTAATTTTTCTGTCCATTCTTGGTATTCTTGGATTAATGAAGTTACACAAATTCACTCACCGTTATGTTTGGCTTTGTTCACTTTCCCAATAACCTTGCACTTGCTTGTCATTAGCATGGGCATCTGGTCTGCTTCCATAGAGGCAATTTTGGCTGCATCAACCTGCTATTGCAGGATTCTCTCTCACAATAACAATTGTAGTCACGGCGTCTGTTTCATTAGCAGCGAAACCCGACAGCAGCAGCGTCCATGCTAGCTTCAGCCAGTGACAGCTATGGCGTTCGTGACCTCAAAACCTCTATGAAACAGTGCAATGCTGCAGCGAAAGTGAGATAATTTTCTGCACACTCTGCTGTTATTACTATCAGTCTTCCCTGAAACACATTGGCTCTGATCGTTCTTCTTTTGGCTATTGCGATTTGGAGACTATAATTAGAGAAACATTACATTTCTTGATTTCTTGTTTCTTCTTTGTTAACCTACTTTTCCTCTTAGTTTTCTATTCAGTCACCAGATATAATGTTTCTTCCTCTTGGACTTATGGTGGCTCCTTTCTTCCAATTATGATAAACTCTGAATAACACAGACACTAGATAATCTAGTACATTACTTTATTTAACACTCACTAGCAACAACTTAAACAACAAAACCAAAGAATAAACAATGAAACTGTTGATAGAATATACAAGTTCCTTGACATTACCCTCACTTCATTGTCTGCTGCTTTGTGGATAAATACTAATGTTGCCATACTTCCCCCCCTCCCCTCCCCTTTAAAGCTGTCACTTAGTGCTGTCAGATTGGTGTGTGTTGGTGTAGAATTGAGAAAGCGATGCTGTGCCAGTTCCTCCATGTCTCGCTATGCCAGCTTTATCTGGTCAATGGAGACTGTTTTGTGTCTAACATTCTGTTCAACTTTGAAGATATTTTGTGTGCATCAAAAGTATCTTGTATGGCGCAGTATATGGTTGGAGCGAGTGGGGGTGCGCTGTATAGTCTCAGAGCCAGATATGTGATGCAATATGTAGGTTCTAAATCCACCCTTCTCCAGGCCTGACTGGTGGGCTTGCCCACAAACATCTCAAATATATGCAGAGATGCCATGCAAACAGTGTTACTTATGGGGTTGGGGTCTGAACTCTAGTAAGGCGTATGAGCTTCCCTGGCACTCTCAGCTGTTCCCCATACACCATTTGAGCTGGCGAACAATTTAGATACTCCTTTATTTGCATGCCTAGGCCAAGCAGTACCAATCATAATGCTTCCATCCATGTAGATGAAGAATACATTGGTGTAGCCATTAGTGTAAATGCAGCTTTTCCACCATTGTGTTACTCTCAGGGTGACAGCAGGTAGCATGCAGATGGTTGCAGCTGCACAGCTGTAGGATTTGTGCAGAAAGCTGTGATTAGAACTGTCATCTGCAAACCATTGTAATTGAGTGAGGAATACCAATTCTCAAAACCTATGCACTCACTAATGGCTTCGCCACCATGTCTGCTGAGATGTCTGGTTCAGGAGTAGCTTCCCATCCGAAGAACCGTTTTCTGACTGTAACCAAATAACGATGGTCATCAAAATATGGTTATGGTCCCATGATGTCCACATGTAAGGGGGAAAATTTTACCGTAGGCATTGGAAACTGTCTAACTAATGCAAAGGCTTGCTGACTAACTTTGCAGAATTGTGACTTGAGGCATGAGCATGCACAAGTTGTGCAGTCTTTCTGTATTCGAGGCCACACCACTTCGCTTGCCACTAATTTTGCCATAGCATTTACGTGATTGAGTCAGTAGTGCTTGGAAGACCATATCTCCAAATTCTGTAGTATGTATGGTCACTGTACTCCAAATGCTTGTATCACCAAACCACCGCAGGCAGGGTTGCATCACAGCCATTGTATCCTCTTGCTGCTTGACCACTATCTCTGCCCATGACTGTTCATAGGCTAGCACAATTCTGTGATAGACAGTCTGCAGCAATGATGTCTTTGCCAGAAATGTACCGCACATTGGTTGTATATTGTGTTGTGTATACTCGGCTGTCTGCACTGTCGGGCCAAGCCATGATCTGCGGCACATTGGAAGAGAGACCTCCGTGTTTTGTGGTCTATAAAGATCATAAAATACCTGCCTTCTACTGCTGATGATCAAAAGTATTTAACAGCCACATAGACTGCAAGAAATGTAGCTTTGCTTGCCATAGTCAAAGGCACTTTCTGATTGCCAGCTGTGTGTTTACCCACAAGTATTGTGGTTAACAGTTCCTGCTACCTTGCCAGCCCCAGAAGGTGTTGTCCATAGTTTACCATTCCTAAAAATCTATGCAATTCCTTGTACGTTGTCGGCATAGGCATATTCTGTACTGCATCAACCTGTCCTTGCAATGGTGCCAGCCCAGTCGAAGAGATGACATATCCTAAGAAGTGCAGTTTCATTTGCCTAATACACATTTATCAGGACCATTATGGAGAATACGAGAGTATCTGTATCTGTATCTGCTGTAACAGTACAGTATACCTCATGTATAAACCGAGCGAGGTGGCGCGGTGGTTAGCATTCGGGAGGACGATGGTTCAATCCCGTCTCCGGCCATCCTGATTTAGGTTTTCCATGATTTCCCTAAATCGCTTCAGGCAAATGCCGGGATGGTTCCTTTGAATGGGCACGACCGATTTCGTTCCCCATCCTTCCCTCACCCGAGCTTGCGCTCCGTCTCTAATGACCTCGTTGTCGACGGGACGTTAAACACTAATATCTTCCTCCTCCTCATGTATAAAACAATGCCACACCTGTGTAGTGTTTCTCAGCCCAATGTGCATAAATCTGTACTGAAAAATCCTGAAAGGTGTTGTTACCACGGTTTTTGGCATATTACCCACCGCTACCAGAATTTGCAAGTATTCCTTTGCACAGTCAACTCTGTGCTAAACAACTGAGCTTAAGCAAAAGCACTGTTAAAGTCTGTTGCTAAACAATTGAGCTTAAGCAATAACACTGTTAAAGTCTATTATGTTTGACACCAGATATCAGTCAAGTATTGTTTGACCAATGAGTGCTCTATAGTCCACACAATTGCCATGATCCATGTTCCTTTCACACCTTGTGTAAGGGAGATGCCTAAAGACTGCCCAGTTTTCAGTGGCCGACTCATTTGCTGCTGTGAGTCTATGTTGCATTGGTGTGGTAGGCCTAACATTTAGCTGTTTTGGATAGATGGTCACCAGAGAGCCAGAATCCACCATAGAGCTCTTGCTGGAGAAGTAGTTTCATACACATAATCTCTGACTTCTGCCCTGCTGTTGGCATTGTGTTTTCCAGCTGTCTTTATGCCTTCTTCTGTGGACACACAAGCTGCTGGTGTCAGAAGTCAGCATCCTTTAATGTCCACTCAAGATGTTTGGGTAACAGCAGGGTGTAGTACAGCAGCATGCGGCTTCCCCCAAAATGCCTGCAATACTGGCACCACTGATCCATATCAGTCTCTGATGCGAATCTGTCATATTTCTCGCACCCTGTCTGCTTCTCTGGAGCACACTTCTAACTGTGTTGTGCCTTGCACTTCTGTGCCGATAACTTTAGATTCCTGTGTGGTATTGGTTCCTTCAACTATTCAATCATTTGTTCTTGCATCAGAGCCTCCATATGGGGTCCAGATGACTCGTTGACTACTTGTGTCATTTTTGTATGTCTTATAGTTGATCATTATTGCACTTGTTAATGATGGTGGCACATAAGGAAACTTCTGCCAGACGATTTGCTATGGTGTCTGCCTCCTCCACTAGCTCCCGTAGTGACAAACCACGATAAGCCACTATTGCTGTGTGAATGCCTACAGGCATCTTGTGCAGCCAAAGCATGGACAATGTCTATTCAGCAACAAATCTGGTCCTGCCAACATACATATGGCCCGCTTTGCTCGAGACGGGGATATGTAAAAGGCCTTGTGTAGTCTGAGCTCTGGCAACAAGGTATATTGTTGCTTAAGTGCCTTCTTTAATGTGATTTAGCAAAATTGTTTAGGACATCTTCTGTCTCCTGTATTGCAGTTTCTAAATGTGCCATGATGATGATGTCCTTATTACTGTTTGAAAGTATGCTGTGCTGTTGAAAAACACTCTCTCAACATGTGTCATTGAGTAGCTGAGCCAAAATGCTGGAAACTTAACATGCCCCACATGATACACTGAACATGCATCTTGATGAAGAAGTCAGTATCTGTGTGTTATGACATAGATGAGGCTACAGATTGTTTTGCTCTGACTTCCATCATGGTTGTTGCACTGTCATGTCGGTCATTCTCGTGAAAAGAATATTTTCATTTGCGACGATCACGTCAGTGTCGCCACTTTGGTGGAGCCTCTCTTTCAAATACAATGAACTGTGTATAACTCAGATACTAGATAATCCAGTATGTTACATTATTTAGCACTCAGCAGCAACAACCTAAGCAGCAAAACACAACTCTAAACAACAAAACTTTTCATAAAATATACAAGTTCCTCAACACTAAACTCACTTCTTTGTCTGCTACTTTGTGGCAATATAGTAATGTTACCACGGACTTCTTCTCATGAGCAGGTTCAATCAGTTTTCAGAAAAGGCAATTAATTCATAGATCAGTATGTAATTGCAGTCTCAGTTTCAATCTATTTTTATTGCTGATCTATAAAGAGTACAGGTCTCTTTTTTATTAATATGAATATATTTATTTTGTAAGCAGACTGTTCAGTGGAACTATCTGAACTTCTCCAATGCCTCTCAAGAGAACTAAGATTGATTTACAGATCCTTAAAATTAACAACTCCATCATGGAGTTCGTCCTATCTGCCTCTCTGACATACGTAGCAGGTGCAACAATGGCCATTTAAATAGCTCTATACTAATGGCAAGGTTTACCCATGATTCTGCTAGTGGTACAAGTACAAATGTAAACATGAACAATTTTGTGACATTACAAGTTGCTTGTGGGGAATGGTTTCATAAGCCTCCTGGAAATCTAGAAATATGGAATCGATTGGTCATCCTCTGTCAATAATACTCATTACTTTATATATTTAAAAACAAAGATGATGTGACTTACCATACGAAAGCGCTGGCAGGTCGATAGAAACACAAACAGACACATACATACACACAAAATTCAAGCTTTCGCAACAAACTGTTGCCTCATCAGGAAAGAGGGAATGAGAGGGAAAGACGAAAGGAAGTGGGTTTTGAGGGAGAGGGTAAGGAGTCATTCCAATCCCGGGAGCGGAAAGACTTACCTTAGGGGGGAAAAAAGGACGGGTATACACTCGCACACACACACACATATCCATCCACACATATACAGACACAAGCAGACATATCATTACTTTGTGTAAATAAGGAGCTAGTTGTATGTCACAAGAATTATTTTCTAAATCCATGTTGGCTATTTGTCAATAAATCGTTTTCTTCCAGGTAATTCATAATGTGCAATTAAAGTATATGTTCCTGTGAGTCTGCAATTTAGCAGATTACTTCTATGTCCCTTGTTGAGGACTGGTGTGACCTTTGCAACTTTCTAGTCTTCCAGTATGGATCTTTAATCAGTGTAGCTGTTGTACATTATTACAATGAAAAAATCAATTATTGATAAAATTAGTTAATTGTACAGATAAAATATCTGCTCAACAAGTGGTGGCAGCACACACACATGAAAGACAGTTGTGACTGACAAGCTTTCGGAGCCAGTGGCTCCTTCTTCAGGCAGAAGGGTTGAAGGGAAGGAAGAAGGGTGAAGGAAAAGGACTGGAGAGGTCTAAGAAAAGTGGTAGATTTCAGTAATGTCACCCAGAACTGCATGTCAGGGGAGATACCATAGGAAAGGAGTAGGAAAGACTGATTGTTGGGGACTGCATCTCATCCGATGCCTGTACTGTAAAACTTCTCTGTGTTGTTTGATAAGATAATTTTACTGTGAGTGGAAGCTTAACATCTTTACATACCTCTTTATAGTACTGCATTGAGCCACGCGGGATTAGCAGAGTGGTCTAAGGTGCTGCTGTCATAGACTGTGCGGCTGGTCCCGGCGGAGGTTCGAGTCCTCCCTAGGGCATGGGTGTGTGTGTTTGCCCTTAGGATAATTTAGGTTAAGTAGTGTGTAAGCTTAGGGACTGATGACCTTAGCAGAAGTCCCATAAGATTTCAAGATTTCACACACAAGTACTGCATTGACACACAAGTGATTTGCACTGGACTGTTGAAAACATGAGGAATCTCATGGTAAAATATGATCTGTTCTTAAGCTGGATGAAGTCTGTAATGTTCTTTTGCTTAGCAGACAACAACTTTGAGTTTTCCACGATGTTCTGCCATTTCTTAATCCACGAAATGTGTATTAGGGTAGATGCAGAGCTTTGTTTAGTGTATTAAAGGGCTATATCAAATGCACTTTTAGTGTTTGTGTGTGATACTCGAGCCGTAGGTTCATTGTCTTTATTGTTGTTATCATCTTCCTTGTTCTTGTCAGTTATTCGAGGTGTGTTTTATACACAATCCAGCCTGTTGTGGCAGGTGCCCTGCCTGCCATACTGTTGATGTCTAGGTCTGCGAAGGGAGTGTCTCCTGTAGAGTCAGAGTACGAGAAACTTGAAGACCACATCTGTGTAGAGGGCAGTTGTGGTCATAAGTGAAAGTTTATGGATACAGCAGTTTACAAATGTTTGAAACATGGTGTGGACTTAAGTGTGAGATGCTTATAATAGTTTCCACAAGGAAACTTTGTCTTGAAATTTGGAAGAAAATCCTCAAAGTTCTGGTCATATGTAAAGTATTCCAGTAGCAAGACACAATCAGTATCTTCACTGTGTGATGGCAATGGTTTTGTTTCCAATGACTGCACTACTAAAGCAGAGTTAATAAACACAGTTTTCTATAATTCTTTAACCAAAGAATATGCAGTCAATATTCCAGAATTGAAATCATGAATAGCTGCTAAGAAAAGTTTTACAGTTCAGATTGTATGCCAGTTACGTTCTGTACAGAATATATTGAGGAAATATATGCAACCACTCACTTGATGAAAGATTAGTGCACAGACCTGAAAGTTGCACAGGTCATACCTGTACACAAGGAAAGAAACAGAAGTAATCCATTGATCATAGACCCATATCATTGGTATCAATCTGTAGTAGGAATTTGGAACATATATTGTGTTTAAATTTTATGAAATAACCAGCACAGATTAAGAATATGTTGTTCTTGTGAAACACAGCTGGCTCTTTATCGACACAAAGTCAAACTTGAAACTTTAGACATATCGTAAGTAAACAACATAGAATATCTTAGCTCAGTGATACATGTCCCATCTCTGTACAGTATGCAAACCAATGTATAAAAAATTTGACAATAATTGCTCATTTCACAAAAGTAAATATTTTGTACCAAAAGTTTTTGTAAAGGTTAACATTTAACAATTTTGCAGAAGTAAAATAAACAAACTCACTGGACATAGCACAAAAAGTGCTGAAACATGTCTGGGTGAAAACAAAACTACAAATGTATCTTGCATAAGGCGGAATTCCTCTCCAATTTTCCTAGCATGCACAGAAGTAAGAAGCAGTGCAACATTCACAAGATGATTATACGATTTCATTAGTTTATTTTTTATTTATATTTTTGTTGTGACTCACCAATCTTTCAAAGTGCCGCCGTGCAGTTACGCGCTTCCTCTACATGCTGCGCTGTCTGCCAGCCATGCAGCAGCAGCACCACTTAAGCGGCCAGCCAGCCAGCGGCCGCATAACCCAGACTCAGTTGTGATTTGACTGTTAAAGTGACACACGTCTTACTCTGTTTACTTGATCTGTGGCTTTCATTTATTGCATCGTTCTTGAAATATATTTGTTCAACTTGAAGTTATAACAATTGGCGACGAGGTAGTGAATTTTCTTTTTCATTGTTGACCCACATGTTTCCATGGCTACTTTAGAGCAACTCTTGCGAGGTCTCATAGAACAGCAAATGCTTCTCATAAATGCAATTTGTGATTTCATTGCGGCATCAAATGCGGGGCATCTCTCATCGTTGTCTCTACCTCCTTTTCCTCCTTACGACAAGATGGCGGAAGACTGTTCTGATTATGAAAAACGTCTTCGACAGCACTTCTTGGCATTTCATGTCGCGGACAACCAAACATGTAAGTCTCTCTTCCTTTCATGGATTTCACCTCAAATGTATCGGTTGTTGGCGCAGTTGGCTCCTTTGAAAGATCCTGCGTCTTTGTCCTTTGCTGAAATGTGCTCACTTCTGTCCGTTTATTTTCAAAAGCATTCACATGTGGTAGCCTCTCATGTTGCCTTTTATCATTGTCAAAAACAACCAAATCAGTCCTAACATGCTTGGGCTGCTGAACTTCACAGCCACAGTAGAAAGTGTCAATTTGTTACTGAAGTTCACCAAGAATCCTACACCGATTCCATGGTACGGGATGCTATTATCCAATCGGTGCCCGACAAAGAAGTCAGGCAATGTGCCCTTCAGTTCGAAAATCTGACTCTAGATGAAGTCCTATCCATCGCTCAGTCTTTTGAAATTTCTCGTGTCGCTGGAGCGCAAATAGAGGCATGGGGTGACGTCGGGGAAATATAACCTCTGTGCACTGTTGACGAAGCGTGTGGTGTGTCCCCGCTGGCTGACGTGGCCGCAGTACTCTCCCAAGCGCAGCCTTGGCTTAACCGTAAACAAACCTATAAGAAACTGTAGCAAAACCCACGGCAGCTTCCTTCATGTCCGTGGTGTTTTACGAAACATTCACAAGAGGATTGTCCACAGCGTTGGGCCGTGTGTCACAAATGCAAAGAAAAGGGTCAGGTGTCATCCGTTTGCAAATCCGACCGCATACATGATGTTCATGAACATGGCGCTGATTCTGATTCTTTGTTGTCTGTCAATTGTACTTCTTCCCTTTCAGGGAAGTTATTCCTCACTGTCCAAATACTTGGTTGAGATGTTCACATGCAGGTGGATACTGGTTCTGCTGCCACTATCATCAATTCTCAGACGTATCTTCAGTTGGGTTCTCTAACCTGTCACTAGGCAATGACGGACTTACAATAAACAGAAGATTTCTCTCTTGGGACAATTTGATGCTGAGGTATCTTTCAAATCTGTCATTCGCACTGTTCCCATATTTGTGGTCGACCATAGTAACGCAGAGAATCTTTTTGGTTTCGATGCCTTTCACATTCTTGGGTTCTCCATAGATGACCCTGTCAATATCGTCTCTGATGCTATTCCTTATGCTCAATTGGATTCCTTGTCGACGACATTTTCGTCCCTTTTTTCTCCTGGGTTAGGCCGTGCAAACAACTTTGAAGCTCATATCACTCTTAAACCTACTGCTCGGCCTAAGTTTTTTTGGGCTCGGCCCATTCCAGTGGCCCTTCGTGATCAGGTCAAACGGGAGCTGGATCGTCTCACTGCTTCAGAGTCTTGCTTCCTGTCACTTCCAGTGAGTGGTCCTCTCCTGTTGTCATCGTTGCTAAGCCAAATGGTACTATTCATCTCTGTGACGATTTCAAGGCCACTGTAAATGCACAATGCCTTATCGACACTTACCCTATGCCTTGACCTGAAGAACTGTTCACTAAACTTGCTGGAGGCCAGTATTTTTCTAAACTTGACCTGTCAGAAGCTTATCATCAACTTCCTCTCGACTCTGCTTCCCGGCAGTTTCTGGTCCTTAACACACCTTTCGGCCTCTATCAATACCAACGATTGCCATTCGGGGTTGCCAGTGCCCCTGCTCTCTTTCAGCGATTCTTGGAACAATTATTGCTCACTGTCCCTGGGTGTATAAATTACATGGACGACATTGTTGTCACTAGCTCCACCACTGACGAACATCTTCAAAATCTCTGCACACTTTTTCATGTCTTACAGACTGCCGGTCTTAAATGTAATCTTCAGAAATCAACATTTTTTTCAGGCATGTATCACGTACTTGGGGTTTCAACTCCCTCGGGATGGTATTCATCTGCTTCAGCAAACTGTCCCTGCTATCGATGCCCTTCCTCGCCCTATATCTGTTAAGGAACTGCAGGCCTTCTTGGGGAAAATAGCATACTGTCACAAGTTTTTACCATCTGCTGCTTCGGTGGCTCAGCCGTTGCATCGCCTGTTGCATAAAAACGTGCCTTTTCACTGGTCTGCGTCATGCAGTGTGGCTTTCCAGAAATTGAAGACTATGCTGAAACAGGTCCCATGCCTGGCTACTTATCGACCTGGCCAACATCTTGTTCTTGCCATGGACACCTCTCAATACGGGGTTGGTTCAGTCCTTGCACACCGTTTTTCTAACGGTTCTGAACAACCCATTGCTTATGCCTGCATAACGCTCACAGATGCCCAACAAAAGTATTCTCAAATTGAAAAAGAAGCTTTGGCCATTATTTATGCTCTTCATAAGTTTGGTGTTTGTCTCTATGGATCCAAATTTCATCTTGTTATGGATCACAAACCACTTGTTTCCTTGTTTCATCCATCAACGTCACTTCTCGACAAGGCTGCACACCGCCTCCAGCATTGGGCTCTTTACTTGTCTCATTTCAATTATGAGATTCATTTCCGGCCGATGGCTCTACATGTGAATGCTAATGCACTGTCTCGCCTTCCCATGGGTCCTGATCTGGCATTCGATAGGGATGAACTTTTGTGTTTCCACCTGGATGTTGCCGAGCAGCGGGTTGTGGACGGGTTCCCCATCACCGGGGACCGGATGGTGGCTGCTACGGGTTCTGACCTACCCTCTCCCATGTTTTACGCTGTATTCAGAAGGGTTGACCAGATCATCCGTCCGCTAAGACTTCTGATCCGTTGTGGAACTACTACGCTTTGCATTAACGCCTCACGGCTAGGGATGGTGTTATCCTCCTTTCCACCGAAAATGCTTTGCCGCGTGTTGTGGTACTTGCGTCTTTGCATGCTTTGGTCTTGCGCCCCCTTCACCAAAGGCACTGGGGTGTCTCTCACACAAAATCTCTGGCGCGCCGTCATGTGTACTGGCCCGGCATCGACTCTGAAATCACACACATGATCGCTGCCTGTGGCCCTTGTGCGTCACAGGCCGCCGCACTGAAGTCATCTTTGTCACTGTGGCCTTCGCCTGAGAAGCCCTGGGAGTGTATTCATGCTGACTTCACAGGACCTTTTTTAGGTACTTATTGGCTTCTCTTTATTGACACATACTCTAACTTTCCTTTCATTGTCCGTTGCACGTTGCCTACCACTGCGGCAACCACCAATGCTCTAGCTCGCATTTTCTCTTTGGAAGGCCTTCCCTCTACTCTTGTTACTGATAATGGTCTGCAATATGCCTCTTCCGATTTTGCGGATTTTTGTGCCTGTCACGGTGTCATGCATTTCACAGCACCTCCGTTCCATCCACAGTCAAATGGTGAAGCTGACTGGTCCACACATTTAAGGCTCAGATGAGGAAACTCCTGACTTCTTCTGCTGCTGATGATGTGCTTCTCCAATTTCTGGCTTATTGCCGTTTCACCCCCACGGGCGACCACAGCCCGGCTGAGCTCTTACATGGCCGACATCCCCACATGCTACTTCATCTTCTGCGGCCTTCCACCTCACGGCCGCGGGTGCCTTTGCTTGGCCGGTTCACCGACGGCGACCTTGTATGGGTATGGGGATATGGCAGGCGCCCAAAATGGAATCCTTGCCGCATCTTAAGACACCGTGGTTGACACCTGTATGAAATCCAGACGGACATGGGTGTTGCAGTGTGTCATTCGGACCAGCTTCGGCCTCAAGTGCTGGCAACGCCTGTTCTGGATGCCGCTACTTCACCTTCAGCTCTACCTGACGCTCGGGATCCTGGAATTTCTCATTACTCACAACACAGTCCTCTCACCATCATATTGGTGCCAGCACAAGAACTGACGCCATCAGGAGACGTGCCCATGGAGGAACCAGATGACCACCATCTGTCAGAGCAACTCTACTTGCCTCCTTCTCCTATGGACGCGGACACATTGCACATGTCTCCTGTTATAACAATCGGACTTGCCGCAATGGGCAGATTGGTGCACGGGGCCCCAGCAGATTCGACCCCCATGTTGCCTGTCATCTCAACCCATTATCATCAGGGACACTTCCGTCTGTACGGAAAGCCTTCTCCTCGAGACTTTACGGCCAGTCAAACAACACCTATGGACGTTAGCAATCTACAGGCCACCTCCATCAAGACCTATGCAAAAACTTCAAAGGGGGGAAAAGTGTTGTGACTCGCCGATCTTTCAAAGTGCCGCCGCGCAGTTATGCACGTCCTCTACATGCGGCGCTGTCTGCCAGCCATGCAGCAGCAGCGCCACCTAAGCGACCAGCCAGCCAGCGGCCGCTAGACTCTGACTCAGTTGTGATTTGACTGTTAAAGTGACACACGTCTTACTCTGTTTACTTGATATGTGACTTACATGTATTGCGTCGTCCTTGAAATATATTTGTTCAACCTGAAGTTATAACAGTTTTATTTTTTGTATTTTATTTATTTTATTAGTTTATACTACTTCACATTTCTATTTAAAGTACTCTGCATTTCTGTTTGTTTACTGAAACTAATAATAACATGTAGACAGCTTCCTGTCATGCACTTTCTAAAATATGTAACAGCTGTTGGCAGTTACCTACAAAGCATGTTTAGAGAATTAGCCTGCAGTGATTGTTTCTGGCTGTTGATGACTTGACTCATTCCACATTGGTGAAGGCAGTCTTTGATGGTGGGGTTTATGGAACATTATGTGTGAATAATGGTATTCTAGAAACTCTAGCCACAACATTCTACCAGATAAAATAGACCTTGCCTAGTTTGTGGCAGGCCACCAGCTTTGAGCATCTGTTTTCATTGCTGTTTCTTTTCTACATCTACATCTATACTCTGCAAACCAATGTGAAGTATGTGGCAGAGGATACTTCAGATTGTTACAGTTATTAGGGTTTCTTTCCATTCCATTTACATGTGAATTGAGGGATAAATGATTGCTTATAGCCTTCTGTGCCAGCTGTAATTAGTATAATCGTGTCTTGAGGAGCACTACGGGAGCGATATGTAATGGGTTGTGATGCATTCCTGTCTTCATCACTTAAAGTTGGTTCTTCAAGCTTACTAAGTAGGCTTTCACAAGATAGAGTGAGTCTGTCCTGAAGCATGTGCCATATGACTGTTTTCAGCATCTTTGTGATACTCTCCCATGGGCCAAACACATCTGTGACCATTCATACTGCCCTTTCAATATTCCCTGTTACTTCTGTTAATGATGATGATTGGTTTGTGGGGTGCTCAGCTGCGTGGTTATCAGCACCTGTACAAATTCCCAACATTTGCTCAGTCCAATCTCACCACTTTCATGAATGATGATAAAGTGATGAGGACAACATAAACACCCAGTCATCTTGAGGCAGGTGAAAATCCCTGACCCCACCGGGAATCGAACCCGGGACCCCGTGCTTGGGAAGCGAGAACGTGACCGTGAGACCACGAGCTGGCAGACCCCTGTTACTTCTGTTTGGTATTTGAGTTATTTTCTAGAGTCAGACAAGTGTTTTAGAGTGGGTCAGATGAGTGTTTTATAAGCTATCTCCTTTATAGACTGATAACATTTCCCTAGTATTCTACCAATGAATTAGGATCTGCCACCTGTCTTATATCGTCTGATACTATGTTTTTTTTCCAATTTGTGGAGTGCACAGTTCTACATTTCTGTACATCTAAAGCAAGTTGCCAATATATGCAGCACTTTGAAATCTTACCAATATCTGGCTGAATTATTGTGCAGCTTTTTTCAGACAGTACTTCATTAAAGACAACATCATCATCTAACAAACCAATATTGTCTGCAAGGTCATTAATGGCATGGTCCATATCAATTCAGATGGGCTAGGAAAAAAATCTTACCTGCATAGCCTCCGATGTTATTGAATTTAGCATATGTTAAAATGAAAGACTAAGTAAAGAACACACATTTTTTATTTCCTCCAAAAAAATTTCTGCTCTGAGATACAGCCCTCCAAAGATGACACTGCGCATACCATTTTGAAGATGTGGATTTTGGAAAAAGTTTAAAATTCTGTATCTCTGGAACAGTTCTGGATATTTTGTTGGCTTAATGATTACAAAGAAATACTCCATTTGGGCTTATCTGTCAAAGTTATTTTACTATAGCATTCTGAACTTTTTTATAATTTATGGAAAAAAACTTTTTTTTATCAAAAATGCCAATCCATAAAACTTTAATTTTTTATGTTGATTAGTACCATATCATTCTACTTTCCCAGAAAAGGAGAGCTTCCACTTTTAGGTTCAACAGGTTTTATAAACAATTGAAATTTTTGCCCATGCATAAAACCTGTTTTATTACCACATTATCACATAACAGGCTCATAAAAATCAAAACCTAGCCTTATTTAACATCATTTTAGTTTTGAAAGACGAGTAAGAGACTCATTTTTCAAGCATTTTAAATGGTTCCAAAATGCATGTGAAAGGTCCAGAGACTTTAAGGTTTCAATTTATACAACTTCTGTGCACTCCGTTTTGTACTGAAATTAGCCAGTAAATGAACTAAAAATGTGCTCCACTGCTTCAGTACCTTCCTCTGATGTAGAGTGATGCCTTCCTGCTGAACCAATAGGAAATGGAGCACTTACAATCTGCAAAACATTGTGAACAGGAAGTGAGCACTGATGGCATTGTTGCTGTCCTTCAGCTGGTCCACGTGGTGCATAAAGTTCCTTACAATTTAGTTTAACTCATAACTGGTGTCTATAATCTCTGCAATCCACCAGTCACAGTCATACACACACACCACAAATATCTCTCTTCTCAGGTTGTGAATCTGAATATTAACCTGCTATTTCTGAGGTATTGGCCAAAGAAACAAAATTTTGTCTTTCTTGCTCTTTAAAGTGTGTGCAATATGAGTTTGTCCATCACTTTGAGTCCAAAAATGTGTCATCTGAATTTCTTTCACAAGATTAGTTTGTTTGGACCAATCTTCTTTTTTCTGCTCACAAAATTCTTCCATTTACTATTTGGAGAAAATAATGAGGTTTGTGGATGTGTAAGATTTCATGACTCTTGTAAAATCCTCAGCATTTTGAACTGCAGCTGTATTTGGTCTGGAAAGATTATGTTTTGTAACATGGTGTTTCAGCAAGCCTCCTACACCATCACAAGGCCCCTTCCCTTGACCAATAGCACTGTGTACCCAGTCAGTTGGCACAAGCCACTCACTCAATAAACAGCTGGTAACGATTCTTAAAATGACAAGGAGCACCATCAGAAATAATGATGATCTTTTATGCCCTTGTTCGCAGTTGAAGAATTTTGCGCATTGCTGGCAGAGCATGTGTTGAGTCATGTCCTGTGTCATCACATAACTGCAACACTTGTGGTCTTGTTTTGAAAATATGTCACTCCTGTAAAAATTGAAATTTGGTCATTACTCCAATGATAACCTTGTACTTCTTGTGGGAGAATTACAGACCAGTCCTCAACAAAATCACAGTGAAGCACTAAACATAGTTCTTCAGCCAGTACACACCCTTTCACTTTTGCAGTGTGTTGTTGTTGCAATTTCTTCAGATGCTGGTGTGTTACTGCTTTCACTTACCATTTACCAAGTGCATCAATGAAACTGTCAAATTAACTTAATTCATTTTCTTATTGTTTCGTGATTTATTTGCCTCCCAAGTCGCCTGTGTAATTTCTGCAGAGATATCTGCTACGTCTTCCAGGCCAAGTGTCTGTAAAGGCAGTCCTCCCTTTCCAGGGCAGTCACCACATTCTTGAAACAAACAAATCACTCACTTTACATCACAGACTACAAATGACTTCACACACTCAACCAAGGTGTCATATGTCACATGCTGCAGTAAGTTACCACACAAAGTTCAAAATTCGTGCATTACACACATAAACAGACATCTCTGGATGGGTGTGGAACTACCCACTTAGGTCATAATGCATAAAATTTTGATCTTCCAATATGTGAAGTTGATAGTTGCTCTTATAAATTAAAAAAGTTTCTTTAATACTGCGAGTCATGTACCTCTTCACTTTCATAACTTTTAGACCTTCGACTGTTACAGTTACAATGTCTTTTTTGTTGGCGCTCTGGCAAAAACAGTCCCATTTATCTTCCAGATAAAATGACTGCACTATTTGAACTTGGTCTGCTTCTACAGGATGACCAGAATAGCAATCTGGTCTTCCAAAGACTCCTTTTATAGACCTCACATTTCTTGATTTGTCTACCATGTTCTTTGATACTGATGGAATGTGGCTCAAAATTCTTTTCTTTGGAAATATCTCTGGAATAATTATTAAAACTTGCACCTTTTCACTGTAGGATGCAAAATATTCAACAGCTGAATTGATATTTGTGAAAAATTCCTGGCAAGAAGTGCAAGAGTTCTTTGGTTCATTTTCTTCTGAATATGGAATTTCTACTTTGAAGAGTGTGGTCAGTTTTGCTGTAGTGTATTCATCCACAGCTTTATTAATTTCTCTGTGCTTTTTTGATGCAGAGAGCTTATGACTCGACTTCACTGACCACGGTTTCTTAACAGGGCCAACACCTACCTCTGTAGTTGACTGAGTCAAGGTATTTATTTCTTCCTCTGTTGGTGCAAAATCTGCATCATCTGCACCATGAGAGGCTTCACATTGTTCAGATACTACCATTGTTGTTATTCAGTCAAAACATGTAGAACACAAAAAGTCATCACTGGAAACATCTTCACTTTGAAACAGAGTCTTCAAATGGGAACATTTATTCCCAAACTGAAGTAAGTCTGTTTTTTTTTGTTTGTCTTATGTACCACACTTTTATGGATGTGCAAATAGTCAGCACACTTCATTCTCCTGTGACCCCAATCAGAAGACATTTCAAACAGTCCGTTTCACAAAAACTCACTGCAGCTGTGTCAACAGGCAAATTCCACATGAAAACACAGAACTCATTGGATGGTCTCAGATTTCTTAAAAACCTCTTCAGTAAACAAATTAGCACTGAACAACTACAATACAGAAACCTGCAATGAACAACCACGACAAAGAAACTGACAAGAAACTACAACAAAGTGTAAGAAATATCTGCAACAATGAAAGCACTCACTAGAGCACTCTGTCTTCAGGCCACAAGTGGCCCATTGGGATCATCTCACCACCATATCATCCTCAGCTGAGGATGCGGATAAGAGGGGTATGTGGTCAGCACACCACTCTCCCGGTCGTTATGATGGTTTTCTTGGAAGGAGCCACTACTATTTGGTCGAGTAGCTCCTCAATTGGCATCACAAGGCTGAGTGCACCCTGAAAAATGGCAACAACACATGGTGGTCCTGATGTTCACCCATCCAAGTACTGGCCACGCTCGAAACTCCTTAACTTCGGTGCTCTGACAGGAACCGGTGTATCCACTGAAGCAAGTCCATTGCCCACAACAATGAAAGTGAAAAGAAATAACTGCCACAAAGAAAGTGATAAGAAATAACTGCAACAAAGACAATAGAAATAAACATTGTAACAAAGAAATTAGTGAGAAACAACCTCAGCGAATACACACATTACCTTTGAAAGTTAAAAAAATGATTTTTTAATATGAAACCTGTCCACCTTAAAAGTGGAAGCTCTGCTTTACCGAGAACATAGTACTACATAGTACTAATCAAAAGAAAAAAATCTATCTTTTCTGGATTGGCACTTTTGAAAAAAATAAAAAATCTGTAAATTATAAAAAAATTCAAAAGGCGACAGTAAAAGATATTTGACAGATACGTCCAAATGCAGGATACCATTGTAATCATAAAGCAATTATCTTTCAAATAAAATAACTCTAACAAAATACCTAGAACTGTTACAGAGATACAGCATTTTAAAAAATTCCCGAAATTTGCATCTTCAAAATGGTGTTCACAATGTCATCTTTGGAGGCCTGTATCTCGGGGCAGGAATTTTTTTTTGGAGAAAACAAAAATATACGTGTTTCTTACTTACTCCTGAATTTTGACATATGCTAAATTCAATAACGTCTGAGACTATGAAGGTAACCCCCTGCCTGAAGTGTATGGATTGTGCCTAATATACAACATGAATAGGGAGGGTATCAACACACTTCCCTAAGTCACACCAGATGCCTCTGCATCTGTTTATGACTCTCCATCCAAGATAATGCTCTGTATTCTCCAAGGAATCCCCTATGCAATCATAAATTTTCCTTGTTCCCCAAATGATTGTACTTTGGATAAGAAGCATACATGTGCTACTGATAATGAGTCACGTCCTTTTTGCAGTCAGGAAATACTGCACCTGCTTATCTTAATTCAAGGCTTTCAGGATGCCATGAAAAATTTGCAAGTTGGGTTTCCCCATGATGCTTTTGCTTGTTGGCATGGAGCAGATCATTCTATCAACAGGTGAATGACTGACTGAATAAATGAATGGTGTCCCAGAAAACACTGGCCATTACATTTCTGCCACATGTAAGGCTTTATATTCTTCAGAGCAAGCTGCCAGCCTCCAGTAACTAGTTGGATAACTAGTTGGATCACTTTTCCATTTCTGGTGCGAAATGGTAGATCTGTGCCTCATGTCTAGTGAGCAGCAAGACATGTAATCAGTTGGATTTTTTGTAGCAGTCCAAATATTGCTGGGAGGGAGTTTGCGGTGGCCCGGTGTAATGGTAAGCTCTCTCTATACAGCTTAAGCGTTTTCATGGACTTACTTGTTGAAGAATGCTGGTTCTGCTTTCCTGCAGTGCCGATGTCTTCTGCTAACACTGGACTCCTCTCCAAGATTTCACTGCTAGGAAGGGGAAATTTTTCACTCTCTCACTCTCTCTCTCTCTCTCTCTCTTCTTATTTAAAAAATATGCTACTCTTGGAATATCATTCAATGCACCAGAACATATTTATTTCCACTTTGTACAAAAAAACAACTAAACTTTATGACGTAGGCCCACACATTACCGGGCACCCAGAATCAGTTAATTACACATTTTTGAACACAATTAATACATAAGCTTTTATCGTGGCTGACTATACACGTCCAGCCCATGTACTCTCAACAGCAGTTCAACGTCTAATAAACAGTCACTATTTCGAGTCCCTCCATCTATCTCACAATACAGTGCTACATTATTCTTTGCAGTCGGCCACGGAGCTTCCGGGCTATATTTGCTTATTCTCGGCAGGACACGCTGAACACTTGCCAGCGCCAACGAATTATCTTCCTTCCACTTTCACCTGCACAAACAATAAATGGGTGCAGAATCCCATGCTCACCCTTACGCCCTGCTTTAAAATAATGCATGTTCAAAATGGCTGGAACACAAGTGTCTCCAGACTTTCGTAAAATTCTGGGGGCACTACATATCCCTCCCCTTAGCTCGAACACTCGTTATTTTGCACACAACATATATTTTAATAATTTTTTTTCTTAAGACTTATCTTGTTACTTTGTACTACATAAAAACATTAGGTACAAAAACTCTCTTCCATCTCCGGTATTTCATTAAGCTGTTGGTAATATCTTTCATGGGCATAGTAGTATGATAAACTAATAGTACAACAAGTATTAGCTATTTCCAATAGATTTATCTACTCTAGCTTCCAGGATTGAGCCAAAATAAATCCCTCCCCTTAGCCAGTTTCAAAGTTCAGGCGTTATTCTGAGTAGAGTTTTTTTTTTTTTTTTTTTTTTTTTTTTTTTTTTTTTTTTTTTTTTTTTTTTTTTAAAAAAAAAAGCAGCTGTTGCAATGATAACCACCAGTTTTCCGGTTCTGAAAGGTATTAGTTGTACTGGGGGTTTTCTCTTTTTCTATCCCCTCTCACAGGACTCGTCTTTTCTATTTAAAAAATTTTAGAATTCAAATTTACCTGGAGAAACTTTCCACTACAATCTCAGGTCACTATACCACCCTTTCCCTTTGGGTTCCAATCTACATAAGGGTTGATACTATGAAAACATCTTCTTCCTCATCCTTGGGTATGCACGCCCCTTCCATTTATACTAAATTATGGTACAGGTCAATCTCCTTTTTGGTGGCCCTGCCCGCACAGTATAGGTCAGCCTCCGCTGGGTGTGCCTAACTGCCTCTCTTTCTCTCATTTCATCTATATCGGATGTTGCCCTCCCTATCTTCTCTAACAATGATTCATAGTCTTGCCTCTTTCGTACTCCTCTGCACACTATTTTATTTAAAATTTCCTGGTAAAATTTCTATCTACCTCTGCTTTCCTCCTCCTGAGTCCTTCAGCCTACCTGCTTAAATTCTTCGCTTGTTCATTGCTTACAGCTCACTTGTATAGCCTTAATAACTAAATATGTTTCGTCCATGGTTGTAACTTTATTTCTTTTCTTCGGGCTATTCGATCTGCACAATCCTATTATTCATCAGAAACTTATTTGACTCGATACCTCTGGCTTAATATCTATTTCTTTTTCTCTCCATTCATATTACTTTGTACTACTATAGCTATGAACACAGGTGGATATACACTTCGTCCCCCCTTGTTCCTTTAGCTTAAGCTTACTATACCATTTCTCTTGAGATGTGCAACTGACATTACTTAGCACATGCGCTCGAGCCCAGTACACTTTTTTGAATTGAGATGTAACCGGATTTTCAGTACCCAGCCATCAGATCAAAATACTGGGTATCCTTAAATTTAGTTAATAATTCATCTATATTAACCGGACGATCTCTTTCGGTTTCAATATGACAGCTGAGAGTGCATGCATCTAGCACCAGTCTCACTCCACCTATAGCTTTTTTCACTACTACTAAGGGATTATCATAGACACTCATACTCCTTTCTATTATATCTTGATCAATCATTTTATTAATCTCCTCCCTAATCACTTTTTTAAGACTTATAGGTATAGGGTATGGTTTGCAAAAAAATGGAGTCTCGTCCTTAATCTTAAATTTGCAAACATAATCGCTAATGGTACCCAGATTCTCTGAAAATACTGAATGGTATTTAGACAAAATTCTCACTAAATCCGTTTGCTGTTCAATATTAAACACTTCAGATTCACTTACCTTTTTGTGAAAGTCATCTTGTTGACATGCAGTATTAGTTAACTCTATCTCTGGAGACAACTGAGCTGACGCGGTTAATTGTAATCTTTGGTGTTCAGATGTTTGTTTATACACATCACTGTCCATCACAAACTTAATGCAATGTTTATTCTCGGGTCCCCCCACATAAATACAGTTCTTGTCGAAATTTAGTATAACATTAAAATCGGTTAACCAGTCTAAACTAAACAATATGTTTCTATTTATGTCTTCCACTACCAGCAAAGGTTGTCGAAACATCATATCACTTATACGGCTGTGTGCTAAGGTTTCGTATTTAACAACCTTACTCTTCTTTCCAGTTATACCAACTACGTATACCCCAGTTACTGGTAAAACAAGTAAATTACTTTTAGTTTTTAATGTATTAAAGCATTCCTTAGAAATAAGTGATACTTCACTACCAGAATCAATGAATATGTCTCCTTTGTGGTTTTCTATCTCTCCTGTTATAATAGGTTGTGGTGGCGTAGTTATTTTGTTCGTTTTCTCCAGCAGTAGCCACTCCTTGGTAGGTACTTTATGCATAAAGAAAACCTGTACCCCATTATTTAGGCCTCTCAGTGTATTTCAATGACCTGGGCCCCGGCCCTGGATCCAGATCGCTCCACGTTTTCCTCATGGGTAGCAACCATGGGACAATTTCCAAACGTTGGAACTGCGTTACTCCCTGTTCCACAGCTGTTATTGGGCACGAATTCCTGCGTAGTTACCGGACTGAGGTTGGATGTTAATGGTCCTTGTGAGCAACCCCCTCTATTTACATTCTTGCTAGGTCGGTGGACTCGGGCAAGATTGGATTCATAATGCTTTGACTGATTATTATGATTCATATTATTCCTTCTAAAATTCGGATTTTCTTGCGCATGCTAGTTCTTGTTCCTGTCTTTATCGATTGCATTGAGTGCATCTACAAAGGATAACAGTTCCTCCACCGTTTTCCACCCACTGCATAGAATATCTTTTCTAGCATAAGGAGGTAGATATCTTATTAAAATTCTAACTAATCCCTCTTCTTCCATTGGTCGATCTAAATATTTTGCCCTTGTCAAATGCCAGTCAAAATACTTGCGCATTGTACCCTAGGCATTACTATAGTATTTAGGATCCCACAAATCTGAGATCAACTTCTCTTGTGCACTTGAAGACCAATATTTTTCCTTAAACTTTCTCTGAAAATCTTCCCAGGATGTGAAGTTTTCAATATTTACTGTGCCCCATTCTGAAGCTTCACCCTCCAAATAACATACCGCAAACTCTAATTTCTTAGCATCCTCCCAACTTTTAGGTATGGCTTGGTTAAACCGTTTTAAGAAATGGGTGGGGTGTACCTCCCTGTCTGGTTTGAATTTAGTAAACTGTCTTGACAAGCCTGAATTTGATCCCCATTGCAAATCAGTTATCATGTCCTTATTTAATATAATATTTTGGGAAACTGTGCCTTTCTCTAGTTTCTCCTGCATAAGCTTGAATTCTTTCCTCAAAGTTTCTAAGTCTTTCTTGGTGTTATCCAAATCAGAAATTACTATACGCGAAGAAATATCAACACTTAATTTCTCTTCAACCTTTCGTCCTATTAATTCTTCTGCTTGTTCTTCTAAGCCATTCAAATGTATAAGCTCTGCAGTCATTACCTTTTCTTTGATGTTCTGTTCTACAGTTTCCACCCGTGATTTTACCCCGAAATTTGCGCCTGTACTAGGGGGAGCAACTTATCTTGTTTCTGGACATTGGTTTTTAGCATAGTTTATTCTCATCTGATCACATCAAATGTAACATTACGTACATTTTTCAAAGAGTCGGATTTTTCATTAAATTGTGTTTCCAAATTACTACGTTTATAGTCTATGTCATATTCTAATTTTTGAACTAACCCTTTTAGGTAAGCTTCATTTCTTTGTTCTAAATCCTTAAATAAAATATTTGTCTGTTGACTCAGGGAATCGGACAATTCTTTTTTCAATTCTTTTTTTCAATTCTTGCATCGGATTACTTAGGATATTAACTTGAGCCTCTAGTTTTGTATTTTGCAAATCTAACTTAAAGAGTTTAATTCTGCCTTCAGTTCGTTCCGTTTTGTGTTCTGTGATTCAAACTGCACTTTGATAAACCTCATTAATTCCCCTAAATCTGGCCCCTGTTTTTCAATTCCCATAGTCCCCACAGACTCTACGGATTGATGTTCTTTTTCCATTGTGTTTTGTTTTGCCTTTAGTCTAGTTATCATTAAAAGTACACTCACTTATTTCCACACCACCCACACTTCACAAACAATCAAAGGTCAGTGGTAGCTCACCCTGCATCGATGGAAGGCAGCGTTGACACCGGTGTATTGCGGCGTCAGTGTTGATGGACGGCGGCGTCAGTGTAGGTGGACGACGGCGTCGGCTTTTGTGGATGGCTTCGTCAGCGTTGGTGTGATGTGGCGTCGGCGTTGGTGTGCAGCGGCGTCAGCGTTTGTAGACGGCGGCGGCGGCAATTTGAGACTAACTGCAGCGTAGTGCAATTTTCTTGATTCCCTTAATCATTTCACCATTTTGCTATGGCAACTCCCAACTGCTTTTTTTTCTTTCTTTCTTGCTTAAAAAAAAAAAAAAAAAAAAAAAGCTTCTTTAATATTTCCCCTGTTTTCTCAGGTCCTTTCTTTACGGTCGCCACATTCTTGCAGAGGCCCGGTGTAATGTCAAGCTCTCTCTATACAGCTTAAGCGTTTTCATGGACTTACTTGTTGAAGAATGCTGGTTCTGCTGTCTTGCAGCGCCGATGTCTTCTGCTAGCACCGGACGCTTCTCCGAAGGTTTCACTGCTAGGAAGGGGAAATTTTCACTCTCTTGTGCTCTCTTTTCTTATTTAAAAAATACGCTACTCTTGGAATATCATTCAGTGCACCAGAACATATTTATTTCCACTTTGTACAAAAAAAAAAACAACTAAACTTTAAGAAAGGCCACACATTACCGGGCACCCAGAATCAGTTAATTACACATTTTTGAACACAATTAATACATAAGCTTTTATCGTGGCTGACTATCCACGTCCAGTCCACGTACACTCAACAGCAGTTCAATGTCTAATAAACAGTCACTATTTCAAGTCTATCCATTTGTTTTTTAACAATACAATGCTACATTACTCTTTGCAGCTGGCCACGGAGTTTCCGGGCCGTATTTGCTTATTCTCGGCAGGTCGCGCTGAACACTTGCCAGTGCTGACAAATTATCTCCCTTCCAGTTTCGCCTGCACAAACAATATATGGGTGCAGTATCCCATGCTCATCCTTATTCCCTGCTTTAAAATAACACGTGTTCAAAACGGCTGGAACACAAGAGTCTCCAGACTTTCGTAAAATTCTGGGGGCACTACAAGTTTTCATATTTGCTTCTTGTCACTCAAATTTGCAGAAAGCTGTATCACAGTTAATTCTAATGCATGTTATAGTGTATTCTTACTTCCCATATACCTGTTGCCTCACCTATTTCATATTATTTTAATTACCATACTGTACTCTGTTTCAGCAATAGAGCTGCAGTTATGGAATGGTTTTCATGTAGATGCCCTTTGAGATGACCATATTGCAGATTTGTTTGTAGGTGCTTCAAAGGAGAATTATTTGCGGGTGAATCTGTAGTTGGTCATGATTACCAGGTAGGGAGTTGGAGGTTGTTGTCAAATGAACATTTGGAGATGTGATGTTCAGTGGCAGCAAGTGCACTGGCATGTCGGATCTTACTTTGGAGCAGGGGTGCACACCATAGCTTGCCATTGATATTATGGTGGCCCACCCCTCACTGTTCATTCATTTACTTATTTTTTTCTGTCTTTTATTCCCTACCAGAAGGTAGATAGAATTTCTATAAAAATACATTGTTATTTATGTAAAAATACATTGTTCTAAATATATTTGTTGAATAAAATGAATATTTGTGTAACAAATATGAACTAATTATGTAAGTGTCCATAATCTCTCCCCCCTCCATGGCCCCTTTGTAGGCATAGTGAGTAGCTTGCAGCCCAAGGTACTAGCAAGTTTGTACACCTCTGCTGACATTAACAATGACAAGCAGGTCACGTGCTGGTAAAGTGATAGGAATTGTAGAGAGTCAGCATAGTTAGTGTCTTTTGTATAGGAGGATAGATTATGGGTAATAGGCTGATGACAAGCAGGTCACGTGCTGGTAAAGTGATACGAATTGTGGAGAGTCAGCACAGTTAGTGTCTTTTGTATAGGAGGATAGATTATGGGTAATAGGCTTAAGGTGTTGATCCACAAAGGCAGAGATTTTGTCTGTGGGGGTGCAGTATCGAGCCACAATGAGGCATCCTTGTTGGTTGTGTTAATGTATTTTAGGAAGCCTATAGCAGGTAGGAGTGCAGGTACATCTGTCTCGGTCTCCTCGCCAATTCATTCTAAATTTTCCAAGAATTAGTTACACTGGCAGTACAGGATAGCTATAAGCAAAGCAAGAATTTCAGTGCTTATTCTTCCCTGCTCAGTAACTGACAATTAACATGTGTTTTCCAGTGATTGGCTATAAGGATGCAGATCCCACATCTATTCATTCAGCCTTACACCATCCTCTGATTCTATTTCTCCTCTGTTCTTGAATGTCTCCATTGTTCCCAGTTTTAATTTCTGTAGTTCTCATCAAGTGAGGCAGCACAGTCTTAGCACACTGGACTCACATTACACAATCCGGGCATGTACTCGTCTCTGATGATCTCGTTATTGACGAGATATTAAATCATAATCTTTCTTCCTTCCTTGTCTAGTTTCTCTCTCTCTCTCTCTCTCTCTCTCTCTCTCTGTGTGTGTGTGTGTGTGTGTGTGTGTGTGTGTGTGTGTGTGTTTGCCTGACTCTAGATCTTTATGCACATGGGAGCATAAGTGTCGATTGCACAGGAGTGGTTTGTTCAACTTGCTGTGCCATCTTTCCTTTCTTATCCCCTCCACCCTTTTTTTTGGACTGACTCTGGTACTCAGCCACTTGGTTTGGACTGTGGTAATGACTAACACTTTTTTCATCTTTCCATTCATGGTGCAAGGGCTCATCATCAATCACTGTCCTGTACAATATTTAGGTATCTTAGCATTCTGTTGCCTCATTCACTCTTGTCATTCCAAATCCTTTGACTCCAAACCACCTGCAATGTTTTAATGAAATTCTGTACTGATTCCCTATTTCTCGCAACTCTGGGCTTCACTATTTCAGATGATGATGACGATGGCATCTTCTGTCCATACAGTGATAGACCTGTACCCTCATGAACCTTCAAAATGTTCAAATGTGTGTGAATTCCTAAGGAACCAAACTGCTGAGGTCATCGGTCCCTAGACACTACGTAATCTAACTTAACTAACTTATCCTAAGAGCAACACAAACACACCTATGCCCCTAGCAAGAGAGGCCATGCAATGTGTGACATGGCGCTTCGGACTGCGCATCCACTCCACATGGCCATGAACCTTCAAATTTTATGCTGCCACAACATAAGGTATCAGTGTGTCCTAATCATTAGGATGGCTGTTGACATAATGGGTCAACATCTTCCCTACTCTCTGGTGAACTCTTTCATTCTCCCATTTGCTTGCGAGTGTAATGTGCTTGTTCTTAATTTTTAAGTTCATAAAAACAACAAAATTACTGCGTGGATGTCATCATGAAGATGGTACCTTGGCCCGTAATCAGCATATGTGAAGCTCCAAACTTCAATAACCAATTATCTCCTTGGATTAAGCCACTCACCGATTTGGAACAGCTATCACTTCTAGGTAACATTAAAAGTGATCTATTATCATTAGTGTAAATAGATTTCCTACTGGCATTTCAGCTAAGACATCCAACCATTTGAGCATCTCTGGCTTCGGGTAGTCTCTGCAGCAGAATACACTGATGACTCAATTCAGCTTATTGAGCACATAGTACACAGGTCTTTACATACTGTTCTACATCCTGCTCACATGTTTGCCATCAATATTGTTTGGCTATGCACCGTTCCATTGTTCTTCAACCCCAGTGGCCTCCTAACACATGAGTGTGTGTTTCAAAACTCCATCCTGCAGTGTAGCTGGTCCCACAACATGAGGTTACATAAGACTTAATTGAGAACAATGAATTGTGGTTGTGTTCCAAATGGTTTACAGTTCTTGTCAGCTGCTTGCACCTTCTGCCACCCTGCAACAGTGGATCCTACTGTTGTAATGGATTAACCTTCAGACTCAGGCCATCCATGTTCCTATGAGATTTGCCTGGTTAATAAGTTACCAAAGAATAAAATTCACTCAGTTTTAGTGCCCAATGTGTTAACCCACATGATGGATCTTTTAAACTTATAGCCACTTCAAGGCTGCATGATCTGCTATCAATTTAAATTGCCTTCCATATAAATAACACTGAAAGTATGTTATGCCACACATAAGGATCATCATCTCCTCCATTGTAGAATTATCCCTTCCTGTGCTGTTCAAGTGACATGTGATATAGGCTACTGAATGCTCTGTTCCATCTATTTCTTGACACAACACACAGCCAAGCACAACTGCTTGCATCACATGACAACACAAATTCCTGTTCAAAATTCAGGAAAACCAATACCTGTTCATTTTTAACAATTCTTTCAATCAATGGGACACATCTTCACACTCTGATGGCCAGTGAAACTTCTTCACTCCTTTCTTCAATAGGTGAATGAGTGACCGTGTTATCTTTGCAAATTTTCATACAAATTTTCGATGCTAATTTGCTAGACCTGAAAAAGATTGCAACTCTTCCTCTGTATATGATGTTGAAAAATGCTATGTGGCTTTTAGTAACCGGGGATCCATCCTGACTTCCTCTCAACTAATCACTATCATTAAATAATGTACTACTTCTAGCACAAAGTGACACTTATCTGTACTGAGTGTTAGGTGCATTGATTGCAACTGCTTAACACCTCACTTAGTCTTAACAAATGCTCTTTCATGTACTTTGCAAAGATAAATGTGTCATTTTAATACATCATACATTGCTTGATTTAAACCTAATAAGGTGCAGACCTGATGAGATGTGCGTTTCAATTAACAGGGACGATACTGCACCTGCCAAGATTATGTCAGTTTATTCATTTTCATCATTTTTACAGTACACCTCAACTTTCAGTATGAATAAATCCGTCACTTATTGAGGCATATAGGCTTTTTTCTAAATGAATGGTGAAACCTAAATTTTTTGGAGAAAGAAGAATTGCAACAATGAATAATACTTTTGTGGTTCATAATTAATTGTTGTCAGTTAAAATCTTTGTTGTCCATATCATAATCCACATCTTACAGAACACATAAATCATTATTTGACTTAATCAAAAAATTAAATGAATCTAGTAATTATGGTTAGCTGATTGGGGAATAATAATCAATAAAGAGATTTGGGAACAAAGAGTAACATAGCACTGCCACTAATATTGCAAAGTGATGTTACACACTTGTAGTTAAATTTTATTATTACTTTTTACTAATTGATGACATTGTATGGAACACAGGGTTCCAAAAAATTGTCAACGTGTTTTCATAAAAACTGAGAAAAGACTTTACCAGCTGTGATTTAGTCAGGGAGAGGTGGATAGAGAAAAAGAACTAAGTAACTGAAACATCATTATTCTCTGCCTTTTGAGTTATCTGTATGTGTCCAGTGAACATTCAGCTCCCACCTCCATACACCTTGATAACACTTTGCTGCCATATTAGCTTTACTGTAAGAAATAAAATATTTTAGAGTCAAATGAAATTAATGGCTGAATGTCTTTCCTATGCCTCCATTTTCAGATTAGTAAGTGTCAGTCCGATGAGTGACCCGGTAGTGTCACGTATTGCAGAGAAGTACAAGAAGACGGCTGCACAAGTATTGCTGCGGCACATCATGCAGCGAGGAATTGTGGTCATCCCAAAAAGTGTCAACCCTGACCGCATCAAACAGAACTTTGATGTAAGTTATACCATGTTTGTCAGCGGAAGCAGACAGGCTGTGTGTGTGTGTGTGTGTGTGTGTGTGCGTGTGTGTGTGTGTGTGTGTGTGAGAGAGAGAGAGAGAGAGAGAGAGAGAGAGAGGGGGGGGGGGGGGGGAGGGGGGGCTGTGTGTGTTTAGGTTGCCCAGACAAAAGTGCTCACATTAACTTCTTCAGCACCTAAGGTTTCTATTTAATCTGTATATAATTTCGAACAGCTATAGTACAGTAGTTGAAGAGATGATCCCTGAGAGTACTGTTACCAGCTTTCAACTGGAAAGTGCTAGTGTCTGCAGGCAAAAACTATAATTGTCTATAGAGCTGTGACAACAGTGAGGCATTGGCATAGACACGTACAGAACTGGCGGCAATAGACATGTGAAGCAGCCATGTCAAGCCCACTGCAACTGTCAGGGGTTTTCATTCACTGACTGTTCTGTAAGCTGCACTAACTCTGTGTTGATGCAGAATTCTTTCAAATGGTGGTGGTGGTGGTGGTGATTGTTGTTGTTGTTGTTGATGATGATGATGATGATGATTTGATGGTGGTCTTTTGTCTGAAGATTAATGCAGCTCTTCATGCTAGTCTAACTATGCCTCTTCATCTCTGCATAACTACTGCAACCTATATTTATTTGAACCTGCTTATTGTATTCAAGCCTTTGTCTTCTATACTATTTTTACCCACCACACTTCCTTCCATTGACAATTTGATAATTCCTTGATACATCAGGATGTGTCCTATCAGCTGATCCCTTGTTTTAGTCAAGTTGTTCCATAATGTCTTTTATCCCCGATTTGATTCTGTACTTATTTGTTATTTGAACAGCCCATCTAATCTTCAACATTCTTGTAGCAATATATTCAATACCTCATCCACAAACACACCCTCTCGAAACCTGGCGAGCAAGCTACACCGCGATGCAGAGCGCCTCTCTTGCAGAGTCTGCCACTTGAGTTTGCTAAACATCTCCGTAACGCTATCACGGTTACGAAATAATCCTGTGACGAAACGCACCACTCTTCTTTGGGTCTTCTCTATCTCCTCTGTCAACCCGACCTGGACCCCACACTGATGAGCAATACTCAAGTAAAGGTCGAACGAGTGTTTTGTAAGCCACCTCCCATCACCATCATCATCAGTTAGTGTGGTGGTGAGTTGGGTAGTGGTTCCATTCTTCCAATGTTATGGAGAGACACTGTTGATTACTCCTGGTGTCATGGTGTGGAGAGCCATCAGCTATTTAAAAATTACCATCCCTCTTAAGATCAGTTTTATCACCATACAATGATCCTACTTGAGATCTTCCTCCATCATGAGAAATGGCTTACTCAGGTCATGCTAGTAGGGCTGCAGTTTGACATGGAATTAAAACCATAATACATCAAAATTTTTCTCTTGTAGAGTGTTGCCAAAGGAGAACGTCACTGTAATTACAAGGATAAATTTCCAATACTGAGAATAGAATGGTTCCAATGGCTCTAAGCACTATGGGACTTAACATCTGAGGTTGTCAGTCCCCTAGACTTAGAACTACTTAAACCTAACTAACCTAAGGACATCACACACATCCATGCCCGAGGCAGGATTCGAACCTGCGACCGTAGCAGCAGTGCGATTCTGGACTGAAATGCCTAGAACCACTCAGCCACAGCGGCCAGTGAGAATAGAATCCCAGAGTTGTGAGCGAGGATAGAATCCTAGACCTCTGAGTTTGTAGTCTGTCACATAGGCATCAAGGTGCTGTAAATTTGTCATAATTTCATTTCAAAGATGTGAATACATCCGGTATCAAATGTCAATTTCTACTACATGACAGTATGTCTTATTGTAATACAATTGTGCTAAATCCAAAAAAGATCGCAGTATCAGTTGTGTTACTATTATATGTAATATTTACTTTTTTATTGAGTGAGGTGGCGCAGTGGTTATCACACTGGACTCACATTTGGGAGGACAACAGTTCAAACCCATGTCCAGCCATCCTGAATTTTTCCATTACGTTCCTAAATCACACTAGTCTCCTCCTTCTCATTTACTATGCAGGTAAGTGAGATGTCCAGATTCTGCAAAGGTTAACACAACTGTCTAGTAAGCAGGAGATCGTGCATTTAAATCCCAGTCTGGTAAACATTTTCACTCATCACCACTGATTCCATGTAAAGTCCCAATGCAGCTGACAACAATATTTCCTTCCTTCCTTTTCCTTTCCTTTCTTCCCCTCACCTTCGGTTTACATAATATGTATGACAGCTGTGAATGTGAATGTGAGTCCAGTGTGATAACCACTGCGCCACCTCACTCAATAAAAAAGTAAATATTACATATAATAGTAACACAACTGATACTGCGATCTTTTTTGGATTTAGCACAATTGTATTACAATAATATGTATGACAGCTGTGAATTCCACATGGTGTCTGTTTTTATGGATGTGTCTGAGACAACAGACACCACATATTCATACAATTGATTCACCTCAATAGGAATGAAGCCACCACATTCTCTGCTGATACACACTTATATTCTTGCAGGAAACTGAAAATTGTGAGCATGGCGGACATGGGCAGGGACTGTGGATAGGTGGCAGTAGTTGGGAATGTTGGTTAGCCGGATGCATGCCAAAATAGTTGTGCAGTTGTAATAAACACTTTTGTCTGGGAGCTGCAGTGCTTAACACAACTGCCTAGTAAGCAAGAGATCCCAGATTCAAAGTGAGTCTGGCACTCATTTTCACTCATCACTGCTGATTCCTCACAAAATTCTGATGCAGCTGACATCAATAGTTTCTTTCCTTTCCTTTCCTTTCCTTTCCTTTCCTTTCCTTTCCTTTCCTTTCTCCCTCCTCCACCTTCAGTTTACATAATATGTATCACAGCTGTTTATTCTGTGTGGTGTCTGTTCTTTCACACATGTCCAAGGGAACAGATACTACCCATTCATATAAAGTGATATCTGTTTATCCTGTTTCAACAACAGTATGAAAATTGCAGTATTTAAAGTATATAGCTCAAAAAGAGTAAAAATCTTTTGAAATTCCAACCACATATTCCTGTAAACAACTTAAAAAACTATGTACTTCACAGACATAACACTGTCATTATGCCCATCATCATCTTCTATTCTCACATTGGATTCTGCTAACTGAAGCATAATTTAATCTTTCCAAGCCTAACTACATTGTGTATGTTTGTGGTTCAACAGGGAGTTACTTCTACAAAGGGGGTAAATATTCTGTAGATGGGGGTAGGACTCAAATTGATGTTGAGATATGGCTAAAGAGAATTTCATTCATGTGAAGTAACACCAGAGCTCACAGCGAACAGCAAATGATACTATTCATTAGTATAGCCAGCAGGTACCTGGCAGAGTCTGTCTGGTTTGACACAGAGGTCCTGATGAGCTCTGTCACTGAACTCTTCACTGCAGGTAGGCCATTGAACCTGGCTGTTTGTAGCATCCCCACACTATGTTGTTTTGCTGTCTGCTGCTGGCAGTGGCACACATGGCTGATTGACAAAATGGTGCATCAGTGTCTCATTACAGGAGTCTTATCACACATTTTCATAGTGATAGGGCAGTTAGAAGGTCAGGTGTGTCATCAGCCATGTACCTTCAGAGAGAATGTGTATCACTGTGTCCCATAATTTCTCTGCTTCATGATGTTATGACTATACCATGATATTATGTTGGTTGGTAACTGTTTTCAGTACCCGCCAAGCACAGAGTTTTCTATGTCTGTTCTTTTCCTGATATTCACATAAATAATGGTGCACCTTACACGAGAAAATTCATCAGCCAGATAACACATTAAATGACATTGTTTGTTTGTTAATGTATTTCATTTATATTAATTTTTAATGTAAATTTTTGTCCAGTGCCACAGTTTTCTTGAATGGGGTTGTATTTCATTGGTGTTCATATAAATTTACTGCTTTGTTTATAATCACATGACACAACATAAACACCAGAGCATCTGCCCACGAAAGGCAAAGGTCCTGAGTTTGGGTCTCTGTCTGGCACACAGTTTTAACCTGCCAGAAAGTTTCATATCAGTGCACACTCAGGTGCAGAGTGAAAATTTCATTCTGAGAATCTTAATATGCCAATAGTTTTCATACTGTATCCAATAACAAGGGCTAATACTTAAAAAATACTTTTGTATTAAAGAAAAATGTTGGGAACTAGAATTTCCTTAGATTTTGTGATGACGTGTGTGCTCTATAAAAGAATGCAAATTCCAGATCTGATCAGTAATGTGATATATCATTTCATAGTGCCTGTTTAATGCTGCACCACTTTTACACAATGAGTGGTTTTTTCACTCCATATGTGTAACATATGGACAGCATAAATAGGAATAACATGTAAACTAATAAATAAATTTTTGGCTTTACTTTTTCCACATATCTTTCTCCTGTTGCAGGCACTCATTGCCTAATACTCCCTTTGAAATTCTTGACCACCTCTGGTTTTTGCAGCTTATCCAGATTCTATCTTAGTAATTTTCCATCCCTTTCCACATTATTGTGTAGCTCTAAACAAATGTCACATCCCCCATGTTTTGCAGTTGTGTCTTTACTGCAATTCTTACTAGTGTACCTGTATTTTGGCATAGCTTCCCCTTTTCCGCCTCCAAACTCCTGCACACATCTATATACAGTTTCCAAGATCTTTTTTTTTTTAATTGATAAATCATTTGAATGAAAACACGTCACTTAGTTATAACACAATAAAATTACCGCTCAGGAATTTTTCAGGTTTTTGATTTTGAACTGACAGAAGAAGATATGGATGAACTAGATGCACTTGACAAAGGACCAAAGTGCCGAATATTTAATGAAGTTATTGCACCAGAGTAAGTATTTTCCCCTCAGTCATTGCTTTATTGGTTACTTAGTATATTATTATGTATGAGTCTGTGATAGCCTGGTAAGTAGGTTTCCTATCTTTATATACTAGTATGTGGCTAATTCAAAACATGAGCAACATTCAGTCATAGAAATAAAATACATAAAATCTCCAATAGAAAAAAACTTTTATTGGTGGTTCTGACTTCTTACAAATCTATTTTACTGTTGTTACTGTTACTATTATAATTGCTGTTAAGCATTTTTTTGTAATGTAGCACTAAATTTTTGCAAGTAAAAATAATACTTGTGAAGTGAGAACAGTGAGGTGGATGGTTGAGAGGTTCCCAACCCAGAAATGATGGCCCTTTTCCATTGTTTGGGCATCTGTGTGGATGAACTTTGTCATGGAGTACTACTATCCCAGACATCAGTTTCCACACCATTAATGTTGGATGACACATATCAGTTTGGTGTACATTTCTTGGTATGTGTTAGGTGTAATTGTTGACACAGATTCCATGAAATCAAGCAAATGAATGCCATTCTCATTCCAAAAAGTGGTAGCCATAATTTTTCACTCAAATAAGGAGGATGCTCAATTACTTTTTCTTTCCAAAGTTAAATGTTACCATTTCATTGACTGTTCTTTCGATGCTTGTTGGTGTAGGATATCTCCAAATCTTATCGCCAGTGCAATGTGATAAAATGAATCCTATCCATCTTGTCAATAATGGTCTAATAGTGATCATCCAATGGACATTCTTCAAATCAGACAATGGAAAATCCAGGATGAAATGTAACAATATTATTAAAAGGAAAGTTTCTACTCACCATATAGCTGAGATGCCAAGTCGCAGATAGGCACAAAAAAAAAAATGACTCTCACCGTTAACGCTTTCAGCCGTTGGTCTTTGTCAACAATAGACAAAACACACACACACACACACACACACACACACACACACACACACACACACACACACACACACACGCACGCATGCCCGTCTCAGGCAACTGAAACCACATTGCCACATTGTTGCGCCTATCTGTGACTTAACATCTCCGCTATATGGTGCGTAGCAACTTTTCTTTCGTAATATTGGGACATTCTTCAAACTTTTTTATAATGGACCAATTCCACAGTCTCTCGTTTGGAGGAGAGAGAGAGAGAGAGAGAGAGAGAGAGAGAGAGAGAGAGAGTTTTGCTTCAGTTTGTCAGGATAGCGTAGTTGCTTCCACTCAGGCATTTCGTGTTTACTCAGCAAGTGAGGGTCAGGATTCCATGTCACCTGAAGCAAGACTGACAGATTATAGTGAAAACTCTATATTATCACCAAGATGGAGCAAATACAGGTGCGTGCCCTACTCTGGTGGATGCAGCCTGGTGTTGATCCAATGTGTCTTTGTATTTTGTCACTCGAAGCAGTCACGCCAGAAAGCAACATACCCTGCCGTGGGGCTGCCCTCTGACACATACTGCAGTAGTGATAAGCTGGTGCTGTTGCTGCATCCCTGCAGGCTGGAACGACTGCTATTACTAAAGCTAGTGTTGACTATGTGAAGTCTTCACTAGCTTTGGTGGGCAGCCTGGCAGTGTTAACCTTGGACCCAGATGATCATGGCCAGCAGTTACCTGATGGAGGACTTGATATACAGCATTCGCTGCACTCTGTCACCAAACGTTTCACCGCTGGTAGAACATTGAGCCTACCTATTTGAAGTGTGTCCACACCAAGTTCATTTGCTATCCACTGGCAGTGGTAGCAGTTAACAGGTTGGGTGTGTCATCAGCCATATGCCTTCAGGCATCACTGTCTCCTGTATTTCATCTGCATCACACTATTCCATCTGTACCATGACATTGCGGTGGTTGTTAATCATTTTCAGTACCCATCTTGCACACAGTTTGCTGCATTTGAGCTTTTCCTCATAATTGTGTAAATAATGGTGCACCCAACAAGGGAAAATTCGTTGGTCAGATCATGAATCAGAACTTGTCAGTCAGAACACTGTTTTTTGTTTACTTCTCCACTTATTGCACTATTCCATCAGTCTAGATACTGGGCGTGTCACTCTGCTCTTCATCCTGCAGAGCTTCATGGGCACTTTTAAAGTCTTAACAACATTGTCTAACTCTTCTTTCACTCATTACTGTAAGCCCATAAATTAGGCACAACTCAGGATTAATTTAAGCATCTGGAGATCCTTTTGCAACAGAAAGTTGAAATACAGCACAAACTTCACATCTAATGGGAACAACAATTGAAGCCATTCTTTCTTCCTTTCACCCACAGCCAAATGACTGTTGCTGTGGTATTCAGTTCAAAGACTCGTTTGATGCAGTTCTTCATGCTGCTCTGCCCTTCACAAGCCTCTTCATCTCTGCTGCAGCCCACACACTCTTCCGTTCGTTACCAAACTGATTGTTCCATGGTGCTTCATGATGTTTCCTGCCAACCAACCCCTTTTAGTCAAGTTGCATCGTAACCTTCTTTTTCCCCAATTCAGTTCCATACCTCCTCATTAGTTTTTCAGTCTACCCACCTAATTTTCAACATTCTTCTGTAGCACATTCAAAATTTTCTGTTCTCTTCTTGTTTCAATTGTTTATTGTCCATGTTACATTTCTGTGCAACACCACACTTTAGACAAATACCTACAAAGAAGATTTCCTTTCATCAAAATTTATTTTCGATGTTAACAAATTTCTCTTATTCATAAATTCTTTTCTTGCTACAGCCAGCCTGTTAGTGTCGCAATTTCTAATTTGATTCTCTTCAGCATCACCTGATTTATTTCAGCTTCATTCCATTAGCCTTGTTTTACTGTTACTGATGTTCAGCGTGTAATGTTTTTTCCAGAAACTATCCATTCTTTTCAACTGTGTTTTCAGATCTTTTGGTGTCACTGACAGAATTATAATGCTGCCTGTAAATTTTGGAAGTTTTTATTTCTTCTCCTTGAAATAAAATGGTGGAACATGCCTAAAACTCAGTCATAGGTGCCTTAATCAAATGGAACCACATGGTTCAGAGACCTTTTCAAATCTCAAAGATCTATGTTGTGTATATGCAGACTGTAGTGACAAATTGGCCTCCTGTTCACCAGGCAGATGTGCTAACCACTATGCCACTCTGGCACAGTGGCTATGCACAACTGTAAAAGTACCTTTGCATGCCTCCTTCCTCGACCCAAATTCCCATTAATGCCTCAGCCCGCTTCTTATTGAGCCCGCTTGGTATGGAGACACTAAACTGTGCCTGATTTTTCAGGCAGCATCCCCCATTACGTTCAATGCTGAGGTGCTATTCCAGGCATCTGCCTAGCAAGCAGGAGGCTCAGATTCAAATCCTGGCCTCGGTATAAACTTTCAATAGTCACTTCAGTCTGCATATATACATCGTAGATGTTTGAGACTTAAGGTCTCTATAGCCATGTGGTTTCATTTGCTTCCAAGATAAGCAAGACTCAGTATTGCCTCACATGTCCCTACATACACTGTTTAGTCTCATTAATGTGATCACCTGCCAGAAGCCTGGATAACCATCTTTTGCAGTGCAGACCACTGTGAGGTCTGTGTGAAGAGAGTCAATGAGGTTCTGGAAGGTACCAACAGGAACATGGAGCCATGCTGAATCCAGTATCATGGCCAGCTGCACTAAGTTCCTCAGTTGAGAATCCATGGCACGAACAGTCTGAGGTGGTCCCACAGATTATAAGTTGGGTTTAAATCCATTGAATCTGGTGGACAGAGGAGAATGGTAAACTCATCCTGGTGCGCTTCGAACGATGCAAAACACTGCAAGCTGATTGACATGTTGCATTGTCCTACTGGTAGATGCCATCATGCCGAGGAAAAACAAACTGCACGTAGATGTGAACATGGTCCCCAAGGATATAAGCATAGTTGTGTTGATCCATTGTACCTGCAACCTGGACCTTTCCAAAAACTATTGCAGGATGTTTGCTTGCAAACGTTTCATGCCATACATGCCAATGGCCATCTGTCCAGTGTAGCATAAAATATGATTCATCTGAAAAGGCCACTTGCCACCAATCAGTGGACATCCAATTGCAGTATTGGTGTGCGAATTCAGCCTTTGTCGCCGATGAACAGCAGTCAGCCTGGGTGCGTGAACCAGGCACCTGCTGCAGGGCAGCCATACATAGCAACATTCGCTGAACAGTTGTTGAGGATACATGGTTGGCAGCCCCTTGGTTCATCTGGGTGGTCAGTTACTAAACAGTTGCGCATCTATTTGCCTGTGCACATCTATGTAGCTATCTTTCACCCCTGTCATCAATGGCTCATGGTGTACCAAAATTGCTTCAGTGTGGGCTTTGGATAGTGCCATTTTGCCATGCCCAGTGTACTTTAACCAATGTGACATGCAGACGGTTTACAGACTTAGCCATCTTGGAAATGCTTCTAGCATTGGCCCAAAAGTCAATGATCATGCTCTTTTGGACATCAGATAAATCACTCCGTTTCTGCATTGCATCAAAGACTGCACTGTTTTCTGCATCCCCTCCACTACTCAGAGCCATGTAAAACTTTATGTTGCAATGTGAGAGGAATGAATTCATACATAATTCAGTCTTATGTACCTCCACAGCTAGTGCTGCCATCTGTCGTGTGAGAATGGTTATTGTAGGTGGTGATACATTAATGTGACTGGACCATATATCTGTGGAACACAAACTGAAGTTTCTAAAGCTTAGTTTCTACTAATTTTTCCATTACTCTACTTGAAATGCAACTGGGCTTAACAGTTGATAGTGGGTACTCGACTTCATTTCTGGGCAGTCTTCGATAGTGCAGTGGCTGTAAATGAATTTGTGTCTGTTCCACCAAAATTTGTTGCAACATACTGAGATCTTGACAGTATAGATAATGATTTGGTACAGCCAAGAGAAATTTCAAGAAATGCATATTGACGTCAGGTTTCTCTTTCGGAATTACACATGTATTGCATAATATGGTTACAAAACTGTATAAAAACTGGCTCTCAAAAACTGTAGGAAAAGTGAGCCCCTGATGGCTGATTCGCCACTGCTTATATATTGTTTTAAGAATCACTGATTACGTCATCCTCTATTACAAACAGAAAATTTATGGATTACAATCAAAAACTTGCTGGTGTATACAGACTGAATTATGTACGATTTCATTCCTCTCACATAGTAACATAAAGTTTTACGTGGCCTTTAGCTTTTAGTATTGAAAGTCGTAAAATAAGTTTGTAGGCAATGCTTTATAATAACGCTGCTTATATCATGAAGATTATTTGATGGGAAATGTTACTAACATGAACATGTGCTCATTACATAAATACTAACAAAAAGCTGACTTCACTTCTTGTGAAAGGTATTCTTGAGTTACAGAATGAGAATTGTTTATGTTTTATGTTCAAGTGTCGATTAGTAGCTGTCCAACCAGAGCAGAGATGTAATCAAATTAATGACAGTATATAAATTGAGCTTTAAAATGATCAGGTTAATGAAATAATAATGTTACAAAATTTGCATCAGCCTGTAAATGTGGCATCCTGATACCTGAGGTCAACACTTGGTGCCATTCTTATCCTAATGATCATATATTGGTATGTTTTATACTGATTCAAAATAATGACTTCTGTGGCTTCATAAATAATCAGTAAATGGTACTGCTGTGGTGTGATATTGTTCAGATTTCATACATTTAAATATTAGCAAATGGCCCTGAATTTTCTGGTATCCTCATAGTTTCATTTCATAGGTGTAAGTAATATTGCTTTTGTTTTCACCCTATTTTTTCCTATTCCAGACGAGCCAAACATCCAGAGTATCCATACCATCAGAGATACTGATATTTCAGTACTCACAGCACTGGGTAAAATGTCAGAAGCTCTCTCAGGGAAGTCTCGAGATATGCTGGACAGCGGTTTTGGGCCTCCACTTTTGTGATTGGTGTCTTTCCTGCAAAAATTTGTATAAATACTTATTTTAATAACACATTTTATATTCTTGTAGAAAAAATTACAAACATATATTCTTGGTATTTTTAATTTCTTTTTGATTTTGTGTGAGATAACCCAGTATTTCCTGCTGTATCCTTTCTTAATTCAAATACCTACATTATGTTTTCATATTTGACAGTGTGACATAATTTGTTATTCAGATAACAATGTTTTAGATCTTTGAACAACAAACAATGGCTGTTTCTTGCTACTACAGTCAGCCAGGAGTGTATTCTCTCTTATTAAAATGTGTGTGTTTGCAGGGAGGGGAGGGGGGGAGTTATGGTGTGCACACTTGCAAGTACTCACCCTTCTGGAGGCAATATGTTAATACTGCCAATAGATGCAAAGAAAAGTAAATGTTACAGCCCAATCCTAACTTTCAGAATAACAATTCCTTTTTCAGTGAGGAGAGAGAGTTGTATTGGAAAAGGTTAAAAAGGAATGCCTGGTCATTCACACCCCAGTATGAGAGAGTAGAAGTAGAAGTTTATTGTCTTGTAACATACCATTTCAAGCCATTGACTTAAAGTACAGGAGACTCGTCAAAACACAAAAACTGGTTCACAGTTTTCCTTATAATACCAGTAATATAATATACAGTACTGAATAATTACTTAATTAAGGGATTAATAATTTTTATTCAAAAGGAACAGACTTTTAAGATTAACAGTCCTAAGTACTTCTCTCTCCTGCTCGAATTTTCAGGTTGTCATTTATGAATTCTTCTACTGAATAGTAACATTTCTGCACTAGTTTCTCATATAAGGATCTTTTCAGTGTTTCTAAATTTATGCTGAGCAGTTCTCTTCCTTTCACTTTATTATAAATTTTCATACCCATATAATGTGGAATTTGAGCATAAAGTTTCAAATGGTGGGTGGGCATCATAAAATTATTTTGATTTCTGGTGTTGTAATCATGTTGAAAATGACTTGCTACAAATAAATCAGGGTTACTGTGTACAAAGATAATCAACTCATTCATGTATAGTGAGGGAACACTTAATATACTTAGATTTAGTTAGGAGTAGGCGACATGATTTTCTTCACCCTACACTGAACACATTTCTAATGATGGTTTTCTGAAGTTTTAGTATTCAACACATATGGTTTGAGTTACCCCAAAATATAATTCCATACGTTATTGCTGACTCAAAGTAGCTGTGATAGAATACTTTTCTTATGCCCATACTGATAGCATTGTACAGTATTCTCACTGCAAATGCTAGGCTATTTAATTTATTTGCATGGTACTGTATATGTGATCCCCATGATAGATTTTTATCTAGTTGCATTCCTAGGAATTTCACAGCAGCTGGTTTCTGTGATTGACCTGAATATCATTTAATTTTGCTTGTTTTGTTTTAAACTGTATTAACTGAGTCTTTTCCATGTTTAATTTTAATCCATTTAAATCAAACCACGTATCTAATTTTTCTTAAATATTTAATACAGTTTGTGGAATTTGATCAGTACTGTTGCTTTCAATGACTAAAGATGTGTCATCTGCAAATGAAACTGAGTGACACCCAATATTAAGTGGCAGATCATTTATGTAAAACAAAAACAGAATGGGACCTAAGACAGAACCTTGGGGTACACCATTTGAAATGGTTTTCCATTTTGAAGTATAAGTTTCTCTCTCTGATGTTATAGCCACTCTTTGTCTTTGGTTGGTTGGATAGGACTTAAACCATTGTAATAATGTGCCCCTAATTCCATACTTTTCCAGTTTACAGAGTAGCAGGGAGTGATTCACCCTATTAAAGGCCTTTGATAGGCCACAAAAAATTCTTGTGGCATGCAGTTAGTTGTCTAGAGATGAGCTAATTTTGTCAACAAAATTATTTATAGCAGATACTGTGGTTTTGCATTTTTGAAATCCATACTGATTTTTTGAGATTATTTTAATTTTTTCTATGAAATTTTGAATTTGTATGGTGGCTACCTTTTCAAAAATTTTTTTTGATAGTGATGGAAGAAGAGACACTGGGTTTCCCATATGTTCTTTTGTGCCTTTATTTTTTTAAATTTTTTTTATTTTTTATTTTTTTTTTTTATAGTGGCTTCAGTGTTTGGAAAATAACCTTCTTCAAGGGACTGGTTAATTATTGTAATTAGTGGCTGTCCAATTATTTTAGAGACTGTTTTTAACACTTTTGTTGGTATAACATCCCATCCTAATAATGTTTTACTTTTTTGTTATAGTACCACATTTTCTATATCTTTTACAGTAGTTTTGGGAAATGAACTGAAAAATTCACCGTCAAATTGCTCACTGTTGAAGAAATTTATCTTGTCTGGGTACGCTGCTACATTGACATTAGATTTGTTTAAATCTTCAAATAATTCAGAAATTTGAGCAGGATTTACAATATTTTTATCCTCTATCTTGGTTTCAGAAATATCATGGCCTCTACCTGTGGCACCTGTTTCAGCTTTGATCACTGGCCATAATGCTTTTGATTTGTTTTCACTATCCAATATAAATCTATTATTTGCCAGTTCTTTGGCTGCCTTTACAACATTTTAAAAAATGTTTATTACATAGGCAACAAAATCAGGACTTTTGTTACGTTTTAGTTCCCTATGTAGCTATCTTTTTCTTGCACTTTAGATTTTGATTCCTTCAGTAATACACTTTACTTTATTTCCTACATTTTTATGATGTACAGTGAGGGGAAAGTTTCATTAAAAACGTGTAGGAAGTTTTCCAAAAAAGTAGCAAAATTTTCAGAGCTCGAAATACTATGATCTATAGCCCACTCCACCTTATTTAATCTGTGATAGAATAAGTTCATATTTTCTTTGCTGAACTGACGTTTTGTGTAGGTTTTTTTCAAGCAAGGTTCTATTGTTTTTGATAACTCCATAAACAGAGCACAATGATCAGAAAGTCCTAAATCTAAACAAAACCTATTTGCTTCATTACAAGTGTAATTGGTTAAAATATTATCTATACATGTTGCAGACATTTTGTTTACTCGAGTAATAGCAGTGAAATTTGTGCTGAAACCCAATATTTGAATCATATCAATGAATTTTGTTGAGTTATGGGCTTCACTGGCTACATCTATGTTGAAATCAGCAGTTATTATGACTCCTTTCTTGGTTTCTTTTTGAAGTTTTTGCAGTAGACATTGGAATTTCAACAAAAAAATATTTCGTTATTTCTGCACCTGGAATTATATACACAGATAAAATTACAATATTTTGCTCTAACTCTATGCAGCACCTTTCAAATATACATCCTTCATTAAGGGAATCGAAATCGAGTCTTGCTCAATATTCCACTGATCTTTCCACAAGTATGCACAATCCTCCTCGAGTTAAATTACTCCTACAATAGCTGCTGGCAACATAAAAATTATCAAGGTTATTTAAGATTTTGATACTATCCTTTGTAAATCAGTGTTCATTCAAGCATACAACTTTGATATTTGGTATTTCTGACAAAATGATTTGCAAGTCGTTAAGTTTTGTTTCTCTGCCACTTGTGTAGTTTGAACTTAACCCATTTATGTTCAAGGGCATTATGAGCATATTGTTACTTTTTTGAGTATTCCTAATAGCATCTGTTTTTAAACACTGTTTGTGTATTTTCGTTTCAACTTTGTTATCAATTTCTACACCCCCATCTCTGCATAATAGTTTCCCTTACTAAGTATGATCTTACATATATTACTATACACATTGCTGAATGCTGCTGACCCTAGCCTATGTAGATGCAGTCCATCTTGTTCTACACGTTTATCACTGATAAATTTATTCGAATCCACGAAAACTGCACCAAGTCTGTTGAACTGCTCTCTGATGCGATTGTTTATCCTGTCTCTGTATTTATCAGTTACCGATCTTCTGTGCAAGATACTACTAATAATTAACTTTGATGCTGGGTACACGTTTTTTGCTGACCAGATTAGATTTCTTTCTTCATTTACTGTCTCTTCCTCACTACTGTTTTGCAACGAGTTTGTCCCCACGTGGATGAATACACCTTTGTAGTTTTTATTGCGATGTACTGGCAGGATTGCATTTTGTTTCATTATCTGCATTTTCTTGAGGCAGACATAAATTCTAGTATTCGGTACTGCAACATTTTTAATTAGTGAATCACCAATTATTAAGAAGTCATTTCCAGTGCCCTGTATGCCACATTCTTGATGCTTCCTTTCCTTTGTTTTTTTAAGTTACTGCAACCCACTTATATTTATTTCTAGGTCCAACATATTTTGTATTTCTTTCTACACAATTTTCGCCATTATCATCACTTTTTTCAGTTTGTGTATCGCCTTTAACTCTTTGAGTTTGACTGTTTTTCTTTTTGGCCATTTTCCTTCACTGATTCACTGTTGCCATGGATCCATAAACGTTTTTCATTTGATGATTTCGTGTTTTCTTGCTTCAAGATTACAATTTCTTTTTCTGAGAGTCTCCATGTCACTATTCAGTAACTTGATAATTTCGTCTTTTGAATTTATCGTGTTGAGAAAATCTACATGTTCATCACTAACACAGTTATGACATGACCACCTAATATCATCATTTACAAACTTGAGATTAACATTCATACACTTTTCGTGTAACCAGAAGTTACATTTCACACAGAAGATGCCTTTAACCACACGTTTTTTGCATTCTTTACACGTTTAGTTGTTATGAAACTTCTTTTTAGCTGAGACTGAAGTGTCACTGCTCTGCTCTACCAGCGCCATCTTACTCATAACTGTTACCTATTTTGGGGACAAGGGGCACAAAAGTTGAAAGGAAAGGGGGGGGAGGGGGGGAGTAGGCATCATAGTGTGTAGGTACTCAAAGACAGTACATTTGTTAACTTTGTGTCGGCTTCAGTTCAGAGATGATGAGTGAAAAATATATTAAGATAAAAAGAAATAAATTGTGCATAGTGCAGTTAAGATTGAGAGGGAAAGGGAGGGAGGCGAGGGAACCGGAAGGAAGATGAAACAGTACAAATAGAAAGAAAATAAAGAAAACAGTGAAATGAAAGAAATATATACATAGTATAATGAAAAGATGATGATAATGAAAATGGTGAGGAGGGGGGAGATCTGTTTTGGTAGCAAAGTCCAGGAGGATATTGGGATTCAAGGATTTCCAGAAAAGCAAATTCCCATCTACAGAGTTCAGGGAAACTAATATCTAGTAGGAGAAACCAAATTGTCCTTACTGTGTAAAAGGCACTCAGGTCTATCAGGGCATACTGTAGAGCATCTACGTTTACATCTACATCTGCATCTGTACTCTGCAAACCACCGTGAAGTGCATGGCAGAGGGTACGTCTCATTGTACCGGTTATTAGGGTTTCTTTCCATCCCATTCACGTATGTATTGTGGGAAGAATGGTTGTTTGAATGCCTCTGTGTGTACTATAATTATTCTAATCTTAACCTCATGATTCCTAGGTGAGTGATATGTAGGCAGTTGTAGTATATTCCTAAGGTCATCCGTAAAAGCCGGTTTTTAAAATTTTATTAGCAGACTTTCTCAGCGTAGTTTATATCTATCTTCAAGAGTCTGCCAGTTCACTTTCTTCAGTATCTCGGTGACATTGTCCCATGAATCAAACAAACCTGTGATCATTCGTGCTGCCCTTCTCTGTATACATTCAGTACCCCTGTTAATCCTATGTGGTAGGAGTTCCACACACTTGACCAGTTGGTCACATAAGTAATTTGTAAGCAATCTCCTTTGTAGATGGATTGAACTTCCCCAATATTCTACCAATAAACTGAAGTGTATCACCTGCTTTACCCACAACTGAACCTACATGATCATTTCTTTTCATATCTCTACAAAGTGTTACACCCGAGGTATTTGTATGAATTGGCTCATTCCAACGATGACTCATTGATATTATGGTCATAGGATACTACTTTTTTTTTTTCTTTTTGTGAAGTTCACAATTTTACATTTTTGAACATTTAAAGGATGTTGCCAACCATTTTGAAATCTTATCAAGATCTCACTGATCATCTTCTTTCAGACAGTACTTCATTGTAGGTAGCTGCTTCATCTGGAAAAAGTCGGAGGTTACTAATAATATTGTCTGCAAGGTCATTAATATATAACATGGACAACAAAGGTCTCAACACACTTCCCTGGGGAACACTTGAAGTTACTTCTACGTCTGATGACTCTCCATCCTAGATAACATACTGTGTCCTCCCTATCAAAAGGTCCTACATCCAGTCACAAGTTTCTCGTGATACCCATGTGATCACACTTTTGACAATAAGTGTACGTATGGTACGGAGTCAAATGCTTTTTGGGAATCAAGAAATACTGCATCTACCTGACTGCCTTGATCCAAAACTTTCAGTATATCATGTGAGAAAAGTGCAAGTTGGGTTTCTTATGATCAATGTTTTTGGAATCAATGCTGTTGGCATTGAGGAGGTCATTCTGTTAAAGATACCTCATTATGTTTGAGCTCAGAGTATGCTCTAAGATTCTAAAACGCATTGATGTCAGGGATATTGGGAGGTAGTTTTGTGGAGCATTTCTGCAACCCTTCTTCTAGATGTGTGACCTGCGCTTTTTTAGAAGAACTGGTCAGGGCTTGTTGTTCAAGGGATCTACAATAGATTATAGGTAGAAGAGGGGCAACTCAGCCGCAAATTCAGTATAGAAACTGAGAGGGATTCTATCATGCTATGAAGCATTGTTCGTTTTTAACTATTTCAGCTGTTTCTCAACACCATTGATGCTAATATTTATTTCAGTTACCTTTTCAGTGGTACAACAATTAAATTGGAGCAATACTCCTGGGTTTTCCTTTGTAAAGGAACATTCAAAAACAGTTAAGGGTTTCAGCTTTTGTGATGCTAGCCTCAACTTCAGTTCCTGTCCCCTTCGCAAGAGACTGGACACTAACTTTGGTGCCACTAACAGCCTTTACATATGACCAGAATTTCTTTGGGTTTTGTAAAAGATCATTTGACAGTATTCTGCTGTGGTGGTTATTGAAGGCTTTACATGTAGCTCCCTTGATGGTCAAATGTGTTTCATTCAGCATCTTTCTATCTGCAGCCCCATGCTCTGTTTTACACCTGTTATGCAGTAATCTCTGTATCTTTAGGAGTTTGTTTAGAGTGACTGTATACCAAGGAGGGTCCTTCCCACTATGAACAGTTCTATTGAGCACATATCTATCCAGTGCATGGCAAGCTATTATTTTAAACTTGAGGAATAGTTTCTCTACATGCTCCTGCCCTGTGCTGAAAATTTCAAATCTCTCATTGAGACATGACACTGCTAACTTTTTATCTGGTTTACTGAACATATTTACGTCTCTGCTTGTTTTAGTTGTCTTTTGTACTTTGGTAATTATTGTTGCCACCACAGTCACTCATACCAGTTTCAATGTGGACATCAGCATGTTTGACAACTGGATTCTGGGTGTCCCCAAGGCAAACAATTAATTAGTTTTGCCCACCAGGAGACTGAATGCTGCCTAGTAATGTTGTGGACATGTGACATGGTAAGGAAAGTATACAGGGTGTCCCAGGAGAAATGGTCAATAACTAGGAACATAACAGAAGTGATCATTCATAGCAAAGAGTCTACTAAACAAGACTCTCAAATCCATGCCATAAGATCTATGATTATTTCTTCACTTTGATACTGTGAAGCAAATCTCTTCCACTGTAAACTCTATGCTTTCCATATTTTCTAACGAGGTAGTATGGACCAAAACAAGACAAAACTGTGTAGTAAACATGGGCTCTAAAATGCATGCCTTAAGAGCTATGAGCACTTGTTCATCTTTGCTAATGTGAGACACATCTCGTCTACAAAACAAGTGCTCATAGCTCTTCAGGTATGCATTTTAGAGGTCATGTTTAGACTTTTTTGCTTTGAATGATCATTCCTGTCTGATCCCTGAATATATACCAACCTTCCTGGGACACCCTGTACAAGCAGAGCAATATGGATGGGAAATCATTCTAGTAACGATATGGGCCACAGACGGGGAAATTCACTGGCATAAGTGGCCTTCACAAAGGGCAGAGCACCTGAGAATGAGCAACTTAGAAACAATGAAGCTGGTCGGCTGTATGCTTGATACTGTAATTTGAGGGCTGTGCAGCATCATGAGAGGAGCCCTGGGGGCACAACAGTGTGTGGTGTGGACTGGGTGAGGTAGCTCATTTAGTATTTCTTTAAATTCTGGTATCGTCGGAGACCAGGTAGTATGTCCTGTAGAACAGTAGGTATGACACAACCTCCCAGTCTAGCTTCATTATATGTTCAGATGGGTTCAATTTCAGATAGTCCTTAGAAACAGTAATATGCTTTATACCTTCCCATGCGAAATATTATTTTGAGGTATTACTTTGAACTATGAACCATTACCTTCACAACTTGAAAATATTCTTACAAACAATTGATCACAGTGTTAATATTCACTAACCAAACAGGGTATAGGAAAAGAGCGAACTAGGAATGTCAGAACCAAAGAAGAGAAGATGACACCCCAGAGACAAATTACCCATCCCACCCTCCACCCCAGCCCGACCATTCTTGCCTAGGAGATGCTTCACCAGGGGGCCAGAGAATGAAGATGTTCGCAGAGTCTACAAAATGGACAACCCTGGATTCACCTCCAGGGGTCCCAGAAATTAGTTCTGACACCCTATTATTCAATCGACTGACTGAATGCAGAGTTATTCAGAAGAGTGTTTGCTTCAGAAAAAGAACACCTCCATAAGGTTTTAATACAAGGGGATGCAAGGGACCTTAAATCATCACAGTAGTCAAGACACCTGCGAAGTAAGATCAATGCTGGTATGGTTCCAGGCAGCCTGCTACAGACTATTTGGAGTAGCCAATGCTGCCTACCATCAAGCCAATAATAGCACCCCAGTTGGATATGTCTTTGGATGTGGTGGTGGACCTGGCAGATAAAGTACAAGAAGCTATATCTCCGATGCTTATCAGTGTGGTAACCATGCAGTGTGCAAGCACCTACCACGTTGTTGTTGTAGTCTTCAGTCCTGAGACTGGTTTGATGCAGCTCTCCCTGCTACTCTATCCTGTGCAAGCTGCTTCATCTCCTAGTTCGTACCACTTGTCTTGTCGATGACTAAAGTGGACCTGTTGACCCAGCAGATCAGTGGGGACACAGGGTCTGATCTGTGCATGTGCCCACACACCATTATTCACTGCTGTAGGCAGCCAGCGTCATCCTGCCTGACTACTGTGGTCTGAATTGGATTTGGATTAAAGCCAAGCATATGTTTGGTATTTTATAATTATGGTCATCACAGAGCTGACTATAGAAGCAGACTTGCTCTTTGCTCTCATACTACAACCTACTGCTTTATATAACAATAAGCAACTGGTTGACAAGACCCCAACACTGACGACCTCAGGATTCCAACACGACACAGCCATTTACTCTGCCAAGCTCACTGAAGTTGCAGACGGCAAGTACGCTGTGTTACTCTGTGATTTTCCACCTCTGAGAAGGCCTTCCAGCATGTCCAAGGAAGTAAGACACAATGCCATACACTGCATCAAGACCACCGAAGACTACTAATATCTTGTGGCTATGGCTATGGACTGACTGGCAATAGCCAAGGCAGAATTTGACTGCATGATACATGAAAACATCAAGTGTGCACCTAACAGTGCCTGGTCTTTGGTTCTGCATTTGGTTCCAAAGAAGTGCAGTATGTGTATTGGATAAACAGTGCTCGTACAGTGCCCGTACAGTGCCAGACCAATACCCAGTATCATTACTCTGTGACCACAGCTATGCATTGAGTGGCACCTTCCTGTACAGTACACACTGTGCCAAGGCATACACTTTCCTCAAGAAGATATTCTGAAGATGGCCATAATAACCTTTTTTAGCATATTCAAGAACAAGTTCAATATTTGGCCTCCAGAGCAATGCGCAAATTTGACAAAAGTTCATCGATTTTGTGTTACAATACCTGCCCTTTCATTTTGCCTATTTACGTGACATACTGGTATTTTAAGATCCACCAGAGGAGCATCGCCAACACTCTTAGATGGCTAGATAAATAAGGCATAATATTGAACATGGCAGAACATATCTTCGGTCATCCCCAATTGGACGTCCTTGTCTACCACATTTCTCTGTCAGGCTCCTTACCACTACCTCACAAAGTGGAAGCCATCCTCCAGATCTCTCAGCCAACCACCGTCAAAGAATTACAGCGATTTCTCGGAATGCTGCATTTTTACTGCCAGCACCTGCCATGTCTGGCAGAAATACAAGAAACTTTAGCAGCTGTGCTTGCAGGTCCTAACTGCAAAGGTAACACAGCAATTTCATGGACAGACCACGTGACTGCTGTGTTCAAGAAGGCCAAGCAAGGAATGGCAGATGCTGCATTGGTAGTGGATGCAAGCCAGATTGTGGTGGGCACAGTGATGCAGTGTCGCAACAATAGCATGTGGCAACCTGTGGCCTCTTTCTCGCATATACTGTGGACATAAGAACAAAACAGGAGTGTGTATGACCCTGAGTTGCTGACAATGTATGAGGTGACTAAGTACTCCTGTCTCATGCTAGAAGCGTGGAATTTTATTATCTTTATGGACCATGAGACCTACTTTGCAACTTCAGCCAGAACAACCTCAATTGTTCATCCAGACGACACAAACAGATGATGAACATTGTGCAATTCAGCACCAGTATTTACCATATACACACATAAAAAAAAGTTTTTCATCATCTCAGTTCCGAGAGTTCCGGAACCTGTACAGAAAACTGGAATAGAGATCAACATGAACATCATTTCTGCCCTTTTTATTGCTCATGAAAATCACACATTGCATGTTGTACCACCATACAGCGAGACCTTCAGAGGTGGTGGTCCAGACTGCTGTACACACCGGTACCTCTAATACCCAGTAGCACATCCTCTTGCATTGATGCATGCCTGTATTCATTGTGGCATACTATCCACAAGTTTATCAAAGCACTGTTGGTCCAGATTGTCCCACTCCTCAAAGGCCATTCGGCGTAGATCCCTCAGAGTGGTAGGTGGATCACGTCATCCATAAACAGTCCTTTTCAATCTATCTCAGGCATGGTCGATAGGCTTCACGTCTGGAGAACACGCTGGCCACTCTAGTCGAGCGATGTCGTTATCCTGAAGGAAGTAATTCACAAGATGTGCATGATGGGGGCGCGAATTATTGTCCATGAAGATGAATGTCTCGCCAGTTGCACTATTGGTTGGAGAATGGCAGCCATTGCAGCATCTTCCATGACTACCAGCGGCCTATGTCGGCCCCACATAACGCCACCCCAAAACAGAAGGGAACCTCCACCTTGCTGTACTCACTGGACAATGTGTTTAAAGCATTCAGCCTGACCGGGTTGCCTCCAAACACATATCCAATTATTGTATGGTTGAAGGCATATGTGACACTCATCGGTGAAGAGAACATGATGCCTGAGTGGTTCATTTGGCATGTTACTGGGTCCAGCTGTACCACACTGCATGGTGTCATGATTGGAATGATGGACGTCACCACAAACATCAGGAGTGAAGCTGCACGTCAGGCAGCCTATTGCGCATAGTTTGAGTTGCAATATGACATCCTGTGGCTGCATGAAACGCATTGTTCAACATGGTGGCATTGCTGTCAGGGTTCCTCTGAGCCATAACCCATATGTAGTGGTCATCCACTGCAGTAGTAGTCCCTAGGCGGCCTCAGTGAGGCATGTCATCAACAGTTCCTATCTGTCTGTATCTCCTCCATGTCTTAACAACATCGCTTTGGTTCACTCAGAGACGCCTGGACACTTCCCTTGTTGAGAGCCCTTCCTGGCACAAAGTAACAATGTGGACATGATCAAATTGTGGTATTGACCATCTAGGTATGGCTCAACTACAGACAACATGAGCCGTGTACTACCTTCCTGGTAGAATGACTGGAACTGATCGGCTGTTGGACACCCTCTGTCTAATAGGCACTGCTTATGCATGGTTGTTTACATCTTTGGGCTGGTTTAGTGACATCTCTGAACAGTCAAAGGTAATGTGTCTGTGATACAGTCAATGTCTATCTTCAGGAGTTTTGGGAACCAGGGTGATGCAAAACTTTTTTTGATGTGTGTATCTGGGATCGAGAACATAGACACCAACAGCCTCTCCCATGTTAGCAATGTTTCTGCCATTTGTGCTGAGCTTGCTGAAGCACAACTAATGGACTGAGAATTACAAGATCTGTTGCAATAAGCAATGTCTTCATTGGATCTATGATTGATTACTGTTCCAGGAACTGAGTTGAAACTATTTTGTGACATTGTAAAACCTGTGTTATCCTGGCACATGACCAACAGTTGACCTAATCTCAGATAGCTTCATGTGGCTGTGAATGAAGAAAGTTTGCCACAAGTGGACAAAATGCAGCATCCGGTGCCAGCTCAACAAGGTTGGCTGTCATGTTCACACACCAGTTGTCGACTTCCTAGACACTAATGTTTGTTTCACACATCTCCACATAGATGTTGTGGGACCTCTGCTTCCTTCTAAATGGTCGATGTTACTTGCTAACCATGACTGACCGTTTAACGCAATGGCCAGAAGCAACACCTGTGGAAAACATCTGGCGGAAACTTTGGCTTCCTCCTTCATGCTCGACCGGGTGTCACGATTCAGTTGCTCACTCCATGTCGTGACAGATCGCAGAAAACAGTTCGAATCGGGTCTATTTGACAAGTTTACAATATACTGTGGCACCATCCACATAAAACAATGAGTTACCAACTGGTCAGCAATAGGATGATTGAGTGTTGGCACCTTTTTTCGATTGCGCGGCCCCTCTTGCCGAGGGTTCGAGTCCTCCCTCAAGCATGGGTGTGTGTGTTGTTCTTAGCATAAGTTAGTTTAAGTAGTGTGTAAATCTAGCGACCAATGACTTCAGCAGTTTGGTCCCTTAGAAATTCACACACATATGATCATTTTGAACACCTTCTTCAAAAGTAGTGCTGATGTGCCCTGTAACCAGGTGTACAGATGCACTTTTGATGGTTTTAATTGGATTGCAAAATGCCTAAAAAACCAATCTGGATGCCACCTCTGCTTAATTGGTATACGAGGAGACATTGCGACTAATCAGTGAATTTATAGACATGACTTTTCTGCTTGATCCAACTACCTTAATTGGACACCAGAGAGATCACATGTCATGGATCTGATCTTCACAACGAACAGCTTCCATGTACGTCCACAGCAAACTGGGTGCATTTTCACATGTCATGCTGTGTACTGATGGTGTCAAACTAGCCCTTCAACTGCCATACGCTGGATGGCACTGAGCCCTTAAAAGCTAGACATTCCAGTGAGTGGGAGGCACACTACAGTCTCTATCACAGTCAAACAGGATTATGTTTTCTGTAGGCCACCACTTGCTGAGACTCCACAGGTGCAGCCTCAGCCAGCACCTGCTTCAGCAACAGCAGCAACTACAGCAGTACCACCCTCAATGTCATCAGCAGGGGCCATTGCACCATGGTGTCTGGTTGACACAGCTGTTTCCCACCATGTTACTTGGATGGTGCTCTGCTTCCACCAAGGGGCTATTGTAGTGACCACACTGTCAATACTGTTTGTCCAGAATGATGCGCATATGTTGTGCCATGTGTTTCTGTAAACTCTGCGCTTTCAAAAATTGTTTTCGCACCAGCTGCCAGTGGCACTTTTTTCTAGTGTATTTTCTATGTTCTGTTTATTCTTAGGGCTACAGAAGATTTATGTTTTGAGTGTGCTGTTTTTCTGCTAATAATTGTCGTTGTCTTGGGTCATTTGAGTTATGGTACACAGAACTGTTTTGTTCATTCCTGACTAGGACATACACTGAGGTGACAAAACTAATGGGATAATTCCTAGTATTGTGCCAGATCTCCTCTCATGTGGAATATTGCAGCAACTCAACATGGCATGGACTCGACAAATTATTGGAAGTCCCCTGCAGAAATACTGAGCCATGCTGCTTCTATAGCCATTTGTAATTGCGAAATTGTTGCCAGTGCAGGATTTTGTTCACAAACTCACATTTTGATTATGTCCCATAAGTGTTCAGTGGGATTCATGTTGTCAGTCTGGGTGGACTAATCATTTGCTCGAACTATCAGAATGTTCTTCAAACCATTTGCAAACAGTTGTGGCCTGATGACATGAGTCATCATTGTTTGGGAACATGAAATCTATTAGTGGCTGTGAATGGTCTCCATGTAGTCGAACATAACCATTTCCAGTCAATGATTGGTTCAGGTGGACCAGAGGACTCAGTCCATTTGATATTAACATAGCCCACACCATTATGGAGTCACCACTAGCTTACACATTGCCTTGCTGTCAACTTGGGTCCATGGCTTCATGGGGTCTGTGCCACACTCAAACTTTACCACCAGCTCTTATCAACTGAAATAAGGACTCATCTGAACAGGCCATGGTTTTCCAGTCATCTATGGTAATGAGCCCAGGAGAGGTGCTGTAGGTGATGTCGTGTTGTTAGCAAAGGCACTTTGCATCGGTTGTCTGCTGCCGTAGTCCATTAACGCCAAATTTTGCAGCACTGTCCTAATAGATATGTTCGTTGTACGTCCCACATTGATTTCTTTGACTATTTAATGCAGTGTTGCTTGTCTGTTAGTACTGTCAACTCTAAGCAAACGCCACTGTTCTCAGTCATTAAGTGAAAGCGATTGGCCATTGCTTTGTGTGATGAGAGGTAACTCCCGAAATTTGGTGTTCGTGGCATTCTCTTGAAATTATGGATCACAGAATATTGGATTCCCCGATGATTTCAAAAATGAAATGTCCCATGCTAGCTCCAACTACCATTCTACATTCAAAGTCTGTTAATTCCTGTCGTGCAGCCATAATCACATTGGAAACCTTTTCACATGAATTACTTGAGTACAAATGAGAGTTCCGCCAATGCACTGTCCTTTTATACCTTGTGTACGCAATATTACTGCTACCTTTATATACGCATATTGCTACACAGAGGGGTCCAGAAAAATGTGGACACTCTTGGATAGTTAATATCCTTGGAACAAATTCGACATATTGTTGCAATTTTACATGGTAGCTTAGTCCATTGTTTTCTCAACAGATCTTGGCATGTGCTTTCCAGCAGATGACAGTACAGCAATGAATGAAGTGAGATTGTCATTTGAGCAGTGCAAGGCTGTATTGAAATAGTGCTGGAAGTACAAAAACATGATGGAGGTACAACAACAGTGGCATAATATGTATGGAACTCAACCATCAACACGTACAACAACTTATCATATTGAGGATAAATTTGAAGATGATGGTACTGTTCAGGATGTGCCTAAGCAAAGGTCTGGCTGACCAAAAACACCATCAATTCCAGCTGCCAGTGCTGCTGTGTTGCAACATTTTACTAGGTCACCTCAAAAATCTGTGAAGCAGGGTGCACATGAAAGCAGGATAAGCTAATCAAGCATACAAAGAATTTTGAAGACCACTAAGTGGAATGTGTACATTCCAAGATCACTGCACGCTATGAATGATGATGATCTGGATTGATAGATGGAGTACTGCGAGTGGCTTTAAGACGTGTTTTGCATGGATGAACAGTTTGCAGGATGGTTATCTGGTCTGATGTGGTGCAATTCAAACTAAATGGTACTGTAAACTGGCACAGCTGTGTGTACTGGGCTCCTGAAGATCATGTTCATGTAGACAAACATGTTAATCCCCTGGGAGTTAATGTGTGGTGTGGTTTGTCATCGCACAGTTTGATTGGCCCATTCCTCTTTGAAGGTACCATAACTGGTGAGGCGTATCTTCATATGCTGCAAAGATCGATTTTATCTGCTATCCAAGAGGTGTTTGGAAATTACAGATTTTACTTACAACAAGGTGGCATCCTGCCTCACTACCACAGGGATGTCAGAGCCTACTTGGATGAAAATCTACCTGGATGACGGATGGGTCAAAGAGGAGGACCCACCACTGTCTCCAGACCTTACACCTTTTGACTATTACCTGTGGGCAGCAGCAGTTGTTGTGTAAGAGTACAAGAGCATGTGAACACCCTAGTTTTTGACACTCTTGGAGTAATTGATCATTTTTCTTTGCGTGCTGTTTCTAGACTCCGTGAAACTTGGTATCAGGGTCGCGAGCTACACCTTCAGCTGTGCATGTTTTAAGGAAATTTTGCACATGTGCAACTGGCATGACGTAATTGCCTTACAGGCCAAATACATACAGATTTGATGAACAATGTGCGTGATTCATGGTGTGCACCACTCAACTACAAGCTTACATCAATGCCACGAAGTGGTACCTCAATGCAGCAGACATCTTTCCCCGTTCACTTTGCATAAATCCTGCAAGACAGTAGCACACTCCTCAGATGTGCCAGTTCACTATATAGTTAAATTAGATCACACATCAATAGATGTTATAGTTATATTAACAGAAAAACCTATTTTGTGGGGTTATGAATGAGATATAATATATTAAGTTTTGGATTTTATCATTCAGTAATCCATTTGAGGCACTGAGAACTATAAAGTACATCATCATCAATTGTGAGACTGTAGCATTTATTCATGCTTCTGATATCTGTTGATCTTAAGGTGGATCAGATTTATCTGTGCTGTAGGCCCACAGTGTATATACAAACATTCACGAAAAACTGCTCGCTGGTTTCTTTGATATTCAGCTAAATGTGGGATCGATGATGATGGCCTGCACGGTTCTCAGTGCCTCATTTCTATTCTAGTCAAGTGATCATGTTGGTAGAAGGTACTAAATGAATTTAATCATTTCCATAAATGACATTTTTGTGTGGAGTTGGTTGTTCGCTGTGCTGGAATCTGCTTACATGTGTAGTGCAGCGATTGAGATAAGAATGCAGCTGCTTATAATCTATAAAACTATTCAGGTTGTAACTAAATGCACTTCAAAGGCTTGGAGGACTTAAAGACAGTTAAGTTTAACATTGGAACACATGTCTGGAAAAACACCGTTTTTCCACTACACACAGAATACCACAACACACATTGCTCTCTGAATCCTGCTGCTTGTCGTCTGCTTCCTCTTACAATTAGGGCTCATTGTGATGACTGCAGCCTTGACACATACCAATAGATCTTCCTGGGATGCCACAGGGGACTTGTAATTCGTGGGTTTCATGTGACACACACAAACTCAAGTGAATCACATGTGAACAAACCTGTAATGGGCATGGAAAATCAGGTGAATGATGTACATAATACCTTAGTCAATTGCATCAAGAATGCAGGAGATTTGAACATGTGTTGTGGTATTTTGCATGTAGCAGGAAAACCGTAAGTTTCTAGGCATGAGTTCCTGTGCTAAATTTAACCGTCATAGTCCCTACTACAAGATGTTGTTCATTGTTACCAAAAATCTTGAAAAGTTATTTACCAGTTTACTTCAAATTTTACACAATACTCTGATAAACATTCAGACAAACATAGGCTAATATTTTTAATATATATTTAAATATATACAAGGGTTGGAACTTTAATATTGGTAACTATTTATTTACAGCTCATACAAAATAGATACTTGTTTCAAAGTTTTACTGACTTTCAAAGCAGTCACCAGCACTGTGTATAACCCATTGCCAGCGATGTGGAAACGATATGATATTCTTAGCGGTGCCAGTTGTGTTGACAGTTCGAGCAGCGCGGTCTATTGCCCAATGAATCTGTAGCAGTCCTGAAGTGAACGCCATGAAGTGTTCCCTTCAGTTTAGAAGTCGAGTTGAACTCACGAGGGCTTATGTCAGGGGAATGCAGTAGGTGGTATAGCACTTAGCAGCCCCATCAGTCAAACAAATCAGTAACAGGTCTACGCATGAGAGCCCTTCAGGTATTCGAGCTATCTGTTGAGTTACCTGCTGAGTCCATTATCTCCACTGTTAAGCCATACAGGACTGTCATCAGCCACGTGGCTGAGAAGTGGCAGACTTTTAAAACATAACCCAAACTCAACGGAGTAAGAGAGGTCAAACTCTAACTGACAAAGCATGTTCCTTCATACTTAAACATTGCCGGTTGTTGTGCAGTTATCATGTGCGATGGACAACTGCGCATATACTCAGGATGTGGACAGAGGGTCATGTTCGCTCTGATTGTTTGCAGCGGTGGATCACCTAGATTCCATCAGGAGAAGTGGGACAACATGTTCCTCCATCGATTCTACTAATTACTTATGCACAAGTGACAGCACCTATGATGTCTGGCACACAAGTGGTGGCATCTGCAATGTTGGGCGGTGGGGATCAGAATAGGTTACTACTGCAGACAAACAGACACATTATTGATGAGGCACATACCGTCCGCTCTATGCAGACGGAGTCACCAGATAAGCCCGAACAGCAGCTGCCATCGCACAACGAGCGAATGAATGTTGACACACGAGTCGTTCCGACCCGAGCTTTCCTCTCTGAAAGTGCAGAGGAGTCAGATTTACATTCACATTCTGACATGAAGATGCATGTCCATAAGAAGTGTTCACCCCCCAAGCACAAGAAACACCGATGGACGCCATCTGGCAACTGTCTCTTACAGACAGATACAAATGATCGTACTGATTTTGACACTGTTGTGGATGCCTGTGCTTCGAAGGTGTCGACCAACACTGCTCACTCTTTAGGAAAACTGAGATGATGGACTTTTCTTCAGCTGGACACCCATGCAGATATGGAGAGAGTGATGGAACACCATCACAACTGCGTGGAATCACAACAAGGCCCTCTTTGGCAGCCAATGAACCACACTGACAGCCTCTTTCCTGCAACTTGTGGGCAGACAATGTGGAAGATGACACTTTGGTGGGCAAATCACATACAGGATGTTACACAATCCATCCCATCTCCTGCGGACAGCATAATAATAGAGATGACAAGGCGGAGTAGGAGTGACCAAACCCATCGCCACTGCATACACTTTTGACTGCCACTGTCTTTGAGGGTGAATGACGGTCATATTGATTCGCGATGACTAACGTCGATACCATCCAGTCACGAGATAAGCTGTCATTGCTACGCAACACACTTTATGTGGCCGATATTGAAGTGATCTTATTGCAGGATGTATATGTTCTTGGTTTCCACATCATCACCGGATACACAACATGCATATCACATGCTTCGGATGTGGGCAGCAGCAGCGCAATACTTCTCAAAGCAGGGTTAATAGCCACCAATATACATCACCTACTAAATGCCACGGGCATTGCGCTTATGATCCAAGGGATACGCCTCTCCAATGTTTACACACCGTCCAGTACCAGCAAGAGGCGTGAACGTTTGCTGTTCTTTACTGAGGAATTAACACAATTATGCCAAGGTAGGCTAGATGATATGGTAATTGGGGCGATTTTAATTGTACACAATCTCCCAAGGACCAAATTCCTCTGCATTCACCACGCCCAGCACTCGGCACTGTCATTCTCGCTCGGTTTGGTAGACACTTGGAACATCATTTATGCTGATAGGGCTTCACGCACTTTATGGAACATTCATCTAGCAGAATTGATGGGATATACACCTCTCGCTCTCTCAGGGATGTGGTCATGGCAGCTGAGCTGTGGCCAGCAGCATTTACAGACCACACTGCGTACATCTGTACCATCATGATTTGAGTCCAACAAGTGTGGTTCAGTCGCAGCCCTTGGAAATTTAACACTGTTCACCCGGCTTCACCAGAATGTCAAGCGGCAGTGAGAGACACATGGAGACTATGGCTACGATGAAGAGGAGCGTATACATCTGCTTCACAGTGGTAGCTGGACTGTGCAAGCCGAGCCTTCGATTTACCTTGAAGACATATAGTAGGGAAGCTGCAGCATGGAGGCACAGCACTACAGAGTTATACTACGTCATCCTCGGGGAGTGTTCCATTATGCCCACATCACTGGACTGCCAGACGACTGTCAATTGAAAAAAGAACAAAAAAAATGAAGATTTTGAATTTGATGCATCAACACCTGGAAGGGACCACATTCGTACGCAACAAATGGTTGGAATCACCAACACACGGCCCTCCATGTACCATATAGCCACAAAAGGAAAGCCCAGACACAGGACATTGATCCATGAGGTGACTACAGAGGATGGTGTCCGTCACGTCACACAAAGAGACATAAGCAATGCATAATATACCTATTATTCTCACCTGTACATGGAGAAGAGATCTGACCAAGAAATCATTACTGCTGCCGCTGATTTGACGCGTGCAACGGTTACTCCGGAACTCCAACAGGAACTGCTAGAACCGGTGACTGAAGAAGAAGTGTTGGATGCCATAGGAAAATGGGCATCCAACAAGTACCAGGACTGGATAGGTTACCCCTGGAGTTTTATAGGAAGTTACTACCAACCATTAACTTTGTTGAACTGTGATATGAAAATCTTCACAAGTCCGAAGGCAGCTCAAATTCGGTGTATGACATCTTGTACCCTATGAGTGGATCAGGGATTGATGGGTGAGACAAATAATATCCGCTCTGCCCTATTCCGCTACAGGGACCTGACTGCTATTGGTTAGGCATGTCGTGTACCAGGAGCTCTGGCTGTGATAGACTTTAGTGAAGCATTTGATCGTGTCGGTCATATGTACTTAATTGTAGTTCTTCAGAATATGCATTACCCAGGCACTTTCGTTGAGGTGGTACTCCATCTCCTACCTGGTGCACGGTGCACCATCGAAAGTGCTTGTCAACGGTAGATTGCCGAACACCTTGAAAATTCGCTGCTCTGTTAGACAGAGATGCCTATTATCGACAATACTGTATGCTTTAGCATTAGAACCTCTGTTGTGCAGGACGCAACACTGCCTCATGGGTTTTTCTCTTGGTGACTTCGTTTTTAGGTACACTTCATATGCAGATTATCTGATATTAGCTCTTCGTGATGAACATGATGTGCACAGCACAGAGCATTGGACTGGTTAGCCGCTTATGGCGAAGCTTCAGGGAGCAGTACAAATGTACATAAATCGATGGCTTTGAATATTGGCACTGGGATGACACCTGCATGTGTTGCACCATTCAGACGGTGTGATAAAATCCACTGTCTCAGTCGTGACTTCACAGACGACATCTCACACATGACGACCATTAATTATCGGAGCCTCTTGTAACACATCCGTGGTGGACTTGTGGATCTCGTCTTCATGCATTGGACCTTCAATACTGGACCGAATTTGATAAGTCTATCAGGCATCACAAATTCTGCGTGTAGTGCAAACACTACCAATGCCTAAACATATAGCTCAGAGCGTCATGGTGGCATTCGATTACTTTGTCAGCGCTGGAATGATATTTAAGGTTCGATACGACTCCCTCAGTCTTCCTAAAGAATGGGGCGGACTTGGTCTTGTCTTTGTTCATGATCGAGCAGTATCTCTATATGTTAGTACGCAACTCAAGCTTTGGCGACGATGCCTGGCCAGTGTCACGGGCCTACTGATGGAGGCTCTCTATACCATATTCCTTTGACACTCCGGTGGTGCTTACTAAGATACCGGTGCCCCTTTCGTACTTTGGAAAGTTTTATCTGGAGTATAGCTACCTGCAGGACGTTCTCCCCGTCTCTCGCTTACCAACTGCCAGTGACATCTACCGCAGACTATTTCGCCGCTGGTTGCCTAATGTCGTCGAACTGACAAGTCCTACCATGCATTGGAATGTAGTATGGCGCACTGTAAACGCGATAACGCTCGATTAAGGTGTATAATCGACCTGGTACTTGACGGTGAACAGAAAGCAAATTATTCGAGAGAGACTCCATAGGATGCATCTTGCAGATTCGCCTTTATGTGTGAACTGCAACGTCCAGAATACAGACGAACACTGGCTCTATTGTGGGCCGGCGGAAGAGATCTGGTATTCTGTGGGTCAAATTTTGGCTCTCTTTTTACAAATGTCATCCTCTTATGTCGATTCCCTCACTCTCCTGTACCCGGACACTGTTTATTACCTGAGGACGAAACAGAACGCTGTCACGAGGATCAGAGGTCACGCGATTCGTTATGTATTTGGAGGTGTCATAGAACTCATCAGTTTTTGGAACTATTTAAATGAACGTCATTGTGCTATTATGAAGAACCCTAAGTACAGCCAGTACTTTTCGAACTTATTGCAAAGTATCTTCCTTGATCCGCCCGGTAGCAGGAGATAAATTTGATACATTCACTCAAGGAGATGAACATCTCGCCTACACGACATCACAAGAAGACATGGCATGAAACCAGGGCGGCGGCGTCCGTTGAGTATCGACGCCGCGTGTGCCTGTTACGGAAGTGTAGCTGTTTGTTTATTTTTCTTTCTTTCAGAGACAAGTCATGGAAAAGGCGAATTTATTATTATTATTTTTTTTTAAGTGGTCACGTTGCTGGACTACCACGTTGGCGAACGGTGTTTGTTCAAGCCTCCCGTGTGTCAAATTTTTTTCCACTGCATTCAAATTTGTGCCTGTGTCGTGGTGTAACGTCCGTTTCCAAAGCGAGGTGTAAGAAATGGGCCTGTAATGATAGTTCATTCTGCACAACTACTCTCTTAGAAACCGAAAGGAAGTGGCCTTTGAATGGGAAAGGCAAACATTTGATGACAAGGCGACAAATCAACCGATCGGTAGATACGTCTGGTGTGTCGTACACGGGATTAGCAACAGTACGTGTGTCATATGACAGGAAACTCTTATCGATGCACTTAATTTCTACCACTGGTTAAGTGAGTGAGAGATGCTTCCTTGCCCAATATTAGTGTTCGTATGAGCGCACTCCCAAGGAAATGATGAAAACATAATAGTTTGTCACATAAGCTGCAAAAAGTGAACACAACAGTTCCAGAATCACACAATATCTCTGTGGTTTCTCACAACGCGTTTTTAACGCTTTTGAAGTTGCGATCTGTTTTGAAAGTTTTGACTCTTGAATTCCTTTGTTGTAACACAGTTCGCCGGCCGGTGTGACCGAGAGGTTCTAGGCGCTAGTCTGGAACCGCGCGACCGCTACGGTCGCAGGTTCGAATCCTGCCTCGGGCATGGATGTATGTCCTTCGGTTAGTTAAGTTTAAGTAGTTCTAGGCTCTAGGGGACTGATGACCTCTTGAAATTCTTGTATTGTGAGCTTGTGGTGGGTCAGGTTTATCTATGCTGTTAGGCCCACATTGCTTATACGAAAATTCACGAAAAGCTGTATCACTGGTTTCTCAAATATTTCTCTAATAATGTGGGATAGACGATGGTGTGCTTTAGGCCCTTATGGATCTTAGCGCCTCATTTGTATTCTAATCAAGTGACCATGTTGGTGGAAATCTCATTCTGGGAACAGAAAAGTAAAGTAACAGGAAAAGTTAGCCGCAAAGGAACTAGGGCCTCCTACAACATATTCTTTGATTGAAAAAGAGTCGAAATAAAATAAGCGTGACTACAAGGGAACGTATAACAAGGAAGTGTACAGTTTGCACAAGCTGTTGTGTGGGTGCAGCGTAGGATATCTGATTTTCAGCCCAGAAGTAAATTCGTGAACTAATGCATCTCTTGCAGATCCTGTAAAATTGTCTGAAACATTGGTAAAGCACAAAATTCCCACTTAAACAAAAATACAGAATGGAGAGTTGCGAAAGATTATACATTACTTCATTATTGTCCTAAACTGTACTTAATTATATACAAAATAATAAAATTCCACAAAAACAGTTCTTTTGTCAGATAAGTTATGCATCTTATTATTATTATTATTATTATTATTTCTTTCCTTTCTCAGACGTTATGTCTGGTTAAAAATGCAAAGTAACGCGGACCTTGATCAAGCGTGACTTCCTTTTAACTGTACGGTATATGTTACATTGCATTTAGGAACTTTTGGGTAATTGAACATGTATCAATAATTACAGATTTCTGTAGTTGTATATATACATTTGGATTTAGCTGTATTGCATTGATGTACTGGTTGATATTGTGTGGTATGACTCCTGTAGTTGATAGTATAATTGGTACAATGTCAACTTTATCCTGATGCCACATGTCCTTGACTTTCTCAGCCAGTTGGATGTATTTTTCAATTTTTTCTCCTGTTTTCTTCTGTATATTTGTTGTATTGGATATGGATATTTCGATTAGTTGTGTTAATTTCTTCTTTTTATTGGTGAGTATGATGTCAGGTTTGTTATGTGGTGTTGTTTTATCTGTTGTAATGGTTCTGTCCCAGTATAATTTGTATTCATCATTCTCCAGTTCATTTTGTGGTGCATACTTGTATGTGGGAATGTGTTGCTTTATTGGTTTATGTTGTATGGCAAGTTGTTGATGTATTATTTTTGCTACATTGTCGTGTCTTCTGGGGTATTCTGTATTGTACATCCGCTTGTGATGTGATTTACTGTTTCTATTTGTTGTTTGCAAAGTCTGCATTTATCTGTTGTGGTGTTATTATTATTATTTTTTTCTTTACTTTCTCAGACGTTAAGTCTTGTGAAAAATGGAAAGTGACGCAGACCTTGATCAAGCATCACTTCCTTTTAACTGTACGGTATATGTTATATTGCATTTAGGAACTTTCGGGTAATTGAACATGTATCAATAATTACGGATTTCTGTAATTGTATATATAAGTTTGGAAGTAGCTGTATTGCATTGATGTACTGGTGGATATTGTGTGGTATGACTCCTGTAGTTGATAGTATAATTGGTATAATGTCAACTTTATCCTGATGCCACATGTCCTTGACTTCCTCAGCCAGTTGGATGTATTTTTCAATTTTTTCTCCTGTTTTCTTTTGTATATTTGTTGTATTGGGTATGGATATTTCGTTTAGTTGTGTTAATTTCTTCTTTTTATTGGTGAGTATGATGTCAGGTTTGTTATGTGGTGTTGTTTTATCTGTTATAATGGTTCTGTTCCAGTATAATTTGTATTCATCATTCTCCAGTACATTTTGTGGTGCATACTTGTATGTGGGAACGTGTTGTTTTATAAGTTTATGTTGTAAGGCAAACTGTTGATGTATTGTTTTTGCTACATTGTCATGTCTTCTGGGGTATTCTGTATTTGCTAGTATTGTACATCCACTTGTCATGTGATCTACTGTTTCTATTTGTTGTTTGCAAAGTCTGCATTTATCTGTTGTGGTATTGGGATCTTTAATGATATGCTTGCTGTAATATCTGGTGTTTATTGTTTGATCCTGTATTGCAATCATGAATCCTTCCGTGTCACTGTATATATTCCCTTTTCTTAGCCATGTGTTGGATGCGTCTTGATCGATGTGTGGCTGTGTTAGGTGATACGGGTGCTTGCCATGTAGTGTTTTCTTTTTCCAATTTACTTTCTTCGTATCTGTTGATGTTATGCGATCTAAAGGGTTGTAGAAGTTGTTATGAAATTGCAGTGGTGTAGCCGATGTATTTATATGAGTGATTGCTTTGTGTATTTTGCTAGTTTCTGCTTGTTCTATAAAGAATTTTCTTAAATTGTCTACCTGTCCATAATGTAGGTTTTTTATGTCAATGAATCCCCTTCCTCCTTCCTTTCTGTTTAATGTGAATCTTTCTGTTGCTGAATGTATGTGATGTATTCTATATTTGTGGCATTGTGAACGTGTAAGCGTATTGAGTGCTTCTAGGTCTGTGTTACTCCATTTCACTACTCCAAATGAGTAGGTCAATATTGGTATAGCATAAGTATTTATAGCTATTGTCTTGTTTCTTGCTGTCAATTCTGTTTTCAGTATTTTTGTTAGCCTTTGTCTATATTTTTCTTTTAGTTCTTCTTTAATATTTGTATTATCTATTCCTATTTTTGTCTGTATCCTAGATATTTATAGGCATCTGTTTTTTTCCATCGCTTCTGTGGAGTCACTGTGGTTATTCAATATGTAATCTTCTTGTTTAGTGTGTTTTCCCTTGACTATGCTATTTTTCTTACATTTGTCTGTTCCAAAAGCCATATTTATATCATTGCTGAATACTTCTGTTATCTTTAGTAATTGGTTGAGTTGTTGATTGGTTGCTGCCAGTATTATTATTATTATTATTTCTTTGCTTTCTCAGACGTTAAGTCTGGTTAAAAATGGGACGTGACGCGGACCTTGATCAAGCGTCACTTCCTTTTAACTGTACGGTATATGTTATAATGCATTTAGGAACTTTCGGGTAATTGAACATGTATCAATAATTACGGATTTCTGTAATTGTATATATAAGTTTGGATGTAGCTGTATTGTATTGATGTACTGGTGGATATTGTGTGGTATGACTCCTGTAGTTGATAGTATAATTGGTATAATGTCAACTTTATTCTGATGCCAAATGTCCTTGACTTCCTCAGCCAGTTGGATGTATTTTTCAATTTTTTCTCCTGTTTTCTTTTGTATATTTGTTGTATTGGGTATGGATATTTCGATTAGTTGTGTTAATTTCTTCTTTTTATTGGTGAGTATGATGTCAGGTTTGTTATGTGGTGTTGTTTTATCTGTTGTAATGGTTCTGTTCCAGTATAATTTGTATTCATCATTCTCCAGTACATTTTGTGGTGCATACTTGTATGTGGGAACGTGTTGTTTTATAAGTTTATGTTGTAAAGCAAGCTGTTGATGTATTATTTCTGCTACATTGTCATGTCTTCTGGAGTATTCTGTATTTGCTAGTATTGTACATCCACTTGTGATGTGGTCTACTGTTTCTATTTGTTGTTTGCAAAGTCTGCATTTATCTGTTGTGGTATTGGGATCTTTAATAATATGCTTGCTGTAATATCTGGTGTTTATTGTTTGATCCTGTATTGCAATCATGAATCCTTCCGTCTCACTGTATATATTGCCTTTTCTTAGACATGTGTTGGATGCGTCTTGATCGATGTGTGGCTGTGTTAGATGATACGGGTGCTTGCCATGTAGTGTTTTCTTTTTCCAATTTACTTTCTTCGTATCTGTTGATGTTACGTGATCTAAAGGGTTGTAAAGGTGGTTATGAAATTGCAGTGGTGTAGCTGATGTATTTATATCAGTGATTGCTTTGTGTATTTTGCTAGTTTCTGCTCGTTCTAGAAAGAATTTTCTTAAATTGTCTACCTGTCCATAATGTAGGTTTTTTATGTCGATGAATCCCCTTCCTCCTTCCTTTCTGCTTAATGTGAATCTTTCTGTTGCTGAATGTATGTGATGTATTCTATATTTGTGGCATTGTGAACGTGTAAGTGTATTGAGTGCTTCTAGGTCTGTGTTACTCCATTTCACTACCCCAAATGAGAAGGTCAGTATTGGTATAGCATAAGTATTTATAGCTTTTGTCTTGTTTCTTGCTGTCAATTCTGTTTTCAGTACTTTTGTTAGCCTTTGTCTATATTTTTCTTTTAGTTCTTCTTTAATATTTGTATTATCTATTCCTATTCTTTGTCTGTATCCTAGATATTTATAGGCATCTGTTTTTTCCATCGCTTTTATGGAGTCACTGTGGTTATTCAATATGTAATCTTCTTGTTTAGTGTGTTTTCCCTTGACTATGTTATTTTTCTTACATTTGTCTGTTCCAAAAGCCATATTTATATCATTGCTGAATACTTCTGTTATCTTTAGTAATTGGTTGAGTTGTTGATTGGTTGCTGCCAGTAGTTTTAGATCATCCACGTATAGCAAATGTGTGATTTTGTGTGGGTATGTTCCAGTAATATTATATCCATAATTTGTATTATTTAGCATGTTGGATAGTGGGTTCAGAGCAAGACAGAACCAGAAAGTCTCCTTGGTATATTCCACGCTTAATCTGTATTGGCTGTGATGTGATGTTATCTGAATTTGTTTGAATATTACGTGTGGTTTTCCAGTTTTTCATTACTATGTTTAGAAACTGTATCAATTTAGGATCTACTTTGTATATTTCCAATGTCTGTAGTAACCATGAGTGGGGTACACTATCAAAGGCTTTTTGGTAATCAATGTATGCGTAGTGTAGCGACCTTTGTTTAGTTTTAGCTTGATATGTCACCTCTGTATCTATTATCAGTTGCTCTTTACATCCTCGTGCTCCTTTGCAGCAGCCTTTTTGTTCTTCATTTATAATTTTGTTCTGTGTTATATGTGTCATTAATTTCTGTGTAATGACTGAAGTTAATATTTTGTAGATTGTTGGTAGGCATGTTATGGGGCAATATTTAGCTGGGTTTGCTGTGTCTGCTTGATCTTTATGTTTCAGATAGGTTATTCAATGTGCAAGTGTATCAGGGAATGTGTATGGGTCTGCAATGTAACTGTTAAATAATTTAGTTAGATGTGAATGTGTTGAGGTGAACTTCTTTAGCCAGTAATTTGCTATTTTATCATTTCCAGGGGCTTTCCAATTGTGTATAGAATTAATTGCTCGGGTGACTTCATGTTGCAAAATTATCACTTCAGGCATTTGTGGTATCATCTTGTATGTGTCTGTTTCTGCTTGTATCCACCGTGCATGCCTGTTATGTTGTACCAGGTTTGACCATATGTTACTCCACAAGTGTTCCATGTCTGTTATGTTTGGTGGATTGTCTATTTTAATGTGTGTGTTATCTATTGTTTGGTAAAATCTCTTTTGGTTTGTGTTGAATGTTTGGTTTTGTTTCCTTCTATTTTCACTTTTTTTGTATCTTCTAAGTCGTTTGGCCAATGCTTGTAATTTCTGCTTCTTTTCATCTAATTGCTCTATTGCTTCTTGTTGTGAGATTTTACCTAACCTTTTTCGTTTTTTGTCTGATATTTCATTTCTTCTAAATTGTGTTAGCTGTCCGATGTCTTTTCTCAGTTTTTCTATTCTGATCTGTAGCCTGTGTTGCCATGCTGGTTTTGTGGGTTTCTTCTGTGTGTTGGTTTGTTCTGATCTCTGCCTAGTGTGTATATTTAGTGTAGTAAGTGCTCCTATATAAACCAGTAGTTGTAACTCTTCCATAGTTGTATTTTCATTTATTTTGTTGTGTATGATTGTGTTGATAGTTTTTATTGTTGTTTCGACTTGTGGGTTATTTGGCGGTCTGTGCAAGAATGGTCTGATGTCTGTATTTGTGTCTTTGTATTCTATATATGTCAGCTGAAATTTCTCATCTATATCTAACACATGTGTCTCTTCGTGTTCTATTTGTGCTTGTTCTGGTGGCTGTCTTAAGATTTCGTTTTCCTCTGATTGTTTAATTGATGCGTGTTGGTCTTTGTTTGTTTGCTCTGGGATGTTGCTGTATTTTCTTCTTCTTCTGATTGCACATTATTTTGTTCCAGTATTTGTTGTACTTGTTGTTTGATGTTTTCTTATTCTGACTGGGGTATCCTGTTATTTTTTATTATTACACGGATCTGATCAGCTAGTCGTTGTTCTGTTAAAAATTTTAATTCCGGGTATCTGGTAATAAATGTTGTGTATACTTGTGATCTGTATCCAGTTGTGTTGGTTCCTAGGTTTGTTGCTTGGTAATAACAGAACATGAGGTGTCGATTAACTTCATCTGACCATCTCATCCTCTGTCTTTGTTTTCCTTCTAGGGTGGTTGCAGGAAGCATATCCTGCAAAACACCTCTATTTGGATTTAAATCATTTTCCAGTTGGCTAGCAGTGTCGTTACCATTGTGGGCGGGCATAGGGTTCAAGCGTCGTCCCCGACCATGACGGCGCTTGCCCGAGGCTTCTTTAGTTCTGTCCTGAACCAAGTAATCACGCTAAAAGGGGGGTTAGCCCTATTAGTGGTTTGTTCTTTTCGTCGCCTTTTACGACTGGCAGAACATACCGGAGGCCTATTCTTTTCCCGGGCCTCCACGGGATTTATTATTATTATTATTATTATTATTACTACTACTATTATTATTATTAATGGCAGTGCCTTGAGTTGTATAAATTTGCTGATAAGCATAACTGTTATACAGCAGACGTTATTAATTTCATACTCTCAAGTTTATCTGAATCTAAAAATTTGTAAACACCCAGAACGTATACTCACGAGCTGCCACTGCCTCTCGGTAAAAGACAATGATACGGAAAAAAGTCCCAAGGTTCCCCAAGAACATCATCTTAAGAACATATGGTAGATATTTCGGCGATTTGCTATCAACACAAGTCATTGAAGTGGCCATTCCCACAAGTGGCACTTTTTGTACCCAAAAAAAAAAATCATTGTTTTCCGCGTGTTTCTTGATGACGGGTAAAGATTTTCGAAAGTAGGAAAATGTGGTTTCTAGTTAAATGTCTAAAGAGTGTACAGCTAAAATTTGAACCTTTTCCTGTGATTAATTACGTAGATAATTGTGGCTGACAGTGCAAAATCAGTTGCAAACTGGTTTTTATTGTTTTTCCTTATTAGTACGGTAACTTTGAACCTCTGAATCGTGGTAATCGATGGTAATATCGAAAATATTTTCGAAGTTCTCCGAGAACACGTTTTTAAGAATATATGGTAAAAATTTCGACAATCTGCCATGAATAATAATTATAGATGTTGCCATTCCAATTGCGATTTCAGCCTTTGGTACCCAAAAATAAGGAACTGCCGTGAACAAATGTTTTTATAGACAATCTGAGGTCCACCCTAGATCCCACCTTATACAAAAGAACCAACCGATTTGGTCACTTTGCCTTCGCTGAAAAAAGTGTGTGTAATGTTTATATTTTGACCCTGTACTGTAGGATAGCAACAATATGATCTTTCTTCCAATAGGTATACAAACGTTCGCTAGATCAAGGGCTGTGCACAACACTTACCCACGTTAAATACGAACATGTTGGTTATGCTTTACTGTGACTGTTACTAACATCGATTGAAACAACAAGTTTACTGTTATCAGTGACTGTTTATTTATCTCCACGACGTGTTTAGAAGATTTAAACCTCCATCGTCAGGTGGATTTACTGTTGTTAGTACGACATATGTGAGTGTAGTCGTACTATTATTGGAGTAACTTGTGGCACTGACTCTAATGGTCACAGGTTCATTTCACTGTCGTAAAACATCACTTGTATATTGCCATATTTCGTAAACTATCTCTGTGATCAATTGAACCCAAGATACGACCACCTGAAAAATAGTATTTTCGCACGAGGCTTTTTGGAACATGGTACCCTGCACTGTGGTGCACGGACCTATACAAAAACATATATTAATAAATTACTATGGAGAATTCGTCAGCAAAACCCTCGAAAAGTTTTTGACAAATTGAGTTCACATTTTTACACGATACTCTAATACACATTCAGATGGACATAGGCTTTGTATGTATTTTTGTAAGCAACAATGTACAGGTTTTCCGCTAAAACCGATTGTAAGAAAGAAACTGCTGTGCTGTGTTGTAAAAATATGCGTTTTTGTGTTCTTTCTTGTATTCAGTTTCAGTGAGGATAGGAGGTCATTTAAACGGTTAGACAAATTTTTTATTCCATATACATTCTTGTTCCTTACATACAATTTTAAACATTAATTGTACACACAACAATGTATTGTTTTGCTTTCTTCCACGCATTCAGTTTTATCAGAGTACAGGAAAGCTGTATTTATGGCTGATCGGTTTATGATTATAGTATTACCAGTACCACTGAATCTGAATCCTCTCAAACTTCGTAGGCCTATGCTTTTGCGGATTACGACTGTGTAAAATACTGTCATTGACAGTACTATCCTTACAGATGTCTCTCTCATACCATGTATACCATTGATCCCAACTGATTTACCTATTCATTTTAAGCGACTTCAGTTCCCAGTTAAGATTTTGTTTCTAATAACAATAAACAAGGCTAGAGGCTAGAAATAGTGTGAAGAGTTGATAGACAGGGTGAATGGACAGAGAGAGGGGAAGGAGGAGATAGGAAGAATGAGTGATGATGAGGAGATGATGAATTGAGAGAAGCAGGAGGATAATTTATTAATTTGATTTGATTTGGTTTATTGATCCATTTTCATCTACACCTGCACAATGTGCAAGAGATATTTGAATTTTTATGTTAATATTAACAGTTTATATATAATTGTAGCTTTGTACAAAATAACACTCATTAAATATATCAATTAATGATGAATACTTAAATAAATGTTGTTACACTATATACAAAGAGATAATATACAAATGTTCTTCTGTATGAGACTACATTGGGTTAACATAGAAAAATTTATTTTTGTAGATCTTCATTTACTGTGTAAAAGCAGTGATCAATCAAGCACGACTCCAATTTAGATTTGAAGTGACCAATGTTCTGTATGTGTTTAAGGTATCTGGTAAGACACTGTATAGTTTGATACTAGGATGGATAAGAGTGGTTTGAAATAACTTTGTGTTGGCACTTTAAACATGTACATCCAATTTTGGGCTTGTATTATAGCTGTGTATTGTGTGATTTTGAGCGATGAATGGCCTTTTTGTGTGTAAGTTTGTTTTAAATACATTATATTTTCAAATATACACACAAGGAAGAGGCAGAATCATCCTTTTTTGAAACAATGGTCTTTATGATTTGCAATTATCTACCCCCTTTTTTGAATTTTCAATGTTTTGATGACATGTCCAGAATTTTCCCAGAGCATAATCCCATACCAGCAGTGAGATTGTATGACTGCATAATATGTATACAGACTGAAGAGCATTGCGGCTGGTACAATTTTTTAATGTATGCAACACAAAACATGAAGTACTTAATTTTTTGTTCATTTGCTCAATATGTGCTTTCCATTTCAAGTTGTCTGGTAGATGAAGTCCAAAAAATTATGTACAGGCTGTTTTGGCAGTTGTCTGTCCATATAGCTCTAGATTTCGTGATATCAGATTTTTTGTTTGTGCTGTGTGTATATCCATAGCTACAGTTTTTCCAGTGTTTGTTATTAAGTCATTGTTAACAAAGTAACTTGTTAGCCTGTCAGTGGCTTCTCTTATGTTCAGAATGCTTGTATCATCAAGAAATTGGAATATTTTACTGCCCACATTGCTTATGTTTAGATCATTTGCATAGAGTAAGAACAGAACAGGACCCATTACTGATCCATGTGGCACATCATATTTAACAGTCAGTAGCTTGGAATCATATTTCCTAATGATGAGGAGATGGGCACAGACAAGGGGAAGAAGGAGATTATGACATGTATGCAATTCCCATACATATTTAGAAACTGCAAAGTGCCTCTGAGTTCTCTAGTTCTACAACAAAGATTATAAGGGCAGTTCACCTTATAGCAAGCAATTTAAAAAAGTCGTTGCAGACTTAATCAACATTATTAGTACTGCCTGATTTGTGTTTACAAATTTCTCATTATATTGCCCTGGATAGGAGGCTGCTAACACACTTTCACTCAGTACTGTACTATGGAGGAGGAGGAGGAGGAGGAGATTAGTGTTTAACATCCTGTCAACAACGAGGCCATTAGAGATGGAGCACAAGCTCAGATTAGGGAATGATTCGTAAGGAAATCAGCCGTGCCCTTTCAAATGATCAATCCTGGCATTTGCCTGAAACGATTTAGGGAAATCACGGAAAACCTAAATCAGGATGGCCAGAGATGGGTTTGAACCACCGTCCTCCAGAATGCGAGTCCAGTGTGCTAATCACTGTGCCACCTCGCTCGGTACTGTACTATGCCATCATCTTTTGAGGCAGTGTAGATAAAATAAAAAGTATTTATTCTACAGAAAAATACAATCAGAATGCTGTGATATGTTTGAAGGAACATCTCATAGTGTCAGCAGTTTCAGGGAAATGTGGATTCGTATGCTTGTGTGTTAATACATTTACTCCCTAATTGAATACATGGTTAATAATATGAATTAATTAACTGTAAACAGTATAAATCACTACTACAATACTGAAAGGATAAATCCCTCTCTAGAGTTCCAAATAGAGCTTTATTTCTAGAGCAATGATACAGCTCCAAAATAGCGACTTGTAGTGTTCTGTACCTATTCAAGTGGTGATTTAAACATGATAAAGGTCCTAAAACTGAAGCTTGTGGCGCACTACACTTAATTTCAGGTCTCTTTGATCTCTCCTTCTCTATATATACAATTTGTTTACAGATAATAAGAAATGATTCAAAAATGTTACCTACTTTGTTGTTAACTATTCCATAATAAACTAATTTTTTGAGAAGCAAAAAAGCTCTACACAGTCAAAAGCCTTGCTAAGGTTTCAAAAGAAGTCTCATCAAAGCTTTTCCTTCTCACAAGTTCTAAGTGCCAATCAAAGAGTCAGTAACACAAACAGTAGATTTGCCCTTTCTAAAACCAAATTGTGCAGGAGAAAGAATGTTGTTATATTCCAAATAATCTCTTAACTGGTAACAGATGATGGATTCTAAAACTTTAGATAAAACTAATGTCAGAGATACTGTGCGATACCTAGAGGGACAATTTCTTTGTCCCTCCTTGTTAATGGGAACAACTCTCGATAATTTTAATATCTCTGGAAATACATCTTCTTTTAAAGATTTATTTATATAATAAGTAAGAGGAAGTGCTATGCAACCAACTATCTTTTCTAAAATGCTACTAGCAACATTATATAAAGGGTGTAAATTTTACGTTGACAAACCAGAATAACTCGAAAAATAAGCTTCACTCGAGAAAAATCCAAAGTTTACTATTTTCGAGGGAAACATCTGCTAGTGCTAAAATTAGCTTGCCACCCCAGGCCCCTGGAGGTGGGACAGAAAGCAACGTTAACATTTAAAGTGGAAACCCCCATTTTTATTCAGGAATCAGATTCTACATAAAAAATTACATACATTCTGTCTTAAACATTTGTTTAATTCCTGGTAGTTGACTCTGTAATTCAAGAAAATCCATGTTCTCATTTTTGCGTGGAAAATGGTTACAGATAAATAAAGAATACTTACATATTTCATAGGATGTTTGGTTAGTTAGTTAGCTAGTCAGATGATTTGTTTAGTAATTAAAAGTTGTGTGGCCTCATGACTATGAAACCAACAAAACTTATCTGAATCTGCAGCAAAAATTAATATTTGGCTAAACATTTGTAAAACTCTAATTCCTCTCTCTCAAACCCCACCCCATGGGGAAAGAGGAAAAGTTTTAGTTTTAGTGAATCAAAATTTAGGAAGTAAATAAGTTTTTTTTATCCATAACCATTTTCCACATAAAAATGAGAACATGGATTTTCTTGAATTACAGTGCCAACTACCAAGAATCAAAAGAAATGTTTAAGACAAAATGTATGCAGTTTTTTATGTAGAATCTGATTCTGCAATAAAAATAGGGGTTCCAACTTGAAATTTTAAGTTTGCCTCCCACCCCACTCTCAGAGGCTTATTTTAGCACCAGTAGATGTCCCCCTCGAAAATAATCAACTTTGAACTCTACACGTTTTTTCGTGTGAAGCTTATTTTTCGAGTTGTTCTGGTTTGTCAACTTAAAATTTACACCCTGTATATCGACACCATGAGAAGGCATAAAACTTTTTATAACACTTACAACAACATCTGGAGCTACAACTGAGAAAAAAATTGTCTTTCAAAGCTCAGATTACATTATGGCATTTTATGGTATCAGATACTGCTTCATGAGGCCTAGCAATGCTTTCAAAAAATTTCAATAACAGAATGTACACAAAAATATTAAATTCAACTGGTGATACAGCTACAGCCTCATTTAGTTTACTTTTGGCCACTGAGTTTATTACACTTCCTGCTTTCTTGCATTCATTTTTGGATGACTCAATACTAAACAAGCAACATTGTTTCTTACCCTCATTAACTGCTTGTTTATAATTCTTTCAAGCATTCAAGTATCTTTGCTCAGCCATATTTGTTTTGTAGGGTCTACAAAAATCGAAGTACATATACAGTCTGTTTTTCATACTGGCTAACTGAGACATATACCATGCATTCTTATGCCTATGCTTATTTGTGTTGGGATTGATTTTATATTTATACTGAGGCCTCCACAATATACAAGAAAGCATGACAAAAAACTATCAAAGATTATATTCACAGAACAATTACTATTATTGTTATACAAAATTTTTCACATTATAATTCTCCAGTGAAACCATAAAATTAGTAATTTTGTCCTGCATCATTGATCTTGTAAAGACCACCTTTGGCTCTTTGAGCTCTTTTGACTTCATATTAGACTTACTTACTTAGTTATTAAATCTCTGCTACCATTTGTAAGTATATTGTCAAGACAAGCACTCTCTCTGATAGGTTTACAGTTAGTGAAATTAAATTGTCTTAACAGATTTTTCAATTCATTCTTATTGTGTGTGTCTTCTGTTACATCAAAAAATGCAGCATTTATTTCACCACCAATCGTTATACTATGCTTCCTCCAATGAGGCCTAGGAAAAAAATTTAATAAATTTTGAAGATTTTCTAAAATGATTAGTGGTCCGCCATTGGGTGACCTATGTTGGGATACAATAAGAATTTTGAAATACTCAAAATATTATATCTATAGCTTCAAAGTGCAGCTCAGTGCACAAAAAACATAGATCTAATCCACAACTACCATTTATTAAAGCTTTCTTGACATAAACTGATACACCACTATGAATATACTGCTCTCTGATGAAACTATTTGCTGAAAACCACATAATACATGAAAAGTAAATTTCATTTACCTTCACCAGTGATTGCTCAAACATAATGGATTGAGGATACTCTCATTTGAAAAATCATTTACAGCTACATCTATTCCACATTCCTTCAACATTGACACAGCCTACCTTAAATGACGAAGTTGTAATATAAGGGCAGTCATTATTCATGCGATTTTTCTCAAAACAATGACTAACTTTCGGCTGGACTATGTCAGAAGATGAAAAACTATGTGCAAAATTCCTAATTCTACTTCGATTCTGGCTTCTGGTATTTTCCCTGGCCAACTTATAATGAGAAAATCTCTGCCACAGCATGGACAACAAAAGGACATGTCGAGATAAGTGACCATGCAATAGAATACCAAATATAATCGCTCAGCAGAGGAAAGACGACTAAAAAAGATGGGATACCTGTATGATTCTACAAAGAATATGCAAAGGAAATCACCCAAAGCACATTTACTGTTAAAGGTCTGCATGGATGTGGATATCCAAGGTAATTTTTGTGGTTAAAAGTTAAAGGAGTGTGTCGATATTTATGATTTTTCTCATATTGTGTTATTTGTGTTCAATGAACGTGATTGCATGAAGCAACGCTCCTTACTGCAAGAAATGTACCACATTGCATGATTTAACAATACAGTGAAACTATGTAAGAAAGTTTAACAACATGCAAAATATGACAACATGTATCAATACTTCATTTTACTTCCAGTTGTCAAGGAAATTTTCTGCAGAAAATTTCATGAAATCTGTTTCATTAATTATGACAGTAAGTTATGATTTGCAGAATGTAATGAGAACATAGCAGGTTATGTTGTGTTAAATTGTGCTAATGACTAGCCTCTAGTTTCTTATCCTACAAAATGGTAAAACGTAGATACGAAATTTACTTTCAGAAAAAGACCTTGAACGTAAATAATGGATAAAGATGTTTTGTCTCTCTCATAGATGCAGACGAAAATGAACTAAAATCTGAAATATGTCCAGCCACCCATCTGCAACAAAGCTTCAAAGCTGATTACAGGTTCCAGCAGAAGAAAATTCAGGCCAAGCACAAGATGTGGAGTCCTGTTGAGGTGAGTATCTGTGGTTTCTGCCTGAAACCACCATTTAATTAATTTTGTTTTTAAATACCAATGCCTTTAGCATGAAACCACCGACTTTATGGCAAGATAGATACATTTGGTAACACTCTGAGGTACTTCTACAAACAAAAGGCACTGTAGCAGTCACTTATGGTATTCAAAGCAACAGTCAGCCTGCAGTTTGCGCTTCATGATTGAAGGACACTGCGACACACAACTTTTTATAGTGGTCTTTATGAAGAGATCATTAAAAGTGAAAGTAAGTATATCAAAAGCTACTGCAAAGTAAATTTGAGTCTGTATTACTGCTTTTGTGAGTGGTTTCGAAATGAAACCACTAGGGCAATACGTATTTCTGGCACAAAATTTATTACGTTTTAGGCCTATTTTTGCTTTTTATGTAGGACTATCATTTTTTTAGGCATTATGAGTCCATGGAACATTCATAATGAGAGATTTTGTCTAGGAAAATGCGAATTTGCTTTCAAATTTATCACGTGAAGTGATGGGTCCACGTGAAGTGATGGGTTGACGGGTGGTTGAAAATTTACACCAGAGGTTCCAAAGTGAAACTATCTCCTTGAAAGAAGTGATTGTTTACTTTTTGCCAATTTCTTCTTATATTATTTGCTTTATGTGATAATGAAGGTTAATTCTGTGAAAAACTGTAAAATTATATTCCAAAGTGAAACAACCTCCTTAAAACAATTTAGGGTTTACTTTCTGCCAACTTCTGATTATTCATTACTTACTATGATAATAAAAGTTAGTTATAAGAAAAATTCTAAAATAATATTTTTTTTCTCAATTGTATGTACGCAGGGGTTGAAGTACTTGGCAAAACTTTGATCTCTGTGGATTTAGATTACAGGCTTTTGGATACATAATTTGAGAATGTATTGTGGACAGTATTTCTCTAATCTCCACAAACCACTCTCTACCATAAATTATGAGCCAAATCGTGACCATTTGGTTAGTATTCTGTTGATCCACCTTTGGAATGCAATACAGAATGATCTTGCATAGCACGCATTCCAGAAGTCCTCATTTACGTTTTCGAACGCATGTGGCACTAAGTGTTAATGCATAGGTCACACAATTCGCATAAAGTATTGACCAGTGGATTGCAGGAATGGAGCTGGCACCTGATAGTGTCATGCATGCGTTTTGTCGGTTCAGAACAGGCAAATTTGGAGGCCAAGACATCAACATGAGTTAAGTAATGCTCATCAAATCACTGTAAAATGATTATGACCTTGTGACACAGACAATTATGCAGCTAGAAGATGTCATAACCATCACAGAAGACATGAAGCTTGAAGGGATATAGGTGATCCGCAGCAGTGTTAATGTACTCCACAGCTGTGATTGTGCCTCTGATTATTACCATAGATCCAATGCAAACCAAGGTGAATGAACCCCATAGCATAGTACTGCCGCCACAGGACTGCATCCATCTACATCTACATCTATCTACATTTATACTCCACAAGCCACCCAACAGTGTGTGGCGGAGGGCACTTTACGTGCCACTGTCATTACCTCCCTTTCCTATTCCAGTCGCGTATGGTTCGCGGGAAGAACGACTGCCGGAAAGCCTCCGTGCGCGCTCGAATCTCTCTAATTTTCCATTCGTGATCTCCTCGGGAGGTATAAGTAGGGGGAAGCAATATATTCGATACCTCATCCAGAAATGCACCCTCTCGAAACCTGTACAGGAAGCTACACCGCGATGCAGAGCGCCTCTCTTGCAGAGTCTGCCACTTGAGTTTGCTAAACATCTCCGTAACGCTATCACGCTTACCAAATAACCCTGTGACGAAACGCGCCGCTCTTCTTTGTATCTTCTCTATCTCCTCCGTCAAACCGATCTGGTATGGATCCCACACTGATGAGCAATACTCAAGTATAGGTCGAACGAGTGTTTTGTAAGCCACCACCTTTGTTGACGGACTACATTTTCTAAGCACTCTCCCAATGAATCTCAACCTGGTATCCGCCTTACCAACAATTAATTTTATATGATCATTCCACTTCAAATCGTTCCACACGCATACTCCCAGATATTTTACAGAAGTAACTGCTACCAGTGTTTGTTCCGCTATCATATAATTATACAATAAAGGATCCTTCTTTCTATGTATTCGCAATACATTACATTTGTCTATGTTAAGGGTCAGTTGCCACTCCCTGCACCAAGTGCCTATCCGCTGCAGATCTTCCTGCATTTTGCTACAATTTTCTAATGCTGCAACTTCTCTGTATACTACAGCATCATCCGCGAAAAGCCGCATGGAACTTCCGACACTATCTACCAGGTCATTTATATATATTGTGAAAAGCAATGGTCCCATAACACTCCCCTGTGGCACGCCAGAGGTTACTTTAACGTCTGTAGACGTCTCTCCATTGATAACAACATGCTGTGTTCTGTTTGCTAAAAACTCTTCAATCCAGCCACACAGCTGGTCTGATATTCCGTGTGCTCTTACTTTGTTTATCAGGTGACAGTGCGGAACTGCATCGAACGCCTTCCAGAAGTCAAGGAAAATAGTATCTACCTGGGAGCCTGTATCTAATATTTTCTGGGTCTCATGAACAAATAAAGCGAGCTGGGTCTCACACGATCGCTGTTGATTCCTACAGAGTAGATTCTGGGTTTCCAGAAACGACATGATACGCTAGCAAAAAACATGTTCTAAAATTCTACAACAGATCGACGTCAGAGACATAGGTCTATAGTTTTGCGCATCTGCTCGACGACCTTTCTTGAAGACTGGGACTACCTGTGCTCTTTCCCAATCATTTGGAACCTTCCATTCCTCTAGAGACTTGCGGTACACGGCTGTTAGAAGGGGGACAAGTTCTTTCGCATACTCTGTGTAGAATCGATTTGGTATCCCGTCTGGTCCAGTGGACTTTCCTCTGTTGAGTGATTCCAGTTGCTTTTCTATTCCTTGGACACTTATTTCGATGCCAGCCATTTTTTCGTTTGTGCGAGGATTTAGATAAGGAACTGCAGTGTGGTCTTCCTCTGTGAAACAGATTTGGAAAAAGGTGTTTAGTATTTCAGCTTTACGCGTGTCATTCTCTGTTTCTATACCATCATCATCCCGGAGTGTCTGGATATGCTGTTTCGAGCCACTTACTAATTTAACGTAAGACCAGAACTTCTTAGGATTTTCTGTCAAGTCGGTACATAGAATTTTACTTTCGAATTCACTGAACGCTTCACGCATAGCCCTCCTTACGCTAACTTGACATCATTTAGCCTCTGTTTGTCTGAGAGGTTTTGGCTTCGTTTAAACTCGCAGTGATGCTCTCTTTGCTTTCGCATTTGTTTCCTAACTTTGTTGTTGAACCACGGTAGGTTTCCCCTGTCCCTCACAGTTTTACTCGGCATGTCCTGTCTAAAACGCATTTTACGATTGCCTTGAACTTTTTCCATAAACCCTCAACATTGTCAGTGTCGGAACAGAAGTTTTCCATTTGATCTGTTAGGTAGTGTGAAATCTGCCTTCTATCAGTCTTGTTAAACAGATAAACCTTCCTCCCTTTTTTTATATTCCTATTTACTTCCATATTCAGGGATGCTGCAACAGCCTTATGATCACTGATTCCCTGTTCTGCACTTACAGAGGCGAAAAGTTCGGCTCTGTTTGTTATCAGTAGGTCCAAGATGTTATCTCCACGAGTCAGTTTTCTGTTTAATTGCTCGAGGTAATTTTTTGATAGTGCACTCAGTATAATGTCAGTCGATGCTCTGTCCCTACCACCCATCCTAAACATCTGAGTGTCCCAGTCTATATCTGGTAAGTTGAAATCTCCACCTAAGACTATAATATGCTGAGAAAATTTATGTGAAATGTACGCCAGATTTTTTCTCAGTTGTTCTGCCACTAATGCTGCTGAGCCGGGAGGTCGGTAAAAGGAGCCAATTATTAACCTAGCTCGGTTGTTGAGTGTAGCCTCTACCCATAATAATTCACAGGATCTATCCACTTCTACTTTACTACAGGGTAAACTACTACTAACAGCGACAAACACGTCACCACCGGTCGCATGTAATCTATCCTTTCTAAACACTGTCTGTGCCTTTGTAAAAATTTCGGCAGAATCTGTCTCTGGCTTCAGCATGTGGTGCATGTTTCAAGCAGCCATCTGCCTGAATACGCCAAATGGCGACTCTGGACACAACGACAATATGTACAGGTCATCTGCTGCAAAGCCCATGTTCAACAACATGTGCTGAACAAAGTGTTCCAAGTCACTTGTGCTTGCACCAGCATTGTACTCTGTCTTCAGGTCTGCCACAGATTATCGCCTATCCTGCTCTACAGAACAGGCTAGCCTCCACATGATGTGATGAGGTGTGGCGTCCAACACTTTGTCACCCACTCATGGTTGCACCATTCTTCAGCCATCTTCTATTGACATTCACAATAGGAGCACATGACAGTTGATGAATTTTGCTATTTACTAGAAGCTCAATCCCAAGTATCACGCCATGACATTCTGCCCTTTGTCAGAATCACTAATGTCAGAGGGTTATCCCATCTGCTACCTGCATTGTGGCTAGAATAATTCCCCTTTTGTCTCAACTGCACTTATTATGCTATCTGATCAAAAACCTTCAAGCAGCCCTATGCAACATGGTACTGAACACTGGACGTTACTAGAGGTGAAACTGCCAGTATAGAAGGAGATAGTGATATTGTGTTGTCAGTAGAGAGAATGTGTCTGTCAGGAAAGTCAGTGACTTCAAACATAGGAAAATCACTGGACGTCACCTAAGTAACAAATTCTTCTTGGGTATTTCAACCCTTCTAAAGTTGACCAAGTGGTCATGCCAACGAACAGTCACAGGTAAACAAAGACCATGTAGATCTCATGTGATGACGGACAAGAACTGACGAGCATTGTGGAGATTGGCTGCAAAAAAGTCGCATGTTATGTTGAAAAAGGTTGCAACTCCTGTCAGTGGTTACACCTAAACTATTCAGCAGCAAGTTGAGTGAGAGCGTCGAGATCAACAATGGAAACTGTATTTTCTTTGCTTCCTTAGGCACGCGCCACTGATGTACACTGTACAGAGTATCGTCATTAATTGTGTTGAGACAGTGTGCAATCACAGAATTATTCAGCACAAAGCAATTTTTGAAGTCGCTTAGGTTCTGACTCCCACGAGCATGTTACAAGCCCATTCTTGATAAACATGTGTTTTTCAGTGCTTGGCAGTGAAGCAAGCATGAGCTGTACTTTTGCAGCCATTTGCTCGTTAAGTGGAGCTACCACATCACTATATTTAGTTTCATCCCAGTGATGTGAGCTAAGACAAACTGGCTCTCAAGTTGGGAGAACCACAGTACTGAACTATCTAACCAAAATGGCAGGAATTTCACATTAGTCGGACTACGGTCCATGTTTGCTGCTAGTAAGTCAGTGCTTGCACGATTCCGCATGTTTGTCATGATAAGCACTGATTACATGATGCAGTTGTTGATGAGTAGTTCTGCATGGTGTGGTTCATGTGAAAACTATACAAGATACGTTTCATTGTTGTGGCGCTCGATTCAGTATTTCTGGTGTGTGGTGAGTTTTTTCCAGAGTGTAATTTGGAAACCCGGGGTCACCAAATTTTGTACATAAATACAGTTTTTTTGTTCAACACAACATAAGCAATCAGTTGCCATGCACAGTCATAAGACTGCAAGGACTGTCTATATCTTTTGTTTCTATTTCAGGGAACAAAAACTCATGAATATCTATTGGGTAAAAAATTGCATCCTTCTGAGTCATGTTGCAACACACAAGCCACTTGGCACATTAGCATCGCTTGAGGTGACGAAAGTTTTGACAGCTGAAGTGTCACTACCACATCAAGCAGCTATTGTATAGTAATAGAGGGATGGGATCATTTAAATGCAGAACTTGCTTTTTTAATAGTGTTCCTTCCATATTTCCCAGTCACCAAACATAGTTGTGAGTTTTCCAGTACAAAAAGGAAAATGTAATTAAAGCAATATTCCATCTCCTATTAGTGTCAACATTTTCTGTTTTTTAGTGATTGGGTATTTAGTACAGAATAATAATTTTTATTTTGCTAATTATGTACATCATGTGGTGTATGTGTGTCTATATATAGGTACAAGATGACATACATAATTAGTGACATGGGAATGTGTGTGTGTGTATTTGTGTGTATGTGTATATGTCGAAATTGTGTATAATGTGACCACAACTATACAACAAAAATTATCAACAGGTGGATTAAGAAATAAAAAAAAGATAAATATTATCATGAACTCTCAGTGCAATGTAATATAAACGGTTGACAGTAACAGAGTAATTGTATCACCGAAAATTGTTTAAGTTGGGAAATGAATAATTGTGACATGGTGTGTTTAAGTTCAAAAGGAACTGATTACAAATATATCTGCATTCTTGACACATATTTCCTGAATTCTGATGCTTTTCATCGATTCTACTTCATTTCACAAGTTTTTTTTTTTTTGTGGATTTCATGCTCATTTTAATACATTCAAAGCTAAGCACTTTTTTTTACAATCTTGCAGATGAGAATGAAGGCTTTCTTGAAGTATCTTGCTTGAAGATGGCAAGTACAAAACTTGCTGAAACATTGCCAGATAAGGACGCATTGACCCGGCTGTCAACTCGGGAATGTTTTATCAATCTGGAAGACATTTATTTGCTGCTCCAATTTATAGCAGAACAATTAACTCCGAAGTATGACCTTATTTGTATTTTGAATGTACTTCTACACTCCATATGTAGAATATGCTATCGTTTCACAGTGTCTTATTACTCGCACAAACAAAGTTTATACTCAGTGCAGTGGCTGATAGGAGCAACTGTAAATGGGAAATGCCTTTATGGTCGCTCCCAACAGCCACCGCGCCGAGTGTCCATCATTTTATAGCGCAGAGGTACATAAGTATCGTAGAAACATAATTTTCACGGCACCGAGCACATCATACAAGTGCTGCATTTTCACATTTGCTACTGTACCATTACAATATGAACCCAACAGAGCTGATCTTGAGCCAAGCTGCGGGATTTGGGCCAAGAAGTAACAAGACAAACTGGAACTAATGCATGCTGCTTTTTCATATGTCAGTGCCGAATGCTGGTGGGATATAGAACGGCTTGTCATAAAAGAAGATGAGAAAATGCTGCGCGTGGTTGGCTTCGTGGATTCTGTTGTTGATAGGCTCGTTATCAATGTAGCAGGTGACACTTCCAGAACTGAAATGTATTTATCGGATTCAGTTAAGGAAGGTGCTAAGAATTACCAGACAAGTGACTGTAATTAATACCATCAGTGGCTTCAATATTTAACTATACGGTGAACTCCTTCAATACACTCTTACGTTACACACAGCTTATGCAGAAAAATACCCTGTGGTTAAGTCAGGAATTTTCATCATTGTTAATTACAATAGGACATTAGCTAAATACGACAACATATTGAGGTTTTCATCTAAGGAGCGTATTATGGGAGATTTGCAGTGTATTATTTCATTTTACTTAAAAATTAAATGACATTTGAAGCTGTATTGCTTCTCTTTTTACGTGTGACTGCAGCTGGCCACGTCACTGCGGGCTAGCGGTAACAGCTACTCAGCCAGTGATGTCTAAGTTAAATACGCCAGTAAAGCCGTTGCCCCGTGTTATCGCTAAGTCGATGTACGCTTAACGCACATACCATTATTATCGTACTTGACACTACTCGAGACAGCTTGGCTGCAGTCCCACATTATACAGAAATCCAATGAGGTTCCAGCAAATGCATATGAATACATAGTGCAATGTTTACATCAGGTTTATTCTTATGACGAATGGAATATATCCCTTTACGACCTGAAGATTTTTTGAAAAGTGATTTTCATTTCCCAATGCTTCTCCATATTTGTTTAGTTTTAAATGTAACTAGGAAAATAATAAAAAATTTCTGGGGGCGGTACTGTCACGATCGTTATAATATTAACACAAAATACTTTAGAGAACGCATCATTTATTGTGCCTATAAAACTATACAGAAATGTACAAAACTCTTGTTGTAGCTGTTTTAAATGAATGTTTGTCTTCTTTGTTTCTGTTTGGGAGGAACATGAATGTCCTTAAAACATGTCTTGTCCTTCGACAGGCACAAGTATACGTTACACTTTTCGCACCGCATTTTGCTGCGACTTTTGCATGGCTCGTATCTGCAAATGTGTGGTGCTGGAATATCATCAGAAATTGGAAAATGTTTATATCCATCACAGCGCTTGTCACTGTATGGAAGCTTTGCAGGTTGATTAAAGAATTTAGACCTTTTGGCTGCAGGAAGTGCATCTCCTTCTTGTTCACTGTCACTTAATACCCTTCTAACCTCAGGTGGAACTGCAAGCAGTCCTTCTGCTACCTAGAAACATATAATAATATCAAAGAACATAATTTCAAATATCTATGTCAAATTACACAATATCAAATAACATTAATGTAAAGATAAAATAATGTAGTATTGCAAATTATCCATTACCTCTAATTTGTAGTGTAGCAAATCTTTCTGTTCTTTTCTTGGAATATTATTTACCACAGCAAGGTCCACAACATGTAAAATTACTTTCCATGTCCATTTCATACTTCTGAATCAGGCTCTGTAGCATTCCATCTGCTGGTCATAAACGTCAAAAATGTTCAAATGTGTGTGAAATCTTATGTGACTTAACTGCTAAGGTCATCAGTCCCGTAGCTTACACACTACTTAACCTAAATTATCCTAAGGACAAACACACACACCCATGCCCAAGGGAGGACTCGAACCTCTGCCGAGATCGGCCTCATAGTCCATGACTGCAGCGCCTTAGACCGCTCGGATAATCCTGCGTGGTTTCACAAAGGCCTATTATTAACAGAATAAGCAGCAGTTAAAGAGGTTCAATTAAGAAATATTTATCACAGTATTAATTAATGAAGAATTCTAAAATTTGTTACAACTATGTTTCAGGACTATAAGTTCTGAGTACCTGTCCAGCAAACTTGCACTACTGACCATTAATTTCTTAAAAAGGTTCCTACATCTTACTACTCTAAATGCTTCAACACAAAAAACATCAATATCAAGTACCAAAAGCAGGAAAGGTGGATAAAAACAGTGAAATGAAAACAAAACTTACTTTTTATTCACTATTAACAACAGTGTCACCTGATTCACTACCGATTTTGGCAATTTCACAAGGAACACTTGTCACATGTTTTGGAAACACACCGCTGTTTAGCCTATGCCTACTTTTATTCATAAAACCTTCTTAGAAAAAATGATATTCACAAACAAAATAAGAAGCACAGTTCATATCTGGTGACAGTTTACAAACACTCTTCCACTATAGAAGCAACTCTTGAGGTTGTTTTGGAAACCTGTAGAAATGCTTGTTGCAAATTTCCTCCATTGAATCCACATAATAGCCAGATGAACAGCTGGGGAACTTGCGGGAGTATTTCAATGTCAATCTGTTGTGTTGAATATTCTGAAAAATAAAACCATAAAAGTCTTCATTAAACAAAACTACTGCAGACATATCAAAGTTATTTAAATAAACAAACAGAAACCACACTGCTTAATTCACGATAGAAGAGAATACATTTCATTTATAGGCTACAAGATTATTTAATGAAAAATTAAATGTCTTACCTTACAATTAATTGTGGACATTTTTCAGCAGGAAATCTCTTCAATTCCACAGTGAACTTTATGAAATTAAAGTAAAAAGTCTGTTTATAATGAAGATGAGTAGTATGTAAATATGAAACAAATACAAAGACGACTGTAACCGAGGACCACAGACTTCAGTGCAGAGCAAGACAATAGAATATTTCAAAACAACCACCATTGGAGTTTAGACAGCTCTCATTGGTCAAATCCAGCTTCGTTTGACCCCTAGCATCTCTAGTGGTCTGGAATGGAACTACGTGGCTTGCTGCCTCTTCGCCCATATAGCTTTCTCCCCCATGCTACACGTCACGCAACAGCACTGGAAGACAAAGAAGCCCGCCAAAACTGCAGAATAGACGGGGCTGCGATGTAGTGGCGTTCGGCGGCACTACATGAACCAATGTAGCCCTCACGATAGTTCGTTTCGGGCTACAATTACATTCTAGCTCCAGGGAACAAAAAGTATGAAGTTGTACCAGACCCTCACGATCGTGGGGGTAGGGGCGTAAAGCGGTATCATCTAACATCCTTAGCATCTATTTGTTGTAGATTCTTCGAATATTTTCTGAGTACAAAAATAATGAGGTATTTCGAACAGAATGATCTTCTACTTGCCAACCAGAGTGGATTTCTAAACGGTCTATCATGTGAAACTGTTTGCAGAGTAATTTACGGGCGGTTTCTGATTGGAACAATTTATTAATACATTAAACAATCTATGTGAATTACACACATAAAGAGCTCAACACACAGAATAAAATAAATCATAGCTTATGTAGTTGCCCATAGCAACACAAAAGATACTCACACACCAGAGAGGCATGGATTTGATGATGGCGCGCCTTCATCAGAGATTTTGTCATCATATCTGCCAGCATTTGGTCTGAAGGTATTTGCTGCACAGTAATTTGAGCTGACTCTATTATTTCCCTTATGATGTGGTGTCTTGTATCTATATGTTTGGTTCGACTCTTACATCTGCTAGGCTTAGACAGGTCAATTGCTGCCTTGTTGTCACATAATAGTTTGATGGGGTCTTTTTTGGGGTTTGGTCATATTGTATTGCGTAGCCTTTGAAGCCATAGAGCCTCCTGACATGCTGAGGTCAGAACCATCTGTTCTGCCTCAGTTGTAGATAAGGCCACTGTTGGCTGTTTCTTACTCTGCCAAGATATCACTGTGCCTTGGGATTTAAAAAGATATCCAGTTGTTGACTTTCTGTCTTCAGAATCTCTGGCCCAACCTGCATCACAGTAACCTAATATGTGGCTGTCCTCTAATTTAGAAAACAAAAGTTTCATATCTTTAGTACCTTTTAGATATCTGAACATTCTTTTGACTGCTTGCCAGTGTGGTATTTCTGGATTATTACAAAAACGGCTAACAATTCCTAGGTCCGACCTTGTTCCTCATTGAACATACATTAAACTACCTATTGCTTCACGATAGGGTATGTTCTTAATAGCTTCTTGCTCTTGTTCTGTTTTCGGACACATATCATGAGTAAGCATCTGATTACTGTCCAGTGGTTTACATATTGGGTTACATTCTTTCATATTAAATCTGTTGAGAATTTGTTCTTGTTTGTCCAAGATTCCTCTGGGGACTTGTTCTTTATTGCGTTAGTCAGGGACCTGCAGTGGAGACTGCTTCTGCCCAGAATTTATTTGGCAAATTTGCTTCAAAGAGCAGGCATCTTGTGTTTTCTGCTATTGTACGGTTGTAATGCTCAGCCACTCCGTTTTGTTCTGGTGTATACGGCGCTGTTATCTGATGTCGGATTATCATTAATATATTCTGTGCCATTATTGGTGTGTAGAGTGCAGATAATTTTTCCAGATTGCCTTTCTACTAGATTTTTGAAGTCTCGTATCAGTTTTGCTCCTTGATGTTTATTTCTGAGGAAATATACAAATATTTTCCTGGAATAGTCATCAATTAGAGTCCGGAAGTATTTGGCTCCTCCAATAGATCTAGTTTCCATCGCCCCACACAAGTCTGAGTGAACTAGCTTGAGGATTTCTGTGGCTCTTGAGCTAGATCGTGGAAAGGGAAGTCTTGTTTGTTTCCCTTTAAGCAAATTGCACAGGGAGTATTTATTGTTCACTTATATGATATTCCACTAGCCAGTCCATTACAAAGTACACCCATAGCTTCAGAATGCAGATGACCTAGTCTTTTATGCCACAAGTCTGCACTATTTGCCTGCAATACGGATTTTGCTTCAAAATTTCGATCATATGGTTGGTCTGGTCTTTACATTCCGTTTGCTAATGTGGCACTAGCAACCATATTTTTGCATATGTTGTAAATACGACAACCTAGTTTGTCAAATAAAACCGAATGACCTTTTTCTACTATTTTATTAACAGATGGTAGATTTGTACTTAGCTGAGGCACATACAGAATATCCGATACCTTGATACTAGCTTTCTTGTTGCCAGTGAGAACATCTACAAATAAAGATCCTATACCTTTTACGGATAAATTTTCATTATTTGCTATTAAAACTTGCGAGCTTGTCAATGCTTCAACACTACTTTCATTACAATGATATTTAGATATGTGCCCTGATGCGCCTGAGTCTACGTACCATTCTGTCCGTGTATCTTTACCTGCAGCTGCTGCTGTGAGAAACGTCTGGTAGATGGCTGTCTTGGCCGTAGTTTTTCTCATTTTTCTTCTTTTCTTCAGTTTTTAGCCAGATGCCCGTACTTGTTGCAGTTATAGCAGCTGGGACCCTTTTTGAAATTACATCACTCTTTTTCTTGTTGACTCGCAGAGCAGCATCGCTAATCGATTGTTTATTACAAGCTTCAGCGTTTATTTCTTGCAGTAGTTTATTTTTTTATGGAGTCTCCTGTGATCGGCACGTTTTAATTTTATAAGCTCATAACCATAGGCTTATATTCGTCTGGTAATCTTGCAAGCAGAATACACCCAATCCACTCTTCTTTGAATTCAAAATTCAATCCATTTAATTTTTGTGACGTAGAAATTATCTTTGACACATATTCCTCTACTGACGAACAATTCTCCAGTCTGGTTGACAGTAACGTATTTAATAACCCTATCCGTCTGAAGAGACCAGAATCTTCGTAGACTTGCTTTAGCTTGTCCCACGCTTCTCTTGCTGTAGATGTATCTTGAAAGTGAACATATATCGACGGATGGACGGAGAGTATAAATTTGGCTCTTGCTGCACGAACTTTAGTTGCATCCCCACAGTTGTTTTTGTTCTAAATATGTTCACATAGCGAACTGCCAGGTACTGTAGTTTTCTCTTCCCATCAGTTTTTCGATCGTAGGCAGTGAATTGGTATTTACTAGCACCATGATTTTAGTGATTACGTCGTGCCAAATTACCAAGCGCTGCTGCTAATTTTCCCGAACCGGTGATCTCGTAATTTATTAGAACATTACGCCGATTTATAATCCTGGGCCCACAACCTGTTAGCAGAGTAATTTACGGGCGGTTTCTGATTGGAACAATTTATTAATACATTAAACAAGCTACATTGATGACACACATAACGAGCTCAATACACGAAATAAAACAAATCATAGACTCCGTAGTTGCCCGTAGCAAACCGAGCAACACACAAGATATTACACACCAGGGAGGCATTGATTCTAAAATCCCGTAGAAACCCGACTCACACTTTTCGCACATGACATACTGTAAGTCATAGCTCAAGACGGTCAAGTTGATGAAGAATTTCTCGATTTCCGAATAGCATTTGGCTCAGTGTTACACCTACGCTTATTATAAAGAAATACAATCGTATTTGTCACGGCATCGAGGCTTTTTTTTTTATTTTTTAGGGACGATGCAGAAAGTTATCTTCGATGGAGAATCATCGACAGATGTGGAAGTAATTTCAGGTGTGGGCCAGGGAAGTGCGTTGGATCCCTCGCTGTTAATGTTGTATATTAATGATCTTGCACGCAATATTAATAGTTACCTCATACTTTTCGCAGTTGGTATGGTTACTCATAATGAAGTTCACTCTGAAAGAAGCGCTACAGATATTCAATCAGAGCTTGATAAGATTTCAAATTGGTGTAAAGATCGGCAATTTTGTTTAAATGTTAAGAAATGTAAAATTGTATACTTCACAAAACGAAAAAACTGTACTATTCTGTGACTATAGTATTAGTGAGTAATAATTGGAATCACTCAAATACCTGAGTGTAACACTTCCTAGTGCATGGAATGTAACGAATACACACGCTCAGTCGTAGGTAAAACGGTTAGCATTGGGAGAGTAATAGGAAACGCAATCTACAAAGGATATTGCTTACAAATCGCTACTGCGATCCACCCTAGAATATTGTTCGAATGTGCGGGACCCTTACCAGATACAATAAGGAATACTGAACGTATGCAAAGAGGGGCAGCACGAATGGTCATAGGTTTGTTTGACCCGTGGAAGAGTGTCACAGAAATACTGAAGAAACTGTACTGTCAAACTCTTGAGAGAGACGTAAACTATCCCGAGAAACCCTTTTTGTAAAGGTTCAAGAACCAGATTTAAATGATGACCAGAAAAATACTACAATCCCATACGCATCCCTCCGATAGGGACTGTGAGGATAAAATTATATTAATTCCAGGACGCATAGAGGCATTGAAACAATCATTCTTCCCGCGATTCAGACGTGAACGGAAAGTGATACATGGTATCATGGGATGTGCCCCCTACCATGCAATTGACAGCGGTTTGCGAAGTATGGATGCAGATGTAGATATAGAGGTAGAAGATGAAAAGACTTCTCAAGAATGCATCCATATCAACCATAATGGAGAAAGGTCGTCAGAAGAATCTGCTGTGAAGAGGGACAACGCATTCGTCTTCGGAATCCTGTTCTAGTGCTTAGAACTGCACTCGGCCTTCTTACAAGACGTTGTCTGTGCTAAATCTAGTCGTTACGAGACGGTTTCTCTACCTTGGAAACGGAACGCCTCTTGTGTTGGTGAGAACATGCAGAAATATTGTACATAAATTTATATAATCATGTAATTACGTTATTGGCGAACAGCTGGAGGCTATAAATAGAACTAATTACAACAACTATAATCATGACGATAATAACAATGACTCCGGCTAGAGTATAATCGAATATGTCCAGAGCTACATAGCAACACAAAACAGTTTCATATTATAATATGAAGCTATCTTGAATGAAGTTTTTGATAAATCATTTGTGTACGCCCTCCCTAGAGAAAACTGAAAGGTGTTTTCGACCTAAGCTTGGGGAACCTATTTACTTTATCTTGCATGTCAGGCTTTCTGTCGGTAGGTTTCATGCAATGTAGCCAAAGATGTACAATTGGCGAATTTAAGCGGGAAATCTGTTTACACTTGGTGTGTGTGGCGTGTATATGTGTTTTGATATATGTAGCTGACTAGCTGTGAATGTCAATAGTTTGCTCGCCCATAGAGTTAAATAGAAGAAATGAAGGGCCATATTCAGGTCATTTACTTTTAATATCCGTATTCGTTATAAGCGTAAAGGGTAGAAAGTAGACTGTTTTGGCTGCGGTATAATGACGCTGAAATGCCAAGCACAAACTTTTATACTTCTGAGTGATAACCAAATCAAGAGTGAGTGAAGTAAAGTAGTTACATATTGAGCCGTGGCAGAAAGATTATACTGATACACCTGTTGTAATTTCTGTGTCACATACTAGTTCAAGTGAGATGATGGTAGGCTAACGAGATGTATGCTATTCTCCTTGCACCTGAAAATTTTAAGCGGTTCTGCATCAACATTTATACTCTGCAAACTACCATGAGATGTATGGCAGAGGCACGTCGTACGATCCATTGTTATAATTATTTGGGTTTCTTCCCCTTCGATTCACATACGGAGCGTAGGTAGATTGATTGTCCGAATGCCGCTGTGCGTGCAGCAATTAGTCAAAACTCATTCTCACGATCCCTGTGTGAGGGGATTGTGGTATATTCGTAGGGTCATCATTTAAAGCCGGTTACTAAAACTTCTGTTAATAGACTTCTCGGGGTAATTCACGTCTATCTTAGAGACATGGTTCTAAAAGCTTCCAGTTGTATGCCTTTAATTCGCTGAGTTTTTCACATGAAACTTAAAGCAAATGCCTGGCAGGAAAATATATGTACAAATCTCATACGTATTATACATTGCCAGTTTAAAACATTGTAGTTGGTACATTCTATCGGTAAGTGGCCGTATCAGTACAATTGGCGATTGATGTACAGCTTTTCAATATCTTAGATCTGACGTTTATGACAGAAGTTCGATTAAAATGATTTATTGTGGAGCAGAAAGTGGTCCTTTTTTGTCAAGTAACAAGCAATCTAAGATACAGAGGCTGCAGGATAAATACCTCATGTACATCTTCACATAGAATCTACAAACATTTGAACTTTCCGGTTCTTTAATGTTTTATATGTAAATCCAGTTAATAGCTATGTTTAGGCTTGAGAACTGTAGTTTGCCAGACAGCTGATAGTCAGGGTTAGGATAGTATGCACTGCCAAGACTTTATTACAGTAACAGCAGAGCATAGCTCAGGAAGCACCATAATTCAGCATGATAGAACATTCTGCTCATGAGAGGGAGTGATATGGATCATGGCTGCATCACCTGACACAAATCCCTAAGTGGAACCTAAAAATAAAACACCTAGTGGGGCCATTGGGTTCTAAGCAGTCATGACATCCAACCTACGGGGAACCACAATAAAGCAAGTCATCTTTATGGATTAAGCCATATGTCAAATTAAAATTTAAAATTTAAAAAAAAAAAAAAAAAAAAAAAAAAAAAAAAAAAAAAAAAAAACACTTCAAGATGATTGCCTTCACTTCACAAAGCTGCTTCTTTATAGCACTCGCCTTAGGAAGAGTGACACATGTCAAGTAACCAACCTTGCTAACAGCAAGACTTAGTAGAATTACACAACACACACTGGACAATGACTGAATTTTCTTCTTGAGAAAAAGTGTGATATTATATCTGGAACAAAGGGAGACATGCGTATTTGGTGGAATTGAGGAGACTCGGGTAAAGCTTAGGATATCTGTGAGTTCATCTTAATCTCCAATGGAAAAAAATTAAAATGGAAATTTACTTGAGTGAGATAGGGCCACTTCCCTTGACATCTTGGTTGGGTTGGCACACAGACCAAGGCCTAGGTTGGAAGATGATTTGCTTGTGCGTTGGCAAAGCCAGGGAATGTGAATGCATAATAAAGAATGTAATAATAATTGACCTGTAGCGTAACTTGAGGTCTATGTCCACTCCATATTTTCCACATTTTTTTGTTGTAAATAACTTACACTGGACGGTAAATTCAAAAAGCTGTATTACATTATAGACAAATAATTTGCCTAGTGTATTTGTGCATAATATGTAGGACTTGCATTTATTGCACATCAACTTTAAAAAAAGTGCAAGTTTACATAGTTGTAAAGTACTTAATGGTGGGCAAATGAATAAGACTGCTCTGCACAGACACTACTGACAGTAGTTTCCACTATAAATAATGAGATTTCTATGCTAAAGAACAGTTCTGTGTAGTGCCTGTAATTCACTGTCACTCATTTTACTACAAGGAAAATGAACAATAAATGGTATTCTAAAACACTAACCTAGTTTGCACACTGTAGAGGATGGCTATCGTGATAAGCAGTCACATTCTTATACTGATGATTATATTTTTTATTTTGGGCCCTTTTACTATTGCTGCAGTTTTAAATGCGTTGTTTTGTGTGGAGCTTGTATTAACTATCTTGAATTTTGATATGAATGAATGTTGTAATAGAAGAGTGTGCAAAAAGGTAAATAAAGTGTTCCACTAACACTGAGGTGACAAGTCATTGGACACCTCGTAATATCTTGTTGGACCTGTTGCCTGGCATAGTGCAGCAACTTATTATAACATGCATTCAAAAAGTCGATGGATGCCCACTGGAGAAATATTCAGCCATGCTGCCTCTGTAGCCATCCATAATTTCGAAAGTGTTATCAGTGCAGAATTCTGTGCACCAACGGGCATCTCCATTACATCTAATAAGTGTTCGATGAGATTCATGGTGGGTGATCTGGGTGGTCAAATCATTCGCTTGAATTGGCCAGCATGTTCTGACATGGCGCATTTACATTCAAAAAAATTCCACCTGTGCTTGGGAATGTGACATTAATGACTGGCTGCAAATGATTTCCAGTTGGCCAAACATAACCACTTCCAGTCAATGATCAGTTGACCAGGCCATGGTTTTCTAGTTGTCTAGGGTCAATAAGGTCATGAACCCAGGAGAGAGACTGCAGGCGATGTTGTGCTGTTAGCGAAGGTGCTTGCGTTGATCATCTGCTGAGGTAGCCCATTAATGCCAATTTCTGTCACAACAGATAAGTTTGTTGTTCGTCCCACATTGATTTCTGATGTTATTTCACACAGTATTGCTTGTCTGTTAGCACAACCCTAAGCAAACATTGCTGCTCTCGATCATTAAGTGAAAGCCATCAGCCACTAAGTTGTTTGCAGTAAGAGATAATGCTTGAAATGTGGTATTCTTGGCACTCTCTTCACACTGTGGATCTTGGAATATTGAATTCCCTGATGATTTACAAAGTGGAACGACCTGTGCATCTAGCTCCAGCTACCACTCTGTATTCAAAGTCTGTTAATTCTCAATGTGGCCACAATCATGTTGGAAACCTTTTGACATGAATCGCCTGAGTGCAAATGACAGCTCCGGCAATGCACTGCTGTCTATACCTTGTGTAAGCGATACTACTGCCATCTGTATGTACTTATCACTATCCAATGACCTTTGTCATCTCAGTGTAGTTTACTTTGTTTTGGTTTGTTATTGTTGTGGTCTTCAGTCCTGAGACTGGTTTGATGCAGCTCTCCATGCTACTCTATCCTGTGCGAGCTTCTTCGTCTCCCAGTACCTACTGCAACCTACATCCTTCTGAATCTGCTTAGTGTATTCATCTCTTGGTCTCCCTCTACGATTTTTACCCTCCACGGTGCCCTCCAATGCTAAATTTGTGATCCCTTGATGCCTCAAAACATGTCCTACCAACCGATCCCTTCTTCTAGTCAAGTTGTGCCACAAACTTCTCTTCTCCCCAATCCTATTCAATACCTCCTCATTAGTTACGTGATCTACCCACCTTATCTTCAGCATTCTTCTGTAGCACCACATTTCGAAAGCTTCTATTCTCTTCTTGTCCATGTTTCACTTCCATACATGGCTACACTTCATACAAATACTTTCAGAAACGTCTTCCTGACACTTAAATCTATACTCGATGTTAACAAATTTCTCTTCTTGAGAAACGCTTTCCTTGCCATTGCCAGTCTACATTTTATATCCTCTCTACTTCGACCATCATCAGTTATTTTACTCCCTAAATAGCAAAACTCCTTTACTACTTTAAGTGTCTCATTTCCTAATCTAATTCCCTCAGCATCACCCGACTTAATTCGACTACATTCCATTATCCTCGTTTTGCTTTTGTTGATGTTCATCTTATATCCTCCTTTCAAGACACTGTCCATTCCGTTCAACTGCTCTTCCAAGTCCTTTGCTGTCTCTGACAGAATTACAATGTCATCGGCGAACCTCAAAGTTTTTACTTCTTGTCCATGAATTTTAATACCTACTCCAAATTTTTCTTTTGTTTCCTTTACTGCTTGCTCAATATACAGATTGAATAACATCGGGGAGAGGCTACAAGCCTGTCTCACTCCCTTCCCAACCGCTGCTTCCCTTTCATGTCCCTCAACTCATAACTGCCATCTGGTTTCTGTACAAATTGTAAATAGCCTTTCGCTCCCTGTATTTTACCCCTGCCACCTTCAGAATTTGAAAGAGAGTATTCCAGTTAACATTGTCAAAAGCTTTCTCTAAGTCTACAAATGCTAGAAACGTAGGTTTGCCTTTTCTTAATCTTTCTTCTAAGATAAGTCATAAGGTCAGTATTGCCTCACGTGTTCCAACATTTCTACGGAATCCAAACTGATCTTCCCCAAGGTCGGCTTCTACCAGTTTTTCCATTCGTCTGTAAAGAATTCGCGTTAGTATTTTGCAGCTTTAGGTGTGTTAAATATTTTATGTCAAAATATATTTTATATTCATTGTTGACAGTTCTATCACATCAAACTGTAATCATTTCATCACAACCAGTTTGACGCCCTATAATGCTTCCTTTAATGTTCATATTAATTACTGACTTACTTTATTTTACCTCTTCTTGAAAAGAGAGATTTTAAATCAGTATTTATTTTCATGAATTAGGTGATACTTGGACCTATGTTTTCTGGGAAAACAACTGAACTGATGCGAAGACTTAAAAGATATCAAATTGCAAATTACAAATGTCTTGTTATTAAGTACAAATTTGATGATCGTTTTGGCAGTGAAGGGATATTCACTCATGATCGTGAGACTTGTTCTGCTGTCGCTGCTGTCCGACTATGTGAAGTTGATCCATGTGGATATGATATCATTGGAATTGATGAAGGGCAATTTGTAAGTGTGTTTTCTCATTGTTGTTTTGTACTGTTCTCAAGTTAAATGGTTCTTATTACACCAACTGAAATGTAAAAACTTTGCTAGTTCCCAGACATAGTGCGATTCAGTGAAGATATGGCCAATAAAGGGAAGATAGTGATTGTGGCTGCTCTTGACGGAACATACCAACGCCTTCCATTTGGTGAAGTACTCAGTCTAGTACCTCTGGCAGAAAGTGTCATCAAGCTAACAGCAGTTTGCATGGTGTGCTATGGAGAGGCTTCATATACCAAGAGGACTAGCAGTGACCAAAAGGCAAGTTTGAAAATTAAAAAAAATACAATTATTATGTTATTAAATTAAGGAAAACTGAAATGTAATTTCAGATTACAGTCAGATTAAGTCTTCAGATAGGTTCCTCTCAACTTGGGGTACAAGTGATCTGCTACTCCTTTCTAACATACCCCAGTCTATCGCTCCCTTCCTCCTTCAGGATTTAGATTAGATTAGTACTCGTTCCATAGATCATGAATACATCACTTCGTAATGATGTGGAACATGTCAGGTTCATAAAAGGTGTGTATACAAGATATTACATGACACTTTTTTGTGGGGTTTGGGGAAATTAACCACTTATTATATCCAAAAATTCATCTAATGAGTAGAAGGAGTTGCCATTAAGAAATTCTTTTAATTTCCTTTTAAATGCTTTATGGCTATCTGTCAGACTTTTGATGCTATTAGGTAAGTGACCAAAGACTTTTGTGGCAGCATAATTTACCCCATTCTGAGCCAAAGTTAGATTTAACCTTGAGTAGTGAAGATCATTCTTTCTCCTAGTGTTGTAGTGAGATTGACAGTTCTGAAATCTAGTAGGTATAATTTTTTCCTACTTTTAAATGTGTGTATCAGCAATAATTGAAAATTTGCCTCCTAATGCCAGCCATACTGTCTCCTTGTAACTTAAAAACTTCTAAATAAAATTTTCCTTTTGATGTGAGAGGGGTCCCAGGTGGCAAACCTGTTAAAATATTGATATTAATTCTAACAATATAAGGAAAAGATAGATTACTACTCACCATAAACGTAACACATGAAGTTGCAGACAGGCACAACAAAAAGACACGCAACTCACAACTACTTCACCTCTGAAGGGAAGATATGCAAACGAATATGCAACACAGCCATGAGCATTTGCACGGCATCCTCCTGTGCTACCCTGTTTGTGGGCAACCTACAGGAGACCTTCCTAGCCTCCAAAATGCCAAACTCCCAGTATGGTTCAGGTTAATTGATGATATCTTCATGATCTGGACTCAGAGCCAAGACACCCTATCTTCATTTTTTCACAACCTCAACACCTATCTCCCATCCACTTCACCTGGTCCTCCACAAACCAGCATGCCACCTTCCTGGATGTTGGCCTCCTCATCTCCGATGGGTACATCCATATCTCTGTCTACATTAACCCCACTAACCACCAACAGTACTTGCATTTCGACACTGCTTCATTCGTTCGGCACCAAAATATCCCTCCCATACAGGCTGGCCACACAGTGATGGCGTATATGCAATGATAAGAACTCCCTTGCCCAGAACACTGGGCACCTCACCAAGGGCTTCAGACAGGCAATCTTAAAACTAAAGCAGCTACTACTGAGTACGAAACTGAAACAAACTTGAACTTGATTCACTTTTGTCAAGCACTGGGTCGGGGCACGTGCCCTGGTTTGCGATGCATGTTTTGACTTAATACCGTACCTCCCTGACTCCCTGTTTTTGTTTTTCTCTCTGGAGATCATTTCTCAAACGTAAGTTGTTATTGAGTGGTTTTGTTGATGTTTTTAGTTCCACTATTATTTCCTGTGGCTAATCCGATCACGTTTTCACAAGCTAGATTTTGTAATTGTCTTTCAGAATATCCTAAATGAGTAAAACATAAATGCATTTCATCAGATCAATAGGAAAAAATGAGTAGGTATCTGCCTGTAAGTCTGCCTGAGTCTCAAACTTGCAGCATGAGAAAAGAACTACATTGTCTTTTAGCAAACAATTTAGCTGTTGTTTTCTTAAAATTTGATGTATATACAAATACTAACCAGGAAGAAAGTGTCATGGCTTGAGTATCGGTAGGACATAGCTGTAGAAATTGTGTGCCTTGTGCTTGCAAGCTGTTGTCTCAGTATAAATTTACACATTATTGCATTCTGTATGTTGCATATTGAACTTTGCTGGCAGTTACATTTTCATCAGTAACGTGCTACAGAATATCTTATGCTTTAAAGCATATAGAGACTAGGTTTTGTGCACTTTTAAGAAAGAACTCTTAGAAGCATTCATAATTTTGAACATTGAAACAGATGTTATTAACAACATTCATGATTTCAGAAATTGAGAGGAAAAAAATATGAAATTAAAGACATTTGTTGCTGTCAATCAGTTTTAAACAAATTAAGGACAGAGCATGAAAACTGAAAACTGTCAGTCACCAGAAAATGATATCTGGTCACCTTAATTTAATGATTAAAAATATATTAAGACATTTGCGTTGTTGTTGTTGTTGTTGTTGTTGGTGGTGGTGGTGGTGGTGGTGGTGGTGGTGGTGAAGGGGGGATGGATATTGGAAGATTGGTGTCAGTAGAAAAGTGAGGGCATCATTTTTCAGTTCTTGCCTAAGGCAGCAAAATACCTAGCAATGGCCCTGCCCAGACCTAGTCCGCAAACAGATCTCCCACGCTGTTTCCCCTCACATCGTCAATCCTCCCACCATCCCCAAGAACCAGCTATGAGGGAGTGTCCCCTCCGTCACCCAACACAACCCCTGGACTGGAACAACTGAACCACATTCTTTGTCAGAGCTTTGATTACCTATCTTCATGCCCTGAAATGAGGGACACCGTATCCAGGATCATACCCACCCCTCCTAAAGTGGTGTTCTATCACCCACCCAACCTCCACAACATGCTAGTAAATCCCTGTGCTGCTCCCAATCCCAACCCCTGTGTGGAAGACCCAGGTGAAAGACCTGCCCAATCCACATACTCAGCAATTCCTATTCCAGTTCTGTCACAAGGTTATCCTACCCGATCAGTGACAGAGCCACCTGTGAAAGCAACCATGTCAATACCATCTCTGTTGCAGTCATTCCACAACTTTTTGTATTGGTATGTCTGCCAACCAGCTATCCACCAGGAGTTACAGCCACTGCCAAACTATGGTGAAGAGCAAAGTAGACCACCCTGCGGCACAACATGCAGTTGAACATAACATTGTTGGTTTCAATGGCTGCTTCACTACTGAGCTATCTGGCTCCTGCCCTTCACCACCAGCTTTTCTGAACTGTGCTGATGGGAGTTCCCCTTTCAACACATTCTCCACTCCTGTTATTATTCTGGCATCAACCTATGGTAACCTACTGCCCCCACCCCCACCCTCCATCAGACAGTTCCCACCACCCTTTGCCCTATCACCTCCTCCCTATTATCATCTTTCACATTCTATTTGCTGCCCTCAGCCAACATACCCACTCGTCTTTCCCCTTCCCTGCTCCTCTCCTTTCTTGTTCCCTGTTCCACGGCCTCCTTCCTGTTGATAGTCTAGCCCCCTGCACACTCCACCAGGCAGTGCTCTTCTCTCTCCTCCCCACTCCCACCCGTATCTTGCTAGCTCCTTCCCCACCCTTCCAGATTGCTGCTTCCATTCTACATGACAGTTTCATTCCGGTCTGAGCTGTCAGAGATAGCGGTTGTGTGTCTGAGGTGTGCTTGCTTGAGTGAATGAAAATGTTTGGGTGTTTCCTTTCCTGAAAGAGGCTAAAGCTAAAGTATAAGTGCCTTTTCGTTGCTCTTGTCTGTAACTCGACATGTTATTTTAATAGTGAGTAGCAATGTATCTTTTCCTTACGTTGTTGAAATTATAATTTGGAATTTTCGTTTTTTTATGTTAATATTTATTATTCTGTTTATACGCCTTCAGAATGATTTTCAGTGGTTGCAGGTTTTCATTCATTTCTATTCCAGTGTTGAGTGGCTCTTAAATTCACATTGGACTGAGCTGAAGACATTTTACAAAAACTTTTACACATTCCATTCTTGTCTTGCTTCTTAATGAGAATTCTTGACACGCAGTTCATGACTTGTTGGAAGCTCTAAGCCACCCTTTCTGTAAATAACACACAAGTGCATTATCTCTATTAGTTGGGTTGTTTGGGGGAAGAGACCAAACTGCGAGGTCATCAGTCTCGTCAGATTAAGGAAGGACGGGGAAGGAAGTCGACCGTGCCCTTTCAAAGGAACCATCCCGGCATTTGCCTGGAGTGATTTAGGGAAATCACAGAAAACCTAAATCAGAATGGCCAGTGAACTCCAACTGTTGCACACCACCCAAGGAGTACCTCAAACAAATAACACAATACAAAACAAATATTTGTACTAATAGGGAAACGAGCGAGGTGGCGCAGTGGTTAGCACACCGGACTCGCATTTGGGAGGACGACAGTTCAATTCCACATCCGGCCATTCTGATTTAGGTTTTCTGTGATTTCCCTAAATCACTCCAGGCAAATGCCGGGATGGTTCCTTTGAAAGGGCACGGTCGACTTCCTTCCCCGTCCTTCCTTAATCTGACGAGACTGATGACCTCGCAGTTTGGTCTCTTCCCCCAAACAACCCAACTAATAGAGATGATGCCCTTGTGTGTTATTTAAAAAGAGTGATGTTCAACATAAAATGAACTGCTGACATGCTGGATCTGTTTTATAGGGTTGGTGTGATTAGCAGCAGTGAATAAATTTCATGAAAGTGTCACCTGTCCTGTGCATGATATGTTTAAATAGGCCAGAGTGGAATTAAATTTTACAGAACCATAAAAATTGTTACTGATGACTTTCGTTACTAAATGGTTCAAATGGCTCTGAGCACTATGCGACATAACTTCTGAGGTCATCAGTCACCTAGAACTTTGAACTAATTAAACCTAACTAACCTAAGGACATCACACACATCGATGCCCGAGGCAGGATTCGAACCTGCGACCATAGCGGTCGCTCGGCTCCAGACTGTAGCGCCTAGAACCGCACGGCCACCCCAGCCGGATTTCATTATCATTTAACACCTACCTTTCAACAGTGGTATGAGCATTATGCATTATATGGAACAAGAACTTAATAGTGGAAAAGCACAACTATTTGTTTTAGTCCGATAGCTCTGGTTTTGAACACACTTATCGGGCAGCACATAGTGTGACATATCTGGGAAAATTGTGATACAGTACATTTGTGACCTCTGTGCTAGTTTCACCATACGAGCCATTTGGATACTTCCTCCAAGCTCAGTTATAGTATTCTCAATCAGATAAGCAAATTTATAATGTTATTGGATAGATAAAAAAATATACACACCAAGCAATGGCAGAACAACACACACACACACACACACACGAGGTTTAACTTATGCAAGCTTTTGGAGCCAATGGCTCCTTCTTCCAGCTGAAGAGTTGAAGGCGAAGGAAGATGGATGAAGGGAAAGGACTGGAGTGGTTTAGGAAAAGGGGTACAGTCTGAAAAGTCACCCAGAACTCTGGATGAGTGGAGACATACGAGACGGGATGAGAAGGGAAGACTGACTGTTGGGGATTGCACCAGACGAGATTTGAAAACCTGAGAGCTTAAAGGTGGAAGACAAGGTGATATGCAAGACAGAGATTACTGCTAAAACATCATGCATGAGTTAATAAGAGTGAGAAGCTAAGTGCATTGCATGTAACGGAGTTGGGAGGGAGTGCAGGGAAAAATAGACAGGCCAGAAAATGAAAGATGTAGAAACCTAAGGTGAAAGAAGGAGTAATTACTGTGAAGAAATTCTGAGATGGGAGGAATTAATTTAAATTAAGGCCCGGGGGGGGGGGGGGGGGACGGGGGGGGACCGAGGACATGTTGTAGCATTCGTTCCCACCTGGGGAAGTATCCAGATGGCATGTATGGCAAAACAAGCACTGATGTCACAACTGTCATGTTGTAGAGCATGCTCTGCAACAGGATATTGTTTGTAGGCGGTATACACCCACTGCTTAAGCCCATTCATCCTAACTTGTAACTGAGTTGTAGTCATGCCAATTTAAAAGGCCAAACAGCTGGTATATGACGTGTCATTTCACAGGTGGCTTCTTTTGATAGTATATGTTTCGCCAGTTATAGGGCTGGTATAGGTGGTGGTAGAAGGATGCTTAAGGCAAGTCTTGCAGTGGGGACAGTCACGGGGTAGGAGCCATAGGGTAGGGAGATGGGTGCAGAATGAGCATGGGGTCTGACAAGGATATTGCAGAGGTTGTTAGGGTGATGAAAAACTATTGTTTTTCACTCTGTCTCAAAACCTGGTAGAAAACCCAAAGAGATTTTGGTCGTATATAAAGTAAACCAGCGGCGGGATGCAATCAACACCGTCACTGTGCAATAACAATGGTTATGTCACTGATGACAGTGCCACTAAAGCAGAGGTACTAAACACAAGTTTTCTGAAACTTCTTCACCAAAGAGGATGAAGTAAATATTCCAGAATTTGAATGTAGAACTACTGCCAACATGAGTAACTTAGAAGTAGTATCCTCGGTGTAGTGAAGCAGCTTAAATCACTTAATAAAGGCAAGACTTCTGGTCCAGATTGTTTATCAGTCAGATTCCTTTCAGAGTATGTTGATACAGTAGCTGCATCTCTAACAATGACATACAACTGTTCGCTTATTGAAATATTTGTACCTAAAGATTGGAAAGTTGCACAAGTCACAGGAAACAGGAGTAATCCACTGAATTACATATCCATGTCACTGACGTCAGTTTGTGGTAAGTTTTTGGAACATATTCTGTGTTCAAACATAATGAATTATCTAAAAAAAATAAATAACTAAAAATTAAAAAAAAAAAACTAATAGTCGGCATGGATTCAGGAAAAATCATTCTCACAAGTAATGAGCGCTGTCAACAGGGATTGTCAAATTGACTCTGTATTTTTAGATTTCCAGGAGGCTTTCGACACTGTTTCTCACAAGTGTCTTCTAATCAAACTGTGTACTGTTGTTTGTAAGTAGGTTTAATGTGGAAAGAAGTGTGTAGCTGGCCTTTGGTGAGGGTGAGATCAACAGAAAGAAAAGTGGCACAGGATTTGGAGTAGGACCATGTGAATTTTAATTGGAAGAAGGTATTAAGAGGTTCCAGGAATTTTAACAGGTTGACCTCACCATGAGTCCATATGGTAAAGATGTCATCAATGTAAACCAAACCAGGGGCTGAAGTCGTGGATCCCAGGAAAGCCCCCTCAAAGTGACCCAAGAAAAGGTTAGCATAGAAAGGAGCCATCATGGTTCCCATGACCATACCCCTGACCTCTTTTTATGTCTGCCCCTCAAAGGTAAAGTAATTGTTGGTAAGTATAAAGTTGATAAAGGTAATCAGGAAAGCTGTCATAGGTTTGGAATGAGATGGGTGCTGGCTGAGGAAATGTTCAACAGCAGAATGACCATGTATGTGGAGGATGTTGATATAGAGGGAGATGGCATCAATGGTGACAAGCAAGGTGTATGACGGGAGTGGGATGGGCACAGATTTCATGCAATGTTGGAAATGGTTGGTATCTTTGATACAGGAGGGAAGTATCTGTAGTAGGGATTGAAGGTGGTGATCAGCTAAGGCAGGTATATGTTTAGTGGGTGCTTTGAAGCCAGCAACTATAAGAATGCTAGGATGATTGGGTTTGTAGATCTTAGGGAAGAAAGTAAAAGGTGGGAGTGCATGATTTGACTGGGTTAAGAAGCTCTGTGGATTGAGGTGTAAGTCCTTGTGACATGCCTGAGGTTTTCAGAAGGGAGTGCAGGTCAGTTTGAATTAAGGGGTGGGACCTGCATGGCAGTTGCTGTATGCAGAGGTATTGGACAGTTGGCAAAGACCTTCACTAACATACTCCTGTTGGTCAAGTATCACACTAGTCTTTGTCTGCTGCGAGGATAATGATGGAGTCATTAGCTTTTAGGGGACATAGAGCCTGGAGTTCTCCAGAGGACAGGTCAGGGTCATGTTGTAGGGACCTGAGGGAGGGTTGTGAATCAACGGTGGATGTGTGGAATTCTTGGAAGGGATAATTTTGAGGTAGTGGTGTTGGATCAAGTAAGGATCGTGGTTGGAACTGCTCAAGGCAGGGTTCAGTGTCAAGTTTGCTGATGGAAAGGTGTTTGATTTGGGTTGCAAAGTGACATTTCAGTTGAAATTACATGTAAAGAGAAGTAGGTCCTTCACCAAAAACAGCATGATTAAATGCAAGTTTAGGGCTGAAAATGAGACCCTTGGATAATACAGATAATGCACAAGGGCAGAGTGCTTTAAATGAAAGGTTGTGAACACTGTATTGTTGTGACTGGTTCTTGTAATTGGTGTGGGAGGCAGTGGTTAAGGCTGTGGAATGTTAAAGGAAGTGGGCCAAGCTCGGTTTGTAGGAGAGGAGTGGTGGTTGATGGTGTGGCAGTTAGAGGAGATGCAGAGGGGCAGGAAGGGAAATACCACAGTTGAGGTAGTTTAGGAGAGGGTGGGATAGTTTTCTGAGGTACGTCTGGCACATTGTTGCAGTCTGAAGTTGGCTAGGCAGATGACACCATTTCAAGGAAACATCTGCGACCATGTGTGGGAGTAGATTGAAGGGAATCAGGGAATAAAACACTAAGCCTTAGCAAACTAAAAAAAATATAAATTTACTGTGAAATAAAGACAAAACAATAACAGGAATAAAGGCTGCTGCTTGGGAACATTCACAATTCTGCCAAACTAAAGAATGTCGTGCCAACTGAAAAATGCCACACTGTAGTGTTAAATGAAATGTCATGCTGCCCCAAGTGCTGCTGAGACAGGTCAAGCCTCGGCCCGCACAGGTGCTGCACATCTTGCTTGGGTGTAGTTTGGCATGCTGTGGCTGACCCTGATATATGAATTTGCTTAAGTATTATAAGTGAAAAAATAAGATATACTGTCCACTATGAAGGAATTACACTAGTTAGAATAGTTTTTGGGGAATTCGGGGCTAACACTGTTCCCAGCCTCTGGGTCAAGGTCAGTGTGCTGCCATTTGACATAAGACAGGAATTCCTCATGTTGCAACTGGCGTACGACTTGGATTCATATCCACATACAACTGCATACCACTCTGTTGCTTGTACGCATTTCTAACAACACGTTAAACACCATCAGCAAGCAATGAGGCCTTTTCATTACATGCAAAGGAGTTTCTCTTGGACATGGGTGTGACAGCTATTTATGTTTTTTGCTCCAAGGGTGGAGGAACAAGAAACTTTTGCTTAAATCCCAGAGTTATTTTAGAATTGACTATGTTCTAGAGAGAAGAAACTTCAAATGTAATTTTTAAGTCTATTTTTTATAACATGTTCGGTAAGCATCACTATTTTTCTGTAGTATACATAGGTAGCTGGAAACAAGAGGATACATTTGCCTGCTCTGTAGTCTTCCCAGACATTGTCTTCAAATATCAACACCATGATCAGTTCAGTTGTTACTGCTGAGCTGTGTGAGATATCCTGAAGGCACTGGAGCAGATGAATCATCATCACAACAGAAAGTTTCTCATCTACTCCTATACCCTTAGTACCCTACAAGCATTGCAGCAAATGTACCCAGCAGAGAGAATGATAGAATTAATACAGTACAAATAGCTATGCAACATCAGGGGTAGCAGTTATTATTTTCCTGGGTACTAGGGCAAGTAGAAATTTGAGGAAATGAGCTAGCAGATGGAGCTGCCAAGGTGGTCTCCAGGGATATCTGTGATTCTACATAACATTCCCATATAGGCTGTCATCTTGCCAATTCAAAAAGCATTGTAACTGTGGACGGTGTGGCAGTGCACCTTTTTTTATCTAGTGTTCACCCAACCAAAAATATCTGCCATAATCTCCCAACCCCTTCTTAATTGGGTCTTACTATTTTCAGTTAATCTCTTAAGAACTGACATAAAACATTTTACTGTGTGTGTGTGTGTGTGTGTGTGTGTGTGTGTGTGTGTGTAAAAATCTGCACAAAAGAACTTTAAGGAAACTGTTTCATTTTCATTTTAGTACCTTTTTACTAACTTTTAAACAATTTTAACCACACTTGTCTTATCGTATCGTAAGATGGGTACTAAAGGCCATGCCGTCCCACACCAAAATCATATTTTTGTCTAAGAAACAAGAAAGGTATGCAAGACACCATTTCAGTTTTTAAAAGTAAATACATTTTTGTATGTGCCAAACTGCCTTGGCAGCCCCAGTCACTTCCTACATCAGCAATATATTGTTCTCATCATTCATACAACAGTATTTCATATCAGAGCATAAATGACAAAAAGATTTCCTGTAAAAGGAAAAGGAAAAGGTTTCTGATGAAGTGCTTAAAAATAACCACGATACCTCCTACCAAGAGAGGTAAATTCAGCAATATGTCAGAATTCACTAAAAAAGTTATAGCACAAGCCAAGCGAATAGCCAATAACAATTATGTGCCAAAATCTGCAAACAAAACAGAGGAATGTTATAAGAAATGAAAAAACTCATTACTACCTGAGCATGAGAAGATTACTCACATCCCCAATTACTGAGTCACAAAGCCACAAGGTGAGTTGCAGATATATTCAGTAATCAGTATGCAAGTATTCTAAAGAAGTTGTTATAAAGCATCAGCAAACTGTTACATAACACATTGAGTGTAATAAAGTCTCCCATAGCATCTAAATTCTTTTGGGAAAACAATGCCAATGAAAGAGAGTAAAAAATAAACTATCATCCAGAACTTAAGGTATCCTGATTTTATCATTAAGAACTGCATAAACGGAATAGCTGTCCCATTTTATGTAAAATTCCTCTGATGATGGGAACATCTCCTGATTGAAAGTGGCAAAAATGTTGGTGACATGCTCTCCACAAAATACTATAAGCAATTGGGACCTTCCCAGGCTTGTCAAAAACATTTGATGCCATAGACTACAAAATTTTATTTCAGAAACTGCAGTGCTATGGCATTAAGACATCTGTTTGAACTGGTTTAGCTCTTTTCTAACAAACGGAAACCAGAGTAGCAATAAAAGTATGATAAGAGTTTGAAAGCACGCCAGAAGGCATGCTTCTGGAACTGGGCTACTAGACAGAGTAGTAATAGCCATCAAACACTAGTGTTGCTTGCTATGGCACCACAGTTGACAATGCCAGCAACCAGCACTTGAGATGGCTATTTACAAGTACCTACCACCACTCATACATGGATATCAGATGTGTGTTTGTTTCGCTGCTGTCTCCCAATGTTCTTACTCTGTTTCACTATGTTTCTAGTTTTCTATCTTGGGGTTACTAATTGGTCTTTAAATATCGATCATGCCATCTACACTTGTCTGTGTCCTCCTTGTTTTGTCTTGTCTGTAAACTTTCGATGAATTGTTCTTAGTGACCCAGACCAGTTGGTCAATTCTCATTAGATTTTTGTGTTGCTCCCAATATTCTGTCACTACGTGCTCATTATGAAAAAACAGTGATCTGGGGTATATCAGAACTTTCTACTCTGATTATGGTGATATTGCATAAGTTGCACTCCAGTGTTCAATATCTGAATCGGTCCTGTTTCTTCCAGACATAAACAACTTACCATTGAACATCATTGCTACTGCCAGTACATTATTTACAGAGGCAATGAATGAAGGTATAAGTGAGCTAGGTTATTGATTTGACAAATAACCTGATAATCAACACAAAAATGCACCTTTAAGAACTAGGAAAACTGAGTGTGATACGAGGAGTTGTGATTTTTACATATTTCCCACATTAGAAACAAGATGTTTAGGCAAGCAGATACAGGACAGTATAAAATGGCAAACATGTATAAGCAAAACCATTAGTAAGCTCAACAAAGTATACTGCACTTTACATACTGCACTAGCAAAGAGTCTGTAGGTGCTGTGTACTTATTACATTGAATTCCAGGGAGATTGTCTGCCTAGCTCAGATGTTCTCCTCACTCAGAAAACAGCTATGAGAGTAACACAGAATGCAAAGCAGACAGCTTTGGATATCTCTTCCAGTGTGTAAGTTTTTTAAAAGTAGCATTTGTAAATTAGGCAAAAATGTGAATGTCAGTAATCGTAGTACAAGACAGTAATGAAACTCCATATAGCAACTGCTGTGTCATCTGAACAAGACACAGCCAGGGCAAAAGCACCACAGGTGCAAAGATGCAAGCTGGTGCCAGTGCCATAGAGATCCGTCACTTGTGCGAGTTCCACCAGCACCCTGGGCGGCACTGAGGATGAAGATATCGACTTCACCTCGGCCAGTTGTCGACCGAGTACAATCTGCCAATTACCAGTTCACAACGGACAGAAACCGACTTGGAAGATAGAAGAGCAGCTCTCACCAACTTGGTTATAGATAATCGTCCAGGGTTGACTTAGACAGGAAACATTGTTTATTGAATTCTCAGAAGTAGACTGACAGTTGTTGTGAATTGCGTTTGCTATGTGCTGTGAAGTTTACCTATGAATATTTTCACTTAGCCATTGAGGGCCTTTTTTGTGGTATATTACATGCAGTGTTGTAGACTTAATCATTCAACAAGTCACAACAATAGGTATACCTTTTTTATCCCACTTGTGTGACTTAGTCACTAATTTGTTGGAGTGTTGTAGGACCTTCACTCTCCTATCCTGTTACCTGACCCTGGGACATAGCTGTGTAATAGTGGCAACTCAGCCTCCACAGCAGTAGTGACAAGGGCTTTACAAAACTGGCGATGAAGGTTTACTAAATAAACAATGAATATATCTGCCTTTACAACATTCACCATCACATCAACATCAGTAAACCACAACCTGCCAATATAAATTAAAAAGGAGAGAGAAAGTAAGAAAATAACCACCACCATAAAGTTCCTGTTTAATAGTAATCTGAAAGCCTTCTCTCTTGATTATTGTGTGTGTGTGTGTGTGTGTGTGTGTGTGTGTGTGTGTGTGTGTGTGTGTGTGTGTGTGTTGGAGGGGGGGCTCTGTAAATATTGCTAATCATGTACTTTTGTGTGTGTGTGTGTGTGTGGGGGGGGGGGGGGGTGCATGTTGTGTAATATTAATCACATTATAACAGTTATTAAAAGTACTTATGGAAAATTGTTAGCTTTATGGTTCGTGAGTTTTATCGTATCATCTTGTCATAAACCATCACATTGTACTACGACTTGACTGATATTGTAATGTACCTTCTGTACATCAACATGTGCGTGTCTTGCACAAGAATGATTCAGAGGACCAATAAATTAATTAATTAATATATGCTGTAGGTAAGGGTTATTTTTACTAGATAGTTGAGATCCATTGCATTGCATGCCTTACAAACTCATTCCTACTTCTGTATTAAATATATGTCTTCCCTACTCTTTGCGTACTGTTCTTGTCATACTTTAAATGTGCCTAAGGGTGCCCATTTTTAAATCTGCCTAATACTGTCCATTGAGGCTATTGCCCAAAAACAGGCATAAATAACCAATAAAATTAATTATGTCTTGTAAATCAGTCCAAGTTAAGAGTTGGACATTAAAACATGGTAGACTTCATTGTAGTAAATAATTTGATTTTTTTGGTAAGGTTTCCTGGTTTATTTTGTAGGTTGAAGTGATTGGAGGTGCAGACAAGTACATGGCCGTGTGTCGCCAGTGTTATTTCCAGACATCCTTAATAAAAAATGAAGAACTTAACAAAAAGTATTCTCCAATGAAAGCTTTAAATTATGAAAGTATTACAAATCGTTCTTCAATAAATTGTGAAAATGTGGCCAAGATATGGTTGTGACATACAAATAAATTGTAACTTTGTTGCATTTTTAATGTGAAAAAATTCTCAGAGCAATATATATGAATTAGTTGAAAGTTGCCATTGAAGAAGAGGAGGCGGGTTTGCCTGCTGGACCAAGTTATGACTAACTCCTGTAAGGTGTTGAAAATTGTATTTTAGAGAATGGACACCAGTTGGATGTCACAGTTTTTCATAAATGACCACATGAATCAAATACAGATTTTAATTTTTAATTTTGTATTAATAAAAGTATTTTTTTTTTTAATCTAAATTCTGATGTTCATTTGAAAACCATTCATTTCATGTCAGTTACCCTCTATTATAGATGATCTTGCTCAGGCAAAGGTAAAAAAGAGATAACCTTCCATGTTCTGGCACTAGAAGGGGCCACTCGGGCCCCACTGACTGCCATTTCATCCTCTGCCAGTGGCATGGCTGGGTGTGGTATGGAGGCATATGTGGTCGGTACGCTGCTCTCCCAGACTGTCAGGTTCTTGAACTTGGAGCAACTACTAATCCTCAGATGGCCTCACAAGGCTAGGTGCATCCCGTACCAGTCCTCTCACCCTTGGTGAAATCCCTGGCAGTGTTGGGAATCGAACCCGGTTCCCCACATGGCCGTCAGTCGCACCTTGATCACTCGGCTACACTTGCTTAGTAAAATAGGTTGTGAATTCTCATCTTTTTTTTAATCCATTCACATCATTCCATTACATTTGACACAAAAGGGTAGTGCTTGGAGAAGCAGAACAGACTAAAACATGAGTGACACAGAAATGTAGAAATAAACAAACAATCTGTTGTGTAACGTGTACACGCTGTGCTGTGAGGCGACCGGTAGTGTTGAAAATGAACACACTTCTTACGCCGCAATGTATTGTCCCAAGATGACCAGTTTCAACAGTCCTGTGCTACCATCATGTGATGTAAGGGGAAAACATAAAGATAAGAAGAGGGGTGGAGAGAGACTACAAGTCATATGACAGATTATATAAAAATACAAAATTCCACATACCTTATGGAAATTGCTACAAAACTGCCATGTTACATTACATGAAGTCAAAGCATAAAAGATAACCCACACGTATAGGTGTCTTTATGAAATTGAGTTGATAAAATACACATAGTTGGTAAAATGCACACAAATGATAAAAAAGAATGTAGTTAAAATTCTCGTGTCATCCATGCATGCTGGTAAACATGATTATCACAAACTTGCTGCACAGCACTATGCTACTAGTGGAGTGGTAACTAAGCAATGGCAGACCCACTACAAAGTTACTTATCTTGCCACTGGATGGTTTGTGTAATACATGCTGAATGATCACATACTGTTGTTACAAGCAATGAATAGTGGTGCAAGGTGGATTTTTCAAAATGCCCGATATAACAATTTTGTGTGCCATCTGGTCATACATACAAAATTTCCCTCCATATAAAATCTGTAGTAGTTGCATATTGTGTGCTTACTGACAGTGGGGAAAATGACCCTAAAAATTAAAAAAAAAATTTGAAAATCTCTAATTTACAAGGCAATGTGACATAAAAAGAAAACCACACTGGTGCAAGGACAAATGCTAAACTTGCCAGATCTGGAGGGGTCTCGCAAAGTAAACCCATGCAAAAAAAATGGGGATGTACGCAAAAACCACATGGTGCTGAACTTACTGCAGTAAGTTATCTAATGCAGAAACAGATGCAAGACTTACTGGGTGCAAGGTGTCTACTACAGAATCAGTCAAGGCTTGCATCTGCCTTTGGATTAGATGACTTTTGAAGTAAGTTCAGTACAGCATGGTGTTTGTGCACGTGCCGCCCCCCCCCCCCCCCCCTTTTTTTTTCGATGATGATACTTCGCCAGACCCCTCCAGGTCTGGTCGGTGTATAGCACTCACACTTGCACTCACACCAATGTGGTTTTCTTTTTACCGTAGATTGCTTTGTAAATTAAATACACTAGTTTCTTAATTTTTTTATTATTTGTGTCATTTTTTCACTGTAAGTAAGCACACATTATGTAATTACTTCATATTTTATATGGAGCACAAGCTCATGGTAATTTTATATGTATGGCCAGGTGGCATGCCTAAGTGTTACATTGGGCACTTCTTACTGGTGCACTGTTGTTCAACAATGGCAACCACAGTATGTGATCATTCAGCATGCCACCCAGTGGCGATATAGGTAACTTCGTAACAGGTCTGTGACCTCTGTTAACACTCTATCAGCAGTGTAGAGCTGTGCAGCAATTCTGTGATAATCATATTCACAACCAGCTTGCATGGGCGATTCGAGGATTTTAACTGTGCTCATTTTATCAACTGTGGGCATTTTACTAATTGAATTTTACCAAGACATGTATACATAGGACGTGACTTTAATGCTTTGACTTCATATAATGCAACAAGGCAGTTTATAGCAATTTCCATAAGGTATCTGGAAATTTGTAAATTTTATGTGATCTGTCATGTTAGTTGGTCTCCCTGTACACAACCCCCCTCCCCAATTAAAACTTCCATTTTCCCCTTAGATCAGAAAATGTGTTCATTTTCAACTAAAGCTACTGTACTTGAAATTTAGGTAAGTTGTTCATCAGAAAAAATAAACAGTAAGGAAATATGAAAAATAATTAAAAATGCTACTGGAAGAGCAAGGAGTGGAAAGTCATTCTATATCAGCACTCAAAATAGGCACAAAGGTTAGTAGTATAATGAGCGAAGAATTATAATGACTAGGGGACCAAAGATTCAGTGAACTTTTCTTTTGCATGACAATGGTGCAATTGAGAGGCTTGTAGTGATTAAGGTATAGAACCCACATTTGGGAGAAGATAGGTTTGACCATCCAGAGCTAGGTTTTTCCGATTTTCCTAAAAAGCTGCCAGGATGATTCCGTGGCAATGAATGTGACATGATTCTTTGCTTATCCTTATCCAAACCAAGCCCAAACTCTGTTTCTAACAGCCTCATTTTTGTAGGTCTGATAATTTCTAATCTTGTTTCCTTTGCCTCAGTGGATTAGTTTCCTTTTGGAATTTTGTACAGATATGCTGCAGATTTATCACTGTCTGCCTTGGAAGTCTGATTATTACTCCATCACACTGGACTGTGTGTACAAATTTCTTTGTGGAGGATCTTCTTGTCAGTGACCCAGCAGTTTGTGGATTGACAAAAGGTTACCTTTTCTTCCACATTCTGCCTCATCTTGGTCCAAAATGATGAGATTTATACCTTTTAGAGAATGTCAGAATTGTAATGGATCAGTTTTTACTTTTTTTTCGGGGTATACATTGTAATAAACATGTGCAAGAAGCTAAAATTGAGCAAGAGTTTAACCCAAATTTTTGTCAAATTGAAGCTTTTGAGTCAGTCTGTTTGACATGCTCATGCACAATTGAGGGGCTCAGAGCAATAGTGGACCAAGTCCAAATAATTTAAAATCCTAGTTATATCACAGTTGGGTTCAAAATAACAACAATTCTTCAAAGCAATGCTGAAACAAGTTCATAGGTCAGTATCCAGTCAGCAGGGTGCAGTATTTACTTGATACTCTGACATAGCACCTTCCACTAGAGCTATTATGAACCATTTAAAGTTGCAAAGCACATTACGGAAAATCTGGAGAGAGAGCTTAACACAGTGGTATTTTACAATACTGGGATATTAAAATATCAATTAATATGTCTGCTTTTATATGGGTAGTGTGAAATAATGGAAGAAGAGCCTGATTAAATTCCAGATATTGATAAGTAAAGATTTTCAGAAAAAAATCATAAGTTCCATTTTGATAAAAATTATTCACAGTAACATAGATTTTAGATTAAGGTTTTAGTTATGCACTGCTCTGTAAAACTTAAGCGTGAGATAGATAAATTAACATAACATATTAACTACTTGGTGGAAATTAATGAAAATGCTGGAGAATGTTGCCAGAGGTATTATCCCAGTTACACATAGAAATATGTAGATCACATGGCATGAGACCAGCATTATTATAGCACCAAATAGGGATGCCCAGCATCACGAGGCAGTTGAAAGAATGGAAAAAGGCGTGTGTGTCAATCAGCGAGCAGTTAATGCTGCACTGTGGTGGTGGTCTACATTGCAGCCTGGGCAGGAAGCAACAATTAGATGACTTCACACAGGGAAGAATCATCAGAAGACGGGAAGGAGGATGAGATGTGACAAGCATAGCCCAAGAATATGCATGGGGAATGTTCTGAACCATGGGCACTGATATCTGATGGAGAGGAAGTGGTCAACTATAGCAGCAGATGACTGCTACATTGTGTAACAGGTAAGAAGTGACTTCCATCAAACAGTGGATTCAGTTGCAACATTTAATAGGATTGCAAGGCACGCAGTCTCAAACATCACAGTGGTGTGGCAACTGCATGGGAGTGGTCTCGTTGGCCAACGACCAGTGTGTTGTATTTTGTTGACAGCCACACATCGACAGCACCATTTGAAGTGGTGCCAAGAGCATAGGTACTGGAGCAGCGAGGGGTGGAGTTGCATGCTGTTTCCAATTAAGCAAATTCAGTTGGTGTAGTGATTCCGGATGTACCCTTGTATAGCGAGAGGTGAGAACTTGTAACACTCCCAGAATATAGTTGAACACAATTATAGGGTGCATGAAAAAGACTCATCGGATTTTAAAAAATCATTACTATTATGTTATTTGAGATATGTGCATGAACAATGCACTATTGGAATGAGCAAACTCTCGAGTTTTACGTGGTTCCTGCTAGGTAGCAGCAGTGTGCATCCACTTCAGTTCTAGTAAAAATGGTGTTGGGACAACACAAAGCGTTTTGTGCTCTACGTTTTGTGCAGTACAGGTTCTTTCATACTAGGTATGGTGTGGATCCTCTTACAGCACAGACCCTTAGACGATGGCATGAACAATTCCAAGAAACTGTTCGTTTGTGTAAAGGAAAATTGCTGGGCTGTCCCAGAGTGTCTGACACAGATGTCAAATGCATCTGCATAGTTTCATTAGGAGTCCGCAGACATCCATTTGCCGTGCAGCTCGACAGCTCAGTATGCCCCAATGACCGTCGGGCGTGTGTTGCATCAACATTTACACACTAAACCACCCAAAATTCAGCTACTGCATGCTCTTCTTGAAAGTGGCAAGCAACAACGTTGACATTCTGTGATTTCATTCTTGGCAAGATGGTGGATGACAGTCCTCTTCAGTGCTTAGTGTTTATGGACGAGGCAACATTCCATTTAAATGGCAAGGTGAACTGTCATAATGTGAGAATATGGGGCACAGAACAATCATATGAAGTTGTACAACATGAGAGGGAATCTACAAAATTTCATGTGTTTTGTGCATTTTCACAGTAAAACCCGTATGGTCCATTTTTCTTTGCCAAGAACACTGTTAAGCAAGTATATATCTCGATATGCTTGAGAACAGGATAGGACACCGCCACACTGGCATCTGGGACTGTGGGAATTTTTAAATCTGAGAATTATTGAATGATGGATCAGTTGCACTGGACGAAATCATTCAGCCTTACATTACATGCTTCCAAGGTCACAGGACCTGACTGTATGTGATTATTTCTTGTGGGGTTTATACATCTACATTTATACTCCACAAGCCACCCAACGGTGTGTGGCGGAGGGCACTTTACATGCCATTGTCATTACCTCCCTTTCCTGTTCCAGTCGCATATGGTTCGCGGGAAGAACGACTGCCGGAAAGCCACCGTGTGCGCTCGGAATCTCTCTAATTTTACATTCATGATCTGCCCGGGAGGTATAAGTTCTCTGTTTATGTTTCTTCACTACCAACAACAAGGAATGAACTAAAACATTGCATAACAGCATCTGTGGAAGCAGTAATGTGCTTTGCAACTTTAAATGGTTCACAATAGCTCACTGCAGTGTGGGAACAATTTGAATACAGCATCAACATATGCCATGCATCTCAAGGGAGCCATATTGAACACCTGTGAAAAGGTATGGAAAAAAAAAAACACTTTTTGAATTTCACAATCATCAAAAGTCAGTGTATATGTTTATTAATTTCAGAAATGTAGATGTGTCAAATTGAATGATTCTTTTTCATACACCCTGTATTTCCTTGGCCCATGTGTTATGGCATGGGTGTGCTTATCTCCAAATATTTGAACACCAGTCAACATTATTATGATACTGTATTCCTTCCCCATTTGCATCTTTTCAGAGGTGCATTCAATCCTGACTTCATTTTTCTGTTGGTTATTGTTCAGTGCTATATTGAGTAGAATGTGTCACACAGTTCGTGAATTTCAAGATGGCAGAGTTAGAGGAGCATTGCATGTGCATTAAATTTTGCTTGAAACTCATGAAAACCTGTACAGAGACACATTAAATGACAGAGGAAACCTGCGGTGATGAGTGCTTATGCTGTACTCGGTGTTACGTATGGTTTACACGATTTAAAAATGGCTGGACGGAAGTTAAAGATGACTCTCATTGAGGATGCTCTTAAATATCTATCACAGTCTAGAATAACAATGAAATTTGTGCCACAGAGGCACACTGTTAATTGATGGTACTAACAGGACGTGTCAAGAAAATGTGAGAAGAAAATGGCCTGAAATGTGGTGAGACAATTCATGGCTCTTGCATCATGATAACTCACCCACTCATCTCTGTTGGTGCATGACAATAGCACAAAAAACGAAATCACTGTGCCGCCTTATCCTCCATACTCACCATACCTGGCCCTTGCGGACTTTTATTTTATTTCCAAAGTTGAAAACTCATTGAAAGGACAAAGATTTTCAATGACAGATGAGATAAAAGAACATTCGCAGACGGTGCTTTGCATGATCCAACAAGAGGTGTACCAAGACTGCTTCTGGAAGTGGAAATGGTGTTGGGAACAGTGTATCAATTGTTGAGGAGAGTATTTATAAGGAAACCATGCACAATAAGAAAAGAAAAGTGTGGAAAAATATTGTGGACAAAGTTCTGGAAATTTTTTGAACAGACCTTTTATTTCTTTCAGTTACTTTCTATAGTATAGTGTAGCAGTTCTTTCTGTATATGGCCCGTTTCATCAAGCTATGTTACTTGGCAGTAACACTTAATGTTAAAGTTGCTTTAGTCCTTGTGTTGTGCATACCAGTGTATATTGTAATACACAATTAATTTAGTACTATGTCATTTAATTATGTAACTACAGATACAGCAGAGATACTCCACTTCCCCAGCCAGACTTACTACAGAGGGATAACACTTGATTGTAAAAGCAGAAGAAGAAAGATTAGAAAGAATTAAGAGAGCTGAAAAAGAAAGTTGAGCAAAAAATAACAGTCATTAATGGTCAGCGATATGAAAGTAAAAAGGCATTCATATTTCTGCGAAAATATTTGATATCGAGTTTAACTGCAACTGTCCACAAAAGTGTGAAGAAAGGTTAGCATGAGCAATTGTAAGAGATGCTACACTTCATTTTGGAATCTAGGGATTTTTCTAAGCAAAGTGTGTACTTTCAGAGTCACATGCAAGTGCAAGCTGCTAAATACTAGAGATCACATCCACAGGATAAACACACACACTTATGTCAAGTACTTGCACGTGTATTACTAGAATTTCTAGTGAAAGTACAGGGGTTTGCAAAAATGTCTTTGTGATTACATTCCACGTAAGTTGGTGAAGGCTGTACAGAGATGCATTTAGCAAGGGTAGAGCAAGCTAGAGTCTCAATACGATATGATAAAGAAAACATGTGCAATGAAATGTATGAAGTTCACGTCCACTTTGCACCCTCACAGAAGATTATTTACTTTTGGATTAATGAATGTAGACACGGTTGGACACGCACCAAAGACAAAGTGCGGTTGGCCATCCAATTGAGGTCACCACAAAGGAAAGCGATGACAAAAACCTTAACTGGACCCTAGTATGCTTCATTGTTCGATCATTTGAAACTTGCATTGGTTGAAAAAAGACTCCAGGTTGGCATGCAAAAAAGTGCTCTTTCATCAGGATAACGCACCATTGCACACGTCAGTGATAACAATGGTGAAAGTGCATGAATTGGGCTTTGAATTGATTCCTCATCTATCCTATATGATTTGATGTACAAAGAAGCAATGGATTTGACATTTAGGGGAAAAAGACACAACAGCTGACTAACGGAAGTAGAGGCAGCAGACGGTAAAATGGTGAGTGAACCCCAAGAAATAATGAGAAGATGGGAAGAATATACAGAATGGCTATACGCTGCAGACAGCCGACCAAGTGAAGAAGAGCTTGGGATAGAAGAAGAAAATAAAGTTGCAGATGATGACAAAAGAAATGTAATACTAACTAGTGAGATTGAAGATCTATGAAAGAGATGAAAAATGGAAAGGCAATGGGAGTGATGAGATTCCTGTGGAACTGTTAAAGTCATTGGAGAAAGAATGGAAAAGGGAGTGGATTGAATTGTGTAATCAAATATACATGACAGGAAAATGGCCAAAGGACTTTACAGAAAGTGTCTTAATACCTATAGAAAAGAAAAAGAACAGCAAAAGTGTGAGGAACATAGAACAGTGAGCCTGATACCACAGGCAGCCAAAGTCTTGCTCAGGACGCTCAACAGAAGGCTATAGGGAAAGCTGAATTGCGTAATAGGAGATGAACAATTTAGTTTCAGCAAGAAGTGGGAACTAGAGATGCCAATGGGCTACTGAGAGTGATAGGGGAGAGGTACATGGAGAAGAAAAGGAAGGTGTATGTTGTGTTCATTGATCTTGAGAAGGCTTTTGACTGTGTCAGATGGGACAAACTGATGGAAATCCTAAGGAAACTTGGAGTTGACTGGAGGGATAAACAGCTAATTAAAAATTTAAATTTGGACTAGAGAGCAAGAGTAAGAATAGGAGGTGTGATAAGTGAAGAAATTGAACTGGGAAGAGGTGTAACACAAGGTTGTTGTTGATCACCAACACTGTTCAATATCTATCTGGAGGAAATTATTAATGAAAGTTTTGATGGAAGGAGAGGAGTTTGTATAGGCGATCGGAGAGTGGAGTGTATAAGATTTGCAGATGCCATGGTTGTGATGGCAGAAAGTGCAAGAGAGATGGAACAAATGTTAGATGATCTAAACATAAATTAGAAGAATATGGAATGAAGATTAACAAGAAGCATGGTAACTGGAGGAAAGCATAGAAAATGCCGCATGAAAATAGGGGGAGAGGAAATAGAGCAAGTAAATAACTTCAGTTACTTGGGAAGTGCAATAATGGATTATATGTATTGCTCAACAGAAATTAGGAAAAGAATTGCAAAGGCAAAAGAAGGATTTAAGAGGAAACAGAAATTGCTTTGCAGACCACTAAACAAAGATCTGAGGAAAGACTTGCCAAATGTTACATCTGGAGTGTTGCACTGTATGATGCGGAGACCTGGATGTTGAGGAATGAAATTGAAAGAAGATTAGAGGCACTAGAAATGTGGATATGGAGAAGAATGGAAAAAGTGAAATGGGAAGACCAAGTAAGGAAAGAAAAAGTATTAAAAAGTGCTGGAGAAGAAAGAAAGTCATCAGAAAGGGAAAACGGAACTGGATTGGACATTGTTTGAGGAGGGACTGTTTATTGAAGGAAGGAATGATGGAGAGAAAAAGGGGAAGAGGAAAAACAAGATATCAAATGCTGGACAATATCAAAGGAGACAAATATCCAGAAATGAAAAGACTGGCTATGGACAGACAAATGTGGAAGAGGCTTAACCCATGACAAGACCTGCCGTAAGGCAGAATACCAGAAATTTTCATCAAATGAGGACATGATAGTTGCAGTCAAGGAGTATTTTGCAGAGTTTGACAGAGTATATTTTTCCGATGGGATGAAAAAGCTGGAGGGTCATTGGACCAAGCATATATCCCACAAAGGAGACAGTTGATAAGTAAGGTGAGTTGTTTACAAAACAAACATTTTTTTCTTGTTTGTGTATCAGACTTATCAAACTGCTCTCATACATTTACATCATACAATAAAATAAATATGTATGTATATAATCCTTCAATCAACACAAGGCCTTTATGTATGTCTGGGATGAAACAGGAGGTGGTAGAGGATCTTGAGAAATAGCCAGCTGTATCAGAACATGTTTAAAAATGTATGCATCAAACCCCATCTCAGTGACTGCACTGAGTGTCAACTTTTTGTGATTAGCATCTACATTACGCAGTGTATAAGCATATAGATGTGGCTATCCTATTGGAAATGCACGGTTGTGCTCAGGAAAGAAATCTCGACTCTGGACTGATTTTTCTGACCGTCTTGATGGGCCACATAAAAACCTGTAGCAGACCATTATTTGCCCACCCCTGGCTGTGAGGATTGGTTCAACATTGTAAATCTTCAAAATTCAAAACACCAAAATTTGAAGTTAATGTAATGAAAAGAGAAAATTTCATAAGTACAACATCATTACAAACAGAAAAAAAACTACTGATGGCTTTGAGATAAATTTGTTAAACATTTAATGGATGAGATATGAAAGAGGCATCCTTTTTACAATGAGGTTTAAAGTGACAATAAGTGATCAGGTGGAATTCAATAAGGTTCTATCAAGACCATGAACATGGTGATTCAGTAAGTGGGTTTGAAATGGTGTTTGTGTGAATATGATGATGCAATGCTAAGTGAACTCGTTTGTAGGCTTCCAGTTCAGATAATTAATTAGGAAGAAAAAATAATTTTAATGGACCTATTAAAATATGGAAAGAAACAGAGATGCGGGTTTAATTATATTTGAAGTCAGAAGTGAAAATTTTTCTTAGTTCTACTGAATTTGAAAAATAAGGTGTAAAAAGACTTTTATGTTAATGGAAATGGCTGTGTATGTTGTATACTAGCTTGTATTTCTTATTTTTCACTGCAAAAAAAATTAATATTTAATTTTTCATCTGCAATAAAATATATTTATTAACACTGGTAATTTTCTGTCTGCAAAAGGCAGGCATCCGGGTTAGCTCGGTCTGATACAGTTTTAACTAATAAACCTTTAAGATTCGGGTGGACTACAGCATGGATTTTGGAGTATCATTTTGGATAAAAAATAAGTTCTATGCTACACAAGAAAGATAGTGAGTAGGAACTGTCATCTCAAAGAAGTTGTAGAGGCTGAAGTATCATTCCTCTTCCATAATATGTAGTTGACAACATTTAGCCTAAAATATCAAATCTTCTGCAATGAAAAAAAATTGTTTTCTGTTCTGCCATTTCATGACATAACCTTACTCTGTAGGACAAGGGTTATGTGCTGCCCAGTCATGAAAATTTATGTTTTTCTAAATTGCTTAAGGCAAATCCTGGGATGGTTCTCAAAATGACTTGGCGAATTTCTGAGACCATTGTGTGTTTCTGCTCAGTCGGTAATGACCTCATCTTCAGTGGGACTTAATAAACTTGAATCTTCCTTTCTTTAAGAAATTGTACCTATGGAGCACTTAACATGTCATTTCACAAATACAAACTGAAGCAACTGTACAGTCAGTATCCCAGGAGCACAATCAGCATCTCCTGGTGATAATGGAATGGCACAGTATGTAGAAGTCCTTAATTTGTCTCATAATAGTACTATCTGGTGATATTGATTTTGTGGCAAATTTGGGAATGAATTAGTCTGAAGCTTTAATTACTTACATATAGTATTTATATTCATATGGTCTGTTAATTTCATTCTCTTCTGATTATTCCATAATGAAGCTGCTGTTCTCAAAATGATGAATATAAAACAGAAGGACTGTCATGTTTAAATTTCTGTATGACCTGCCCTCTTCCCCAATAGTCATCAGAACAGAAAGTGACTTGGTGTATATTCCACTGAAAATCCATATGTGACATAATTAGTTAATGGTGAAAGACTGCCTGAATGATAATGCGAAACACTGTGTGTTATGTTTATCTATAAATGCACCTCATATTGTTCCTATCTATATTATTATAATATTATTTCAAAAGGAAAAGAAGTGCAGATATCTGAACAGATGACATCATGGTAGGTAAGTAATTGCTGTGCCAGCTCTCCAGTTGTAAGTAATAAAATGCCAAATATGACTGCTTAACTTGATTTATTCAAAAACTAAGGCCTAGTGACAAACATCCTATATGGAAACATTTAGAGAGATTAAACTGCTTAACTTCCCAGTAAGGTCACTTTGCCCAAAGAAGAGGCTGGGTGTCCCAGAGAACACTGTACAATGACGGATAAAACCATATTGTTATACTTGTAAAATCCAATACAGATGTGGGACATGGACATCGGTCTATAACAACATCAGTCCAGGATGATGAAACACTAAACACATCAAGATAATTTTTTTTAATGGAGGGCAGTTGAAACATAATATTGTTTTTCCCAGATCTGTTGACACATTTCAGTGTCAGTTTCAGGAGACTGAAAAGCTTCATGAATGATAATCGAGTCCATTAATTAGCTTTTGCTGAGGAAAATGTATGTTGTAACTTGTGGAATGTAATATTTTCCAATGAGTGAGTATTTTTCACAGTGAATGATGGTCCAACACAAGTGTATAGGCTGCATGGTGTCCGTTTTGACCCCAAATATACCTGCGAGTCATATCGCAGTGGCTGGATGTGTTCCCATGCACTTGGGATGCTTCATAGGGCAAACAGCTGACTTGATGCTGCATAATATAAATCTACTCATATTATGTGTAATGTTATGAGCCTACCAGGTACTGGAGAGATTAATGTTTCCAGCAGGATCAGTATCCAATACTAATGTTAGCTATGATGCAATAGTGGGTTACTGAACAGAATGAGATACCTCAACTGGCCTCCTCTTGCAACATACGAGGGCTATCCACAAAGTACATTATGTTTTGGAATTAAAAATAAATAAAGTATTGGAAATTTTTTTATTATATACAGATGAAAGCCACACTTAAATACTACTTTTCTACATAGTTGTCATTTAAATTAAGGCACTTATCATAGCGATGGACGAGCTTGAAAATTCCTTCGTCGTAAAATTCGGCCGCCTGCGCCTTCAACCACGTGGTTACCTCATCTTGAAGCTGTGCATCGTCATCAAAACGCTGCATAGCCAACCACTTCTTCATTGCTGGGAATAAGTGGAAGTCGCTCGGTGCCAGGTCGAGATTGTATGGCGGATGAGGAAACAACTCCCACCTAAAAGATTCGAGAATTTCACGAGTGGCATTTGCCGTGTGGGCCCGGGCGTTGTCTTGAATCAGCAAGATCTTTGAGCCCAACTTTCCCCTGCGCTTGTTTTGTATTGCTCGTCTGAGGTTGTGCAGAGTTTGGCAATACCTTTGAGGATTTATTGTAGTGGCTCTTTCCAGGAAATCCACAAAAATCACACCTTTTCTGTCCCAAAAGACAGTTGTCATCACCTTCCTTGCTGACATTGTCTGCATGCATTTCTTGGGTTTTTGGGGGGAATTTGTGTGCCCCCACTGCATTGACTGCAATTTTGTCTCGCAGTTCACATGCTTAACCCATGTTTAGTCACCAGTAACGATGCAATCGAGTAATGAGTCGCCATCTTTCTCGTAAGCATCCAAAAACGTTAACGCTGCAGCCATTCGCTGATTTTTGTGAATCTCTGTCAAGATTTTTGGTATCCATCTTGCACAAAACTTGTGGTAACCAAGCTTTTTGGTAACGATTTCGTGCAACAAACTTTGTGAAATTTGTGGAAAACTCATAGAGAGTTCTGTTATTGTGAAATTACGGTTTTCACGGACCGCGGCATCGACTTTTTCGACAAGTTCGGCAGTCACTATGCTGGGTCTTCCACTTCGCTCTTCGTCGTGAACGTTAGTCCGGCCATTTTTAAGTTTTATGACCCATTGACGCACTCCACCTTCAGTGATTATGTTGTCCCCATACACTTCACAAAGCTGCTGATAGATTTCTATCGGTGTACAGTTTTTTGCAGTCAGAAACCTTATTACAGCACGCACTTCACACTTCGCGGCATTTTCAATTAACGCTGACATTTCAAACTGTCACAGTAACTCAACGGAGTACAGCACGAACCTCTCACTAGCACAGCAGGATGCCAACTGAGTGGCGGAATGCCATGACACCAAGATGGCCGCGCTAGCCCCGCCCCTAACGGACACAAACGAAAATGTAATGTACTTTGTGGATAGCCCTCGTATCTCAGTCCCATTGAAAATGTGTGGGCGGAGGCAAAACAAACCATGGGAGAAAAGTTGCCTAATCTTGTGCCAAGAACCTGCAATGATCTATGTAACATTACCGTAGCTGCCTGGGAAGAGGTGGCAGGAAATGTGTGATTTCTTACTCGCTTCGTAGATTCCCATCCTCGCAAATTACAAAATGGCTCTAAGCACTATGGGACTTAACTTCTGAGATCATCAGTCCCCTAGAGCCTAGAACTACTTAAACCTAACTAACCTAAGGACATCACACACACCCATGCCCGAGGCAGGATTCGAACCTGCGACCATAGCGGTCACGCTGTTCCAGACTGAAGCACCTAGAACCACTGGGCCACACCGGCTGGCTGCAAATTACAGGTTTACTCTGAAGTGCAAGGGCTTTGGATGGATTCTTCTTCTTCTTCTTCTTCTTCTTCTTCTTTCAGTTGTGCTTTGTCCCGCAGTTTTCACAGAACCGGTATTGTTACAATCAAACAATGCATGGTTAATTGAAACAGGTGGCCGGATGCCCTTCCTATCACCACCTCATAACCCCCCCCCCCCCCCCTCCAGGATGGAATCAGTGTACCCCAGCTGTCTGCGTCTAATGTAAACTATGAAATAGTGCGAACGTGTTTCAAATGTCTGCAAGTCATGCAACTGAGGCGGGATGTGGGGACAGCCTGGTATTCACCTAGTGGGATGTGGAAAACCGCCTAAAAACCACATCCAGGCTGGCCAGCTCACCTCAGTAATCTGCCGGGCGGATTCGATCTGGGGCCAACGCGCCTACCCAAGTCCAGGAAGCAGCGCATTTAGCGCTCTCGGCTAACCTGGTGGGGTATCAAGTATTAAAGAAATCACATGCTTTGCCCTTTTGGGGTTGGAAAAAATCTTAATCTGTGTGTTCTGTCAATTTCTTGTGTTCTATTAATTAAACAATTTAATCCAGTATAGCAAAAAATAATTGTGAAAAGTGGAATTCCATCTGAATCCTGCTGCCAGAAAGTGTCTCATCAGTCTTAAATATGCCACTGAACTATAAAGTTACAATATAAATGTTACAGTATCCATGGATTTATTTGTTTCACCCGTGACCCCATCTCGTGGCATCAAGTACTTTTTCAACCTCTGAAATTACAGGAATGACACAGAGCAGATTTTCTTGTTCTAGAGTGTATTTGCTTTTTTGCTGAGTTTCAATAAAGTGTAGCTCCCTCACTTACAACGATCCTTTACTTTTAAGAGTAGTACTGTATGTTGTAAAGTGACTGGCCCATGCATAACATGCCATGCAATTCAAATTTCAGCCACTGCCGCTCTTTGTGCTGTCTTGGGATCTTGATTGCAGCAAATAATCCAAAGCTGGACATCAACAATTCTAGTTATCTTCTATCAGTATTATCTGACAAAAAATCTGCATAAGCCTGCATAATCTCCATCTTTAGGTGACTTGGGTAGCTTCAGATATTTTCTGTCACATGGTGGCCAGTAGACTGTCAGTAATACTGACTTAAGAATTCCGTTGCCAATAATAACTGCACAGTATTCAAAGAGCTGTTAAATGGAGGATTTCACATCATGGGGCGTAAAATAGAGTGTGGTGTACTACGAGACAGTTGACTATGTTAAGGCAATTGCTGTATGTCAAAAGATGGATTACAATGTGAAATAGTAACGATTTTCTAGTGTACAAGGAAATAAAAAGCCCACCAGAAAGTGAGAAATTCCAGGAATACTTAGTAGTCACGAGAAACTGGACAGAGAAAAATGGGTTGCTGGCGAAAGCAAAGAAGAATCATCTAGTATAAATAGCAGTAGTGTAAAATGCTACGTAGGACTGGGGCAAAATCACAGCTGGACAACAATGCCAGTACCTGGATGGGGCAATGAGTGCTAGAAAATTACTCCAGGGACTGCACATGTGTAATAAACACAGCAGGTAAGACTATATGTGATGAAGGTACATAGAGTGAGAGCGGGGAACAAAGGAATAATGCTTCTTGTCACTTGTAAGACACCAGTAGCAGCATGGTGCAGGTATATGGGATTATTTGCATTGATACCTGATGTAACACGACATTTTACTTGGACAGTTAATGTCACCGAAATAATAGCAAAACTACAAAAAGGAAAATCACCAGATTTGGGGATGATGTATGACGGTCGTAAATAGGATTCGTAAAGAAGACCACCATTACAAAATGATATTATTTGTGGAAATAATGTAATCATGATGTGCTGCGTGAAATTTTCATGTTCTGTTTTCTTATAGTTTGGTAATGACGCTTACTTTGGTCATCTAGAAAACATAGCTACGCTTCTAAGGCTTTTGACGGTTGTTTCTCGTTCTTTTATCAGTAACAGTTGGGAACATTCGTATTTTACTCTTTGATGTGTTATATGTATGGTACGGTACTTTGTTTTCTCCTTGATCTTCATTATGTACGTCCCTGAATAAATAGTCTATGCGTGTTCATGGCGTATTACGTATTTGATTAAAAGGTCAACTTTATAATCTCACAGAGGACTAATTAGAGTTAATATCTAATAGGTTATGGGCCCAGGAGAGATTAGTGAACTTTCCATACCAAAGAAATAAACTGATAAATCAAGATTACATAATTTTCGTGTGTGTTCAACGTGTTGCTGTTGTTTTTTTTTTTTCAGAGAATCTTTCAAGATTTATTTGTGTAACTATCTGAACGTATTCAAGATGGGCGGACAATCACCGTTTAATTTTGAAAAGTTGGCCGGTTGACAAACTACAATGACATGATTGATTTATTGATCCATTTCATCTACAGCTGCACAATGTGCAAGAGATATTTGGATTTTTTTTGTTAATATTAACAGTTTTACATATAATACACCTTTGTACATAATAACACACATTAATATATCAATGAATGATGAATACTTAAATAAATGTTGTTACGCTATATACAGAGAGATAAAATACAAATGTTCTTCTGAATGAGACTACATTGGGTAAACACACAAAAATTTAGTTTTGTAGGTATTCATTTACTGTGTAAAAGCAGTGATCAACCAAGTACGACTTCAGTTTAGATTTGAAGTGATCAATGTTTTGTATGTGTTTAATGGTATCTGGTAAGGCATTGCATAGTTTGGTATTAGGATGGATAAGGCTGTTTTGAAATAACTTTGTGTTGGCGCTTTGAACATGTACATCCAATTTTTGTCTCGTATCATAGCTGTGTATTGTGTGATTTTGAGTGATGAGTGGTCTTTTTGTATGTAAGTTTTGCTTCAAATACGTTATATTTTCAAGTATATATATGCAAGGAAGTGATAGGATCATCCTTTTTTGAAACAATGGTCTACATGATTTGCGATTATCTACCCCTTCCATTATTCTTATAATTTTTTTTAAATTTTGAATGTTTTGATGGCATCTTCAGAATTTCCCTAGAACATAATCCCATACCGGAGGTGAGAGTGTACAACTGCATATGACGAATGCAGTGAAAACTGAAAACGAAACTGTGTTAATGGCTCTATAACTGCATCTTCGCATCATAGTGATGGCTAGTATGTGGATTCCGGGTGTTCACGACACATGACGAATCGAAGAGACTCATTCAACAATTTCCAATCGACCACAGCTGCTGAAGTGACAGTAGTAGATAATAGCAATCTTCAAGCTATTGTAGAAGGCGATGTTCATCTTCGAGTTACTTGTGACGACAAGAATAAACAGATAGCTGCTAATGATGTTGCGTATGTTCCAAGCCTTGCTTACAACCTACTGCCGGTTAGTCAGATGACAGGACGTGGATTGTGTGTATTGACAATGTGCAGTGCGGTGTATACAATAAAAGTGATGTAATTGTTTCTGGAACACCAGTAGCAACTGCAACTCAAATAAATGGCATGTATCGATTAGACGAAGTGCATCATTACGCAAATGTTGTAGAAATTGACAGTTATGAATTGTGGCATCGAAGATTGGGACATTTGAATCGTGTAAGCATGCATTTATTAAAAGAAAAAATGGCTGATGGACTGAACTGGACGAACGTCAATTTAGATCCGTGTATTCCCTGCATAAAAGGTAAACAGTCTCGACAACCTTTTCCTAAAACATCAAGTAGAAGAGCCAAAGATCTACTTGACACTGTGCATTCTCATGTTTGTGGATCAATGAGCATGGCTTCGTCGGGAGGATCACGATATCTTCTCACTTTTACTGATGATCTGTCAAGAAAATCTTTTGGTTATATACTAAAATCAACAACAGAAGTCTGTGACACATTCATCGAATTCAAAGCAAAATGAAACTGGTCGAAAAATCAAAATACTTCGAACAGACAATGGAAAAGAGTGCGTCAATCGGTGCATGAAATTCTTTTTAAAGACTAATGGAATTCAACATGAAACAACAACTCCTTACACGCCAGAACAGAATGGTGTTGCAGAACGCTTAAATCGGACAATCATTGAAAAAGCAAGATCAGTGTTAACAGATGCAGCTCTAAGCAGACAATTTTGGGCTGAAGTTGTAGACACAGCAATTTGTTTGAAGAATCGACCTCCAACAAAAGCTGTTAAGAATGTCACTCCTGAGGAATTATGGAGTGGTCGTCGGATAAATCTGAGTCATTCACTAATCTTTGGATGTCGAGCATTTGTACATATACCAAAAGAAAAAAGGACGAAATTAGAAGACAAATATATGGAACTTATCTTTGTTGGATATTGTGAAGATTCTAAAGCATCTCGTCTGATTGATCCAAATTCACCAAAGACAATTGTGAAAGCCCGTGTTGTGCAATCCATCGAAAACTCAAAGTGCACTTGTGGAAACAGTATTTCAAACTAACCCAATTGACGATAATCGTATAGGCAGTCGTCAACTAGTACCAGCATCTAACATCGTTGAAGAGGCAACTGAACTGACACAACCTGCTGAAGTTGACAGAAATGCAGTTTATCTTGAATTAGCAGAAAGTGACACTGAAAAAACAGTAAATAGCAACGTACATAGTCACACGGAAGTTGCGCAGCCAGAAATGCAACCAGAAATTAGAAAATCATCACGTGAAAGAAAACCAAATACTAAATATTTTAATGATGATTTTGCTTGTATTTCTGAACCAAATTCGTACGAAGAAGCAATGAATTGTGATGACTGCGAAAAATGGAAGGAAGCCTTAGATAATGAATTTAAATATTTACTTGAAAATGAAACATGGATTTTGGCTGATTTACCACCAGGCAGGAAAGTAATTAATTCGAAATGGGTGTTCAAGGTGAAAGAAACGTCAAATGGTGAAATTGAACGTTATAAGGCTCGTTTTGTAGCGAAAGGTTATTCCCAAATACCAGGAATAGACTTTGATGAAACGTTCTCGCCTGCTCTTCATCATTCTTCACTTCGCATCCTGTTAGCTTTATCAGCTGAATTTGATCTTGACATTGAACATATGGATGTTCAAACTGCATTCCTATATGGTGATCTCGATGAAGAAGTTTACATTCGTCAACCTGAAGGTTACGTGAAGAAGGGGGAGGAGATGAAGGTTTGCAGGTTGAAGAAGGCAATTTATGGTCTAAAACAGGCGTCACGTGTTTGGAATATGAAATTAGATCTGACATTACATAAAATGAACCTAAAGAAGTCAGAATATGATTATTGCATTTACTTCAGAATTGAGAAACAAAATATACTCATTATAGCTGTTTATGTAGACGACTTGATAATTTTCTCTAATAGAAATAATAGGTGGAAGAAAGAATTGAATAAAGGATTAATGAATCAGTTTAAGATGAGAGATCTTGGTGAACTTAGTTGGTGTCTTGGCATGAGAATAAAACGAAACGGGAAGCAAGGGACGATTAGTATTGATCAAAGCAAATATGCAGCAAACGTACTCAAGAAATTTGGTATGGAACATTGTAATGCGGTTGCATACCCATTTGAACCTCGTTCAAAGCTGCAGAAATGTGAAAATAAATTGACAGATGAGGAAAAACCTTGTGTTACATCGCATTCCCTATCAGCAAGCTGTAGGATCACTATTGTATTTAGCTTAAAGCACAAGACCGGACATTGCATATGCTGTGGGAGTTCTAAGCAGATTCAGTTCTAATTATCGGAAAATCCACTGGGAAGCGGTCAAACGAATTATGCGATACATTAAAGGCACAGTCAATGTAGGAGTAACTTTCCGAAAAAGTGGAACAACTGACATTGAAGGTTTCTGTGATGCTGATTATGCATCAGACCTCCATCAGCGACTATCAACGACCGGGTATATCTTCAAGTTAGCTGTGATAGCAGTTTCCTGGACTTCAAAACGACAACAAACCGTCACTCTATCAACTACAGAAGCTGAGTATATGGCTCTATCAGCAGCAACGCAAGAAACGGTATACCTTCAAGGATTGCTTCGTGAATTGTGTGTTACGCATAGTGAAAAACCAGTAAGTGTATGCTGTGATAATAGAGGTGCCATTGCACTGAGTCACAATGGTGTGCATCACGCTGCAACAAAACACATTGACGTGAGGCACCACTATATTCGTGATTTAATTATAACAGGAAAATTCAGTGTGAGACCTGTAAATATCGATAAGCAGCAAGCTGAATTTTTGACAAAGGCACTGCCTAAAGGTAAACATCAGTGGTGCTGTCAAGCTGTGGGACTTTCAGAGTTCACGAATTGACATCTCGAAAACTTGTGGGGGTGTTGGGAACATTCATATTTTACTCTTTGATGTGGTATATGTATAGTACTTTGTTTTCTCCTTGATCTTCGTTATGTACGTCTCTGAATAAATGGTCTCTAAAAATGTGTGTTCCTGGCAATATGGTGTATTGCGTATTTGATTAAAAGGTCAACTTTATAATCTCACAGAGGACTAATTAGAGCCAATATATAATAGTAGCTTCTATTTAGTGTAGATTTTAGCTGAGTATTTCGACAGAACATTGTAATTATTCCACGTACTCTTCTCTGTCCTCTTCATACTTTGGACTCCTCCAGACATGTTGCTTGCTGATACACACTTTCATTCACAGGGCCTATTACCGGCACCGGTAATTATTCTAATCGGATCCTTTCGCTTTCCCGCCGTTAGCTGCAGTGGAAATTGTAGTGACTTGGCAAGACAGCCAAGCCATTCGGAGGTAGCCGTAAGGCACGCGTTAAAGCTCACGCAAGACTGGCGTGAGGTCTGGAACAGGACAATGTCTTGAGAATTGCAAATAAAGTACGAAGATCTTGGAATACTTAACTTTAATCCATAATTGGTGTACATCGCTCTTGTTGATACATTAATAAGAATCTCAATATAAACTGGTAATGGCGCCTTGCTAGGTCGTAGCAAATGACGTAGCTGAAGGCTATGCTAACTATCGTCTCGGCAAATGAGAGCGTATTTGTCAGTGTAGCATCGCTAGCAAAGTCGGCTGTACAACTGGGGCGTGTGCTAGGACGTCTCTCTAGACCTGCCGTGTGGCGGCGCTCGGTCTGCAATCACTGACAGTGGCGACACGTGGGTCCGACGTATACTAATGGACCGCGGCCGATTTAAAGGCTACCACCTAGCAAGTGTGGTGTCCGGCGGTGACCCACAGAAATGCCATTAACTTCAGCCCTTCGGTCCTCGCAAGCTCGACACCTTATATTAGTGAGCACCTCAAAAATTAAGTACAAGAGGCAGCTGATACAATATCTAGAGTTTGTTATGCTCAACTAAAGTTTACTGCAGTAATGTTCTGGCCAATTGTCTAAATATTTTTAGTTAAGTACCGGTAAACGTCAATGTTTCTTTAAGGTTGAAAAAATTTTCAGGCGTTACTCCAACCTTTCACAGACTATAACGGTAATTCAGGTTTCACGCACAGTGTAACATCAGTTACACCAATAACTCGCTGAACAGTAAGGCTTACTAATCGCAGATAACATATCTTGGTCATATCAGCAGATCCTGTCTCTCTGGCAGTCGATGACTACAGTGGATATGCCAATGAAGTCGATCGCTACTCGCCAACACAGTACAGCACCGGTATCGGTACATGCGAATTTCAGTAATGTGTGAATAAAAAATTAACCACATATGTGGCACTTGTTACAGTTTACAAAAGTTTGTTTTGGTGAGCTATTTTGAAATGAGTTTTTTCAAAGCATTCAGCTACCCACTAAGTATGTCATTGGCACTATAGTAGGATTCATGAACGATCGCGCAAGTCGAGGAATGGACGGGGTTCGCATTGTTGCCGGCTCCAAGCGCCATCTGCGGTATGGGCACATGCATGCTTTGCACCTGAAGAAAGCGTTTATCCAGCATATTGTGTGTCAAGCTTGCTTATGTAGAATTTGGCGCCTACCACTGCTGACAACTCACATGAAACGGACAGTTTCGCGAGTTTGAAAATACTCAGATTTTAACTACGATGTTCAATCACAGATACATAATATACATTTATCAGTAAAAAAATAATCGAGCATCGTAAAAGCTCTTCAGGTTTGGAGTGTAGGCTACGGCGATACACTGCATCAGCAAAAATATAACAATGAATAAAAAAAATGCAGTTCATAAACCACCAAGACGTGACGCTGCTGCAGTCATTACTATTAAGTCAGTGGTTAAAGCGATTTTATAACGCACATTCCTCTCGACCTCATTTCGCTATAATTTTTTTCGTTGTTATATTTTCTCTGTTGTGTATGGGAAAAAACAATGTCTTTTCTGTATTAACGGTACTTCTAATATTTCGTTGGTTTACAGTTTTTTTATTGCAATATGTGGAGTCTGCAGCTAGTCCCAGTACTCGTTCTACTGATATTGCGAAAGATGTCAGGACTGTTGATAGCAAAATCCCTGGACTGAGTCGTACTGTACTGAATTTAATTGAGATTAGTGAACCTGTGAACCACCTTTAGAATTTCTTTCTCGAAAGACCATATACCGCAATGTGTTTGTAAATACTTGTAAATGCGTTGCGTGTGGAAAGAATATAATGTACTGGTATCGTACTTCGCCCATGCAATTGGAACTGATGGAAGACTTGGCCGCCCATCACTTAAATAAGTTGGCCGATACAAATTAAATCACGGCAAGTTAAAAAGTCTCAAAGAATATAAATGAAACAAACTTAAGTAAGTCAATGTGCAACAGAATCGAGATATTATGTTTGCGCCACGGACGAGTTTAGTAAAATGTTCAGTTTCACAATTTACATGCCTGCGCACAACTGTCTGGGGGCGCGGTGTATGAGATCGTCGATTGTCGGCGACTTCTCTTTGTTCTCAATAAAGAAATGTAGAAGGTATATGAATAGGAGAACGTCTAAGCTTGATTGCCGCTCATTTTTAATGCAGAACGAATATTGAATTTTAACTATGATTTAATTATAATATGTGGCAAAATTTGGAGGTCATCATCAATAATTGATGAATCCCAGTTTGCAAGAAGAAAGCATGTGATGTGGGATGGTGGTTATTAGACACATGAATACATTTGTTTCTGGGGCAGGGAGCGGGTGTGGGGGGGGGGGGGGGGGGGGATAGACAGCTCAGGACAAAGCTGAAACATGCGGTCACACAGTTGGCATACCATATTTTTTTCCTAAGATTTGGCCCTTTTCAGTAAGTCTTTTTCCCCTTTACATGTTTATAAAATTCCATTCAAATCAGATTGTAGTTAAACTGGAACTGTAAGATTGATTCCACAGTACCTGACAGCAGCGAAAATACTCTTGTGTGCACGTCTAGAAAACAAATACTTGCATATTTTTAGCAGCTGGAATTTGCGTTCGGGATTTTTGGGTTCCACTTTTCTTCCATGGAATGTTTAAAATTAGCCTACATTCTTCTGAGTCACCTTAGTTTCTAAAAAGCTCTTCAGGCACATTGTCGCCTGAACTCTGCACACCAATTTGAGTCATGTCCGTAATAGATCATCACCCAATCTGGCGTTTCAGATAGCATCATCCAATCAAATGCTTGATATTTATTAAAATAAATAGCCTATTTCTCTAAGTAATGAAATGCTGTGGTATAGAAAGCGATCGTCTCTTCCTCAAATTTCAAAATCAAATTAATTATTTCTTGGTTACTGTTCTCATTCATTAATTTGTTCAAATTCATTTTGGTTTGCATGCCAATAAAATTGACAGTCTTCCTTTCATTCAGACATCTTTGAGTGTCGATTCATATATTTCTTATTTCAATCATCGAAACTTTATTCTTCTCCACTCTTTTATTTACATTTTTTTCAAACAGAGCCAGGTTTGACTGCATAAAAATGAAGCAAATTTCACTCATCGAGCTACTGAAATTATTTTGTGTGGCTTGTCTGCGGCGTCAAAAAATTGTTTTAATGGAATCCAGAGCTTAAGAATTCTCTCAACTTCGGGCATTACCGCCAGCCATCTTATATTTGAGTGAGGTAGAAGAGTCTGATGATTCAAATTAACGTGTAAGCAGAACTCTTTCAGCTTCTCTGTTCTTACTGTGTATAATGAAAAATAATTAAATATTTTCGTGCATATTATTTCCATGTCGGGAGGTAAGACTTTAGCAGCACTTGATATAGTATTGTGGAGAATAGGGGCAGGGCGTCCAATTCCTCCTATATTTTTTCCTATCTCTTCTTTAATTTGGTGAAGCACATTCCATTGGCAGTGTCGATGAAGCCCTGCGAAGCTGGTAGTGGTACCATCTCCGCAAAAAGCGATTAATTTATCTGATGGAAACTGCTGTTGTCTTAAAGTGTCTAGACAAAACTTTGCAATTGCCTCCAATGTTTCAGCGAATCAGACTTAAACAGCTTCTTTTAGATTCCATCAGTTTCAGTAAAGTACTGAACAACTAAAGGACACTTCGTATCAGCCTTGTGATTTGATACGTCGGTGACTATGCCATAAAATGAAATTTCTTGCAATCGTTTTATGCATTTGGACATAGAGTGTGGTGTGAAACTACTTATAACAGTCGCTGTTGCTGTTCTTCCTGGGTATCTTCTTTAATCATGAATGTAGAAATAAGCTTTGATGTCGATGTTACCGCGAATCTATCCGTATGATTCTTTGTAGACATGTGATGCCTCATGTTCTGGCGTAACCACCAGCGCCGGAGTGAAGAGGTGGAACGCAAGAGCAGAGAAGGCGATGAGGAAACGGAGATCAATGGTGCGCGGAATTGGACCGCACCGCGCAAAGAGCGACACCTGGAAGAAGGAAACATAAGCGCGGGCCGCTCCCACCAGCCTCGGCGCACATCGACACCGGATCGTGGACTTAAAAGTATCAGTGACGCATGTCAACTTCCCTGAACAGTTCACATATCGAGGACTCTTATATTTATAAGGAATTATATTTCCTGTTGCTCCTAATTTCGACTACTACTTGTAAATCTCCAAAGTATTATCAATTGCTTTATAGAAATAATGTTATTTGTTTGAATTGTTGTATAGCATTCCGAGAACGCTGCAGTTCATAGGCACCCTAATAGCGACGAGTGGGCAAGAGCCCACAACTGGCGACGAATCTTCAAACGAACTACGCGCCAACGGCCACAGACTTTGCTTTAACAGTTTCTTGTCGTCTTTGCTAATCAGTGTTTTCAGGTGGGCGTTGTACTCCATTTCTTTTACTTTGTCATTATTCAGCATTCTTGCCTTGTATATTTTTTGCATTTGTGTCTCCCAATATGGCCACCCCACCTGTCCATCCCCTTGCTCAGGCGCCACAGCTGCAAGCGTTAGATGCCACACAGCTAATGCAGTTGTTTCAGTTTCAGACGAACCGGGTTTCTACCGTGCTCAACACAGTGCAGCAGCTACTTGCCAACACTGCGCATCCGACGGAACAAGCACTCCAACTGCTATACCAACTTTTCGTCCGCCCCCACTAGCTGAGTGGTCAGCGCGACAGAATGTCAGTCCCAAGGGCCTGGTTTAGATTCGCGGCTGGGTCGGAGATTTTCTCCGCTCAGGGACTGAGTGTTGTGTTGTCCTCATCATCATTTCATCCCCATCAACACGCAAGTCGCCGAAGTGGCGTCAAATCGAAAGACTTGCACTGGCGAACGATCTACCCGACAGGAGACCCTAGTCACACGACATTTACATTTTTACCACCTTTTCGAAAATTTTGTGAACAAGAAGAGGAATGATACGAGTGGCTCTCACAGTTCGAGGTCGTCATCGTCCACAATGTACCAGGTACTGCGAAACTACCCTATCTAGTGTCAACGCTAGGAATGCAGTGTTCAGACTTATTCAGAAGTTGCATCCTAACACCAGTCCGAGTGAACTGTCATCCGAACAAGTAATCGCTTCGTTAACTAACTATCATGCCCAACAAGTGAATGTGGTAGCAGCTAGATATCAATTCTTCAATCGCAATAAACGGTCAGAACATTCTTATCGTGAGTGGGCAACAGATTTGCAGGGAATGACATGGAAATGCTAATTCAAATGTGTTTGCGGTGCTTTATATTCAGATGCAATGTTGCGTGATGCGATCGTGTACAGTGAGCCTGACGTCAAAACCAGAGAACAAATTTTTAAACAGACCGAGCCATCATTTCAGCAGGTAGTGCGAACATTAGAACAGTACAATTCTGGTGCCTTGTCGGCTCATACATTTGAGCAGTCAGCTATTTGTCGGGTTGAGTCCCTTGTTTGTACTCGCTCCATTCTGCAATGGTGGCGTGTGCTAGCCACTCTGGATAAACAACCTTACCCACCGCCTAAGCAGTTCACTACACAGGCGAACAGGATTAAGTCTCGCCCTAGGTGTTATTCACGGCACAATCGCCAAGACTGTCCCTCCCGACAAGCTCAGTGTTACACTTGTGGTAGGAAAGGATATGTGCAATCCGTGTGTTTACAAATGAACCAACATAAGATTTCAGCCCACTCACAAAACTCTCGTCACAAGGCCCATGTCATTAATGCAGTACATTCTAAGTCTGCAACTGGCAAAGCGTGCAGTTTCGTCAGTGATACGTCAGTCAAACAAACTTTTCGCTCATTTACTTATTTGTGGGACGCGTGTGAAATTTCAGTTGGGTATGGGTGCCTCTGTCACATTGCTAAATCGTCACACATATGAACTGTTAGGCTCCCCACACCTGTTTAAAACTAGTACGCAACTGACTGCGTATAAAGCGCATATGTATATGCAAACAGTGACTTTTACAGTGCTACAATCATGCAAGTATGAGAACATATTTGGTCTCGATTCTTTTGGCTTTAGCATTCAGGACAGTGAGTTGTCAGTGTCTGCATTCAATACAAAGGGCAGTGTGGCTAGCTTGCTAAAAGGATTCCTGGAACTTTTTTCTGAAGGTGTAGGCAAAGCTAACAATTTTGTTGCACGTATGATGCTGAAGGAGAATGCTCAGCCGAAACTTTGCCGGGCCACAACTGTTCCCATTGCGTTCCGGGAGACAGTCGCTGCTGAACTTATAGAATTGCAAGATAGCGGAGTTATTGCGCCCATATCAGCTAGTCAATGGACAAGTCCACTGGTTTTGCTCACCAAACCTTCGGGTCGCATTCGCCTATTGTAGTGTTTCGAGAATTTCCGCATAAATTCTAAAACCACTCGGCCTATTACCGTCTCGAACACACGGTATTTTAAATACACTCCTGGAAATTGAAATAAGAACACCGTGAATTCATTGTCCCAGGAAGGGGAAACTTTATTGACACATTCCTGGGGTCAGATACATCACATGATCACACTGACAGAACCACAGGCACATAGACACAGGCAACAGATCATGCACAATGTCGGCACTAGTACAGTGTATATCCACCTTTCGCAGCAATGCAGGCTGCTATTCTCCCATGGAGACGATCGTAGAGATGCTGGATGTAGTCCTGTGGAACGGCTTGCCATGCCATTTCCACCTGGCGCCTCAGTTGGACCAGCGTTCGTGCTGGACGTGCAGACCGCGTGAGACGACGCTTCATCCAGTCCCAAACATGCTCAATGGGGGACAGATCCGGAGATCTTGCTGGCCAGGGTAGTTGACGTACACCTTCTAGAGCACGTTGGGTGGCACGGGATACATGCGGACGTGCATTGTCCTGTTGAAACAGCAAGTTCCCTTGCCGGTCTAGGAATGGTAGAACGATGGGTTCGATGACGGTTTGGATGTACCGTGCACTATTCAGTGTCCCCTCGACGATCACCAGTGGTGTACGGCCAGTGTAGGAGATCGCTCCCCACACCATGATGCCGGGTGTTGGCCCTGTGTGCCTCGGTCGTATGCAGTCCTGATTGTGGCGCTCACCTGCACGGCGCCAAACACGCATACGACCATCATTGGCACCAAGGCAGAAGCGACTCTCATCGCTGAAGACGACACGTCTCCATTCGTCCCTCCATTCACGCCTGTCGCGACACCACTGGAGGCGGGCTGCACGATGTTGGGGCGTGAGCGGAAGACGGCCTAACGGTGTGCGGGACCGTAGCCCAGCTTCATGGAGACGGTTGCGAATGGTCCTCGCCGATACCCCAGGAGCAACAGTGTCCCTAATTTGCTGGGAAGTGGCGGTGCGGTCCCCTACGGCACTGCGTAGGATCCTACGGTCTTGGCGTGCATCCGTGCGTCGCTGCGGTCCGGTCCCAGGTCGACGGGCACGTGCACCTTCCGCCGACCACTGGCGACAACATCGATGTACTGTGGAGACCTCACGCCCCACGTGTTGAGCAATTCGGCGGTACGTCCACCCGGCCTCCCGCATGCCCACTATACGCCCTCGCTCAAAGTCCGTCAACTGCACATACGGTTCACGTCCACGCTGTCGCGGCATGCTACCAGTGTTAAAGACTGCGATGGAGCTCCGTATGCCACGGCAAACTGGCTGACACTGACGGCGGCGGTGCACAAATGCTGCGCAGCTAGCGCCATTCGACGGCCAACACCGCGGTTCCTGGTGTGTCCGCTGTGCCGTGCGTGTGATCATTGCTTGTACAGCCCTCTCGCAGTGTCCGGAGCAAGTATGGTGGGTCTGACACACCGGTGTCAATGTGTTCTTTTTTCCATTTCCAGGAGTGTATAAGTGTAAGAGAGCCTATTTACTGCGCATCACCTGTCTGTGTGTGCAGGTTTGAAGTTTACAGTGAAACAACTATAGACGCGGCAGTCGAACGGCACCGACAAGTGTTTGCCGGTCGCGCCGTAGAAGCCGTAGTGAAAGAACAAGGAATGTTTATGTGTTCAGTGCTGTTCTGTAACTTTGACGATTGTAGTGACAAAGGAACAGTGAAGTTGGAAAAAGACTTTTAATTAATGCTCGTTTTGGACTTGGAAAGGGTAGGACGTGTAATGAGATTCATATTGTAAAAGGACATGGTTATCAAGCCACCCTTACCTTAAGTGTAAATGAACTTCGTTTCTAACCTTTAGAGACGCGAAGAGACTTACACGATAGTGTCTGTTTATATGGAGAATGAGGTTTGTAAAAGTGTGACGTTCAATTATACGTCGTGAAGTGAAGCAAAAGAAACTGCGTACGTCTGCTTATTTTTATAAGTAGATGAGTCTTAGAGAAAATCCTGTTACTAGCGAATATACTCGTACTTCGGAGAAGAGAAAAGGAGGCTGCAGTAGCAAGCTAACCAGCAAGGGTAGTCGACTGACCATCTCAAGTAAGTCTCATCGTTAAGGGAGTGGGAGTTAACACACATACTTCGCCACTTTAAGTCGTCCAAAGCGTTCGACTATATTTTGAATTTAAGTCTACAGTAAACGCACGAACAGTCATTGATACCTATCCATTGCCACGCCCAGAGGATCTTATGGACAAATTAGGCTCTGGACGTTATTTTTCTAAAACTGATCTGCGCGACGCATATCTTCAAATACCGTTTGATGAAGAATCTCAAAACGTGTGTGTAGTGAATACTCATTTGGGTTTGTTTAAATATTTGCGTTTGCCCTTTGGCAGTGCTTCCGCACACACCATTTTCCGACGGTATTTGGAACAGCTGACTGCAAAAGTGCCAAACTGTTCAAACTATCTGGACAATATTGTAGTAGGAGGTCGTACACCTGATGAATATATTGCAAAATTACGTGCTTTATTTCGTTTGTTATTTGATGCAGGACTAAAGTGTCGACTGGACCGCATTTTGTTAGCCATAGGCGACTTACCAGTTCCTCGCTATATCGCAGAATTGCAGTCAGTTTTGGATAAAATGAACTATTATATTCGGTTCATACCGAATGCTGCACTAATCGCAGCCCCATTGGATCGCTTGTGTCGCAAGAATGTCCCCTTTGTTTGGACAGATGAGTGCCATATAGCTTTTCGAAAACTTCAAGATGCATTGCTCAGTGATCGATGCTTACTTCACTTTGATCCTGAAAAACCAGTTGTATTGCAAGTTGACGCTTCCTCTTATGGAATCGGTGGCATGCTTTCACACAGAATTGGTGCTAAAGGCAGGCCTATTGCTTTCGCATCAAAAGTGTTGTCAAAGCTCAGTGTAAATATTCACAAATTGAAAAAGAGGCTATTTTGTATGGTGTCACCAAATTTCACCACTATTTGTATGGCAGAAAATTCTATTTGGTAACCGATCACAAGCCTTTGCAGACTTTGTTTCATCCGACGAAACCGGTTCCTGCACGAACCGCCCAAAAATTGTAAAGATGGGCTTTGTTGTTGTCTCAATACCAGCACGGGATTGTGTATCGTCCGACAGCTCGACATGGAAACGCGGACGCACTTTCATGTCTTCCGATTGGCTCTGACACATACTTTGACGCTTCTGCTGCATCTTGTTGTCACTTCGATGCTCAGGATTCTGAATTGCTTCAGTCTTTCCCGCTGAACTATAGGAAAATTGCACAGGCCACGGAAGCTGATCCAGATTTGAACATTTTGCTCAATTATGTTCGCACATTTTGGCCTCGTTCCTTGCACAGCATAAAGAACTCTGTAGTGCGCCGATACTTTGCACGTCAGCATAGCCTGGTTGTACAGAAAGGTGTGACTCTTGTACCAAATGACAGTGGACAAACACGTGTGTTGATCCCTAAAGCTTTGCAAACAGAAGTGTTGCAGTTACTTCACCAAGGGCACTGGAGGATTGTTCGTACGAATCAGTTACCGCGCCGACACTGTACTTGGCAGGGCATGGACGCCAGATAGAACAGATGACGTCGCACTGTCACGCAAGTGCGGAAAATCAGTCCGCCCCACCACAAAAAATTCTCTGCTTGGCCTAAGTCACAATCGCCATAGCATTGTATGCACATAGACTCTACGGGACCCTTTTGGAACCCTCGCAGGCTAATTGTGCTTGACTGACATAGCAAGTTTCCTTTGCTGTGCCCATGAACTCGACAACTCCCGTAGCACAATTCTAGTGTTGTCATCGATTTTTTGCGTAGAAGGTTTACCTGAAGTAATGGTGTCAGACAACAGCCCTCAGTTCACGTCAAACGAATTTGAAAAATTCTGTGAACGCTGATGCATACATCGCCTAACTAGTGCACCGTTCCAACCAACGTCAAACGGCGAAGCGGAACGTTTTGTCACAACATTCAAGCAGCAGATGGCCAAACTTCGTTCCGCATATACCAGGGATCAAGCATTGCAACTGTTTCCCGCCTCATATCACTCACACCCACGAGATGGACCATCGCCGGCGGAACTGCTTCATGGCTGCCGCTCCACCAACTCCACCCTCCTCAGCATTCCGCGCCGCAGGAAGGCCGCAAGTATCGCTTCGCACCGCATGATATTGCCTTTTGCAGGGTTTTTAACGGCATCTACATCTACATCTACATGGATACTCAGCAAATCACATTTAAGTGCCTCGTAGAGGGTTCATCGAACCACCTTCACAATTCTCTATTATTCCAATCTCGTATAGCGCGCGGAAAGGATGAACACCTATATCTTTCCGTACGAGCTCTGGTTTCCCATATTTTATCGTGGTGATCGTTCCGCCCTATGTAGGTCGGTGTCAACAAAATATTTTCGCATTCGGAGGAGAAAGTTGATTATTCGAATTTCGTGAGAAGATTCCATCGCAACGAAAAACGCCTTTCTTTTAATGATTTCCAGCCCAAATCCTGTATCATTTCTGTGACACTCCCTCCCATATTTCGCGATAATACAAAACGTGCTGACTTTCTTTGAACTTTTTCGATGTACTCAGTCAGTCCTACCTGGTAGGGATCCCACACTGTGCAGCAGTATTCTAAAAGAGGACGGACAAGCGTAGTGTAGCCAGTCTCCTTAGCAGATCTCTTACATTTTCCAAGTGTCCTGCCAATAAAACGCAGCCTTTGGTTAGCCTTCCCCATAACATTTTCTATGTGTTCTTTCCAATTTAAGTTGTTCGTAATTGTAATACCTAGGTATTTAGCTGAATTTACGGCTTTTAGATTAGACTGATTTATCGTGTAACCAAAGTTCAACGAGTTCCTTTTCGCACTCATATGGATGACCTCACACTTTTCGTTATTTAGGGTCAACTGCCACTTATCGCGCCATTCAGATATTTTTTCTATATCGTTTTGCAGTTTGTTTTGATCTTCTGATGAAGATGGATGCTCAGATTGTCTCCCAAATCGTTTATATAGATAAGGAACAGCACAGGGCCTATAACACTACCTTGGGGACGGCCTAAAATCATTTCTGTTTTACTCGATGACTTTCCGTCAATTACTACGAACTGTGACCTCTCTGACAGGAAATCGCAAATCCAGTCACATAACTGAGACGATATTCCATAAACACGCAAATTTACTACGAGCCGCTTGTGTGGTACAGTGTCAAAAGCCTTCCGGAAATCCAGGAATACGGAATTGATCTGAAGTCCCTTGACAATAGCACTGAGTACTTCATGTGAAGAAAGAGGTAGTTGTGTTTCACAGGAACGATGTTTTCTAAACCCATGTTGACTGTGTGTCAATAGATCGTTTCCTTAGAGGTAATTCATAATGTTCGAACACAATATATGTTATAAAATCCTGCTGCATACCGACGTTAACGATATGGGCCTGTAATTTAGTGGCTTACTCCAACTACCCTTCTTGAATATTGGTGTGATCTGTGCAACTTTCCAGTCTTTGGGTACGGATCTTTCGTCGAGCGAACGGTTGTATACGATTGTTAAGTATGGAGCTAATGTATCAGCATACTCCGAAAGGAAGCTAACTGGTGTACAGTCTGGACCAGAAGACTTCCTTTTATTAAGTGATTTGAGTTGCTTCACTACTCCGAGGATATTTACTTCTACGTTACTCATGTTGGCAGCTGTTCTCGATTCGAATTCTGGAATATTTGCTTCGCCTTCTTTTGTGAAGGCATTTCGGAAGGCTGTGTTTAGTAAATCTGCTTCGGCAACACTGTCTTCGATAGTATCTCCATTGTTATCGCACAGAGAAGGCATTGCTTGGTTCTTGCCGCTAACATACTTCACATACGATCAGAATCTCTTTGGATTTTCTGCCAGGTTTCGAGACAAAGTTTCGTTGTGGAAACTGTTATAGGCGTCTCGCATTGAACTCCGCGCTAAGTTTCGAGCTTCTGTAAAGGATCGCCAATCTTGGGGATTTTGCGTCTGTTCAAATTTGGCATGTTTGTTTCGTTGTTTCTGCAATAGTGTTCTAACCCGATTTGTGTACCAAGGAGGATCAGCTCCGTCGTTTGTTAGTTTTTTTGGCATAAACCTCTCAATTGCTGCCGATACTATTTCTCTGAATGTAAGCCACATCTGGTCTACACTTATATTATCAATTGGGAATGAGTGGAGATTGTCTTTCAGGAAGGCCTGAAGTGAATTTTTATCAGCTTTTTTGAATAGGTATATTTTTCGCTTATTTTTCGAGGATTTAAGGATTACAATATTCAATCTCACTACGACAGCCCTGTGTTCACTAATCCCTATATCGGTTTTGATGCTGGTTATTAACTCAGGATTATTTGTTGCTAAGAGGTCAAGTGTGTTTCCACAACCGTTAACTATTCGCTTGGGCTCATGAACTAACTGCTCGAAATAATTTTCAGAGAATGCGTTTAGCACAATTTCGGGCGATATTTCATGCATACCTCCAGATTTAAAAATGTATTTTCGCCAACATATCGAGGGTAAATTAAACTCAACACCAACTGTTATCGTATGAGACGGGTACGTGTTTGAAATCAAACTCAAGTTTTCTCTGAACCTTTCAGCAACTGTATCATCTGAACTGGGAGGTCGGTACAAGGATCCAATTGTTATTTTATTCCGGTTGCCAACAATGAGCTCTGCCCATACTAACTCACAGGAAGTATCTACTTCAATTTCGCGACAAGTTAAACTACTTCTAAGAGCAACAAACACGCCACCGCCAACCGTGTTTAGCGTATCTTTCCGGAACACCGTTAGGTTCTTCGCAATAATTTCGGCTGAGCTTATATCCGGCTTTAGCCAGCTTTCAGTGCCTATAACGATTTGAGCATCAGTGCTTTCTATTAGCTCTTGGAGCTCTGGTACTTTCCCAATAAAGCTACGACAATTTACAACTGTTACACGAATGGTTCCTGTATCTATTTTCTTCCTGTGTTCAGCCTGCACCTTTGTGACTGAAGCCCATGTTGTGTTTTCCCGAGACCCTCTAACCTTAAAAACCGCCCAGTCCACGCCACACAGCCCCTGCTACCCATGTAGCCGCCTCCTGCATAGTGGACACCTGACCTATTCCGCGGAACTCGAAACCCAACCACCCTAAGCCGCAAGTCGAGGAATCTGCATCCTACACGGTCGCAGAACCGTCTGAGCCTCTGATTCAGACCCTGCTCTCGGCTCTGTACCAGAGGTTCGCAATCGGTCCTGTCGACTATGCTGCAAATGGTCAGTTCTGCTTTCATCTTGCAAGCAAGACTGGCAGCCTATACCACTTCTGTTAGCCGTTTGAAACCAGAGAGAATCTCTTCTGATCCAAAGCAACACACATCATTGGTACCGACATGAGCAACCACCTGCCGTTGGCTGCACCCTGTGCTCCTCATGGTATGCGGGAGGACCCTTTCCACATCTGGAATGACTCTACCCAGTATGCACACTGAGTGCACATTGGTTGTCAGCCAAGTCCCTAAGGGGCCCCATAACGCGCCTAACGTTGGAGCTCCCAAAGACCGATAATCCCACCCTTTGCGATTACCCAGATCTTGCAGGCTGAGTGTTTTCCTCTGAAACAGGACAGGCGACAGCATCTGGCTCAGCGACAGTGTCAGCCACAGACGGCACCTGGAACCTGTTTGTGAGACAAACCGGGGAGGCCGCCTGGGAAATCTTTCGCCTCCTGCTTCGCCCCGGGGCGACCTCCCACTTGACCACAGGTGAGGGGTCAGCCTCAGTGCGAGCAGTAACTGGGTTAGCCACCGATGAGGATCGATCGGCGGACTCTGACGCGCTGGACGTCCGTTGGATCCCCATGGCCGGCCCACAACAGTGGTGCCCATCCACTGCAGCCTCAAGCTGTGTAACTGAAGCCATCACAGCCTGAAGCTGAGAGCGAAGTGTCACCAACTCAGCTCGCATCCGCACACAACAATCACAGTCCCTGTCCATACCAAAGACCGTGGAAAACTAAACTATGCAGATAAACGGACTATCGGCGCATGCTGGACAACTCTAACGTAGACCGTGATGAAAACGCACGAACTGTGTCTAGTAATACGCAGATATTCAAGAACGTAACTACCGAAGCACTCAGGTGAAACTAAATAATTTGCCCCTGATAAGGAACTTGTAATATGTCACAAACTCGGTTTAATTTCTGATGCAAACGAAAACGTGAGAACTGTGGCTATTATATTTTAAATTTACACGCAGAAAGTCAAGAAACTAAACTATTAAAGTACACAGATGTAATAGAATTCGCTCCTGGTTAGGAACTAGTAAAAGTCACAAAAGCGGTTTACTTCTCTATTGCTGCGTCTATCGCGGTCGGCTGCTACTGCCTGACTACAGCAGACAGTGGGTGTGAGGCGAGATCATCCGTCGACTTGGCGCTTGCATATGTCTTGTTTCAGGTTCAGACGGCTTGCAGCACCGCCATCAAAATCAACTTCGCCTCTGTCATGTAAACGATGATCTTTCAGTCACTCTTCCCTCAGATTCACGGATCCACAGGACAGTGCAGCTGCAGCAGTCACCAGAAGGTGTCATCACGACACCGCGGGACGACCCCATGGAGACAGAGCCTTCGCCGCCTCTGCCTCCACTCATCCTACCAATGGAGCTGGACCCACCCACACCGAAGCAGTTGCTGCCTTCCTCATCTGGTTCCTGGCAGCAGGAGGAGGACGCGTACCCTTATGGTCGTTTTCCAGGGGACGCTTCCGCCAGAGTGCAGGCCGGATGGCGGGGTACGGTGGGGGAGCTGCCAGTCCATTAGAGCATCCATGCTCCTGCATCCCCCGCCATGGTCGCACTACATACATGACGATGGTCTATCGCTTTGAGGGGCAGGAATGTTCTGGCGTAACCAGAAGTGCTGGAATGAAGATAGTGGAACGGAAGAGCAGAGGAGGCGGGGAGGAAATGGCGGCCAATGGTGCGCGGAATTTGACCGTGCCACACCAAGAGCGACACCTGGAAGAAGGGAATATAAGCACCGCTCCCGCCATCCTCGGCGCAGATCGTCACCGTATCGCGGATGTTAGTTATCAGTGATGTGTGTCACTTGCCTGAATAGTTCACATATCAAGAACTCTAAATTATATTGCCTGTCGCCCCTCGTTTGCGATTAGTACTTGTAAACCTTCAAAGTTAAGTATTATCAATTGCTTTATAGAAATAATACTGCTAATGTTATTTGTTTGAATTGTTGTATAGCATTCCGAGAACGCTGCAGCTCATAGGCACCCTAATAGCGACGAGCAGGCAAGACCCCACACCTAAAATCTACCTGACACCCGTTGAGTTACTGGGATGAAACAGCTAACAAATGTCACACAACACTTCCGGGCCGCGCCGTCCAAGGCGCTGCAGTCAAGGACTGTGTGGCTGGTCCCAGCAGAGGTTCGAGTCCTCCCTCGGGCATGGCTGTCCCTCGGGCATCTGTCCTTAGGATAATTTAGGTTAAGTAGTGTGTAAGCTTAGGGACTGATGACCTTAGCAGTTAAGTCCGATAATATTTCACACACATTTGAACATTTTTGAACACTTCCTGATCCGTTCGTTCTTTCTTGGCAGAAGACCACTCTTTTGTGTAATCATCTGAAAAGTGACACTTTCTCTTTCTATCCTGAGGCATTTTCCTAAGTTATGATAAGTTTATTAGGCGGTAAACAGTCGACAGTAACACATTAGTCATTGAAGTACACATCACTACACATTGCACACCCTATATACCATATTTTACGAAATATGTGACGCATTTTTTTCTTCGAAAAACTGCCTCTAAAATTCAGTTGCGTCTTATACTCGAAATTAATATAAAAATGTCCAGTATGATGCTATGAACATGAGTTGTGGGGATTCATATGCTTGCTAACATTGTCTCCCTCCCGTTGTGCCATCACAAACCCAGAATACTGTCTAGCCTAGGATGCATCATTGCAGTTTACAGTGCCAGTGAATTTGAACTGAAAGACATTTGTGTTATCGGTATCAGTGTAATATTTTTGTTAGCAGCTAGTTTAATAATGGAACAAAGTAAAAATAAAAGATATTCATATGATGCAGCTATAAATTGAGAGTAATAGCAAATGCAGAAGAGCATTGAAAAAGAGCAGCTGAGCGACATTTCGGTCCTCCACCAACAGAAAAAACATTTGTGGCTGGTGGGGTAGTAAAGAAGAATTGAAAAAAATGAGGAAGACTAAATGTGCAAATAGAGGACTGCATGCAAAAAGGCCCAAAATAGAAGATGACGTACGGAAATGGATTCAGGGACACTGTCTAAAAGGCACTGGAATTAATACAAAAACTATTCAAATGCACGGTCGTACACTAATGCTACAGTGGACTTAACAGACTTTGAGGTGGAGCTGGTTGGTGATACAGATTTATGAAGCATCATAGACTTAGCATTCGATCTGAAACCAAAATCTCTCAGAAAATGCCACAAGAGTAAGAATAGAAAATATTATTTTTCCATCGCTTTATTATTCAACATCGAAAGAAAACCAATGTGGAACTATGGCAAATAGCGAATGTGGATGAAACTCCTCTGACATTTGATGTGCACTACACTGTTGTCCTTTCATGGCGTGCTGATGGTAGTAAACCTAATCCAATAATCATTTTCAAGCGCAAAACAATGTCAAACCCTTCTGAAATACCACCAGGTGTTGTTGTTCATGTATATCACAGGAGTGGGATAGATGAGGCTGGTATGAAATTATAGATTAACAGAGTGTGGGAGAGAAGGAAACGTGCTTTATTGAAGAAGAGTTCTCTTCTTGTGCTAGATCGGTTTATTAGTCACTTGAAAAATTCTATGAAAGAGAAATTGAAACAAGGAAATACAGAGCTTCCTGTTATTCTGGAAGAAGTTACTTCACAGTTGCAGCCTATTGATATCTTGATCAATAAACCATTTAAAGTGTATATGAGAGAGAAATGGAACAAATGGATGATGGATGAAACCCAACATGGATTCACGCCCAAGGGAGCTTTAAGATACCTACAATCAAACAAGTGTGTCAGTGGATAAAACAGTCGTTGTCTTGAGTGAGAGAAGACATCAAAAAATACTGCATAAGTAACCCTCTCGATGGCAGTGAAGGCCACCTTATATATGAAGAGGGCAACTATGACGAGGAAGAAGAAGAAGAAAGTTCAAATGACGATTTTCAGGGATTTTAAAGGACAATTTGGTTTTATAAATTAAGATTTTCTTTTAGTCTGCCTTTGCAGTCTAAAAATAAAAGGTTAAAAATGTTATTTAAAAAAAATGGCTTAAAAATTAATATGGGTCTTATAGTCCATAGCGTCTTATAGTTCATGAAATACGGTACCGGCAGTAGACACTTCAGACATTACTAACTCGCCCTCGTTCGTATTGCGTTTAAAAAGAATCATCATATGAGATTGCTATTCAAATGGGAACAGCCCGATTCTTCTATCTATGTGGTGCTGCTTAAATAGTTCCAGCCCCATACTCCTGGAGAAGTCTGGTATATTCTTGAATGATGCCGCCAGATGTAGAAGCTGCTTGCTTGTCGATGCATGCAACGCCATCTGTGAGAATATGTTGTCAACATAAACTTATCGACATAAATAAAACCAACCGAGGCTGCTTTTACATGGTGCGCTAATGATGGCGGTACTTCAGTACATGAGCGATGCTCGTAACAGTATTTTGGGAAATTGGGACAAAACTGGGTCTTCTTGGAATGTCAAGACAAGGAGGTCCCTAATTGTGATGGTACTGATATATTGGGACAGATGGCAGCCCTAGGTCAGACAGCTCTAAATGTTGTTTTCTTATTAGAGTTAGCGAGTGCATTTTCTGTATAGTTGGCAGCATTAGCTTTGCCGTGCGCGTCACAGAGTTATTTTTGACACAACACATTCTTCAATCTGCGTTCTTAACTCGTAATAATGCTTTTTGCGCTCTAAAGTAGTAAATAGTAGTGGTGGGCAGGAAATCGCGTATCTGTTAGAAATCACAGTGACTGAGAAGTCGCAGATATCACAATAACAACTTTACCGAATGTAACTGCGATTTCAGTCACAGATAGCAGTCGCAAGTAGTATTTCACATTCAAAGACGTGAGCCATCTATTGGTCGAATTTAGCACTGCTTTCTGCGATTTCAGTGACAAGTCACAACTAAGAGTCGCAAGTAGCAACTAAAATGCGTGGTTAACAGTGGCATCTGTTGGCCAAAGTTTGTACTACACTCGTCTTTGCGATTCGCAGTCGAGTCCAACTGCGATTTCCATGACAAGTCGCGACTAAGAGTCGCAAGTAGCAACTAAAAAGCGCAGTTAACAGTCCCATCTGTTGGCCAAAGTTCGTACTACGTCCATCTCTGCAGTACGCTATCGAGTCCAACTGCGAGTTCTGTGACAAGTCGCATCTAAGAGTCGCAAGTAGCAACTAAAAAGCGCAGTTAACAGTGCCATCTGTTGGCTAAAGTTTGTACTACGTCTATCTCTGCGATACGATATCGAGTCTAACTGCGATTTCCGTGACAAGTCGCAACTAAGAGTCGCAAGTAGCAACTAAAAAGCGCAGTTAGCAGTGACCTCAGTTGAGCAAAGTTCATACTACGCTATTCGCTACCGAGAAACTGCCATTTCTGTGACAAATCGCAACCAAGAGTCGCAAGTAGCAACTAAAAAGCGCAGTTAACATTCTTTTCCTAGTGCCATCTGTTGACCAACGTACGTACTTCGTTATGAGAGCCTTGTGCCTCACGAGATCGGTGTGCTGTGTGTGCATATGAAGGACTTATTTCATTAGTGGTACAAGTCCATTTTTGTTCATTTTGAGATACAGAGTCGTAAAGTTAAATGAGCGCTGAAAAATCTGCAGTTGAGATACCAGAAATATTCAAGCATATGGCTTTTTGCTAGAGATGAACCTTTGTTTATGTTTGTTTGGATCATTAATTTCAGAAGCATTATAGACAGAAAAGTGGAGGTAATGGACTTGTACCACTATTGAAATAAGCCCGTCACATTATATGACGACATGCACATTCAGCATCAGTTATGGTTGGTCAAACACAGCTGTGACTTTGAAAGTATTATATTAATAAGAAGCAACATTGCCTTTTTCTCCCAAAAGTATCAAGTAATGTAACAAATGTGTTTGATTCTGCTTCCAATATGACAGTTTTGCTTAATACTCCACATGCCTACAGGACTTTGCAATGTTAACACAGAGGAACTCAGACATCTGTATAAGTGTAGTGAAATGAAAACAGTATTATTGGGTCATATGAATGCCTCACTTTTGTTCCGACACAGTTCAAGACTCGGGATAAAAGTTTTACACCTGGTGTTCTACATGGCAACTTCACACACAAGAACTTTTTGCCGACACTACTACCACCTACATAAGTAAGCTTTTCCTGTGTTACTTTCAAGTAATTCACTTAACCTATTCCTGATTTAAATGGAAGATCTGTACTTCCCACTTTCATATCAACAGCCTCAAAATGCATATTGTAGACTTTGGGATATGTTACAGGTCAGTGTCACACCAAGATTGTGGAGACGGGGAGGGGGGGGGGGGGCGGCATGTCACTCTCCAACTAGTGTTTACCAGTAAATAAGTGGCGGAAAATTACGGGTATAGGACGGCTTAAACATGTGGAAAATGAGATTTTCATTATTCACTCACTGTATTTAACTTTTATTATTCCTTTAAAATCGCACAACTTCAATAAAACACAGTTTAATCACTCATCTGCACACTTATTTCACAATTATGTCACTTTTAAACTGCAAAATCATCTAAGAGCTGTCTTGAATCTTCACGAGTCTCTCTCAACAGCCTTGATGTGGATAGATACGTACAGCAACCAGTAATCAGAGTCAGAACTGTGTCTGCAAAATCACAAGGATTATTAAACAATTTTTGCTGTCACTAATTACAAGTAATACAATTGACAGAGTAGATTGCTAAAATTTGCTCTAATGAAAGCCACTCAATGGGGTATATTTCACATTTGCAAGAACGATCTCACTGAAGTAATTAAGTCCATCAAAACACTTAGAAACTAACCTCTCGTCTGACGAAAACGGTCTAAAGACGCAGTGGCAATTTCTCCAGATCTGTTGACAATGATATTTTGAGTTATCACTTTACTGAGTGACTAAAATGTAGTTCGCGTACCTCTGAACATAACAATATGGTAGAATTCATTTTATAAACACGAACTATTACGCTACTGTATGGCTACTTACATATTAATTACACTATTAATATTTTCACAGTTGTTTCTTCAATACAAAATTAAAGCCAACGGAAGGACAAACGTAAAACATACTTACCAATGACAGGTTTGTTGAGATGCAATTTTCTGTGTGGACAGATGTAACTTTTTCATACAGTGGTAAGTTGCAGAAATCGCAGGAGTCACAGAAATCGCAGAAGTAGCAGAAGTCGCAGAAATCGCAGAAGTAGCAAAAATCACAGAAGTAGCAGAAGTCGCGGAAGTAGCAGAAATAGCAGTGGCGGAGGGATACACGACCTAGGTTCCTTAACTATGACTCTTAACTGCGACAAATCACAGTTAAGAATAACAGATACTGAAAAGTAGCATTCACAGAAATCACTGATATCGGAAAATCGCAATTTAGCCCATCACTAGTAAATAGTATTTTTTATTTTGTTCCTGTGAGTGCAAATGTCTGCGAAAAGAGTACCGTATAATGAGGAATATAGTATGGATTCACATTTGTTGAAAAAGACAGTATCCAACTGCCTCACTGTCTTCTGTGCATCGCAAACGTAATCTAACAACAGATCACCTGGCATTGAAATATAAACGAGAAGAGCTTTTTTGTTGGAGAAAGAAATACCTTAAATAGCATGAAACTGGACTCGACTGAAGTCTTTCAGCAGGAAAACGAGGAAGCTATTGAAGCATTGTATGAACTTTCTTTCTTGATACCATAAAACAAAAAAATTTCATACTATTGATGAGACATTAATAAAACATTCCATTCTCAAAGCAAACAGAATTGAGTTTGGAAAACATATTCAGCAAAAAATGAACATATTGGCAGCTCTTTCAAACAACAGTGTACAAAATAGGATCAAAGAAATGGTCCTGAATGTGAAAGGACAGCTAGTTAAAAAACGAAAAGGTCTCCATTTTCTGCCTTGTAGTGGTACTATTCTACTGACACAGCTCAACAATGTCACTCAATAGTATACTCCTGATTTTTGGACGAGAAGAAAATAAGGGGAGAACTTTTGGTGGATTTTCTGCCGTTATTGAATTTTTGGTTGAAAATGGTTTGTCTTCGGACAGACCTTATAATCAATCATCTTATTGGCTCTCACTGTACGATCACGCAGGAGAATCACACAAACATATTGTCATTTGACCATTGCTTAGACTTATGTATCGCACAGACTTCCGAATGGAGAGCACAGTAAGTAGTAACCATTGCTGGTGTGGAGAAACTCCAAAAGAATTGAAAGCAAATAAATCGGCAGGTCCTGACGGAATCCCAGTTCAATTTTACTAAGAGTAGTCTACAGCATTGGCCCCCTACCTAGCTTGCATTCGTTACGAATCTCTTGCCCAGTGCCAATGCTCAAGTAATTGGAAAAAGTTCAGGTAGCACCTGTATACAAGAATAGAAAAAGAACGGACCCGCAAAATCTTTTAACGTTGGTTTACTGCAGAATCCTTGAACTTAGAATGTTAGGAAAATGTCCACATCACATAAATAATTCCAGTAATTTCATCAGCAGACTTAAGTTGCTGCAGCTGCAAAGTAATGACTTGTTGGTCAATTTTGATGTGGTTTCACTTTTTACAAATGTACCTCTTGTGGACTCACTACATCTCAGTGGCAATAGATTCGAAGCTGACATCAAAGAGCTGTTTGAGCACACCCTTTTTTTTATTTAACAACTAGTTTTATGACCAATCAGACGGTGTCTCCATGGGGAGTCCTTTGTCTCCCCAGGTGGTCAATCTTTTTATGGAAGATTTTGAGCAGCGAGCACTCGCCTCAGCCACTTTAAACCAACAGTATTTTGGCGGTATGTTGACGATACTTTTATAGTTTGGCCTCATGGCTTGGATCGTCAGCGAGAGTTCCTACAACATCTGAACTCCATGCACGAAAACATAAAATTTATCATGGAGATCAGAAGGAGGGTTGCTTGCCGTTTTTAGACGTCTTGATGCGACGCAAGTGCGATAGCACACTTGATCATTCAGTATATAGAAAGCCCACTCATACACATCTTTACTTGTAAGCCACTAGTTGCCACCATCCATCACAAACGATAGGTATTTTGAAGGCCTTGATTCACCGAGCCCACGTCATCTCTGACGCCAATAGTTTTCAAATGGAACTGGAGCACATGCAGACTGTATTTCTGAAGAATGGGTATTTGTAATAGGTATTCGTCCCAGCAAGTGGAGAGAGTGTTGCAGACCTATAACCGACAGAGCAAAGAAGAGGGAAAGGCCTTTAAAACGACTACCTATTTACCATAATTGGTAATATTTCAGCGCAAATAATCAGAATATTAAAAAAAAAAAATAAAGTAAAAGCAGTCTTTCGAACTCATGCAAAAATTTCGTCGCTGTTGGGTTCTGTCAAAGATGACCTAGAGCTGCGCAAGGCATGTTTCCACAGGATTATGTGGGAATGCAACAATCTTACATAGGTCAAACGACGTGCACTGTGCAGGATCGCATTGTAGAACATAAGCGGCATACCCGCCTCCTTCAACCTTATAAGTCTGCCATCGCCGAAGATTGTACTTCTACTGGTCATGTTATGAATTACAGTTAGACAAAAATTGTGGCCCACTCGTCTAACTTTTGGAGTTCTATTATTAATGAATCTGTGGAAATACGACTGTATGTAAGCGAGTCTCTTATTAAACGATACAGCGGTTTTCAATTAAACTCGGCATGGAATCCCGCCATTGAAAAACAAACTTAGTTTCCTCCGTAGCTGGCGTAATTCTGTGATGGAACCACGTGAAGACAGTCGAATTGATATCAATGTGGCGATTTTTCACCTCGGAGGGCGCGCGGCGCAGCAGAATCGAATGCACTCAAGTAGCGCAAACGCCAAGCAAATCCACCACGCATGTGCCGGCGGGGTTTTAAATACTAGAGCTCAGTGCGTTTTCGACAATATCACCTGAAGATGGCCAGAAGACTCTGCACCTAAATATTGTGGCAGGAATTTACAGACATCTGGCAGTTCTCCCGAAATTTTGTGGAACAATATGTACGCCAGGAAAGTTTTAAATCTCATATCATCGATTGTGGTGTGTGCTGTGTACGTCTAGCAGGTGAGAGACGAGTGGAAGACAAGTTTGCTGTTTTTCTAGACATTAGAAACACCTTGGTTGACTTTGTAAATTATAAGGATGATTTGAAATCTGTTATATCACTGACTTCAATATTCGCTAGTGGATTTGTCAGTTTCCTCTATTTTTTTTCGAGTTTTCATGTAAAAGTCTTTCAAGATGAAATAAGTTTCTTGTTGTCCTTAGCTTACAGCGCCTTCCACCTCGCTAAAGTTTCGTGTCTCTGGAGAAATAATTTCCAGTCTATACCTTCAGAATTATACTGTGCAAGCGATACTGCTATGCAAGCAATATTGCTTTGTGCTTGATATCGAGAAGTATAGATTAAATGGTATTATATTCTGGTAATTCATGTGAAAATACATGTGTTCTTGTAATCCCAGAGTCTGGAGATGGGTGTAGAAAGTAAGCAAGCAAACAGGTCGGAGTCAGAAACAATAACGACTTTGTGGTGAGGGGAACTGACCCAGCGTTTGTACAACAGTTCGGAGACTGACCTCGGTCCGCTGAGGGTGCTCTGGTCATTTGTCAGGTCAGTGTGTGTGCAGGGGCAGATGACTTGTAACCGTCAGCTGTGGAGGATGACCGCCTGACCTCACGGGAAATATCTTCTGCTGCGAAGAGTATATAAGGTGCATGTGTATGCTATATGTGTTCGTGGTATATGTGTGAGTGTCTGGTGGTCGAAAGCTATATGCAGGATGCAGAAGTGGTGATTTTGTATGGTGCAGGATATGAATTGTGTTTTTTACTACATCGAGATGGTATGTGGTGATATAGCCTGTCTGGAGATCAGCTATACACTGAATTATTCAAGCTTTTCTCGACAGTAGCAGAGCAATGTAATTGAGGAAGGGTATTTACATATTTCATGTTCTGTAGACCACTTTTTCAAGGTTTAAGTGTCAGTGCTATATGCCAATCTGTGCAAAGTAGTTTTGCTGCTGAAAGTGTCATCCGCAGAAAATGGCACAGAGTGCTTCCACACCAGCAGCATTAGTTTGGCGAGTTTCACACCGAAAATTTCAAATTTTGCTCAACAGTAGCAGAGCAGCATAATCGAGGAAGTGTCTTTCCATATTTGATGATCTGTAGACCACTTTTACAGGGTTTAGTTGTCAGTGCAATATGGCGATCTGTACAAAATGGTTTTACCGCTGAAAGTCTTATCTGCAGAAAAAAGTGGAGGACAGTGCTCCCACATCGGCAGCAGCAGCAGTCTGACGGGTAAATTCCATAAGAGCCAATCAGAATACTCCATTCATTCACAAGGCATGCTTTGTGTGGGGCATAGGAGCCTCTACAGACTGGTTTGAACAAGTTGGGAGCAAAGTATCTGCAGATAGTTCTGAGAGTAACGAGATGTCTCCTTTGTTCAAGTGTTCAAAGGCAAGTTAAAGCTATACTGTACATCTTTAGCGGAACGCTGTCCTTCATCCGCAATTGTGGTTTTAGGACATCTCCAGACAAGCAGCTGTAGGACACTGAAGATTCCTGGTATTTTCTGTACGACAGTGCTTTGAATTCTCTTTGTGTTATTTTCGCACTATGCTTAGACAATGCTCTCTTTCCAAACAACAAGAATGCTTTTATGATTAACAGTGTTTTCGCAAGCATGCACAGACGTGATGAAGGCTTGTAGTGGTGAGAACATGAGCGAACATTTACTGTTTCTGAGACGTATGTTGAAAGCAAGACGTTAGGGTTTCTGGGAAGGGTAACATGTGATGGACGGGATGCCTTGTTAGGACCATCAGAAAGAATGCATTCAGTGTTATTCCGAGATATTTTCGTAAACAGGTCCCGTTTGGACAAGAATTTCCATGCAGACAAGCTGAGACATCACAGAAGCTACTACAACAAAAAAAGCGACTGTTAACTATTTCTGCAGCACTTTAAGATTTCTGAGAAGCGGCTGATATGCAATGGACGGGCTGTCCTGTTAGGATTGCAATGAAGAAGCATCCTGTGTTGTTCTAGGATACTTTCGTAAACAGTTTCTGAAAGCATTGCAAAAGATTTCTATAGCCCGTCCAGAGGGAGACTTGGCTGTTATTTACATAGACATGAGACATTAATATAACACTGGCAGCCTTTTAGCTGTGCCTGTGCGGGTGAGTGACTAGGCTAACATCTCGCTCAGCAATTAGGCCGGCACAGGTACAAAGTGATGCGTCAGCCATTTAGGTAAACACGTGCGCGGCCCGAGGCGTCTCTAGTGATGAGCAGGAATTTGCGTATCTGTTAGAAATCACAGTGACTGAGAAGTCGCAGATATCACAATAACAACTTTACAGAATCTAACTGCGATTTCAGTCACAGATAGCAGTCGCAAGTAGTATTTCACATTCAAAGACGTGAGCCATCTATTGGTCGAATTTAGGACTGCTTTCTGCGATTTCAGTGACAAGTCACAACTAAGAGTCGCAAGTAGCAACTAAAATGCGTGGTTAACAGTGGCATCTGTTGGCCAAAGTTTGTACTACACTCGTCTCTGCGATTCGCAGTCGAGTCCAACTGCGATTTCCATGACAAGTCGTGACTAAGAGTCGCAAGTAGCAACTAAAAAGCGCAGTTAACAGTCCCATCTGTTGGCCAAAGTTCGTACTACGTCCATCTCTGCAGTACGCTATCGAGTCCAACTGCGAGTTCTGTGACAAGTCGCATCTAAGAGTCGCAAGTAGCAACTAAAAAGCGCAGTTAACAGTGCCATCTGTTGGCTAAAGTTTGTACTACGTCTATCTCTGCGATACGATATCGAGTCTAACTGCGATTTCCGTGACAAGTCGCAACTAAGAGTCGCAAGTAGCAACTAAAAAGCGCAGTTAGCAGTGACCTCAGTTGAGCAAAGTTCATACTACGCTATTCGCTACCGAGAAACTGCCATTTCTGTGACAAATCGCAACCAAGAGTCGCAAGTAGCAACTAAAAAGAGCAGTTAACATTCTTTTCCTAGTGCCATCTGTTGACCGACGTACGTACTTCGTTATGAGAGCCTTGTGCCTCACGAGATCGGTGTGCTGTGTGTGCATATGAAGGACTTATTTCATTAGTGGTACAAGTCCATTTTTGTTCATTTTGAGATACAGAGTCGTAAAGTTAAATGAGCGCTGAAAAATCTGCAGTTGAGATACCAGAAATATTCAAGCATATGGCTTCTTGCTAGAGATGAACCTTTATTTATATTTGTTTGGATCATTAATTTCAGAAGCATTATAGACAGAAAAGTGGAGGTAATGGACTTGTACCACTATTGAAATAAGCCCTTCACATTATGTGACGACATGCACATTCAGCATCAGTTATGGTTGGTCAAACACAGCTGTGACTCTGAAAGTATTATATTAATAAGAAGCAACATTGCCTTTTTCTCCCGAAAGTATCAAGTAATGTAACAAATGTGTTTGATTCTGCTTCCAATATGACAGTTTTGCTTAATACTCCACATGCCTACAGGACTTTGCAATGTTAACACAGAGGAACTCAGACGTCTGTATAAGTGTAGTGAAATGAAAACAGTATTATTGGGTCATATGAATGCCTCACTTTTGTTCCGACACAGTTCAAGACTCGGGATAAAAGTTTTACACCTGGTGTTCTACATGGCAACTTCACACACAAGAACTTTTTGCCGACACTACTACCACCTACATAAGTAAGCTTTTCCTGTGTTACTTTCAAGTAATTCACTTAACCTATTCCTGATTTAAATGGAAGATCTGTACTTCCCACTTTCATATCAACAGCCTCAAAATGCATATTGTAGACTTTGGGATATGTTACAGGTCAGTGTCACACCAAGATTGTGGAGACGGGGAGGGGGGGGGGGCGGCATGTCACTCTCCAACTAGTGTTTACCAGTAAATAAGTGGCGGAAAATTACGGGTATAGGACGGCTTAAACATGTGGAAAATGAGATTTTCATTATTCACTCACTGTATTTAACTTTTATTATTCCTTTAAAATCGCACAACTTCAATAAAACACAGTTTAATCACTCATCTGCACACTTATTTCACAATTATGTCACTTTTAAACTGCAAAATCATCTAAGAGCTGTCTTGAATCTTCACGAGTCTCTCTCAACAGCCTTGATGTGGATAGATACGTACAGCAACCAGTAATCAGAGTCAGAACTGTGTCTGCAAAATCACAAGGATTATTAAACAATTTTTGCTGTCACTAATTACAAGTAATACAATTGACAGAGTAGATTGCTAAAATTTGCTCTAATGAAAGCCACTCAATGGGGTATATTTCACATTTGCAAGAACGATCTCACTGAAGTAATTAAGTCCATCAAAACACTTAGAAACTAACCTCTCGTCTGACGAAAACGGTCTAAAGACGCAGTGGCAATTTCTCCAGATCTGTTGACAATGATATTTTGAGTTATCACTTTACTGAGTGACTAAAATGTAGTTCGCGTACCTCTGAACATAACAATATGGTAGAATTCATTTTATAAACACGAACTATTACGCTACTGTATGGCTACTTACATATTAATTACACTATTAATATTTTCACAGTTGTTTCTTCAATACAAAATTAAAGCCAACGGAAGGACAAACGTAAAACATACTTACCAATGACAGGTTTGTTGAGATGCAATTTTCTGTGTGGACAGAAGTAACTTTTTCATAAGTTGCAGGAATCGCAGGAGTCACAGAAATCGGATAAGTAGCAGAAGTCGCAGAAATCGCAGAAGTCGCAGAAATCGCAGAAGTAGCAAAAATCACAGAAGTCGCAGAAATCGCGGAAGTAGCAGAAATCGCAGAAATAGCAGTGGCGGAGGGATACACGACCTAGGTTTCTTAACTACGACTCTTAACTGCGACAAATCACAGTTAAGAATAACAGATACTGAAAAGTAGTATTCACAGAAATCACTGATATCGGAAAATCGCAGTTTAGCCCATCACTACATCAGCGAACTGCATTATTTTGCGAACATGTCTCTAGGCTGTCCAATGCATTATTTCGACAGTTTATAATTAGCGAGTGTGTTTGCAGAGCGTTTTACATGCATTATTTTGACAATTTACGAGTTGTTTGCTTGTCTGCACGTCATTGCGAGTGTTTTGTATCAGCGTAATAAATAAACTATGTGAAATCCATCCCTAAATAAATTATTCCAACTTGTCACTGAGAATAAGTAAAGTACACTCCAACCTCTCCAGCAGCTGCACGCAGACTGAGCCCTTTTCCCGTCATTTTTTCCTAAGACACCCATTTTGGATTATCTCACAGAAGGAACGACAGCGCTCTCTGGTGGCAAGAGTGTGTACTAGGTCAGTTAGACTCCGGACCTCATGGTGAACACACTGGATGGAGCTACTAGCTTTGACAACTAAAACTGCTTAAATAAACAATGCAAACAAAATAAAGACTTACATCCATCCTATCCAGGAGCCCAGCACAAGGAAGAGGTAGTGGCTGACTGACTTATGGTAGTGGAGGTAGCCCAATTGACCTATTTTCCGACCAAAATTTGAACTTCCCCCCAACATTTTCCCGCCATTTTCTTAGTTCAGTGGAGGTAGCTCAATTGACCTATTTTCCCGCCAAAATTAGAACTTCTCGTTATGATATCATTGCAAAATTGCCACATCTATCTTGAATAAATTTGGCAACAATGCAATGTGGGGCGATGCCAGCCTTGTCCCACTGCATTCATACACTGGTGACAGCTTTATATTTTCCCTTGCATGCCTTATGGACTTCTCTGAAACCCTGAATAACCTGAATTTGAAACCACCAGGTAGAAGCACCACAATAATTGCTGTAAGTGATGAAATAAGAGCCTTCTTGGAAAAGAACTATAAAAGCATAGCCTGAATGTTCCCATTAGTAGCCTTTTGTGATTCCCTTGAGTCAATGAACTACCAGAAAGGCAACAGTGCAATGTAAATGAGTGGACGGCTATCATCAGTGAATACCAGAAATGGCTTCAAGATAAGTTCAAACTTTATTTTCCTCATTTGTATTCAGAAGACTGGTAGTTCAAATTTGCAACATCACCCCTTACAATTGCTGTGCATAAACTTCCTGAATTAATAACATGCAATTGAATCAAAATGTGATTCTAGTGCTAAAGAACAGTTCCAGCAAGTTGAGTTGGTGAATTTAATCAGTTTCTTTCCCATTCATTCAGGAGAGGCAAAGGAAGCCTTAGAAGTTCCTGTATAGTTCTCTTCTACATACCTACATGAGACTAGGCTCTCGACACTAGCCGTCACGAAAACAAAACACCACAGTCGCCTGGATGTGGAGAGTGACATTAGATGTGCTTAAACAAGTATGAAACCAGACACGCAAGAGCTGATTAATGAAAAACCATCTCAATGATATTACGAATTTATCGTCTGGGTTTCATCACAAGAAAAGGTTAGATGTGGAAAGTGTTATTCAGGTGAAAACAATATAGTTAGATATTTATGTAAGACATAAAGACATTTCTGTTACAGCTACAAAATCCTTTGAAAAACAGTTTTGTATTACTCTACACTTGATAACCCTCCTTACTAATGTGTGAATTGCAGATTATTATGAAATAAAGTTGTTGAAAAGAAGTTGCAAATAAAATAAATAAATGTAGAGGGTCATGAGGTTATATGAGATTGTAAAGGGGGTTACCAGCAGGCCCGCTGCTTGCCCCCATGGTGCCTGAGTGCAAACCAGATTTTGCCGCCCCACCCCCTACAAAACTTTTTTTTCAATTTCATATTAAAGACTTGTCATTGGCATTTTCGTGATACAGAATTTCCTTAATGATAATATTTACAAAAAGAAAATCCATTTACATACTAATTCACTAGCCATTACAAATAAATCAGAATCACTGTTGGCAAATCCCAGAATACTTTAATTCTATCTTGTTTGCTGACTTGAGTGAAAGTTTCTTCAACACTTACATAGACCCACACACACTGAACTTTTCTTGCTTTCATAATTGCGAAATCTTCTATTATCTGTCTAGTCTCTAAACTGTCTAAAATCTCGTGTTCTACGGAAATAATAACCAAACTTGTAAGTCTCTGTTTATGCATTGTCGATCTTAGATAATTTCTTATAATTTTTAAATTCGAAAATGATCTTTCACTGAATGCAGCTGTGACTGCCAGAGTAAGAAATGTTTTTAGCGCTTTTGCTGTGCTGGAAAAAGTTGATATTAAATTATTTTTGAAATGATATTGAAGAATTGTATATGGATCACAAGCAACCTTAAAGCGTTAATTTCATTGTACAAATCAGTACCGTCAGTGTTGGTTTCATTCCTTGAATGGTCTTTAAGTTTCTTATCAAATATTTACAATGTTTCATCAGTTCTCCTTTCGGATAACTAAATAATGTACTACTAAAAAAAAAACAAAAAACTTTGTCTAAACATTTTAAATCTTCAAATCTGTTTGTTAACGAAACTAATGTCTGATCTAGAATTCAGAAAAAATCTCTATTTTGAATTTCATTTTGGGGTCCTACAAAACATCCTCACGATGTCCATAATGAAACTGAGTCGGTTTTATTATTGGGTGAAGTATATTTACCCTGTAGGGAAACTTGCTTCAGCATTTAGTTTGTTTGGCACATTGGTCACTTCCTTTAAAATGATTTCAAAGTTTTCATCTGTGTGATGTTTGAATTTATCAATCAAGCTCTTTAAAAAGTTGACGCAAATCTGAGTATTAATTGTCAGATTTTGCATCATTGTATGTAAAGAATTCATTTCGCTCAAATCATCGTACCACATAACAACAGAGCAAATGAATTTATAATATGAATTTTTAAAGCAAGTCACTTCACTTTGGGAGCGGTGGAAGAATCCCAACTAGAAGAAGCTTCTGATATTTCTAACAGAGCATCAAATACGTTTTCTGTGTAGAACCATAAGGGCTTGATTGCATCAATTCTGCTAGACCATCTTGTAGCACTTAAAGCTTTTAGCTTTACCTCTGGTAAATGTTTGCAAATGATTGAGCAGCTAATTGTTGATGAAAAGAAGACTAAAATTTCTTGAATTACGTCGAAGAAATTGATGGTTCGTGAGAAATATTTGCTTCACCATTTACCACTAAGTTTAAGCAATGAGCTGAGAGTGGGACGTAAAATCCATGCTTATTGTTATCGAAAATTCTTTTCTGCAGTCCGTTGTGTTTTCCATGCATGTTAGAGCCATTATCATAACCTTGTAAGTGCAAATTTTGAAGGGCCAGATTCAGTTCAGAAAATAAATTCAAAACGAAATTTAACAAACCCTCGTCAATCGAACTGATAATAGGGTAGAAACAAATGAAATGTTCACATACCTCCACATTCTTGTCTGTGAGATTTAGATGAAGATGCCTAAATATTAGTGTTTTTTTTTCTGTATGGCTTGCATCTGGTGCGCAGTCTAATATGATGAAAAAATATTTAGATTCTCTTACTTTCTTCAAAATACGTTTTTTATCATTGTGCCTAGTAAATCAATAATTTCATTATGAATGTGATCTCCTAAATAGTGGGCCATGCCCATCCGACTTGAGTCAGATTTTGGTTCAATTCTGCGAATATGTTCCAGCATAACTGAATTAAAAGAAGTGACATCTCTATTGCTTTTAAAATAATTCTGTTATCATGTTCATTTTTTTTTGAACAACCGCGTAAAGCCAGACACTGTCATGACAAAAACTTAATAACAACAATAATCCTTTTTAGTACGTCATGCTAATGCTTTTTTCCCTTCTCTATTAGTCTCAGTTGTATCTGATTTACAGTGTTCTTTGTTTGTAATATATTATACAATTGTACCCATGACTTCGCGTTTTCATTGTGGGAATCACTTGTTTCGTGTATTTTCAGAATCAATGATAAACGCTGCCATTCTGAAAAGCCATTCATATCAGACAAACTACCCCCGCCTTTGCCAAACATTTTACAACGGAAACAATACACAGAATCCTTTGATAACAAGTAAGGAAGCCAGTCTCTTTTAACTTTTTCGCCAATAGAAAAATTTCTGTAATAATAAGTGTCAAGAAACTTTCTTCCATCGTCGTTAATGGGATATGTATGATTACGTACTTGAAGAGGACCACGTTTAACTAAAATATTAATAATACCACTATTAATATTAAGAGGCCATAGCCCTGGGTTTTAGCTATTTCTCTGCTACACTGCTTGAAGATTCTTCAGCAGCTGCATCACATGTGTCAATGCTTCTGTAGAGACAACCAGAGGGAGTAGGAACGCATCATGTCTTGTATTCACTTGCTTTCTTAGTTTCGTATTCGGACGTTGAGCAAGTGTCAGAGGCAAGAATTTCTTGACCGTCATTTACAGATTTGGTTAAAAAGTTCGTAATAGAACCTGCCAGCTTTTCTTTTTGCCTTTCCTTTCTGATTACGAACCTGAGGCCCGAAGGTTTTTTTTTTCTTTTCTGTGGTTCCTGAAACAATTTTTGGGGAAACTAATGAAATTGGTTGTTGTTAATTGGTTGAACAAATTTACAAATAAATTAAATGTTCACTCTCCTGTTCTATAATATTTGCGCTGCTGTAGACATTTTAGAGTGTTTATTATAAATATATAACATACGCTCTAAAATGGCTACAATGCTGTCAACAACGATAGTGTCCATTGCTGACACTATCGTTGTTTTCCCAGCGTATACGTGACTGTTGAATTTAGAACGTGGTCGATAACGCTGAGTAATGCCTCTTAATTTTTACAAACTGTTAATTAATTTAGGTAACAATTGGCAACAGGGCCGTAAGGTGTAGCCAGTTAATCCATGTAAATACGAAACTAATTTTATGTATGTTAACGTAATACGGAATGTACTTACTATGCTGTTCAACATTAGTAAATAGCGTAGCAAATTTGTTGGAAAATGAGAATTCGCATTTAGCTGACGTTGCATCCATACACGGTTGGTTTTAACAATGAGAATATCGGTGATGTACAGGAGATGATATGCAATCAGTAAAAAGGGGGATATAATGTTTCTCTGTCGTTAATCGTCTGTTACAGAAGTCACCTCCCCTTTAAAGGCGCTGCTGTGTCATGAGGTTCTAGCCAGTGACGGCTAGTGATCATGTGTTGCTGTGCTACAGCACACTGTAAATATCGTACTGAAATCGTGACATTTATCTTTGAATGCAAGCCATAAATCGCAGTAAAATTACGTCATTTCTCCTCGATTGTGTGCCGGAAATCGCACTAAAAAAAACCTCAGTTCATTTCCAACCCGTGTTGGTATGTAAATAAAATGGAGAAAAACTCGTTTTGGATATTAATTCTGATATTAACGACGTTGGTTAATGACATCAAAAACTCGTGTCAGGCAGTGTAATATGTGAAAGTAGTAAGTCATGTATAAAAGACACAACGAATGAAATTTCCATTATATATGTAGGTGTACGGGGAGGAAGCATTGAATTTATCCTACAAGGTGGCAAAATTCGTTAAGACAACTGATCTTATGTACGAACCCATTTAATATAGGTTAGAAATCAGAAAGCTAGAAATCATGATTATCTTACTGACAAAATTTCGTGAAGTCAGTTTACCACAAAAATCAAACGCGTACTGGCACAAAATTACGTCCTCCTCCTTTAAACGGAAATAAACATTCCTATATTATTTTGAAAATTAACTGTGCTATTAGTGTCCTTCGTCCTTCGTTCATACAGTTACTTATTAGGTGTAAATGACATTTTCCATGTGGCGTTACTAATAAAAATATTATCACTCCGAAGAGGCAATAGGAAAGGAAATTAAAGTAACATTAGCCTAACTGATCACTGCACAAACTGTTAACTTTAGCGAAAATTTAATTTCTAATGTTAAAGGTGAATTGTGGTCACTTTGGGAGAACGTTACATTCGACCGACAGTTTGAAGTTCTGTATAGACACTGCTGTCAGCCATTAACGTGTTGAAAGAGCGACTATAAAACAGGGAATATTTAGTGTTAGAAATTAGTACAATTAAAATAGAAAACCGGACTCACCATATGGACGCTTCTTTCTTCGCCTATATTTTATAAAACTAAAAGGAATATGCACTGATAACACTCTTAAGTTACAGCAAACTATCAACGGACAATATGCGGCTTTGTGTACCGCGCTTACGGCTCGGAACAAGTGAATGGAGAGCGGAGTTAAATGCACCCGCCGAGAAACCACTCCCTGTTCGGAAACCGGCATCTGGAGGAAGACCCTGCCGGCTTGTACTTAGTAATACCCCATTGGGGATATTCCTTTGCAAGTAGGAATATCTGCCATTGTTAATGTTGTTCCAACGTACACACGTTTCGTATTTTAATTCGAACAGTCAGATATACATTGCGTACTTAGGAGAGGATTAAATAATTGTGTCACGCAGATATGGAGACCCTGAAACGAATCCGATCAAAGCGATTTGGCTGAATTTGCCGCCCCCTAAGCGTGCGACGCACGCGTTGCACGTCCGTTCGCAGCGGCCCTGGTCACCATGTAGAAAAGATTGGGGACTACTGTTATACCTGGATCAAAATAACAAAGCGATAAACAATTGGGCACAGGAGGGAGGTATGTTGACTGTTTTCGCAAGTGTAACGTGGCTCCGGTAGCAGCAACTGTCAGTATGAGTACGTTCAATGGAAATTTGTGGTAAGGACTATGGGACCAAACTGCTGAGGACATCGGTCCCTAGGCTTACGCACTACTTAATCTAACTTAAACTAACTTACGCTACAGACGACACACACACTCATGCCCGAGGGAGGACTCGAACCTCCGACGGGGGGAGCCGCGCCAACCGTGACACGACGCCTTAAGACCGCACGGCTACCCAGCGCGGCGAGTGCGTTCACATGTTCCCTGTTAACGTACAGTATTCAGGGTGTCTACAGTTTGGGAGAACCGGAAAATCTGGGAAAAAACTGGGAATTTTTTATACGAGAAATACACGGGACTTTTTTTTGGTATTCTGGGAATTTTTCATCATTTTAGTTTTCAGTTAAATTACTGTATGAATATAATTTCAGCCTGCTACCACAGAATAATACTGTAGCAATAAAATATAAAGAGAGAATAACACCAAAATGAGACTTTAGATACAAAGAAAATGTGCTGTTTACAACAACAAAACACAGTACAAAAGCTTTAGGACGAATACTATGCAATACTTCGTAACAACAAGCTGTTGTCTATGAGCGTGACGTCACAACTGTTTACATTTTTAACAGGCGGCCGCGGGAAAATTTTGCGAATTCTCGTTTGAGAAGCGTTACTTTCGAAGTGAATTTCCTTTTACGCAAGACAAATTATGTTACATGTGAAAACGTGCAATGAATTTTTTAAATTGTGGAGAGTTTGACTCTTTCAGAACATAGCACTTTGAGGATCAACCACTTGGAAAAATTTCTCGCCGATAAGACCAGCCATTTATGCCATGATTTAAGATTTTAAAATTTTATTGGCACATTTGAGTTTGATATATCTTAAAGCGTAACGCACGCTAAAAAAGACCAAGCTTCAAGGTTAGTGTTTCATGTTTCTCGTAGTTCGTTCATGGATTCCGAATTACGTAATGATGATGGCAAAAAATATAATTATCCATAAAAAAAGTGCAAGATGAGTTTTTGAGCAATTTAACACGTGATCGGCTTTTCTACGGAAAAGTCGATGTGCTCGATGGAACATGTATTCAGCCATTACAATCGCACTTATCAAAAACATTCAGCTACTGCAAATTGAAGCTGTGCCCTTAGGATCCTGCCTAACCACATGCTTGAAAAAAATCATCTAGCAGTCACATTTCTCAAAGCAAGAATAGATATTATCGCGTAATATTTTCCCGAATTTGAAGTTCAAGCTGGGCTGCTTGGAGCACTGCCAAGGTTTGTGTTTCCGTATCGTAACATGGGCATCAATCTTCTTATATTTTGGTGTTCCGTGTTCAGAAACCATAGTGCTGGTTTCGGTACTTTCGTATTTATACTTTCGTAATACCAGAATACGCAGGGTTCATATTACTGCACATTAAAGGTCTTTCCTAATGTATTGCTTTTTGCCGGGAGTGCCGAGAAGTTCTGTGCCGGTGTATAGAACCTTTAAGATTCCAAGGATTGACACGGTTCACAGATCCAAGGGAAAGTATATTTTCACCTAACACGGAAAAAATATACTTTCACCTGGGGTATAGTGTATTTTCACCCGGAAAAGGTGTATTTTTAATCAGGAAATCCGGAATTTTCTTTTTTTCTTGTCCATGTATAGGCTACATCCTGAGTGTTGAGTTTGCTTTGTAGGATGCTAATAGTCTTACCTATCACCTTCCTAAGCTTTTTCACAGTTAACTGTACACATTCTGTCACAGCAATAATATTACAGGTACATAATTGTTGTCTGCAACTGATGTAACTGGCAGCTGAGGTAACAATGCGATACAATTCTGCACATGGAAAGAAAGTGTTACCAAACTCTTGTTCTGAATGGTTTTACTATGATGGATGTCGTGTAAACAAACAGTCACTTTCTTATTCTGATCCGAGTATAGTCGTTATTTTTGAGCAGTGATGTTACCTTACTAACTGCTGTATGCCAGTCCTGATGTCACTTAAGAGTAAGTTGGGAGTGAAACAAACTTATTCCACTGATATTATGTGACCAAGTTGTTTATGATGTTTGTCCCATGTTTCCTATGCCACTTGTTAAAGCCAACGAGTAGTAGCGACTATTCTTCTTTATCCCACCTAGCCATGTAGGATAATTATGCTGTGAGTGCTGCACCACACACGTATTTTTCATAGGAAATTAAATGTTAGAGTTTTGAATTGAAAATATTGTTTAAGATTGTGTGCTTATTATTTTGCTGTATTTTTAATTCACTGGAAGTACCAGCAGGCCTAACAGATAATTGACCTGAAGTTCTTCCACTTTCGAACACATCTGGCGTATTAACGCACAATTTACACATTACAAACTGGCACACAAATTTGATTTATAAATTCTAGTAGAATCAACAGTAGTAATGGTAGGTTTATTCGCCTGTAGATCGCTTTTAGAAGGATACTGGACATGTCTTGGTATTACAATTGAAGAACAAGAATAAGAATGTAATTAATATGCATAGGCATTTACTTACTTACATGTGTATTTTAACGAGGAAGGGACCGGTAGTCAGCCATGGCCTTATGTAGGAACCCTGGTGTTACTCTGAGGTCATGTAGGAAAACATTAGAAAACCTAAATCAGGATGACCTCTATGACTTGATGTACAACATAATGAAACTGTGTGACAACATTGTCGACATAGGTTAGTTATTTTACATTGGTTGCTGGCACACCTTTGCACCAAACCATGTAGGGTGCTCAGCAAAACAATTGAACAATCAGAATTATGGAGTATGGTTAGTGGTAATCTAGCTCACTTAATGTTGATTTTGTAACACTGTTTTATGTTTGTCTCAGGCACTGATGCAAGAGTGAATGTTTCACTCAGAGGAATAATCATTCAACGAGAATTCTGCAAAAGTCTGACAGCTATTCATTCCACAGAAAAAGATCCATGTCGTATCGTGTATTAACTCCTAAGACAAATTACTGAGAAGGCAACGGCGTTCTATGTAGATGTTTACAAACTGTTTTTAGATTTTGAAAAGCCTATGATAGCATGCACAATTGGACACTCATAAGCATATCAAGGGAATATGAAGTACCCTCAAAATTAATCATGTTGGTTAAAATGTGTTATACAAAGTTTTAGACTGTATAAAGACAGTGTTAGGAGAAACTGAAAATTTAACGCTTACAATGGAATGAGACAAGGGGACAGCGATTCACCTATTTCATTTAACCTCATTATCGACCTCTCTGTATCAATAAACTATCCCACAGGGAATACAACTGCAAAGTGTGAACATTATTAGACTTGTCTTTGTGGATGATATAGCATTAATAAGTAGTTCGAAAAGCACAATGATAGACTACTACAAAATGGATGTGAAAACAGGAGTAAATGTTAATGAAGTAAAAACATAATATCTGGTCATATGTAAGTAAATCTGAAGCGACACAACTTTACATATAGATTGATATATTTTAAGACAATTAATCATTTCAGTACTTCGGAAATTTTTTTGCCAGCAGAACAGATATGGAAAAACGCACATCTAGAAACAGCTAACAGAGCACTTTACAGCTGTATCACCCTGTTAAGGAAAAACTTCAAAATTCACTTTTATCAGGCAACTGTCTTACCAATACTATCGTACAAATGTAAAGCTTTAATACATAAAAAGACATACAAAGAAAACCTATCAATATTTGAAAGAAAAATAATTGGATCTGTGATCAATGAAAATAAAATGGAATGAAGAATAAGAAAGAATGAACTATGGCAGTTGTACAAACACCTAACTATCATCAAAATGTTAAGAAGATGTAGTTGAGCTGGAATGCTCACATAGCAAAAATGTTGGAGGATAAAATACGTACAGTAGCGCTATGTAGGACAATAGCTGGAATAGGACACGGAATTAGGTGGTGATAAAACACAGCAAGGACGAACTTAAACTCAGAATGGACAACCAATGCACTCTCTTGACACAATCAATTGGACGAGGCTCATGGAGCAGTCAAGATTCGTTTTCTTTATAATACATGTTATTCTTTTGTTTCTATTAATTTGTGACTATATTCAATACTTGAAGGTTGAATTGTATTTGGAGGTTGTGTTGTTGTTGTGGTCTTCCGTCCAGAGACTGGTTTGATGCAGCTCTCCATGCTACTCTATCCTGTGCAAGCTTCTTCATCTCCCAGTACCTACTGCAACCTACATCCTTCTGAATTTGCTTAGTGTATTCATTTCTTGGTCTCCCTCTACGATTTTTACCCTCCACGCTGCCCTCCAATGCTAAATTTGTGATCCCTTGATGCCTCAGAACATTTCCTACCAACCAGCCCCTTCTTTTTGTCAAGTTGTACCACAAACTCCTCTTCCCCACAATTCTATTCAATACTTCATCATTAGTTATGTGATCTACCCATCTAATCTTCGGCATTCTTCTGTAGCACCACATTTCGAAAGCTTCTATTCTCTTCTTGTCCAATCTATTTATCGTCCATGTTTCACTTCCATACATGGCTACACTCCACACAAATGCTTTCAGAAACGACTTCCTGACACTTAAATCTATACTCGATGTTAACAAATTTCTCTTCCTCAGAAACGCTTTCCTTGCCATTGCCAGTCTACATTTTATATCCTCTCTACTTCGACCATCATCAGTTACTTTGCTCCCCAAATAGCAAGACTCTTTACTACTTTAAGTGTCTCATTTTCTAATCTAATTCCCTCAGCATCAGCGACTTAATTCGACTACATTCCATTATCCTCGTTTTGCTTTTATTGATGTTCATCTTATATCCTCCTTTCAAGACACTGTCCATTCCGTTCAGCTGCTCTTCCAAGTCCTTTGCTGTCTCTGATAGAATTACAATGTCATCGGCGAACCTCAAAGTTTTCCGAATTTTTCTTTTGTTTCCTTTACTGCTTGCTCAGTATACAGATTGAATAACATCGGGGAGAGGCTACAACCCTGTCTCACTCCCTTCCCAACCACTGCTTCCCTTTCACGCCCCTCGACTCTTATAACTGCCATCTGGTTTCTGTAAAAATTGTAAACAGCCTTTCGCTCCCTGTATTTTACCCCTCCCACCTTTAGAATTTGAAATAGAATATTCCAGTCAACATTGTCAAAAGCTTTCTCTAAGTCTACAAATGCTAGAAACGTAGGTTTGCCTTTCCTTAATCTTTCTTCTAAGATAAGTCGTAAGGTCAGTATTGCCTCACGTGTTCAAATATTTCTACGGAATCCAAAATGATCTTCCCCTAGGTCGGCTTCTACTAGTTTTTCCATTCGTCTGTAAAGAATTCGCGATAGTATTTTGCAGCTGTGACTTATTAAACTGATAGTTCGGTAATTTTCACATCTCTCAACACCTGCTTTCTTTGGGATTGGAATTATTATATTCTTACGAAGTCTGAGGGTATTTCGCCTGTCTCATACATCTTGCTCACCAGATGGTAGACTTTTGTCAGGACTGGCTCTCCCAAGGTCATCAGTAGTTCTAATGGAATGTTGTCTACTCCTGGGGCCTTGTTCTGACTCAGGTCTTTCAGTGCTCTGTCAAACTCTTCACACAGTATCGTATCTCCCATTTCATCTTCATCTACATCCTCTTCCGTTTCCATAATATTGTCCCCAAGTACATCGCCCTTGTACAGACCCTCTATATACTCCTTCCACCTTTCTGCTTTCCCTTCTTTGTTTAGAACTGGGTTTCCATCTGAGCTCTTGATACTCATACAAGTGGTTCTCTTTTCTCCAAAGGTCTCTTTAATTTTTCTGTAGGCAGTATCTATCTTACCCCTAGTGATATACGCCTGTACGTCCTTACATTTGTCCTCTATCCATCCCTGCTTAGCCATTTTGCAGTTCCTGTCGATCTCATTTTTGAGACTTTTTTATTCCTTTTTGCCTGCTTCATTTACTGCATTTTTATATTTTCTCCTTTCATCAATTAAATTCAGCATCTCTTCTGTTACCCAAGGACTTCTATTCGCCCCAGTCTTTTTACCTACTTGATCCTCTGCTGCCTTCACTATTTCATCCGTCAAAGCATCCCATTCTTCTTCTACTGTTTTTGTTTCCCCCATTCCTGTCAATTGTTCCCTTATTCTCTCCCTGAAACTCTGTACAACCTCTATTTTAGTCAGTTTATCCAGGTCCCATCTCCTTAAATTCCAACCTTTTTGCAGTTTCTTCAGTTTTAATCTACAGTTCATAACCAAAAGATTGTGGTCAGAGTCCACATCTGCCCCTGGAAATGTCTTACAATTTAAAACCTGGTTCCTAAATATCTGTCTTCCCATTATATAATCTGTCTGATACCTTTTAGTATCTCCAGGATTCTTCCATGTATACAACCTTCTTTCATGACTCTTGAACCAAGTGTTAGGTATGATTAAGTTATGCTCTGTGCAAAACTCTACCAGGCAGCTTCCTCTTTCATTTCTTAGCCCCAATCCATATTCACCTACTATGTTTCCTTCTCTCCCTTTTCATACTCTCGAATTCCAGTCACCCATGATTATTAAATTTTCGTCTCCCTTCACTACCTGAATAAATTCTTTTATCTCATCTCACATTTCATCAATTTCTTCGTCATCTGCAGAGCTAGATGGCATATAAACCTGTACTACTGTAGTATGCATGGGCTTCATGTCTATCTTGGCCACAATAATGCGTTCACTATGCTGTTTGTACTAGCTTACCCGCACTCCCATTTTTTTATTCATTATTAAACCTACTCCTGCGTTACCTCTATTTGATTTTGTATTTATAACCCTGTATTCACCTGACCAAAAGTCTTGTTCCTCCTGCCACCGAACTTCACTAATTCCCACTATATCTAACTTTAACCAATCCATTTCCCTTTTTAAATTTTCTAACCTACCTGCCTGATTAAGGGATCTGACATTCCACTCTCCGATCCGTAGAACACCAGTTTTATTTCTCCTGATAACGACGTCGTCTTGAGTAGTCTCCACCCGGAGATCCGAATGGGGGACTATTTTACCTCCGGAATATTTTACCCAAGAGGACGCCATCATCATTTAACCATATAGTAAAGCTGCATGCCCTCGGGAAAAATTATGGCTGTAGTTTCCCCTTGCTTTCAGCCGTTGGAGGTTGTGTAGGTTCTTTAAATGGCCTACACAAATAAACAAATATTCAGCCCCCCCCCCCCCCCCCCCGTGTTACAAAGATATCGTAAGGAGGTATGATTATCTCAGAAAGTTGCAGGGTAAACTATCAACTATTTTATGTACCTAATTTGTTTCTTTTCACTAATCTCAGTGTCTGTCGGTATTTTTTGATAAAGATGTACATAACTGCACTCTCCCAGTGTTGTGTTAATTGAAAGTTCTAACAAGCAGAAGTCGCAAGTTTTTATTCTCCTTCTGAGCTACGTCCTATTCTCCACCTCCCGAAGTGAAGAGGGCTTGCATTTTTAAATGGACCTCATCGAAGAAATCAACACAGTTACTGTTCAAAGTCTGCCCAGAAGTTTTCCAAGAAGAATGCAGTTCATTCCTAATGCATCTTAGAGATACTATAATTTACATAGTCGCACATGTATAAGAGACTAGCAGACAACGTTTCTTAACCCACACACATCTATACCTGTCTGCAATTCTGGACATATAATTTCCTGTGCTGCTAAACGATTATTACTTTAGCTGTGAGTAATTCACGCTCTCCACCTCCCCCCCCCCCTTCACAACCACCATATCTGGCGACCTACACTAGGATGTCGCAATTGGGAGAGAGAGAGAGCACATTTGTTTTAATTTAAAATAATTATAAATTTTTAAAATTTTCTATTACACTTTCTTTCTCTGTTTCGTGAATGGGATTCAATGTTATCGCACGGAGGGTGGAAATCACATGATGTGGCAAAAGATTAAACGTAGTCAATTGCTTAATTAATTCTGGAAGGAGCGAAAATGCTAACGAAAAGGCAGGAAAAGTCATGATCCCTTGGATGCATGACTGCACTTAGTAGCATCTACACCATTAGTGATCATAATACCTTTCCTACGCCAGTTCTCAAAATTGAAGCATTCTCGTAAAATATGTAGACATTTGAACTGAAAATTGATTTTAGGAGAGAAATGTGTGCACACGACTGAGTTACGCCAACGATGTATTTTTATACATGTTAGTGAGGCAGCACTGAATAGGTTTCGTAGTGGTATCCTCATTATTACAAACAGAATATTTCGTTTTCAAAAGTATTCCTTTATTTTGTAAAATTATCAAAAAATGAGTACACAAGATAGCACGTTGTTGCCAGTCCATTGCCGGATATCCATTCACAAAAATGTCGTCGACATGGACGTGGCAACAAATGAAATCAAAACTGAAAATGTCAGTGACAGTGACAACGACCAGTTACGTTTTTCAATTAACGTGGACACAGATGATAGTAACATTATCATTCACAATGATGCGATGAAGACAGTAGCTGATACAAGGTTGCAATTTTCTCCGGGGAATAGGGAAAATGCAATGCGTGACAGCGCCAACTTATTAAATCATTCTTTGCCTACCACACTTCTGCCCAATGCAAACTTGATTGGACAGGGTGCACTGTGCACACTGGAAACCTCGATCACGTTGCAGATGTTACAACGCTTATTTAAAAAATGCTTCATGATTTTAAGAACGAGTTTAAGAAAGAGCAAAACCAAACACTCAAACAAAGTAATAATGAAAAATTTAATGATTTTTCAAAACGAAAAATTTAATGGCTTAATGAGCAAAGTCAAAGACTTACGCAAAGCATTGATAAAATATTTATTGATTTTCCAAAACAGACAGATACATAAAAGAAATTACTTGAACAGCAAAAGCAAACTCTTGATGATTTCAAAGCCGACATGACACAACAATTCAATGACTTGGCAAAAGATTTGTGTGCTGATTTTCCAAATGAATTATCAGATAAACTTATAAATACGGGGAAAGGCCTAAAAACACAATTGCTCATTGATTTGTCGCAAGATATAAATAATTTAAGCCGAAAAGTGCCATCAGTAGGCGAGACACAAGAACAGTTCATGGAGAAGATCAAAGAGGTATTCGAGGCTCAGACAAAAGGAGCAGTCACAATTCTACCAGAATATAAATACACTTGCAGGTACGTGGGTTGCAAACAGCGTACAAAGGTCTACCTGAACAGGTGCAAGATCTGTCAGTGCAACTAGGTAGCGTAAGTTTTAAATACTCAGTTCATAAGAAAGGAACAAGAAAGGGTAGATAAAGACATTAAGGAAATAAAAGGGAGACTTCAGGCTGGTATGCTAGACCAAGGCAGTACCATGGCGCAAAAGGCAGTCCGGGAACACAAGGGTTGTCTAGATGTGATCGAGGAAGCGATGAAGGCACAAAAGGCAGAACTAAGAACAGAAATAGATCAGAGGCTGAAAGCAGTGCAGGAAAATTGTGGGCTAACATCATTAGTAACATTGAAAAGGAAAGGGTACTTAAATGCCAAGCTAGCAGGTGTCAACAGACAGAACAGATAATCCAAATATCTATCACTACTTGAACCCTAACCTGTCAGGTGAAATACATTGTAACTGTAACATGCTGCAGGTACTGACGGCTTCTGACCGTGTCGTGCAAAGGTATTCTAAATATGATCTGATACATCAAAACAATGCCACACTGGCTATGGATAGTGCTGCGTGCCTTTCCACTTTTGTTCACAGATGAAGGATTATTACAACACAACACAGGCAGTTTCCAATTCTGCCTTCTTGAGCATTCTGCCAAGGAACTGGATCAAAGTGTGGAAGGTATGCTTTGTAGTAGGTTATACACAGGCTGATGTTTTGCTGAAGGCCACTGACATGGCAGAAAAATGTCACACCTAAAACAGTTTTCAAGGGCCTTCATAGGTAAGTTCTTGTCCATCGCAGTACAGGAGGGATTAAGGTGGGAAGCGTTTAACCAGAAGACATTCAGCAGTGAACACAGAAGGTTCAGAAGATACTTTGAGAAGTATTTAAATAAAACCAGTAATTGGACAAAACAGATATCACACATGCAAGTCCTAAAAATTTTGAAAAGCTGATTACCAGCTAAGAAACGTGAGAAATTAATCACCACTCCTGAGCACAATATAGAGAATTTGCTCAGTTCTCGATTATATTGCTCTTATTTATGAAGAGAGATCCGCGCAACCACAAAGTGACAGCGTGCAGGCCGATCCCACACAGCCTTATGAACAACACGGCAGGAATGCCAATAACAACCAACATGGTTCACAGCTGTATCCCCCTCGCAGCACTACTAAAAGGAACCAATTTGGTAACAGAAAGGAACAAAAATTCAAGCGAGGATATAAAAATTACCAAGGACAGAATTTCAGTCACTCAGTATTTAATGGCCAAATAGGTTATAGTCAACAAACATATAATGTGCCGCCAGCTGGTGGCAATGACCAAATTAGTAACAAAATAATTCACCAATGCCTGACTATATCAGTACAATCAAAATTACATTTCGAATAGTGGCCACAAACAATGAAATTTCAAATCGAGAGCTGCGCAAGGTACTAGCAGGAGAAACCAGATACACAATGTGCACATAGTCAAGGTTAACACCCGACAAGGTCAGTGCTCAGGATAATTCAGAAAACTCAAATCAGTCTTGATAGGCCCCCATTCGATGACCAATAATAGGGGTGGGGTATGGAATTTGTTAAAAGCTGTTTTCTTAGATACAACAACTGTGGTGTTATCAAAGATGACCTGTGTAAGGAAAATATTACCAAATGTGTAGATGAAAATGAAGACGCAGCACAGGCAGTAATTAATACAAAAATGCTTGGTTTATAGGTATCCATAGTACAGGACACTGGAGCTACGAGGAATATAACGTCACAGGGTCTGTTTGATTAGTTACAAAAACTAGGACACATAGCGATGCTTCCAGTCCAAAACTGTAAAATCCAAACAGCTGTAGGAGGCAAATTTAAAGGTGTAAAATAGCAGGAATGGATTCCTATTCAGATTGATAGCTTCTCTTTACAAACCTTTTTTCTTGTGGTTGAAATGCTAATAGTAAACTGCTTTATTGCCATGGGCACCTTTAGAAAGTACCAAGCAGAAATTGGCATTCGCAAAGGGAAGTGTCATTTTGTTGTGAAGACCAACAATATTCAGGAGACCTAGTCAAGTCAAACGCCAGAGAAAGCAAACCAAAACACACTGCTGACAGCTGAGTACAATTCTTCTATCCTACTGTCATTTCTGTAAACACACAGGTAATTGAGCAATCGCAGGAAGAGAAATAGGTCCTGAGATCGTGCACTCCGAGGTAAGTGAGCCAGTGTGTCTTACAGAAGCACAAAAGAAGGAACTGCAAGAACTTTTAATATATTATGCTCATGTTTTTGAATGATGCCCTGGCATAATCAAAGGATACAAATACATACCCACACAAAACTTTTTCATCTTATCCCATTCCATGGGCCAAGAAGGAGGCTGTGAGGAAAGAGATCAATAGAATCTAAACTGGAAAATAATACAACCATACTTATCTACATACTGTAGCCCCATTTTGGCTATTACCAAACCAGGCAGTAGTGTCTGCATCATGCTTGATGCATGAGACATAAATAAAATTATTGTGCCTGGTAGTGTGTGGCCTGATAACCTGGAAGATCAACTTCTAAAATTCCATAATGTTAAGTACCTCACCATAATAGATCTCCAAGCCTTGTACTGGCAAATTGCACTGCATGAAGATAGCTCTAAGTACACTGAATTTATATGTGGAGGCAGAAGCTATGAGTCTTGTCTTCTCCCTTTTGATTTAAAAGTCAGTGTAGGTGTCGGCACAATCTGGGCAGACTGTCATTCAACTGTTAGAGCATGCATTAACTTCATCAATGGAACCACACACACAAAAGCTCTTTTGAACAATATTAATGTTAGCTTTATTGATCTCAGCCACAGGAGATGGCAAAGAATACACAGCTTGTTCACTTATTCCAATCTTGCTGTTGGAAATAACTTAATATACAGGAAACATCAGCGTTATCTCATAACTATGCACAACTGCTACCAGGGAAGGACACAAAAACAAAAAACACATGTAAAACACAGCACTTCTGGTTGCTGGCATGCGAAATGTTTGATTGGGCACTTGTAGAGCCTCTGGTGGCTGGCATGCAAATGTTTGATGGCACAGTTTCCAAATGCACGCAGACAACACATACAATACAACACTACAAAACTGCACTATGTCACCACATCAATCCCCTTGGTGGAAGCAAAGCGTTATTCCAAATAGCAGGCAGAAAAGTGGAAGCAGCGACCGGATCTTGAGGTATGTGTTAGTAGGTGTTCTGTTGTTGTTCTGTCGAAGGCAGTGCAGCGGGTGCTGGGTGTGGCTGTAGTCTTGGAAGATCTGGAATTGCTGCTTCTTGGAGGACGTTAACAAGTTTAACCCTATCTATAGAAACAGCGGTCACCTTTCCATTAATTGAAATGTCAGTTACTTCGTCTCCCCTTGCGACTACATGGAAGGGTCCTGAGTATGATGCCTTCAGTGTGTAACATAATGTGGGGAAAGGTTTTCAAGTCACGATACATGCGGGTGGTAGCTGTACCGTGTCTGTGAGGCTGGTGTGGGTGGATTCAGGCAATGTGCTCCCATAGTTGTCATAGGAATTGTGGTTCATAATTCCTTGGTTATGACATATCGTTTGTTTTCACAAATTCTCCTGGAAGCCTCAATGTCTCACTGTACACCAGTTCCGCCGAAGAAGCACCTAGATCTGGTTTGGAAGTGTTTCTGAGGCTGACTAATACTGCGGGAAGGGACTTGGTCCACTTAGTGTCATGGCACATTAGTGCTGCCTTAAGGTAGTGAAGCTATCTCTCGATCATCCTGTTACTGGTTGAGTGACAGCTTGTCGTTTTGTGGTGAGTTGTGCTACAGAATTTCACAAGTTGTCTGAACAAGCTGGATTCAAATTGCCACCCTCTGACTGTCATTGCGAGTAATAGACAGCTAAAGCATGACACCCTATACAACATGAAAGTGAAAGCCAAAGAGTCTGTTGTAATGTTGTCAACTGGACAGCTTCTGGCCAATAGGTGTAGAGGTCTATCACTGTAAGTATGTAGTGTTGGCTGTCAGACGATGGCAATGTACCAACGATGTCAATGTGGATATGACTGAAATGGGCCATTGTGATCGGAAAGTTCCCTATCAGTGCTTGCGTGTGGCAGTGTATCTTGCTGCATTGGAATTTAAGACAACAACTCGCCCATTCACGGCCACGTGTAACGATTCGTCACTTGGCGGGTTGTCGATTGAATACCACAGTGGCACAAGTCGTGTAGCATATTGAAGACGCACTTCTGCAGGCAGCTGGTAGGAGCGACCGCGGTTTCGACGTGTTTATGTCACAACACAGCTTGATATCACTCCCTGGAATTTTGATAAGTTGCAGATCCTATGCCAATGTTCCTACCGATAATGTTCTTGCAGTTCTTGATCTGATTGTTGGGCAGCGGCGAGTTTGGCGTAATCAATAGTGCTGGTAGTGTTTCTGACACGAGACAAACAATCAGCTACCACATTGTAAATGCAAGAGATGTGCCGGACGTTCATATTGAATTGTGAGATGAACATTAGCTGACTCTGTTGCCTAGGTGAACACTTCGTATTATTTTGGCGAAAGGTGTAAGTTGGCGGTTTGTTATCAATGTAGATAACAAAGTCTTTAGCTTCCACATGAGGTCTTATTTGACGGACTCATAAAGAGCCAAAAGTTCTCTGTCATAGGTGCTCCACAGCTTTTGTGAGGGTGATAGTTTGCACGAGAAAAACGCGAGTGGTTGCCATGTGTAACTACACCTTGTTGCAACGTTGCGCCAATCACATTCTGGCTTGTGTCGACTGCTAGTGCCAAAGGTACAGTAGGCTTGAGGTACAACAGCAATGCGGCACCTGCAATGCTCTTTTTGTCCGCTTCAAACGCCACACATATGCTATCAGTCCATGTTATAGGCGAGTAACGCCTGTAATTTGGGCTGGTGAGCGCTCCACTTCATGGTTGTTGCAACTCGGCAGTGTGTAGCAAGTGGCAGCGGAAAAATTTTATGTACTAAGGAATCGATGCAATTCCTTGGCTGTATCTGGGCTTTCACCTTCTCTGGCAGTGGTAGCGATCCTGCTGTTGTTATTTTATGCCCTAGGAAATTCACTTGGGGCTGGCCAAAGACACATTTGGCGGTGTTCAGAACAACGCCTTAGTGTTCCAACCTCTTAAAAACTTCTGTTAAATGCTGCTGATATTGCTCTGCTGATAGCGAAAAATCTAAAATATCGTCCAGGTAATCGAAAGCAAAAGTTAGACCCTGTAGCACAAAATCAATGCAACATTACCACGTTTGAGCAGTGTTCCTGGGTCCAAAAGTCATAAATTTGCTCTCAAACAGCCCAAAAGACGTGATGATCGTTATCTTGTCCTGCTATAGGGATCTGTGTATGCTTTTGCATAGTCCAGGACATTAAAAATAACTGCACCACTCAACGCATAGTTATAGTCATGTAACAGTGGCACTGGGTACCTGACCGGTATTGTTCTGGCATTCAGGGCGCTGTAGTCGCCACAAGGCCGCCAAGCACCATCCTTTTTCGGGACTTCATTTAGCGGTAAGGACCAGGGGCTGCCGGATGGCCTCATTACACCTTCACGAATTATACTGCCGATCTCTGTTTTCCCAATTTTAAGACGATCTGGAGCCAAAGTTGAGATCTGCAAGACATGGGAGTTACGTCGGTAATCTACATGTAGTGGACAGTGTCATGCCTTACCTTCTTATGTGCTCCAGGATATCGCGTCAGAAATCCATTCAGCTACTCCATGTACTTGCTGTCTGCCACCTGTATTACTTTGGCAATATGAACAGCTGTATTACGCCGAAATCAGGACACTGTTAGGCGCGAGTACTTCATGTCTGGCAGTAGATTACAATGGGTGAGGAAGACCGATCCAGTGCTAGGTTTGGTGGTGTCTGCAACTGCAAAATGCCACACGAAGGCTCATCATAAACCCAGGTCTAGTTCCAAGCACAGTGTGCCACAAGTTGTTATGACTGAGTTGTTTGCACCAGTCAGACAGAAAAACGTGGGTGGTCGCTTCCTGTGCAACATAGTCTGTGGATAAAAGGACAAATCGGACTCAGTGTCTATCAAATATTTCCGGCTGGACCACTGATCAGTAACAAAACCGGCGTGGAGACACTGACGGCAATCGAGGAGGCGCCTACTTCAGACTACCGTTGCCATTTGCATAAGTGAAAGGAGCTGTACATCTGTGCGTTTGCTCCCCGAATTTCCGCTGGTACCAGCAGATACCTTGTTGCTCAGGTTCAGTCGCAGAAGAAGTTGTTGATGACATGCTGTATGAGAGTCAGCAGTATCGATTATGGCTTCTGTCACTGCTCAGGTCATGCCGAGATAACAGTTCACAGAACTGCTGTGTCGGTAGATCTACTTTGGCCACCAAGGCGTTGCAGGCTTCGTGTAAAACAGCTGACACTGCACTAGCACACTGTGCAGTACTTGCACTGAGAATGTCCAGTGTCATCGGATCCTGGATTTTATTGGCAAGTTCCGTATGAAGTCCAATGGTGTATCAGATTGTGACGCTATAATTGCTTTGACAGGCGGTGGCGAAGGAGTGCTCCATATTTTGTGCAGCAAGCTGTCCAGAATGGTCCCACGTCTACTTTGCTTCTTAGGTGCTGCAAGTAATTTGAAGGCTTTCTGTTTTCAATATCTTTCTGAGTGAGAACTTGACGGAATCGCTCTTCCTGTGATGGTGACACTCGCCAGACCAAGTCTGCTTTAAGCTGGTCATACGAGTTAGCCTCTGGTGGCGAGGTAATTATATCTTGTACTTCTGCAGAGTACTGATGGTCTAATTGGCTTGCTACCAGCATGAACTTGGTAGTGTCTGCCGAAATTCCAGAATAGAAAAAACGGGCCTCTACCTCTGCAAACCACAAATCTGGATTGTGTGGCCATCATGACATGACGGGGTTCATGTCAGTCATTTTGTAATTCTCTTCTGTAAAAGCTACACAAGTATATCACGTTAGGGTCACCAATTTGTCAGCACAAGCTGGGCAGACTGTTGTTTGATTACTAGAACCTGCGTGCACTTCATCAATGGAACCACACTACATAAAATCTCCTTCGATCAATATTATCATTAGGTTTATTGATCACAGCCATAGGAGACGGCAAAGATTACTTGGCTTGTTTGATTGTTCCAAGCTTATAGTTGAAAATAACTTAACCTCTAGAGACCTGAAGTCAGAGTTATACAGTAAATCGAACAAAACAAGCTTTCATGTGTTGGTTGGCCCCACTCATCGTAAAATATTCATGAATAATTTTTTTTGTATTTACATATTGTTGCAGGCATATCATATATGATACATTGGGTTGCTAACAAGACAATCTCCCACACAATGAAGAAATAAATGTTATCTTATTTTTGCTTATTTGCATTACATACACTCTTCCTCATTCTAGAAAATGCACAAAATTGTTACAATTGTCTCATTACATGCTCTTGTTGGAATATAAATTGTTAAAAATATAATAGATAAAAAATTACAAAAACTTTATACAAATTTTTAAAAATGTTGCAGAAGATTCTTATGAAGTATGAAACTTTTTGAAACAGTTTCTTTCCAAAGTAAAGCACAAAAACACCATACATTCAGAAAATCTCACATTCGTTAGTTTTGAACAACCCGTTCCTCTGCATCTCCATCTGTTATTTTTTTCGATACCCATTTCTGGCATGTGCAAAGCACATTTGTATTTTTGGTCACTAGTGGTATTGGCTGAACTAATCTTCTCTTCTTTTCATTATGCTCTTCCCTTTCTTCACTTTCCTCTTCATTACCTTCCCTTTTCATATCTATCTGGGTTGTTGTGTTTCTTTTGGTGGTGCTGAACATCAGATTTTCAGCAAGGAGAAATGTGATATTTGTTTCCTTTGCCATTTCTCTTCAAGTGCAGCATTCTTGTATTCAGTATATGATGCAGTAATAGTAAAATCAAAAAAAATGGGGCAGTACCCTTATTGCCCACTTCTTCGTTCTACCTCTCATTGCACGTTTTCTAATCACACTCTCCATAAGATCCACACCACCCATGTGAGAGTTATACATCTTTACAGCAAAAGGACGAGGACACTCTATGTACTGACCTTGCTGCTTGCTCTATCTTCAACAAGTTTCCACAGGATTTATCCCACAGTAGGTAGAAGCCAAATGAATGGCACGTTTATCATGCCATTTTATGATTGCAATTGCATCATCACCTCTCACCATTTGGTCGAAACTTCCTTTCCCTCAGTTTTGAGAAATCCGTCTTTTATCAAGCCGATGCTTTTTCGTATCCTTGAGGTCATCATTGTTCCACGTCCTCGAATTGCTCTGTGATTGATGAGAGAACTCAGAAGTGTCAAGGAATTACATCGTTCCTGCTGGCAATGTACCAGACAACTTCAATACCACTTTCCCTCCAGTATCTAATTCTTCAGACATTCATCTCTGCATTATTTTGTCTCTGTCCATCCTCATACATAAAAAAATCTAAGGGTAGTCCATTTGATGAAACCATTACAAAGTTTTTCAGGTCCACAGGTTGAGATTTTCCTCTAACATATTGTTTCATGTGGACGTGCCCATGGAATGGCACCATTTGTTCGTCAATAGAAATAATTTTTGGATGAGGGTGTTGCAGACACACTTTTCCAATCATTGACAACATTGGTCCTACTTTCCAGCATCTGTCAGTTGTTTTTTCATTGTCACTGACAGCATTGTCATCAACAACCCTGAGAGGTGCTCTAAGGCAGTAGAAACAATCTCTGCAACTATCGGATATCTAATACTTTGTTCCCAACACATCCTGAGCTTAGGAAACCAAGAAGTGAAATCACAATACTTGCAACCCAGTATTTCTTGAGCTCATCTGGGTTGGTGTTGAGAGATTTTCCATGTGATGAAACATGCTTCATGTTTGTTTTTTTCTGCCATATTAATGAAGAAATCTCCATTTAAATCCTTCTTAAAATATTCAAACTGTTTCCTAACTCCTGTACCAACAGATTCTACATCAAAACTTGATGATTTTGACGTTGTGGCAGGTGAGATACTGGGCGAAAATCTGAAATAGAAAGAACAATATTGCTTAAAAACGATTGTTTTGCAATAATTAACATTCATGCGTATTAAATCTTGTAAAAACATAAGTGCTAAAAGGAATTCATTAAACTTGGGTTACATGATAAATCAGTCTAATCTAAAAGCCGTAAATTCAACTAAATGCCTAGGTATTACAATTACGAACAACTTGAATTGCAAGGAACACACAGAAAATGTTGTGGGGAAGGCTAGCCAAAGACTGTGATTTATTGGCAGGACACTTGGAAAATGTAAGAGATCTACTAAGGAGACTGGCTACACTACACTTGACCGTCCTCTTTTAGAATACTGCTGCATGGTGTGGGATCCTTACCAGATAGGACTGACAGAATACATTGCAAAAGTTCAAAGAAGGGCAGCACGTTTTGTATTATCGCGAAATATGGGAGACAGTATTACAGAAATGATACAGGATTTGGGCGGGACGTCATTAAAAGAAAGGCGTTTTTTGTTGCAACAGAATCTTCTCACAAAATTCCAATCACCAACTTTCTTTATTACTTTATTACTACTATTAGTACTTTATTACTAGATGTGTGTCGTTTACCAGCCATGACTGGTCAGACCGCGTCAAGATTAATTACATATATACATTTAAAAAAATATTCACAAAATTAAGACATTTATACTTAATAGAAACAATTTTTGTTTGTCCATTCACTTTGGTCACAATTGAAGAACTCACCAATGGAGTACAATGGGCGTTCTTACAGGTCCTGTGCTACTCTCCTTCTGAATGTTATTAGCGGCAGGGATTGCACTTCTTGAGGCAGTGAGTTGAACATCTTTAGGGCAACCACTGGAAAGCTGTCTTGCGTTCCTGTCAGTCGACGCCTGGGTATTTCGATGCTCCTCTTGTTACGGGTATTGTGATTGTGTATATCTTGCCTCATGCTGAAGACTTCTTGGTTTTCTTTCACGCTGATGAGACATAAAAACACTTACTGGCTGAAGACTGTCATAATTCCTAACTGCTTGAATATAGGCATGCAGTGCTCCTGTCTTTTACGTGATGTGATTATTCTAAGAGCTTTTTTCTGTAGAATTAGCACATCCTTACAACCTGCAGAATGTCTCCATAACAGTAGGCCATAATTGATGTGGCTATGGATTAGGGCATAATATACTGTTATGAGATATTGGTCGCTCAATACACCTTTTAACCTCCTCAGAAGGTATATTACACGGGAGAGCTTGGAGCACACGTACACTGTGTGTTCGTTCATTGTTAGTTTCCTGTCTACTATGAAGCCCAACAGTTTGACAGCCTCCATATTATCATGGCATCCGATGTTGTTAAGGGTGCATATCAGATGTTGTGTTTTTTCTTCATTCATTTTCATTTTATTTTTGATGAACCATTCTTTAATGTTTTGGAAGAGTACATCTGTTTCTTGGAGTGCTTCTGCAGCAGTTCTTCCTTTGGTAAAAAGGTTGGTGTCATCAGCAAGCTGTAACATATTGTTGTTATACCCAATGTCATTGACATAAATAAGGAACAGGAGAGGCCCTATGACGGACCCTTGGGGTACTCCATGTTCCAGCTTTTGTTCTTTTGATGTTGCTCCCTGAATTGATACTCTCCTTCGAATGCGAAAATATTTTGTTGACACCGACCTACATAGGGAGAAACGATCACCATGGTAAAATAAGGTAAATCAGAGCTCGTACAGAAAGATATAGGTGTTCTTTCTTTCCGCATGCTATACGAGATTGGAATAATAGAGAATTGTGAAGGTGGTTCAATGAACCCTCTGCCAGTCACTTAAATGTGATTTGCAGAGTATCTATGTAGATGTAGATGTTCTCTGTTCTGTGGCGCTGCGTTTGTTGGATCTCTAGGTGATGGAGTTTCATGAGTTTGTGTTGGCACTGCTGAACTTGCACTGTCTGAAACTTCATCTTCTTCTTCAGATGCTGTCAGTTGCGATCCCGGAATGTGAACTTCAGCATCATCACCATCATTATCATCAACAATTTCAATGTCAGAACAATTAGCGTCAAAAACCTCATTCAGAAGCTGACCTATTTCTGAATCAGATAGACCTGTCAATAATATTTAGATTTTCATTTTTAAATCACGTTTGCGAAGTTTTGTGTGTATAGAAAGCATTAGAAAAGCCTATCCCATTATTAAAGTTGTGAAATGCGCACTAAAAATATCTAAATAACGTTGAAACAACGAATGAACAATATAAAATGCAGCCGACTGCCACTTGCTCACAGGCATACGAGATGTAGTCACAGAGACCCAATGTATCAAATATGATACATCTACTAAAATACGATTTTTCAGAAGTAAAATCGTCTTTCATCTTTCATGTCACTTTCTTTGATAGAATTATAGTCAGGGAACTGTTAACAATATTTTAGTACCACTGTATAAGTAAATAAACGATGAATTAACAATACTAACCTTTATTTCTTGAATCCATCCTTACACGTCCATAATACACTTGTTACTGACTGCTCCTGGCATCTAGTGGTCATTCTGAGAAGTACAAGTAGGTTGTCTGCTTGTTCTGCGGAGTGTATCGAATACAATACAGTACGCACTTTTACAAAAAAACGGCGCACCCTGTGTAGGAACATCATTTGAACAGATGTGTCATATATGATTCAAGGGGTCGCTAGAGGTTAACATGCAGGGAACAAAAACGTCAGCTTTATCTCATAACTACATACGAACTAAACTGCTAGAATGTAAGATACAAAAATAAAAAAACACATATGTAAAAAATGGCACCTCTGGTGGCTGGGGCGCGAAATGATTGACGGCGCTGTTTCCAACACAAGCAGACGACATGCGCGTTACAACATTACGTAACTACACGATGATGATGATGATGATTGGTTTGTTGGGCGCTCAACTGCGTGGTTATCAGCGCCCGTACAATTATCCAATCTTTGCTCAGTCCAATTTCGCCACTTTCCTGGATGATGATGAAATGATGAGGACAACACAAACACCCAGTCATCTCGAGGCAGGTGAAAATCCCTGACCCCGCCGGGAATCGAACCCGGGACCCCGTGCTCGGGAAGCGAGAACGCTACCGCGAGACCACGAGCGGCGGACGTAACTGCACGATGTCGCCACAGCAGGCGTATTTATTTCTGAGTTAAAATGAGTCTTAGACCAGAATTATTAAGTAGTCACTGTGTATGTTGACAATTTGCCGATTGCTACGCCCATGCAGTCAGAACACTTAAGGCTCTTGGCTCAAGTCTTGTATAAGTTTCCAGAATGCGGAGTTACAGCCAACCTAATGAAGTCACTTTTCGCTAGGGAAAGGATTAAAGTCCTTGGACACATAAAGGTAATATCACCACAAGGCTTACTTCCAGACTCCAAGAAGCTTGATGCTGGCCTGTACCTCAAAATAAGAAACAGTTGAAGGGATATCTTGGATTAGTATCTTTCTTCAGAAAATTTATACGAACATTTATACCACAGCAACTTTTAAATAATGATGATTTCTAGAACCTTCTATGGAAGAACCATCCCTGATTGTGGGCCAACCATGTACGACAACAAGTGCTCCTAAGGACTCATCCCAAATCGACGAAGTATGATAAGTTGAATCGCAAGTGGCAACTTTGGTACACAGGGCCATCAAAAATCCCTCGCTCAGGAGCCTACAAGTTAGTATACTTAAACAATGCTAAGGTAAAAGGGTTCTACCCACACAAAGATTTGCGTGAATCTGTGTACTAAACAGAATGTGACACTGATCAAGCTCGGCGTGGAGGAATGTATATATGTGTGTATAAGAGATGACATACTGTTCTCTTGAATATACTTATTACAATTGATGTTTAGTATCAAAGAAAGATTTCATTTTGCCTATTTCATGTGTGTTGCATTATTAAGATGTAAGTTTTAGTTATGTAAGATTTTCATTGTATGTTTATGAGCCAGAGAAGCTCAAAAACATTACCCTCGCGGAGCGTGAGAAATTCTTTAATTTGACACTGTACTGTTTAAACACACAGTAAGTGTGCGATTGAAAAGCAGCACATGTAAGTGTCAAAGTAGATAGAACTGCACACACACAGGAGCTAGGTAAGGTTGACAACCTCCGCACAGGATAAGCCGACAGATTGCTGCTAGATGATGATCATAGCTTAGCAAAGAAACACCAAGCAATCTATACTTAGAGAAAACTTTATGTGTTGATTATAAAGGAAATAAAACATCTACACTACAGAACCAAACTAAGATTAAGAAATTACAAATAACAACAAGAATATATATACAGAGGATGAAGTAAACATCATGTACGGAAAACTAGCTACACACTGTGATACTACGTACAAGATATTTACATTTGTACAAGTGGCTATTTACACACTACTCAAAAGGGGACATCTGCATGAGGGATGAAGGAAAATAAATTAAATCTTGAATGTATTACGATAGATAGGTTGCGCCTCACGCGCTCATTGACTGCATGTCGCCGAAGTGGCATCAAATTGGAAGACCAGCACCTGGCGAACGGCCTGCCCGACGGGGCACCCTAGCCATTTGATTAAATAAATACCTATGACAACACTTTTATTTCTAGGTGCAAAAAGGTAAGTCAAAATGACAACTGCAGTATGAGCATGCGCATTCTTAGAACTCAAAAAAAATTTATAAAGAATGAACTGCACACTGACAGAAATTGAATATACGAATACTGAAAGTGTAATGCATTAGTAGCCAGTGAGCAACAATGCACTTACTTTTAAGGTATTATTTAAGTGTCCTTCCAGTGAACAGTGCAAAGTCACGTCCTGGGTAAAATAGGGAACACAATAGTGGTACGAAAGCATACGGACCACACTGAAAATAAATAATTATATGTATAAAAATACATGTGAGTGTGATAAGAATATATGTATGAAAAAACTACAGTATGCCAGATGTATCAAAAAGCTGAACTTAGGTCTTGTGCTACCAAATGGTAAGGAGTCAGACGAAGTATTACAAGTCCATGTGACTGAGAAGAGCGCCAAGCAAGAGTTATTATGGTAGTACACTGGCATAGAAACACAAGTTGTCTCAACATTGTTTTACACTTGTTCATTGGTACAATTCTCGTAAACACATAATCATGCACAACAGAATACACAATGGTGATATCGTGTAGCAAAAGGAATTGTACGTCACTGACACCGAAGTACACTGTTTCCAACTGATGATTACACTTCTATAACATAATACTGTACAGTCAGAATGTATCAATAGTTAGTAATCCTGAAGTAAATGAATTAACATGAGTAGATAGTCATGAAATGATGTACTCAATAGTTCTCTCATGATGAACGAAGGATTGCAGTGGTAGAATAAAATGAATGCTTGTTCCTGTCCATAACATATGCTGTACACCAGTAGACACATCCTAATAAACTTGTCAGAGGCATAGTTATGTAGGCTTATTGCGATTTCGTGTTGTGGTGCTTTCCTCTACATCTGTAATGATGGATACTCACATCAGGTGCGATGTATAAATGTAAAACTTATGCACATCATGTGGTAACTTTTTATGCAAATATTTTGTCACTACTGGAAAATTGAAATTGAAAAAATGACAACCTGTGTAATGTTAAAGTAAGATGAAACTGTGAATACAGATTGTTCATAAATTAATGTTCAAAAGGGTAATGCCCAAGGATAAAATATGATAAAAATGGTAATGTAAAAACTTAAAGATGTTATGTGACATAAAATCACAAGAAATGATTGTAATATTAACTGCATTGTATTTATAATTTCTGTACAGTGTTTATGTAAATTTTTGTACGATATTTATGTAAAGAAATGTAAATGCTATATGCAAATGTATACGTGCGGAGTAATAAATATGCAAATGTGGTGTGTCAATATATTTTAAAATGTAAATACTTAGGTTATTGTAACAATGATGAAATGTAAAAATTTTGATGCAATGTAAAGCTGAATATGTTTTCCAGGACTGCATATGTGAACTAATAATTGTAAATACACTACTAACATTTTGTGAAGGCTTGAACCCTGTAAATCCGTGTGTGTTCCCATAAAAAACATGTGCCAGCACTGGGGAGTAACGAACATTTATATCCTTGATGGCCTCTGGTATTGACAAGGCAGTCTACCACAGAGAGGGTATGGACACAAATACAGACACTGGAGACTTATCTTGAACCAATTCAAGTGCCTTCGGGATGCTGATAGCGTGAGCCTGGCTCAACCACTGAAAAGTTGTGGATTACGAGAGGAACAATTGCCTGGGCCGTAAATGATGAACCACCTTGCCATAGCATTGATGGTTCCGCTACACACTAGCCTCAGCACACCAAGTTGCAGCAATTGGTATACAGGTAAACTATTTGTTATTTTACGTACCTCATTTGCAATTTTTTTCACCAATCTCAAGTGTCTGTTGACCTTTTGAGCTGGTGCGATAAAGGCATATGTAACTGCGCTCTCCCAGTATTGTGTTAATTAAAAGTTATAATATGTGGAAATTGCATGTTTTCATTTTCCTACTGAGCTACGTCCCATTTTCCACCTCCAGATGTGATGAGGACTTGCATTTTTAAATGGGTCTCTTCAGAGAAGGAGTCAACATGAAGAGAGAAGCTGACACAGCCACCCCGGCATTGTTATACATGGTTGGGGAGACAAGATAAATATCAAGCCATACACTGCATCTCAAAGGAATTAATATTCAAGTATCGTTTCAGAACTGACATAACATTTCTTAACCCGCATGCATCCTTACTTGTGTGCATTTCTGGCCGCACAATTTCTGGTGCGACTAGACATGCATTAGTGTAATTACTTCATCTCAGGACATTTTGCATTATCTCTCTCCTCAACCCCAACAAGGTGTTGCTTTTTTGCAACAACTGGTTCGGTTTACACTCACTACATACATATATTCATAACTGTTTTTCACCGTCTTGTCTTGAGCTGTATACCTTGAGTTTGTTTTGTGCATCATTGTCTCCACTCGAGCTTTATAATGTTTTTGTTATGATACATTTTTCTCATAAATATGTCTTTTTCGAAAAATATTAATCTGTTAATGTACCTCATACTTGTTACTTCAGCTATGAAGATGAAAGTTTTTCGTGATGCGCAAAATTTTCATAATAAAAACAGTCTATAAAATTCATGTAATAAAAACTGTCTGTCTTATTTATGGTGTTTTGTATGGAAAAAAGACTTTAGTACTCTGATATCAAATTAATACATAGTCTGCCAAGAAACATACAAAGCCTCAAAACAGAGAAGACTTTTCCTGCAATCCCGCACATATTTCTCTGCTAGAAAGTGGATTCTATAGTCATATGCAATATATGGGCAAACAGTGAAATGAAATTACCTGTTCAGCTTGTGAAAATTGATTTTGGTTATCAAATTAAGAGAGAGTGAACTAGCATTGGGCCTAACATTGTGCTTTATCACTCAAATACAATTTACTATAATTATTATTACTACTACTACTGCTACTACTACTACAACTACTATTATTCGAGTCAGAAACAAATACAATGCATGGTCAGTACCATTACAAACAAATGAAAGAAAAAAATTATCAAGGTACACTATGCTTGACAAAAATCTTACAACTTCAACTGTGCCTGGTGTTGCACGCAGACCATCTTTTGTGCAAGTTGCAGGGCATAGTTGACAATCCGCAAGATGTGGAGCACAATTGACAATCTGGTAGGTGCTGCATGGCCTGTGGTTCTCTGCAATTGCTATTGGCGATATCCACAGAGAAATGTCATTTCTGGAGGTTACTCCTGGGTCTTCTAACTCTGGAATGAAGACATTTGAGTGACATCCACATGATTCAGTTCTGTTCACGTCCATGTGGGAATGTTTCCAAGGGGAGAGGCCAGGTAGAGTCTGCTGCTTGCAAAGCTCAAAGCTGAAGTGGTCTTGTGGAAACTACTTCTGGATCTCAACCTTGGTGCTGCCAGAGCCTGTCCATGCAGTGAACAATTTTCTTGATGAGCGTGATTTGCTCTCTACACTTTGGCAGCTACTTCACGATGAATATTTAGTGGCACTATGCCACCGAATTGGTAGAGTTTTATACATGACGTAGGTTTCAAAGAACATATAATAAGCCTACTCATTTTGTTTAGCATCTTGTACACTATGTTGCATGGATGGATTTGTACCAGGCGGGGCATGCATACTCTGCAGCACTTAAACATATTGCTAGTGGTGTCGTTCTCAGGGTTTGTGGTTGAGAGCTCCACATGCTACCAGTGATCTTGCGAAGGACATTATTTCTGGCTTCCACCTTTATTCTTGAAATGCTGCCTGTAGGTCAGAGTATGCTCCAGAGTGACTCACAGGTATTTTGGATGGGTCATATTTGCTAACTGTATCCACTGTCATCCGATGTTAAGTTTAAGACATGCCAGATAGTACTTATGATGAAGTGCACAGAGTTGTGTTTCAGCTGGGTGTGAAAGAATTTGGTTGTTAGAGTAATAGGCACCAAGGTCCCTCAGTGCATCTGTCAGGAACGTTTAAACATCTTCACAAGATTTCCCTTGACTTGCTAATGCCAGATCATCAGCATAAAGGAAACACATTGAGTTCATCGGAAAGAGAATACCTCCATGTGGTAGGCCATTTCTCTTCATCAATTATGCTGACCCTGGAAGTCCACATAAAATCTCCTATTTTGTAGGAAACTTTGAGTAAGTCTGGTGAAGTTACTTTTCCCTTTTTATACTGGAAAAGTCACCACCTATTTTGTGACTAGGAATGTGGAAGTAACGCCATTAAACATAGCAAGTTCTCCATTTATATCATTCTATTCTTGTGTTTCTATACACCAGCTGCTTGGAGTGCAGACATCGCTTCAGCTGTGAAACTTTTGACAGCTGAAAGATGCTATCTCTCCAAGTGGCTGCTGTGTAATAACTTGACCCACAGAATGCATTTTTGTGCCCTACAGTGTTTCATAACTGTTTCTCACAGATTGTAACTATACCGTTATGACTATTTTTGTGGTGTGGACTTCTATGAAGGTTTTTGTTCGTACAATTGGCATTTTCCTGGGACTGATTCCGTTGGGGTGCTACCAACAATGTGTGCACAAACTTGATGTTCTTTATAGAAAATGTTGACATAATACCCTTCATTCATTCATCATGGTCCATAGGTCCCATCAGGAAAGAGAACCTTCAGGAATGTGGATCGAGTCAAAATACGCCTTAACGAAAAGGAAGCAACTACTGATATGCATCTGTTGTAGAATCCTATATCATCATCTGAGGAAAAGCATAATTAGGTAACTCAGACAGAACAATCTCCTATATGCCAACCAACATGGATTCTGAAAACATCCGTCATGCAAGACATAAACTGTGCTTTTCTCATGTAACTTCCCGAAAGCCAAGTGTCAAGGCAATCAGGTAAATGCAGTGTTTCTTGAATTTTAAAAATCACTGGACTTAGTACCATACCAATGTTTTGTTAACAAAAGTATGATTGTATGAGGCATCAAACAAAATTTGTGACTTTGTGACTGAACTCAGTATGTTATCTTGGAGGGAGAGTTTATTGAGAAAAGTGGGGAAGTGTATCAGGAGCCTTGCTATTCATGTTGTAGAATGACCTGGCAGACGATAGGGACCCCTCACACATATTTGTTTTAACTGAAATCATGGCACTCAAGTACATGAAGAAAAGTTTAAGGAGATGTTCTTACCTGTGTGAAGATGTTCTGGTATGGAACATTTAAGAGTCTGCTTGTAAATGACGGAAACCCCAGGCAAGTACTTGCCACTACATTGCATATGGAATTTCATCATTTCTAAAGTTTAAGAATGCATGTTACAGACATGTTCTATGTGCAAATGAGCCACACACACATTATTATCAAGATTACAGCTGTATGTCTTGCAGTTATCAATATGAACATAAAACAAAGAAAATGTTATGCATGGGTGAAGAAGTACAGATATATCACAAACTCCTGTGCTTAAAGAACTGCTAAAGAACTGTCAAGGAACTATTTAAACTACATAATGCACAGTAGAATATTTGATGTATCACTGGACACCATCAAGGACAGAATAAGCCAAAGTGATGCACTGATGAAGAAAAGCATTTCTGCAGAGAAATTCCTAGAGCTGGTCTCAGATTTTTTGGCAATGGGTCTTTCCCTCCAATATTTAAAATCTGTCACAGGTTTGCCTGAATCTTCGCTGTCTAATATATTTCCAGAGACATGAAATGCATTTTACTAACTTTACCACAAATGTGGTATAGATTCATTAAATATTCCTTGAGACACTTCCCACTACGCTTACTGTCAAAAATTTTCCTCACTTCTTTTCTGTGAGAGGCCCATTATTTATTTATTTCTGCAACAAATGCATGGCTTTTTCATTTATTTTTTTTAAAGAGCCTGAAAAGGTATGTAAAATATATGTTATGCAGTTAACAATGGTTATCGAAGCAGCTGAAACACACTGAATGAGGTCAGCTAGGGGATAGAATAGGAGGGACTGACAATACAGAAAAACAGATTGAGAAAAAGTATTGCAGAAACAGATTTTGTAACAAGGGACACACTTCAAGACTGACACAGTGAGAAGGTAGGACAGTCTGACAACTGAAAAGAAGTTTGCTAGTTCATGACAGTCTGATTATTGAAAATATATTTAAAAACAAAGATGATGTGACTTATCAAATGAAAGTAATACACGAACGCTTACAGAACGTACCTCTGCCTACGTAGATCAACACCTTCAACCCATTACGTGCAGTCTCTCATCCTTCATCAAAGACACCAACCACTTTCTCGAACGCCTGGAATCCTTACCCAATCCGTTACCCCCAGAAACCATCCTTGTAACCATTGATGCCACTTCCTTATACACAAATATCCCGCACGTCCAGGGCCTCGCTGCGATGGAGCACTTCCTTTCACGCCGATCACCTGCCACCCTACCTAAAACCTCTTTCCTCATTACCTTAGCCAGCTTCATCCTGACCCACAACTTCTTCACTTTTGAAGGCCAGACATACCAACAATTAAAGGGAACAGCCATGGGTACCAGGATGGCCCCTTCGTACGCCAACCTATTCATGGGTCGCTTAGAGGAAGCCTTCTTGGTTACCCAGGCCTGCAAACCCAAAGTTTGGTACAGATTTATTGATGACATCTTCATGATCTGGACTCACAGTGAAGAAGAACTCCAGAATTTCCTCTCCAACCTCAACTCCTTTGGTTCAATTAGGTTCACCTGGTCCTACTCCAAATCCCATGCCACTTTCCTTGATGTTGACCTCCACCTGTCCAATGGCCAGCTTCACACGTCCGTCCACATCAAACCCACCAACAAGCAACAGTACCTCCATTACGACAGCTGCCACCCATTCCACATCAAACGGTCCCTTCCCTACAGCCTAGGTCTTCGTGGCAAACGAATCTGCTCCAGTCCGGAATCCCTGAAGCATTACGCCAACAACCTGACAACTGCTTTCGCATCCCACAACTACCCTCCCGACCTGGTACAGAAGCAAATAACCAGAGCCACTTCCTCATCCCTTCAAACCCAGAACCTCCCACAGAAGAACTACAAAAGTGCCCCACTTGTGACAGGATACTTTCCGGGACTGGATCAGATTCTGAATGTGGCTCTCCAGCAGGGATACGACTTCCTCAAATCCTGCCGTGAAATGAGATCCATCCTTCATGAAATCCTCCCCACTCCACCAAGTGTGTCTTTCCGCCGTCCACCTAACCTTCGTAACCTCTTAGTTCATCCCTATGAAATCCCCAAACCACCTTCCCTACCCTCTGGCTCCTACCCTTGTAACCGCCCCCGGTGTAAAACCTGTCCCATGCACCCTCCCACCACCACCTACTCCAGTCCTGTAACCCGGATCAAAGGCAGAGCCACGTGTGAAAGCACCCACGTGATCTACCAACTGACCTGCCTACACTGTGACGCATTCTATGTGGGAATGACCAGCAACAAACTGTCCATTCGCATGAATGGACACAGGCAGACAGTGTTTGTTGGTAATGAGGATCACCCTGTGGCTAAACATGCCTTTGTGCACGGCCAGCACATCTTGGCACAGTGTTACACCGTCTGGGTTATCTGGATACTTCCCACTAACACCAACCTATCCGAACTCCGGAGATGGGAACTTGCTCTTCAATATATCCTCTCTTCCCGTTATCCACCAGGCCTCAATCTCCGCTAATTTCAAGTTGCCGCCACTCATACCTCACCTGTCATTCAACAACATCTTTGCCTCTGCACTTCTGCCTCGACTGACATCTCTGCCCAAACTCTTTGTCTTTAAATATGTCTGCTTGTGTCTGTATATGTGTGGATGGATATGTGTGTGTGTACGCGAGTGTATACCCGTCCTTTTTTCCCCCTAAGGTAAGTCTTTCCGCTCCCGGGATTGGAATGACTCCTTACCCTCTCCCTTAAAACCCGCATCCTTTCGTCTTTCCCTCTCCTTCCCTCTTTCCTTATGAGGCAACAGTTTGTTGCGAAAGCTTGAATTTTGTGTGTATGTTTGTGTGTCTGTCGACCTGCCAGCACTTTCATTTGGTAAGTCACATCATCTTTGTTTTTAGATATATTTTTCCTACGTGGAATGTTTCCCTCTATTATAACCATATGATTATTGAAAATAAATTACAAACTTCAAGGGAACAGCAGTTATCATACCTGACATGAACGTTTAGTTGTAAATCACTTTTCATATCCAAACTATGTAATATTACAGCCTTCTTGATGCTGTTTTGATAATACCACAGGATTTCTACTGCACTCCTCTGTCTCCTGATCCTCTCTCCAATTATACAGTGCACTCCACGATGTCAAACAAAATGTATAATCATATTTTAAATCTCACAGTTTTTTTAATGTTACATTATATACAAAGTAAATGTTATTTATGAACAAACATCTTTATTTTCTTTTATGGTCCCACATACATGAATAAATAATAAACTCTGAATATAATTCAAACAGTGTTACAAACATAAGAAATGTGTGGCTTAATAAATGATTGAAAATTATATTAAACAAATGGATTTTTTTGTATTAAACATACGGAAATTACTTCCTTAAAATTTTTACAATCTGGTTTGTCTGCTTGTGTCCAGGGCTCATGCAAACCAATGAAGATAAATATCTGACATGTGAAATTAATTTTGATCTTTGCCATTACTCCACTTGCAAGAGATGCACAAGAAGTGCCTGTTACAAAGCTTTACAGCAGATTAAAATGAGCATTTTTGATTTTATTCCAAGAAAAATAAAAACAGAATACAAGAAAAAAATTACTTGTAACTGAACACATACAAACTGAGGTAATTATATATACTTCATACATGTACACGACATGCACATGAAGGACAAAGCTGTTTCTCAAATCATGAAGATAGTTTGTACAGCAATAATTTCAGTAACTTCTGCAAGAAGAGGAGAATCTTAATGACCCAAAAATGTGTGTGTCCATTCCCTCATACAAACATGAAGCAGATAAACTGGTATACACTTATACACCTCCATTTTGCTTCAGCTCTGAACCATGGAGTCAGTTAATTTTTAAGTCAGTCTTTAAAAATACATGTTCCTTTTAATGTTTTATGATTTCCACAAGCTTTCATATATCAACAACAGCATTTCAGAAGCAATACATTCACCATTAAATGGAAATAATTTTTCGTCTGAAAAGTCTTTATAATGAGGAGAAAAAAGGGGGTGAAGAGATGATACAGACAAGGAGGGAGAAGTGCTAGTATGAGTTTTTATTGCCTGGCCACGTGAACATCCTACCATGAAGTTAATCTACAATATCTTTTTTCAATGGATGTAAACTCTTGGCAGTAAGAACTACAATCAGTACAAATTATCTTCAGGATTGTAATGAAGAAGTGTTCATAAATTAACATTTTTCTAAACTTGTTATATTTGAATGTTTCCAGTATGTTTAATACACAAAATGAAATATTATTTCATTTAAAACTATAAAGTATACATACCACCAAAAATATGATATGTTTCCACCATACAAATTATATTTTCCTGTATTCCACACTAGATTTCCCACTAAAAACATATATGTGACAAGGGCTAAAAACAAATTATGCACTAGTATTTCCTAGCTACACATGCATGTACAGGTATGAACATGTAGGTGCTAAATTGAAACTGCCACATCTTGCTTTCAAAACATTCTCAAAAGGAAATGAAATAAAAGAAGACAAGGGAGGAACAATGACTAAAATGATATATCAATACATTTTTAGTGCTTACAATCATCTCAGTTTCAACATTAGCACAGCAAGCATTTTAAGAAAACTGTTCCATAATGTACATTTCAGACTTTCAAGTAAGTACATTGACATGATAGTGTAACTAGTACTGCTTGTGAATCAATAATCCACAATTTGGAAGAATAATTTAATTTGTAACATATTGCTGATAAAACACATTTTATACAAAATGTTCTTTGAACTACTATATAACAGGTACAAAACACTTAGTGAATATCACAGTCCAAATACTGACACAGTTTAATCACCAGCTGCTTGCCAGTGTGCAAAATTACTGGTATCAACTGATCATCATGTGGGGAAAACAAGCAAGCATTCATAATATACTTAAAGTTAAAAAGTAATGCCTACTTTTTACCTGTCACACACTGTTTATATCTGCAATTGTTTTCACCTAAACATCGGTGTAGCAAATAAAAAAATAGTTTACATTTCTGTACAAATGTTTTTAAAATTCTTTCTCTGTTTAAAGCACTGACATGCATAAGTTATCGTATAAAATTTTGCGCTGCAACTTGAAAGGACCTACTATTCTCAGATATGTGTTAATAAAAAAAGGTAAAAAGTTTCAAGCTAATATCAGTATTAAGAAAATAATGTCTGCAGTAAGTATTTACTGGAAACGTGGCAGTCAGCAGCTTCAGGAGGAACAGCAGTTTCCATTCATGGGGAATGGAGGAAGAGGGAGAGAAAGAGAGAAGGAGGGGGGGAGGGGGGGAGGGAGGGAGGGAGGGAGGGAGGGAGGGAGAGGAATCAAGCATACGGGTGTGTCCCCTCCTACACACACACACACACACACACACACACACACACACACACACACACAAAGTACTGTATCTGCAAAGGGATCTACATAAAAGTACACCAAAAATTTCAATATGAGGAGGAGGAACACTGCACTACCCATTTCCAAAGTAACTTATTACATTTCATTCTGCTCTTCTCCACCTCAGAAAATGAATAGCAAACTAAAAGTTCTTTGAATATGGTATCTTTCCTAACATAAGAGATCAAAATAAAGTTTTGTTGTTACAGACACTGAGAATGGAATGATGTCATGGAACACTACACAAATAATTACAACTTAATCAGTCATGTGAAAAGAAGAGACAAAAAGTGAACAGGAAAGAGCATTCCAAGCACATTAACGAATATACAATTCCTTGCATATCCAGCTAAGAACCAGAGATGTACCCATCACTGTCACAGTCTTATTTAATAAAACGATGAAGTTAGTCTGCCATCCTCCTCTGCAATAACTAAATGGATCTATAATGAACTCTCACTACAGTAAATATGTGTAAAAATGTGACCCATTTAATTCACTGGCAACAATGACAACACTGATTAAGCATTTAAATACTTTTTGTGGCTCATTTGTGCCTGTTTTGTAGTGAAACATGTACAGCAAATACTGCCTTAACATGAAAAACAAAGAAACAAACTTAGACTTTTCAACAAAAAAATTAACATTAAATTTGTGCACTTTTCTTAACAAACAAGTTAGAAAAGGAACTGAGTAAACACCCAAATTCACCAAAACCCTGCAGAGTGGTTAGCTTACAGTTCTGGTGAACTGACCTATATGAAAAACTGAAGACCAATTCTCTCACTTTTTGAGTACAATGTTTGAAGAATAAGAATCATATAATAATAATTCTAGACAATAACTGCAGCTCATAAAGACAAAATTAAGGTGTCTTACGAGAAAATGCCATACACCCACATCATTCAAAGTCATAATTACAACAAAACAGTAAAATGACATGTAAGGTGCCTATTTTCTCCCCTTATCAAAGCAAATGCCACTGCATGTCCTGGAGGTCTGGTCGTACAACACTGCATGTATTGCAGTTCTGGTCATATAACAGTATTAACACAAATAATGTGTGTGAAGAAATAAAGAGCACATGAAATATTCAAGTGGATATAAACACAAGTATGGAAATTTTCACTATTGCAAAACAAAAAATAGCATCCCTAAGTATCAGGTGATGACAGGGAGAGTGTCCATACAAGCGGCACTTCTACAGGTTTATGCTTCTTTTTGCTCTTCACTCGCACACCACTTAAATCTGGCTTATCATGTCTTCTGTTCTGTACATCACTAAAATCACTTGTCTCTGAATCTGTCTGAAGATTCTTCACTAGTCTATTTTTAGTATGTTTGGAAATGACCACAGTTTCTGCTTGATCTAAAGTGTTCTCTCCAAAACCCTCACTATCAGCTTTTTTTCCACACTGGCTGTCCAAAAATGCACTGGAATTCATTTCACTGCCTACATTATTGAAAAGAGCCTTTGTGGAGTCTGCTACTGCATTAGAATTCTGTCTCCAATTATAATCCATGGATGATGGTGAACGGCTTTCAATTTTACGCAAGAATCTACCATTTTCTTGTTTCTTTTTAGGTGTTTGCACATTAGGGTAAACCTTTCTTTTAAGATTGAATGGGTCAACATTAGATATAATATGAGATCCTCCATTTAGTACAGCTGCTGAGCGGCTCTCATCTGAGAGGTTAATATTCCTCAGTGTATTAGGTTCTACAGTTCCTGTAGAATCCTTGGTCAAGCTATTGCAGAATGTATAATCTTGTTGGTAGTACTGGCAAAATATAGGTTCAGACTTGACACACTGCATTGCCAGCCATGTATGCAACAAAAGCAAAGGAAAACGATGTGTCCAGTAACTGACAAATTTGTCAGGTATTGCACCCAAACTTTTCTGTACCTCTGACGACAGCTCCCGGTAATGGTTTTTCTGCACAAAGGAAAATAAGATTAATGGAAATATCTGACAGAACAGTGCATGTTAATCGTAAATTTATTTACAATGCTACCACATGATCACTAACTAAAATCTGTATTACAGATACACTATAAGCTGCTTATGAGATTTCTCACAGAAGGTGGAAGCGAAATGAATCTAAAGAGATTAACATAAATTTAAAATAATATACGGTGCATAGGATAAATTATGTATTAGCCAGCTTCTTTCATTCACACATCTGTTTACACAAAATGAATAAAGGAACAATAGCTGCTACTCACCATATAGCGGAGATGCTGAGTCACAGATAGGCACAACGAAAACACTGTCAGAAAGTGACCTTTCGGGCAACAAGACCTTTGTTGAAAGTAGACACACACACACACACACACACACACACACACACACACACACACACACACACACACATTCCACATTACATTCTATCTTGAATTTCCCACTGTTTGAATAAAGGAACAGGCAACTTATAAGATTCTCAGAGATTCTTAAACCAGTTTTCCGCCATACTTGTACTTATTCACATCGTAAAGCAAATGTAAAGGTCACAGCTATATTGATACGGGGTGTATTTGGCAATGCAGTATTGTTTTCTATACAGCATCTCTAGCCACTTTCACCAATTCTTATTAAAAGAATATTAGTTACCACATATACACAAAAAAACTCACTAGAGATTGTCTATCAATTAGCATGTTTTATATGTGGCTCTTCAGTTGTCAGAGATCTTACCACTAATGAGGCTGGAGATAGCAGCAGGAGGTTACACATAGAAGTTCTGTAGCAGGAAAAGTCAACTGATAACCTTTCAACATTTGAACTCTTTGCTGTCAACTGCCCTTCACTGTGGGACTTTATAATGTTTCAGTTGTAGTCCTGTGACCCCCCCCCCCCCCCCCCTGATTTTCTCTGAAAACTTTCAGAGTTAACATTTTTGTTTTCTCCCACGAATGACTCACTGTTGGGGTCCCACCTTAAGGCCATTCTTTCACCATAGTTTCTCCAGTGCTGAAGTTCTAACATCAACAAATTACAATTCTGCTGTAACTGAAGAGGCGACAATGACACTATGTTGCGCACACTATAGTGACTGTGAAATTGAGAAATTTTTCCAATGTGAATAATAGGTAAAGCTGGAAAAAAAAATTAGACTTTAAAGTTAAGAATTTCATAGGAGGTCAAGTGGTGGTGATTCTTCTCAAATGTAAATAATAATGTATATGTCTTCCTGAAAGACCACAGAGTAATGATATTAGAAAGAGGAATAGGTGCATGATGCAGAGCATGTGCTATGATGCTGACATATGACAGGTGGAGCACAGACTGTGCAGTGACTGTAAAATCTGAGAAACTAACACTAGTCACAACACACATGGAAAAACAAGATAGCACTGTGGACAGAATTGATCATTATGTTGGCTGCTATAGCAGTGTACAACTGATGAAATGGTGGAGAAACAGTACAAGGTGTTTTAAAAAGACTCATCTGACAGCACAAAACTAAATTCCTACACAACTGAAGACAGAAGCTTGCATTTCATTTTAGTTTCTTTTTCTTTTTTATACCTTGGAGCAGGCTGTTAAGTTCATGTGGACATCAAGAGGGACCTCTTTGCTGCAGCTAGCTGACTCACGCTCGCACATTTGTTGTCCAAGTTTCGAGTCAAGAGAATGGAAATTTGTGATAAGTTCTATGGGACCAAACTGCTGAGGTCATCGGTCCCTAGGCTTACACACTACTTAATATAACTTAAACTAACGTACACTAAGGACAATACGCACACACACACCCATGCCCAAGGGAGGACTCGAACCTCCGATGGGGGCAGCTGCGCGGACCATGACAAGGTGCCTCAGACTGCTCGGCTACTCTCGCGGCTCGAGTCAAGACAACAATGGCGCAATACCAAAAGATGTTATTTGTTCTTTGTGTCAGCAGTTCTCTGTTTCAGCAGGTCAGTTCAGTTAAAACTGTGCTGCATGATTTTTACTGCAAGACTGGCACTGCACCTCCTACAGCTCAACATAGTTTTTTTTATGGGGAAGTCCACAGGTCACCACACTGCGCTTGTTCAAGGAGTAGAGTTTTGCATATGGTTCACAGCAACCTACTTGTTGTGCCAGACAAGAGTTAGCCATTACTTGTGTGTCTTGTCTAGCACGATTCGCAGGGATGTTTGTTTTTCAGACCTCACAGGATTCAACTGCTGCAAGTCCTTGATGTTGATAAACCAATGCATACAGTTCTGTGAATTCGTTATGTGATTGTAGAGAGAAGATAACAACTTCCTTTTATGCTTAGTTTTCAATGATGAATATATAATTCATTTATGTGGAAAAATCAGTATCCACACGCTACAGATCATCATTGCTGACTAGGCATAAAGAGATGTGAAATATGTAATGTTTGGCCAGTATCAGTTAGCAAATTTCAACTTGAAATGACATGACAAAAATTTTTGTTGTGGACTGAGACTCCTATTGTCCATGTTAACTAACCATGAAACAAATTAAATATGGTTTCATTTGCAATTTGAAACTTGAAATGATGTGATGTAAAATTTTGCATTGGTCAAGGATTTGAATTCAACACATAATCGGATTATTAACTAAGCAATGGCACATGTTAGATATCGAACATTTTTACCAGTAGCGAGATGTGAGAACACGAAATAATGAGACAAAAACCTTTTGCCCCACTGAAATTTGAGCTTTCTCCCCACTGAAATTTGAGCTTGCTGCTGTTATTTTCTAGTCATGAATATATGTTAACTATCAGTTTCTTTCACCAGTAGCAATATGTGTGTATCATGTTTGAAAAAAAAAAAAAATGTAACAAAAAGTTCTGTGTCTGACTGGGAGTCGAAGCTGGTTCCTATCATTATTTATGACAACACAAGAAGAGACATTAAAAATAAAACTTAATTTTTAACCATAGTCAGGTGCTTGCATTCCAGAGCTTGAAATGACATAGCGAAAATATTCGTAATAGATGAGGATGCAAACCCAGAGACCGTCATGGAGACGTTGAGGACTCTGGAATATTGGAGACAGAAAAAAATGATGGAACTGTATTGTCCTGAAGGGGTCAAATACCATGAAAGGGGAGATCCAAGTTTTTATCCCAGTCAGGCAATAATCTACGCCTACTCCTACTCGTCCTTTTTCTTGTGCATTTGTCCTGCATTGGCACAGGGTCAATATGGTTAGAAACAGATTTGGCGCAGTTAATTTACAGGGTGGCCCTTCTTGGTACCACTCTGTTATCCCTTGGGATGGAATATGTGTACCCCAACTGTCAGCACGCAGTATTACTCATGTGAATGAGAGTGAAAGATCCTGAAATGCTTGCGAATGGTGTAACTGTGGAGGGACTTGGATACCATTCACTCAGTGTGATGTGGGAAATGACCTATAAGCCACAACTAGATTGGCTGGCACACTGAACCTCGTCACTAACGTAACGGTTGGATTCATCCGTTACTGGAGTACCTCCCCACCTGGGAAGTGGTGCTTAAAACACATGTGGCTACCCAGGTGGCACATCTCAAGTTCAAATAAAATGTGTGCCCTGTGACACTAATGAAGACTGGCTCATTAAATAACATAAAATTTCTACTGTAAGGAAGCTTACCGATGACAGACTTCCTACTTCGTGCGAGTTTCGTCTCTGTCATGGCCCAACTTAAATGACTCTATTCTAGTCAGTTGTGAAGGGACATCATGTTTAATGCAGATTTGGAAGCATGGTCCAACATTATGTTCTTCACTTAGTGTTACCAGAGATGAAGAGGATCTGTTCGTGTTCCTTAAAAGTAGTTGCCTGAAGTGGGAACTGAAGCTAGACATTAGGCATACCAGGCTACCATCTGTCCAGCAGAGCACTAAATTCCACATACAGCTATGTCATGTTTTTGTCCTAATGGAGGAGGCACCACGTTTAATGAAAATTTTCGCTCCCTGGAGGTGGATTATGCCTTGTCCGATACATTCATTTCTTTTTTTCAACCTCATTTCCATTTGCCCACAGCTAACCAATTCAGTCTTTTGTTTTGATTTTGTAATCAATCAAATAATATCATATAATGGCCATGTGCACAAAGTGGCAAAATTGTAGGATGTGGAAGTTCCTGAAGGAAGTGTTAGTTCTGACATGAGCTGCCCTGAAGAAATGTTATTTACATCTAAATCCACATTTATATTCTGCAAAACCACTGTGATGCGCATGGCAGAGAATACATCCCATTGTACCAGCTATTAGGATTCCTTCCAGTTCCTTTCATGAATGGAGCGCAGGAAGAATGACTGTTTGAATGTCACTGTGGGTGCAATAATTATTCAAATCTTATCCTCACAATCTCTATGCGAGCGATACATAGGGGATTGTGGTATATTCATAGAGTCTTCCTTCAAAGCTGGTTCTTGAAACTTTGTTAATGGACTTTTTTGTGATGGTTTATGCCTATCTTCCCATGTTAGTCCTATATGGTACAGGGCCCACACACTTGAGCAATATTTTAGAGTTGGTTGCAAGAGTAATTTGTAAGCAATCTCCTTTGTAGACTGACTGCATGTCCCCAGTATTCTACCAATAAACCAAAGTCCAACACCTGCTTTACCCACGACTGAGTGTATGTCATCATTTCATTTCATATCCCTTCAAAGCGTAACACCCAGGTATTTGTAAGAGTTGTCTCATTCTAACAGTGACTCACTGACATTACAGTCATAGAATACTGCGTATTTTCATTATGTGAAATGTACAATTTTATATTTCTGAACATTTAAAGCAAGTTGCGAATCTTTGCACCAATTTTAAATCTTATCAAGATCTGACCAAATATTTATGCAGCTTCTTTCGGATAGTACTTCCTTGTAGGTAACTACATCATTTGCAAAAAGTCTGACGTTACTATTAAAATTGTCTGCAAGGTTATTAATATACAACATGTACAGCAAGGGTCCCAACACTCTTCCCTGGAGCACACCTGAAGTTATTTCTACAGCTGATGATAACTCTCCATCGAAGATAACATGCTGCATCCTCTCTACCAAAAAATCCTCAATCCAGTTGCAAATTTCACTTGATACTCGATGACTGTACTTTTTACAAGCATAGGTGTGGTACTGCATCAAATACTTTTCAGAAATCAAGAAATACTGCATCTACCTGACTGCCTTGATCCAAATGTTTCAGTATGTCATGTGAGAAAAGTGTGAGTTAGGTTTCACACGACCAATGTTTTCGAAATCCGTGCTGGTTGGCACTGAGGTCATTCCATTCAATATACCTCATTATGTATGCTCATGGTCTTGTGATAAATGTTACACAGTGTAAACAAAAAGCCAAGATATAGACCCACTCCTTTCTTTATTTTTTAAACTACTTTCCGTATGATATGACTGCATAGCAAAAGCGCTGTGACCATCGCTTAAGCAGCATATCATGTGAGGAATATTGGAGTATGCAATGTACCACTGCAGGAAAAATTTACCTGGTAAAACTAGCTTGTTGCAGAAGTTCATGGAGATTTTGTTTGGGATACTGCCACACGGTTCACTGTGACTTTTCTTGGGGTGACTTACTGAATGTTGCATACACGAAGGTTACAAGGTGTGATGTTTATGTTTGTTCTCCTTGGATCTGATGGAGGAGTGAAGGTAGTGGATGTCACACATAGGGTGAGTGAAACAGAGGAAATTATGTTGGAAAATATATTTCTCATTTCAATTAGTATTGTTCTGAAATGAATCTAAATTCACAAAAACAATGGGTTTTTGTGGTTTATCAATAAGGTCCTCGATAGGGTGCCTGATAAATAGAAAATGTGATGAAATGTGAGCACAGACTCCATACTAAAGACTTGCATTCAATGTGCAATAATGGGGAAGAAAGAAAGGATGATTAGGGTTCGACATCTCACTGAGGATAGGGTCATAAGAAACCAAGCAGAAGATTGGGAAGAATGGATAAGGAAATTGGCTGTGTCCTTTCCAAGGAAAGATCTCAGCATTTGCCTTAACCAATTTTAGAAAATCAAGGAAAATATAAAACAGCATGTCCAGACAGGGATTGAATCACCATACATTAAGGTCATAAAAAGAAAATAATGGTCAAGCTTAACAAAAGTATTGCAATTAAGGGGGTTTATGCCAGGTGTCATTTACCACAAGAAAACAAAATATTAATATTAATATCTCTCTTATTTTTATCTGCTTTCTACACTAAACTAATGAACAATGCTATAGAATATGCACTATACTGATACAAATCAGTAACAACTGATCAGACTCTTATAATGAAAGACTGTCGTAACTGAACATAAAGTATCCATAACATAAGCAAGTCCACATCATCACGAATTAGTAAGATAGTACACACTTTTGACCTCAAAATGGTCTATGCAGTTCTGTGTGTTCTGTGTAATACCCAAGTAACATTACAGAACTACTATATAAATATAATAGAGGGAAACATTCCACGTGGGAAAAATATATCTAAAAACAAAGATGATGAGACTTACCAAACAAAAGCGCTGGCAGGTCGATAGACACACAAACAAACACAAACATACACACAAAATTCAAGCTTTCGCAACAAACGGTTGCTTCATCAGGAAAGAGGGAAGGAGAGGGAAAGACGAAAATATGTGGGTTTTAAGGGAGAGGGTAAGGAGTCATTCCAATCCCGGGAGCGGAAAGACTTACCTTAGGGGGAAAAAAGGACAGGTATACACTCGCACACACACACATATCCATCCACACATACACAGACACAAGCAGACATTTGTAAAGGTAAAGAGTTTGGGCAGAGATGTCAGCCGAGGCGGAAGTAAAGAGGCAAAGATGTTGTTGAAAGACAGGTGAGGTATGAGTGGCAGCAACTTGAAATTAGCGGAGGTTGAGGCCTGGCGGATAACGAGAAGAGAGGATATACTGAAGGGCAAGTTCCCATCTCCGGAGTTCTGACAGGTTGGTGTTAGTGGGAAGTATCCAGATAACCCGGACGGTGTAACACTGTGCCAAGATGTGCTGGCCGTGCAGCAAGGCATGTTTAGCCACAGGGTGATCCTCTTTACCAACAAACACTGTCTGCCTGTGTCCATTCATTCAAATGGACAGTTTGTTGCTGGTCATTCCCTCATAGAAAGCTTCACAATGTAGGCAGGTCAGTTGGTAAATCACGTGGGTGCTTTCACACGTGGCTCTGCCTTCGATCGTGTACACCTTCCGGGTTACAGGACTGGAGTAGGTGGTGGTGGTGGGAGGGTGCATGGGACAGGTTTTACACCGGGGGCTGTTACAAGGGTAGGAGCCAGAGGGTAGGGAAGGTGGTTTGGGGATTTCATAGGGATGAACTAAGAGGTTACGAATGTTAGGTGGACGGCGGAAAGACACTCTTGGTGGAGTGGGGAGGATTTCATGAAGGATGGAGCTCATTTCACAATATTCCAAATATTCACAAATATTCCGCACGTCCAGGGCCTCACTGCGATGGAGCACTTCCTTTCACGCCGATCACCTGCCACCCTACCTAGAACCTCTTTCCTCATTACCTCAGCCAGCTTCATCCTGACCCACAACTTCTTCACTTTTGAAGGCCAGACATACCAACAATTAAAGGGAACAGCCATGGGTACCAGGATGGCCCTCTCGTATGCCAACCTATTCATGGGTCGCTTAGAGGAAGCCTTCTTGGTTACCCAGGCCTGCCAACCCAAAGTTTGGTACAGATTTGTTGATGATATCTTCATGATCTGGACTCACAGTGAAGAAGAACTCCAGAATTTCCTCTCCAACCTCAACTCCTTTGGTTCCATCAGATTCACCTGGTCCTACTCTAAATCCCATGCCACTTTCCTTGATGTTGACCTCCATCTGTCCAATGGCCAGCTTCACACGTTCGTCCACATCAAACCCACCAACAAGCAACAGTACCTCCATTATGACAGCTGCCACCCATTCCACATCAAATGGTCCCTTCCCTACAGCCTAGGTCTTCGTGGCAAATGAATCTGCTCCAGTCCGGAATCCCTGAACCATTACACCAACAACCTGACAACAGCTTTCGCATCCCGCAACTACCCTCCCGACCTGGTACAGAAGCAAATAACCAGAGCCACTTCCTCATCCCTTCACACCCAGAACCTCCCACAGAAGAACCACAAAAGTGCCCCACTTGTGACAGGATACTTTCCGGGACTGGATCAGACTCTGAATGTGGCTCTCCAGCAGGGATACGACTCTCGCAAATCCTGCCCTGAAATGAGATCCATCCTTCATGAAATCCTCCCCACTCCACCAAGAGTGTCTTTCCGCTGTCCACCTAACCTTCGTAACCTCTTAGTTCATCCCTACGAAATCCCCAAACCACCTTCCCTACCCTCTGGCTCCTACCCTTGTAACCGCCCCCGGTGTAAAACCTGTCCCATGCACCCTCCCACCACGACCTACTCCAGTCCTGTAACCCGGCAGGTGTACACGATCAAAGGCAGAGCTACGTGTGAAAGCACCCACGTGATCTGCCAACTGACCTGCCTACACTGTGAAGCTTTCTATGTGGGATTGACCAGCAACAAACTGTCCATTTGCATGAATGGACACAGGCAGACAGTGTTTGTTGGTAATGAGGATCACCCTGTGGCTAAACATGCCTTTGTGCACGGCCAGCACATCTTGGCACAGTGTTACACCGTCTGGGTTATCTGGATACTTCCCACTAACACCAACCTGTCAGAACTCCGGAGATGGGAACTTGCCCTTCAGTATATCCTCTCTTCTCATTATCCGCCAGGCCTCAACCTCCGCTAATTTCAAGTAGCCGCCATTCATACCTCACCTGTCTTTCAACAACATCTTTGCCTCTTTACTTCTGCCTCGACAGACATCTCTGCCCAAACTCTTTGCCTTTACAAATGTCTGCTTGTGTCTGTGTATGTGCGGATGTGTATGTGTGTGTGTGTGTGCGCGAGTGTATACCTGTCCTTTTTCCCCCCTAAGGTAAGTCTTTCCGCTCCCGGGATTGGAATGACTCCTTACCCTCTCCCTTAAAACCCACATCCTTTCGTCTTTCCCTCTCCTTCCCTCTTTCCTGATGAAGCAACCGTTTGTTGCAAAAGCTTGAATTTTCTGTGTATGTTTGTGTTTGTTTGTGTGTCTATCGACCTGCCAGCGCTTTTGTTTGGTAAGTCTTATCATCTTTGTTTTTAGAACTACTATATACATACAGAAATGGGACAGTGGGGAGTAAATGCATACATAAACTCAATTAACAAATCACTCAATGCCACACACAAATCAATCAAATTGTGTGTTCACAAAAAACTAAAAATGATGTAGGTGTAATCAGAGAAATACAAGTTTTAAAACAGGGTGTAATGTCTCAATTTCTTTATTTTTTCAGTTTTAGATCTAGTGGGTACTAAACCGAGGATGCGAGAAGACTTAAGCTGCAGAATTTAATATTTCCTCCTGTTTTTCACTCTGGCAACTTGTAGCTCGACAAAAGAATAAGTATAAAGGTGAAAAGGTATCTAGGTCTGCAGCGAGATTAGAACTAACTGCAAAGGCAGTTCTGCTTCAAAAAGGGACCACATTAGTACTTAGCTGTGCTTAGTTAAGAAATTGATTAGATGCTGGGTTTGACTTTCTGTCCAACACAAAACTTTACGTCATGTCTGTTCAAGTTTAAACATATGCACACTTTGTTACTCGTGAATGAAATCATATTTAACATTTTTCATGGTTAGTTAATAGGGAGAGTAGTTGCTGGATATGAGTCCCAGTCCAGCACAACAATTTCATCAAGTAATTTCAAACCGACTCTTGCTAACTGATACCAGCAAAAAATGTGATTTTACATGTCTCCTTACGCCTCATCAGCAATGACAACCAGTGCTGTGTTCTACTCTTGGTAAGGGATAAAACCTTTGATTGGTTAACAATGGCTATAAGTACTAGATTTTAATTAGAACAAAACAGTGCAGTATACCATCTGAAGGTTAGACACCTGCACAAGTAGCTGCTCATGAATCCCTTAGATAGTTAATGTCACTTGGTACTAGATAACAAGAATGATAGGTGACTTAGATTCACATGCCATAGTAATTAGAGTGAAATTACTAGTGATATGCTGAGTGTACACAAAGTGGCAAAATAACAAGCCTGCTAGTGTTCACACTTCCAATTCAGTTCTTCACTGCTACTTACCCCAATAAAAAGGTGAAATAGTGAGCAGTATGCAGTGATAAATTGATGCCATTTTGCTAGGCAGAGGTGGGATGGGAACTATTTTGTCCCACCGAAGTTTTGAAATGTATCATATTTTACAGAAATATAAGTAACAATATTTTGTGTGAAATATTATTTTCTTCAACTAAAAACACTACACTTTGATGGCACAATTAATTGAGTGTGCCATTTGCCATTGATAGTATGACAATAAGACAGCAAAGGGCCAAGGAAAAAGAATACTGTTAAGGCCTCTAAATTAATTTGTGTTAGAAGTAGACAGGCTCTTACTTTGCATGGGTGATAAATGCTTCATCACACAAATTTTAAATAATAAGAGAATGTTGTGCAATTTTGGCTTTTTAAATGAAATGACTAGCAATTTCAACTTTAAATTAACATCTCCTGCAGCATGGGGCTTATGCACTGAAAAAGAATAAATAACTAATTTTTGCCTAGTAGAGCGATCTGACACTTAGAACACGGAATTAACCTCTTTAGTTCCAGGGCACCAACATGTGTTCCCTCTGATATTTCTATTACATTTAACTGAGGACACAGAGCACTGAAAGTTTTTGCTGTGTGGGTAATGGCACCTTGCAGAAGGTAGGCAAGGTACTGGCACATGTATGTTTGTTGTTACATGGGTTCTGTATGCAGATAAAAGTCACCAGTTCTGTGTCTTGTATATGACACGCAGGAAGTGAAGAGGTTAAAGACAAAAATGTCACGGTGACAATACAGACTTTGTAAGCCTATGACCAGGGGCACAAAAATTACATCACTGTGATACTCAAACATACCTTGTTTCGTAATGCACGAAGCAAATCCCGGACACTACTCCCAGTGTAGCTTCGGAATTTCCGCAGATCCTGAGCAACGTCCTCACTGATATGTGCTCGCCAGTCCGAGCGCACAACACTCAAGCTGCAGTGCTCTAAGGCACGCAAGACAGGACTCGAATAATCATCTTTCTCGACGTGATCACTTACATCCTGGAACCAGTTTAAGAAAATCGCACTAAAACACCTAACCTAGATGTGCCACAGACCAGCTTTAATCACTTACTCCATCAATGAACTTTCTTAAAAAGAGAAAAGCACAGTTAATGCAGTGAAATTTATCAAGCCAATTCCTAAAAAGGTATAACATTTGAAATAAGTTGTATAATACATAAATATTATTTAAAATTAACAAAAACAATATAAAATTAAAAAAATATATCTAAAAAAGGAGAATGTTTAAAAAACCTGAAAGGAAATAAGTTGTTGTAGCAAGGCATTTGTTTTCATTATTCTTACTATTTCTCTATTCCAATTACTGGTCCTTCCAATGAGGTTTGTTTCTGTGTCTCAACAGCATGTTGGCATGAAGTACATTGTGATACAGTATATATTATGAAGGCAAACTTAACGGCATCACCTGTGAATTAGATGCCTCAAAGTCTGTTTAAAAAGTACTGGGTATTCTGTAATTTCAAATGTTGCGTTAGATCGATTCACGTGATTTTTGTTCTTGTGTTGCCATGAAGATGTTGAAGATAATAGTGCTTTTGGCACCCCGACAAATAATCAGCCAATGAAATTAAGGAAAGATTGAAAGAAATGATTGTGGACAATTGCTGAATCACAATTAGAGAAGTCTATGATGGTGTTCGATTGTCAACTGGATCACGCCATGACATTTTTTCCAGTCGATTTGGGCACTAAACAAAATCCAAAATTGATGAACTTTGAACAAAAACAGTGATGAATGCCAGTTGCACACTTGCAGTTAGACAAAGTCAGCAACAATGAAGAACAACTAACATGTATCATAACAGGTGACAAAACCTGAATTTCAGAGTAGGATGTCAAAACTGAACGTCAATTGTCCCAGAGGAAGCATTTTGAATCGCCAAGACCAAAAAATAACTTGACATCTGTGATCAAATGTGAAAGTTATGAGCACTGTGTTCTTCACTTTCATGGCATAGTGCACCACGAGTTCCTGCCACAAGGTCGAACTATCAGTAAGGAGTACTGCATTTTAAAGACTAAAAGACACACTTTTTGCTTTGAAAATGGCCTCCAAAATTCAGATGCATCTTGCATTCAAAGTTACTATAAAAATGTCCTGTGTTTGATTTAAAATTCCCGCCAGTTTTAAAGATGGCCATATATTTGAAGCCTTGGGAAAACTCTCTCTATCTATCAACACTGGATTCAACTGGCAGCAGCAGTGCACTGATGTGACAAACATGAGTTCCAGGGATTCATAAGCTTGCTAACACTGTCTTCTTCCCACTCCACCATCACAAACTCAGAAAACTGTCTAGATGATGCGTCATTGCAGTCTATGGTGTCAGTGAACTTGAATTGAAAACGATTGTGATATCGGTAACAGAACAATATTTTTGATAGTATCTAGTTTTGTAATGGTAAAAAATCAAAAGTATTCATATGATGTGGTTATAAATTGAAAGTAATAGCATATGCAGAAGGACATGGAAACAGAGCAGCTGAGATGCATTATGATCCTCCACCAACAGAAAAAATATTTGCGGCTAGTGGGGTAGTAAAGAAGAACTGAAAAAAATGAGGAAGACTAAATGTGCTGAGGACTCAATGCAAAATGGTCAAAACTAGAAGATGATGTACTGAAATGGATCCGAGAACACTATCAAAATGGCACTGGAATTTAATAAAAAAAGATTCAAAGACACACTCGTAAGCTATCGACACAGTGAAACTTGATGACTTTAACGGTGGAGTTGGTTGGTGCTACAAGTTTATTTTCACAGAAAATGCCACAAGAGTATGAAGGGAAAATATTATCTTTCCACTGCTTTATGTTCAACACTGAACCAAAAACTAAGACAAATAATGAATATGGACAAGACTCCTCTGACATTTGATTAGCTGAATAACAAAACCCTTGCCATTAAAGGTGCTAAAACTGTAACTATAAAAACAAGTGGACGTGAAAAAATGCATTACACTGTTGTCCTTTTATGCTGTGCTGAAGGAATGATCATTTTGAAGTGCAAAACAATGCCAAAAGCTTCTGAAATGCCACCAGACAGTGTTGTTCATGTATTACAAGGGTTGGATGGACGAGTGTGTTATGAAATTATTGATTAACAGAGTATGGGAGAGAAGGAAATGCTCTTTATTGAAGAAGAGTTCTCTTCTTGTACTAGATCAGTTTATCAGTCACTTGAAAAATTCTGTGAAAGAGAAACTGAGACAGAGAAATACAGAGGTTCCTGTTATTCCAGGAGGACTTACTTCACAACTGCGAACTCTTGATGTCTCAATAAATGAACCATTTAAAGTGTATATCAGAGAGGAACAGAACAAATAGATGGTCAAAACCCAACAAGAATTCACACCAAAGGGCACTTTAAAATGATCTACAACCAAACAAGTGGCCAGTGGGTAAAACAGTCATAGTCGAGGGTGAGAGAAGACATTATTGTTAAGTCTTTCAAGAAGTGCAGCATAAGTAACACTCTCAGCGGCAGTGAAGACCATCTTATATATGAAGAGGACAAACCACGACGAAGAAGAGGAGGATGAAGAAGAAGAAGAAAGTTCAGATGACGATTTTCAGGGATTTTAAAGTCAGTTTGGTTTTATAAATTAAGAACATTTTTTAGCCTGTCTTTGCAATTTAATAATAAAAATGGTGAAAATGTTGTTTTTATAAAAAATTGCTTAAAAATTAAGGTGCATCTTATAGTCCGTAGCATCTCATAGTCCATAAAATACGGTATTACTTACAAGTTAAACAATATTATATAGGGCATAGGCCTGAAACTAGTTAAGGAAAATTAGATTATTGTCTCAAAAACAGTGTGGCTAGTTGCAATCTTTTTCCTCACTGTAACACACACAATGTTCCACATACAAAAATGTATTGATAAAGATACGTAAGCTGTCATTCTACTTCATGACAAAATGCTGTGTGACATGTGAAGTGGGATTCAGTGTACTACAAGGTCAATTATAACAAATAGATAACTAACAGACAATGGGGAATCCAATCTCCATATAAAGAATGGACAGCTGTAGGTTTTAGTATTGGTGCAACTAAATCCATTTTGTATTCAGCTCAAGAAGGATTTCCATTTTTATTAGAATACTGAGCTAAAATGAAATTTTCAATTTTCCTCCTTTTTGTTACTGAGACACATTGTGGTTTTCTAACCACGTTAAGGAAAGGAGCAATTATGTGAATGTTCTTCATACGAAAAATGTTTTTGTGACCAAAATAAATGGAAGTGTGCAGACTTGAAGAAACACAGAAGCAAAGGAAAATAGCGAAGGGAAATGGAGAGGGAGGACAGAAGGCACTATAAGGTGCAAGAAACAACAGGAAGAAAAAATGAGGGGGAGGAAGGAAGGAGAAGGGAGGGGGTGGAGAGATACGAGAGAGAGAGAGAGAGAGAGAGAGAGAGAGAGAGAGAGAGAGAGAGAGAGTAGATTCTTTTACCTGAAAGAAAGCTAATATTCGAGCACCATTCCAGAATACAGGATGGTTCCTAACAGCAACTGCTGATGGCCTGCTACCAGGATCTGCTGTTATCATTGCTGATATAAGATTGTGCTGCAGAGCATTGGTTTCTCCTTCCAAGTCTGCCAGTCTGCAATTTCACACACAAGAAGTGAGTTGTGCAAAAAATATTCCCTGAACATGACTAAGTATGGGGGCAACTGCCAGACTAGACCACAAAGAAAAAATTTAAAAGTTATGTCAAATGGATATGGTCATACCTATATTCTCCAGTAACAATATTGGACTGTCTCCTCAATTCATCCCCAAATGGATGTTTGCCATCAGTCAAAACATAATAAAAAACACACCCCATAGAAAATATATCAACTGCACAAGTCTGAAAAACAAAGCATCAAATAAGGATATTTACAAGAACAATCACTATGAACAAAGTTGTCCTTTAGTTTTGTTCTTACCGCACGAACACATCCATTCATCATTTCTGGTGCTATCCATCCTTCTGTACCTGTTACACCAGACTGTCTAGAGAAAGATGTGCGCCCAATCTTCAGTTTCTTACATAAACCAAAATCTGATATCATTGCTCTGACCTCCCCTTTCCCATCTGGCATTGAAAGCAAGACATTGTGTGGTTTTATGTCACGGTGAACTGAAATTCACAAAATATTATTGTTTTTGATCTTATTAGTCATCTAAATAATAGGGAGCAAGCATAACAGTTTACTCTGACCAATGCTACTACAATTCACGTGAACACACATTGCATAACGGTTAGGGACACAACAGAGGGTATCTTTTTTCATGTCATACCTCTTTCTTATCATTGAATTCACTGAAGTTATACGAGAAGATAATCATACTTACATGTCCTTAATTTTTACATGACTTAAAAAAATTTGATGAGATGTGATATAAGTAGCAGAAACAATTCAGTCTTTTAGCTGGTATCGAATATATTTATGTACACTCTACCTTCAGCAAAGGTGATTGATTTTCAATTGTTTCTGCCAACATAATGATGGTAAACATAGTCTAGCTCAATGCATCCACATTATTTACGTTGCCACGTAGCATCATCATGCATATATGAGTGGTTTACTATACATAAATTTATTGTTTGTTAGTAGATGGAAGCATCATGAAATAGAGAGTGAAACCACAGTCTAACAGCAGAGAATGCAACTGTCAGGTAAACATTAGTTTGCCCAAGGGCCCAGTCCGCCAACTTGTATAAGGCTTTTCTGCATGCACACGGTGCAGCAATCGCTGTGCCATCTATGCCGAAGCATGGCAATCTCTTTAGGTTGGCTGTGGAGCTGTGCGCTCGTTGATTATGCATATTCTCTCTACAGGGTTACCACAGATTTTATGGAGGGTAGTTATAAAGTTTTAATTAGCACTTTGAAAAAATAAAGTTAGGTAGGTTTTGTTTTTCAGATATATGTCTGCAGCCCTTATCAAAACTGAAATTTCCACACTAGAGAACCACAGTACATTACTAGAAGTGGTAAAACAAAATGATGCAGCCCATTGGTAAAGTGGAGTACAATGTGACAACGTGTTTTCTACATTTGAAGGGGAACAATGCTGAAACAATCCATGTTGAGTTGGTGTGAACAATGCACAATCATATAATCGTATGGCAGTGGTTATGTGGTGCATATGCTTCCAGTGTGGTCAAATAAATCTGAATGGATTGATAAAGGGCTTAATCATCTCTCTGTAAAGAACCAGGACTGGCAAGAGAAGTGGACTACAGTGCTCAAAGAACAGTTATCACAATCAAGGTAACAGTGAGAAAACTGAAAATTAGCCAGGGATCAGTTTTCCACATTTCTGAGCCATTTGCACTTGACTAGTAATAGTATCTATGTTAGGTATGTTTCTGGCCATTGATGGGAAACCAGAGGATGCTTTGCCTTATGAGTGCACACATCAACACTGTGGGGGACAGGATATAACCTCTTCCTCGGCAGTGGCAGCGCTACACAAAAACTGAATGTCGGCGATGAATCAGCTTTGCAAGGTCCTTTTCACTTTCCAGTCGGACAGAAAATGTTAAATTAAATGAGCTGAATTGTACACTAATAATAACAGTACACAAATTTTATTATTATAATATCCAAGGATTATTTCAATGACAAAAATTACATTAAACACAGACATCAAAATAAACACAACTTCTGACTTTTCGCCTCACTGAATTTTTTAATGATTACATCGTAGTTAATACCAGCCACTATTTCCACTTCAATTGGTACTACTGACAACACAGACAGTTTTTCTTGGCACACTGCTTCTGAAGTATGTCTTAATCAATTTTAACTTTGAGAAACTTCTCTCGGCAGATGCTGTACTGACTGGAACTGTGAGCATTATTCTGATTGTTATATAAAGATGTGGATATACTTCTTCCTAATTATTTTCTAATATTTACTGAATAAGTTGTTTTGCATCTTTGATTGAGTCCTGTAGATTGGACTTTAAAAGTTGGAGTTCCTCATAAGTTCAAAAGGCTGTATGCCACTATTTTCGCCTTCTCGAAGTATGGTACCTAAATCATTACACTGTTTGCAAACATCATCCTTGGTTAATGATTTCAAATAATTCATATCATAAATAAAACCAAATCGTTCGAAACATTCGTTGAGCGCTTTGAATCGAGATTCAGAGTAGACTATTATAGCATCTATCATTGTGTTAAAAAAAGCTAACTCTGTACGGCATTTCAGCAGATTGTATAATTTCATCAATTTGTTTGTGACTGAACATTCTTTTTTTCTGTGCTATTCTTTTTTCTTTAAAACTGAGACTCCATTATGTAACCACTTTTTTCTACAAACAATCGAGCTTCTGTGACTCTTGTTTCAAATCCTGTGTTATGGATTCTTGAATCCAGTCATGAAACGAATGTAAGGTATCAATAGCGACTTTCAAGTTGAGTGCCATAGTTTACTTATATTGTTGACATGTAGTAAAATCTCATACAATCTCTGTATTGCAACACTAAATTCAAAAGTTAACATTTCTTTCAAGACTGCTTTTCGCTCGTTAAGAATTTCAGAATCATCGGTTCTGTTTTTCAGGTCACTCACACTTTCGATGACATCATCAAATTGCAAAAATATTGCTTTTATAGCTCCGATTCTACTTTCCCATCACGTTTCAGACAGAGGTTTCAATGTCAATTTCAATTTAGTTTTTATAAGGTCCCAATGCTTGCTTGATTTTGTAAAAAGCACAAACTTTATTGATGAAGTCAAAAAATGTTTAGCTGTTGTAGAAGTTTTATTGGCATCTAGCAAAGCAAATTCCAACAATGGCATCCGCACGGTGTGAACAAAGCTTGTGGATTAAAATTGAGTATTCTTGTTCTAGCACCTTTGTTAATGTCAACCATATTGGCACCCTTATCATATCCCTGTCCTCGACAGTTTTGGATGTGTAGGCCATTATTTTCTAGTTCCTTTATATTGGCATTTGTTAAATACTCTCCCACTGTTTCTGCGACAGCAATAAACCCAATGACATTTTCCTCTATCTCTCCAGTTGAGGAATTACAAAATTTTAATATTACTGACATTTGTTCCCCATGATTCAAATCTCTAATACAATTGAGCATGAAAGCATGATATTTTGCTTGTTTGACTCTGTTTATAATTTCATTGATAACAGATTTGGAGATTAATGTAATTAATTCATTTTGTATGTCGTGCCTCAGATAATGCCAACAAAGTTGCATTTCGTTAACATGTTGCAAGAGTTAGATCATATTTGGATAACAATTTAAATAGGTCTATAAAATTTCCAATGTTCCCACTATCGTTTAGGTTAGGGGCTTCTCGATTACCCAATGCCAGATTGTGTGAAGCTAAGTATCTTATAATATCGATAAATCTTTCAAACAATTTGCAACAATACTTTTTTGATTCCCTAATCAGTGTCTCATTTTCCTTATCTATTGCTTTTCCATACTTGATTCCTTTACCATCTAATCATGCACTCCGTGTGTCATTGACTTTGTTCATGCCTTTGCAATATTCTACTCAGATCTTTCCAGTAACAACATCCTTCTTTTACCATCTGTGTCTGCAAATCTGATAAAAGTCGACATGGAAAGCAATAAACTTTGTCTTGAGATATGGAGGAAGCTAACCATCTGTGATATTGATTGTTGCTGTTACTCAATTTTCTAGTAAAATGAAATTTAGTAAAATGTCTTTTACTTGCAACTTTGGTGTAACTTACATCGGCTTTCTCTAGGTTTTGCTGTGGGCCATTTTGCGTTAAATCATGATGCTGTGAATCTGTTACTGATAATACCCACTTTCCCAGATCTTATCTATAAAGGACCCTCTTATATGAACAGTTTGCTCTTGATTATCACTTCTGATGTCTTTAATTGGCTCACAATCTTGGATCACAGCAGTTTCATCCAACTCTGATGCTGTATCAAAAAGGGTAACAGAGTCATTCGATCCTGGAGCTGGTTCTGTTTCAGAAACTAAAGACACTTGGATAAGAGCTTCATCAGAGGCATCTGGTGCAGTTACACCTTAAGATTTATTAAGAAATTTCACCATACTTGAACTCGTAGTTTGGTAGATGTAATTGTCTCAACCATTCTTTTCCTTTTTGATGCACCGGATTTCCATTTTCTCCCTATGTCTCTGTCTCTCGAGGGTCCTCCAGACATGATGATCTAAAAAAAAAACTTTGTGCTAAGTACGTTCATAAGTACAGTAGGGTACCTAAAGTACTCGATGTCTTAGTATAGAGTGAATAGGCTGTGCGATTATCACACATGGCACAATATTTTTTTTTTCATTCTGTGATGTATCAACCAACTAAATTTGGCAATAAATGTATTTGTATAGTGACTTACCACAGGATGGGGTACCTTTAGTATGTATGGCTGAAATTGGTACAACTACATCTTCCGAGATAAAAGACTTGTTCACTTCTACCAGTTCGATACCTTGAAGAAAGAGTGAAGTGTCACTTGGTACGTTTACTGGCCAAGACAGTGCTCCTGCCTATATTGTCTCTTCCACAGAACATTGTCGCGTTTGCTTGTTGTTGGATTGAAGTGTCAATTCGGAAAAACTGTGCATACCAAATGGGCTGTGAATATGGTATAAAGAAAAGTAGGTGTATTTTCCATTTAACATGCTTCTTTCTTTAATACGGCAATTGGCTTCCTCTCCAAGTATATAATTTAATAACTTATTTTAAATTTTTCTTAGTCTGTATGAACGATTGTACGGCAAAACAGTCTCTTGAGTTCCATGTGTTACTGCCATCTAGTGCGCATGCACTGATTCACGACAGGTATTCCCACTTGAATAGTGTAATGTAATAGGCCTACCAGAAGCAGTCTGCAGTCCCAAACTTGTACGCTTGGTGTGCTGCCACATAACTGTCATAATGTTGCCAGACGATCCTAGATAAATACTACAACATTTGTAAGAAAATAGAGATGGACAGTTAAGTAGCTAAAATTTTAATAGCTTCAACAACTTTTCTGCGAGGCCCCCATAGGTGTGCGGCCATAAGTGGTCACTGATACCTAGTGCCACCACTGTTCCTCGGCTAGCTATCACGGTGAACTAGCTCGCAGCAGTGGCAGTTGGAGGACCGTGTTAATCCTGGACATGTGAGTGCTTTGTGCTGGCTGAACACTGCAGGAAGACGGCCACCTCACCTACAGAGCATTATCAGTGCCGCCATGCTGATTGGGAACTTGACTGTCATCTACCTGATTGCTGAAGGAAGCAAGCCGGCTTGGGAAACTAACGCCTGGCCACATATTGGACTACAGTGAGGTTCTTAGATACAGACATTAATTTTTGTGCTTTGCGCGGCAGCCCGGTTCCCTCTGTGTCTAATTGATATTTGTGCCAAGACTTGGGTCAGGTGTTGCAAGCTAAAGGCGCTCTCTGGTGTTTTGATACTGACTGTAGGGAATGTGCATTAAGTTACAAGATATGTTATTCATTCACCACAGTACTTAGCAGCATGGCTGTCTTGTGATGTGTGCTTTCTGTTATATTATTTTGTAGATTATCTGCCCTGTTCTTTTGTCTCATGTTTGCCAGTGTGTTTAAGTTGTTTGGTATTTTCTTAGGCACTATCCTTCAACTACCTATAAGTTGCTTACCTTTCATTTTATCAAGTGCCTTGCCTTTTACGAAAATAGTGTTCATTCAATATGTTTTGCTAGTGTTTTTAGTGGTTGCTAAACTTAATTTACATACTGGTTTTAAAACCGAATAGTGTTTAATTCTGACTATATGTATATTTAATGCTTTATTATCAGGGACCTCACTGTGCACTCACCAAATAGATTTTGTAATTCATCCAACAAACGAGATCTACTTTGGTAAGACAGCTTGCCAGCTGAGTATATCAGATCCATATTACCTCCCATTTGCTGTTTTTAGAACTAGTCCTCTGTTTATTATTTGTCAGTTATTTATCTTGTCATGCTGCCTGCTGGGTCTTGCTCACCCTGACTGCGTATTCAAGCAGCTCCTGCTGTTATCTGCTGCCCCTGATGCTCAGAATTTGCCATGCTAAGAATTTTTCAGTTATTCAATTTATATATGTTTTGTTTTTAAAGACGAGCTTCAACCTTAATGTAAATCTAACAAGCACTGCCCAAAAGCATCCTTTAGTATAAGTTCAGGTTACTGTTTTCGCTTAGCATCTTTGCTGCAGGAACATGTATACAGTTACTTATGGACTTCTTGTACTTTCACCATATATCAGGGGAAATCCAAAGTCATTTTTGCACACCTATAAAGTTTGCTTATGTGGCTGCTGGTTATTAATTTAGTTCATGTCTTTCTTTTAAAACACTGTTAAAGTTCCTTGCGGCCAAAACTGTAAGTTTTGGTTCTGGCAACAACTTTAGATTTAGTACTTACTTTCTTAATCTATAACTGTTCTTGGTATTCTCACATTACCAAGTACATCACTGTGATAAGCTGTTGGTGCTGTTGCTAAGAATGATTTAGATTTGCCTTACACCATTACCTTGCAAACAGTACCACCCTAGTTGTAACTTCAGGATTTTTTTGGTTACTGATGAAATATGTCTTTAATTTTGTGTTAAGTTAATTTTTCAATGGCTAAGTTTTGGGTGGTACTGTGCCTGTTCATAACCTTGAGTTATATGACTTGCGGTCCAAGTATTTAACCATCACTGTTGAGTACTTTTCATTCCCTCTGATTTAAAATTTACTGTACTGCAGCTGTGGAAGACACTTGTCAGTTGACCTTAAGCTGTTCTTCAATTTTTTTTATTTGTTATGCCTTGATCACTACTTGTAATGCAAGTTCTTTTTTTTAACTTTACAATATTTCAATTCCTACCATTTCATTATCAGTGTATTTCCTAAGTGTAAAGATTTGGATTGTTTTTAATAAATTGTTGTTGAAATGTACTTTACTTTGTGGTCTCAGTACTTTTCCACTCCCAAACCAGCTATCCACTGCTTCAGCCTTGCATAACATTTTGAACACGATGAAGGTTGCTGCCTGCTGTGTCCCATGACTGCTAAAAACTCATGGAAAACCTGTTGAACCGGGCAGCAACATAAATTTTTCCAAACCTACAATTATGTAGGAGGGCTGGGTGTACAACTATGACCCCGAGACAAGGAAAAAAGTAGCAAGCAAAATTCGTCATAGCCAAAAAAGGCAAAGACTCAATCATTTTCGGGCAAAATGAATGTGAGTATTTTTTGGGGCTTCTTTGCTAACAAATTCACTCCTAAGGGGCAAACCATCACAGCAGCATGCTACCAAAATCTCTTGATGAGGCTGTGGGAGGTTGTCAAGACGAAGTGTTGCGCGAAGCTGCTCAAAGGTTGTGTGCGTATTCCACCGCTTATTACGCACATGACAGTCGCACATGCTGCTTCTTTGGAGAATAAAATTTAGCCTCCTCCCTCCCCACCTCATATTCTACTGACCTGATGCCCCAAATTAACAAAACTGACAGGTATTTCCAAAATGACGACAAGGAAGGTTTCAAGGTGGAATGTGTCTTGAACAATCAAAGTGCAGAATTCTACAAACAAGATCTCTGCCAAGTCCTCCTTCATTAGGAAAAATGTGTCGTACTGAAGGATAAATACATAGAAAGGATATTTCATGCTCATAGCTCAATTTTTTCAAGGTAATAATTAAAACTTTATCATTGACTATTCACACAGCCTGCAAGAGAGAGTGGTGCACACTTGAACCTATACTGGGATACAACTTAAATCACACATTTATTATAAAGTCAGAAATGCATTAAAATCTTATAGTCCTGGAGTACATATGGTCATCTTGTTTTCCATGACGTGTGATTGAGGTATGCCATTATTTTTAATTTGCTGGGAAATTCTGCCTTAAGATCCCTCAGAAGCTGCAGTGGACAAACCATTACTGGATGGAATTACTTACTCCGATGAGAAAAATGCATCCTGTCTCCCACATTTTATAGGAGAGCTCTACAAGCAAATTACTGGTGTATTCTGTTAGGGGTTTCAAAGTCTCTTTTTACATTATTACATGGTCCAGCGATACAAATTTTTTTAAAAATTGGAAACTAGTGAAACAGCAACATAGTTTCTTTTTTTTCTCAGCATAATAATGAAATTTACTCTCTGGGAACATTAACAAATAAAACTGCTCAATTTATTATTTATTTCTATGTCCATCAAATAAGTTATCAGGTGGGAAATATTTGTACCAGTGAATCAGGAACAGGGGGAAACTATTCATGGTAGAAACAGGGTAGTTGTTACAACAAATGTATTTACCACTGTCACTTCTTTGAGTTTATCAGCATTTACAGTATTTGTTTTTCAGTGTCAACCATATAAAATTATCAACATAGTCTGAAAGTTCTGGCAGAATGTAAATAATTTTAAGAGTAAAGGAAACCACTCACCAAATAGCAGAAGCGTTGAATTGTTGACAGGCACACACAAAAGAGAATGAAAACTTGCTAGCTTTCAGAAGAAATTCTTTGGCAAGTTATACGGCGCACACCCATCCACCCACCCACCCACCCACCCACACACACACACACACACACACACACACACACACACACCTGTGCTCCCTATAGTCTGCCAGCTAGAAACACAATGGTAGGACTGTAGTTTGGCAAGTGGACTAGGGTGGGGTGGGGGTTATGGTGGGTGGTGTGGGTAGAAGGAGAAAGGTGGGAAGCAGGAAGAAGGTTTGGGGATAGGTAACTAGTGGCTTGAAGGGAGGCAGTAGGTGTGATAGCTAGGAATGTGAGAGGGAAGAGTGACAAATGTGTGGGCTAGGCACATGATACACCATACTGAAGCCATGAGATGTTGTGTATGATGAAGTGACATGAAGGCATGGTCTGGGAGGGAGTGATAGGGTAGAGGAAGGGGAACGGTTGGGTGGAGAGTGCAGGAACAGTGGATTAGCGGAAACTGAGCCAAGGAGGATTATGGAAGCAGAGGATGTGTTGCAAGAGCAACTCCCATCTACGTAGTTCTTCAGAAAAGCTGGCACTAGAGGAAATGGTCCATATGGCATGGGTCATGAAGCAGCCACTGAACTTGAGTGTATAGTGCTCAGCAGTATGTTGTGTCAGTGGGTGATCAAATTTGTTCTTGGCCACAGCCTGGAGGTGGTCATTCGTTCTGTTGGATAGGTTGGTTGGTTGGTTTAAAGGCGGGAGAAGGGACCAAACTATGAGGTCATCGGTCCCTTGTTCCTAATAAAACAATGCCGCAAGTGTGGGCAACGAACACTAAAAGGAACAAAAGATTAAAAAAAAAAAAAAAAAAACAACAGAGAGATGCTAGAAACAGAAGAGAGTAAAACATGAAAGTAGGTTACAGTGGCTGGCCAACTGCAAGAATAAAAAGGGAAAGCCAGCCACTCTGCAACACATTAAAACCTCCACCCTAAAAGCACTAGGGTGGAGGACACAGAGGGACAGAGGACATGCGCTAAAACCTACAAAGTAGGATAAAACTCACTCTCATGGATTAAACGTAAAACTAAAGCTGCTGTGGAGGCATTGTCGCCCAACAACAAAGGCAGGATGCTGGGAAAGTTAAAAGTCTGCCGCAGAGCGGCTAAAAGTGGGCAGTCCAGCAAGAAGTGGACGACTGTCATTTGGGAGTCACAGCGACACTGAGGCGGGTCCTCGCGACGGAGTAGGTAACCATGCGTTAGCCACGTATGGCCAATGCAGAGCCGGAAGAAGACAACTGGTTCCCCGCGAGAGGCCTGCAAGGAAGACTTCCACACATTCATAATCTCCTTAACGACACGCAGTTTGTTGTGTGTGCTGTTATGCCATTCCGTCTCCCAAAGCCGGAAAACCCTGCAGTGTAAGACAGAACGCAGGTCAGTTTTGGAGATGCCTATCTCCAGAAGCGATTTCCGCATCGCCTGTTTGGCCAGCCCGCCGTCAATTTCATTGCCGGGGATTCCGACGTGTCCTGGGGTCCACACAAACACAACGGAACTGCGGGACTGTTCCAGGGCATAGATGGAGTCCTGAATGGATGCTACCAGAGGATGGCGAGGGTAACACTCGTCAACAGCTTGTAGTCTGCTCAATGAGTCAGTACATAGGAGAAATGACTCGCCAGTGCACGAGTGGATGTACTCACGAGCACGAGATATGGCCGCCAGCTCTGCAGTGAAAACACTGCAGCCAAATGGCAAGGAGTGCTGCTCAATATGTCCTCCATGAACATATGAGAAGCCATTGAGACGTAGGTGTAAACCACTTCAGAGCCCCGGAACACATTGAGAATCGAGAGGAAGTGACAGCGGAGAGTGGCGGGGTTGACGGAGTCCTTAGGGCCATGCAAAGGATCCAGATGAAGCTGCGGTCGAGGCGTACACCATGGAGGCATACATGAACGGACCGCAAGTAGAGGTGGTAAAGGGAAGGACTCCAGTTCGGAGACAAGGGCCCGCACGCAAACCGCAATCGTTAGCCCTGATCTGGGCCGCCAACGCGGGAGATGGACTACCACGGGCAGAAAAAGGAGATGGTAATTCGGATGCTCGGGGGAACTATGAATGTGTGCTGCATGACTGGTGAGCAGTTGTGCATGTCTGATCTGCAGTGGAGGGACACCAGCCTCCACCAGTACGCTGGTCACCAGACTCGTCCTAAAAGCTCCTGTCACTAATCAAACCCCATAGTGGCGCACAGGGTCAAGTAAATGCAATGCTGAAGGTGCTGCCGAACCGTAAACCACACTCCCATAGTCAATTCGGGATTGAACAAGGGCTCTGTAGAGCTGCAGCAGCGTACAGCGACCTGCACCCTAACGGGTGTTGCTCAGGCAACGGAGGGCATTGAGGTGCTGCCAGCACTTCTGCTTAAGCTGATGAAGATGAGGGAGTCAAGTCAATCAAGCATCGAAAACCAGTCCTAGGAATTGATATGTCTCCACTACAGTGAGTGGATCGTCATGAAGGTAAAGTGCGGGTTCCGGATGAATGGTACGATGCCGACAGAAGTGCATGATACATGACTTTGCTAGAGCCCATGACTGCGCCTCGTGGATGGCTCCCTGGAGGCACTGCTCAGCAAAAACAGTACTGGAGCAGCAGTACGAAATGCAGAAGTTGTCTGCATACAGCGAAGGTGAGACGGAGGGCCCGACAGCTGCTGCTAGATCGTTAATGGCCACTAAAAATAGAGAGACACTCAATACAGAGCCCTGCGGGACTCCATTCTCCTCGATATGGATGGAACTATGGGAGTCACCAACTTGGACATGGAAAGTACAGAGCGACAGGAAGTTTTGGATAAAAATCAGGAGTAGTCCTTGGAGACCCCACTCATACAATGTGGCAAGGATATGATGTCGCCAAGTCATGTCGTATGGTTTACATAAGTCAAAAAAGATGGCAATCAGGTGTTGCTGTCTGGTAAAGGCTGTTTGGATGGCAGACTCAATGGACACAAGATTATCAGTGGTAGAGTGATCCTGGCGGAAGCCGCCCTGACATGAAGCCAGCAAGCCATGTGACTCCAGGACCCAACGCAAACGCCGACATACCATACATTCCAGTAGCTTACAAAGAATGTTGGTGAGGCTGACTGGCCGCCAGCTATCCACATCAAGTGGGTTTTTACCAGGTTTGAGCACCGGAATGATGGTGCTCTCCCGCCATTGCGATGGGAAGACGCCATCACACCAGAGCCGGTTGAAGATGACGGGAAGATATAGTCAGATGAGAGATGTTTAATCATCTGGCTGTGGATGCAATCAGGCCCAGGAGCTGTGTCGGGGCAATGTGCAAGGGCACTAAGGAGCTCCCATTCTGTAAATGGGGCGTATAGGATTCACTGCCACGTGTAGTGAATGAGAGGACATTCCCTTCCAGCTGCCATTTGAGGGTGCGAAAGGCTGTGGGTAACTCTCCGATGCAGAGGCTCTAGCAAAGTGCTCGGCAATCCTGTTTGCGTTGGTACATAACTCGCCATTTACGGTAACACCGGGGACAGCTGTTGGGGCCTGGTACCTGTAAAGACATTTGATCTTTGCCCAGACTTGGGAAGGTGACATGTGACACCCAATGGTGGAGATGTATATCTCCCAACACTCCTTCTTCCATTGTCTGATAAGGTAGCGAACATGGGCATGGAGCTGTTTAAAGGCTATGAGGTGCTCCAGGGGAGTGTGCCGCTTATGCCACTGTAGAGCTCGCTGACACTCCTTAATTGCTTCAGCGACTTCCGGCGACCTCCAAGGGACTGACTCACGCCTCGGGCACCCTAAAGAGCGAGGGGACGTGTTTTCTACTGCAGAAACAATTGTGCTAATCACCTGCTCAGCCACCGCATCGATGTTACCATGTGGGGGAGATTCAGCGGTGACAGCAGAGGTGAAAGTTCTCCAGTCCGCCTTGTTCAAAGCCTATCTGGGCAGGCACCCGGATGCTTAATGCTGGGGCAGTGACACGAAGATGGGGAAGGGGTCACTACCACACAGGTTGTCATGTGCTCTCCAGTGGATAGATGGGAGAAGTCCTGGGCTGCAAATTGATAAATCAATGCCGAGTAACTGCCATGAGCCACACTGAAATGTATGGCGGCCCCAGTGTTTAAGAGGCAGAGGTCGAATTGCAACAATAAAGTTTCGACACCTCTGCCTTGGCCAGTAAGCATGGTACCACCCCACAAGGGGTTATGGACATTAAAATCTCACAGAAGTAGGAAAGGTTTAGGGAGTTGATCAATCAATGTAGCTAATACATTCAGGGCTACTGCACCATCTGGAGGAGGATATACATTGCAGACAGTTATTTCATGTGTCGTCCTTACTCTGACAGCCACAGCTTCAAGAGGGGTTTGAAGGGGCACATGTTCACTACAGATGAAGTTTAGGACATAAATGCAAACTCCACCTGAAACTCGATTATAGTCGCTATGGTTCCTGTGACATCCCTTATAGCCACGGAGGGCAGGGGTCTGCATTGCTGGGAACCAGGTTTTCTGGACGGCAATGCAGATAGCAGGTGTAAAGCTTAACAGTTGCTGTAGCTCAGCCAGGTGGTGGAAAAAACTGCCCCAATTCCACTGGAGGATGGCATCGTGAGACGGGGAAGGCATGGAACATTCAATGAGGCAGTTTACACCTCAGAGTCACCTGCTGCCACCGATTTATTGCCTGAGCAGTCTATATCGATTGTGTCTGACGTTCTGGCGAGATCTAGGTCCTCAGCGGATGCCAAAATTTACAGCCCATCCTCAGCCGCAGAGCTTATAGGTAGCAGTGGTGCGAGCATCACCGCAATTTCCTTGGTCTTAGGGGTTTTCTTTTTGGATTTCTCTCACTGCTCCTTGGGTTTCCCTGGCTGGGAGGACTTCACTGGCTTAGTCTCCAGGACTGAGGATGAGCGTGAAGCCCTACAACCAGCTGCTTTTGGGCTCTTCAGGCACTGGCGGGTGTTGCCTTTCCCACTAGAAGAAACCTGGGAAGGGAATGACCCAAGGGACCCCTTCCTAGTGAGAGAAGCCGAAGAAGACTTACACTTCTCTGGCTTAGAAGTGGAAGTGGGGACAGACGTCCGCGATGGTTGGGGGGGGTTGCTCCTGAAGTAGGTGGCGCAGGAGCAACAGAGAGGGAAGTGCCCCCCACCATTAAGGGGGCAGGTGTAAGCTTCTGGCTCTTAGAGGTGACCTGGGTTGGCTGAGCTGATGGTGCCAGAACTGTTGTAGTGACAGCGTAAGATGATGTCATACGCCCAGGATGCAGGCGTTCAAATTTTCTCTCAGCCTCAGTGTAGGTCAGTCGGTCCTGGGTCTTGTACTCCATGATTTTCCTTTCTTTCTGGAGAATCCTGCAGTCAGGTGAGCAAGGCAAACGGTCCTCTCCGCAGTTGACACAGATGGGAGGTGGGGCACATGGAGTTTTGGGATGTGATGGCCATCCGCAATCTCAGCATGTCACACTGGAAGTACAGCGGGAAGACATATGGTTGAACTTCCAGCACTTAAAGCACTGTATCGGGTGAGGGATATAGGGCTTTACATCACACCAGTAGTCCATCACCTTCACCTTCTTAGGCAATGTATCACCCACAAAGGCCAAGGTGAAGGCCCAGTGGCAACCTGATTATCCTTCAGACCATGGTGGACACACTGGATGAAATGTAAACCTCGCCACTCTAAATTGGTGCGAAGCTCATCGTCAGACTGCAATAGAAGGTCTCTGTGAAATATGATACCCTGAACCATATTTAAGCTCTTATGGACCATGATGGTTACAGAAACATCCCCCAGCTTGTCACAAGGGAGTAACTCCCGTGACTGGGCAGAGGATTCTGTTTTGATCAAGACTGAGCCGATCTCATTTTGGACAAGCCCTCCACATCCCCGAACTTGTCTTCTAAATGCTCAACAAAAAACTGAGGCTTCATCGCCATGAAAGATTCCCAATCAGCTCTTGAACATACAAGGTACCGTGGCGAATAAGATCCACTGCCATCCTTAGCCTGACGTTCCTCCCATGGTGTGGCCAAGGAGGGGAACGATTTTGGGTCGTACTTCTATGTGTTGAATTGAACTCGTGATCGCTTAAAGACTACTGGTGTTTTGCCAACAGCAAGAGATGATAGACTACACTTCATTGCGTGTCATCTGCCCTGATGCCACCCACTCTGACCAGGGGCCCTCCCTACGGGCGCCACCCAGCCGCAGCAAAGGCCAACTGGCAGGATAGCCATTGCCAGAAGTCCCAATGCCCCAGGGGGATGGGTGTCTACCTCTTGGCATACGTGGAGAGTTAACGGCGCAGGCATCAGCAGAGCGATCCCTGTGGTGTCTGGGTGCTACAATCAACAGGGTACATGGCGGCCACACCACAACGGACTGGCTACCGTGCTGGATATCAGGTGCAAAGAAGTCCACGGTCATCATCGATGCAGAAATCGACACTGCATAGTGAATGTGGAAAACGCATCCAGGAAGGTGTCCTCGCCCAAGAAATGGAGAATGGGTAGGACTGCAATGCGACGATGAGAAAGTGGGCTAAAGATCTCAATGCACGATGGACATGATTCACCTTGTAAGGCGCCCTTCCCCAACTGGCTCGCTCTTTGGGATAATTTTGAAGAATGGAGGTCAAACCCTACAGGGGACCATCACATAAAGGCCGAAACATGTGAATCTCCTTTTAGTTGCCTCGTACGACAGGCAGGAATACCTCGGGCCTATTCTAACCCCCAGACCCGCAGGGAGGTGTTGGACAGGTGGTTGGCTGTCATGCCACCATAAAAGTCTGTGCAGCACTTATGACATGGCTGTTTTCACAAGAGGCCTTGCCTCTGATGGATAAGATAAGCCTGTGACAGGACTGGAGTAGGAAGTGTTGGGTCTTCTACAGGAATAAAACATCATCTTCCACTCTCACTACCCCTACCAACCCCTTGCCACATGTGTCATGTCCCAATGGAAGATCTAGGAGCAAGAGCTGTTCGATTCATGCACCTGGCACATCTTAAACCTATCCCATAACAGGAATACTAACTATGAAACCAACTAGCTGTCAAACACCACACTGTGGCCAAGAAGAGCTGATAATACAGTGGCAGTATACACTGCTGTATTTGTATTTATCCTCTAGCTTGTCAAAGGATTTCTTCTGGAAGTTAGCAAGTTTTCATTGTCTTTTGTGAGTGCCTGTTGATGACTCAACACTTCTATAATAACAATAACAATAATAATAATTATACCTTTATTAATGCACATGCATCAACAAATGGTGGGAAAAAAATGCAGAATGGCTCTGGGAAGAATTTGACACAGAGGGCCTAAATTCCAAGAGATGATGCGAAAATTATACTCGGTGATTTTAATGCTCAAATTGGCAGGGAATGCAAATACAAGAGGATAGTGGGAGACTATCCTGCTCATAATTTAACCAATAAGAATGCTGAACAACTTGTTGAGTTATGCCAACAAAACAATCTAAAAGTTATTTCACCTTCACTTCAGAAAAAGCACAAAAAATGTGGCAATCACCCATCCATCATTTAAGAGAATTTCAGACTAATCATATGACAATATCGTACACCTACCAAAAATCAATTCATAATGCACATAGGTGCAAACATTGATTCAGATCATTATTTAACAGAATCAAAATTAAATTCACGCCCACAAGAAAATTCAACAGGAAAACACTGGTGATTCCAATATTTGATCTACACAAAATTAAAGACACTAAAATGACACAAAAATGGGAAGAACAACCTGCAGAAGACTGCAAGAAATTTTTAAACTAAAATCATCAAAAAACACCAAAAGACCTGAGCTCTTCAGAAAAAACCAAAACATCCTTTCTGGAAACAACAAAAAAGAGAAAAGGCAAAATTACAACTGCAACAAATCAGGAGAAACACACAAGAACTTTGCAATCTGAGGCTTTCCCAGCATATATGATGCTACCAAGGTTCTTGGTTGTACCGCCAGTATCACCAGATGATGGCAGAATGGTTGTTTACTGAAATATCATGCACCTCCAACAACTGCATGAGGAAATACACCCAAGAACCTTGGAAGCACAGAAGAAATTCCTCGAAGTTCACAAACAAACATCCAAGATTTTACGACAAAATAAATGAAAATATTTCAATGACCAACTGTAATCAACTGAAGACAACTTCAAAAATTACAATATTTGATTTCTAGAAGACCTCTCTGAACCAAATCAAAGGGTACTCTCCACAGAACCTCTGCTTTTGAAAACACATTAGTGAATTAGTTTTGACACATAAAGAAACATTCCAAGAACTAGCCACATATTTTTAACAGCTTTTAAATTTTCCAGATCCCAAAGAGAGATTTCTGAGTATACATCCAGAAATCGCAACACAAAGTTCATTACTACCAACATAAGAAAAAGTTTATTCACATATCAAGAAACTTAAAAACAACACAGCATAAGGGGAGGATGGAACTATAGTGGAACTCTTGGAAAATGTAGGCCCAAACCCTACTCAAAGAAATTATGCAAATAATCTGAAACATTTGGCAAACCGAAAAAATCCCAGATGGCTGGAAGATTGCTCCAATCCATGCACTGTATAAAAAAGACAACACATCTGATGTAAACATCTATAGAGGGATCTCCCTCTTACAAGTCACCTACAAAATTTTGTCAGCTTGTCTCTTGAATACAGCACAAAGGCAACTAGAACTCTAATCAGCAGAATGTCAAGCAGGATTCAGACCAAACAGCTCATACTCAGAAAAAAGTTTTAACCTCAAAACCATGCTCAAAATGCCAGCCCTCAGACAAAAACCTCTAGCATGCACATGGATTTCAAAGAAGCATACAACTCGATAGATAGACCCTCACTATGCCAAATTTTAGAAAAGAGGGGACTAGATCCCCAAGCATGAGAACTTATAAAACAAACACTAACTGGCACAAAATCTAAAGTAAAATTTATGGGGGAAATCTCACAACCATTTGACATTCAAACAGGTGTTCAATGTCATCGTAGAAAAGGATATGGAAGAATGGGAGAAAGAACTCAAGAAAAATGAGTTTTGGAAGCCAATCGTACTGTGCTTCCCCAAAAACAGCCTCTACATTCCATACCTTGCATTTGAGGATGATCTGGCAGTACTTACAGAGGACAATGAGACTTCCACCAAACAGCTCGAGACACTTTAAGAATACGCAGAAAAAGTAGGGTTACAAATCTCATTTGAGAAAATTGAATTCTTTTGTTCAAACACAGAAATCATGAGCCTGAAAACAAAATACAGAGAAATCAGAAGGGTCCCATACTTTATATACCTCAGAGAATCCACCGAACTGACAGGCCTTGAAAAAATCTCTCAGCAAAATCACCTCCTAAAAGTCAAAAAGCATTAGTGTTAGTCCAAAACACCTACAACAAAAAATCCATATCAAGACAGCCAAAAATTTGACACTACAACATAGTCATAAAACCAATGATCCTCTACACAAGTGAAATGATGATGCTGAACAGCAAACATGAACTTGAAGAAATAGAAAAAGAGAGAAACATCATTACGAAAATTTCAGGAGTGAGACGTACACAAGACGTTTATAGGCTGCAATCAATCAGAGCAACAGAAAAGTTTTCAATCATCGAAACTGACATTAAGAATAGGCGAATGAAATTCTTTGGTCATTTCAACAGACTACCAGAAAAGTGACTAACAAAAAGGATAATAGACTATGTAAAATCACTTATGAAATCAACACCTTGGCTGAACAAAATCTGAAAGGACATAAACAACCCAAACACAAGACTAATTCACTTTGAGAGAGAGACAGCTTCAGATGCAAAGTAGACAAATGGGAAATTACATCAGAGCAGCCAAAACAAAAAACAGTACAGACCAAAGTGGTCAGAAAAATGTAAATAAGCCTTCTAGGAAAGAATGTAAGCCTACTGGAACAAGAAGAAGGATCTAAAGAAAAGCTGATTGAGTTATTTGCTTAACATCTTCCATTTACAGAGAGAATTTGCTAATAATAATAATAATAATAATAATATGTACAGTAACACAAAACTATTATTGAGTTACAATTACGATATTCTAAAATTTAATGTGTGAATTGGTAGTGTATAGTCTTCATAACAGTTCCATGCTTGTAACTGTCTAGTCTTCACAACAGTTCCATATTTGTAATTGTCTATTCTTCATTGGGTCAAGTTACTGATATCGCAGCTTCCCACTAAGTAAAGATTCTTTTTTTTGTTCTTTCACCAACTTCTATCGTGTGTATAATGCAACTGATATTCCTTTGTTCAAACATTGTTTAAGCAAAAATATAAATGGTATGGGCTCAGATCCAAAGCTTACCTATAAAATTAAATACTCACCTATATTAAGAGAATGTAAATGATGCAACCCAGCAACTGCTTGGTGCAGAATGTCACGAGCAGAGATTCGACCAATGTGGAATCTACCCTCAACATAGTCTTGCAATGTTGCTGCACATAATTCCAGAGCAATATAACGAAAAAGGCGATCTTGTTCTGTGCAAAAGTAGCGAACTACATTTGGATGAGCATCTGACTCACGCAGAAGAGCCACCTCACGGTCTGCTACTGTGAAGCACTCGGGCAATATCCGCTTTACAGCTACAGCTCGCCGGTCAAATTCACCCCTAAAAGAAAAGGAGAAAAATGGGGTTCTCATCTGAGGTGTTACAATAGCATGAGACAGTGATAATTCTCAAAGTTGGGCAAAAAAGAAGACAGAAACAACATGAAAGAAAAACTTGCAGACCTTAATATATATGACACAATTAGAAAATCTGTGACTAGATGTCAATGAGTACAATATATTTGAGTTGTTTTTCATGAATTATGACTGCACTCATCCATTCTCATTCAAAATTAACATCAACAAATTGTAACAAATATTTTTATTCATTTTTTCAATATGACCATTAGTCTCATTCAGATGTTTAATCAACCAACAAAACAGTGGGAAGTCCTTCTGCTACTATTTACATATCACTCTCACTGCTATAACTCTTTCTGAGAATACCTCTTTTGTACACTCATAATTTTAAAATATGTGCAGCCTCTGAGAATTTTTAATTCTATGCTTCATCAATTATTAACTCTGACATCTTTTACAGCTAATACTAAATCTTGAGACATTTCATCGACAAATGATGTAAAGAAGACTTACTATATAAATTATGGACCAGAGTGAAAATGCTCCTCTTGGAGCACAAAAAACGCAAAAATTTCCTCTTTAAAAGACTCTGACAGAAAAGTGGGTACCAGCTGCCCCAATTCTCATTATGTCTTCCTCACCAAAAATTTTCGCGTGCAAACATATTTGCACTCTTTTAACATAGAAATTCTAAATCCAGTTACCCAGACTTTCTTTGAAGATAAGTTTTCTCCTCTAGACCAGGATAATTCACACATTGGGAAAATTTTCAACACACAGGTATAGGTATAGGGTGATGGGGCAAAATTGTAGGCTCCATTTTTTTGCTGCAACTGTCTGCACTTGTTTCTTTCTCTCCCACTGATGTGGTCTTCTCGTTCTCCTACAGAAGCATTTTTCCACTGGTTCCTTTTTTTTTTCTGCTACAGCAGTGTATGTTGCTTATATAAAAGAATTCTATAAATCGGTAAAGTTTTGACAGTTTATTTATATACTTTGATGCAGTTACATACTTTGACACATATAAACGAGAAATAAGTGTGCATAATATAAGGTTAACACAAAACTGCTTGCTTTGCATTTCTTCTGGAAACTTTGCTCGTCAATTGCAATTCATCGAAGATACCTGGCTCATGATTTTATGTTAAAAGAGTAAAAATGTTATTAGAAATATAGTTCTCAATTTGCAGTCTTTCCAGTTTTCCATCATTTTTGGCAGTAATTTTAAGTTTCTTTCAGGCATGTGAAGATGCTTTTTGGCCCATTTTTTGTTACTGCAGTGCCACTTTGGGCATATTTGAATACCTTTCAGAAGAGCTATCACAAAATATTAGCACATGTTGAAAATTTCAAGCAACCATTGGCTCATCTACATCCATGGTTTGGTGACCTCAGACCCTTTGATGTGACCACAGAATCCTTGCCATGTGTTCACTACATCAGTTAAAACTACACTGATGCCACTCCACCTATTTGCTCAATTTGTCTTGGCTGAAGGAAGTGGGTTATGTTTAAATTTTGACCCTGTACTGTAGGATAGCTACAGGATGCCTGTTCTTTCTATATGCATACACATAGTCACTAGGCCAAAGGCTGTCCAAACACTTCAACACTTACCTCTGTCACTAACAGAACATAAGTTATGACCCCCAAAAAATCACATATTTGCTTGTGGCTTTTTTAGAATATATTGGTTTCTTGCAGAATCATGCATGGACCAACAAGCCACAAAAAGAAGGAAGTATTTATGTACAGATATAGAAAAAGAGTGGGCAAGTTTATAAATCACAGGGTATTTGCACCGATACACGTGCAGAGGATAAAGAGTTGATGAAAGACATGCAGTAGGTAAAGAAATGATGTGTTAAAAACAGTGTTCAGTAAATTAAAACTACACTGACAGTAACATGGGAACAGAACTCATACGACTTGATGTTATTTGATGCTTCTCCCCTCAATAATCTGTCCTGTGCATGTCTCTTCATCTTTGCGTAACTACTGCAACTTATGAGGGTGTACTGAAAAGTAATGCCTCTACATTTTTTATGTGTAAACTCTTTAACACTTTCTAAATAAAACAAACATTATTAACATTCTACATATTTATTCTTCATGTCTAGATATCTACTTCTCAACATAGTCACGATGGTGGTAACACATTTTTCCTAACGAGAGATCTGTTTGTTGATACCGTCACTGAACAGGGTGCGTGAGAAATCCCCATACCCCCTGCAACCCTTGTTTAATAACAAATGTTATTATGCAGGTTGGTAGCTATGTCACTTCCTATCAATTGTTGGAATTCATGTTTACATGTTTCTGCAGTTGAAGTAGAGTTTTAATTTGTAGTCATGACAGATGTGAGCGATCATAGTTACACTATTGAGGAGCAATTAGTGACAATTGTGTGGGTGGATGAACAATGCACACACTGGGCAGACAATGAGACTGATTATGGGAGCATTTCAGGAAAGATTGAATAAGCCTCCACCATGAAAGGTAACACTTCTAAATTGGGAAAGATGTGGTTTTGCTTTTGACAGTGTTATAGACAGCTCATGGAATGGAAAGGAGAAGACACAAGAAGAGACATGCATTATAGTCTCTGCTTCAACTGAACAATTTCCTATGAATTCGACATGTAAACATGCTTCGGAACTCAGTACACTGAGGACAACGATGGAGATCACAAGAAAACGAGACCTTCACAGCAGACCTTTTTGACTGATGTTTGTAAATGAATTATTGGATACAGACTGGAATGCAAGTATTTTAGCACACTGTGCTTTGTTAACTCAATTTTCAAATGCAGTGAACTATGCTAAAGTTATGTTTTCAGATAATGTGCCATTTCTCACACCCCATGTGCTAGAAATATTGTCACTTGGGCCAAAGAGAATAGTCATCACACAGTTGAGTTAGAAAGAAACCCACCTCACATAATGATAAATGATACAGGCAGGGATGACATCACATTTGTCTGGACCATACATTTTTGAAGGGACTCTGAATGGCACAAATTATCTGCACAAGTTAGAAACATGGTTAACACCTTAGCTTGAGGAAAAGGGTCTCACATAATGCATATGGTTGCAAAATATCAAATTCCTCCTCACTGCACTCTTTCAGCATGTGAGTTCCTAAATGAACACTTTCCAGGATGGCGGACAGGTCTCATGGTTCATCAGCAACACTAGCTCCTCTGAAATAGCCACCAAGAAGTCCTGACCTCACCACACATGACAACTCATTATGGGGAGTCATTAAGACGTGTGTATCTGTAAGCTGTTATGCTACAAATGAAGAACTGAGCAATGCTGTTGAGGATACAGTTCGCACTATAACACTGAACATGCTCAAAAATATGTCAAGAAGAACATGGAAGTGTACAGAACGTAATACGTAAGTAACTTAATACTTAACTAACAATACTTAATACATAAGTAAGATGTCACTTAATATGTAAGCATACACTTAATGCTTAAGTACTTGTGCTGAAACAATTCAAATCAATGAGCACTCAATACTAAGGGGTATGGGGACTTCTCGCCCACCCTGTAGAATGTTTGACTCTGTTGATGGGGCCACAATCTCACCTCTGCTTGCACTGCATTATCACAATGAAAGTAAAGTTTTGGAAACAGATGAAAATTGGATGGGGCCAAGTAGGAACAGTATGGAGGATGAACGATGGCAGTAAACCCAAGCCGCTGGATACCGCAGTGCTCTTGTGTTGTCTGGCACTGTTACGCTGACGAGGAGGGTGCTCAACGTGTAGACAATATCTTTGAATTCGAAACTCAATTACAGCACACTGTTTCTCACACATCAACATAATTACGTTACACACTGCCATGTTACACGCTGCAATTCTAAGCGCCTTAATGGAAGAGGGCTGCAAATATATAGGTGTGACATATAAAGACATAGAATGTTAATAGTTTTCACATAAAATACTTGGAGGCATTACTTTTCAGCATCAATTGGTACCTGGTTACTGCAGTCAAGTTTTGGTCTCCCTAAGCAATTTTTATCCCCACTCTCTGCTCCATTACCTAACTGATAGTTCCTTGATGCCTCAGGATGTGTCCTATCACCTGATCTGTTTTTAAAATCACATTGTGCCATAAATTTCTCCTTTCCCTATTCGATTCAGTACCTCCCCTCCTTAGCAATTTGATAAATCAGTCTAATCTTCTGCATTGGGACATTTGAAAAGTTTTTGTTCATGTCTTATTTGAACTGTCTAACATCCACATTTCAATTCCAAATAAGGCTACACATCAGGAAAATACCTTCAGAAAAGAGTTCCTAACACTTACATTTATATTCAAAGTTAAAAAATTCTTTTTCTTCAGAAATCCTTTTTTTGCTATTGCCAGTTTACTTTTTTATATTCTCTGTGTTAGTACTTTTACTGCCTCATTTCCGAATCTGATTTCCTCAGGCCTGCCTGACTTAATTGGGCACGTTTCATTACTTTTGTTGATATTCATCTTGTAACCTCTTCCCAAAACACTGCACACTCACTTCAACTGCTCTACCATATCCTTCACTGTGTCTGAGGGTTACAATGTCATCGTTAAATATCAAAGTTTTCAGTTTTTTCCCCTGAACTTTAATTCTCTTTCCAAATTTCTCCTCAGTTTTCTTCACAGATTGCTCAATGACAAACTGAATAGCAATGGAGATAATCCAAAAGCCTGTCTCATACCCTGCTCAACTACTGGTTCCCTTTCAAGTTCTTTGCCCCTTGTAACTGCAGCCTTGTTTCTAAACAAGCTGTCGATAAAATTTTGCTCTGCGTATTTTACACCTACTATGTTTAAAAATTCAAAGAATGTATTCCAGTCTACTCTATCACAAGCTTTCTCCAAATCTAGAAATGTTATAAATGTAGATTGCCTTTTTTTCTGTCTATCTCCTAAGATAAGTTGAGTTGTACAATCAGTATTGCCTATGTGTTCCCACAGTTCTGCAGAACTCAAGCTCATCTTCCTGAGGTCAACTTTAATCAGTTTTTCCATTTGTTATGTCAGTATTTCGCCATCATGACTTATTTAAGTGATAGTTTGGTAATATTTACACCTATCGGCACCTGTCTTCTTTCAAATTAGAATTATTATAGTCTTTTTGAATTCTAAGGGTATTGTACCTGTCTAATATATCTTGTGCACCAAGTGGAATACCTTGGCTCCCTCCAGGCTCCAGGATCTCAATAATCCTGAGGTTTCTTTGTTTTTTGACTTAGGTCTTTCAATGCTCTGTCAGATTCTTCACACAGTATCATATCTCTCATCTCGTCTTCATTTATTTCCCTTCTTTCTCTATAACACTGCTTAATCCTCTCCCTCTCTGTCCCCCCCCCCCCCCCCCACCACTCCCCGAGCACATTCTGTACCTAGTAGCCCACCACCCTACCTCCACACACTTCTCTAACAGGACCACAACATTTTTCTCCATGCCTTTCTGCTACTCGTTCATCCTCCTTGCCAGACACCACGTATCCCCGTTACCCATCCGACCCTGCTACTCGTTACCATGACATTACAGGCCTGAAGGTGAGAATAGTCAAGTGTAGGCACAATGTCCATGTAAGAATGTACATGTGTGTGTGTGTGTGTGTGTGTGTGTGTGTGTGTGTGTGTGTGTGTGTGTGTGTGTGTGTCACTTGACAAAAGATTTTGCCCGAAAGCTTGTATTTTTCATCAGTCGATCTCTAAATGTGTCTGTCTTCCACTCAATGCCTTCTCTATGTGGTGAGTAACAATCTATCCTAATGCATATTGTTACTCCATTCCAGATTTTTCATTGTTTGTATTCTCTTTCACCAGCTTCATTTGATGCATTTCAAATTTTTTCTTTTTCAGGCAATTTCACAGAAGGGCTCTATCAAACAATGTACAGAATGTTAACATGATAAATAAAAAAGTGGCAAGTTGTGAGTAATGTGACCCTAATTCCTTTTTAAGAACTTGGCTTCTCTTGAATTCCTTTTTATGACATATAATGTAAACGGATTAAAAAAGAAAAACTCACCAAGCAGCAGCAGGAGGACACACACACAAAAAGGTTTAACTTTTACAAGCATTCGCAGCCAGTGGTCCCTTCTTCTGGCAGAAGAGTTGAAGAGGAAGGAAGAGGGGTGGAGGAGAAAGACTGGAAGGGTTTTTGAAAAGGGTTTCAGTTCAGAAAAATCACCCAGAACCTTGAGTCAGAAGAGGCTTACTGGATGAGATGAGAAGGAAAGACAGACTGTTAGGGACTGCACCGGATGGGATTTGAAAACCTGAGAGCTTAAAGGTGGAAGACGGGGTAATATGCAAGACAGAGATTAGTACTAAAACATAGTTCATGAGTTAAAAAGAATAAAAAGCTAAGTGCAATGTCTGTAACAGAGGTGGAATGGGGGGCGAAAAACACACATGTCAGAAAATGAAAGATGTAGAAAACTAAAATCAGATGATGAAAGGAGTAGTTCCTGTGAAAATATGGTGAGATGGAAGGAATTAATGTAAATTAAGGCCAAGTAGGTGGCGAGAATGAAGGACATGTTGTAGTGCTAGTTCCCACCTGTGGAGTTCTGAGGAACTGGTGTCTGGGGGAAGAATCCAAATGGAGCGTGTAGTGAAATAGGCATCAAGGTCATGACTGTCATGTTGTAGAGCATGCTCCGCAACAGGCTATTGAGTATTGCTGGAATACACCCCCTGACCAGGCCCAGTCATTCTGACTGATAAGAACTTAGCTTCTCTTGCAAGAAAGCAATGCAACGGCAGGTAGATAACTAGCAAGGATTTTGGAATTACCACTCAAACCTTGTAAAAGGAACAATTCGAGTATTCTTGTATGCTACCATAAGGGTAAAAAAAGCATACAGAAAAATGATTTGTCATAATGATACCAAATATATGAGTTATTGTTTCACTTTTGGTGATTTTAATGGAAAGACAACTGATGTGCTACAATTAACTGAACATATAGTAAATACTGCACAAGCTATATTGGGGCATGGAGCAATGTAACAAATTGATATCAACAAAAAATGTATTGGGGAGCGTGCACAGAGTCAAAGAGTGAGGATAGGAACCCACGCCTGGGAATGTCATCTAAAAACATTACGGCATCAAGCAGAAGTGACCGGAAAGTCATCAAATTAGCACAAACTGTCGCTAGGTTATAAGGCAGCAGACTGCAAGTGGTATTTCTAGCAACCACTATGATAACACACTGCTACTGAAGGATGCAATAATGAAGTTTAAAAGTCATTTGTGGGTTGATATTCTACACAACTGTTTCACTAGTACATCCCCTTACCTTACCAACAATAGCTACATAAGCCTATAAGTCATGACACAATTATTCACATTTCCAGCAACCTATAGAAACACGCAGATGAAGATGTCAAAAATGTTGTTGATATTTCTGACAGACTATCATGGAGCCATCAAGAAAACAAAAATTGTTATTTATACTGGTAAGTCTCTTAAACATCCCTGAAGGTTCTCCTCTTTGATTGGCACTACAGAATATGATGAATGAATGAATTTTACAACATATTGAGCAGCATATATAAAATTCCAGTTTGACTAGAAACTGTAAACTGGGTTATAGACATATATTAATCTGTGGAAAAGAGAATAAATATTAATTTGTGGTCAAATCACCTGCCTTACTTACTCGAACAAAAAGTAATCAGAAAATGAATGGGACCATACTGGGGAATATGTAAATATAAAATGAGCATTTTTTTTTCAGTCTGTCTTATTTGAAGAAGCAAGCATGTTATTTCTAATTAACTTCTGATGGAACACAATTTACAGCAAAAGTTAGGATATACACTGGCAAACAAAAATTTTATGCCAATTGTTGAAGTCATCCGAGTTAAAAGTCTACTGGTCTTCAGACTTATAAGTCACAATTAAAACTATAATAATACGATGAAAATAACACATAGTAAAAATAAAGAGCCTGCATATTAAGACTTTAATAAGAACAAAAGTAGTTTTGAGGATGCAAGCAGGAACAAATAACACTGCACTGAGAACAGGTATCTGACGTGTTGCATTTTTAGAGGTTAGTAGTTTACATGCCAGTTGAAATTTTGTTTTTTCATGTTTTGTAGTATTAGCTTAAATGCACATCGTCAAAACTTCTTCATCAAGGCAACCTTTGTGATATTTCAACATATGCCAGTATAATTTTGTTATACACTTTATATTGTTATCAATCTTTCATTACTCAAAGCGTGGTTGTCAAAGTCCGAGAAGCCAAGAACAGATTTTTGTCTTGTCAAGTAATACCAGGTGGTTATAACATACTTAAAGTGCAGCTAGACACAGAGATCCAGTGTGGGTTGTAATTATCATATAGCAGCTAAACTTGGTATGTATCCTAATGTGTTACTGCAGAACCGATTTAGCTGGGAAAAAATTATTTCCAATTTTGGCCACCAGATGCAAATTTGGTGCTGTGAATGGGAGAAAGACTTACAGAAGTGTTTCCATATGTAATGGATTAGAAATGGAATGTGGGCAGAAAATATCAAACATGTGTTTCAATATAAGCACCAGAGATACCGATGAGATGCTGCATATGTAAAAGGACAGGATAAACAGCTGCTCCCAGCAGTCCTGGTGGAATCCGAGCAACGTGTTCATGTATACTGGCCTTCACATCAGGTTGTGTCTCTGGTAAACACGTTCTTTCAGACATTCCCAGAGTCAAAAGTAACATAGATTCAGCTAATGTGATCTTGCGGGACATGCATCTGAAGATGACATGTTTATGGAAGGTTGCACTGAGCTGATCTTTCACTGACAAGTGACATGAGGTGTTGCCCAATCTTGTATGAAATTAGTGGTTTCCACACAGTTGTGCTCCTCCAAAGTATGAATCACATGCTGTATAAGGAGGTCTTGATAATGTGCAGATGTCGCAGAGCATCTGACAGGCAATATGCATCTCTTCATAGAAGAACAGGCTGAGAATAAAGGTGGACCACACAGTCACATCTGGTGAGTGCAGTGGCTCTTCATGTGCACCATGCAGTTTGACAGCAACTCAAATTCGGCAGGTCTGTGTATTTATTGCACCCTGCAGTGTACAATGTTCCTCATCATTTCATAGAATATTGCGTGGCCACATGTCATCATCATCATGAACCGAAGAGCAAATTCAGAATATTGGTGTGGATCATGAGGTTTCAGTTTTCTGCACTGCTTGGATCTCATTGAGGTACCAGTGTAAAAGACTGCAAAACTTTCTGTACTGTTGATCATGGGACAGGCAATTCTTGTGACACTGCCTGAGCATTAGCACTACCCAGGGCATGTGGTTGGTTGGTTGGTTGGAGAAGGGACCAAACTACGCGGTCATCAGTCCCTTAGATTCACTAAAACCGATAAAATCCCACATTAAAAGAGGGAACTACAATATCCATAAAATGTTAAACTATTGACAGGGAAGGAAGGAAAAGGACAGAAGAAGAGGCAAGGGAAAGAAAGTGACTAATGACAGGGGTGTGAAGGAAGAAGCACAGGAGACAAGAGAGATGCTCAAGACATAACAGACCCCTTCAGGAAAGGAGTGGGAAGGCAGAGGGCCGGGGTGAACCACCAAGCCCACTTGAAGCCAATCCAGCCGGTGCGAAGGGGGGAACGAGAGGGCCTGCCATCCCCTCCACTCACCAATAAGGTGGTAGGTCCCTCCCTTAAATAAAGCAATAAAAATCCCCATCACAAATAAAACAAAACGAGATCCGCTGTTGTCAGCCAACACCAGGGGTAGCGAGGCTGTAAAGCTAAAATTCTGTCGCAGGGTGGCTAAGTTGGGGCAGTCCAATAAGATGTGAGCCACAGTCAACATCGATCCACAATGGCAGAGAGGGGGGGGGGGGGGTCCTCACGACAGAGGAGATAACCATGAGTCAACCAAGTATGGCTGATGCAGAGTCAGCATAGGACGACAGAGGCCTTACGAGAGGCCCAGGAGGAGGACTGCCATGGAGTTGTAGAATCCTTAATCACCCTAGGCTTGTTTGGCGAAGAAAGAGTGCGCCATTCTGCATCCCTAAGGCCCAAAACCTGATGACGTAATGCCGAGCGAATGTCTATTTCCAGAATGCCAATAGCAAGAGATGGACTGGTAGTAGCTAATTTAGCCAGTCGATAGGCAAGTTCATTGTCAGGAATCCCAACATGGCCTGGGGTCCAAATGAAAATCACCGAGTATCCATGTTGAGCAAGGAGAGAACGAGAGTCCTGGATAGCGAAGAACAACGGGTGGCGAGGGAAGCACTGGCCAATAGCGTGCAAACTGCTCAATGAGTCACTACAGATAGTGAAGGATAGTCCTGAGCATGAGCGGATATGGTCCAGGCGCGTAATTCTGCAGTAAAAACACTACAGCCATCGGGCAAGAAATGAAGTTCTGTGTGTCGCGCATAAGTGTAAGCAAAACCAGTGCGGCCAGAAACCATGGAGCCATCAGTATAAATCACTTTTGAACCCCAGAATGAACTGAGGAGACAGTAGAATTGGTGGCAAAGAGCCAGCGGAGGGACAGAATCCTTTGAATCAATTGAGAGATCAAGATAGAGCTGTGGCCGAGAGACATATTAAGGAGGGGTACATGTGTGAGTAGAGAAGAGAGGCGGTAAAGGGAATTGCTGGAGTTCAGAAAAGAGCGACTGAATGTGGACAGCCATGGTAAGCCCACATCGTGGCCGCTGCTGCGGCAGGGTCATCTCTGTGTCTGGATAAAGGAGACCATAATTAGGGTGCTTTGGCGTGCAGCGAATGCGGAGCGCATAAGATACCAGCTGTTGTTGGTGCAAAACTCGCAGTGATGGAATCTCTGCCTCTGAGAGAAGGCCAAGTACGGGGCTAGTCTGGAAGGCACCAGTCACAAGTTGGACCCCACAGTGGTGGATGGGGTCTAGGATCTGCAGTGGAGAAGGTGACGCAGAAACATAGACATGACTTCCATAGTCTAAACGAGATTGGACCAACGCTTGATACAATCGCAGGAGAACAGAGCAGCCTACACCCCAGGCAGTATTGCACAGACACCTAAGAACATTGAGATGGGACCAGCATGTCCTCTTCAGCTGGTGAGGATGAGGGAGCCATGTCAACTGGGCATTGACGACCAGACCCAAGAAGCGATGGGTGTCTACTACCTCGAGGGGCTGGCCATCGAGGAACTGTTCTGGATGGGGATGGACTGTACGGCGATGGCAGAAATGCACGACACGTCTTGGCCGCCGAAAACTGGAACCCATGGGAGAGAGCCCACGAGTGCGCCCGGCAGATTGCCCCCTGTAGACGGCGTTCTGCAGCGCCCATTACGGAGGAAGTGAGGAAGATACAAAAATCGTCAGCATACAAAGAGGGGGACACTGTCGGGCCAACAGCTGTCACCAGGCCATTAATGACTATGAGAAAGAGAGGGACACTCAGCACGGAACTCTGTAGAACCCCATTTTCTTGCTGGTAGGGAGTACTGTAGGAGCAGCGAACTTGGACCCGAAAAGAGTGACAAGAAATGAAGTTACAGATAAAAATGGCCAGAGCAACATGAAGGCCCCATTTGTGAAGGGTGGTGAGGATGTGGTGGTGCCAGGTGGTGTCATAGGCCTTATGTAGATCAAAGAAGACTGCAAGGAGGTGTTGCCGATGGGCAAAAGCAGACTCCAGGTGCACCAAGTTATCCACCGTAGAGCGGCCACAGTGAAAACCACTCTGAGTCGATGACAAAAGGTCGCGGCATTCAAGGATCCAAAACAGCTGCCTACACACCATGCGTTCAAGGAGGTCACAGAGGGTGTTAGTAAGGCTAATTGGACAGTAGCTATACAACTGAAGAGGTGGCTTCCCTGGCTTCAACACCGGAACAACAATGCTTTCCTGCCACTGGGTAGGAAAGACTCCCTCACTCCACAGACAGTTGAAGAGGGTCAGTATACGATGGTGGCAAGCCACCTGTAAGTGTTGGAGCATTTGGTAATGTATCCGATTTGGTCCAGGAGCCATGTCAGGGCAAAGGGCGAGGGCGCTGGCAAATTCCCACTCACTGAATGGAGCATTATATGGCTCCGAGCAGCAAGAAACAAAAGACAAAGGCAGTCTTTCCGAGCGCTCTTTCAGGAGAAGGAACGTGGGTGGATTCTGAGCTGATGCCGAAGCTTGAGCAAAGTGCTGAGCAAAATTTTCTGCTACAAAGTCCAGATTGGTAAGGACAACACCATGCACAGAAATTCCTGCAAGCCCGATGGGAGGACGGTGGCCAAAAATTTGCCTGATTTTCACGCAGGCTTGTGAAGAAAGCGTGTGTGGTCCTATGGCAGCTTCATATCGCTTCCAGCAAATCCATTTCTGAAATTTGATTAGGTAGTGGGCCCGGGCGCGGAGTTGTTTAAAGACCAAAAGAAGAGCAGTATAAGGGTGCCACTTGAAGTGTTGAAGAGCACAGCAGTGGTCTTTTATGGCTGCAGCAATTTCCGGAGTCCACCAAGGAACCATCTTCCGGTGTGGGGAACCTGAGGAAGAAGGAACTGTTGAAACAGCCGCTGAAAGGATGGCAAGAGCCAAAGTCTGAGCAGATTCATCAACACTGTCGTGTGGCAATACAGGGGGAATGGGAGCAGAGGAGAAGGCACCCCAATCAGCCTTAGATATGGCCCACCTGGGAGGGTGACGGAGCAAGAGACACTGAAGGAAGGTCAAAACAATTGGATAATGGTCGCTGTCATCATGGACTCCCCACTGAATGGAGGGAAGAAGGTCGGGACCGCAGATGGAGAGGTCAATGGTAGAGAAAGTGCCGTGCACCACACTAAAGTGTGGGAGCACCTGTGTTTAATAAACAGAGGTGAAGCCCTGACAGAACAGCTTCAACTGTCCTGCCCAGGGCAGTAGTCGTGTGACTACCCCAAAGAGGGTTGGCGGCATTAAAGTACCCTAATAGCAGGAAGGGAGAAGGGAGTTGTTGAAGAAGGGTGGTGACGGTATGGGATATGGGTGGCCTGTCAGGTGGGAGGTAGAGATTACAGATTTACAGATTGTGATTGTAATGGCCAGATGGACCCTGACAGCAATGGCTTCCAGAGTGGTATGGAGGGGAACCCATTTACTAACAATGTCCTTGTGGACCAAGGTGCAAACACCACCAGAAACCCGCAAAGGGCCAACTCGGTTCCGACAGAAAGTGTGGAACCCACAAAGGGCGGGTGGGTAAGAATTGACAAAATGGGTCTCCTGGAGCGCAATACAAGCGGCAGAGTGGAAGAAAAGAAGGGGCTGCAGCTCTGGAAGGTGACGCAAATACCCATTACAATTCCACTGGAGGATTCTCAAGCCGGAGTCCAAAGGGGAAGTGAAGGGACCGGAGTCGGCCACACCACCGAATCGCCATCCATCACCGATAAGGATGGGGTAATATCCATATAGGTGGGGTCAGGCTCTTGTTGGTTTATTGACTGAAGGAGGGGAAGGCTGCACCTCAGGGGGTACCGGAGGGTCCTTGCCCTTTTTCTGGCGTTTCTGCTTCTTTTCTTGGGAAGGAAGAGAAGGGCAGACTTCAGCGAGGGCGGGCACAGAATTACACTGGGCAATCTTGGCACCCACCGGCCGCGGATAAATGCTGCCGATGTGGAGCCGTAGATCGCCTTTCAGGGGGGTGCCGGGAGGAGGAGTCCCGGGAGGGAGCTCCAGTACTGGCGGCTGCTGAAGGAGGGGAGCACTTCCCCACGGTGGAGGGGGACCAGCACCCGAAGGGTTGGGTATGGGTACTGACGGGAAGGGGGAGGGGGAGGGGGAGTGGGAGTGGGAGAGGGAGAGGGAGGAGAAGGTTGAAGGCATGGGGCGAATGGGGTGGGGCTGGGAAGAGGATGGTGTAAGAGGGGGACTGGACAAAACGGAAGCAAAAGTAGAAGACAGACACAGGATGGAGCCAGTCATACTTTTGAAGAGCCTCAGTGTAGGTGAGCCGATCTAAGGCTTTGTACTCTTGAATCCTTCTTTATTTCACAAACACTGGGCATACAGGCGAGCATGAAGAAAGCTGTCCATGACAATTTACACACACTCATGGAGGGGGCGCCCACAGTCACCGCAGAGGGGACCAGTGGTGCAGCGGGAAGTGTGTCCAAACCGTAAGCATTTAAAGCATCTCATTGGTGGTGGAATATAAGGTTTTACATCACACCTTGACCTTCTCTGGGAGGACATCCCCCTCGAATGCCAGGATAAAGGCGTCCGTAGCAGTGCGATTGTTTGCAGTGCCTCGCTGCACACGGTGGATAAAACGAACCCCTCGCTGCTCGAGTTTAGCACGGAGCTCCTCATCAGTTTGGAGAAGAAGATTTCAGTGGAAAATTATGTCCTGTACAGAGTTCAAAGATTGGTGGGGCATGAAAGAGACTGGGACATCACCGAGATGGTCACAAGCATGCAGGGCGTCAGATTGGACAGCAGAATATGTCTTTATGAGCAAAGCACCGGACCGCATTTTACTCATCAATTTCACTTTGCCATACTTATCTTCAATTGTCTCCATGAAAAACAAAGGCTTGGTCTTGGCAAAACTTCCGCCATCTGCCCTAGTACAAACCAGGTACTGAGGGAAAGATTTCAACCCAAGTTGGCGAGCTTGACCTTCCTCCTATGGGGTGGCCAGGGAGGGGAAGGGGCACCATCAAGCCACAGCAAGGGCCATCTGGCATGGCGGCCATTGCTTGGAGTCCTGGTGCCCCAAAGTGATGAGCATCGACTCCTGGGTGTACACAAGGTGTTAACAGCTCAGGTACTAGCAGTGTGATCCCTGTGGTTTCAGGGGGCTCAGCCAAGTGGGTACTTAACAGCCCCACCACATGGACTGGCTACTGTGCCAGTGACCTAGCAGGAGGGGGCCAGGGTGGAAAGGGAAAGGGGAGGGGAGGGGGAGAGGAACCTGCACCATGGAAGCTAGGTATGGAGTTCATCCCCAAATGGCTCACACTGAACGGAAAATTTTGGGAATGGAGGTCAAACCCCAAGGGGAACAAAAATGCCAAAAAGGAGATGGAAACAGCAAACTAAACAATGGCACAGACCAAAACAAAGCCAGGAGGATAGCCAAGCTGACATACAGAAGTCCACTAAGAGGGAAAAAGAGGGGGCAGGGACAAAGGAGTAAGGATAGAGAGGGAGAGGAACATGGAGGGTAATGCAGCCTGGAAAGGAAAGGAGACTGCAATAGCTCCGGGCCCCGTGCGCGTCACACATGTACCCAACGAAAGGACTGTGGGCCCCCCATGTGCTGCATGGTCAGTTAGAGTAACAGCAATCTCATCAATAACTCCCACTGGGATACAAAACCCTCCTCTTCCCTGTGTTTTTCAATTTCATTATCACCTTGTTTAAACCATTTAATGACATCTGGCCTCTGCTCTGACCTTTCAGCCAGCAATACTCTCACAACGCAGCACTTTGATTGCTGCCGTTCATGTAAAACAGCTTCACTAACTGCGCACAGTCTTTATTTGTTATAGCCATACGTTCACTCATGTTATGGCTTGTTAAATGACAGTGTGGATGTCAAAGCTTTATACAAACAGTGTACAGCACTGGATTTGCACCTGAGGGCCAAAACGAAACTAATTTTTGCTAGTGCAGATCGGTTCCACATTAATGCATTAACATATTTAACAAGTTTCACTGCCATATAATTACAGCCCACACTGGACCTCTGTGAGTAGCTGCACATTAATTATAACTACCTGGTGCATGCAGTTTGTACAACTGCACATATTTTCCAAAACTATCATGGGATTATTGAAGAGTTAGCCATATTTAACATACAGAACTCTTTATCCAACAGCATCTTTATAGAAATGTTGCTGTCTGTTAACAGTAAGTGCAGTGATGGGAGAACTAGTGATGGCTAAATGATCGCACTCAACTGAGATAGTGCACGAGTTGCATGTGCTTGCCTGCACTATCATTCAAGTCAGCAACAATTTTATTTAAAAATGCTTGCCACTTGTGAATTATGACACACTTTAGCACATAAACTTTCTCCATCTCATGCTCCAGTCACATACACTGTCACTGCTTGTCAGATATAACATTTTATTACACAATATTGATCAAAAGTTTGATTTTTTTAACAGACTGAATAATGAATCATCATATAAAGTCATCACTATTACTATGTTCTTACATACTGCATCTGATACATCACAAATCTTCTGACGCAAGTTAGTGTCTGAATTTTGTGAGAATGTAAAACCTAGGCAATTCATTCACTGGAGAACGAAAGAAAATTACTAACCACAAAAATAATTAACATTTAAATAGTTTGGAAATGAATCAGTGAAGATACAAAGTAACTGTCTGTACTCTTCAGGAATTCTGTACTTTTTAATAGAGTAGTGCCAAAATTTATGGGCGAACAAAGACTGGCCAATAATAATGACTGATGCAGGAAGAGTTCAAAGCAATATTATAAAAAGCAAAACTAACTTGTAAACGAATGTTCCTTCGCAGCCTTTTCCAAGTATCTGCTCTCTGTTGAAGATAATCTTTCCAACTCTTATGTTGCCAGCACCAACATCTTCTGCTTCCGCTGTCACAATATGTGAATTGCTGTCACTACTTGATACATTACTTATATTTGATCCTTGTGAGGAACGTAAATATTCACGATCCTAGGAAAAAAAGAAAAATTATATAATGCAATAATTACGAGGTTCATAATTCAGAATTCTAACAGATTACGCAGTAGTTTTATATACAGAACAGCAACATCAAAGTCAGCTATATTCAACAGGTTTGAAATGAAGTACTCAAACTTACCTGAACTCTCAAGTAAATCAGTATAATGACTGAAGCAACAAGCAGAATTACTGTAAACTTTAAACCCACATTTTCTTGTTGGCGGAGCCATGACTTTGCAATGGTGTAAGACAGTAGTGGAAACTCCTGTGATAAAACGAAGGATGTCCTTCCTGTAGATAATTTATCATATAATTCCTCCAATTTTTCTTTGAATTCATCTAATTTTGTTGTTTGTATTCCAATTGATATAAAAGGTAAGTGACTGTTATTTTGCCTCTTGGTGGCCTCAGTGCTTGGGGCATTTCCCTCAAAAGCTACAGTTATATTTGTTTTATTGTGACCAACAATATGATGTGTATCAATTGCACTTATGTCAGTTCTGCCTGTAATCCTCATTACAGTTTCACTGTATTCTGGGACCTTGTGATGGCCTGAAATAAGTAACTTCAATAAATGTCATTCCATTTTTTTCACTCTATTTGTACACAAATTACTATAAAATGTAAACAAAAATTGTCAAACACGTAAATTACCATCCGAAATATCAATGAAACTCTTTCATTATCAGGAAAACAACAACTTACGACAGAGAATTGAAACAACAAGGCAATCAGGCTTTCCATTTCATGTTCTGTCATGAGAGAAGAAAAATTAAAGTTCAATGCACAATGGACAAGGAGGGGGAGGCTGGATGCTCTTCCAGTCCCCCCCCCCCGACATATATTTGTCTGTGTCTAGTGTTATCTAATGTGTGTGAGAATGTGTTTGAAATGTTTGTGAATTGTGTAACTGAATGGGATATGGGGACCAGATTAGCATTCACAAAGTCTGATGTGGAAAACCTTCTAACTGGCTGGTACACCGGCCCTTGACGTTAATCTGTGGATTCAATCTGAGGCTGGTGCATCTCTTTGAATCTCCTGGCCGACTACACTGTATTAGAGATGTAGCTCAACTTCTCCACCCGTTTAATTTTTAATGCATTTTTCTTCCTTTCTGATTCTTGTCATTTATCTTGGAATAACATGATCAACCTGAAAGCTTAAATTTTATTATTTTTACTGGGGGTCTCTCTCACAGCTGTCATATCTTTGTTTTACTAAACATACAGCTTTTCTCACCTCTCAGACAATTCAAAAAAGTTACAGAATACTTACTTGTCAAATCTCTAAGGGTATGGACTTGAAAAAGCAATTATACTGCACTCTCCTGACCAGCTACTGATTATTCCAATAAAATATGGTTACATTATTTTATTCTACCTTGGTCACATCATCTGCACAGTGATAGGGCAATCTCTCATTCTACAAATAGTTTAGACACTTTTTTCCAACACAATAAACATTTCACATGTTAAAGAAAGACTAAAAAGTACCTTTTTTCTGAAACGTTGAAGCATGTACTGTGCAGTACTGAAATCTGGAAAACTTAGAAAGGGGAAGGACACCTAATGAAAGTACTATAGAATGGATCCACATCCTGTTACAGTCCTAGATGTGATGTGTACACGGCACAACTTTTGATTCATGCTAAAATATGATTTATCATAGATGGAAAAAGCAGCTATGTTTTAAGTACATGTTAAGTTCATCCCAATATTACCCCTTCTTTCTTCTTCAGTTGTTTACAAGGAAATCCTTTGGAAAACTATGCATTATACAATTGTAATTCCGTATGGTTTAGCTCTCTGTCTTCTTTTGCATTCTTACGTAGTTCAAGTTTGGTACACTTTTCTCTTTTTCTCTCCGAGTAGAGGTCAAACATTGATCCTGACCATCTTCTTGTGACTGATCTTATTAATACAGCCAACACCAACATCTGTGCTTACCACTTTACTTCACTAACTGAATGGTCAACACAGCTGACTGCCAGGTAGGAGACCTGGGTTCGGTTCCTAGCTGAGTTGGAGATTTTAACCGTTCGGGGACTGGGTGTTATGTTGTCCTCATCATCACTACGCCATCATCATCAACGTGCAAGTCGTCGAAGTGGCGTCAAATAAACAGACTTGCGCTAAGTGGCCGAACAATCCCAGATGTGGTCTCCCGGCCAATAACATCTTCTGATCATTTTATTTTTACCACCTTTAATTCATGTAATGACCTGGTGGTCTTGTTTGACTGTTTTCATCTATTACTAACTGATATGATTTTACTCCCCCCCATGAACCATGGACCTTGCCGTTGGTGGGGAGGCTTGCGTGCCTCAGCGATACAGATAGCCGTACCGTAGGTGCAACCACAACGGAGGGGTATCTGTTGAGAGGCCAGACAAACTTGTGGTTCCTGAAGAGGAGCAGCAGCCTTTTCAGTAGTTGCAAGGGCAACAGTCTGGATGATTGACTGATCTGGCCTTGTAACAATAACCAAAACGGCTTTGCTGTGCTGGTACTGCGAACGGCTGAAAGCAAGGGGAAACTACAGCCGTAATTTTTCCCGAGGGCATGCAGCTTTACTCTATGATTACATGATGATGGCGTCCTCTTGGGTAAAATATTCCGGAGGTAAAATAGTCCCCCATTCGGATCTCCGGGCGGGGACTACTCAAGAGGATGTCGTTATCAGTCTCTTGAGAAAGAAAACTGGCGTTCTATGGATCGGAGCGTGGAATGTCAGATCCCTTAATCGGGCAGGTAGGTTAGAAAATTTAAAAAGGGAAATGGATAGGTTGAAGTTAGATATAGTGGGAATTAGTGAAGTTCGGTGGCAGGAGGAACAAGACTTCTGGTCAGGTGACTACAGGTTTATAAACACAAAATCAAATAGGGGTAATGCAGGAGTAGGTTTAATAATGAATAGGAAAATAGGAATGTGGGTAAGCTACTACAAACAGCAGAGTGAACGCATTATTGTGGCCAAGATAGATACGAAGCCCACGCCTACTACAGTAGTACAAGTTTATATGCCAACTAGCTCTGCAGATGACGAAGAAATTGAAGAAATGTATGATGAAATAAAAGAAATTATTCAGATTGTGAAGGGAGACGAAAATTTAATAGTCATGGGTGACTGGAATTCGAGTGTAGGAAAAGGGAGAGAAGGAAACATAGTAGGTGAATATGGATTGGGGGACAGAAATGAAAGAGGAAGCCGCCTGGTCGAATTTTGCACAGAGCACAACATAATCATAACTAACACTTGGTTTAAGAATCATGAAAGAAGGTTGTATACATGGAAGAACCCTGGAGATACTAAAAGGTATCAGATAGATTATATAATGGTGAGACAGAGATTTAGGAACCAGGTTTTAAATTGTAAGATATTTCCAGGCGCAGATGTGGACTCTGACCACAATCTATTGGTTATGACCTGTAGATTAAAACTGAAGAAACTGCAAAAAGGTGGGAATTTAAGGAGATGGGACCTGGATAAACTAAAAGAACCAGAGGTTGTACAGAGATTCAGGGAGAGCATAAGGGAGCAATTGACAGGAATGGGGGAAATAAATACAGTAGAAGAAGAATGGGTAGCTTTGAGGGATGAAATAGTGAAGGCAGCAGAGGATCAAGTAGGTAAAAAGACGAGGGCTAGTAGAAATCCTTGGGTAACAGAAAAAATATTGAATTTAATTGATGAAAGGAGAAAATATAAAAATGCAGTAAGTGAAACAGGCAAAAAGGAATACAAACGTCTCAAAAATGAGATCGACAGGAAGTGCAAAATGGCTAAGCAGGGATGGCTGGAGGACAAATGTAAGGTTGTAGAGGCCTATCTCACTAGGGGTAAGATAGATACCGCCTACAGGAAAATTAAAGAGACCTTTGGAGATAAGAGAACGACTTGTATGAATATCAAGAGCTCAGATGGAAACCCAGTTCTAAGCAAAGAAGGGAAAGCAGAAAGGTGGAAGGAGTATATAGAGGGTCTATACAAGGGCGATGTACTTGAGGACAATATTATGGAAATGGAAGAGGATGTAGATGAAGATGAAATGGGAGATATGATACTGCGTGAAGAGTTTGACAGAGCACTGAAAGACCTGAGTCGAAACAAGGCCCCCGGAGTAGACAATATTCCATTGGAACTACTGACGGCCGTGGGAGAGCCAGTCCTGACAAAACTCTACCATCTGGTGAGCAAGATGTATGAAACAGGCGAAATACCCTCAGACTTCAAGAAGAATATAATAATTCCAATCCCAAAGAAAGCAGGTGTTGACAGATGTGAAAATTACCGAACTATCAGCTTAATAAGTCACAGCTGCAAAATACTAACACGAATTCTTTACAGACGAATGGAAAAACTAGTAGAAGCCAACCTCGGGGAAGATCAGTTTGGATTCCGTAAAAACACTGGAACACGTGAGGCAATACTGACCTTACGACTTATCTTAGAAGAAAGATTAAGGAAAGGCAAACCTACGTTTCTAGCATTTGTAGACTTAGAGAAAGCTTTTGACAATGTTGACTGGAATACTCTCTTTCAAATTCTAAAGGTGGCAGGGGTAAAATACAGGGAGCGAAAGGCTATTTACAATTTGTACAGAAACAAGATGGCAGTTATAAGAGTCGAGGGACATGAAAGGGAAGCAGTGGTTGGGAAGGGAGTAAGACAGGGTTGTAGCCTCTCCCCGATGTTGTTCAATCTGTATATTGAGCAAGCAGTAAAGGAAACAAAAGAAAAATTCGGAGTAGGTATTAAAATTCATGGAGAAGAAATAAAAACTTTGAGGTTCGCCGATGACATTGTAATTCTGTCAGAGACAGCAAAGGACTTGGAAGAGCAGTTGAATGGAATGGACAGTGTCTTGAAAGGAGGATATAAGATGAACATCAACAAAAGCAAAACAAGGATAATGGAATGTAGTCTAATTAAGTCGGGTGATGCTGAGGGAATTAGATTAGGAAATGAGGCACTTAAAGTAGTAAAGGAGTTTTGCTATTTGGGGAGCAAAATAACTGATGATGGTCGAAGTAGAGAGGATATAAAATGTAGGCTGGCAATGGCAAGGAAAGCGTTTCTGAAGAAGAGAAATTTGTTAACATCCAGTATTGATTTAAGTGTCAGGAAGTCATTTCTGAAAGTATTCGTATGGAGTGTAGCCATGTATGGAAGTAAAACATGGACGATAAATAGTTTGGACAAGAAGAGAATAGAAGCTTTCGAAATGTGGTGCTACAGAAGAATGCTGAAGATTAGATGGGTAGATCACATAACTAATGAGGAAGTATTGAATAGGATTGGGGAGAAGAGAAGTTTGTGGCACAACTTGACCAGAAGAAGGGATCGGTTGGTGGGACATGTTCTGAGGCATCAAGGGATCACCAATTTAGTATTGGAGGGCAGCGTGGAGGGTAAAAATCATAGAGGGAGACCAAGAGATGAATACACTAAGCAGATTCAGAAGGATGTAGGTTGCAGTAGGTACTGGGAGATGAAAAAGCTTGCACAGGATAGAGTAGCATGGAGAGCTGCATCAAACCAGTCTCAGGACTGAAGACCACAACAACAACAACATGATTTTACTAATTTCAATTGTAACAAGTAATTTTATACCAATCCATTTGTTTTTATCAGAATGGACATGCACCAGTATTGAATAAACTGGGTCTGTCAAGCTTTTTACGCATACATTTCCAACTCATTCTCATTCTTTGTAATAACTCCTGACTTGTAGCATGTAAATCAGAAAGAAAGTGTGACGTTCTTAGTTAATATGTAATTAACTTTTGCTGCTTCTGTAGTTTTAACAGTTGACGTTTGGCTTTACGGCTACAATTTTAAGGATAAATTTTTAATTTCATCAAAATACATCTTCATTCTTTCTCAGAATCCTTCAAATGAGCCAGAACAGTCCTACTATTTGGATCTTGCATCTTTTCATGTGACAGTGTGTACATTTTGAATGTCTACCCACAATTGTCATAAAGCCATCTGGTATCTGTGTCATCCCATGCGCTTATGATACAATACAAAATGTTCAGTGTTGACGATCAAACTGCGGAGGGTTATTATGTTCCTTGCCTTCTGTGTTATTTAATTAGATGTTATATAATCTATGAGAGCACAATTTCATTCAAAACTGTCCAGCACTGCCTAATGTGGGACATCAAAACTGTATTTGTACATTCCTCAGCTGTCATAGTGATTAGGACTAAGATCTTTTACACACAATGGATTATAAAGTTTCCATTTTAACCATATATAACACCTTTTAAAGGTTGTTCAACATCATCCCTCAAGTTATGTTAATACTAGGCAATGCAAAATATGTAAATAGGCATACAAATGCAAGACAAGACTCATACTGTGAATAACAAGTTAGTTTGCTATTTGTTATACATAACAAATGTAACAGTGGCCCAAACTACAATTTTTCTTACAGCATTCTTAATCTCACATTCTTTTCACTGCAAGTTGCATTCAATATACTAATAATCTGCTGTGCAAAATGGGCCAGTCTCATGCATATTAACAAGGGGTCATTTCAAATTATGGAAGGAGTTAAGATTATCATGCACTGTATAGCTGACATATTGAGCAATGAACAGATATATAAATAAGACTGAAATTGTCACTAACCCCTTTTAGACCGTGTTTTTACACAGATGTAATTCTATACTGCCTCAGCTAGCTATAGTGTCCCACTGCTGCAACCTGACTGAGCCATGTTGCTATCCTTACCTCTTTCATTATCTGTATTCCACCCAGGACTTTCCAGTAAGATATTAATGTTTAGTTATCAGATCATCAGTTCAGATGAAATCTATATAAAGTTTAAATAAATAAATCAAATTTCTCCTTGAAACTTTTGCCCTTCTAAGTTTTAAGGTATGAAGGTGGTACAATAAAGCACAAAAACTATACAACCAAAGATAAGTTATCATAAAAGCATGAAACTTACTCTGATATGGTTTGCAAAATGATTAAGTTTCAGACCAATGCAGTCACATAACTAACAATCAGTTCTCTGGGAAGTAATAATGAGCTGCAAAAACTATGGAATGAAGCAATTAAGAAATTGAAGTTCTGGTAGGGTACCTGTAAGGTTACTTTACTTCAGGTCTTGGTGGCAGATACTAATAAGCTAACTGTCGAGTGACAATATTTTATACATGCATGATACACAATAATACACTAGAGTGTCCAAGCATTATATTTTATTGCTCAAAAGCAGCACCAAGAATATGCAAAAGCCACAATCAATCCTGTTGCATGCTGCACAGCCTGATGTAATAACAGCCCATCATAACAAACTACCCTAGAAGGAAATACAGGTATTTACTTTGTAGTTCATATAAATTTCTTACTGCTAAACGTGTCTTGTGATGAAAATATCACAAACAATTTCTGTTTTTGCAAGATATGATTATTCTGAGAAGATTATTTTTCACAGCTTTAATTTCTGAGTCCTTTTTCCAAAACCACCTCACAATACACAAACATATAAAAATCCAACACAATCACTTCCCTTTCTTCTATTACTGATAAAATGTTTGTTACTTACCAATAGTTACTCTAGGCAGACTCTGAAATGTTACATCTGCTTCTGGAGCTTTTGTTTTAGGGATGTTGGCATCAGAGCTTGCCTCTTCCGTGTCCAAACTTGGTCCTTCAAGTAATGGTAAACCCAAATGTGCAATTGTTGCTGTACTTTGGTCCACCAAAGATGGTAATGCATACATGCCATGCAAATGCTCACCAACATAGAGTGTTGGGCTATTAAAGTAAACAGGAAGATTAGTAATAAACTGAACAGTGATCTGACGTTTATACTGTAGACACTAGAACAAGTCATAAAATTAATGCTCAAGGGAACACAGTGACATCACAGATTTTGTGTTTCTTACACTGGCACATGTTACACTGGAACAAGTCATAAAATTAATAGGCAAGGGCAGACACTGACATCACAGATCTTGTGTCTGTTATACTGGCACATGTTACATAGTAATGCAAGCCACATTGCAGCCTGGTATGAGACGTAAGTTAGTTTATATAGCTTTTTAGTGGAATAGTGTTGTGTGTGTTTAGCTGAAATGGATAGATGAGGATAGTAAGCTGTCAGAATGTTGACTTGTGTATATTGTTTAGTATCAAAGGAAATTCTTCAATATATGGTCAGAGGTTATAAGACATCTGCTCCCTCATTTTTATCAGTTGACACACGGGCCATAATTTTTCTGAATATGGTTCACACGATAAAAAAAATTGTAACCAAGATAAAAACATAATATATGGTATTGGAGAACTGGTGGTTAAAGCTGGATCAAATAGTAGAAGCCATAGAAATATCACAAGAAATGGTGCAGCACATTTTACTTTAAAAATTAACTATGAGAATACTTTGTGCAAGGTGGGTGTCATGTTTATTGAATGCTCAACAACAGCAAGCTTCTCAATAATCCAACAGAAATAATGTCCATCACCAACAGAAATAATGTCCATCACAAAATCTTTAAAATCAAAAACATCTAGTGGGTATGACGAAATATCAACAAAGTTAATTAAAGAATGTGATTCTGAGCTAAGTAACATATTAAGCTATCTGTGTAACCAGTCGTTTATCAGTGGAATATTTCCTGAATGGCTGAAATATGCAGAAGTTAAGCCACTGTTTAAGAAGGGAGATAAAGAAATAGCATCAAATTTCCGTCCAATTTCACTGTTGCCAGCATTCTCAAAAATTTTCGAAAAAGTAATGTACAGTCGTCTTTATAACCATCTTATCTCAAATAACATACTGTCAAAGTCACAGTTTGGATTTCTAAAAGGTTCTGATATTGAGAAGGCTATCTACACTTACAGTGAAAATGTGCTTAATTCATTAGACAAAAAATTGCAGGCAACTGGTATATTTTGTGATCTGTCAAAGGCATTTGACTGTGTAAATCACAATATCCTTTTAAGTAAACTAGAATATTATAGTGTAACAGGAAATGCTGCAAAATGGTTCAAATCTTATATCTCTGGCAGGAAACAAAGGGTGTTATTAGGAAAGAGACATGTATCAAGCTATCAGGCATCATCCAACTGGGAACTAATTACATGTGGGGTCCCACAAGGTTCCATTTTGGGGCCCTTACTTTTTCTTGTGTATATCAATGACCTTTCATCAGTAACATTACCAGATGCCAAGTTTGTTTTGTTTGCCGATGATACAAACATTGCAATAAATAGCAAATCAAGTGTAGTCTTAGAAAGATCAGCCAATAAAATATTTGTGGACATTAATCACTGGTTCCTAGGCAATTCTTTGTCACTAAACTTTGAAAAAACACACTACATGCAGTTCAGAACTTGTAAGGGGTGTCCCAAGAGTATATGTCTAACATACGATGACAAGAAGATAGAAGAAGTGGACAGTGTTAAATTCTTGGGATTACAGCTTAGTAATAAATTCAACTGGGAGGAGCACACCACAGAACTGCTGAAGCGTCTTAACAAATCTCTGTTTGCAATGCGAATTTTGTCAGACATAGGGGATATAAAAATGAAAAAGCTGGCATACTATGCTTACTTTCATTCCATAATGTCATATGGGATTATTTTTTGGGGTAATTCATCAAGCCAAGCTAAAGTTTTCCGGGCACAAAAATGTGCAGTAAGAGTTATATGTGGTGTGAACTCAAGAACATCCTGCAGAAGCCTGTTTAGGGAACTAGGGATACTAACTACGGCTTCCCAATATATTTATTCCTTAATGAAATTTGTCATTAAAAATATATCACTTTTTCAAACCAACAGCTCAATTCATGGAATCAATACTAGAAATAAGAATAATCTTCACAAGGATTTAAAGTCACTTAGTCTTGTACAAAAAGGTGTGCATTATTCAGGAACACACATTTTCAATAACGTGCCAGCAGCCATAAAAAGCTTAACAACCAATGAAATTCAGTTTAAGAGAAGCCTAAAGGATTTATTGGTGGCCAACTCCTTCTACTCCATTGATGAATTTCTTAGTAAAACCAACTGATTTGTATATAAGTACAACATAACTTCTGCACCATTTCAGTGCAGTAATGTGTTCATTGTAAATAAGTATTACAGTAGTTGTATTACATGTTTATTACCTTATAAATAAATAAAAAACTTTTTTATTTTAAATTCAGTGCATTAGTATTTGTAAAATGACTCTTAGTGTTTTAGTGTTCATTAAAAAATGACGATCATTCCACTTGGGACCTGTGGAATGGTACATTAGCTTATTTGTTTTAGTTGTAAATATTTGTCATGTATTGTTGTTTTTCTGACATGTTCCACATCCTGGAAGACCTCCTCACTATGGATCAATTGGAATGAAAGTAAATCTAATCTAATCTAATCGAAAATGAAGACAAGAAATGTGTGATAGTTATTTGTTACATGAATTCCTAAAAGAGAGATAGAATAACAAGGTTGGACATATATAATAGCTGCTAGCAGTTTCATACAGCAGTGGTAAACTGACTGGTTTCTCTCAATCTGCTTGCTGGGAAGGATAGGCAATTAGTGTGCTTCTGGTACCCTTAATGTTTGACAGCACTGCTAGGAGACTGTCAATATTGTAAATGCTGCACTCTTCCAAAAAATATTCTCCAAATTCTAGAATTCGTTCTTGTACCACTGTGTCACTGTCTATGATGCAGTACAAGCTTTTCTTGCTAATTATTGTACACTTCTGCTGTTCTCCTGAATTGATCCTGAATGCAGAAAAGCAATGTGGGACTTCTGAGTCCACTGTTATTATAGCCAAACTACTTTAAGTCAGAAATTCACCATCATCTGTGAGCTCTTATTCCATTCTTGTTCCTTTCCCCTGAGTGGGCCCTAAACGGCCCATGTTATCACTAAATATTTCCTGTTACTCAATAACATTGAAAGTAAATGAGATAGACTGAAGGTTGTACAATATTACTGAGTAGATCACTTTCAAAAAATGTGAGATTTATTGCACAACATCCTCTGAGCTGCACATGAGATTCAGGAAGGTACAGGTAATGAATCTGACTTCAGACTTTAACTTCCATTCTTAAAACTTTCAATGTATGTTATTTTGTTTTAATATCTGCAGTTATTAATACATTGATTGGGAATATTCATTACAGAATGCACAGAACTGTACAATAATTAACAAAATTTGTGTAATGACAATTTCCAATTTGTACCAACCAACTGCTCTATCTACCCTAATGAAGAAACACAGTTTTTAAAGCTTGGAGCGTTGTTTTGTATTTTAAATGTTTCTATTCGCAGTAATATAATCTGTTTCTCCTGGAGGTTAGTGCCAAACATACTTTCTGCCTCTTTGATATTTGGGTGAATATAAAACCAGACGGAAGAAAAATAATGCATATGAGTTGTCAAGAAACTAAAGAATGATGAAAATCAAAAAAAGAAGTTTTCGTCTTGAATTTTTGCTGCTCCTTAAACCAAACTCTGATGAATTTATTTCCTTCCCAGAAGATGATGACTCAAAAATTTTATATGTTTTTATTGAGTTAGTGTGGAAATAAACATCGAGTGCTGTCTACAAAAATGATCCAGCAATTCCACTTCAACAGGTTACATGTCCTCATCAAGCAGTAACACCACAAAAGGCAAATAACCACAACAGAACTGTCATCCCGCATTGATAGCTGTCTACAGGAAAGCACTCCTACTGATAACATGCTGCTGGTCCAATGATAGTGGATAATCATTTATATGTCAAATACACTCATGAGCCAAAACACCATGACCATGTGGTTAATGGGTTGGCACCCAGTATTGTTCCGGCTTGTTCCTTTGGGTTCAGATCACATGAATTTGGTGGCCAGGACACCAACTTGAGTTCACTATCATGGTCCTCAAACAACTGTAACAAAATTCTGACCGTACGGCATGGACATTTATCCTGCTGCAAGATGCCATCGGGGAGATGCCGAGAATGAAGAGATGCAGCTGGTTTATAATTATGTTCTCTTTGTCCACAGTTGTCATGGTGGCTTTGATTACAACCAAGTCCCATGAAAGCCCAGTAGTGTCCTCCACAGGATAATACTGCTCCCATCTTCCTTTGTCCATCCTATGGTGCATGTTTTGAGCAAGTGTTTGCCGGGACACCTGCATATCTGGGTGCGACCATCAACCTTTTGTAACAAGAAACATAATTCATCTAACCAGGTCACACTTTTGCACTGATCCACAATCCAATTTCAATGTAACTGACAATGTTGTTGGGTTAACTTGGGCACATGTAGGGGTCACCTGATGTGGAGCCCAATTTTAACAATAAGCACAAAACTGTGAGCTACAAAACACTTTTACCGGCACCAGCATTGTACTCTGTCATCAGATCTGCCACAGATCATCACCTACCCTATTTTACAGAGTGGACAAGCCTCCAACCTCTATGTTCTGCAATAAGACATGGACATCCAACACTTTGTCACCTACTTGTGGTTTCACTGCCCTCCAACCACTTACCACAGATGCTCACAACAGTTACATTTGAACAGCTAAGCAGTTTTGCTGTTTACGAGATGCTTGTTCGCAGACACTGGACTGTAACAATCTACTGTTTATGAAAGTCGATCATGTCAGAGTTTGTTTTTATAAAAATGAACAGATTTGACATGACTACTGCATTTTAGTTTTTGAACGCAGAAGACATTATTAAATCTGTACACTTTACCGGGACAAGGTAATAAGAAAGTAAAGTACAAGGTAGGTACATATATGCTTTCAAGCACTGTGAAAGAATGAAGTATGCAATTATTGTGAGTGGTAATAAAAAACACCACCACCACCACCACCAGAGACTGCCCAATTGCAGAACGATCACTGGAATCAGTTACTTTCATAAAATATCTACAAGAGATGCAAATTACATTTAAAGTGGCATGACCACATAAAGTTGATCACAGAATTTGGCAGATGCCACACTGAGATTCATTGGAAGCATCTGCAGGAAATATAATCTCTGAACAATGAAGATAACTTATGAAACCCTCACTCAACCAATACTTGAATATTGTTCATGAGTATGGGACCTGTACAGATAGGTTGAAAGGGGAAATAGAGAAGGTTCAAAGAAGAGCAGCACATTTCAGTACAGGATCATGAAGTAAGCTTGAAAGCATCACGAAAAAAGCAATCAACTATAGAGGCACATGCTGCAGGAGAGGCAGTCTGCATCTTGGTGTGGTTTATTCTTCGAGTTCCAAGAACATACTTCCCTATGAGTCAACAAATGTAATGCTTTCTCCTACTGTATTTCATGAAATGACCATGGAGATAAAATTAGAGAGATTTGAGCCCACATGAGGGTTTACCACAATCATTCTTCCTGCAAACTATTCATGGCTGTAACAGGAGAAACTGACAGTGGTACACAAAGTAGCCTCCACAACAGAACATGGGTGTGTAGGCTGGAAGCATCCTGGACGATGCTTTGGAAGGTGAACTGGTGGAATGCTTGGTGTCCCGGCACTGAAGCCTGCTGACTGGTGGAAGAAACCAGGGGCATCCTGCAACATGTTGGGACATGGCAATGTGGATGACATTGGTTGCGGTTGCAGAGGCTGCAGTGAGATCTCCACCTCAATGCCCATGTTCATGGGACCTGCAGGTGGTTTTCTATACTGCAAGTTATATCCATACGGTTGTAGAACAGCAAAGATGAGCTTTCTAGGTCTGACAGTGGTGCTGTCAGCATGTGTGGACAGAGTTGGCTGGCATGACTCCAGGGTTCCAGGAGCTGTGGGGCTAGAAGATCAAGGAGCGTACACAGTTGCCACTCATGGGGGAGTTCCACTGGGTTACATTTATGGACAGGAATGGTCCTGTATATGCTCAAGAACATTATGAGTGCAGCTGTGGTGGTGGTTCCCACAGCTTTTAACACACCATATACTCTGCTTCACCATTGCAGGATGAGAGAAACGGTGGACTGAATAAGTGTTTGATGCTGTTTGAGCTGCAGAAAGGTTTAAAAGAAATGTTTGAAAGCCATTGCCATGAATTGGAGTCACTATTCGACATGACAGTTTGGGGAAGCCCTTCGATGGTGAGAATCTGGATGAGTGCGTTAAGTGTGATGACTGTTGTGGTGCATGCCTGCTGACCACAAACGGTAGTTAAAGTATGCATCCAAGACAATGAGCCACACAGAACCCAGAAAGGGACCCAAAAAATCCAAATTAAAAACGTCCCATGGGTAATGAGGCTGGATTAGGTGGCAAAAGATTGAGGTGGAGCGGCCTGATGCTGGGTGTAAGCGGAATAGCTGCTCACCATGGCTTCTATGTTCTTTTCCAGACCTGGCCAGTATGCTTGTTGCTGCATAAGGACTTTTGTCTGTGACACAACTCAATGCCAAAGATGGAGGAGTTGTCAAACAGGAAGTCGCAGGGTGATTAGTATGGTGACATGGTGAGTATCTGCCTCAGTATCAAGTACGAGAGCATTGGTGATGACTGACAGACAGTGGGAGACACGAGCCCAAGCCTGGAACTCCAGATTGGTATTCTTCGGAAAGTATATGGGGAACTCATGAAGCATGTAGTGCATCATGTGCCATAAGATAGGGTTGTGGAACATGGCAGCAACGATTGGAGGGCAACTGTGGGTAGGTGAGAGAGAATGTCTGCAGTCTGAAAGCACTAATTGTGGTAGGTGACCTGTAATGAGTGTAAACTTAATTGCAAATAGGTAAACATGGAACTTCTTAATTGCAAAGATAATTGCTAAATCTTCTTTTTCTATCTGCAAGTAGTTCTTTTGAGCTAGTGTCAGCATCTTTGATGCACAGGCAACTGGTTGCTCAATACATGCTGTTCCTATGCGCCAGCACTGCATCAGTGTCATATGACATGACATGACATGACATGGCATGGCATCTGTGGCCAAAACCAGAAGATGTGATGGGGAAAAGGGCTTAAGGTTAGACGCTGTGCATAGCATACGCTTCAACTTTGAGAAAGCATGCTCACAGGCAGCCATCCACCTCTACTGAATGCCTCTCTTCCACACCTGTTTTATTGGATGCATAATATAGGCCACTTGTGTGAGGAACTTAGAACAATAATTTGCTTTTCCCAAAAAAGCCTGCATCTTCTGTAGGTTTTTGGTAGAGTGTCAATGACTGCGATGTTGCAGTCAGTGGGCTGGATCCCTTCATTGTTGAGCAAGTGTCTGAGGTCTTCCACTTGCTCCTGAAAGAACTGGCATTTGTGTAGCAGCACATGAGCCCTGTGTCATACAACATAATAAATAGGGTACAAAGGTTGCACATGTTGTCCTGACACATAATACGTGTGACAATTAAGGTATCATGATAGATAGTGCAAGTACGGATGGACATAATTAACTGTTCCAGGTACCTCAGGAAGATCACCCAAGTGGAAGAGGTCCCGACAGACAAGTGCTTATATTTATATAAGCTGAAGGGAGAGCTGATAACCAAAATGCTTTGTGACTTCTCATCCAGCAGGATCTGGAAGTACGCACCAGCAAGGTCTATCTTGGAAAAGTGTTCACCTCCTACTAGCTTTGTGAGGAGGTCCTCTTGGACACAGTACAGAGTACGTTTCCACTTGAGCCTAGGCACTGACTGTCAATTTGATGTCTGCATAGCTAAAGGGAATCATTGGGTTTCTTGACCACTGCCAAAAATGTGGCCAAAGTGCTGGTCTTAAGAGATTCAATCACTCTCCAGCCTCATGGAGGCTATCAAGTTCCTGCCTGACAAGTGTCCTTAAGGAGACTGGAATGGGTTGGGCCTGGCGGAAATGGGGCACTGCGTCTGGACACACAGAGATAAGAGCTTGAAAATCTGTGGCACACCTCAGGCTAGGTTTGAATACAGGTGCAAAAGCAGCACAAAGGTCATCAAGCTCCTGGAACGGAAAAGTATCAGAAATGAACTGAACCTCATCAGTGATATGGAATCCAAATGACAAGAAGGCATCTGGATCAAAAAATTTTCTGGCCAAGTGACTATCGATGACAAACAGCAATATCAACAGTGTGACCTTTGAGTAAGTGGTGGCAATTGTGAACTGACTACTGAGGAGAACTGAACTGTCACAATACGCAACCAAAATACAGGAGGGTGGAGCTAATTCAAAGGAACCCAGAGGAGCATATGTTTGGAGGTTCACCAATGAAATGGTACTCCTACGTTCACCTAGAAACAAACATCTATGCTCATAACTCTGAGACTGATAAACAACTTCGTAGTGAAAAGACCGCCCCGGGGAACAAATGCCCGAAGTTTATGCACTATCCCTTGATGCATGCGGGGAATGGGAATCAACTGTTCGACAGTTTACAGCAGACAATTTAGAGCTACCCATTTTTTCACAACGAGTGCGGTGCACATAGTGATCTGGACAGTGCAGAAGACACCTGGACATGATAGAAGACCCTGTGCCCATGCCGATGGGATGTGACTGGCTGTTCAGAGGTCTTTAAAACTTTAGAAATTGACGAATTATGACGTCACCATTTGGGAAGAGGTTACTGAGTATATGGCTGGCAAAGATTAAAAAGTTCAAAGGGAGGCTAAGTGAGGAAAAAAAAACTGAGTGCTAGAGTAAGAGAAGAAATAATAGGTCAAACACTGTACTGACTGATCATCATGAGGAGATGAACAGGAGGAGGAATGCATATATAAATATGAAGTAGAAATGCAACAGAGGAGAGTTAACTATACAGGGTGAAATGCGGAGACATACAGATGAACGACAACAGAAAGACAAATGCAATGAATGATAGGAAAAAAAGAAAGAGCGAAATGTATAAGAACCTCATGTAAGACCTGAGTGATATGCTCAATAGTGGATGCAGGATGAACATGTGGGCAGAATGAGGCAATTATTCGGAGCGTGTATGGAACAGTTTTTAGAGTGTGGAATTAGGAGAGTATATGTATCATACATGAAGTAAAAGACAACACGAATCATTTGTTGTTGTTGTTCTCATTCTTTTTGTAACTTTTAGTTTTTGTAATGTATCTTAGCACCATCTGCTGTTTCTTAATTACATTTCCTTGTCAGATGTCAGCCTCTATTCATGAACTGTAAGGACAGAACCTTTGTTTGTGTCTGCCAGTGTGCAGTGAACTAGTGGCAGTGACAGACTTGGTGTTCTCTAGTAGCTCATGTTTGTGTTTTTAACAAGTTTGATAGTGCAAATCCTTGCCTAACAGGCACAGGGTAATTTTTATCCTTTTTCATACTTTCTGCTTTGATTTTAATTTTAGCAACAGAATGGATAGGGAGTGTGCTTGCTGTGTGGGGGCGGCCAAAGTTCGCAAAAAGATCAAGATGTGTTGGCTGTGGTCAACTGTTTGTCTCAATGTGTAGTGGTGCTGATGAACTGGCATGTCACATGAGATACTTCACTTTTGCCTTGTTTTGCATGGGGGCTCTAATGGCAATGAACCTTCCAGTGTATCAGATGTGAGGCAACTGCACTCACTGCAGAGTGAGTGGCAGGTTGTAAAGCATTTGTGTCACTCAAGGTAGAGGTTCAATATGGGTAGCCATTAGGAAAATAGTATTCACGGCTGGAAAGAAGTTCAATGTGCACTCAGAATGTCTGCTGGGCAGCGTCATCTGAGATGTGGAGGCTGCTCTGCCTATGGCTATTGAGGTTGCAACGCACAGTCATCTTCAAGTTGCGGCTCATGTTGGCACCAATGACATCCGTCGCTTGGTTTCTGAAGCCATCCTCAGTCCCTACAGGTGGCTGATGGAAATGGTAACAACTGCTGGCCTCTGTCATGGGGTGTCAGTAGAGGTCACAATATGCAATATCTGGCACACAATTGATTGGGGTCCTTTGGTTTGAACCCAAGTGGAGAATTTTGACCAGAGGCTCTGTTGATTCTGTGATGGTTTTGGTTGCAGATTTTTGAACCTGTGTCATGAGTTGGAAAATTGTAGGACTCTCCTTGTAAGTGAGGAGGGCACTACAAAGAGGCAGCAGCTAGTCGGGTAGCAGAGTACTTGTGGAGAGCAAATGGTTTTTTTTAGGCTAGGCAACTGATTGAGGACCTGTGATAAACTCTCACTAGTCGACATGCAGTGAGCAAAATCAGATCGCACAAAATAAAGACACTTCGAGCATCAAAAATTTAACAGTAAATTGTAGAGGCATTCATAACACATTTCCTGAATTTACTGCTCTCCAGGAAAGCTGTCATGCTCAAAATATACTTGGGAAAGCATAAAGCTCCAAAATATTTAACGAGGCATGGAACATATTTAAAGACAGGTTAGAAATCAAGGATGCAGAGTGCTCACTGCAATCAACAAGTATGTTGTCAATCAACATCGAAATTGAGTCTGTCTGTAAAGCCATCTGGACACAATTAGCTGGCCTAGATGAACTCAAGACAGTCATCGGATGTTTTTACTAGCCATCTGAATCCACCACAACAGTTGTAGAATCACTTAAAGAAAGTCTACACTCAGAAGTGCACAGGTACCCTTATCAGGTGACTTTAATGTGCCCCCATAGAGAATGGGATATTTATTGATTCACTGCAGGTGGTAGAGGCAGATAGTCCTGTAGGTTCTCAACACATTTTATGAAGACTGTCTTGAGCAGCTAGTTTAACAACCCACATGCAATGGAAATACATTCAGAGTGTGTATGTGAACAAAGAAAAAAAAAGTTCCTTGATTTTTCCAGATTTCCAAGTTAAAAACAGACTCCCCCCCCCCCCCCCCCAACATCTAAATACACTTCTACCAAGATGAATAATAATAAGTGACAGAGAGTCCCTTGGAGCTGTAAAAATATCAATACTTTGAATGGCAAAGATTTTATACACTTGAGAGAGAGAGGGGGGGGGGGGGGGGGGGGGAGAGAGAGAGAGAGAGAGAGAGAGAGAGAGAGAGAGAGAGAGAGAGAGAGAGAGAGGGGGGGGGGGTGAAGGGGGGGGGGATCTGTGATGTGCAGCAGCATATACGCTGCATATTTTCATATTATGATACACTGCATATTTTCATATTCGTATTATGAAAGTATACATTCAATACAGCACATTAGTTTCCAAAGCATTGAAATCGAGATTGAAATGCGCTTTTGTAAGCCAATCATAGCTCACATCACGTGACCTTGCCAGCCAGTGACAGCACATATTCAGGGCATAGGACATGTGATGTAGTCAGCCAACAGCAACATCACTGTTACGTAGTGTGAACACACAAATAGGAAAAGTTAACTGTTTAAATTAATATACATAGTTTAGCTACAAGAAAAGTTAAAACTTTCACTTATAATACTGGTCTTTCTTTCATGTGTTACACTTTCAGTTACACCACACAAACGTGTCAGTAAAATTTTAAATAATGGTATTAATGTCTGGTCTTTTGGCTCGTGTGTGGTTTTAAAAGAGAGTCAAACGCTCTGTGATTTCAGAAATATATTGCACATCCACACATGAAACATAATTCACCTTGCGAAAAGGAAATTTACTTTGAAACTAATGCTTTTCAAAGCACCATTTGCAATATTTTCCCACGACCTGTTAGAAATAATTTTGTTTCAGCAGTTGCCAGAGATAGCCAGAAAACAGGCGTTACCGCATGTGGGCAACTATGATGACATAAGAAGCCAGTATGTTCAAACATATATAGTATTAAGAGATTTTACATGACGTCATAAAAGAAATCGGATTCTCCAAGAGCATTGGAATTTAGTAAACCATACTAAAATGCAACATTCGGCTTAAAGTACACATTCATATGCCCAGATTCACAATGAAGTAGGCACCAAACCTGATATTAAGCTTTTCAGCATGGTTTTTGGGATGCAAATTTTCTTGAGTATCAGTTCTATATTATCTCATGTTTGGTTCTTTATTAAGGCATAATGTTGTACGTGCCAGAAGATGAAACTGTGCACTTGAAATTCAGTGAAAAGTTGAAACTAGCCAATAGTGTGGAATGAAACACTTTGTTTCTAATAAATTGAGTGCCTCTGGGGAAAACATTAATAAAAGCCACATTTATTTAGCAAACCAACAAAAATAACTTCATTGTTCTGCAAGGTGACTGACTGCCAAAATGTGAAAATCAAATCAAATCAGAAAACTGAAATCAATAACATATGTTAGCCTTCTGTAATTATGTAAATATATATTAATTCACTTGATAGTTCCCAGCCACAGAAAACCTTTTTGTTTTCATTTGATGTGAGAAGTGTAAATGAAGAGTTGTTGTTGTTGTTGTGGTCTTCAGTCCTGAGACTGGTTTGATGCAGCTCTCCATGCTACTCTATCCTGTGCAAGCTTCTTCATCTCCCAGTACCTACTGCATTTAGTGATTTTGCTGCAAATCACTAAATGTAAACATGGCTTACGTGGAAACTAACCCCCTCTTCACTACAAGCCAGACTATTATGCGCATACATGAATCTGGCAGCTTGGGTGCACCAGAAAAATTTTTCCTGGTAGCATCTGGCTGCTTGTTGCTACTGCTGATGCAGCTAACAGCCACACTTCAAGTAGCCAGAAGCAGGAGAAGGTACTGTTCATAAGCAACTTAACTGCGCATGCGCGTGAGCCTGTAGGCAACTGTTCAAACGAACTTAGTGGAAACAGTTGTGACGTCACGCTCTTCAGCAGCAGTTTATTGTTATTAAATAGTCCATAAATCTTCAGCCTAAAACCTTTTATACATTTTGCTGTTTATTAGTTCTTACTAGTCAAAATTACAAACAATGGTTACTAATGTTCATAAATCCACCAGGAAGACTAGGAGAGTTTTTATGTTGGAAAGAGTAGATAAACCATTGTTAGTATCCTTTAGTTTACCATTTAGTTCACAAACTGATTGTAAATTGTACTGTGGAGGAGTATGTTCTGAGTAAGCATAGCAAGAAGAGTGGTTTAATAACAAAATTCGAAAAATGTTGAGGCAATAGAGATTGTTGCACTCTCAGTTCAAAAACGGACACAAAAATGTCAACAGGAAAAAGTTTGTGGAAATTTGTATGTCTGTTAAAAGATCGATGCAAGACGTTTACAATTAGTACCAGCATATATTAGTAAAATATCTTGCAGAGAACCCGAGAAAATTCGGTCCTATGTAAAATTGCTAAATGGGTCGAAGAATTATTTTCAGTCACATATCGACCAGTCTGGTGTGACAATAGAAGACAGGAAAGGTTTTAAGTTTTGCATAAAAAAAAATATCATCATATAGGCAAGATGATCCTACAGACATACTATCCTTTGACCACTGCACAGACTCCCATATGGAGGATATCAAAATAGGCAACTGTTGCACAGACAAACAACTGAAAGAGTTGGAACCAAATAAGATGTCATGTCTGAATGGAATCCTAATTCGGTTTACAGTGAGTACTCTTGAGCATTGGCCTCCTACTTAACTTGCATTTACTGCAAATCTCTTGCCCAGCACAAAGCCCTAGTGAGTGGGAAAAAGCACAGCTGGCTTCTGCATATAAGGATACAAGAACAGATCCGGAAAACTACTCACCAATAACCGCAGCATTGGTTTGTTGCAAAATTCTTGAGCATATTCTAGGTTCAAATACAGTAAATTTCCGTGAGGCAGAAATGGTTCCATCTACAAATAAGTGCACTTTTAGAAAGCATCACTCATGTGAGACTCAGCTTGTTCTTTTCTTGCACAGCATCCTGTGAACCATGGATGAATGGCAACAGACAGAGTCTATATCCCTAGATTTCCAGAAAGTATTCAACACAGTGGCCCACAGCTGGCTATTAATGAAGATCTGAGCATAAGGAACAGGTTCCCAACTTTGGGTAGCTTGAAGATTTCTTAAGTACTACAACCCAGTATATTGTCCTGAAGGCCAAATGTTAATCACAGACAAGGCTGTTGTCATGAGCGTGCATGCCAGGGAAATGCTCCTGTTCTCTCTCTCTCTCTCTCTCTCTCTCTCTCTCTCTCTCTCTGACTGTTTGCTGATGATGCTGTAGTGTATGGGCAAGGGTCATCATTGTGTGACTGTATAATCACACGGGATGATTTAGACAGAATTTCTATTTAGTGGGTGAATGATGGCTTGCTAAAAATGTAGAAAAAGTAAGTTAATGCCGATGAGTACAATAAACAACTCTATAATGTTCAAATAGAGTATTGGTGGTGTGCTGTTTAACACACTTACAATGTATAATAATTTTTTTTCATAATGCGGGACCACAATCATAACATATTTTTTTAAAGTCAGTACTGCCATCAGACTGTTGTTTATTTGCAGTGTTACGTTTACACATTAACACTGTAAATAAACAACAGTCTAATGGCAGTACTGATTTTAAAGAAATTTACAATGATTAAATATTTCGTCGTAATGTTGCGAAGCAATATGAAATGGCATGAGTATGTAAGATTTTAGGAAAGTGTAGCTTATCTATAAAGATGATTGGGAACATAACATTAGTGCAACCCGTTTTTGAGTACTGCTTGAATGGCTGGGACCCGCACCAAGTTGAATTAAAGGAAGACATAAAAGAAATTCGGAAGCATGCTGCCAGGTTTGCTACTGGCAGGTATGAACAACAGGCAAGTATTATGGAGATGCTTTGCAAACTGAAATGGTAGTTTCTGGAGGGAGGACAACATTCTTTTCATGAAACGCTTTTAATAGAATTTACAAAATTAGTTTTTGCGGCTGATTGCAGAATGATTCTACTGCCACCAGCAAACATTCAGCATATGAACTGCAAAGACAAGATATGAGTAATTACGGTTCAAAGGAAGGCATATAGGGAAAGGCTACTAGTGGTATAAGGTAGCCCCCATCACGCACCGTATGGTGACTTGTGGAGTATATATGTAGCTGGGGAAGTTTTTGCCTCTGGATTTCATATGCTCTAGTTCCTCTATCCATGTTAATAAAGACTGCTGAAGGCCCTTGAATTGCAAAAAATTGATAGTGGAGGGCAGAGGGGGAAGACCTACGCAGGTGACTTGACTAACACTGCTCCAGTCCCCCTCCCCTTTGTGATTTCAAGGAGTTCATTACAGATGTCTCTGTTACTGACAGTGCATAAAATAAAGTGGGTAATTGATTTACCAGTAAGCTTGGATTTTTCTGTTTGATTTGCACATTTTATGTTTCAATTACTTCCCAGTTGAAATAGCCCTGACTTTCTCCATCTTATTTGTATTACAGACATGAAATAATATATACAACATATATAATTATTTTTATAAAAGCAATCACTGATTATTCTTCTTCTTGAATGCACACAAAATCCACTGCAATCTTAATTAACTATAATCTAGAATTAATATTTTTGTTTATTGAACGTGTAAGTGTGAAACATAACAAAGTGTAAAATACATACTATAACTTTAAAGTGCTGATGGATGTGGGATCATTTTCAAACTGCAGTACAAGGTGGTCTAATGTTTCCTCTGCAATACTTGTGAATGGAACAGCAACCAGGCCACTGTCTTCTAAAATATACATAGCTATTACAGGTGAACCATAGTCATGCTGCCACAGTGGTGATCCCACATGTCTGTCAATACTTAGTGCTCGCCCTGAAGAACTCGCCACAAAATGAACGTATGCTGAAATTAGAGAGAGAGTTATATAAGAAATGATATTAAAGTCTGGTGTTTTAGTTAAAATATTTCACTAGTAGGCACACATATCAATCTGCACAGGGTCATCAAACAGACAAATGGGTGGCAACGTTGTGAGTGTGATGATTCTCACACTCGCATTACCGATTGAGAAAAGGGGAGGCAATTTGTTCACAACATGTATCTGCCTCATCTGTCATCCATAACTGCTACTGTCACCGACTCCATCACTGTCATCACCACCACCACCACCACCAAAGCCACAATTGCAACAACACCACAATGAGCAGCCAATAAGAAGGACAATGCACAGTGTTGGAAAAGACAGAAGATACATTCTTTCCAAACTAAAATTAAAAACAATGTGCCTGGTGGAGATATTCTAAGGAAAAACTACACTATTTAATACCTGAAAATTAAGCATACCCGCATGTAATTCAAGTGGACACAGAGAACCTGGAGAGTCCAGAGAATGGCTGACTATCTTGTCCAGCACCTGATGGAGCTTTCCAAAAACCATCTCCATAAATTATCCAACCTGCTGACATCCTATTGCCACCTCGGGCCACCACTACCCAACCCCTATTGTACTCACAGTGTCTCTCCTCATCCACCCCTCATAGCAACTAAACCCTGCCTAGCTAACCTTTCAACTTGGCACATGCCCCAAAATTCCCTACCAACCCTCCACCAATTCCAAATTCAGAGCCAAAACATTCCCTTAACACTGTTGTTAGCCATTCCACCAAAACCTTCAGTTTCACAGAAGTTTTAGTCCTATCCAAAGGCCTCACCTTTCACCCTACACCCAAATTTAACCATGCTGGACTTGTCAAAGACCTACTCTCCTGCTCCTGATCTCTGCAATGCAAGCATTCTTTGCCACCAATCCCTCCAACCAAAACCATCCTAATTCCAACACTGAACCCTGCCTCTCAGTTCATACCACCATCCAACGGTGATCCTCCACACCTCAAACCTAACCACCTGCCGGTCCTTCCAGGAATTCCTTATCTCCTACTTAGCCTCACCATCCTTCTCCATGTCCCTTCCTCTGAACACCAACCTTACAGTAGAAGAAAGAACAGCCGTACATAACCTCAAAAGAAATCCTGAGGTCATCATCCTACCTGCAGACAAAGGTTCCACCGCTGTTATGAATTACAATGGCTACCTGGCAGGAAGCCTCTGCCAATTAAATGACTCGTCCACCCATGAAGTCTGCCGGAGCGATCCCATCCCAGAAGTCCAACACAAACTCCATCCCTGCTTAAAGCCTTAGGCCTTTCCCAGAACATCTCACCTGAATCCATTTCCCTCCTCACCCCTAAGACACCCACCTTCTACATGTTCCCCAAAATACACAAATCCAGCAATCCAGGACACCCCATTGTCGTTGGTTATTGCGCCCTCACTGAAAGAATTTCAGCTCTCATTGACCAGCACCTCCAACCAATTGCCTGTAATCTAGCCTCGCACGTCAAAGACACCAACAACTTTCTTCACCGACTCTTCACCACCACACTCCTTTATCTCCTGGATCCCTACTCCTCACTGTCGACACCACCTCCCTAAACAATAACATCCCTTCTGCCCATGGTCTTACCGCTATTCAATACTACATTTTTCAATGTCCTTTAGACTCCAAACCCACAACCTCATTTCTCATACACCTTACTAAGTTCATCCTAACTCAAAACTACTTCTCATTTGAACGGAAGGTACATAAACAAATCCACGGCACAGCCATGGGCACCTGCATGGCATCCTTTTATGCCAATGTTTTTATGGCCATCTAAAGGAGTCTTCTGAGCCTCCCACAACACCAAACCTCTAGTCTCGTCCAAGTTCATTGATGATATCTTCACAGTATGGACTCAGGGCCAAGAAACCCTATCTTCATTCCTTCACAACCTCAACACCTTCTCTCACATCCACTTCATGTGGTCCTCCTCAATCCAGTATGCCACCTTTCTAGACGTTGACCTCCTCCTCTCTGATGGCTCCATCTGCTCCTCTGTCCGCATTAAACCCACCAACCACTAACAGTACCAGCATTTGATAGCTGTCATCCCTGTCACACCAAAAAAACCCTCCCATATAGCCTGGCAATCCGGGAACGCTGTAACTGCAGTGACAAAAATTCCTCTGCTCAGTATGCTGAGGGTCTCACCAAGGCCTTCACAGACAAGCACTATCCTCCAGAGCTAGTCCACAAAAAATCTCCTGTGCCATTTCCCCCCATACCCCAATCCTTCCACAACACCCAAGAACCAGCCACAAAGGAGTCTCTCCTTCATCACCTAGTGTCACCCTGGACTGGAACAACTGAACCACATCCTTCGCCAGGGCTTTGATTACTTATCATCATGCCCTGAAATGAGGGACAGCCTAACCGAGATAACCCGCCCCCCCCCCCCATCCCCCTCCCCCCAATGTGGTGTTTTGGTGCCCACCAAACCTCCACAACATTCTAGTCCATCCATATGCTACTCCCAATCCCAACCCCTAGCCACAAGGATCATATCCCTGTTGAAGACCCAGGTGCAAAACCTGCCCAATCCACCCACCCAGCTCTTCCTATTCCAGTCCTGTCACAGATTTATCCTATCCCCATCAGAGGCCAGGCCACCTGTGAAAGCAGCCATGTCATTTGCCAGCTCTGCTGCAATTATTGCACAGATTTTTATATTGGCATGATTATCAAGCAGCTGTCTACCAGGATGGATGGCCACTGCCAAACTGTGGCCAAGAGCAAGGTAGACTACCCTGTGGCACAGCATGCAGGTGACCATAACACACTTGATTTCAATGGCTACTGGATCCTTCCCTCCACTACCAGCTTTTCTGAATTGTGCAGATGGGATTTATTCTTATAACACATTCTCCATTCACTTAATTATCCTGGCCTCAACCTACAATAACATACTATCCCCACAACCTATGCCCAACAGTTTCCACCCCCTGTCTTATCATCTTCTCCCATTCTCATCTCCCACCCTATTTATTTGATATTCTCTGCCAACACATCCACCTGTCTTTCCCCACTCCTCCCTTTTTTTGCTCCTTTTTTCCTTAGCTCCCTGCCCAACAACCTCCTGACACTGCACCTATTGGCAGTGTGGTCACTGCAATCTCCACCAGATGGTGTTTGCCCATCTCCTCACCCATACACTACTATCCCTTCCCCTTCCCCAACCCCTCCAAATTGTTCTTGCATCCCACGTGATGTTGCATTCTGGCCTGAGATGCTGGAGTTGAGGTGTGCTTGCTTGCTTGTGTGTGTGTGTGTGTGTGTGTGTGTGTGACTGACAAAGGCTGTGGCTGAAAGCTATATGTGAATGTCTTTTAATTGTGCCTGTCTGCAACTTGATGTGTCTTCTTTACAGTAAGTAGCAATCTGTCTTTACCTACATTGTTCATATCCTGTCCATAGGTCATTTAGAAGGTGCATTGAGCTGCGCATTCAGAAAAAAAGGGAACTCGTTTTAACAGACACTTACAAGAATATTCCCCCACCAAATGATCCATCTGAACATAGCCAATTACATATAGCATGCTACATCCAAATCCTAAGGCTTTGAGCATTTCTAGCTTCCCACCTCAAATTGACAGAAATTTGATTTAAACTGATTTGTACACAGTTTAAATACATCAGCACCAGGATACAAAAAATAATGTTCTATTTAAAAAATTATAACTCATTGTTGTACTTTTCTCAAAAAATACTAAATAAACTATGTTTGCAAACCCACAGAAAGAGTAACATTTCTTACATTCACCTACACAAATAAACATTTCTTTCAACTATCACTTTCCAACTTAGAGAGAAAAATACATTATCTGAAACAGTCTGTAGATATCCATGAAATAACATGTGGGCTATTTCATGACAAATTTACATATAAAGTATTGAAAATCCTGAAATGAAACAGAGAGAAGCAAGTAACATATAACTAAAGTCTTGCCCGCAGGAATGCAAATGGTGACTTTAGTTTCTTGGGAGAACTTTAGGAAAGTGTGGATCATCTGTGAAGGACACTGTGCATAGAATGCTTGTGCAACCCATTCTTCAGTACTGCTGGTGTGTTTGGGACCTCCACCACGTTGGATTGAAGGAAGACATCGAAACAATTCAGGAGGATGCTGCTAGATTTGTTACTGATAGATTTGATCAACATGCAAGTATTGTGGAAATGCTTTGGGAACTGAAATCGAAATCCCTGGAGGGAAGAGCATTCTTTTTGAATAACACTATTGAGAAAATTTAGAAAACCGGCATTTGAAGCTGACTGCAAAATGATTCAACTGCCACCAATGTACATTTTGTATACAGACCACAAAGATAAAATGAGAAATTAGAGCTCATATGGAGGCATATAGAAAGTCATTTTCCCTCTATTTGTGAATGGAACATGAAAGAAAATATGTAGTAATGGTAAAAGTTACACTCTGCCACACACCATAAAACGGCTTGTAGAATATGTATGTAAATATAGGTAGACGTAGAAGTCTTTATTTGTACTTCTCACCTTTTTTTAAAATGAGACAGTAGCCTACAACAGGATACTGCATTACTTTTCTAGGGGTGCGGGCGGTGGGGAGAGGGGTGAAATCTCTTAATTGGCTCACAATCTGGTTTTTGTAAGAGAATTACTAAACAGAAACCCATATACAGACTCCACTATATAATTTTAAGCAGAGCTAAAAAGGAAAGGTTTCCTTCTGGCGTTTTCAATGACATTGTCAAGCCTTAGCTTAAGAGGCCAGAAACATTTACTCAGGAAACACTCTGACACTAGGGGAGACATCTCATAATGGCCTCAGTTCATTACAGATAACCACATTAATAAGACTGCAATACAGAAAGATACCCAGGAGAAGCTAAAATGTCACAGTGTGTAAATGTAACATAACTGGATTGATAACTAATCTACTCACCAAGTGGGGACAGGAAACAACAAATATAAAAGTTAAGGAAATGTGCAAGCTTTCAGAGGCAATGGCTCCTTTTGGCACAAGGGTTGAATGAGAAGGAAGAGGGATGAAGGAGGACTGGTGAGGTTTAGGAAAAGGGGAGAATTATGGAAAAGTCACCCAGAACCCCTAGCCACGGAAGACTTACCGGACGGGATGAGAAGGGAAGATTGACTGCTGGGGGCTGCACTGGACGAGATTTGAAAACCTGAGAGCTTAAATGTGGAAGATAGTGTAATAAGCAAGACACAGATTACTAACAAAACATTGTGAAAGAGTTAATAAGAGTGAAAAGCTAAGTGCATTATATGTGGTAGAGATATAGAAAGATATAAAAAACCAAAAAGGAGTCAAGGAAGTAATAGTTACTGAGAAGAAATGCAGAGAATAAAGAAATTAACTTAAATTAGGACCAGATGGGCAGCAAGAATAAAGGACATGTTGTAATTCCAATTCCCATCAGCAGAGTTCTGAGAAACTGGCATCTGAGGCAAGAATCCAGATAGCATGTGTGGAGAAACAGGCACGGAGCTCACAATTTCATGCTGCAGAGTGTCCTCTGCTACAGGATATTGTGTGTGTTGCCAGCATACACCCTCTGTCTATGCCCATCCATCGTAACTGATAACTTGGTGGTAGTCACACCAATGAAGAAGGCCACACATTATATACATAACAGCTGGTATATGATATGTCATTTCACACATGGCTCTCACTTTGATGATATATGTTTTGCCAGTTACAGGATTGGTATAGTTGGTGACAGAGGGTGCAAAGGGCAAGTTTTACAGTGGGGACAGTCACAGAAGTAAGAGGCATAGGTTAGGGAAATGGGTGCAGAAGGAATGTAGTGCCTGGCTTGGATACTTTGGAGATTGAGGAGAAAGTGTGGGGAACAGTGGGGGATGAGGGGCGGCTATTCTAGATGTGGTGGTAAAAATGTTAAGACAGAATAGACCTCATTTCAGGGCACGATTTTAGGAAGTCATAGCCTAATTAAAATCTCAGGCACCTCAATCCATTGAAATTCTTACCCCACCCAAACCACGTGTTCCCACCTTTTATCTTCTCCCTATGGTCCACAAACCCAATCACTCAGGCCATTCCATAGTTGCTGACTTCAAAGCAAACTGATCAGTAGCTGCAGCCTTTAGTACAAAAACTCTCCTACTATATTAAAGATACCAACCATTTTATTGATCATCTGAAGTATGTGCTTGACCCACTCCCACCACACACATTGCTTGTCATCAGATGCCACCTCCCTGTCTACCATTGTTCCCCTCACCTCAACCCGCACCCACCTGATCCAAAATCTAGAACATCCTTCCTGCTCACATTAATCAACTTCATACTTGGGAATAACTATTTCCTGCAGCATGGACTAAGTCAAAATACGACATTTTATAAGAAGTCATTTCTAGTAGCTGCAATTTAATCTTTATTTGCTTGCACTGACAGATATCTGCACAACAAGTTAGCCTGTTTTAGTTTTTAATGCCTTTTCAAGTGCACGTCTAGGTGGAGTTGACGATCATATGGCATCCAGGGGCCAATTGTGAGCTGTCTGTTATGTAATAATATTATAATAATCACATAGTTTTCATAATATATTTTTCATGATAATTGTTCGACAACTATTTAATATGAAAAAGAAGGAGTCACTGGCTATAAAAGCTTGCACATTTCCTTAACTTATGTATGTGTTGTCTCCTGTCACCACTTGGTGAGTACATTTATAACTATTCACTTGTACTATAATTTCAAAAACTGATTATTTTCATTGATATAGTGTGTAAATGCTTTCACAGCAAAGTTTTAAGTCATGCATGTGCCAACTTTCTTGACTGTTTCACCTACATGCCTCACCACAGTGATTCCGTCTCAGGAGACTAGTGCAACTCCAATCCCTACTCTAATCCTTAGGCCCTTTTCAGAAACTATTCACTGAATCGAGGCCCCCCCCCCCCCCCCACACACACACACATAAACACACACACTTTCTACATGCTTCCCAAAATCCATAAAGACTACATATTTGGACAGTCCACTGTAGATGGTTATAATGCTCCCACTGCAAGAATCTCCACTGTAGTCAACCAACATCTCCAACTAACTGCCCATAAGCTTGTCTCTTACATAAAACATATGAACCACTTTCTTCACCAATTCACAACCATTCTCACTCCATAACCACCTGGAAAGCTAATTGTCACTGTTTATTCCACCTCCCTCTATATCAACATCACCTGTGCCCATAGCCTAGCTGCTATCAAACACTACCTCTCTAGCCTCCTTCCAACTATATCTAACTAATTACAAACCCACACTTAACAACTTCTCCTTTAAGGGGACAAAAAAACCATGTGGGACCCGTTGGAGCTGCATGGCACCCTTCTATGCCAATCTGTTTATGGACATCTAGAGGAAACTTTCCTGGCCTCCCAAAACCCTTGTCTGGTTCTGGCTCACTGATGATAATATCATGATCTGGACCCAGATCCAAGACACCCTATTTTCATTTCTCCACAACCTGATCGTCATCTTTTCCATTTGCTTCCCTTGGTCCTCCTCATCCCAATGTTCCACCTTCCTGTAAGTTGACCGCCACATCTATGACTGTCTCATCCATACTTCTAGCCACTAACCATCAACAGCTTCCTAAAAATTTACACTCCCACACATTCAGGCCATTCATGGTCGGCAGATCTGCAGTGATGAGAATTCTCTTGCCTAGCATGCTTATGGTCTTACAAAGGCTTTCACAGACAAGCACTATTCCTTAAATCTAGTCTGCAGACAGCTCCCCCCCCCCCCCCCCCCTCTCCAGTTGCTTCGCAGAACCAACTGCAAAGTAGCAGTCTCTTTATCACCAATCACCCAGTAGCATACTGCACAGGAACAAATAAACCATATCCTTTGCCAAGGCTTTGACTATATACCATTGTGACAGGAAATGAGGAACATCCTATCCCAAACCTTCCCACTCCTCCAAAAGTAGCATTCCACCACCAACACAATCTATACAATATCCTGGTCCACCCCTATGCCACACCCACTCCTAACCCCTGACCACATGGCTCTTAACCCAGTTGAAGAGCCAGGTGCAACACCTGTCTGCTTCACCCATCAGCACATCCTACTCCAGTCCTACAGTCCTGTCACAGAGTTATTCTATCCCATGAGAGGCAGGGGTAAACTGCTGAAAGGATCCATGTCATTTGAGGGTCATCTCAAAAGTCCTCCACACTGTACATGCACGACCATTACAGTGGCATGATCAAGTTGAAATTTGTGTCAGTTGTGAGCGAGACTTTTGGCATGACAGTCGTATATGTGTTTTCTGGTTTGTGTGGCTGTATCATGAATAATTCAATTTTAAAATGGAAGTGAGTCAGGTTGGAATACACATAGTGACCAGTGTTCCTACATCAGACTCAAATCCCTATGTGGAAAGAAACCAACAGAAATTTACAACACTTTGTGGGAATAATGTAGCAGACTGTAGCACAGTATCACAGTGGTCCAATCGTTTCCATGAAGTTCTTTATGAAAAATGTCTGAGGAAATTGCATATGAGGTCAAAATGTCTCTCACTACAGTTTACAGAACTATAACAGAAAAGCTAAAGATGACAAAAGTTGCTGCCAGTAGGGTTCTGGATGATCTGAGCGAGGAGCAGAAAGAGTCCCAAAAGTGACAAAACGTGCAAAAACTCTAGCATTCTGATCCACACAATGAGTACTGGCAAGCAGCACATGAATTCATCAGTTGCGCAGAGACAGAAGATGCCTCAGGTAAAAACAGAATTACATGGAGAGCAACAGGGACCAACACGTCAAGTGCAAATGGCTCTGAGCACTATGGGACTTAACATCTATGGTCATCAGTCCGTCAGGTGCAAAGTGAAGTGTGACTTACGCTGACCAGTGTCTAAGAGATCAATATGCAGCACCACAACAGATAAATCAGACAGCAGTAAGTTGCTGTACAGAACAGTGCATGATGTACCTAGTCCAATAGCATTGGCGATACTGGATACAGATCCTGTAGTTCCCAGTACATACCAAGGTCACGTACCATTACCAATGACTGACAATTCGGTATGCACAACACAAGTTGAGGCAAATAACTGTCTACCATTGCTAAGTAGGAACACAGGTTTGGAGGACATTGGAAGTCTGTAATATCCGATGGCAGTGCAGTGGACAGATGCAAATAATGTAGGTCGATAAGAGGGAGAATTGGTATAGTAGAACAAACACGATATGGTGTCACAATGAAATTTGACAATGACCACATCTCCACTGTGAGAAAGTTTCAACATCATAAAGAGGATGGAAATTCCTTGCAATCAAGAACACTTATAAATCAATTTCAAGTGGGCTTGCCATAACGTTGGCCCGTATCACATACCTAGATTTCATTTCTGCACACATGGACGATGGTATTGCAGAAACAATACAAAAAATAGTACAAACCTGCAAGTCCTATGATGAGTTTAAATCTTCATTTCTCTCATGATACTGGTCTCCTGAAGTACAGAATATGATCAAATACGATCTGCTTCCGACGACGTTTTACAAAAATTCGAAAGGGAAAAACCCAGTAAAATCATTTAAGAACATGGTAAAGAAAACTCTGTGCCTAGACAATCCGTATAATGATGGAAAATTGATCCGTCTATGTACAACTAAACTCCTGGTACGGTATCAACAGTAATTGGTAAGAAGAGGAGGAGATAATGTGCAGGCCTTTAAGGGAATCGTCTGTGAAATAGATTTCATATTCAGTGAGGATGATGCACAAAAGCTTAGCAGACAACAGGAGAATAATGTTGACAAGCCGAGAATTGGAAACGGGAAAAGTGGGAACAATAGTACTAACGGAGAACTGAATGTGGGACAGAGCAATGGTCGAAATGGAGGAAATTGGAACTCATCACGAAATAACAATTGGTACAATAACTGGCTCTAACAAAATAATAATAATAATAATGATGATAATAATAATAATAATAATAACAATAACAGAAATGGTAACTAGAGGAATAATGATGACCGCTGAAATGGTTTCAACCATGTAATCCAAACTATTCGACCTCAAGCAGCCCTCTGGAGGTGGCGAGAGAGCAACAGAATTCAGGAACATCAAGTGATCAAAGTAGAATCGAACCACAACTTGAGATTGAGATTAGGCCATGTAAACCAGGTAAATGTCAAAACTGACTAGCTGTGGAAATGGGAAACCAAGAGGATAATGCATGACCCCACTAAAAGTTGCAAAGTTGCCAGTAACCAGTTTAATAGACTCATGTATGACACAGGAAAGGAGGAAACAGTACCCAAGGCAGAACACACAGGTCAAGAGCCACGATTAATGTATTGGGATGCTACTGCTTGGAATTTGACGGATGATTAGATTGGTGTTCCAGCACTTGAGGTAACATGAAGTGAGGATGAAAATGGAGTAATTGTTTATTACAAATATTTCATACAAAAGCTAATGAAAGCAAAGTCCATGATTCCAGAATGAGATTTTTACTCTGCAGCGGAGTGTGCGCTGATCTGCCAGGAAGTTTCAAAGTCCATGATGATAATCCACAACTAACTGAAACAAGCCGGTGTACAATGTGAAGTAAAACCAAATGTATATATTTCAGGGGATTATGATGCCATAATGCAATTGTACACAAGTGACTATGGCAATTTTTTTCCAGTAAAGAATGGGGAAGTAGTCACAGTAAGAGGAGACAAACGTTGGTGATGTAAGTCCACCAAAAAGCCCAGTTTCTGATATTAAGAAGGTTAACCGACTTGTTTATGATTCAACTGAGGAAGTGCTGATCCAAAAAGATGAAAGTAATTTACCTCCTGAAGTACAACTAATAATTAAAGCTCAAATTGGAAATAAAGATGTTAACGCAGTGATTGATAGTGGTAGTGAAATGACTGCCATTCCGGAACAGTTGTAATCGCTGTAATCCTGAAAGAGAACTTCCACTGTTCAAAACTAGAAAGGTGAAAGTGAAAGAAGTGATTGATCATTATTCTACCGATGTCACTAAGCAATCTAGAATTGCATTTAAATGTCAAAGAAGGACAGTAGAAACAAACTTCGTAATTTATTTCGACACCTGGCAGATAATCCAGAGAGATTCTGCCATAGGTAAAGTATGCTAGCAGCAAGACACAGTCAATGCCTCCTCTTCATGACAGCAATAGAAATACTATCGACGACAGTGCTGTGAAAGTAGAGTTCCTACACATAGCCTTTCCTAATTCCTTCACCAAGGAAGATGAAGTAAATATTCTATAATTTGAATCAAGAACAGCTGCCAACAGGAGTAACTTAGAATTAGATATTCTTGGAGTAGTGAAGAAACTTAAAATCACTTAACAAAAGCAAGTCTTCTGATCCAGATGTATACACATTAGGTTCCTTTCAGAGTATGCTGACGCAATAGCTCCTTACTTAACAATCATATACAACCACTCGCTCAACGAATGATCCGTACCCAAAGACTGGAAAATTGTACAGGTCACATAAATATTCAAGAAAGGTGGTAAGATTAATCCACTAAATTACAGGCCCATATCATTAACATCAATATGCAGCAGAATTCTGGAACATATATTGTGTTTGAACATTACCTTGAAAAGAACAGTCTATTGACACACAGTCAACACGGATTTAGAAAACATCATTCCTGTGAAACATAACTAGTTCTTTACACACACGAAGTGGTGAGTGCTATTGACAAGGGAGTTCAAATTGATTCTGTGTTTCTAGATTCCCAAAAGCCTTTTGACACTGTACCACAGAAGTGGCTTGTACTGAAATTGCATGCTTGTAGGATATCGCCTCAGTTATGTGACTGGATTGTGATTTCCTGTCAGAGAGGTCACAGTTCATAGTAACTGATGGAAAGTCATAGAGTAAAACAGAAGTGATTTCTACTGTTCTCCAAGGTAGTGTTATAGGCCCTCTGCTGTTCTGTATCTATATACATGATTTAGGAGACAATCTGAGCAGCCGTTTTAGGTTGTTTGCAGATGAAGCTGTCGATTACTGTCTAGTAAACTCATCAGAAGATCAAAACAAATTGCAGAACCATTTAGAAAATATATCTGAATGATATGAAAATTGGCAATTGACCCTAAATAACGAAAAGTGTGTGGTCATCCATGTGAATGCTAAAATGAACCTGTTAAACTTTGGTTACACCATAAATCAGTCTAATCTAAAGGCCGTAAATTCAACTAAATACTTAAGAATTAACATTACTAACAATTTAAATTGGAAAGAACAAGTAGAAAATGTTGTAGGGAAGGCATACCAAAGACTGCATTTTATTGGCAGAATACTTAAAAGATGCAACAGATCTACTAAAGAGAGTGCCTACACTACGCTCATCCACCCTCTTCTGGAGTACTGCTGTGAGGTCTGGGATCCTTACCAGATAGAATTAACAGAGTACAATGAGAAAGTTCAATGAATAGCAGCACATTTTGTATTATTGTGAAATAGGGGAAAGAGTGTCATGGCCATGATACAGGATTTGGGGTCAACGCCATTAATTGTTGCGGCAGAACCTTCTCGCAAAATTTTAATCACCAACTATCTCCTCCCAAAGTGGAAATATTTTGTTGATGCCGACCTACATAGGGAGAAATGATCATTATAATAAAATAAGGGAAATCAGAGCTCGCGTGGAAAGATATAGGTGTGCCTTCTTTCCGCGCACTATTCGAGGCTGGAATAACAGAGTATTATTGTGAAGGTGGTTTGATGGGCCCTCTGCCAGGCACTTAAGTGTGATTTGCAGAGTATCCATGCAGATGAAGATGAATCACCAAAGAACAACCACAACATTATCAAACGAAAGAAAGGGCTCTGAAAAGGACTGTTGCACTTAATGAAACCTGGATACGAGGTTCTTAGCCAGAACTGAAGTTTCAGTCATCATAATGGGAAAGTTCCCAACCTCAACGCCTGAAAAAATTCCACCATCAACAATGAAAAGTGAAACTGATGACAATCTATGTGTATGACATGAATGGTGTCGTAGCTACAAATAAGAGTACCCCAGGAGGCTACAGGCTCTTTAAGCAAAATGATTTGCAGCTGAAAAGTCATCAAAGAAAGCCTGGAAGGCTTGTAGCTGGTGTCCTTATTTTGACTGATAATGCAAGACTGCATACTGCCCTACCAGTAACAGAAACGCTCGACAAATATGGATGGGATATACTTCCCCACGCACCATACAGTACTGGTATGAGCCCGACAGACTTCATTTGTTTCCAAACTTGAAAGAACAACTCCAAGCAAAACATTTTGGTACAATTGATGAAGCTTCCTGAGGTGACCTGAGTAGTTACACAGCTTCCACCCCCCCCCCCCCCCCCCTCGCCCACACACACACACACCAGCTGCCATCCCTTCCACACCAAATAATCCCTCTCGCTTGCCCAGTATGATGAAGATCTCACCAAGGCCTTCACAAAAAGGCCCTGTCCCCCAGGCCTAGTCAGTAAACAGATCATGCACACCATTTTCCCATACACCCCCAATCCTCCCACCACCCCCAAGATCCAGCTATAAAGGAATGTACCCTTTGTCACCCAGTACCATTCATAACCCAATACCACCCTGCACTGGAATTACTGAACCCCATATTTCGTCATGCCTCTGATTACCTATCACCATACCCTGAAAAGAGGGACCTTTCAAGATCTGTCCTATTACTTGTAAAATAATGTTCCATCACATACCTAAACTCCACAAGCACCCCAGTCGATCCTTACACCACTCCCAATCCCAACCCCCAACCCCTTGCCACAGGGATCATATCCATCTGCAAGATCTAAGTGTGCAAGACCTACCCACTCCACCCAGCCAGCACTTCCTACTCCAGCCCTATCACAGGCTTATCCTACCCCATCAGAGGCCGGGGCACCTTAAAAGTGGCCATGTTGTATATCAGCTCAGCTGCAATCACTGCACAGCTTTTTGTATTGGTATGACTACCAACTAGCTGTCCACCAGGATGAACATTCACTGCCAAACTGTGGCCACAGAATGGTGGACCAACCTGTGGCAAAACATGCAGCTACTGAGCAAGGTGGCACAGTGGTTAGCACAGCAGACTCGCATTTGGGAGGATGACGATTCAAACTCGCGTCCGGCCATCCAGATCTAGATTTTCTGTGATTTTCCTAAATTGCTCCAGGAAAATGCCAGGATGGTTCCTTTGAAAGGGTATGCCCAATTTCCTTCCCCAACCCTGACACAACCCGAGCTTGTGCTCTGTCTCTAATGACCTCAATGTCGATGGAAGATTAAACCCAATCTTCCTTCCTTCAAAACTTGCAGCTGAACATAACATGCTTGATTTGAATGGCTGCTTCACAACTCAGGCTATCTATATGCTCACCTACACCATCAACTTTTCTTAACTGTGCAGAGGAGGGTTATACTCACAACACATTCTCCACTCCCAAAATTATCCTGGCTTCAATCTATGGTAACCTACTCTCCCCACTCTCTCCATCCAACAGTTTTCGCCCCCCTCTGTCTGATTACCTCCTCCCTGTCCATGTCCCCCCCAACCTTATTGCGTGCCATCCTCTGCCAATGCACCTGTCCGTCTTTTCCCTTCCCTGTTTCTCTCTTTTTCCATCCCCCCCCCTCCCTCCCTCCTCGCCAGCCTTCTGTCACTGCACCTAACAGACTTATCATGCCTCCCTGTACGCTCCTCCACGAGACAGTGCTCTTCTCTCCTGCCCCCAGTCATACCTGGCTATCCCTCCCTCTTCCCTGCCCAACTCCAGACTGCCACTCAATGTGATAGTTGCATTCCAGTCTGAGTTGCCAGAGATGGTGGTCATGTCTATGTGAGATGTGTGCTTGTGTGCATGTGTGTGTGTTTTCTCTTCTGAAGAAGGCTTTGGCCAAAAGCTAAATGTGTAACATTCTTTTTGTTGAGCCTGTCTACACTCAATGTGTCATTTTTTTGGTGAGTAGCAATGTATCCTTTTCCTAACATTGTTCCCCTCAGTATAAGAACTTGGGATGAGTCAATGTTATGTTTCACAAGGGCTGTCAATACAGATTTGGTTGAAAATACGCCCACGATTTTCTCTAAAACTATGAATACAGACAAGAAAAAGTCATATTATTTTAGAGCCAATTTGGTATCAGATTCTGATGACTTATTTTTTAAGTAGCTTTATTTTGGAGTTTTTGTATTTATACTTTTGTAACATTAAAGAAATACACAATTTATTTAACAGCTTTGTACAACCAGGGAGGGCACTGGCACAACTATCAAGATGTGAAGTTCGTATGTAAAATAGAAAAAGGGGCAACCCTTACATTAGCTTTGTCAGTGTGGCAACATAGATAACACATTAAAATACATTAGTGGAAGCACACATGTAGTGGTCAAAGTCTTAAAATCAAAAAGGAAGCAAATTAATGCGGAATATTTTTATACAGGAATTTCATTCTGTTGGTGGACTCACAAATATACAAAGAGAAGTGAATAAAATTGGTACTCAGAGCAATACCAAAGTGAGTCATTTGCCTCCCCTTCTTTTCATATCTTTTTTTACAGTGTTTTCACAGAAGAAACAAACCCTGTCCAGTTCGTCACAATAAATAAAAAGGGACAAAGTCATCAAACGCAAGACCAATCTTCTAGTCTATTCTAAAGAAGCTAATGATGTATGACATAACTTCAATACTTATTCCTTACGATAATCATTCCGAGTTTCAGCTTCCATCAGATTTGCTGAGTAATCAAAAAAAGTCACATTCCAACTACGACCTTTATTTTTACTGTCCAGCATCATAATGTTGTATTCTGGAAATGAAAAAATAAATAAATAAATAAATAAAAATAAAATTAGTAGGCATCAACTGTTGTTGGCATATCATAAACAAATTATACTTTTGGCATTACAAAAACAGGACGCTACATTTGAATGAAACATAATTCATATTAACTGTGTGGCCTTCAGTTTTCTAACCTGTTCTTCCAATGAGCACAGATTCAGCATTAGAAATGGGACAAGTCTTATCAACTTTGTCATAGCTAAGAACTTCCTGTTTTTCTCCTGTCCTAGGATCAACTGAAAACCAGGTGTCCACTTTCTTTCCTGTGAACAAAACACGTAAATTATGACAACGTACCCAAATAGCTCATTATACGAGGATGAGTCAAATGAAAACCTTAAATATTTTTTTAAATATTATTTATTGTGCAGAAGTGGTACAAAGCTGTATCACTTTTCAACATAATCTCCCCCACGCTCAATGGAAGTCCTCCAGTGCTTACAAAGTGCATAAATTCCTTTGGAAAAAAAATTCTTTTGGTAGTCCGCGCATCCACTCATGCATCGCGTGGCATACCTCTTCATCAGAACGGAACTTCTTTCCTCCCACTGCGTCTTTGAGTGGTCCAAACATATGGAAATCACTTGGGGCAAGGTCTGGTGAGTATGGTGGATGAGCAAGACACTCAAAATGCAGGTCTGTGATTGTTGCAAATATTGTACGGGCAGTGTGGGGCCTTGCATTGTCATGTTGCGAGCTGACACATGCTGACAGCAAACCACGTTGCTTTGATTTGATTGCAGGCCGCAGATGATTTTTTAGGAGATCTGTATATGATGCACTGGTGACAGTGGTCCCTCTAGGCATGTAACGCTCCAAAAATACGCCTTTTTTGTCCTAAAAGAGAGTCAGCATAACATTCCCTGCTGATGGTTCTGTTCGAAACTTCTTTGGTTTTGGTGATGAGGAATGGTGTCATTCCTTGCTTGCTCTCTTTGTTTCCGGTTGGTGGAAGTGAACCCAGGTTTCGTCCCCATTAACAATTCTTGCAAGGAAGCCATCACCTTCTCGTTCAAAGCGCCAAAGTAGTTCTTCACAAGCATCAACACGTCGTTCTGAGTCAGCTGCCGTGGCACCCATCTTGCTGACACTTTGTGAAACTGGAGCACATCATGCACAATGTGGTGTGCTGACCCATGACTAATCTGTAAACATGCTGCATTGTCATTCAGTGTCACTCGGTGGTTTTCCTTCACTATGGCTTCAACTGCTGCAATGTTCTGTGGAATCACAACTCGTTGTACCTGACCTGGACGAGGAGCATCTCCCACTGAAGTCACACCATTTGCGAACTTCCTACTCCATTTGTATACTTGCTGCTGTGACAAACATGGATCATCGTACTGAACCTTCATTCGTCAATGAATTTCAATAGGTTTAACACCTTCGCTAAGCAAAACCCGAATAACAGAACGCTGTTCTTCCCTGGTAAAAGTCACAAGTGGGACGGCCATCTTTATACTGATACTGCGACGGTATGTGTGCATCTGCACTATGCTGCCACCTACAGGCCATTCTGCATGCTGTTTGTAGCATGCTTACTAACTTACAGGATAATGGTGCGAAATTTCGATTTGTTATAACAAATTTAAGGTTTTCATTAGACTCACCCTCATATACATATAAATCTGGCTTCACTTCAGTCTATAGCTCATGTTTCCACAGAAAATAGTTTCAGTTTTTTTAAATACAGCAAATGATTCGTAAATTTCCCTATACAAGAGGGTTATATGCAGAATTAATCATGTAGAGAAATGATTTATTTTCACAGTTTTTGTAACCCTAGATAACAGCAATAATACAAGGCAAACTCATAACATGCAAATGGTTGATATACTCTAAACTTACGATAATGACAGATTATCTTGAACTTCACACTGTATGCATTGTATCTATTACGAGCACATTGCAAATAATTTTGAAAGAGAAATTGAAAATGCCATAATTAACATTTATCAATTACACACAAGACTAAAAATAAAATCAACAACATTAATACAAATGGATACAAATGTCAGAACCATTTTCAGCAAGATAATGAGTATCAAGGGAACAAACATTTGATTATTTGTAATGTTGATGATCTGTCAATCCTCAATTGCCATTAGCATTTAATTAATCATTAATATAATATTATATGGAATATAACTGAACAGCAGAGAATGTGCAAGAAATGAACAACATTGAAAAATAGAATAAACTATTACACAATATGTTTTCACAAATTTCCTAGACAATAAGGTGGGTGCGACTCACCAGTATAAAGTATCCCATCACTGCTTCGGCAAGGTGAAGAGGCAACAAGCTGTGGTATAGTAAATGGTAGTTTCTTTAAGGCATCTTGATCAGACTCAGACAAAACATACAGTGAACCATCTTTAGGGTCTGGCAGGTACATGGGGCTGTAAAAGGGAGGGAAAATAATAAAGAGAGATGAAGTGAAATGGTACTTACAGCATATGCTTAAAAATACAACATGAATCACTTATTTTATGCATTATGGATGTAGAAAATGTGCCATCATTGCAGTTAATGCTAAATAAGGTTTCAACATGTAGTACTTACATTAAAAGGGGACCCTACTTCTACAACATAATTACTCAACATTGGAAAGACTGATACTGAACCTTTTTCCTTTAGCTTCATGTGTTCCCTCTTCAGTCGAAAAAACACATGTGAAAAGGAGCAGCATGTGACAAAAGAAAAAAATAATAATCTACTGGCGGAATGAGATTTCCCACTCAACTGAGGTCTAAATGAAAAGAGAGGATTGGTCCGAGACATGAGACGACTGAAGATTTTATTTAGCAATAATCCATATAACAAAAACACTAATTGTTATGTGTGTGATAGCATGCATACCTAATATGTTCCAAAATGCTGCACACAAAAATGGTATTTTACAGTGATCATACCTTGGGTTCTATTAGTGATGAAGACGTATGGTCAAGTGTTTTGGATAGCCCTTGGGCTGGGGACCATTTGTATACACAACAGAAGGATCATCTTGGCGTCACTATCCTTCAATACACGTTCAAAGTATGAATATCACACACTTTCTCCTCAGGCAAATGGAGCAAGTTGGTTGGTTCTTTTTGCATTTGATGTGATCTATGGTGGGCCTCAAGGGACTGTCGGAAGCAGTTCCTTGGAAAACCCTCCAAAAAGAGGGCTTTTTAAATTATATTTTTGTCGTCATCAGCAGACCAAAAAAACCAGTCAATGATTATAAGATGACTACACGCAGCAAATGGCAGAAATTTTAACAATATATTCTTAAGCTCCTGATCTCAAACAAACTTGGAAAATTTTCTCGAAATCTTTATCCATTTCCAAGATATAGAGGTTCAAAGTTACCCCACTTCTGCACATAAAATCCGGTATGAGAGGAAATCAAAGTGATAACTGCAGCAAAGTGCTCAAAATTTAACGCTGAATTCTCTAGAAAAGGCATCTTCCTGTTTTCAAATATCTTTATCCGTTATCAAGAAACACCCAACAAAGTTGTTTATTGGGTACCAACATCCAGTCGTGGATTCCTAGACCGTTATGCGCAGCAAATGGCAGTAATTTTTTACAATGCATTCCTAATAACCTGATCTCCAACACCTTGAACGTTTTCTTCACATCTTTATCCGTTTCCGTGGTCCAAAGTTACCCTGGTTGTAGACATAAAATATGTGTCTGAGGTGATAATGTAGTTTATTAAAGGGTGTAGCATGGAAAAATATGCTGTAAAGTGTCTCAGTTATCATCTGTGAACTCCATGTTGTAGTACTGAAGCACAAGCAAAATTTTTCTGCATGTAACATCCGTTCAGCAGTATAGAAATAATTTTGTGTTATTTCAATTTCACATAAGTAAACTATCTAAATTTTACTGAGCAATACATTTATTTTCATATGAGTTACATGCCCTATTGCAGCAGGGAAAAGAAGGGAACTGGTGGAAAATGCTCCTACCAGAGAACAAAAAATGCGAATATGTTCCTGTTTATTTAAAAGACTCTGACTGAATAGTGGGATATCAGATGCCTCATTCAACCTCTCTCAGCATCTTTAAAAATTTTCCCAAAAATTTTAGCATGTGTACATATTCAGGGTTATAAATACAAAATCAAATAGGGGTAATGCAAGAGTAGGTTTAATAATGAATAAAAAAATAGGAGTGCGGGTAAGCTACTACAAACAGCATAGTGAACGTATTATAGTGACCAAGATAGACACGAAGCCCACACCTATTACAGTAGTACAAGTTTATATGCCAACTAGCTCTGCAAATGACGAAGAAATTGAAGATATGTATGATGAAATGAAAGAAATTATTCAGGTAGTGAAGGGAGACTAAAATTTAATAGTCATGGGTGACTGGAATTCGACAGCAGGAAAAGGGAGAGAAGGAAACATAGTAGGTGAATATGGATTGAGGCTAAGAAATGAAAGAGGAAACCGTTTGTTACAATTTTGCACAGAGCATAACTTAATCATAGCTAACACTTGGTTCAAGAATCATAAAAGAAGGTTGTATACATGGAAGAATCCCGGAGATACTAAAAGGTATCAGACAGATTATATAATGGTAAGACAGAGATTTAGGAACCAGGTTTTAAATTTTAGGACATTTCCAGGGGCAGATGTGGACTCTGACCACAACCTACTGGTTATGAACTGTAGATTAAAACTGAAGAAATTGCAAAAAGGTGGGAATTTAAGGAGATGGGACCTGGATAAACTGAAAGAACCAGAGGTTGTACAGAGTTTCAGGAAGAGCATAAGGGAACAATTGACAGGAATGGGGGAAAGAAATACAGTAGAAGACGAATGGGTAGTTCTGAGGGATGAAGTAGTGAAGGCAGCAGAGGATCAAGTAGGTAAAAAGACGAGGGCTAGTAGAAATCCTTGGGTAACAGAAGAAATATTGAATTTAACTGATGAAAGGAGAAAATATAAAAATGCAGTAAATGAAGCAGGCAAAAACGAATACAAACGTCTCAAAAATGAGATCGACAGGAAGTGCAAAATGGCTAATCAGACATGGGTAGAGGATAAATGTAAGGATGTAGAGGCTTACCTCACTAGGGGTAAGATAGATACAGTCTACAGGAAAATTAAAGAGACCTTTGGAGAAAAGAGAGCCACTTGTATGAATATCAAGAGCTCAGATGGAAACCCAGTTCTAAGCAAAGAGGGGAAAGCAGAAAGGTGGAAGGGGTATATAGAGGGTCTATACAAGGGCGATGTACTTGAGGACAATATTGTGGAAATGGAAGAGGATGTTGATGAAGATGAAATGGGAGACACAATACTGTGTGACAAGTTTGACAGAGCACTGAAAGACCTGAGTTGAAACAAGGCGCCGGGAGTCCACAACATTCCATTAGAACTACTGACAGCCTTGGGAGAGCCAGTCCTGACATAACTCTACCACCTGGTGAGCAAGATGTACGAGACAGGCGAAATACCCTCAGACTTCAAGAAGAATATAATAATTCCAATCCCAAAGAAAGCAGGTGTTGACAGATGTGAAAATTACCGAACTATCAGTTTAATAAGTCACAGCTGCAAAATACTAACACGAATGATTTACAGACAAATGGAAAAACTGGTAGAAGCCGACCTCGGGTGAGATCAGTTTGGATTCCGTAGAAATGTTGGAACACGTGAAGCAATACTGATCTTAACGACTTATCTTAGAAGAAAGATTAAGGAAAGGCAAACCTACGTTTCTAGCATTTGTAGACTTAGAGAAAGCTTTTGACAAAGTTGACTGGAATACTCTTTCAAATTCTAAAGGTGGCAGGGGTAAAATACAGGGAGCGAAAGGCTATTTACAATTTGTACAGAAAACAGATGGCAGTTATAAGAATCGAGGGGCATGAAAGGGAAGCAGTGGTTGGGAAGGGAATGAGACAGGGTTGTAGCCTCTCTCTGATGTTATTCAATCTGTATATTGAGCAAGCAGTAAAGGAAACAAAAGAAAAATTTGGAGTAGGTATTAAAATCCAGGGAGAAGAAATAAAAACTTTGAGGTTCGCCAATGACATTGTAATTCTGTCAGAGAAAGCAAAGGACTTGGAAGAGCAGTTGAACGGAATGAACAGTGTCTTGAAAGGAGGATATAAGATGAACATCAACAAAAGCAAAACAAGGATAATGGAATGTAATCAAATTAAGTCGGGTGATGCTGAGGGAATTAGATTAGGAAATGAGACACTTAAAGTAGTAAAGGAGTTTTGCTATTTGAGGAGCAAGATAACTGATGATGGTCGACGTAGAGAGGATATAAAATGTAGACTGGCAATGGCAAGGAAAGCGTTTCTGAAGAAGAGAAATTTGTTAACATCAAATATAGATTTAAGTGTCAGGAAGTTATTTCTGAAAGTATTTGTATGGAGTGTAGCCATGTATGGAAGTGAAACATGGACAATAAATAGTTTGGACAAGAAGAGAATAGAAGCTTTCGAAATGTGGTGCTACAAAAGAATGTTGAAGATTAGGTGGGGAGATCACGTAACTAATGAGGAGGTACTGAATAGGATTGGGGAGAAGAGAAGTTTGTGGCACAACTTGACTAGAAGAAGGGATCGGTTGGTAGGACATGTCCTGAGGCACCAAGGGATCACAAATTTTGCATTGGAGGGCAGCGTGGAGAGTAAAAATCGTAGAGGGAGACCAAGAGGTGAATACACTAAGCAGATTCAGAAGGATGTAGGTTGCAGTAGGTACTGGGAGATGAAGGAGCTTGCACAGGATAGATTAGCATGGAGAGCTGCATCAAACCAGTCTCAGGACTGAAGACCACAACAACAACAACAACAACAACAACAACATATTCAGGCTTTTTTTATTTTGGGAGAGAAGTGGCAGTGGCAAAGAGATGGAAAAGTAATAAATACTGGATGACAGCAGACAAACATCTGGTTCCTGAAGAGGACAGTAGACTTTGCAGTACTTGCAGGATCAACAGGCTGGATGACTGATTGATTTAGCCTTGTAACGTCACCCAAAAAGACTGCGCTGGTACTGTGAATGGCTGAAAGCAAGGAAAACTACACCTGTAATTTTTCCCAAGGGCATGCAGCTCTACTGTATGGTTAAATGATTATGGCGTCCTCTTCCTTTAAAATATTCTGGAGGTAAAATGGTCTGGCATTCAGATTTCCAGATGGGGACTACTCAGGAGGATGCTGTCATCACAAGAAACAAAACTGGAGTTCTATGGATAGGAGCATGGAATGTTAGAATCCTTAATCAGGTAAGCAGGTTAGAAAATTTAAAAAAAGGAAATGGCGAGATTTAAGTTAGATATAATGGGAATTAGTGAAGTTTAGTAGTAGGAGGAACACAGCTTCTGGTTAGGTGAATACAGGATTATAAATACAAAGTCAAATAGAAATAAGGCAAGAGTGGATTTAATAATGAACAAGAAAATAGGAATGGGGGTAAGCTACTATGAATATTATTGTAGTCAAGATAGACACAAAGCCCATTCCTAGCACAAGTTTATATGACAACTACCTCTACAGATGATGAAAAGATTGAAGAAATGTATGATGAGATAGAAGATATAACTCGGATAGTTAAAGGAGATGAAAATTTAATTGTGATGGGCGACTGGAATTCAATAGCAGGAAAAGGAAGGGAAGAAAAAATAGTTGGTGAATAGGGACTATAGGAAAGGAATGAAAGAGGGAGGCACCTGACAGAACTTCGCACAGAGCTTGATTTAATCACCTACCACTTGGTTCAAGAATCATAAATGAAGGTTGTATATGTGGACGAGACCTGGAGACACTCTAAGGCTTCAGACTGATTATATAATGATAAGGCAGAGAGGTCACAACAAGATTTTAAACTGCAAGACATTTCCTGAGATACATGTGGACTCTGACCACAATTTATTGGTTATGAGTTGTATGTAAAAGGTGAAGAAATTGGAAAAAGATAGGAAACTGAGGAGGCAGGACTTGGAAAAGTTGAAAGAAAAAGAGGTTGTTGAGATTTTCTGGGGTAGTGTTAGGCAACGGGTGACTAGAACAAGGGAAAGGAATACAATAGATGATGAAATAGTGAAGACAGCAGAGGACCACACAGGTAAATAGACAAGAGCTTGTAGAAATCCTTGGATAACACAGGTGATATTGAACATAACTGATGAAAGGAGAAAACATAAAAATGAAGCAACAAAAACGGAATGCAAACATTTAAAAAATGAGAATGACAAGAAGTGCAAAATGGCTAAGGAGGAATGGCTAGAGGGTAAATGTACGGATCTGGAAGCATATTTCATTAAGGGAAAGACCGATACTACCTACAGACAAATTAAAGAGGCCTTTAGAGGATGGAGAAGTACCTGTATGAATATCGAGAGCTCAGATGGAAAACCAGTCCAAAGCAAGAAAGGGGAAGCTGAAGAGTGAAAGGTGTATATAGAGGGTCTATTCAAGGGAGATGAACTTGAAGGCAATATTATAGAAATGGAAGAGGATGTAGATGGAGCTGAGGTGGGAGATATGATACTGTAAGAGGAATCTGACAAGAGTTCTGAAAGATCTAAATCAAAACAAGGCCCCAGGAGTAGATAACATTCCATCAGAAGTACTGAAGGCCTTGGGAGAGCCAGCTATGGCAAAACTCTTCCACCTGGAATGCAAGGTGTATGAGGTGGGCAAATTACCCTTAGACTTCAAGAAGAACGCAATAATTCCAATTCCAAAGAAAGCAGTTGCTAACAGGTGTGAAAATTACCGAACTATCAGTTTAATAAGTCATGGCTGCAAAACACTAATACAAATTCTTTAGAGAAGTGTGGAACAACTGGCAGAAGCCAACCTCAGGGACAATCACCTTGGATTCTGCAGAAATTTTGGTACTTGCGAGGCAATACCTACCCTATGACTTATCTTAGAAAATATGTTACGCAAAGGCAAACCTACATTTATAGCATTTGTAGATCTGGAGAAAGCTTTTGACAATGCTGACTGAAATAATCTTTTTGAAATTCTGAAGGGAGACTGTAAACCATATTTTGATATCGTGCTAAAATCTGCAAAGTAATCTGTTGGAAAGGGTTATGTGTGAACTGGATCATTTGTTCCAAGATTACTGCGCAACTGAACACTGAAAGTGGACAGTATTAGTAAGTGAATTGGAATTAGTGTTGAATGAATTGCCATAATCATTCACTAGGTGTCACCAGTAGAGGTAATAGGACAAAAAGTAGAAGAGGAACCCCTCTTGAACTGGGTTAAGTGGCCGGATAAAACTCTGCCCCCCCCCCCCCCCCCCCCACAACCAAAATCAATAAAGAATATTAAAGAAGAAATGACTAGAGAAGCTGAAGAAAGTAAAAAGAGATGGGATAAAGGCACCTGTATATCATACAAGGTGGGAAATCTCGTCTTGTATAAAAGTCGCAGGAGAAGTGAAAAATGCGGAAAGACAACGAGCAAGTTTGAGCCACTGCAAGAGACGCGATTCATGATAACCAGGATACCACACGCAAAGGCAGCAATGTTAACACACCCAACAACTGCAAAAGGAAAGGGCATGTATAATACCCAGGATTTATGACCATTCATAAGAAATTAAAGAGTGATTAAGTAACACTCAATTTTTTTCAAAATTGTTGGGTGTGACAAGCTTATTAGGCAGTTTCTAACAAATTAAATAATTCAAAAATAGTATGCAGTTAGTGCTCAGCAGGGTTGAGATAATGAGATATAAGTTGGGCAGTGAACCGTAAAAAAAAAAAAAAAAAAAAAAAAAAAAAAAAAAAAAAAAAAAAAAAATATGTTCCCTATAAATGTTTCCACACTGATAAAGGTATTTGACACCGCTGCATTATAGAGTGAGTTAAGTAGTATCTCCAAGATGAGGAGCCTGTTCTCGATTATGAGGTTGTTATGCATGCTTTAGGTGTGCCAAGAGTCAACATTATAAAGAAAGAGACGTAGAATGTCTACACTAGCATGAATATTGATTGCATTATTACTGAGCAGAAATTAAACCTTTCTTCAATTCCTCCATTTATAACCATGTTACAACCGCTAAATATTATTTCTGACTTAGAGAAATTTTATCAGGAATGGATTATGAGAAATTAACATTCATCACATAAACTGTCTACGACGTGCTATTCCTTTTTGTATATTACACTTTATTTGGTTTTGGCTATGATATGTGGATTTTATAATAGAAACTAAGCTTCATAGTGACACCCCAAAAAGTGTTATACTAGTCTTTGCATGCAAATACAAACTGAGGTGCTTGGGTTCTAATGTTTGTTTAATGAGTTTACTAATGGCAATTATCATGTCTGCTGTACTACATAACTAAAGTATTTTAAGTGATACATTGACTGATCAACTTAGGTTGTAATGGTACTAATGCTTCAGACCATGACTACAGAGGTTTGTTACTGCTGTAAGGTGTAAAAAAGTAAAATAAATAAAAGGTTGACTTACCTTCTTTGAAGATTGAAACAGTTAAAGAAGGAATCTAAGGTTTTTGTAACTTGATTTATTGTTTAACAATATTGTAAAAGTATACCTCTTTTATGGATGTACGTTTGTTTTTTCTTCTTTACTTCCTTTCTTGCTTGTTTATTTATAAGGAGTGACATATGTACGGGTACAGTGTTTCCCTTATATATGTTGGTTTTATATCCATATTGTGTAGCTTCAAATAAATGAACAAGTGGAATGAGTTGAGAATTAGAGTGTTGTTTTTTTTTTTTTTGGTGGGAGATAATTATATTCATTTAATTTTTTTAATTGTTTCAATTTCATAGTCTGTGATTGCTGTATTCTTGTCCGAGGTATTCCTTTCGAGCCACATGTGGCACCGAGAGCAATCAGACTGCCCGTGACATCATCACAAGTAGCAGTTGAGACCCCAGGCCATACGCAGCCCACAAGGAGCACTGAAGATCAGACAACAGAGCTGACAAGGATGTCAACTGGAAATTCAATTGTTTCTGGTGTGAGGACAAGACTGGTCAGTCCTGCTTCTCTGTATTCATCTATTTTTGTGAAGAAATAATAACTTGATATTCTGTGTTTGAGGAATGGTGCTATTCCTTTAGTAGAGTATTGTGTGTGTGTGTGTGTGTGTGTGTGTGTGTGTGTGTGTGGAGGGGGGGGGGGGGGGTGGGGGGGGGGGAACAAAAAAAATCTTGGCGAGAGTTAATCGACGTTTGCTCCACTGAAAACAAAAGATAGTCAAAGACACTCACAATCCGTACATTGAATAAACATTAAAGCAAACCAAAGAAGTTGGGGAAGAAGAATTAAAACTTTGAGGTTTTCCGATGCCACTGTAACTCTATCAGAGACAGAAAAGGACTTGGATGATCAGTTGAACAGTACAGACAGTGTCTTGAAAGGATGATACAGACGAACATCAACAAAAGCAAAACAATGATAACAGAATGTAGGCGAATTAAATCAGGTAATGCTGAGGGAATTAGATTAGGAAATGAGAGATTTAAAGTAATAGATGAGTTCTGTTACTCGGACAACAAAATAACTGATTAGGGTCGGAATAATGAAGATACAGAATGCCAACTTGCAATAGGAAGAAAAGCATTTCTGAAGAAGAGAAATTTGTTAACATCGAATATAGATTTAAGTGTTGGGAAGTTTTTTTATCACGATATTTGACTGCAGTGTAGACACGTATGGAAATGAAACATGGACGATAAACAGTTTAAACGAAAAGAGAATGGAAGCTTTTGAAATGTGACGCTACAGAAGAATGCAGAAGATTAGATGGGTAAATCACGTAACTGAATAGAATTGGAGACTAGAAATTTATGGCACAACTTGATTAAAGGAAGGGATTAGTTGATAGGACACATACTAAGACACCAGGGGATCACCAATTTCGTATTGGAGGGAAGTGGGGAAAGGCGGGAGGTAAAAATCTTCTTAAGATGGAGACCACGAGATGAATACAGTAAGCAGATTCACAAGAATGAAGGTTGTAGAAGTGATTCGGCAATGATGAGGCTTGCATAGCATACAGTTGCATCAAACCAGTGCCCGAACTGAAGACCATAACAACAGCAGCAGAAAGTGGTTGTGTTGTAGCAAGAGTGAAGGAGACAATGGCAGTGTGTGTGTGTGTGTGTGTGTGTGTGTGTGTGTGTGAGAGAGAGAGAGAGAGAGAGAGAGAGAGGCAGTGGATCACAGTTGACAGTGACAGAACAGTGCTAGGTAAAAGAAAAGGAGTCAGTATCAGCTGGGGAGGAATGAAAAGAAAATGATAGTTGAAGTGGAAGTGGGTGAGAACCAGTTATAATGAGAAACACAGTATATGGTAATGACAATGAGGAAGAGAGGTAGTGACAGTGAGAAGAGACAGCAGCAGTAGGAAGGAAGGAATGAGATATTAGCAGTAAGAGAATGCGAGAGGGAGACAGTGACAGTGGGAGGAAACTGTAATAGTAGGATAGAATTAAGAAAACTGAGGCTGTGATAAAGGAGCCAATGACAGAGAGAGGGAGAGAGAAAGAGATAACAATGAATTAGGCTGAGTGGGTGAATGGGAAAGCGCAACAGGGAGTGAATGCATATGAGTGACTTAACAGTGATGGACTAGTGGGTGTGAGTGAGTTACAGTTAGGGGAGCTTGTGGGAGTTTGGGGCAAGTTGCATCTTTAAACTAGTGCAAACATATTTGCATGCCATAATTTTTGCAAATATTTTCAACACTACTGAGAAAGGTGGAATGAAGCAGGTGGTACTTCACTTTTCAGTCAGAGTCTTTTAAACAAACAGGAACATATTCACTTTTTTGTGCTCAGATAGGAACATTTTCCTGCCGATTATAAAATTGATCATGATGGATTTACTGACTGTGTAACAGAAAAACTTCTCATGGTTGGGGTTAACAGTCATGCAGACTTTTTTAAAGGACATCGTATTTGCTATAACTGTAGAAATTTATTTCACAATTGCAATTTCGGCCTTTGGGACATTTTCAAGTGGTACTGCAAAAGATTTTGCTTCAGCACATACCAGACTTTAAAATCCTCTGACACATATATATTTGTCATTGTCAAAACATAAAAGTCCTATATTTGACCATGTATATGTGTTGGAGGATTTTAAACTCTGGATGTGCTGAAGCAAAATCTTTTGCAGTATTACTTGAAAATGACCCAAAGGCCGACATTGCAAGAAGACATTCACAGGAGGATACTGACTGACAATCACGGAAATGTGTGTGTGTGTGTGTGTGTGTGTGTGTGTGTGTGTGTCATGCTTTTAAAGGTGAAAGAGACAGTGAGAAAACGATACGGCTAGTGAACATGCTGTTGGTCTTCAGGAATTCACTTTATGTCTGAAAGGACATTTACTTTTAATGATTGTATCTGTTGGCGATGCAGGTATTAAGAGGAACATCATTCCGTTTCTAGAGATATATACTATACAATGAGGTGAAATATGGTAAAAAGCATTATCTGTCTCACAATAAGTCATTCTAAAAAACATGCATACTGAAATACTTAAGATACGACACTAGATTTATGGTGAAAGTTGATCAGTTACAAAAACAGGATGATTGAAAAATTTAGAACGTTTATTAAAATATCAGGCTACTTAGTTTGACACACACCAGCGAGAATTAAAACGAACATCATTTCAAATCAAATCACAAGTGGAGGACGCCCCACAGATACCACCACAAAAGTAGAGATAAAGAAAGAGATGGACAAGATTGCTGTTAGACTCCAAGAGAGTACCATATTCTCCTATCCATTAGTCAGCATGAATATTAAGAAAAGGAAAGTTACTACTGACCACACAGTTGAGATGCTGAGTCACAGATAGGCACAACAAAAGGACTGTCACAAATAAACCTTTCGGCCATTACGGTATTCATCAACAATAGACGACACACATACATATAAACGCAACTCACACACATGACCGCAGTCTCAGGCAACTGAAACCACACTGTGAACAGCAGCACCAGTACATGATGGGAGTGGTGAATGGGTGGGGATAAGGAGGAGGCTGGTGCAGCGAGGGGGAGCAATAGTGTGGTGGGCATGGTGGACAGTGAAGTGCTGCAGGTTAGACGGAGAGAAAGGGAGAGATGGGGAGTGGGGGAAGGGAGTAGCAGAAAAGGAGAGAAATAAAAAGACTGGGTGTGATGGTGGAATGACGGAATGGGGACAGGGAACGGACTGGATGGGTGAAGACAGTGACTAATGAAGGTTGAGGCCAGGAAGGTTATGGGAACATACGATGTATTGCAGGGAAAGTTCCCACCTGCACAATTCAGAAAAGCTGGTATTGGTGGGAAGGATTCATACGGCAATAGGCTGTGAAGCAGTCATTGAACTGAATGATGTCATGTTTGGCAGCATGTCCAGCAACATGATGGTTCACTTGTTCTTGGCCACAGTTTGTCAGTGGCCAATCATGGGGACAGACGGCTTGTTGGTAGTCATGCCCACATACAATGCAGCAAAGTGGTTGCAGCTTAGCTTGTAAATAACACGAATCGTTTCACAGGTAGCCCTGCCTTTGATGGGATAGGTGATGTTAGTGACTGGACTGAAGTAGGTGGTGGTGGGAGATTCACTGATGACATCTTGGCGATCTGGATCGAGAGTGAGAACACACTATACACATTCCTCCAGAACCTCAACAACGTCTCCACCATTTGCTTCACCTGGTCCTACTCAACCCAACAAGCCACCTTCCTAGACATTGACCTCCACCTCAAAGATGGCTACATCAGTACCTCCATCCATATCAAACCAACCAAGCACCAGCAATACCTCCACTTCGACAGCTGCCACCCATTCGATACCAAGAAGTCCCTTCCGTATAGCCTAGCCACCCATGATCATTCCATCTGCAGTGACGAGCAGTCCCTCTCAAAATATACTGAGGGTCTCATTGAAGCCTTCACAGACCATTATTATCCTCCCAACCTTGTACAAAAGCAAATCTCCTGTGCCTTATCTTTCCAGTCTCCCACCACCTCCTGGCCTCAATCTTTGTTAGTGAGTGTCCTCACCCATCCAGTCCCTCCCTTGTTCCCATGCCAGCACTACAAAGCCACCATTCTACCATCACGCCCAATCTTTTTATGTCTCTCCTTTTCCGCTACTTCACCCCCCCCCCCCCCCCTTTTCCCTGCCCACTGTCTAACCTGCAGCACTTCACTGTCTGCCACCCCCATCATACTATCCCTCCCCCTCCCCACCCCAGCCTCTTTACCCCACCCAGTCGCCACTCCCATCATGCACTGGTGCTGCTGCTCGTAGTATGGTTTCAGTTGCCTGAGAATGTGGGTGTGTGTAAGTTGCACTTGTTTGAGTGGTGTGTGTGTGTGTGTGTGTGTGTCGTCTGTTGTTGCCGAAGGCTGCAATGGCCGAAAGCTTTATTTGTGACAGTCTTTTTGTTGTGCCTATCTGTGACTCAGCATCTCTGCTATATGGTGAGTAGCAACTTTCCTTTTCATAATATTGTTGCATTCCATCCTGGATTTCCCATTGTTTGATTTCAGTCAGTAAGAGATAGATGAAGATATATAAAACCTGAATATGAATATGAAGAAGGAACCAGGATTTGACTGAGTGCTACAAGATTTTAATCAACATCTTTGAATAAAAGATTAAAGAGATTCTTTGTTGCGTTTTTAGGCACTTGGAATATTTGTGCAGAATTCAATCTGGATGATGTAAAAGTGAGTCTATAATCTGGAAAACTGGTACATGATGTATCAAAACTGGTACATTATGTATCAAAGTATAGACAGACAGTATCTTTCAACATCTGTTTCTATCTCCTAGAACATTTAATATTTAACAGAGTTTAGGGAGCAATAAACAAAGCAACTCCAGAATACCACGCAGGTTTCCAAAAACAAGAATATCTGCTGTACTGGCTCCAACACTATATGTCAAGTCATTGTTCCACAAAAAGCCAAAAATATCAGTGGTTTTTGTTGGTCTGTTTGTTGTGTGTGGTACCATAAGACCAGATGAGCTGTTGTGGACTGGCAAGACAGCCAATTCACAGTGACGGGTAACCGAAAGGCACGCGTTTAACTCACGCAGGCTGGCGTGAGGTCTGGAACAGGATATGTAATGAATGCTATAAAGAAAAGTACGTAGCTGCTGGAATACTTAACTTTAATCCACAATTGGTGAACATAGGTCTTGTTACTGTACATGCTTCATTAGATACATAGCAAAGGATAATTGGCACCTTGCTAGGTCGTAGAAATTGACTTAGCTGAAGGCTATGCTAACTATCGTCTTGGCAAATGAGAGCGTAATTCTCAGTGAACCTTTCCTAGCAACGTCGGCTGTACAACTGGGGCGAGTCCAGTACGTCTCTCTAGACCTGCCGTGTGGTGGCGCTCGGTCTGCGATCACTGACAGTGGCGACACGCGGGTCCGACATATACTACCGGACCACGGCCGATTTAAAAGCTACCACCTAGCAAGTGTGGTGTCTGGCGGTGACACCACATGAGCACCTGGCTATATTCCACAAAGGTGTCTACCAATCAAAAAGCAAACTGCTCTGAAGTATAATATGCTGACTAATGACCCTTTCAAGATCAGCACTGGGCATAGCACATGAAAACAATTTACAATACAGAATGTGTAGTAACCATGGATGTTGCCTTTTGATCCAGCTACCAACCACAAAGCAGTGTGTTGCAGGCTGCCGCCTTTCTGATGCACCTGCAATTCAACCGCAGCACTTCACATCTGCAAAAGCCATTGCTGTAGGTGGTGGCACCACATTTGCTGCATACAGTGCTGCTGCTCTTGGCACTAGCTCACCTCTGTGAGCCATGTGACACTATATTCATTTCTTGGTATTCTCCTGCTGGTCAGCTTAATAGAACACTGCCCAGGTGCTCACCAGTCAGTCGACACTGGGAGTTCGCAGTTACAGTTATATGGAGCAGGAGCCAACAGCGCAGGTGGTCCCACAATCAGAGTTCCATTCATGTGGAGTGCAGCGCACACCAGTTGGGACCTACAGCCTCGCATACCGCATCCAAACTGCTGAGACTTTGTACATGTTTCAACCGTGGACTACATCCATGTACAGATGTTTTTGGGCTACGTCAGTGCTACTTGAGTCAGGGCAGACAGTGTACTTGAACTCAGTGGTTATGTAGCAAACTTGTACAGCTTGTATACTCAAAGAAATGTCACTGTTTGGTGGCAACCCTTATTAGACCAGGACAATCTTTAGTGTATTATTTAGTAAGTTGTTTTCTTTTCAACTCTCTTAAGGTACTGTGTAATAAAGTTCTATTGTACTTATGGCTACCTCGGCATGCCTATTCAGTGTAATGTGCATCTAACACAATGGGATTCAACGGAATGCTTCCTTCGATGTTCTATACTTACTCCAATATTCTTCAGTTCGTATGCAACTGATTTGGCTGACACTTCTACAATCAAAACCTGCTATGCTGATGCCTAGAATTAGCTGCACAAGCAACAACTCCAGAGAAAACAGAGAATGGTTTATTCACATTAGTAGGAGAGGAGCCTCTGTTCAAATCAATCCAAAAAAGGAGTATGTGTATTTTACTTGGACACTACAAAGGCAAGACTAAGGCCGACAAGAGGAACGTACAAACTTCTTGTCACTGATTTCATTCATACTGACAAAGTGGGTGCAGGTACGACTAGGGAGTTCAACGTATGTAAACAGGAAGATGCAACTCTTAACCGTTTTCAAGAAAACAGAGTTCAAAACTTTTAAGCCTGTTTATATACTTTGTAAGGTTGCTAGCATTCAAGGAGCTTGCAGCTGAGCGAGTAAGCAGTTAGTTTCATAATCGTTTGATCAAATCTAGGTAATCTAGGTACTGGTACTTTTTTTTATTCCAAAGTTATGCTGCAAACATGCAGTACTAAAGTAATCCCTCACAAATGTACTCTGCTGGTGCAGCCTTCTGATATTTTTTTTTTGCACACACATGAAGAACCACAAAAAATTAGCGAAAAATATACCTATTCAAAAAAGCAGATAAAAATTCATTTGATGCCTTCCTGAGAGACAATCTCCACTCATTCCAAATTAATAATATAAGTGTAGACCAGATGTGGCTTAAATTCAGAGAAATAGTAATGGCAGCAATTGAAAGGTATATACCAAATAAACTAACAAACGATGGAGCTGATCCTCCTTGGTACACAAAACGGGTTAGAACACTGTTGCAGGAACAACAAAACAAACATGCCAAATTTAAACAGACGGAAAATCCCCAAGATTGGTGATCCTTTATAGAAGCTCGAAACTTAATGCGGAGTTCAATGCGAGATGTCTATAACAGTTTCCACAACGAAACTTTGTTTCAAAACCTGGCAGAAAATCCAAAGAGATTCTGGTCTATGTGAAGTATGTTAGCAGCAAGAAACAATCAATGCCTTCTTTGTGCGATAACAATGGAGATACTATCAAAGATAGTGCTGCCAAAGCAGATTTACTAAACATAGCCTTTCAAAATGCCTTCACGAAAGAAGAAGTAAATATTTGAGAATTCGACTCGAGAACAGCTACCAACATGAGTAATGTAGAAGTAAATATCCTCACAGTAGTGAAGCAACTCAAATCACTTAATAAAAGCAAGTCTTCTGGTCCAGACTGTATACCAATTAGGTTCCTTTCAGAATATGCTGATGCATTAGCTTCATATACAACTGTTCGCTCGAAGAAAGATCCGTGTCCAAAGACTGGAAAGTTGCACAGGTCACACCAATATTCAAGAAAGGTAGTAGGAGTAATCTACTAAATTACAGGCCCATATCTTTAATGTCGATATGCAGCAGGATTTTAGAACATATGTTGTGTTCGAACATTATGAATTACCTGGAAGGAACCGGTCTATTGACACACAGTCAACATGGGTTTAGAAAACATCATTCCTGTGAAACATAACTAGCTCTTTATTCACATGAAGTGCTGAGTGCTACTGATAAGGGATTTCAGATAGATTCCGTATTCCTGGTTTTCCGGAAGGCTTTTGACACTGTACCACACAAGCGTGCTTATGGCATATCGTCTCAGTTACGTGATTGGACTTGCGATTTCCTGTCACAGAGGTCACAGTTTGTAGTAATTGATGGAAAGTCATAGAGTAAAACAGAAGTGATTTCAGGTGTAATAGGCCTTTTGCTGTTCCTTATCTATATAAACGATTTGGGAGACCATCTAAGCAGCCATCTTCGGTTGTTTGCAGATGACGCTGTCGTTTATCGACTAATAAAGTCATCAGAAGATCAAAACAAACTGCAAAACGATTTTGAAAGAATATCTGAATGGTGCAAAAAGTGGCAGTTGACCCTAAATAATGAAAAGTGTGAGGTCATCCACATGAGTACTAAAAGGAACTCGTTAAACTTCGGTTACACGATAAATCAGTCTGATCTAAAAGCTGTAAATTCAACTAAATACCTAGGTATTACAATTACGAACAACTTAAATTGGAAGGAACACATAGAAAATGTTGTGGGGAAGGCTAACCAAAGGCTGTGTTTTATTGGCAGGACACTTAGAAAATGTAACAGACCTACTAAGGAGACTGCCTACACTACGCTTGTCCGTCCTCTTTTAGAATATATGCTGCGTGGTGTGGGATCCTTACCAGGTAGGACTGACAGAGTACATCAAAAAAGTTCAAAGAAAGGCAGCATGTTTTGTATTATCGCGAAATATGGGAGAAAGTGTCACAGAAATGATACAGGATTTGGGCTGGAAATCATTAAAAGAAAGGTGTTTTGCGTTGCGATGGAATCTACTCATGAAATTCCAATCAGCAACTTTCTCCTCCGAATGCGAAAATATTTTGTTGACACTGACCTACGTAGGGCGGAATGATCACCACGATAAAATAAGGGAAAACAGAGATCGTACGGAAAGATATAGGTGTTCATTCTTTCAGCGCACTATACGAGATTTTCTGCGCGCTATACAAGATTGGAATAACAGAGAATTGTGAAGGTGGTTCGATGAACCCTCTGCCAGGAACTTAAATGTGATTTGCAGAGTATCCATGTAGATGTAGATGTTATAAAAATGCAGGTGAAGAACTTTATAAAACTACTGCAAAATTGTGCGTACATCATCAAACTGAACAGGGAGATAGTTTCTAGAGAAGAATGCATAAAACTTCAATCAAGCATAACCTATAAGCCGTCAGTGGCAATATTCAGTGATATGCTTCAATAAGTGTTGTATGCCGTTACATTGTGTGATGATCTAGAACTGTTTATGGATGAAAACCAAATTTTGTTTTGCAATCGACTAATTTCAAGTTGCCGCCGCTCATACCTTACCTGTCTTTCAACAAAATCTTTGCCTCTTTACTTCCGCCTCGACTGACATCTCTGCCCAAACTCTTTGCCTTTACAAATGTCTGCTTGTGTCTGTGTATGTGCGGATGGATGTGTGTGTGTGTGTGTGTGTGTGTGTGTGTGTGTGTGTGTGCGCGAGTTTGTTGCGAAAGCTTGAATTTTGTGTGTATGTTTGTGTTTGTTTGTGTGTCTATCGACCTACCAGCGCTTAAAGAGCCCATCTTATGATAACCAGTGACTGAATATGATAATATGGTGTCATACAAAGAATACTAAGTCCATCTTCATGAATGCTGACAAATAATTATAAAAACACGGAGTCAACTACTGAAATCCTGTAACCCTAGAGTAACTTACAGCCTCCAAAACACAGCTATAAGCAAGCAGCGCATTGAAGGAAGAAAGAATAGAGTTTACTGACCCACTGATAACAAGATCATTAGAGGCAGAGCACAAGCTATGATAGTGCAAGGATGTGGAACAAAAATGTCTGAGTTCTTTTTCAAAGGAAACATTCTGACATTTGTCTTAGTCAATTTAGGGAAACTATGGAAAACCTAAACGACCAGACAAGCCTTTCAGTCTTGCTCTTTCCAAATGCAAAACCAAGCAACAGTATGAGAATGGGAAAAATTATGTCACCATAACCATCTACAAGGCTTCCATCTACCCAATAAATGACCTCAGTGAAAATGCATTGGAATGCTCTGAGACTTCATATACATCTTACTTTTGGTACTTTGCTGGCTTCACTGCTCAATATGTGGATCGAAGCCTATATGTTGTACTTTTATATATTTTTATTTTGCATATGCATTGTTCTGCCACACAAATAATTAAAATGAATAAATCCCAGCAGTCAAACAATAGAAACTCCACGCAGGAATGATAACAATGTAGGAAAAGACAGACTCCTACTTACCATAAAGAAGACTTGTTAAGTTGCAGACAGACCAATTAAAAGACACATACATAAAGCTTTTGGAAACAGCCTTCATCAGCAGAAGAGAAACACACGCCTTTCATACACGCAACCTGGCACAGCTCATGCATAAACGACTGCCAACTCCAGCCCCAAATGCTGGAGTTGGCCGTCGTATGCATGAGGTGTGCTTGCCAAAGTGTATGAATGGTGTGCATTTCTCTTTTGCTGATGAAGGCTGGGGCTGAGAGCTTTACGTAAGTGTCTTCTATTGTGCCTGTATACAACTTAATGCATCTTCTTTACTGTAAGTAGTAATCTGTCTTTTCCATACTATTAAATTCCAGCAATCATCTTCAGTGATTAAAGAAAACCAGAGAAAGCCAAACATAAAAATGTACTCCGATAGCTCTGATAAGTAGTATACTGCAAATGGGCAGAAACTGGACCTACAACAAGCAAGGAAATGCTGCCTGTTCAAAGTATAAATCACAATAATAATAATAATAATAGTAATGTGTAATAATGATGCATGTTAATTATTACAAAATATGATGGAAGGTTATTATGCTGTCAGCAATGTCTGGTTGCTGATTCATAGACAGTCAATGTGAAATATGTGAGTGAAATTTTAATCTAAACAGCTTTTAAAAGTTACAAGTTTTTGGGACAATATCCATCTCAAAGTTAACTAGCCAATAATATGTGAGGTGAAATGACACTTCTGTTGACATTATTCAATTGACATGCAGTACTATAAGGCATTTGAATGTCAGACACCCAACAAAAGAAAGTTTGTTAAGCATCAACAGTGGTTGCCATAAGATGTTTAATAAATTCATCTTCAGTAAGTAATGTACATCTTCAGTGCTTATAAAAAAAATCGTTATGCTATTAATGGTAAAAGTCACTTGTTAAAAGTAGTAGCATTTAATATTTAACTGCAAAGTAGCTGACTTAATGAAATCATTATTTTAAAATAAATATTTTATTGACAAAGAGCATGGAATTGTGGGCGTCGTAAGTCTTTAGGTTGCTGGAAAAGCTGAAGTAAGTTTATACTTCAAAAATCGAGCCATGAAATATAGAACTTAACTGGTGGTTGATTCTAAAGAGACAGGAATACATTCGGACTACAATCAATATAGTATGCATTTGTGTTGCAGAAAAAGTGAGTTATTACAATAATAACCACAATGGCAATAAATTGCACCAAGATAAGATTTATAATCTTATCCCGGGTGTCTCTCACATGGGTCATCAGGCGCATTTTCTCTGGTGTTTTGGCAGATATCTGCAATTTCATTTTTGCAGTGTGTATCTAGAATCAGCCCAAACAATTCCTGCTCATCATGTATTTCATAAGATGCCCAGCATCAACAGCACTGGTTTGTTTTCCACTGCAAACAAAATGATTTTTAAAGTGCAATTTTAAGTGCCCATCTAAGACAGCAATCCCAAATTAGTCTAGTCTTTATTACGTATTAACAGTGACAGTCAAAAACAAGGAATAATCAGTACTGCAGCAGTGACTGAGCAGCATTTCTGCGCAGCTTTAGTAGACAATGGGGGCCAGGGCTGTACTGTTGCTGCTGGAGTACTCACTAATCTTCATGTTTTACTGTCCCCGTCCATGCACATCAATAAATGGAATGTCGTACTACACTAATTTTTAACTGCTCTGTTGAATGGACGTATAAAATTTCACCTTAAAAATAATTTTGTTTGGAATGGGGAACATACCGAAGCTTCCCGTTGACACTGATGTTGCTTGAAGAACGTAATGAGCAGTAACTGCTATTACGTAACAAATAAACTCCTCCTGTTACTGATCATGAGTGTAGGATACTGTAGCCGTATGGTAGTGAGTGCAAATTACTTATTCTGCTCATGGCTACATAAGGTGTGTGAGAGAGAATTTTGTACTATAAACTACCACTGTAAACATCTCATTAGAACCTTTGATAGAACTGCAATTAAAAAATAATTATGAAATTACACATGAAATACACACCAATAAGATATTTGATTAGGGAAGGGAAGAGAGGAAAAACAATCAAAATACAGGGCTATTCAAAAAGAAGGAATGGATTTCAAAAATTTATATCTTCCAAATTACAACAGGTAGCACCTTAATTCCAACGTTCCTGGACAGACAACAATTTAAAATCTGAACAATCCTGATAGACATTCCAATCATGGGTGCACTGGTACTGTTGCTTTCTTCTTCATGGAGACAAATGTGGTAGGACTAACCCATCCAGACTTGCTTCAAAACTGTTTATTTCCTCAACTTGAAGATGATTCAGATGACTTCGTCTTCATGCAAGATGGTGCCATGCTTCATTTCTCTAAATGTGTCCGACGTTACCTGAATGACACCATTCCAGGACAATGGGTTGGAAGAGGAGGAGCACAAGATGAACTTCATTGTAGGTGACCTCCCAGCTCTCCAAACCTCACAACTTGTGACTTTTACCTATAGGGTTACGTAAAAGACTGTATTTTAATCCCCCCTATGCCTCACATTCTTAAAAGTCTGCAGCATCCATTGTTGAAGCGGTAAATTTGATAACGAGAGATCAGCTGCTTTGTGGCTGGCAGGAAATGAGCAACTGTTTTGATATTTGTCATGTAACACATGGTGCTCACATTGAATGCATAAAATCTGAACTTTTCTTTCCCGGAATGTTGGAATCGAGTTTCTATGTTTTGTAGTTTGGAAGCAATAAATGTTTGAAATCTGTTCCTTCTTTTTGAATAGCCATGTATAAAGAATGAAAAGGAAATAGAAATACATGTTTTAATTTGTGATCTGTGTAGCATATATTTAAGATTATTTATTTATTCATCTTTAGACAGTATCCACTGTATGGATGTAGCCAAAATATATATTATTTCCAATATATCATTTTACAAACATATCCTCACTGAGTTAAAACATAAATCATGCTTTATGTATACACAAATACTATACAAGATTTTGCCAACATGGCCTATGTCAGGAGAGAATTCACTCACTTCTCACACTAAAGAAAAAATTGGTAACAAATGAAGCTACAGCTTCAGAAGATTATAAACAACACTTACTTTATGGCTTTTGATGTGTCAATTGGTACTTTCACAGCCGGCTCTGAAACAGATAATACAAGAAATGATAAGTAAAACTGTCAAGGTAAAGCAATAACAACTTCTAACCACTGCAATCAACACTTTCATCCTCAAATACACAACAATTAGATTTATTTATTCACCAAAGTCAATGACTTGTTAGGCTCACCTATTATCTCTGAGATATTTCATATCTATTTTTTGTCTTTAAATGCTTTACTTTCTTCTTTAGATTAATAGGTGTAGGTACAGCTGTCCTCAAGCTCAAGGTGGTTAGAGCACCATGGCTTTCCTAGGCACAGTCCTAATGGTTGTAGTATGGCTTTGTCTTTCTCTGATCTTTGAACTGACTTACCCAGCTAATAACAGGGGCTTTACAATTCAATGTGCATTTCAAATTATGGTGCTGATTGGCATTTTTCACACCTGCAAACTATTTATGGAAGTGAATGATGCAATAAGTTCCAGAAAAAAAATCCTAGCACAGAGTGAGTATCGAATTCTGGATTTGAATTTGTTGTCTAATGCTTTCTACTTAGCCTTGCAGCCACAATGATTAACAGGATACAGACTGAATCATATGACACAATTATACAGACCCTGCTGAGGAACTTTTTTTAATGTAGGAAGAAGTTATATTAAAATTGTTTCTACATTACCTTCATGACACCTCTGCCCCCTTTCCTTACACGTTGCAAATGTGATTTTAGCAATAATCAGCCTTTGTTTGCACTGTTAGAAATTAATAATAAACAACAAACACATTAAAATGTTCATTAATTTTAATATCACTGTTTACTAAAGCAATATCTGATTTGAACAGCTCACATACAGAATTGATACATTATAGCATTTGCAAATATGGGATGTTACAATATAAAATCTGTACTTAGTAGTTTCCCCAGTCACAAAGGATATGCCAATGCAGAAGAGAAAAGCAAACTTGCTTGCTGGAACTTAATTATAATCACTCTGTACATGTGACATCTTTCTATTTATATCAGACACACACACACACACACACACACACACACACACATACACACACACACATGTATATGTGACATCTTTCTATTTGTATCACACACACACACACACACACACACACACACACACACACACACACAGAGAGAGAGAGAGAGAGAGAGAGAGAGAGAGAGTTTTTCTACTGTGTATATTTAGATGTAGGATATAATGAATACAATTTCTTTTTGCCACCTGTAAGCAACTTTAATACACAAATGCCACTGCATAATTTGTACACGCTGCTTTTTGAGTGATACTAAAGGTTACTACTTAATAAGAGAGGTCTTCTGTTGGGTGTTCCAAATGTGATATTTGCTAATGTTACTGTTATTTTGAAATGGTGACAGGTTATTTGTGACAAACATCATAATACAATCGTGGGGGGAGGGGTTAACACATACATCATGTTCCTTTTGTCTATTTTTTGTTGAATTAATACTCTAGTGTCATAAATGAACAGTGAAGAACAGTGAAGATTACAATGGGCTACTATTTAGTGCCATAGCCTGACACAAACCAGGCAACTCACTACCATGAGCCAAATAATGTGTGGATATTGTGAAGTCAGTGAACATTTAGGTAGTTAAATTCTGGATATATACCTCATAAGTCAGAGTTGCAAAATCTTCTGTACTCCATTGCCACTTACAAATTAGTAACCTTGTCATAATTAATGTTATAAATGAGTGACAAAATGATCTGACGATTTTCGCTGCTGCACGGTTCAGCGAATAGGTGGTGGGGGATGGTGGGGATAGGCGCATTTCAGAGCCTACTCATGAACATTTTTAGTAACTTTGGAGCAGTGGTTGGTTGAGCATCACGCGTTTGTTGTCGAGGCATTTTCTAAAAGTGGCGATTCCTGCACTGTTGTGCAGCGGCAGTTCCGAAGGAGTTTTAATTTAGGTTCTGACATGCAACACAATTATGCTGTGTGTGAGTAACTTCAGAGCTAGCAGTTCAGCATTGAAACGGAAGTTGACAGCCCATCCAAGGTCAGCCCGGACACCAGAGAATATTGATAGAGTAAGAGAAGCTGTGAAAGCCATTTCTCGGCAGCCGACCTGTAAACAAGCTGCTGCTTCGCAAATGTCTGACCACTTGGTAAGACAAATTTTGCGGTTCCCTCTGCATTTCCATCCATACAAAATGGCTATTGTTCAGCAGTTAAAGCCCAATGACTATGCAAAGCAAAAAGCATTTTCAGAGCAAATGACTGATTTGATGACAGACGAAAAAATTTTCACGATGAGCGATGAGGAGCATTTTCATCTGTATGGTTGTGTACACAAACAGAACTTACATTATTGGTCAGCTACAAATCCTAAAGAACTGCATGAATGTCCTCTGTATAGTCCTAAGATCACTGTGTGGTGTGGTGTAGCAAAAACTTGTGTCAATAGGTCGTATTTCTTTGAAGAGGGTGGTCAAACTGTTATGGTCAATTCGCAACTTTATCTGTTGATGTTACAAAACTTCCTGGTCTCTGGACTTCAGAGAAATCGCTTAGTGCACAGTAGAATGTAGTTCCAGCAGGATGTGGCAGCTGCTCATACAGCCAATGAGGTGATGAACTTTGGGAAAAGGAAGTTTCGTGGCCGAGTAATCAATCTCGCATTTTGGGGATACTGCATGACCAGCATGCTCCCCTGATCTAAGCATTTGTGATTTTTTCTTGTGGGGTTTCTTGAAATCAAGAGTCTATACAAACAAGCCCCACATACTGGCGAATTTAAGGTGGCCATAACTCAATAAATCGCCAACCTGTCTCCTGCAATGTTTGGGAAGTTGTTCAACAGTTTTGGTGCGAGACTGGAAGAGTTCTTCATCACAGAAGGGCACCATTTGAAGGACGTCACCTTCAAATTTTAAATTGATGAAATCGGTTGGTCCAATGATATGTTCTTCATTTTCCATCAACACCATTCTGACATCTGACCAATAAGACATTTCTTATCAATCTTAACACTTGCTGTATTTGTACTTTACAACCGTAAGATCTTTTTGCCACTCTGTATACTAAAGTGTATATTTCAAATAGTGCACAGGTCTATATTTCTGCATAGGATATGCTATGTTAGTGGAGATATTTGTTTGTACTACACCGTTATGAGGTACAGCAGCTGGAGATTGACAGCCATCGCTTTTACGTCACTGCAAGTACAGCATGGAGTTTCCAACACTGTGCTGAAGGGACTTCTTAGAGAAGGTAAGAGTGAGAATCACAATGAAATATTGTATATTAAAAAAAGATGTATCCATAAAAATGGGAAGCTTTTGGTTTAGCGAGACTTGTACTCAGATATCAACACTGAGAGTAAAGTTTGTAAACACCCATGCAATAAATGCAAACTGTTGTACAATTTAGAGGAAATTCATTGCAACTAGATGGACCTTGCTGTGGTGGGGTGGCTTGCGTGCCTCAATGATACAGATAGCTCTACTGTAGATGCAACCACAAGAAACGGATATTGAGAAGCCAAACAAACATGTGGTTCCTGCAGAGGAGCAGCAGCCTTTTCAGTAGTCGCGGGAGCAACAGTCTGGATGATTGACTGACCTGGGCTTGTGAAATCAACCGACATGGCCTAGCTATGCTGATACTCATAATGGCTGAAAGCAATGGGAAACTACAGCTCTTATTTGTCCCGGGGGCATGCAGCTCTACTATATGGTTAAATAATGGAGGCACCCTCTTGGCTAAAATAGGGTGAAGGCAAATTAGTCCCTCGTGCAGATCTAAGGGTGGGGACTATTCAGGAGGATGTCATCAGGAAAAACAAAACTGGCATTCTGCGGATCGGAGCATGGAACATTAGATCCCTTAATTGGGCAGGTAAAGTTCAGTGGCATGAGGAATAGGACTTCTGGTCACATGAGTACAGGGTTATAAATATAAAATCAAATAGGGGTAATGCAGGAGTGAGTTTAATAATGAATAGAAAAATGGGAATCCAGGTAAGATACTACAAATTGCATAGTGAACACCTTATCACAGCAAGATAGACATGAAGCCCACACCCACCACAATAGTAGAAGTTTATACACCAACTAGCTCTGTAGGTGATGAAGAGCTTGAAGAAATGTATGATGAAATTAAAGAAATTAATAAGATAGTTAAGGGAGATGAAAGTTTAACTGTGATGGGGAACTGGAATTTGATAGTTAGAAATGGAAAAGAAAGAAAAATAATGAGCGCCTATGGGCTGGGAGAAAGGAATGAAACAGGAAGCTGCCTGGTAGAATTTTGCACAGAGCATAATTTAAACATTGCTAAGACTTGGTTTAAGAATCAGGAAAGAAGGTTGCATATATGGAAGAGACCTGGAGATGCTGAAAGATTTAAGACTGATTACATAATGGCATGGCAGAGATTTCAGAACTAGATTTTAAATGGTAAGACACCTCGAGGGGGAGATGTGATCTCTGGCCAAACTTTTATTAGTTATGAACTGTAGATTAAAACTGAAGAAATTGAAAAAAGGGAGGAAATTAAGGAGATGGCACTTGAATATGCTGAAAGAATCAGAGGTTGTTGAGATGTTCAGAGGGAGCATTTTGCAAAATCTACACTACATCTTCATCCACACTCCGCAAGCCACCTCACGGAGTGTGACACAGGGTACCTTGAGTACCTCTATCAGTACTTCTATTCCAGTCTTGTACTGTTCGTGGAAAGAAAGATTGTCGGTATGCCTCTGTGTGTGCTCTAATCTTTCTGATTTTATCCTCATGGTCTCTTCGCGAGATATACGTAGGAGTGAGCAATATCCTGCTTGATTCCTCTGGGAAGGTATGTTCTCGAAACTTCACAAACTTCAAAAAAACTTCGAAACTTCAACAAAAGCCCGTACCGAGCTACTGAGCGTCTCTCTTGCAGTCTTCCACTGGAGTTCATCTATCATCTCCGTAACACTTTTGCGATTACTAAATGATCCTACAATGAAGAGCGCTGCTCTCCATTGGATCTTCTCTATCTCTTCTATCAACCCTATCTGGTATGGATCCCACACCGGTGAGCAGTATTCAAGCAGTGGGCGAACAAGTGTACTGCAACCTACTTGCTTTGTTTTCGGACTGCATTTCCTTAGGATTCTTCCAATGAATCTCAGTCTGGCATCTGCTTTACCGACGATTAATTTTATATGGTCATTCCATTTTAAATCACTCCTAATGCCTATTCCCCTAATGCCTATTCCCAGATAATTTATGGAATTAACTGCTTCCAGTTGCTGACCTGCTATATTGTAGCTAAATGTTAAAGGATCTTTCTTTCTATGTATTTGCAGCACATTACACTTGTCTACATTGAGATTCAAGTGCCAGTTGACTACAGGGAGCATCAGACAATGGTTGACTAGAACAGGGGGAAGGAGTAGGTAGAAGACAAATGGATGGCTTGAGAGATGAAATAGTGAAAACAGCAATGGGTCAAAAGACAAGGCCCAGAACAAATTCTTGAATAACACAAGAGGTATTGAGTTTAACTTTTGAAAACATAAAATATAAAAATGCAGCAAATGAAGCAGATGAAACAAAATACAAACGTATAAAAATGAGATAAAAGTATAAAATGGCTAAGCACCAATGGCTAGAGAAAAAAATGTATTTTAAAGCATATTTCATCAGGGGAAAGATAGATACCGTCTACAGGAGAATTAAAGATGTCTTTGGAGAAAAGATAAGTAGCTGTATGAATATCAAGAGCTCAGATGGGAAACCAGTCCTAAGTAATGAAGGGAAAACTGAAAGTTGGAAGGAGTACATAGAGTGTTTATATGAGGGAGATGAACTTGAAGTTAAAATTATAGCAATGGAAAAGGACATAGAAGAAGAGGAGGTGGACGACATGATACTGCTACAAGAATTTGACAGAGTACTGAAAGGCCTAAGTTGAAACAAGGCCCCTGGAGTAGACAGCATTCTATCAGAACTACTGATAGCATTAGGAGAGACAGTCATGACAAAACTCTTCAATCTGATGTATAAGATATATGAGAAAGAGAAATACCCTCAAATTTCAAAAAGAATGTAATAATTCCAATTCCAAAGAAAGTACATCCTGACAGATGTGAATATTACCAAACTATCAGGTTAGAGGCAATACTGACCCTAAAACTACTATTAGAGGATAGGGTAAGGGAAAGGCAAACCTATGTTCATAGCATTTGTAGACTTGGAGAAAGCTTTTGACAATATCGACTACAGGTAGGAGGCGTAAAATACAGGGAGAGAAAGGCTATTTACAACTTGTACAGACATCAGATGGCAGTTATGAGATTCGAGGACCATGAAAGGGAAGCAGGGATTGAGAAGGGAGTGAGACAGGGTTGTAGCTTATCCCTGACGTTATTCAATCTGTACATCGAGCAACCAGTAAAGTAAACCAAGGAAAAATTTGGAGTAAAGTTTAGGAAGAAAAAATAAAAACCTTGAGGTTTGCCAATGACACTGTAATTGTCAGAGATAGCAAAGGACTTGGAAGAATGGTTGAACAGAATGGACACTGTCTTGAAAGGAGGATATAAGATGAACATCAACAAAAGCAATTTAAGAGTAACAGAATGTAGTTGAATTAAGTCAGGTGATGCTGAGGGAATTAGATAAGGAAACTAGGCGCTTAAAGTACTAAATGAGTTTTGCTTTTTGTGTAGCAAAATAACTGATGATAACCGAAGTAGACACAATATAAAAGGAGTCTTCACATGGCTCTATACCCCATTCTCTGTGATGACGGAAGGGGTACAGCACTCACCATTCAAAGGCCTGAGCTCACTGCCTGCATGTGGTGCACGTTTGCTGTGAAGCCCTGTCCTAGATAAACTGAAGTCTCATGAAATTGATGGTGCAGCCAACCAATAGGTAATGTTGCATCTAACCAAAAGAATACAGTTGTACTTAGTAATTAAGCCAATGCAATTAAACCAAGATTCTTCTGAATGGGAACAAATCAGGCATGGGGTTCCCGAAAAACTCAATCTTATGTCTGCCAGTGTCCTCACATGTAGGCCATCTTCCATCTCATATATAACAAGGAAGATTAGGTCTTTTTGCAGATGACACTAGTACTATAATCAATCTCACATTTACACCATCTTCCATCTAATATACAACAAGGAAGATTAGGTCTTTTTGCAGATGATACTAGTACTGTAATCAACCCAAGCATACATACAACAACAGAAGAGATTGTAAGCAATGTTCTTAAAGGTGTCATTCACTGGTTTTCTGCGAATGGTGTCACTCTCGATTTTAAAAAGACACAACATAATCAGTTCTCCACATCTAGAAGTACTATACCAACTATAAGTGTAACAAATGGTGAAGAAGTAACAAATATTGTGAAAACTTCCAAAATTTTATGTGTCCATATTGAAGAGAAGTAAATGAATTTTAAAACTCCTAAAGTGACTTGGTTGGGCCACATCTGCACATAGAACCATTGCAAATCTTGGGGACAGACAGTATGTTGACGTATGAGGGTTGTTTGGAAAGTAAGGTCCAATCGGTTGTGAAATGGAAACCACAGTGAAAATCTGATGAAGTTTTGCGCAGATGTGTGGGGCAATGCTCTTTTCAGTTCTGAGCTCACAGTGAGCATGTAAAGATGCCTAGAAAATAAAGTCTCCTGCCAAGTATGGGTGCCTGCTGAGAGATTTCACCTGATTTCATGCAACCTCACATAATATAACTGTCACGCATTTCATTCTCAGTGACATTTCTTGGCTGCACATTGCAGGTGCAATGAGGATGCTCCTGCTGCAATTTCAATGCTCACCCATCATACAACACGGACTCTGCTCACTCTGATTTTCATCTCTGCTCGCATGAACTGCTGGTTATGAAGGTAGGATTTTGGCATTGGTGGCTATATTCTACAACAAGGGTCTTGGAAAGATGCTACAATGCTATGACAAATGTCTAAGTTGGAGCAACAACTATGCAGAGAAATAGCTAGAAGACATAGGTAACTGCTTTAAAAAAAAAAAAAAAAAAAAAAAAAAAAAAAAAAAAAAAAAAACATTTTCACTGTGGTTTCCATTTTGCAACCAATTGGACCTTGCTTTCTGAATAATCATCATATTTTGCATATTTTTACTCAACAATCCCATAATGAAAAACATTATGGGGTCACTCATCTCTAAGAAAGAAAATGCTCATTACTCAAAAACATGCTATAAGAATAATTTGTGGTGCTCACGAGCCATCATGTGGTACATATCTATTTAAGGGCTTGGACATTTTGCCTTCTGTTGTGTGGTATATTTATTCCTCCATGAAGTTTGTTGTAAATAATCCACTGAAGATCAAAAGGAACATGACATACATAATTATAAAGAGGAAAAAAATGACATTCATTACTCTACATTAATGTTGTCCTTAGCACAAAAAGGGGTGCAACTATAATTTTTGATCACTCACCAGTGATATAAAATGTCTGACAGAGAGCAAAGCAAAATCTGAAAGCAAACTCAAAAAGCTATCTCTGACAACTCCTTCCATTCCTTGGAAGAATTTCTATTATTATAATTTGAATCAGGAGGTCAGTGGGAATTACTAACTCATTTCTGTATATTCTTTTTTATACAAAAAAAGTCTTTGAGAGGAAACTATAATCAATGATGCCATCCCTTAACATGTTTAGATTAAGAGTATTATATAAATGATAGTGTCTGTTCAAGAACAAAATATGAATGAATATTCTGTGGAATATAATTTAGTATATATTATAATGGGGTTTGTAAATTTAATTTATTAAATAACGAATCTAGTTAGAGTTTATGCACTTTTCTCCTGGGTGGTAATCTTAATTATTGGTACGTATTTTGTTTCAGGGAATTTGTATTATTTTTAATTTAGTATATCCTATGATTTGGTTAATGGCCAAAAGCAAGGGAAAACTACAGCCGTAATTTTTCCCGAGGGCATGCAGCTTTACTGTGTGGTTAAATGATGATGACGTCCTCTTGGGTAAAATATTCCGGAGGTAAAATAGTCCCCCATCCGGATCTACGGGTGGGGATTACTCAAGAGAATGTCATTATCAGGAGAAAGAAAACTGGCGTTCTACGGATCGGAGCGAGGAATGTCAGATAACCTTAATCGGGCAGGTAGGTTAGAAAATTTAAAACGGGAAATGGATAGGTTAAAGTTAGATATAGAGGGAATTAGTGAAGTTCGGTGGCAGGAGGAACAAGACATTTGGTCAGGTGACTACAGGGTTATAAACACAAAATCAAGATAGATACGAAGCGCACACCTACCACAGTAGTACAAGTTTATATGCCGACTAGCTCTGCAGATGAGGAAGAAATTGAAGAAATGTATGATGAAATAAAAGAAATTATTCAGGTAGTGAAGGGAGACTAAAATTTAATAGTCATGGGTGACTGGAATTCGTCAGTAGGAAAAGGGAGAGAAGGAAACGTAGTAGGTGAATGTGGATTGGGGCTAAGAAATGAAAGAAGTAACCGTCTGGTAGAATTTTGCACAGAGCACAACTTAATCATAGCTAACACTTGGTTCAAGAATCATAAAAGAAGGTTGTATACATGGAAAAAGCCTGGAGATACTGACAGGTTTCAGATAGATTATATAATGGTAAGACAGAGATTTAGGAACCAGGTTTTAAATTGTAAGACATTTCCAGGGGCAGATGTTGACTCTGACCACAATCTATTGGTTATGAACTGTAGATTAAAACTGAAGAAACTACAAAAAAGTGGTAATTTAAGGAGATGGGACCTGGATAAACTGACTAAAGCAGAGGTTGTACAGAGTTTCAGGGAGAGCATAAGGAAACAACTGACAAGGAGGGGGGGGGGGGGGGGGGGAATACAGTAGAAGAAGAATGCGTAGCTTTGAGGGATGAAGTAGTGAAGGCAGCAGAGGATCAAGTGGGTAAAAAGACGAGGGCTAGTAGAAATCTTTGGGTAACAGAAGAAATATTGAATTTAATTGATGAAAGGAGAAAATAAAAAATGCAGTAAATGAAGCAGGCAAAAACAAATACAAACGTCTCAAAAATGAGATCGACAGGAAGTGCAAAATGGCTAATCAGACATGGGTAGATGATAAATGTAAGGATGTAGAGGCTTATCTCACTAGGGGTAAGATAGATACAGTCCACAGGAAAATTAAAGAGACCTTTGGAGAAAAGAGAGCCACTTGTATGAATATCAAGAGCTCAGATGGAAACCCAGTTCTAAGCAAAGAGGAGAAAGCAGAAAGGTGGAAGGAGTATATAGAGGGTCTATACAAGGGCGATGTACTTGAGGACAATATTATGGAAATGGAAGAGGATGTAGATGAAGATGAATTGGGAGATATGATACTGCGTGAAGAGTTTGACAGAGCACTGAAAGACCTGAGTCAAAGAAGGCCCCGGGAGTAGACAACATTCCATTTGAACTACTGATGGCCTTGGGAGTGCCAGTCCTGACAAAACTCTACCATCTGGTGAGCAAGATGTATGAGACAGGCGAAATACCCTCAGACTTCAAGAAGAATATAATAATTCCAATCCCAAAGAAAGCAGGTGTTGACAGATGTGAAAATTACCGAACTATCAGTTTAATAAGTCACGGCTGCAAAATGCTAATGCGAATTCTTTACAGACGAATGGAAAAACTAGTAGAAGCCGACCTCGGGTGAGATCAGTTTGGATTCCGTAGAAATGTTGGAACACATGAGGCAATACTGACCCTATGACTTATCTTAGAAGCTAGATTAAAGAAAGGTAAACCTACGTTTCTAGCATTTGTAGACTTAGAGAAAGCTTTTGACAATGTTGACTGGAATACTCTCTTTCAAATTCTGAAGGTGGCTGGGGTAAAATACAGGGAGCGAAAGGCTATTTACAATTTGTACAGAAACCAGATGGCAGTTATAAGAGTCGAGGGACATGAAAGGGAAGCAGTGGTTGGGAAGGGACTGAGACAGGGTTGTAGCCTCTCCCCGATGTTGTTCAATCTGTATATTGAGCACGCAGTAAAGGAAACAAAAGAAAAATTTGTAGTAGTATTAAAATCCATGGAGAAGAAATAAAAACTTTGAGGTTCGCCGATGACATTGTAATTCTGTCAGTGACAGCAAAGGACTTGGAAGAGCAGTTGAACGGAATGGACAGTGTCTTGAAAGGAGGGTATAAGATGAATATCAACAAAAGCAAAACAAGGATAATGGAATGTAGTCGAATTAAGTCGGGTGATGCTCAAGGAATTAGATTAGGAAATGAGACACTCAAAGTAGTAAAGGAGTTTTGCTATTTGGGGAGCAAAATAACTGATGATGGTCGAAGTAGAGAGGATATAAAATGTAGACTGGCAATGGCAAGGAAAGCGTTTCTGAAGAATAGAAATTTGTTAACATCGAGTATAGATTTAAGTGTCTGGAAGTCATTTCTGAAAGTATTTGTATGGAGTGTAGCGATGTATGGAAGTGAAACATGGACGATAAATAGTTTGGACAAGAAGAGAATAGAAGCTTTCAAAGTGTGGTGCTACAGAAGAATGCTTAAGATTAGATGGGTAGATCACATAACTAATGAGGAAGTACTGAATAGGATTGGGGAGAAGAGAAGTTTGTGGCACAACTTGACTAGAAGAAGGGATCGGTTGGTAAGACATGTTCTAAGGCACCAAGGGATCACCAATTTAGTATTGGAGGGCAGTGTGGAGGGTAAAAAACGTAGAGGGAGACCAAGAGATGAATACACTAAGCAGATTCAGAAGGATGTAGGTTGCAGTAGGTACTGGGAGATGAAGAAGCTTGCACAGGATAGAGGAGCATGGAGGGCTGCATCAAACCAGTCTCAGGACTGAAGACCACAACAACAAGAACAACAACATGATTTGGTTTATATAATTTTTTATTTATTTGTTTATTTTTCTAGGTTAATTTAGCTTACTTTAGGTAGTCAACTGAAGCTCACTACTTTAATAACAAATTTAAGAGTATGTAAGAGATGCTCGTAGCTAATTTGCCGTCCTTGTAACTTAGTCCGCATCTAGGACAAAAGTTACTGCTTTTGTTGCTACACTCCATAGGCTTACATAGATGGGTGTTAGAGCCAATTTTCAGGAGGGGGAGGGGGAGGTGAAGTTGATGTGATGGTGTCTGTTATGTAGGATTGACAAAGATCTTTGTCCTCCAGTCCATCGGCAAAGTACCACCCATGGAGGGATCCTAGGGGTGGTGGGGCGGTAAGGTTATCCGTCTTTGGAAAACTGTCTTCTGTTTCTTCTTTGGCACCAACATTTCTAGTCTTGCTTTTCCTTTCTTTCTTCTCCACCAGGGGTACCATTCTATTCTCCCAGTTTCACATTAAACAGTTCCACTGCATGAACCCTTCTTTTATCCATACATTTAAACCTGTTTCCAAAGGATTGCCCAGAGTGGTAGCAATGCTTAAGTAACTTCTGTACAAAGCATTATAGCATCTTATTACCACAAAGGAATTTGTATTTTTCTGAATCTATTCTGAAATGAATAAACCGGATATGTAATAGCTGAGACCTGGTGTTGCCCAGGATATTTTTCTATGTCTTTGTCTGAGACTACATACATGTGGAATTTATTTCTGACTTATAATGTTTCTTTGTATACATTTGAAATAGTACGACTGGGGAATGAACAAAGAGGTTGTTTGTTCACTAACACTGAAGAGAGCCACGCAGAGCTAGCTGTGTGAAAAGCAACCAAGATCTATGCCCACAACATGCAGCATCTGGCCTTGAGCATAGTTTATGGTCATGGCATAACATAACCTCACCAGGAATAATTGTACACATTTAAAGCAAAATGATAAATTGTAAGGAATAAGTGGGGTCCAGGGTCTAGAAACTTGCTTGCCTCATACATAAATACATTAATAATTGTTCCACAGAGCATGAGCACAACATTTCATACTGATGTGGAACGTGTCACTTTAACCTAAGTTTTCTTTACACAAGATAATTAATTTTTTCAGTTCATGTCTAAAAATTCATCTACTAAGTAGAAGGAGTTATCATTAGAAATTCTTTTAATTTGTTTTTAAATGTTGGTTGGCTATCTGTTAGACTTTTCATACTATTTGACAAATGACCAAAGATTTTTGTAGTAGCATAATTAATCCTTTCTGTGAGAAAGTCAGATTTAACCCTGAATAGTGAAGATCATCCTTCCTTCTAAAGTTGTAGTAATGCCCTTCACTGTTATAAGGGGCATTCAAAACTGAACGAGCCGGAGGCATGATTACAGGAACCAATACCTGTATTTTAGAAGTATTAACCCTGGCTTTGAGACACTTGCCCCACTGTGACACAAAGCAGTGAATGGCTGTCTCATAAAATTCCCAGGGTTGCGATGTTAACCAGTTTTGCACGAACAGCTGGACGTTGTCATCTGAGGTGAATCATTTGCCCGTCAGAGCCTTTTTAAGGGGACCAAAAATGGCATAATCACAGGGAGAGAGGTTCAGACTGTATGGATGGTGGCCGAGAATCTTTCATTTGAATTTCTGCAGGAGTATCGGGACTGTGTTGGCCATATGAGGCTTTGCATTGTCGTGGAGCAGACTGACCCCACGGGTGAAATTGCCTGGTCATTCTGATTTGATCACTTGGCGAAGGGTGGTCAAGGTTTGCGAGTAATGCTGGGCATTCACTGTTGTCCCGTGCTGCAGGAAGTGCATCAGAAAGGGGCCACTGTGGTCAAAGAAGAACGTAAGCATAACCTTTCTGGCACTTGTGTGGACGAACATGTCCAGCTGTACATGCAGAACTGTTTAACATTGCAGCCCCGGGAATTTTATGAGACAGCCATTCACCACCTTGTGTCACAGTGGGATGAGTGTCTCAACAGCTAGGGTCAATACTTCTGACATACAGGTACTGGTTTTTGTAATTATGCCTCCGGCTCATTTCTTCTTGAACGGCCCTTATTTTTTTGAATTGGGATGGGTTATCAATAACAAAGTTGATAAGTGAATATATGTATGGCTAAGATATTGTGAATATCCCAAGTTCCTTAAATAAATGTCTGCAAGGTCATCTTGGGTGGGCTCCAGCTATTATTCTCATTACATGCTTTTCTGCAATGCATATTTTTTCTTTTAATGAGGAATAACCCCAAAATATGACACCATAAGAAAGCAGTGAATGAAAATAGGTGCAGTAGGCTAATTTACTGGTATGTTTATCACAAAAATTTACAATAACCCTAATAGCATAAGTAACTGAACGTAACCGTTTAAGCAGATCATCAATGTGTCTCTTCCAATTCAATTTCTTATCAATGCATGCACCCAGAAATTTTGAATATTCTGCCTTAGCAATACACATCTGGTCATAGAAAGAATACCAGAGAAGGAAAATTGCTGCTCACCATATAGCGGAGATGCTGAGTCGCGATAGGCACAACAAAGGGGGTAAGGAGGAGGCTGGGGCGGGGGAGGGGGATGGATAGTATGGTGGGAGTGGCGGAAAGTGAAGTGTTGCAGTTTAGACGGAGGGCAGGAGAGAAGATGTGGAGGGGGGAGGGGGTAAGTAGCGGAAAGGAGAGAAATAAAAAGAAATTAAAAGACTGGGCCTGGCAGTGAAATGACGCCTGCGTAGTGCTGGAATGAGAACAGGAAGGGAGCAGGATGGGTGAGGACAGTGACTTATGAAAGGTGAGGCCAGGAGGGTTATGGGAACATACAGGCTGTGAATCAGACATTGAGATGAAGGGTATCATGTCTGGCAGCGTATTCAGCAACAGGGTGGTCCACTTGTTTTTCGGCCACAGTTTGTCGGTGGCCGTTCATGCGGACAGACAGCTTGTTGGTTGTCGTGCCTTTGATGGGGTAGGTAATGTTAGTGACCGAACTGGAGTAGGTGGTGGTAGGAGGATGTATGGGGCAGGTCTTGCATCTAGGTCTATTACAGGGGTATGAGCCATGAGGTACGGAATTAGGAGCAGGTGTTGTGTAAGGATGGACGAGTGCATTGTGTAGGTTCGGTGGACGGTGGAATACCACCGGAGGAGGAGTGCGAAGGATAGGGGGCAGGACATTTCTCATTTCAGGGCACGACGAGAGGTAATTGAAACCCTGGTAAAGAATGTAATTCAGTTGCTCCAGTCCCGGATGGTACTGAGTTATGAAGGGAACACTCCTCTGTGGCCGGACTGTGGGACTTTGGGAGGTGGTGGGAGACTGGAAAGATAAGGCACGGGAGATTTGTTTTTGTTACAAGGATGGGAGGATAGTTACGGTCAGCGAAGGCTTCAGTGAGATCCTCAGTATATTTTGAGAGGGACTGCTCGTCACTGCAGATGCACGACAACCACAGGTGGCTAGGCTATATGGAAGGGACTTCTTGGTATGGAATGGGTGGCAGCTGTCGAAGTGGATGTATTGCTGGTGGTTAGTAGGTTTGATATGGACGGAGGAACTGATGTACCCATCTCTGAGCTGAAGGTCAACATCTAGGAAGGTGGCTTGTTGGGTTGAGTAGGACCAAGTGAAGCAAATGGTGGAGAAGTTGTTGAGGTTCTGGAGGAATGTGAATAAGGTATCCTCACCTTCAATGCAGATAGCAAAGATGTCATCAATGAATCTGAACCAGGTGAGGGGTTTAGGATTCTGGGTGTATTTTTGAGTAAATTTTCAGATGTAATTCTACTTTCTTACGTAATTTTTCGCATTTTTTGCACTACCATGGACCCTTGCTCCTTCCATCTGCGTCAATACAGAAAAGTTTCCTTATCCCTCGCCAGATACCAGTCCTACATACTGTTCCTGTGTTGCTGCTTGGCTCATGAAATCCCCCCTAATGGCCTTACCATCAAATTATCTATCTCCGGCTGCCATCCCTCCCTCCACAATGACCTCCACCTGTTCAGATTCCGCCAATCCTTAGCCCTGACCAACATAGTCTTGCAAACCATATCAACCAAGCCCAATCCAGCTTGCAGTACCTTCTCTCCATCTGCAAAATTCTCCTGCTATGTAATCCCAAATTCCTGGAACCTATAACACACATTGAATCTCTTGCCCTGCAGGAACTTGAGCAACATGCATCACGCCACCTCAAAAAGCTCTCCATTCTACTCACTTCCTACTCCTGTCTCTGAGTACCACTGTCCACCACTTCTACAACAACCTCCAAACCTCCCCCACACCCCTCATAGCTGACAAACCCTGTCTCGCAGACCTACTACACTTACCCCACCCTCCAAAATTCCCTCCCACCACCACACAGAACCCAGAACCTAAACAGACCTGCAACACAGTTATGAACCTTTCCTCCAGAAGTCTTAGTGCCACAGAAATATCAGTCCTTTCCAAAGGCCTCAACTTTTGCCCTACTCTCAAATTCAACCATGCAGGACTAGTTAAAGACCTTCTCTCCTTCTCCCGGTCCCTACAGTGGAAAAACTTTTTTGCCACCAACCCGACCAATCAGACTCAACGAAAGACCAATACTGAACCTTGCCTGACTCAGTTCACCCCTCCACCCAATCGTGATCCACCCTCACTGCCTCCAAACCACCCCTTGTTAACTTTCCAGAATTTCTTAACCTCAAACCTTGCCCCAACATCATTCCCCAAATCCCTCAACATACAAACTAACCTTACATCCTCAGAAAGAACCGCAGTCCACTATCTAAAACCTGATCCCAACCTTATAATCCTACCTGCTGACAAAGGGTCCACCACGGTTGTTTTGAACCGTAAGGATTACGTGGCAGAAAGACTCCGTCAGCTGTCAGATACTTCAACCTACAAACCATGCCACAGTGATCCCATTCCAGTAATCCAGCAGGATCTCCAGTCACTACTCAAATCCTTAGGCCCATCCTAGAACCTCTCCCTAGAATCCATCTCCCTACTTACCCCTACCACTCCCCGCACTCCCACCTTCTACATGCTTCCTAAAGTCCATAAACCCAACCACCCAGGACGGCCCATTGTGGCCAGTTACTGTGCCCCAACTGAGCGAATCTCTGCTCTCTTACAAGGGGAGGCCGCCAATTGTGAAATTCAGATTCGATTCATACTGCGCATAATAAAAGCTTATGGCCAGAGGTGTAATGTGGCAAAGCACCAAGATGCACTTCTCAGCCGTTGTTGAGAAAATCGACAGTTAAAAGAAACCGTTGCGGTGAAATACTCTCTACGATTAATAATTTTCTACAGCGTCGTGGCGCAGCGGTAAGCTCTCGGGTTCATAATCGCAAGGTCTTTATATATATTAATGAATTGCTTATGCATGTTGGTGAAGGCGGATCGCTCTCCAATTGTACCGCCTCCATTTTTCCGTTTTTTTTAACAGGGTGTACCAAAGCTCTCACGTCCGCACTGATTTTCGACGATGTTATAAGTTGCACTAGGGACCGCATCTACCTTCTTTCGAAGTTAGCAGGCAACTACGCTGTTATGCGGCGGCTCGTTTCGGCCCATTCAACATCTGTCCTCCAAGTGTAACGAGCGAGTAACGGAGTTTATATTTCATACCTGCCGCAGCAAATTTGTGTTCGTGGGGTCTCTATTCTAATTCGAACGTTTGACTTACGCTATACGTATTCGTTTCGGAATATCGTTTCTACGTCTTCCGTTAACTATACGTGGTTAACATCATGAAGACAATTAATAACATTTGTGAAAAAAATATATATATATATATATATATATATATATATATATATATATATATATATATATATATATATTTGAATTACAAAAAACAAATACTAAGAAAAAAAGGTTGCATGGCGCGAGATTCGATCTGCCGACCTTCGGCTTACGAACCCGAGCGCTTACCGCTGCGCCACGACGCTGTAGAAAATTGTTAATCGTAGAGAGTATTTCACCGCAACGGTTTCTTTTAACTCGATTTTCTCGACAACGGCTGAGAAGTGCATCTTGGTGCTTTGCCACATTACACCTCTGGCCATGGGCTTTTATTATGCGCAGTATGAATCGAATCTGAATTTCACAATTGGCGGCCTCCCCTTGTTAGACCAACACCTTCAACCTATTACCCAGAACCTATCCTCCTATATAAAAGTTACCAACAATTTCCTCGACCGACTCTCCACAGTTCCTGTCCCTTTACCACATGGTGCCCTGCTTGTCACTATTGATGCCACCTCCCTGTACACTAATATTCCTAACACCCATAGCCTTACTGCTATCGAACACTACCTTTCCAGATGCCCTATGGATTCCAAACCAACAACCCCCTTCCTAGTCTCCATGACCAACTATATCCTCACCCACAAATACTTCTCCTTTGAAGGCATTACCTACAAACAAATCCACGGTACAGCTATGGGCACCCGCATGGCACCATACTATCCTAACTTACTCATGGGCCACCTACAGGAATCCTTCCTAAAAACCTAGAATTCTAAACCCCTCACCTGGTTCAGATTCATTGATGACATCTTTGCTATTTGGATTGAAGGTGAGAACACCTTATTCACATCCCTCCAGAACGTCAACAACTTCCCCACCATTTGCTTCACTTGGGTCTACTCAACCCAACAAGCCATCTTCCTAGATGTTGGCCTTCACCTCAGAGATGGGTAGATCAGTTCTCCGTCCATATCAAACCTACTAACCAGCAGCAATACCTCCGCTTCGACATCTGCCACCCATTCCATACCAAGAAGTCCCTCCCGTATAAGCCTAGCCACCCGTGGTCATCGCAACTGCGGTGACGAGCAATCCCTCTCAAAATATACCAAGAGTCTCACTGAAGCCTTCACTGGCCATAACTATCCTCCCATCTTTGTAACAAAAACAAATCTACCGCGCCTTATCTTTCCAGTCTCCCACCACCTCCCAAAGCCCCACAGTCTGGCCGCAGAGGAGCATTCCCCCGTAACTCATACCATCTGGGACTGGAGCAACTGAATTACATTCTCTGCCAGGGTTTCAATTACCTCTCGTTGTGCCCTGAAATGAGAAATGTCCCGTCCACTATCCTTTCCACCCCTCCTACAGTGGTATTCCGCCGTCCACCAAACCTACACAATATACTCGCCCATCCTTACACAACACCTGCTCCTAATCCCTTACCTCATGGCTCATACCCCTGTAATAGACCTAGATGCAAGACCTGTCCCATACATCCTCCTACCACCATCTACTCCAGTCCAGTCACTAACATTACCTATCCCATCAAAGGCAGGGCTACCTGTGAAACTAGTCATGTGATTTACAAGCTAAGCTGCAACCTCTGCACTGCATTCCATGTAGGCATGACAACCAACAAGCTGTCTGTCTGCATGAATGGCCACCGACAAATTGTGGCCAAAAAACAAGTGGACCACCCTGTAGCTGAACACGCTGCCAAACATGATATCCCTCATTTCAATGACTGCTTCACAACCTGTGCCATCTGGATCCTTACCACCAACACCAGTTTTCCTGAATTGTGCAGGTGGAACTTTCCCTGCAATACATCCTATGTTCCCATAACCCTCCTGGCCTCAACCTTCATTAGTCACTGTCCTCACCCATACTGCTCCCTTCCTGTTCTCATTCCAGCACTACACAGGTGTCATTTCACTGCCAGGCGCAGTCTTTTAATTTCTTTTTATTTCTCTCCTTTCCACTACTTACCCTCTCCCCCCCTCCGCACCTTATCTCCTGCCCTCCGTCTAAACTGCAACACTTCACTTTTCACCACTCCCACCATACTATCCATCCCCCTCCCCGCCCCAGCCTCCTCCTTACCCCCACCCAGTCGCCACTCCCATCATGCGCTGGTGCTGCTGTTCGCAGTGAGGTTTCAGCTCTCTGGGACTGCAGAAGCATGTGGTAGTTGCGTTTACGTGAGTGTGTGTGTGTGTGTGTGTGTGTGTGTGTGTGTGTGTGTGTGTGTGTGTGTGTGCGTGCGTGCGTGTGTACTGCTGACAAAGGCCTTAATGGCCGAAAGTTTTAATTGTGTGAATCTTTCTGTTGTGCCTATCGCGACTCAGCATCTCCGCTGTATGGTGAGTAGCAACTTTCCTTCTCTTTTTTTGTTACATTCCATCCTGGATTTTCCATTGTTTATATTTATCATGGTGTTACACCATTTATTGTACAAAATTGTATATATTGTATTTTCTCAAAATTTGGTGAGAGTCCATTTCCAGAGAACCACTTATTAATTTTCTGAATGACATTATTTACAATTTCCTCGGCTGATTCTTGTTTGTTGGGTGTGATTAATATACTTGTGTCATCAGCAAAAAGAACTAGCTTTGCATCTTCATGAGTACAGAGTGACAAATCATCAATATACATTAAGAACAATAAGGGACCCCAGACTCAACACTGTGGGACACCATTCTTGATACCTGCCCAGTTACAGGACTATCTGTATTGCTAATTTCAACCTTCTGCATTCTTCCAGTTCAATATGGATTAAATCAGTTGTGCATTGTCCAACTCATACTACAATATTTAAGCTTATCTATAAGAATTGCATGATTCACACAATCAAAAGCTTTTGAGGGATCACAAAATAGCTCAATGCGTGATGTTCAGTTATTCAATGCATTTAAAATTTGACCAATGAAAGCATAAATAGCATTTTCTGTTGAAAAGCCTTTTTGAAAACCAAATTGACATTTTGTTAGTACCTCATTTTTATGAATATGTCATACTACTCTTGAATACATCACTTTTTCAAAATTTTGGATAAAGTTGTCAGAAGTGAGATTGGGCAGCAGCTGTTAGTGATCAGACCTATCCCCTTTTTTATTTAATGTTTTAAAAATAGTGTATTTCAGTCTATCTGGAAAAATGTCCTGTTTCAGTGAGCTACAACATACGTGAAGGAGAATCCTACTTATCTGTTGGTAACAAACTTTTAGTACTCTGTTGGAAATGCCACCAATTCCATGTGAGCTTTTACTTATGAGTGAATTTATTTTCCTAATTTCAGTAGGAGAAGTGGGTTGAATTTCAATTTTATCAAATTGCACAGGTATTGCCTCTTCCATATACTGCCTTGCATTTTTTTTAATGAATAGCTGGATCCTATTTTATTTACAACACTTAAAAAATGATTATTAAAATGTTTTCTACTTCTGACTTCTTGTTAACAAACTTTTCATCGAGTTTGATGGAAACAGTTTTCCTGTGCTCTCAGTTGCCCTGTTTCCTTTTTACAATATTCCAAATTGTTTTAATTTTATTATCAGATGTGCCAATCACAGATATAATGCACATACTTGAGGACTTTTCAATAACTTTTCTTAACACACTGCAGTAGTTTTTATAATGTTTCACTGTTTCTGGATCATTACTCCTCCTAGCTATACGATCCATTTCCCCAATCTGTTTACAAGATACTTTTATCCCCTTAGTAAGACATGTCTTTTTAGATGGTTTCTTACAATTACATTTCACTGTTTCCTTAGGTAAACTTTTTTCAAATATACTCACAAAGGTATCATGAAATAGGTTGGTTGGTTGGTTGATTTGGGGGAGAGGACCGAACAATGAGGTCATTGGTCCCATAAGATTAGGGAAGGATGGGAAAGGAAGTCGGCCATGCCCTTTTAAAGGAACCACCCCAGCATTTGCCTGAAGCAATTTAGGGAAGTCACACAAAACCTAAATCAGGATGGTCGAATGCGGGTTTTAAGCATCGTCCTCTCGAACGCGAGTCAGTGTGCTAACCACTGCGCCACCTCACTTGGTTTATGTTGATGAAGATGGGACTTCCACAGCTGGGGCAATGGTTTGACCTTCAGTGGATTCCTATAGTCTACTGTCTGTGGTGGTCACAGAGGGCCTAAGCTGGTGGAAGAGGCAGCATCCATGCCTCTCCTGGGGTAGATGTGAGGAGTGTAGGTAGGCCAGTGTCTGTGAGGTATCAGTTTGAACCTCGGCATGCTGGGAAGCATAGCTCACATTGGTGGGACTTCAATGAATACTTGGGCCATGATGACATCTTGCTGGGTATGAAACATAATTTACTTGTTGTAGCTAGAACTGATTTCAATATTGCTTGAAGTCATATTGTCAAACCACTACCTCAAACACTTGACTCGCTTATGACCAGTGACAAATCCTTGAGTCCATCCTGGTATATGGCCGTACTTGCAAGCCCACACTAAAAAATCTGCACAATAATAGAGGCATGGCAGTGAAGCCCGGGCTCATTGGATCAGATGCAAGAGAATGCAAAGGGTACATTGCCAGCACTTGTGTCATGTAACTTCTTGGCTAGACAATGACCACATACAAAGTTGGACTTATACATAGTAAAGAAGCATGTCAGATTTTCTGCAGAGATCACTGTCATCATCATTTTATTCATTTGGGTCTTACATGCACTGACCCACAACTCTGCTTCTGACTTAAGAAGTAGTATAGAATGGTGTGGTGATCATATATGTTATGCTGTTCCTTTGAAAAAAGGAACGCCACTTGTACAATGTGAACTGTAGGATGGTGTTTGGTACTTCCTGGATGGCAAAGATTGTTCAGTGCCTGGATTAGAGCACTGGTGTAGTTGTCAACATTTGGAAATTACAGAGAGTGTCCACCAGAAGTATCCACACAGCCTGCTTGAAGGGGCCACCAAAGTCAATGTCTGTACAGCCCACCAAATCAATTGGTTTCACGTGCAAGTTTGGCAGATGTAGACCACACATTCAATGTTATGGTCAAAGTACATGATGCCTTACTAATGTCTTCATTCTCATCCCCCAGTGTGCCTCCCATTTCTTCAATCTAAGAGGGGTGCATCTGAGCAACAGTCAGTATTAATTTGTCAGAATCATTTATCTTGAACGGGATGACAATTTTTTTTTTTTTTTTTTTTTTTTTTTTTAAATTATATTTTCACAGATATTTGAAGAACATCTAACCAGCCTGAAAACCATGTTGTAGTTTGTTCAGACTGCAGGTCTCCAACAGAAACAGAAAAAGTGCTTCCTCATTACCCAAGAAATGAAAATATTGAGGCTTCTAGTGAATGTGACACTGTCAGTCACAATCCAGAGAAAATAAGAGTGGAAACAAATTTTCTGACTCCTCAGCACATCTGTCACGTGAGAAGGTTTTTCCGAACATGCTCATACTATCTGTGTTTCATAAAGGAGTTCTATACCAAGGCATGACCCTTACAACAACTACTGCAACATGACAGCCAATTTTTCTGGAATAAGGTGCTAGAAAGATCATTCACTCCTTGTCCTTAAGGAGGCACTAACATCTTGTCCAGTTCTAGCACTGTAAGGTGAGAATGCCACAACAGAACTTCACACCAATACTTGTGGTTTTGGGATATGACAAATTCTTGTAAAAACTCAGAAAGGAGCTGAATGTGCGATAGCTTATGTTTCAGACTACTCTCCAAGTAAGAGAAGAACTACTCCACAACTGAGAAATAGTGCCTTGCAGTTGTTTTGGCTATCAACAAGTTCTAGCTGAATGCTATTTTGTCAAAAAATGACATACTGAGCCCATGGCTGTGGGACATCACCACCCCAAGGAAGCTTTGACAGGTGTGGAAACAAAACACGAAATGTAATGTAAAATGTGAACTAGCCATCTGAAGATGAACCTATCGGTTTGAAACCAGTAACGGTGCTGTTTAAATAAATAAATAGCATTGAAAAAAAGTGGCTGGTTGCTGTAATCTTCTGTGTAAGAGTCAACCTATATAAGTTCTAGCAGTATTTATTTGGGAAACCATTCACCACTGTAACGGATCAGCATTTTATATGCTAGGTGGTTACCCCGAAGGATCCATCAGGTTGACTGATGAGATGGGCACTGAGGCTTCAAGAGTACGAGTCACAAATGGATGAAAACACAAGGACACGGACTTTGGTGGAACACAGCAGCATGGATGAAATGTCAGCCATTGCTGCACTAAATGACATTGCTGCTGAACAGAGGGAAGATGCAGCATTCATGAGAACCACTGAAGTCTTAAAGAAAGACGAACCGACCATACGAGTATTCCAATTAATAAACAGAACATTGCATAAGGGGGCCTATGATGCAGTGAGGTACAAATGGCTGCTTGTCCCTGCTTATCTGTCACCACCGATCCTGAAGTAATTTTATGATGCTCCAACATCTGATCATTTGGAAATGTGGGGATTCTAGACCAAATCAAAAGCAAGTATCACTGGCCAGGTCTTTAATGATCCGTTTGACATTATGAGACCCACTGTAAGGAATGTCAACAATGTAAGCACAAGGTTCAATTACTTCTGTGGTATATGGTACTAATCCCACCTGCTGCAGCACCATTCCACTGACTTGGAGTTGACCACTTGGGGAAGTTTTCTATGTCAAGAAATGGGAATCAATGGGTAACAGACTGCACAGAGTAGCTCACTCGCTGTAAGCAGTACTGACTGCCAGAGCTCCAGAAATTGCAAATTTCCTTGTAGAAGACATCATTTTGAAGCTTGGAAGAACTTTCCTCAAGACTAGTATCTGAGGCAATTTACCGTTGTGACATCACTCATGGGTTGACAAATGCCTACCATCCACAGGCAAATGGCCTCACAAAATGCTTTTTATAAGTGTTGGCATATATGCTATTGATGTATGCTGATACAACATAGTGAAGCAAGAAACTACAGCTTTCACACAATTCTTTCTTCTCCAGTGTTACAAGGCCAAAACGACAAAGGATACACAGTTCCCATTTCAAACGTACGATTCTTAGGATGACTATGTGAGCATCTCGTCACCAGGACCAGAGCCACAAGGAAGCTGGCTCACATATCGACCCTAGATGCTCAGAAGAAAGACTGAGAGCACTATAAGGCCAAGCACTGTTCTGCGAGTTACAGCCCAGTAGACTTGGCATTAATTTTTTGTGGAAAGTGGAACCGTCAAAAGAGTTACTAAAGTGCTACTTTGTGCCTTGCCATGTCATTCACTGCTTGTAAGATGTCATATATAAAGTTGAGGATTATGACATTTCATCAAGAAGGCAAAAGCCAAGAGACATTATCCAAGTCCTCTGTATGAATCCCAACTACACTCCAGAGACGCAGGCCAACAATGGGAGTTTCAAGGAAACACAAGACCCACTTGACAATTGCGAAGCTTCGATGGGAGGGAGTACCTTTAATGGTCAACATAGCAAAGAGGGTTTAACAAAATGAACAGAATGCGAGGTTCCTACAGTGAGGACTAGTGATGAGATCTACATTTAAGGTGCTGTAGCTGCCTCCAATGTGGGTCTGGAAACAGCAGGCTGCTGTATCTCCAGGAGAGAGAATAATACTGCAAGCTGTGGTGCCATCAGCATGGTGTAGTGGTTAGCATCACTGCCTGGCATACTATGGTTCAAATCCAGCTACCAGTGATTATTTATTATTTCATATTTATGATTTCTGGAAGGTTTTTGAAAGATCTTACATCTCTAAATGTTCTTGCAGACCATCTTAATAGTAACCTCAGAATTTTCACTCGCTGCAGTTATCTAAAATGAAGTAGTGTCTGCACAAATATTTAGTCAGCTCTTCATTTCAGGGTGGTGAAAAGATTGGTGACTTGCTTTAAACATTCAGAACTGTAAAACTCAGCATTTATCCTATGATTATAGTATCAATGAATCACAGCTGGAATCAGTCAATTCATACAAATACCTGGAAGTTATAATTTGTAGAGATATGAAACAGAACAAACACATAGTCTCAGTAGTAGGTAAAGCAGGTGGCAGAATGCAGTTCACTGGTAAAATACTAGGACAGTGCAAGCAGTCTACAAAGGAGACTGCAGACAAAACATTCATGTGATACATCCTGGAATACTGCACAAGTTGTAGAACCCATACCAAACAGCACAGATGTTCACAGGTTTGTTCAATCTGTGGGAAACAATGCTGAAAGAACAGAACTGGCACACACTTGAAGATAGACAAACTATTCTGTGAAAAAATTCTTTAAGCATTGAATCTAGGAATATATATAAACTGGTCATATTAATGTGATCACCTGTCATAAACGAAACAGCAACCTTTCGCAGCATGGATATGCAGGAAGTGTCAATGACACTCTAGAAGGTACCAACAAGGATGTGAAGACATGCCGACTCCAGTGCTGGGGCCAGCTGGTTTCATGGATGAGGGTGCACTTGGAACCACACACATACACTGGAAGCTGTATGACATGTTGCATTGTCCTGCTGATAGATGCCATCATGCTGACAAAAAACATGTGACACATAGAGGTGGACGTGATCCCCTAAGACAAAGCCATATTTGTGTAGCTCTATTGCACCTTCCAGATTGACGAGGTCACCTGGGACTGGCACAAAAAACATTCTGCAGACCATAACGCTCCCTTTTCCAGCCTCAACCTTTCTGCCAATTGTTGGAGGGCCTTGCACGCCAATTGTCACCTGTCCGATAGAGCATAAAAAAATCTGGGCAGCCTGTTGCTCAAGAGCTGCTGGTTAATTCACCCGTACATATCTACGTAGCCATTGTTTACCCCTGTCATCTATGGTCCATGGTGCTGGTTTTGGAATGGGCCATTTTGCCTTGCGTGGTATAAGCTGCTTTAACCACAGCAGAATAAGAACAGCTTACAAACTTAGCAGTTTATGAAATGCACTTAGCGGTTTATGAAATGCTTCCACTACTGGCTCGAAAGCCAAGGATTATGACTTTTCAACATCAGACAAATCGCTCTGTTTCTGAATGAAGATGAATGCACTGCTTTCTGCATCTTTCTGGGATGATTTTATATACCCTCCACTGCTAGTGCTGCCACCTAACTCTGTGAGTCGTTGACGCACATTGAGGTCGAACATGGGTATTTGTCGCATTAATGTGACTGGACCGCCTATTACAAATCTCTACGTAATGCTACCACACGGATTGCGAAGACAAGGCTAGATTAACTACAGCAGGCACAAATGCATTCAAGCACTCATTCTTACTGCAATTGGTATGTGAAGGGAATGGGAGAAGGGCGACATCTTATGGAAAAGAATGCTTACCGTCTTTAATTTGCCATTTCACCATTCCTGTTCGCTGACTTATTCCAATAAACGAACCGTCTAGCGTCGACAAAAGTAGGAGCGAATCATCTGCTTCTTTGATCAAATCAGTGTTGGTGATCTACAAGAGGTAAACAAGCATCTCTGTTAGTACCTTAAGCAAGTTACTATTATGTGACAAGTCGTGCCGCTGCATATTCTGCAATAGACTGCACTATTTACCTTCGTGTAACTACTTTCATCGGCTCTTACACTAAGAACCATCAATAGTAGTGCATGCGAAACGATCGTAATCGTCCGCATCTGACGCTTATTCTGGCTAACATGAAACATATTCAGTTTGAAATTATAGCCGGTAGTATGTTTTACATCATAAGAATTATGATCTACAGTACTTTTTTCCCTGGCGTATCACATGTTGTCGCAATTAAACACAAACACGGTGACATTCGTGGCTGCATGCTTCAACAAAATTTAAGTTTTGTGTAAAACTTTTATCTGAAGTTACGTACAACAAACACTGCTTGTGCGTCATGGTACTTTCAAATTCACTAGTTAGTTGAATCACTGAAACCTTGACCACTAACAATAAAAATAAACAAACTCCCCTTCGTGTTTAGAAATAACAAAACACCTTGGCTGGCTTGGCATGTAGTTCCAGTACACATGCAAAGACTACAGCTCACACTACACATGTTACGTTTCAAAGAAAACATTTTTCATCGCTACTGTTCATATTTACTATTCATTTTCAAACTCAAGTCGAGCAATTGTTCTGAAGAAAGACTAATTACATATATTGTGAGAAAATTGTTACGGGTACTGGACAAATAGACAATGCAGTTTAACTATATGTATTTATAATCGGTCTCGCAGTGTCGTTTCCAAAGATAGGTGGATAATACCCAACGATAATGAAAAAAATCAAGCCGCTTGCAGAAGGTTTGACGTTCAGCGGTGGTGGATTGTTTGCTAAGTGACGACACTCGCAGTTAAAATGTTTTGCTTAGTTCGGTTAAGGTATTGACAGTTTGTATATTTTTAAACAGTGTATACTGAGTATCTTGCAACAGTGTTGTGAAGCGAAAGCCGAAGAAAATATCACAAGCTGTCATTTCTGTCGAGCCTCATTTGCTCAGGTGGAAGTGCGTTAATAATTGGTTCTTTTTACATTTAGTACGTTAATAACTAAGAAAACTTAGTTTTGGTACCACATATAACATTTCTTTCGTATACATCTTGAACATTTGTTCTTCATTCCTGTTTTTTGCCGCTGAAGACCGGCGCAAAATCCGTATCTGAATGTCAAAGTCGCAGTGACAGTTTGCAGCGTACTCACTGTTTTTACTCACTGTTTCCGTGGTATCTACGCATGCGGACGCCTTCTTAAAAGTACAGTTTGCGGTGAGAGTTACATTCACACTGGAAACAGCAAATGATAATTCTTGATTGTTAGAAGCAGTTTGTTAGCTAGGCCTATATGTATATATCACGATTCTCGAATAACTGATTTGTAACGTCCATACTACGTAAAAGGAATAAAATCAAATTATGTCGTGAAACTCTTAGTTTTTGAGTTTTTACATTTTTATATATTGGACTTACAATTTAGCCATTCGAAAATTGTTCTTGTTGAGGCCTATTACTCGATATGCCCAACTCTAGTTAAATTAAGAAACTATATATTGTACCGTTTTTTACTGCAGGTCTAATCCTATGGATTTAGGTATTGCAAACGGAACTTTACCAGTATTGTATTTTGGTATATAGTACAACACGATGTAGTGCGTCCAACGTAGAAAGGCCACACTGGTTTTTAATTCAAATTACATACCTCTTTCGGTAACCAAACTGTCATCCAATAATTTATGTTATGCAGTATTATGTAGAAGCCAACGGCCTTGCTGCAGCGGTAACACTGGTCCCCATCAGATCACCAAAGTTAACCGCTGTTGGGGTGGGCTAGCATTTGGATGGGTGACCATCCAGTCTACCGAGTGCTGTTGGCAAGCTGGGTGAACTCAGCCTTTGTGAGGCAAACTGAGGAGCTACATGATTGAGAAGTAGTGGCTCCAGTCTCGTAAACTGACATGTGGCTGGGAGAGTAGTGTGTTGACCACATGCCTCTCCATATCCACATCCATTGACACCTGAGGGCTGAGGATGACATGGCAGCCGTTCGGTACCATTGGGCCTTCCAAGGCCTGTTCGGATAGACTTTAGTTTTAGTATTGATGTAGATGAGTGTCATACACAAATTACATTATGCAACTATAATGTTGTTTCACAATAGTGCATGATGGAGTACCATTTACAAGTTGTTATCACTTACAGAAAGCACCTAATAATGGATCTGTCAACATATTACTACTGGTGAGCAAGAGACTGTCTCCTCTGTACAGGAATTTACGTAAATGATATACAAGTACAGGTTGTAGACACACAGTTTACTACTTAACCCTTTCAGACCTGAAAGAAAACTATTTGTAGAAACTGAATGAATTTTGAGTGCCTTGCTTAAAATAATTGGCTAATGCGGGAAAATCCAGTAGAATGTCTATACTTAAATTTTTTCCCCAAAAAGTTTGGATCCACACAAATGTGAGTGTCAGGCTTAATCTGTAATAATTTTCAGAAATAAGTAAGCCTAGCTTACTCAAGACATCCGAGTCTTCTGTCCAAACAATGCTGATCATCAGGTCAGTACTTTTCCTCAGGAACCTACACTGCACCATTATCAGGGTTTTCTGTGGAAGGACTTTCTTTAGCAGAGAACAAAAGTGTTTTTTTTAAGAGCCATTCTGAAACCAAAAAAAGATCAAGTTTATTTTTCGCAAGTACTGCAGCAACTTTACAAACTCCGTTGTATTCTGTCCAGGAATTGATGCAAGCAAGGTCTACAAGATGAATTGTGAGTTTCAGAGTCCATTTCCTTATTTTTAAAAATGTTCTGTAGACTTCCATCATCTGATCACAAATGTCAGCGCCTCCCTTGCTCATAATATACTTTGTAATAACAGATAGACAAGGAACATTGACATAAACTTTTTCATTTTTGCTCCACAGTTCTACATTTGTAACTGGAGTACATCCAAAACAGTTTGATGCCATTGATTTTGTTTTTTTCCATTGAATGATGACAGCATTGTTGTCACCGCTGCAGAATTCTTGCATGTCACATCTTTTCAATTTTTTCTCTTCAGTCAGGTTCACATCTCTAATTCTATTACACATGATTTTTCCTGTTCCATAAATTCCTTTTCTCACAGGATTTCCAACAGTGGAATGGTTGTAAAATATCTGTCAAAGAACAGATAAGAATCTCTCTCTAGTGTTTGAATCAGTCGAAGCACAATACTAGGCCCTCCTTTGCTCATTGCTAAAACAAAATTTTTAAACCTTGTGGGTGTGGTTTGTTTGGTACATATTGCTTCAAGGAACAACAAACAGAAAAAAGTATCATCTGCTCATCGATAGAGTAATGGCCTCCTCTGAGGCGAGGCAATTTGACACAGGCATTCCTCATGAAGTCTACTGCAAGTTGAACCTTCCAGAGAGCAGTCTTCATGTTCCCTTCTGGAAAACAATTTGTATCAACAACTGCAAGTCTGCTGTTAACAGAAGGTGAAATCCATGTTGCCAATACATTCTCATATGTGAGAATTTGGTATTACCCATTAGAATGAGTGGTCCAAAACCATTTTTACTTCCTGTGTGGTAACACTCGAAACACGCCACGTTTTAGATAAATGATAGTCCTACATTTTTGTGTATGTGGATGTAAGCTCGAAAAAATTGTCAGGAAATAACTTCATAGGAGTCACTGACGATGCATGGAAAATATCAGATATTGGAGGGACTTCTGAGGAAAAAGGATGTTTCCACAAATGTTTTCTCGCTGTCACAAAATTCAGTTGTTGTGCACACTATGGTACCTGCTCATTTTGTATTTGCTCTTGTCTTTCACTTAAATTTTCTACCTGCTGGTTCTGAAGTAGGGGCTGCTCCTCTGAGTCATCAGATTCATCAGATGAACTTCTACATTCAGCAATTTTCTTCTTAGGTGATGGCATCCAGGATTCATCAACAATGTCATCTTCACTGCTAATATCTTCCACATCTGATTGGGCTAGAAGGGATTCAGTGTCTGCGTCTGTCAGCGTATCTAGAAAGAGGGACACCTATTAACCTCAACAACTGAAATCGACAAAAAAAATTGAGTAAAAGCCTAAACCACACAATTGTGTTACTTTGATTATCGAAGCATCTAATGTGGGAATCGTGTTGAACAAATGGTCTTTATGCATTGCATTGGATACATTCATCGTTCAACTACACTTCTAAATTTTTATGCACTCTGAAAGCAAGTGGAACAAAATAAAAGTTAACAATACCTCCATGATGTCATCTCAAGGCCACCATTGTCAGAGAACTTTAAACGAACTGCCACACAGCACAGCTTAGTGGACGAAATACTAACTAAAATGGACTGTAGTGCACCCTCTGAAACTTGCACTATTGTGTAGACCAGATCTCAACGGATGTCGCTGTAGTCTACTAAAAAATGTACCCAGACAATTGTGTGTAAATTGTCTGAAAGGGATGTGGAAGTTGGGTCTGGCCATGAGGTGAATCAATGGACACGAAACACTGCTTTGAATTTTCTGTAGATAGAATTATGAGCTTAAATTATGATAATGCCAATCATAGTTTTAGTGTATCTTACCTGGGCATTAGTGGCGAAATCCATTAGTTTTTAAGATTCCAAGAGGTTCATGGATTTTAAAATTCTTTGAGCGATTTAGAATAGAGGAAAAACTGATGAATATGTTGTTAGCTGTGTTGTGTAAGTGCATGATGCATACTATTTTTAAATGTTGAAGATGATGAGCTTGTTGCAGTGGTGACCTCATGGAAGAGTCACAGAGATGCATTATTGGGAATATTGCAGTAAAAATGCACTTATAGTGTGTCAGGTTCTTCCATTACTTGCTGCAGTTGGTAACCTTTGTCATGATGAATGGCTGGAAGTGAACATGATGTATCACGAATTGGTTGTTGCTAGCTAATCAGTATACTTGTTTGTAATTTCCTGTGGTTCGTAAACGTTGGGTGGACTATAATCAAATTGTTACAATTTGGGTGAATAAGTGTTATTACTTGAATGAAGAAGCAGGCAGTTCAAATACAAGACACCATACAGATTCCATTAACAATAATGAAAAGACGGAAAGTACACGGAGGAATAAAAGATTGCTTTTTAGTTGGAAGCAACAAAAATGTAAAAACACCAGGTGCACTGATAAGGTAACGTTCACCTGCACACAGGCATCATAAATAAGCAGCACAACAAGCCATACTACGAAACACTCCCACACTTGTTAGCCAGTTTTGAAGGCACAGTTGATAATGATCTACTGTTAGTTTACAGCTTCGCTTTGAAAAGTACTTTTACACACGTGTGTGCCAGCTGATCTTCTGATTTACTACAAGACTTGAACCACCATTTATCGTTTCACAAATGTAATGAAACCTTATTTCTGTGTGTTTAGTCCTTTTCTGACCTTCATTATTTCTTAACAGTTGCAATGTGCTCTGCTTGTCTCTAAAGAGTTGAGTTGCGTGTTCGTTGCTGACAGCAGAAATGTTCAAAGCCACTTTGTTTCAGCATCTGCATCAGATGGTGGAACGTACTCTACTTTTGATGTAGACTGGTGACATATTTTTGCCTGTGATACGTCCAGGTAACAGCGCCACAGGGGAACATTTCCTGTATGACTCACATATGCCTTTGTATAAGAAAGCAGATAAAGAAATACCACCATTTTCAATTTAGCCACCATTCTCAAAAAACTTTAGAAAAGGTTATATACAATTAGCTTCTTAATCTAAGGCATTTTACTGGGTAAATCAGAATATGCTTTCAAGTAAATTAGAATATTACAGTGTGACAGGAAATGCTGCAAAGTGCTTCGGATCTGTATCTGTGACATGAAGAAAAAGTTGTCAGTAAGAAAGGCATCATGCAACTGAGGACTTATTACACGTTGTTTCCCAAAAGGTTACATCTTAGAACACTTATCCTTTCTCGTGTATATCAGTGACCTTTCATCTGCAACTTTACCAGACACCATGTTTGGTTTGCTGCCTTCAGGCCTGGGGCCTGGAATAGGCCTGAGGTATTCTTGCCTGTTGTAAAGGGCGACTAAAAGGAGTCTCTCACCTTTTGGCCTTCATGTGATGATCCCCTGTAGGGTTTGACCTCCATTTTTCAAAATTTTCCTGAAGAGAGAGCCAATTGGGGAAGGGCACGTTACATGGTGCACCGTGTACATCGTTCATTGAGATCTTTAGCCCACTTTCTTGCGGTCTCGCTCATCCTCCATCTCTTGAGTGAGGACAACTTCCTCCACCCACTGTGCAGTGTCGTTTTCTGCGCCGACGATGACCATGGAATTCTTTGCACCTCATATCCAGCATGGTAGCCAGCCAATTGTGGTGGAGCCGCCATGTACCCTGTTGGTTGTAGCCCACTGACTACACAGAGATTGCTCTGCTGCTGCCTGCGCTGTTAACTCCCTACGTATGCCAAGGAGTAGATGTCCGTCACCCTGAGGCATCCGGACTCCCGGCAATGGCCATTCTGCCAAGTGGTCTTTGCTGCGGCTGGTTGGCGCCCATGGGGAGGGCCCCTAGTTGGAGTGGTTGGCATCAGGGCAGGTGACGCACAATGAAGCGTACTATGTCATCACTTGCTGGTGATCAAACGCCAGCCATCTATAAACTTTCCAAGTCTAATGCAAGGAAGTATGATCCTAAATTGTTCCCCTCCCTGGCCACACTATGGGAGGAACGCCAGGCTAAGGATGACAGCGAACCCTATTCGCCCTGGTACCTCGTATGTACGAGAGCTGATGGGGACTCCTTTGTCTCGATGAAGTCTCAGTTTTTTGTGGAGCATTTAGAGGACAAGTTTGGGGAGCTTTGTCTCGATGAAGTCTCAGTTTTTTGTGGAGCATTTAGAGGACAAGTTTGGGGAGGTGGAGGGCTTGTCCAAAATGCAGTCAGGGTCTGTCTTGATAAAAACGGCATCCTGTGCCAGTCACAGGCATTACTCGTTTGTGACAAACTGCGGGATGTTTCCGTTACCATCGCGCCTTATAAGAGCTTAAATATAGTCCAGGGTATTATATTCCATAGTGACCTTCTTTTGCAGTCTGACAATGAGCTGCGCGCCAACTCAGAGTGACGAGGAGTTTATTTCGTCCAGTACGTCCATTGGGGTCTGCGGAATAATCAGATTGCCACTGGTCTCTTCATATTGGCCTTCGCCGGTGACACATTACCTGAGAAGGTGAAGGTGATGGTCTACCACTGTTATGTCAAGCTATTAACCCCCCCCCCCCCCCCCCGCCCCCACCTCTCCACCCCAATGTGATGCTTTAAGTGCTGGAAGTTCGGGCATATGTCTTCCCGCCGTACTTCCAGCATCACATGTCGAGATTGTGGATGTCCATCCCATCCCAATAATCCATGTGCCCCACCTTCCATCTGTGTCAACTGCGGAGAGCATCATTCCCCTTGCTCACCAGCCTGCAGGATTTTACAGCGAGAAAGGAAAACCATGGAATACAAGACTCTGGGCCGACTGAGCTACAACGAGGCGAAGAGGAAATTTTAGCGCCTGCATCCTGTGGCGATGACATCCTCTTATGCCGCTGCTACGAGAACAGTTGTAGCCCCATCAGTTCAGCGTGTTCCAGTTGGGTCTCAGAGCCGGATGACTACACCTTCTCTCTTGATGTTCGGAGGCACTTCCATCCCTGTCACTCCCGAACCACCTACCTCCGGAGCACTGTCCTCCCAACCATCGGGGACTCCAGTCCCCACTTCTCAGCCGTAGAAGTGTAACTCTTCTTTGGCTCCTCTCGCTAGGAAGGGGTCCCTTGGGTCACTCTCTTCCCAGGTTTCTGCTAGTGGGAAAGATAACACCCGCCAGTGGCTGAAGTACCCAAAAGCAGCTGGTCGTAGGGCTTCACTATCATCCTCAATCCTGGAGACTGAATCAGTGAAGCCCTCCCAGCAAGAGAAACCCAAGGATATGTGAGAGAAATCCATAAAGAAGACACCCAAGACCAAGGGAATTTGGTGGCACCCACACCACTGCTGCCTACAAGCTCTGCATCTGAGGATGAGGTGAAGATTTTGGTGTCCGCTGAGGACCTAGATCTCGCCAGACCTTCATACACAATGGATATAGCCTGTTCAGGAAATAAGTCAGTAGCAGCAGGTAACCCAGAGGTGTAGACTGCCTCATTGAGTGTTTCATGCCTTCCCAGTCTCACGATCTCATCATCCTCCAGTGGAATTGCGGCAGTTTTTTCACCACCAGGCTGAGCTATGGCAACTGTTAAGCTTTACACCTGCTTTCTGCATTGGCCTCCAGGAAACCTGGTTTCTGACAATGCGCATGCGTGCCCTTCGCGGGTACAGGGGATATTACAAGAACCATAGCGAATATAATAGTGTGTCAGGTGGAGTTTGCGTTTATGTCATGAACTCGGTATGTAGTGAACCAGTGCCCCTTCAGACTCCTCTTGAAGCTATGGCTGTCAGGATACAGACGATGCAGGAAATAACTGTCTGCAATGTATATCTCCCTCAAGATGGTGCGATACCCCTGAATGTATTGGCTGCGCTGATTGATCTACTCCCTAAAACTTTCCTACTTTTGGGAGATTTTAATGCCCGTAACCACTTGTGGTGTAGCACCATGCTTACTGGCTGTGACAGTGATGTTGAATATTTACTGTCCCAACTCTACCTCTGCCTCTTTAAATACGGGAACTGCCGCACATTTCATATTTGGCTCATGGTAGTTACTCGTCCATTGATTTATCAATTTGCAGCCCAGGACTTCTCCCATCTATCCATTGGAGAGCACATGACAACCTGTGTGGTAGTGACCACTTCCCCACCTTCCTGTCAGTCCCCCGGCGTCATGTCCATGGATGCCTACCCAGATGGGCTTTAAACAAGGCAGACTGGGTAGCCTTCACTTCTGCTGTCACCATTGAATCCCCTCCATGTGGTGCCATCGATGTTGTGATTGAGCTGGTCACTACGACGAAAACTTCTGCGGCAGAAAAAACACGATCCCTTGTTCTCCGTCAAAAGATAGTTCTTTGTTGGTCATCCCAAGTCGCTGAGGCAATTAAAGAGTGTTGGCAAGCTCTACAGCGACATAAGTGGCACCCTTCCTTAGAGCACCTAATAGCCTTTAAGCGGCTCCGTGCATGCGTGCTCCTGCTTATAAAATGACGGAAACAGGAGTGTTGGGAGAGGTGTGTGTCGACCATTGGATGCCATACATTACCTCCTCAATTCTGGACGAAGATCAGACGTCTTTTTGGGTACCAGACCGCAGCAGGTGTCCCTGGTGATAAGGGAACCACACTGTGGTTCAGGTTGGAAAAAATCGATTTTCAGTTTTCATCATATTTCAATAGATTAATGTTTTATTGAAGTACTCTGAAAAGGATTTTGCTGAAAAAACTTTTTTTCGAGCATTTAAAGAGCATTTTTCTACCACGTGTGTTTATGTGCCGTGCCAACTTTTCTGTCACCCAGTTTGCTGCATATATTTTAGATCTTTATATCCCCTACATTGCACATTAGGTCTTTTTTTTTTTTTTTTTTTACTCCCGAGTGTGTTGGCTATCCTTGAAATGCAACTGTTGGTATTCTTTTGTTTCTGCTGTTTGTAAACAACACAATTTCAAACATGCGGTTAGGTTGGTACAAGTGTGATTGTGAGTAGTTGTTATACTTACGTTTGCAGTGCTTGTTTATATGTGTTTTGTCATGTTTATTGAAGATGATGAAACGTAAAGGAATTTTCACAAAACGACAATTTAGGGGAAACAAGTCTAGAAAGCTTTCTGTACAAGAGGTTATGTCACTTGGCAATGATGTTTCTAATAGTAATTTTTCAACAAATGCATAATCAAAGAAGCTCTCACAATTTCAAGAGAGTTACAACGAATTTACTGTAAGCGACAAGGGGTGCAGTAACATTATTATAGATTTGAGAATATTAGCAGCCGTAATTTCTAAATTTGTACTATGTTGACAGTGTTTTGAGTCACAGAGTGCGAAAATTTGTGAGAGTGCCAGTGGGAGAAAAGACCTAGCAATTGCTTTGGATTTAATTTGCACTAAATGCTCAGCTGTGATTTCATTTATGAGTTCTTCAAAACTAGTTACAAGTGTCCCTTATGAAATCAATACTAGATTAGTTTATGCTTTACAATCCATTGGCAAGGGCATGGCTGCAGGGAGGACATTTTGTTCAGTGATGGACTTACATCAACCACCAAATAGATTTGAAAAACTGACTGCAATATTAGAGAAAGCTGTATGTGAGGTCAGTGAGGAAAGCTTGAAACTGGCTGCTAGGGAAGCAGTGGAAGAAAACAATGGATGTTTGAATATTGCAGTTGCACTTGATGGAAGTTGACAGAAAAGAGGACATACTTCTCTGAATGGAGTAGTGACTGCCACGATAAAGTGTTAGATGTGGAGATAATGTCAAAATATTGCAAATGTTGTAAAGTCAATGAGCATAAAGAACACAACTGTGTGGCTAATTTTAGAGGAACAAGTGGTGGTATGGAAGTTCATGGAGTACAACAAATATTTCAAAGCCCCGTAGAAACAAGAGGCGTAGGTACACAGTAAGGCATACAACAATGTGGTGAACTCTAAGCCATATAGAGATGCCATTATTAGCAAAAGAGAATGTGTGGGCCATGTTCAAAAACGTTTGTGAACAAGGCTGAGAAAAGTAACTGTTGATATGAGAGGAAAAAAATTAGAAGATGGAAAATTGTTGACCGGACAGGGTCGGTTAACTACAACTGAAATAGAAAACTTGCAGCTATACTACAGGAAGGCAATTAGGAGAAATAAAGAAAATCTGGAGGCAATGAAGAGAGATGTTGGGGCCATATTCTTCCATAAGTCCTCTACTGATGATAACCCATGTCATGGATTGTGTCCATCAGGTGGTGCAAATATAATAGGGCTCAGGGCAACTGGAGAATCTTATTCTCACCAGCATTCTCTTCCTGCTGCTGTTATTACAGTAATTAAACTTATTTTCAGAGACTTGGCTCATCCTGACCTTCTAAGGAAGTGTCTGCATGGGCAGACACAGAACCCAAATGAATGTTTTAACAGCATAATTTGGAACCGCCTTCCTAAAACTGTATTTGTAGGCATGCGTACAATGAAACTAGGAGTTCATGATGCTGTTATTACATTCAATTGTGGTAATATTGGAAAGTGTTGGGTACTGCAAATGTTGGGAATTAGTCGAGGTGAAAATATGATCACAGGGCTACAACATCGTGATAAAATGAGGATAGCCGATGCAGACAGGTCTGCATCTAATATGTTTTTTTTTTTTTTTTTTTTTTAGTCAATTTCCCGCAAACTAAAATTTTCAGTACATATGCCCCATTATATCAGAAACTATCATAGGTAAATGAATGAACTTTTCAGATACTCTGCATAACATAAAAAGAAACCACTGGTACTACAGTTATTAATATTCCCCCATTAGAAAGTTCACAAAAAAATATTTTCTGCAGAAAAAAACTTATTTGCACCCTCCTGTTCACCACACACCACAGTAAACCCTATAACACCCCATTTATATAGTGGGAACTCCTCAGCACCTTTGCACATTGCCCCGACACAGCTTCTGGGCTTGAGCAGATCCACAGTCAGATGATAAAACATCTCTTGTCTGACTACAAGGGATAACTCAGCAGATCCACAGTCAGATGATAAAACATCTCTTGTCTGATTACAAGGGATAACTCCTCATCACCTTCAACCGGATCTCGTGCGATGGTGTTTTTCCATTGAAATGGCGGGAGAGCACCATCATTCCGGTGCTAAAACCCAGTAAAAATCCTCTTGATGTGGATAGCTATTGGCCCATCAACCTCACCAACATTCTCGGTAAGCTGCTGGAATGTATGGTGTGTCAGCAGTTGGTTTGGGTCCTGGAGTCATGGCCTATTGGCTCCATGCCAGGGTGGCTTTCGCTAGGGTTGCTCTACCACTGATAATCTTGTGTCCCTCGAGTCTGCATCCAAACAGCCTTTTCCAGATGCCAACGCCTTGTTGCCGTCTTTTTTGACACGTAAAGCATATGACACGACCTGGTGACATCATATCCTTGCTGCATTGTATGAGTGGGGTCTCTGGAGCCCGCTCACAATTTTTATCCAAAACTTTCTGTCGCTCCATACTTTCGATGTCATGTCAAAGTTGGTGCCTCCTACAGTCCCCCCCCCCCCCCCCCCCCCTTCCATATTCAGGAGAACAACGTTCCACAGTGCTCCGTATTGAGTGTATCTCTATTTTTAGTGGTCATTAATGGCCTAGCAGCAGCTGTAGGGCCATCTGTCTCCCCTTCTCTGTATGTGGATGACTTCTGCATTTCGTATTGCTGGAGCTGCTGAGAGCAGCGTCTGCAGGGAGCCATTAACAAGGTGCAGTCATGGGCTGTAGCCTACGGCTTCCAGTTTTTGGCTGTGAAATCGTGTGTCACGCACTTCTGTGTGCACCATACCTTTCATCTGGAACCTGATCTTTATCTTAATGATGATCCACTCACTGTAGCGGAGACATATTGATTCTTAGGACTGGTTTTCGACGCCCAATTGACTTGGCTGCCTCACCTTCATCAGCGTAAGTGGGAGTGGTGGGAGCACCTCAATGCTCTCCTCTGCCTGAGCAACACCATCTGGGGTGCAGATTGCTCTATGCTGCTGCAGCTCTACAGAGCCCATGTTCAATCCTGCCTTGACTATGGGAGTCTAGTTTATGGTGCCCTCAGCGTTGTGTTTACTCAACCCAGTGCACGACTGTGGCGTTTGCCTAGCAGTGGGAGCTTTTAGGATGAGTCCGGTGACCAGCGTCCTGATGGAGGCCGGAGTCCCTCCATTGCAGGTTAGGCGTGCCCAACTGCTGGCCAGTCATGTTTCACACGTTCATAGTTGTGCGCATCCGAATTACCATCTCCTTTTGCCATCCATGGCGGTTCATCTCCAGCATCGGCAGCCCAGGTCAGGGCTTCCAATTTCAATTCATGTCCAATCCCTCCTTTCCAAACTGGAGTCCTTCCCTTTACCACCTCTACTTGAGGTCATTCACATGCACCTCCATGGTGTACACCTTGACTGAAACTTCATCTGGACCTTTTGCATGGCCCTAAGGACTCTGTTAACCTCGCCACTCTCCTCTGTCACTTCCTCTTGATTCTTGATGTGTTCCGGGGCTCTGAAGTTGTTTACACTGACTGCTCGATGGCTGATGGTAATGTTGGCTTCACCTATGTCCACAGAGGCCGTATTGAACAGCACTCCTTGCCCGCTGGCTGCAGTGTATTCAGTGCAGAGCTTGTGGCCATATCTCGTGCACTTCAGTACATCCGTTCCTATTCTGGTGAGTCATTTCTCCTCTATTTTGACTCCCTGAGCAGCTTACAAGCTATTGACCAGTGCTGCTCTTACCATCACTTACTAGTGAACATCCAGGAATCCGTCTCTGCCCTGGAACAGTCCAGTCATTAAGTGGTGTTGGTGTGGACCCCAGGACATTTCGGAATCCCAGGCTATGGACTTGCTGACAGGCTGGCCAAACAGGCTTTTCGGAAACTGCTCCTGGAGATGGGCATCTATGAAACTGATCTGCGCTCTGTCTTACGCTGCAAGTCTTTTTTGCTTTGAGAGACAGAATGTCATAAACAGTATGCACAACAAACTGCGTGTCATTAATGAGACTGCGAGTGTGTGGAAGTCTTCCCTGCGGGCTTCTCGCAGGGAATCAGTTGTCCTTTGTCGGCTCCGCATTGGCCATATGTGGCTCACACATGGTTACCTCCTCCATCGTGACGACCCACCTCAGTGTTGCTGTGGCTCCCAAATGACAGTCGTCCACCTCTTGCTGGACTGCCCACTTTTAGCCATCAGTATCGCTGTGGCTCCCAAATGACAGTCGTCCATCTTTTGCTGGACTGCCCACTTTTAGCCGCTCTGTGGCAGACTTTTAACTTTCCCAGCACCCTACCTTTGGTGTTGGATGACAATGCCTCAACAGCAGCTTTAGTTTTTCATTTTATTCATAAGGTTGGGTTTTATCATTTGATCTGAGTTTTAGCGCATATCCTATGGCCCTCTGTGTCCTCCACCCTAGGGCTTTTAGGGTGGAGGTTTTAGTGTGTTGCTGAATGGCTGGCTTCTCCTTTATTCTCATGGTCAGCCAACCATGGTAATCTGTTTTCTTGTTTTTAATCTCTTCTCCCTGTTTCTTGTGCCTCTCTGTGGTTTTCTTGTCCTGTTTTGTCCACTGTAGTGTTTGTTGTCCTTCCGTCGGTCTTCTGGTTCTTCCTTTCTCCTATTATTGGCTGTATGTCTTCTTTCCCTTGGGTAATTGTTTTACTGGGAACAAGTGACCAATGATCTCGCAGTTTGGTCCCTTTCCCCCCTTTTAAACCAACCAAAAAGTTTGATTTGTTTTCAGATGACACATACATCACAATAAATGGCAAATCAGGTTTAGTCTTAGAAAGATTAATTAATGAAATTTTCATGGTTTTAAGAAATGGTTGCTAGCCAATTCTTTCTCACTAAACCTTGGAGAGGGGGGGGGGGGGGTGTTGCAGTTTGCAGTTTAATGCTGGTGAGATGTTTCTTGTCAATATTTGCCTAAAATGTGATGGCAAGCAGGTATAAGAGGTTGACAGTGTTAAATTATTGGGATTACAGCTTGATAATAAATTGAGCTGGGAGGAAAATACCACAGAACTGCTGGAGCACCTAAACAATTCTCTATTTTCAAGGCGAATGTTGTCAGACATAGGTGATATAAAAATAAAAGAAAAGGTAACTCATCAAGTCAAGCTAAACTTTTTAGAGACCAAACACATGTAATAAGGATTATTTGTGGTGTGAAAGTAGGAACTGGAGAACACCCTGCAGAGCCCTTTTAGAGAAAATGGGATACTAATGATGGTTTTCAAATATATTTATTCCTTAATGAAATTTATCTCAGTTTGTGGAGGCAATACTAGAAATAAGAATAATATTCCCAAAGATTTAGTCACTTACTTTGGTCCAGAAAAATGTACGGCTACATCTACATACATACTACACAAGCCACAGTATGGTATGTGATGGAGGTTACCTTATAACGACTACTAGTCATTTCTTTCCTGTTCCACTCAGAAATAGAGTGAGAGAAAAATGACTGTCAATACAATACCAGTAGTGGAAATCTGTATAATGGATGGGTATTTGTAGGAAAATTAACATTGTCAATTGGAATATGTGTGCACAGTGTATATGCAGCAGTATAATATCCAGTTCACTGATAAATGCAGTCAAATGGCATTGAATTCGATGTTGGTAGTAGAGTATATAATAAGACATAAAGATTCAGGGGGCAAAGGGTGGAACGCATTATAAAAGCAGTTGGCCGTGTGCAGTGTTAGTGTGTGCGTGTGTACATGACTTTACCACAGATAGGAAACAGGGAACAGGCACCACTTGTGACAGTGCATGTTGTGTTCATAAGTCACAATTGGAAAAATGCCACGTGAAAACAGTTCTCATGTGATGGAAAAGCAAAAGTGGTGTGTAGAATGAAATGGGACACTCTGATTACCAGATCGCCAAGAAGTTGAACCATTCAAGTACAGTGATTGGGGCACATGATATAGAGAGAACAGAAAAAAATGGGCAAAGTAAAAAAAAAAGTACATGGAAACAGTTACTTACGGGCAAAGCTAGACCACAAACCATTATACTACTCAGCTTGTTGCTGATTTACCGTTGCCAGTAATTGCCAATCATGTATGAGAAATTTTGTCACACGACAAATATCTAGCATTCAAGAAACCACTGCAGAAACCTGCTCCACTCAAACATAAGCTGGCTAGATTGAAGTTTTCTGAAAACTGTATGTCATGGTCTTCAGAATGGGATAAAGTGATGTGCGGTGATGAGAAGTTTTCTAATTTAGTTGGGCTGGATGGGATTCAATATTATTGGCACAGTCGGAGAACAGAGCAGCATGTAAGAATGAGCAGAAGATAAATCACGCATTGCTTAGTCAAATACTAGAATCAACACTGAACATGTACACCTAGAGAGAGAACTGACTAGAATGCATAAGGACTTAGGGTATAAAGGCCTGATGTTTCAACAAGTTAATGTATGTGTGCATATTTCTGCTAGAACCAAAAAATGGTTTGAAGGTAAAAGATATTGATGTATTGCCCTGGCCTGCATGTAGTCCAGAGTTGATCCCTGTGGAAAACCTTTGTGAATACTTCCAAGCATGTTTATTACAACTGAAGGCAATATGAGGGCTGGAAAGAGTGATACAAGAAGAGTGGGTGACAGTTTAACTGTAAGAACTACAAACCCTAACAAAATCAATGCTGAAGAGAATTTTTGAGGTAAATAGGAAGAACAGAGATTGGAAAAACTACTTCCAGTGCACGAATACAAGATGATAGTGACTGCCTTTATACCAGTTTGCATCCAGGAAATGAGAAGGCCATATTTTGTGACTTGTGTTATGAAAGAAACTGTGTAATTCCATCATGAAAAACAGAATATTGTTCAAATGTGTGGGCCACGTACCAAATAGGACTAACAGGGGATACTGAGTGTATGTAGAGAAGAGCAACACAAACGATCACAGGTTTGTTTGATCCATGGGAAAGTGTTATAGAAATATTGAAGAAATTGAACTGGCAGACTCCTGAACTAAACTGTTGTGAGAACGTCTACTACAAAGTTACAAGAACTGGCTTTAAATGAAAGTTTCAAGAACTGGCTTTAAATGGTGACTCTAGGAATATACTACAAACCCCTACATATTGCTCATATAGTGTTCGTGAGGATAAGATTAGAATAATTACAGCACATACACAGCCATTCAATTGGTCATTCCTCCTGCACTCCATATGTGAATGGAATGGGAAGAAACCCTAATAACTGATACAGTGGGATGGACTTTTTGTTGTTGCTGTGGTCTTCAGTCCTGAGACTGGTTTGATGCAGCTCTCCATGCTACTCTATCCTGTGCAAGCTTCTTCATCTCCCAGTACTTATTGCAACCTACATCCTTCTGAATCTGCTTAGTGTATTCATCTCTTGGTCTCCCTTTATGATTTTTACCCTCCGCGCTGCCCTCCAGTGCTAAATTTGTGATTCCTTGATGCCTCAAAACATGTCCTACCAACCGATCCCTTCTTCTAGTCAAGTTGTGCCACAAACTTCTCCTCTCCCCAATCCTATTCAATACCTCCTCATTAGTTACATGATCTACCCACCTTATCTTCAGCATTCCTCTGTAGCACCACATTTCGAAAGCTTCTATTCTCTTCTTGTTCAAACTAGTTATCGTCCATGTTTCGCTTCCATACATGGCTACACTCCATATAAATACTTTCAGAAACGACTTCCTGACACTTAAATCTATACTCGATGTTAACAAATTTCTCTTCTTCAGAAACGATTTCCTTGCCATTGCCAGTCTACATTTTATATCCTCTCTACTTCGACCATCATCAGTTATTTTACTCCCTAAATAGCAAAACTCCTTTACTACTTTAAGTGTCTCATTTCCTAATCTAATTCCCTCAGCATCACCCGATTTAATTTGACTACATTCCATTATCCTCGTTTTGCTTTTGTTGATGTTCATCTTATATCCTCCTTTCAAGACACTGTCCATTCCGTTCAACAGCTCTTCCAAGTCCTTTGCTGTCTCTGACAGAATTACAATGTCATTGGCGAACCTCAAAGTTTTTACTTCTTCTCCATGAATTTTAATACCTACTCCGAATTTTTCTTTTGTTTCCTTTACTGCTTGCTCAATATACAGATTGAATAATATTGGGGAGAGGCTACAACCCTGTCTCACTCCTTTCCCAACCACTGCTTCCCTTTCATGCCCCTCGACTCTTATAACTGCCATCTGGTTGCTGTACAAATTGTAAATAGCCTTTCACTCCCTGGACTTACCCTGTGCCGTATACTTCACGATGGTTTGTAGAGTATAGATATAGATGTAACATATAGATGTAGATGATTGTTTATGTCTTATACGTAATCTACTACTTTCATAATAAGTTTGATGCATGTTGCGTAAGACATTGTAAATTAATTTCATAGAACCCCTGCCTTTATATTAATTTCCACTACTGTATGTCTCTGTATAAGTCCCAAATTCTCATTTCTTATCTTCGTGGTCCTTACGAGAAATGTATATTGACGGCAATAGAATTGTTCTGCAGTCAGCTTCAAATGCTGGTTCTCTATATTTTCACAATAGAGTTCTTCAAAAAGAATGTCACCTTTCCTCCAGGGATTCCCATTTGAATTCACAAAGCATCTCAGTAACACTTGCATGTTGTTTGAACCTACCAGTAACAAATCTAGCAGCTCTCCATTAGTTGTCTGTTATTCAGGAACACACATTTTCAGTAATTTGCCAGCAGCCATTAAAGTTTAATCTGTACTACTATGTAAAGACAACTCATTGTTTAACACTACCAAAAATCTTGAAAAGTACTGATAATGTGTTTTACTTCAAATTTTAACACTATACTCTAATTAAGACAGACATGGGCTGTACATATTTTTTAAAATTTGTATAAATAAAGGCCACAATATTATGAAAAGGATAGATTGGTTCTCACAATATAGTGGAGATACTGAGTCGGTGACAGGCACAACAAAAAGATTGTTAGAATTCTAGCAGTCTGTCAAGCAGTCTGTCAAAAAGACTGCTAGCTTTCTAAAAGTCATTTTGGTGTGCCTGTCTGCAACTCCACTATATGGCAAGTAGCAATCTATCCTTTTCATAACATTGTCATTATTCCATCCTGGATTTTCCGTTATTTGATATGAAAACATGTAATATATAATCAGGAAATATTGTTACCAAAAATCATGAAAAGTTTTTGTCTGATTTACTTCAGATTTCTACATGGTACTCTAATACATATTTTGATGGACATATGATATATTTTTTAATACATATATAATATGTATTATATATGAACCATGGACCTTGCCGTTGGTGGGGAGGCTTGCGTGCCTCAGCGATACAGATAGCCGTACCGTAGGTGCAACCACAACGGAGGGGTATCTGTTGAGAGGCCAGACAAACGTGTGGTTCCTGAAGAGGGGCAGCAGCCTTTTCAGTAGTTGCAAGGGCAACAGTCTGGATGATTGACTGATCTGGCTTTGTAACAATAACCAAAACGGCATTGCCGTGCCGGTACTGCGAACGGCTGAAAGCAAGGGGAAACTACAGCCGTAATTTTTCCCGAGGGCATGCAGCTTTACTGTATGATTACATGATGATGGCGTCCTCTTGGGTAAAATATTCCGGAGGTAAAATAGTCCCCCATTCGGATCTCCGGGCGGGGACTACTCAAGAGGATGTCGTTATCAGGAGAAAGAAAACTGGCGTTCTACGGATCGGAGCGTGGAATGTCAGATCCCTTAATCGGGCAGGTAGGTTAGAAAATTTAAAAAGGGAAATGGATAGGTTAAAGTTAGATATTGTGGGAATTAGTGAAGTTCGGTGGCAGGAGGAACAAGACTTCTGGTCAGGTGACTACAGGGTTATAAACACAAAGTCAAATAGGGGTAATGCAGGAGTAGGTTTAATAATGAATAGGAAAATAGGAATGCGGGTAAGCTACTACAAACAGCATAGTGAACGCATTATTGTGGCCAAGATAGATACGAAGCCCACACCTACTACAGTAGTACAAGTTTATATGCCAGCTAGTTCTGCAGATGACGAAGAAATTGAAGAAATGTATGATGAAATAAAAGAAATTATTCAGATTGTGAAGGGAGACGAAAATTTAATAGTCATGGGTGACTGGAATTCGAGTGTAGGAAAAGGGAGAGAAGGAAACATAGTAGGTGAATATGGATTGGGGGACAGAAATGAAAGAGGAAGCCGCCTGGTAGAATTTTGCACAGAGCACAACTTAATCATAGCTAACACTTGGTTTAAGAATCATGAAAGAAGGTTGTATACATGGAAGAACCCTGGAGATACTAAAAGGTATCAGATAGATTATATAATGGTAAGACAGAGATTTAGGAACCAGGTTTTAAATTGTAAGACATTTCCAGGGGCAGATGTGGACTCTGACCACAATCTATTGGTTATGACCTGTAGATTAAAACTGAAGAAACTGCAAAAAGGTGGGAATTTAAGGAGATGGGACCTGGATAAACTAAAAGAACCAGATGTTGTACAGAGATTCAGGGAGAGCATAAGGGAGCAATTGACAGGAATGGGGGAAATAAATACAGTAGAAGAAGAATGGGTAGCTTTGAGGGATGAAGTAGTGAAGGCAGCAGAGGCTCAAGTAGGTAAAAAGACGAGGGCTAGTAGAAATCCTTGGGTAACAGAAGAAATATTGAATTTAATTGATGAAAGGAGAAAATATAAAAATGCAGTAAGTGAAACAGGCAAAAAGGAATACAAACGTCTCAAAAATGAGATCGACAGGAAGTGCAAAATGGCTAAGCAGGGAGGGCTAGAGGACAAATGTAAGGATGTAGAGGCCTATCTCACTAGGGGTAAGATAGATACCGCCTACAGGAAAATTAAAGAGACCTTTGGAGATAAGAGAACGACTTGTATGAATATCAAGAGCTCAGATGGAAACCCAGTTCTAAGCAAAGAAGGGAAAGCAGAAAGGTGGAAGGAGTATATAGAGGGTCTATACAAGGGCGATGTACTTGAGGACAATATTATGGAAATGGAAGAGGATGTAGATGAAGATGAAATGGGAGATACGATACTGCGTGAAGAGTTTGACAGAGCACTGAAAGACCTGAGTCGAAACAAAGCCCCCGGAGTAGACAATATTCCATTGGAACTAGTGATGGCCGTGGGAGAGCCAGTCCTGACAAAACTCTACCATCTGGTGAGGAAGATGTATGAGACAGGCGAAATACCCTCAGACTTCAAGAAGAATATAATAATTCCAATCCCAAAGAAAGCAGGTGTTGACAGATGTGAAAATTACCGAACTATCAGCTTAATAAGTCACAGCTGCAAAATACTAACACGAATTCTTTACAGACGAATGGAAAAACTAGTAGAAGCCAACCTCGGGGAAGATCAGTTTGGATTCCGTAGAAACACTGGAACACGTGAGGCAATACTGACCTTACGACTTATCTTAGAAGAAAGATTAAGGAAAGGCAAACCTACGTTTCTAGCATTTGTAGACTTAGAGAAAGCTTTTGACAATGTTGACTGGAATACTCTCTTTCAAATTCTAAAGGTGGCAGGGGTAAAATACAGGGAGCGAAAGGCTATTTACAATTTGTACAGAAACCAGATGGCAGTTATAAGGGTCGAGGGACATGAAAGGGAAGCAGTGGTTGGGAAGGGAGTAAGACAGGGTTGTAGCCTCTCCCCGATGTTGTTCAATCTGTATATTGAGCAAGCAGTAAAGGCCCCCCAGGGGATCCACAACTCTTTTGTGGATACGTGCGTAGCGAGCACGGGGCCCCGAGCTAATGTGGCCTTCCTTCCTTTCCGGGCTGCATACCTTCCCTTTCCGCATCCTTCCCCATCCCCTGTCTACACCCCCCCCCCCCCCCCCCCCCCTCACCTCTGGCTCTTTCCTTCACTTTCTCCCCCTCTGGGAGTATGGTTTGCGCCTACGTCCGGAGACGGACGCTTGTAAATGTACCGCATTCTTCTTCTTCCTAGCTTGTATGTCTTCTTCCTTCCTTTGTCCTTCTCCTTTCCTTACCTCTTCTCTTTACCCTTTTCTCCGCTGCGGCGTTTGAGACCCCCTCTGCTTTCCTTTCCCTTTCTCTTTCTTCCTCCCTGTGCGTGTCTGAAGGCCGACCCACGCATTTCCATGCGTAGCCGGTGACGGGGTAACGCGTAATTCCCCGCCCCGGGTAGACAGGTAGGACACGTACGTACCCCCTGGTAAAGGCCAGGCCCAGGGAGGGGTGATTACCCGAGCTGATACCTTCCGAAAGTGCCGATTGGTCCCTCCGTCCGTTTGTCGGGAGGTGTGACCTGAGGTGTGAACAATCACCTAAGGCGGGTGTGCCCTCGGTGAGGGCCCCCACAAGGGAGGAGCACGCCATCGGAGACGCCGGTAATCATGGGGGATTCTTCCGCAATGGTTTCCTCACCTTCCACTATGTCTGCTCACAAACGTAAGTTCACTGAGTCTCAGCCACAGACGGTTCTTCCATCGTTGCCACAGTTCCTTGTTGTTTCTCGGTCTGACGAAGGTCACGACTTTTCCACGGTCAACCCTTTCATTATTCAGAAAGGTGTCGACGCAATTGCGGGTCCTGTAAAGTCTTGTTCCAGACTACGGAATGGCACCCTGTTGTTGGAAACACACAGTGCCCTCCAGGCTCAAAAATTGCTGCGTACTTCTCTGCTCCACACCTTCCCTGTCCGGGTGGAACCGCACCGTACCTTAAATTCCTCGCGTGGAGTCGTTTATACACGCTCCCTCGATGGATTGTCTGACGAAGAAATTCAGCACTACCTGTCTGACCAGGGCGTCACCGCTGTTCATCGGGTTATGAAAAGGGTTGACTCGAACATCATTCCAACCCGCACTGTCTTCTTGACATTTGACAAAGTTCAACTCCCATCAAAAATCAAAGCAGGCTATGAGATAATTTCCGTTCGCCCTTATGTCCCGAACCCTACGCGTTGCTATCGATGTCAGCGGTTCAATCACACCAGCCAGTCCTGTTCCAATCCGGCCAAATGTGTTACGTGTGGCAGGGATGCCCATGAGGGTGCTTGTCCACCTCCATCCCCTCGCTGCATCAACTGTATGGGTGACCACGCTGCTTCCTCTCGAGATTGCCCTGTTTTTAAGGACGAAAAGCTGATCCAGGAAATAAGAGTGAAGGAAAAGGTGTCGATCTTTGCTGCTCGAAAGTTACTCGCCAGTCGACAGCCCACCGTGCCTCAGAAAGGAAAATACAGCGCTGTCCTTGCTTCTCCTCGGCCAACAAAGGAGGCGGCCACGCAGACTTGCGACCTCACATTTAGTACCACGGTCGTCAGATCGGCCAGCGCAAAGATCGCCCGTTCAACCTCACCTCTTTCGCCTGCCCACTCTATGGCTCACCCTTCGTCGGGTTCTGCTAAATCTCGAGCCCAAAAGTCAGACGCCAAGTCTTCAAAAAAAGAGCATTCTCGTGAAGAGTTTTTACGTACTGCAACTTCACAACCATCGGTTCCTCCTTCATCTAAACATACCTCCAAGAAGGCTACGAAGAAACACAGTTCCTCTCCTTCTCCGCCAAGGCGTGTCCCATCTACAGCACCACCTGGCGGAAATCGCCCTCGGCCATCTTCTGTGTCGCCGAGGCGCACTGTTGGTGGCCGGTCAACTGGCCGATCGTTGGTGGCAGGAGCTGCTCCTGACCAAGCTATGGATCAGGATCTTCTGCCTTCGACTGAATGCCATTCCATCCTGTCGGTCGCAAGCTCTGAGCAGTCGTTGAGTTGACAGCACCCTTGGTGACGTTCCTCCATTTCTGTTCACCCTATGTCCATTATCCACTGGAATATCCGCGGCATTCGCGCCAATCGGGAGGAATTGTCGATCCTCTTACGATCCTACTCGCCGGTCATCTTCTTTCTTCAGGAAACAAAGCTGCGTCCCCATGACCGCTTTGTTCTCCCTCATTTTCAGTCCGTCCGATATGACCTCCCCTCTGTTGAAGGCACTCCAGCCCATGGAGGACTCATGATTCTGCTCCATGATACTCTCCATTATCACCCAATCCCCTTAAACACTTCCTTCCAAGCTGTCGCCGTCCGTCTTTCCCTTTCTGGATACACGTTCTCTCTTTGTACGGTATACATTCCATCGTCTACACCAATGGCACGAGCTGATCTCCTTCATCTTCTTGATCAGCTTCCACCCCCCTATTTGCTGGTTGGGGACTTCAATGCCCACCACCCGCTTTGGGGATCTCCACATCCTTGTCCACGTGGCTCACTATTGCTAGACGTCTTCCACCAAGCGGATCTAGTCTGCCTCAACACTGGGGTCCCCACATTTTTGTCTGCCTCCACGGCAAATTTATCCCATTTGGACCTTGTGGTCGGTACTGTTCCGCTAGCTCGGCGCTTCGAATGGTTCGGCCTTGATGATACACACTCGAGTGACCACTTTCCATGTGTTCTTCGACTGCAGCCTCAACTGCCATATATGCGCTCGCGACGCTGGAAGTTTGCCCAAGCCGATTGGACACTTTTTTCGTCTCTAGCGACATTCGATGACCGTCGCTTTCCCAGCGTCAACGATGAGGTCACACATTTTACCGACGTTATTCTCACAGCTGCGGAACGTTCAATACCACGCACCTCCGAATTGCCCCGGCGCCCTCCAATTCCTTGGTGGAACGAGGCATGCCGTGACGCAATACGTGAGCGGCGACGTGCTCTTCGCATTTTCCGTCACCATCCAACTTTGTCCAACTGTATCCGATATAAGCAGCTCCGTGCGCGATGCCGTCGCGTCATCCGCGATAGCAAGAAGGCAAGCTGGAAATTCTTTACTAGCTCATTTAACAACTTCACTCCCTCCTCGGAAGTTTGGAGTCGGCTTCGACGGTTCTCAGGCGCGCCTAGTTTCTCCCCGGTCTCTGGGCTCACTGTCGCGCATGATACCTTAGTGGACCCCGTCGCAATTTCTAACTCATTGGGTCAGCACTTTGCTGAGATTTCGAGCTCTTCAAATTACCCGCCAGCGTTTCTCCCGAAGAAACGTGCAGCGGAAGTGCGACATCTTGCTTTCTCCTCTCAAAATCGCGAAAGCTACAATACTGTTTTCTCCATGCGCGAACTCCAACATGCACTCTCTTCTTCTCGCTCCTGCGCCCCAGGACCGGATGGTATCCATGTCCAAATGTTGCTGCATTTATCAACCCATAGCCTGCGTTACCTCCTTCGCCTTTATAATCGAATTTGGACCGACAGTACCTTTCCCAGGCGATGGCGGGAAGCTATTGTCGTTCCCGTTCCGAAACCTGGAAAGGACAAACATCTCCCCTCTAGCTATCGCCCCATTTCTCTCACGAGTAGTGTCTGTAAGGTTTTGGAGCGTATGGTGAATTACCGTTTAGCTTGGTGGCTGGAGTCCCGCAGTCTTTTAACACCAGCCCAATGCGGATTCCGAAAGCATCGTTCTGCTGTTGACCATCTTGTTGCTCTCTCCACTTATATCATGAACAATTTTCTCCGGAAACGCCAAACGGTAGCAATATTTTTTGATCTGGAGAGAGCGTACGATACCTGTTGGAGGACAGGCATCCTCCGCACACTGTTCTCTTGGGGCTTTAGAGGCCGGCTGCCCCTTTTTCTTCGCGAATTTATGGCAGAGCGCACATTTAGGGTGCGGGTGAACACTACTCTCTCCCGTACTTTCTCCCAAGAAAACGGGGTACCCCAGGGCTCCGTGCTGAGTGTTGTACTGTTTGCCATCGCCATTAATCCAATTATGGATTGTCTCCTTCCTGATGTCTCGGGCTCCCTCTTTGTGGACGATTTTGCGATCTACTACAGCTCTCAACGGACCAGCCTTCTTGAAAGAGGTCTTCAAGGATGTCTCGATCGCCTCCACTCGTGGAGCATCGAAACCGGCTTCCGTTTCTCACCCAGTAAGACCGTTTGTGTTAATTTTTGGCGACGTAAGGAGTTTCTTCCGCCCTCCTTACATCTAGGTCCTGTCAACCTTCCGTTTTCCGACGTCGCAAAATTCTTGGGTCTTATGTTTGACAGAAAACTGTGCTGGTCCTCCCACGTTTCCTATCTTTCGGCTCGCTGTCTGCGTTCCCTTAACACCCTCCGTGTCCTGAATGGTACCTCTTGGGGAGCGGACCGGGTGGTCCTTCTCCGCCTCTATCGCGCCTTAGTGCGCTCGAAATTGGATTATGGAAGCATAGTCTACTCCTCTGCTCGGCCGTCTATTCTTCGGCGTCTCGACTCTATCCACCACCGTGGATTACGTTTAGTGTCTGGAGCTTTTTACACCAGCCCTGTGGAAAGCCTTTATGCTGAGACTGCTGAACCTCCGCTGTCCAATCGGCGGGCAGTCCTTCTGAGTCGTTATGCTAGCCATCTGTCTTCCATGCCTGCTAATCCAGCCTATAACCTTTTTTTCGACGCCTCCTTTGATGTCGGGTATGCAGGCCGCTCCTCCTCCCTACTACCTCCGGGAGTCCGCTTCCGTCAACTGCTCCATTCTCTTTCCTTCCGCTTTCCTAAAACCTTCTTGACAACTTGGGGTACAGCACCGCCTTGGCACCGTCCCCGGATCGACTTGCTCAGAGACCTATGTGAATTTCCCAAGGATGGTACCCCTACACTTGTTTACCGTCGGGCATTTGCTGCTCTATGTGCACAAATGACGGAAGCCACATTTATTTACACCGATGGCTCGAAAACATCGTTAGGTGTAGGGAGTGCCTATATTGTTGGCGACACCCCAAATCACTTTCGGCTTCCCGACCAGTGTTCGGTTTATACTGCGGAGCTTTACGCTGTTCTCCAGGCTGTCCACTACATCCGCCGCCATCAGCGGATACAGTACGTAATCTGCTCAGATTCTCTCAGCTCTCTCCTCAGTCTCCAAGCTCTTTACCCTGTGCACCCTCTGGTCCACCGGATTCAGGACTGTCTGCGCTTGCTCCACCTGGGGGGCGTCTCAGTGGCGTTCCTCTGGCTCCCGGGACACGCTGGTATCTGTGGAAATGAGGCGGCCGATATAGCAGCCAAGGCTGCAGTCTCTCTTCCTCGGCCAGCTCTTCAGTCTCTTCCGTTTACCGATGTACGGAGCGGTTTATGTCGCCAAGTTACTCATTTATGGCATGCGCATTGGTCAACACTTCCCCACAATAAATTGCGGGAAGTGAAAGCCGTTCCTTGCGCTTGGACCTCTTCCTCCCGAACGCGTCGTCGGGAGGAGGTAATTTTAGCCCGACTCCGGATAGGGCACTGTCTTTTTAGTCATCGACATCTTTTAAGCGGTGATCCTCCCCCACTCTGTCCCCACTGCTCTCAGCTGTGGACGGTCAGACACCTTTTAATTGAATGCCCCTATTTTAATCCGTTACGCTCCCGTCTACAGCTATCGCCTGATCTATCGTCGATTTTAGCAGATGACACGCGCTCCGCTGACTGCGTTCTACAGTTTATTAGAGACAGTGAAATGACGTCAGTCATTTGAAGTTTTTTTTTGGGGGACAACCAACCCCTTTCTATAGTGGACTTTTAAGCATTCCTTCTGCCTTTAGTTTCTCAAATTTTCTGACTTTGTTTCCATTGCTGCTGATTTTAAATTTCGTTTTTTTCCTGTTTTCTACGTCACGGGCTGGGCGCTAATGACCATAGAAGTTTTGCGCCCTAAAACCACAAAAAAAAAAAAAAAAAAAAAAAAAAAAAAAAAAAAAAGGCAGTAAAGGAAACAAAAGAAAAATTCGGAGTAGGTATTAAAATTCATGGAGAAGAAATAAAAACTTTGAGGTTCGCCGATGACATTGTAATTCTGTCAGAGACAGCAAAGGACTTGGAAGAGCAGTTGAATGGAATGGACAGTGTCTTGAAAGGAGGATATAAGATGAACATCAACAAAAGCAAAACAAGGATAATGGAATGTAGTCTAATTAAATCGGGTGATGCTGAGGGAATTAGATTAGGAAATGAGGCACTTAAAGTAGTAAAGGAGTTTTGCTATTTGGGGAGCAAAATAACTGATGATGGTCGAAGTAGAGAGGATATAAAATGTAGGCTGGCAATGGCAAGGAAAGCGTTTCTGAAGAATAGAAATTTGTTAACATCCAGTATTGATTTAAGTGTCAGGAAGTCATTTCTGAAAGTATTTGTATGGAGTGTAGCCATGTATGGAAGTGAAACATGGACGATAAATAGTTTGGACAAGAAGAGAATAGAAGCTTTCGAAATGTGGTGCTACAGAAGAATGCTGAAGATTAGATGGGTAGATCACATAACTAATGAGGAAGTATTGAATAGGATTGGGGAGAAGAGAAGTTTGTGGCGCAACTTGGCCAGAAGAAGGGATCGGTTGGTAGGACATGTTCTGAGGCATCAAGGGATCACCAATTTAGTATTGGAGGGCAGCGTGGAGGGTAAAAATCGTAGAGGGAGACCAAGAGATGAATACACTAAGCAGATTCAGAAGGATGTAGGTTGCAGTAGGTACTGGGAGATGAAAAAGCTTGCACAGGATAGAGTAGCATGGAGAGCTGCATCAAACCAGTCTCAGGACTGAAGACCACAACAACAACATAATATGTGAATATATATTTAATATAGAAAGGGGAAATGTTTTTTAGAAAAAATAACCAGAATTCTTGACCCATTAACTTCAGATTTTTACAAAATTGTTTAACTAACATGCAGCTCCATTAAAACTGACTGTGAGAAAGAAAATGCTGTGCTGTGCGGTGAAAATGCATGGTTTAATTTTTTTATCACATCAGTTGTAACTACAATAGCAGGGTATTTAAACCATTAGACAAATGGTTTCTCCCATATATATATTCTTTTTCTTTCTGTATGTTTTCAGACAAAAATTGTATACAAGACAATGTGCTGTTTTGTTTTCTTTCTTGTCGTCAGTTTTACAGAAAACAGGAAATTTATCAGCTTATGATCAGAATACTACTACAGAATCTGAATCATCTGAAACTTTGTAATCCTACCGCTTCACTTAAAACCATGCAAAATATTGACACTGAAGCTACTATCCTCGCAGATGCAGCAGGTGGAGAGGTCTCTCCTGTGCCCTGTGTACGAATCCCATCTCACTTACCTGTTCATTTTGAGTGACTTCTATTCCCAATCCATTTCGTTTGCAATAATAATAACAAACAATGCTTGAGGTCTGGAGTGCTGAGAGGACATAGAGGGGGAGGGGGATGAGAAAATGGACATGGAGAGGGGGGGAGGAGGAAGAGATTGGCAAAGAGGAGGGGGAGGAGGAGATGGTGGGAAGGAGTTTAGGATGTAATGTATATCCAATTCCCACATATATTCAGCAGTTGTGAAGCATTGCCGGGTTTGTTAGTCACGAATAAAGTTCAATTTAAGAGGAGCCTTAAGGATTTATTGGCGGCCAGCTCCAACTGTTTTTTGTGTGTTACTAATAATATCAAATAATGAGAGTGTTATGTAGAGCCTTAGACATAAAAACTGACCGCCGACCGGCCGCCACACAGACCAAGACCCAGTCGTTCACTTAAGGTGACCAATAAAACCGACCGCCTCTGACAACGCAGTCCGCCCATCTGCACAATCTGACAACACTGTAAGACGGGGAAGTGTCAAGAGGTTGTGTTGTCGATTAGCGAAATGATGTGTTGTCGTCCAACCCTATCTTTTTTTTTTTTACCATATTTCGGCCCTCGTCTAAAGTTATGAACATTGAAGATAATTCGTTTCACATTCTACCCACCAATAATAATAAGTAATTCCAGAAACAATTCCGCATGACTTATGCTCGAGTGTTTCCCTTTCGCTGCAGCAGCTACTGGCCACCGACCAGACGCCAACGGTCGCCTGAAAGCGGGCGCCGTCCAGGTGAACGCGGCGTAACGCTGTCAGTGTATGTATCAACTGTCATTTTCGAATTTGAAGTTCTAGTTATCATCTTGCAGTTAAGCATTGAATTTTGCATACTTGAAAATCATGAACTACGGTTAAGCTTTGCAAAATTGGGTCGTAAGTGGAAAAAGGTGTTATATCTGCAACACATTATTTACTTTTGGTACAATAGAGGTGTGATTGCAGAGCAGGCAGCTCGAAAGATTTGAACTGTGTATAGAGCGAGTAGTTTTGGTAAAAGTGCGCCAGAAAAAGATTTATTGTTTCAACAAAGATCGTTCTGGCAGGAATGATTTTCCACATTAAGGAAGTCTCGACTACTGATATAAGTGACTGATTACCATTTAAACATCATGGGACATTTGCATTCAACAAGCAAGGTTCAGAAGTCTGGTGTAGGAGTACTGCATGCTCTAATTCGAAACAACAAAAATCAACGGAGTGACTATTATTGTAGTTTTGCTTGAACGTCATCAGGTCGCTCTTGAGCATTCCAATGCAATACTATTAATGGTGACTATTAATGATGCCTTTATCGTTAACTTCGTAAGAAGAAATGAAAGGGTGGGCCCTACCAAAAGACGTAAACTAGAACAAATAGTAGTGTGATCATAATATTTTCCATCTGATAGCTCCAAAAGTGTGTTTTGCACTAGGAATTCTTCCTAATGGGTGTGCCCATCACAGCTGGAATTTGTTGCCAACAACTAGACACCTTTCGCTCGCAGTGTGTCTGTGTAATTGATTGGCGCATGTGGTGTTCAACAGACTGCAGTCGTCACCCTCACTGGAATCAATGACTGTGTGTGTGTGTGTGTGTGTGTGTGTGTGTGTGTGTGTGTGTGTGTTTTCGTGTTCACGCTCAATCTGAATCAATACTATTAACATTAGAGAGACTAGCAACAATAAATATTGCGCCAAATATAACTGTAAAGTATTTTAATTCAATGACTAGTTACTACAAACTGAATTTTTACCCAACCCATTCCCTATATATTACTTTAAGTAAGTAAGATGTATTAACTCCATAATACCGTTAGCAGAGACAGTGCGCTCTTGTCGCGGCTCGCGACTAGTGCTGCAATTAGCAATGCCGAATGCCGCCGCAATTTGTTTATATTGGCTGAGCGTGGACACTGTAGTAGCAGACGCTTTGCCGAAAAAAAAGAGGAAAAAAAGAAACCACCTTGGCTCTGACTGCACTGCCTGCATGTTCTTATAGTAACCAACGTGAGATTCTATTTACAGGTGGCATGGAACAGTTGGAACGAGTATCACGTCATTAGTCGTCAGAATAGTAACCACTGATGAAATGTCCACACTATTTGAAACCCAAGAAAATAGGAACCTTCTCACAAAGTAATCTGAGGTGATATCAGAATTTATCCTACACAAAAAATTAACTGCAGAGCTTTCATGCACGCAGTAATAGCACACAAGGAAATATGCCTTGGAAGCGTATATTTCATTTCCTCCTCACATATCAACGCCCTTGTTTTAGTATAAAGTAAGAAAATGAACACACAAAACTAAAGTTTCTGAGAAGTATGTAAGTCATTTCCTCTTCTCATATCATAGCTTTTCTTTTAGTATGAAGTGAAAAATAAACAGTTTCGGGTTCTGAAGCATAATATGACACCAGATTCTTATTGTAGGCCCTATCGGAAACGCAAAAAGCAGGGAGCTTTCCATTCTTTTTTCCAACAGTCTGTTTCCTTTCATGCATTACTACCACTCGCAGATTCTTATTTAAGTACTTGCAGGCATCAAGTTCTTCAGCAGAATGAGCTTTATGTTATTGTGCTAATTACGGTATGGAAAAAAATGCAACAAAGACGAGTTCCTCTAGAGCAGTGAAGATATTTGCACATGTTTGTATTCAGCAATGACTGCCCGCTGCCACAAAACTTGACAGAATTCATGCTACAGGCAACACAACTGTGAGTGCATTTCAGATTTCATTCAGTAAGTCGTCTTATGACGGACGGAGACGTCGCTTTCCGAGTCATATTCAATCCAAAATGAGATGCTATTAAGGTAGTTGAGTGTTTTACCAATTACACTTCTATAATTCCCATATGAGTATTCCGATAGCCGAAAAAACCCGTTAGTGTGAAACCGTTGGGAACTACATTAATATCAAACTGCAAGAACTCGAAACAATACGTGGACTCTTCCTTTCGCTGGATATCCTCTTGCTGTTACTTAGGATTCTCTGTCCTTAGCGTAATGCAAATTCCTTCACATTCATGAGGCGCTTTCCGCTATTCTTGACAACCATCAGCAACTTGTAATCACTGCGAGTAACAACTGTGTGACGGTAATGGTACAGGTTGTCCGTGGTTGTGGTGGTGTTATGCTGTCAAACTGCTTACAGTAACGTTAATGGTGGCGCACATCATCTAGCGCTGACTAGCTAAGCAAAATTTGTGTGGTGGTATCGTCGCTTCTCTTTATTTAGCACCAACTTGAGTAATCTGATTTAACGAACATAGTACACCATCACGAGCTCATAATGATACAGTATTGACTACAGAGATCATCGTGCAGGTATTACATTAATTCTGTAGTGAATTGCCTGACAAATATTATTGTCAGCTATGCAGCTGAAATGACTCACTACACAGGTGCCCTATGTTGCACTTGGTTAAGTAATCAGCTTGCTGCAATCCTGCTTTTACTATTCGTAAGTACCTGTATACTGACCATTTGTTATTTGACTGAATATGCGCCACAATCTGATTCGCATGTATACGACATGGGTTAGCGCCATCACAAAGCAATGGCTAAGGAATGGATGCCCTTGAAGTACCGTTACATTGGTGGCAAGACAAATGTTTGCAAATCACCTGTATTACCTCAAAATACAATTGCATCTTAAACATCGAAGGACAGACGTCCACACTGTCACAGGACGTTGGAATACAGCAACGGCGGCAAATGAAAATTTGTGCCCGACGAGGTTCGAACCTGGACCTCTTGCTTACTAGGCAGACGCGCTGACCATTGCACTATCGGGACACAACGACCGAGGTGCCTGCAGGACCTATCCATACACACGCTCCTCGTCAGACTCAAATTCCCATCTTTGTCGCATACCACATACGCGGTGCCGCCCCCCCCCCCCCCCCCCCCGCCCGTCCATTACTCCAGTCGCTCGCAGCCACACTATATACCCGCGAGGCTTCGAACGATGACGTGCACCTAACACTGAAAACTTTCGATGGCCCGTCGAGACCTGGATAATTATACAAGACCAGCATCTCGTGGTCGTGCGGTAGCGTTCTCGCTTCCCACGCCCGGGTTCCCGGGTTCGATTCCCGGCGGGGTCAGGGATTTTCTCTGCCTCGTGATGGCTGGGTGTTGTGTGATGTCCTAAGGTTAGTTAGGTTTAAGTAGTTCTAAGTTCTAGGGGACTGATGACCATAGATGTTAAGTCCCATAGTGCTCAGAGCCATTTGATTTTTTTTAATTATACAGGAAGTCGTATGTTCCTCCAGCATGACGGTGCTCCAGCACATTCTAGTCGTCAGGTGACACATCATTCAAACCTAACATTTCCTGGAAGATGGACACGTAGATGTGAGCACTGTTCTTGGCCACCAAGGTCCCCGGACATTATCCCTTTGCATTTTTGCATGATTGAAAGGCGAAGTTTATAAGGAAAAATTAAACCCAAGAGTCAGTTTGATCGTTCGGATTGTGAATAGTGCAGCCCTCATAAAAGAACGCAAATACGCCCTCAGAATAGCTACACGTGGTGTTATCAAGAGAAGTCAAAAGTGCATTGAAGTTGGTAGGGGAAATTTTGTAAATCAATTTTGAACGTCATTTGCCTTTGCATTGAGTTTGGTGGGTTATGTACTAATAGCTGTATCTCTGTACTCAAAAAAAGTGGACACATTAATATGGAATTTTTTATGCAATTCGTCTATACTACCACCTGCTAAAATGTCTACTATTCCTCCAGAAATACCCTGTATAAGCATATATGTGTGGCGTTTGTTCTTTCGGACATGTCCGAAAGAAGAGAGACCACGAATCCAGGTTGAACCTGGCCAGGCACAAATTTTCATCAGCCGCTGCAGCTGTATTTTAACGCCCTGTGAAAGTCTGGACATCTGTCTTTCGATATTTAATTGATTAACAAGGCTGTCTGTTTTGATTCGTAGTGCCTGATGTTTCGGACATATCTGAAAGTACACACACACTTCTATCTTAAGCGCTATTCGGAAAATGTGTGGCAACTCAATGATAGTGACGGACTGGAGCTGCATTAACCTACTCATTTCACCAGATATAGTTGTAATTTTCTGAACAATTCATGTTTCATAAGTGACAGCTATTTGGAAAATTTACGTTTGTGAAAAGGTTACTTATGCGTTAATTACAGTGTCTCTCATCGTTTATTTAAATTGTGGGAAACCTGCTTCTTTCTACCATAGCCTATACTACAGCAATGAGTGAATGCTCACATTCTTGACACCTCACTGGATGTGCTACTGCAACTGTAGCCAAAGATTCGAATCCCACTGGAAAATTATATTTCAAGTTAGATGGTTTTGCTCCCCTCTACTGTCACTGAAAACGACCACAACAAAATTAAGTACAGGAATCCTACGAAACCCTTGAGTTCATGCTGCGGTGCTGTGCAGATGAGAAAAGTAGTTTTTCACAATTATCAGATGACAGATGGGGTTTGTCAGATCCCACTAATTATGACTGAATTATTAATTGTTGGTTCACAGGCACTTTTCCGTCGCTTATTGTAACTATTTTTTGAATGTCAGAGCTGGAAGAATAGAAACATCAGATCATCACCATATGGTATATACGAATTCCCCTTTAAGTCTTCACGTTTCGAGCAACAACAGAAAATCCGTCAGAAAAGCTGACAAGAAGCAGCCAGGTCATGCATGTTTTGTGGCGGATGTGGCAACGACAGTGATCTCAGTAATAATAATAATAATAATAATATTGTACAGCATAGATACATTGTCAACTCAGCCACTGGAGAAGCTCCAAAATTGAGAATGGTGAATACGCTTTCAAGGTTTCGGTCCGATTAAGACAGTAATACGCAAATAATCGTCGCCGTTATTAATTTATGGCGTTTCGTTTGCACTCAGTGTATCGACGTATTACATGTAATTACTCTCTAGTTCCTAAACCTAGTTACAGAAATTTGAATAAGACTCATTGACATATAATGAGGATATTCCAGCCCTTGCCACCCACAACTCTGTAACGAAGCTATAGTCACTTCCGAGGTCACTCACAGAACGCATCAGCTGGTATGCTTCCTGGTAGTCTAACTGAAACTTGGCAACAACGCAGAATATGTTTGGCAACTCTGTGACCGACGAGTTACTTCCTTGATGGCACAGAACTATCCTGCTAAATTTACTTGATATTATACTGTCATTTCAATTTAATAATGTGAGTGATTTTCTCGTGAGATGTGATATAAGGATATCAGTTAATACTTTAGAGTCCAAGAAAATCGTTCCACACAGGAAATACAACTACTCTCGTCTCTTTACGTTGCGATTTATCTGTCATAGCGGCTACAGGGCCAATAAGAAAGACACTGACGCCACACCTCTTCGCTAGCTCTGAAGTATCGTGCGTGCGTACCAGGTTCAAGATGCTTATATTCACATTCCGAGACTCGCCGAAAGCCGTATTTTTAATAATTTTGTAGCAAAGCTACAAGCAGACAGATAGAAACTCAATAAGGGAATCGTAAGACAACGCTCGAGCGAAATTCGTTGTGCTACTTTCAGTACCCCATAGTGTTAGAGCGAAAACCTTATGGTACTGCAAAATTCATAATGCCACTTTTGTTTTCTGCCGACATATTTATTATTGTTGTGAATACATAATTTTGTCTATGAAGTGCCACAATTTCATAATAATTGAGTATGATGAAATGAAGTGTCGTGTGGCTGCATGACATGAAGTAAATACAGTGTGTGTCAAAGTCGGTAATATCCTAATAATTCGTGTTAAAATAGGCACAATCGTCTTACAGACACTTAATGCTTTATTAAGATAGACTGCCATCGTAGTAGTAAGTTGAATTTAATTTGTATTAGCACAGAGAATATTTTAATCGCGTTTTCCGTTAGTTTATATAACAACAGTAATCATCAAGGAGAAATTAATCAGCAACAGTACATTCTTTCACAATATCTAAAACAACCCGACAATGCTAAAGTAGTTTCAAAATTCTATGCCTGTAGAAACCTACTGGTTCTAATGATATTAAACCAGTGTACTTTGAAGAGCATTTTCGTCTAGAAATGAATTGCCTTGACTGTTAACCGATAAAGAGCGGGAAAGGTAAAAGTTTACGAGTATACGATCAGCTGCAGGACAAGTGCCTGAGAGATGACTTCTCTATCAATCTCCTGGGTTCTTTTGTTTCCCAAATCAACAGAGGGCGTTATCATGCAGTAGCACACGTGATGTAATTTTGTCGGTCGATTTTCTTACATTGCGGCTGAAAGGTGTCTCAGTTGCTGGCAACAAATTCCAGCTGTGATGGACACACCCTTGCGGAAGAATTCGTAGTGCAAAATACACTTTTGGAGATGGAAAAAATTATGTTCACACTACTATTTGTTCTAGTTTACGTCTTTTGGTAGGGTACAGGCTTTCATTTCTTCTTAGGAAGCTAACGATAAAGGCCTCATAACTCGTCGCTAGTAACAGTATAAGTATTGCATAGGAATGCTCAATGAGCGACCTGATTACATTCAAGCAAAACTATAATAATAGTCACTCCGTTGATTTTTGTTGTTTCGTATTGGAGCATGCAGTACTTCTACACCAGACTTCTGAACCGTGCTTGTTGAATGCAAATTTCGCATGATGGTTAAATGGCAGTCCATCACTTATATCAGTAGTCGAGACTTCCTTAATGTGGAAAATCATTCCTGCCAGTACGATCTTTGTTGAAACAAGAATATATTCTTCTGTCGCATTTTTCCCAAAACCTCTCGCTCTACACACAGTTCAAATCTCTCGAGCTGCCTGCTCTGCATTCACACCTCTGTTATACCAAAAGTAAATATTGTGTTGTAGATGTTACACTTTTTCCATTTGGGACCCAGTTTTGCAACGCCTAACCGTAGTTCATGATTTTCAGGTATGCAAAATCCAATGTTTAACTGTGAGATGATAACTAGAACTTCAAACTCGAGGCGTCGCGCCTCGTTCACCTGGGCGGCGCCCGCTTTAAGGTGGCGGGTGGCCGGTAGCCGCTGCAGCGCGAGGAAACGCTCGAGCGTAACCATGGAGAGCAGCGCTCCTGCTCACCAGACTAAAAGGAGCGGAAAATCATGGAGTACAAGACCCTGGACCGGTTGACTGACCAAGAGGCTAAACGTAAATTTGAACAATTTCAGCCCGTTTGGTTGACTTCCCATATGCTGCAGCTACATTACCATCGCCATCACCAGAACCAGTGATCCCACACTTGGTGCCACTAACAGTAGGCTCTCCGGCCCTCCAGAATACATCCACCCCCTTGGTGGTAGGGGGACAATCTCCTTCCGTTGCTCCCAAAGTACCTGCTTCGGGAGCAAGCGGCCCCCCCCCCCCCCCCGTTTCCCACAAACGCTGGGGACATTAGTCTCCTCCCCCCAGCCGGAGAGGCAACTGCCTCCTCTGGCTCCTCTCGTGCGGGGAAGGGGTCCCTTGGGACACCCTCTCCCAAGGTCTCCACTAATGCCACAGCGGACACTCGCCGTTGGTTAAAGGAGCCAAAAGCTGCTGGACGAAGTGCTTCACAATCTTCCTCCATGCCTGAAGCTACTTTGGAGAAGTCCTCCCAGCAAGCCCCTAAAGACAAGCGAGACGGCAAGCAAACAAAGAAGTCTGCTAAGAAAAAGTACCCTCCTGTGGCCCACAACTCCCTAAACCTTTTCCCCCTGCGGGTTCGGGGGTAAGAATAGGCCCGCGGTATTCCTGCCTGTCGTAAGAGGCAACTAAAAGGAGTCTCAACTGTTTCGGCCTTTAATGTGATGGTCCCCTAAGGGGTTTGACTGCTAGATTTCAAAATTTTCTGTTAGTGCGTACCATTTGGGGAAGGATGCCGTACGTGGTGTATTCTATATCCATCTTGCCCTAAGATCTGGCACAACCGATTTTGTCATGGAGTTGGCCTTACACCAAGCATCCGGCCACGTCAGCTGCACTATGTTCCGGGTGGCATACATGCCCTCCATTATGCACTTCCATCTTTGCACTCGTGACACATATGGATATTTGACACCCGACATCCAGCACGGTAGCCAGTCTGTTGTGGTGGGGTCGTCATGTACCCTCTTGGTGGTAGCCCCCCGACTACACAAGGATTGCACTGCTGATGCCTGAGCTGCTACCTCCCCATGTATGCCGAGGAGTAGATGCCTATCCCTCTGGGGCATCGGGACTCCCGGCAAAGACCATCCTGACAGGTGGTGTTTGCTGCGGCTGGGTGGCGCCCGTGGGGAGAGCCCCTGGTCGGAGTGGGTGGCATCAGGGCGGATGACCCGCAGTGAAGCGTGGTACATCATCTCTCTCGCTGGTGGGCCTCCACCAGCAGTCTGTAAGCGATCGTGGTCTAACCTCAACGGCAAGCAATACAATCAAAGATCATTTCCCTCCCTAGCCACTCCATGGGAGGAACGCATGGCTAAAGACAGCAGTGGAGATTATTCAGGCCAGTACCTTGTCTGTACGCGGGTTGATGGTGAATCTTTTATGCCAACCAAGCCTCAGTTTTTTGTGGAGCATTTAGAGGACAAGTTCGGGGAGGTGGAGGGCTTGTCCAAAATGCGCTCTGGGTCGGTTCTCATCAAAACAGCTTCCTCTGCCCAGTCACGGAGGTTGCTCGCTTGTGACAAGTTGGGGGATGTTTCAGTTCGCATCACGCCCCATAAGAGTCTCAACATGGTCCAGGGTATTATATTCCACAGGGATCTTCTTCTGCAGTCCGACGATGAACTACGCGCCAACCTAGAACGACAAGGTGTTCACTTCGTCCGACGCGTCCATCGGGGTCCGAGGGATAATCAGGTAGCCACCGGTGCCCTCATCTTGGCCTTTGAGGGTGACGTCTTACCCGAAAAGGTTAAGGTGATGGTTTACCATTGTGATGTCAAGCCATATATCCCTCCTCCGATGCGGTTTTTTAAATGCTGGAAGTTCGGGCACATGTCATCTCACTGTACTTCCAGCATCACGTGTTGGGATTGTGGACGTCCTTCGCATCCCAATACTCCGTGTGCCCCGCCTCCTATCTGTGTTAACTGTGGAAAACAGCATTCCCCCTGCTCGCCAGACTGTAGGATATTCCAGAAAGAAAGGAAGATAATGTAATATAAGACCCTGGACCGCCTGACATACCCCGAGGCTAGGTGGAAATATGAGCGGCTCCATCCTGTGGCCGCTGCTGCCATGACGGTTCTCCCATCGTCCCGAATTGGCTCTAAGATCGGTCAGAATCCACCAGCCCCCTTGCTTGTGGGGGGCCCTTCACAACCTGTCGCTCCTGCTCCATCTACTTCAGGAGCAACACCCCCCAACACTTGGGGACATCAGTTCCCCCTTCCCAGCTGGAGAAGCGTAAGACTTCTTTAGCTCCTCTCACAAGGAAGGGATCCCTTGGGGACCTACGTTCGCAATTTCCAACCAGCGGCACAGCAGACACCCGCAAGTGGCTCAAATAACCACCAGTCCCTGGTCGTAGCGCCTCACAGTCGTCGTCCGTCCCTGAGACTGACCCTGTGAAGCCCTCCAAGCCTGAACCACCGAAGGCACAATGCGAGAAACAGAAACAGAAGCAGAAGAAAGTCCCCAAGAATACCGACATTGCAGTGGCACCCGTCCCACCGCTTGCTACAAGCTCTGCGTCTGAGGACGAGGTGGAGATTCTGGCGTCTGCTGAGGACCTCGATCTCGCCGGTCCCTCAGACGCTACGGATAGCGCTAGCACCGGTGCTCAATTGGAGGCAGCAGGTGACCCAGTGGCGTAATCTGCCTTCCCAGTCCCGTCACGCCTTTCCCAGCCATGGACAACACCATCCGCCAGTGGAACTGCAGCGGTTTCTTCCACCATCTAGCTGAGCTCTGCCAACTTCTCAGCCTTCATCCTTTCCTTTGCATTGCTCTGCAGGAAACTTGGTTTCCAGCAATGCGAACCCCCGCCCTATCGGGGTTATTATAAGAACCGAGCAGCTTATGAAAGGGTGTCTGGTGGCGTCTGCATCTATGTCCTTAACTCTCTTCACAGCGAGTCTGTCCCTCTACAAACAGCTTTAGAGGCCGTCGCTGTTAGGGTGTGGACGCCGCAGGCTATTACAGTCTGCAGTCTTTACCTTCCACCAGATGGTGATGTTGCGCTGCATGTCCTGGCTGCACTGATAGCCCAATTGCCGCCACCTTTCTTGTTGCTGGGCGATTTCAATGCCCACAACCCTCTATGGGGTGGAACTGTCTCTGATGACCGCGGTCGTGCCATGGAGCATTTGTTGGCTCAGCTCGACCTTAGCCTCTTGAACACCGGTGCTCCCACGCATTTCAGTGTGGCCCATGGCTCGTTCTCAGCCATCGATCTCTCTCTTTGCAGCCCTGGACTTGTTCCATCCCTCCACTGGAGGGTGCATCCTGACCTGTGTGGTAGTGACCATTTTCCCATCTATTTGTCACTGCCCCAGTGTCATTCTTCTGGGCGCCTGCCCCGCTGGGCTCTCCACAGGGCTGACTAGCCGGCTTTTACTTCCGCTGCAACCATTGAGTCTCCCCCACAGGGTGACATTGACGAGGTGGTCCGTGTCTTAACCACGTCAATCATTTCGGCGCCCGAGGCTGCCATCCCCCGCTCTTCTGGACTCCCTCGGAGGAAGGCTGTACCCTGGTGGTCGCCAGAAATTGCTGAGGCTATTCGCGACCGTAGGCGGGCTCTCCAGCGTCATAAACGGCACCTGTCTCTAGAGACCCTCATCGCCTTTAAGAGGCTCCGTGCCTTGGCCCGTCGTCTTATTGCACGGCGTAAGCAGGAGTGCTGGGAGAAGTATGTCTCATCCCTGGGCTCCCGTGTCTCCCCCTCGCTCGTGTGATCCCGGATCCGGCGGATTTATGGATACCAGACCCCTATGGGTGTCCCTGGGATCTCCTTGAACGGCGCTGTCTGCACGGACGCTGCCGCCATTGCTGAACACCTTGCTGGGCACTTTGCTCAGAGCTCTGCGACTACAGCTTATTCCCCTGCCTTTCGCTCTCTCAAGGAGCGAGCCGAGCAGACGCCGTTATCATTCCACACGTGTCGTTCTGAAAAATACAATGCTCCTTTCAGCGAGAGGGAATTCCTCGCTGCCCTCGCCGATTGCCCTGATACAGCACCAGGACCAGACTGCATCTACGCGCACTTGCTGAAGCTTCTCTCCAGGGACAGCCAGAGACACATCCTCACCATCTTTAACCGCATTTGGAGCTAGTGCGTGTTCCCGTCGAACGTATGGTGGGGCGGCGTTTGTGTTGGGTCCTTGAGTCGTGCGGTCTCCTCGCTCCATCCCAGGGTGGCTTCCGTCGGGGCCGGTCTGCTGCGGACAATTTGGTGCGGCTGGAATCTGCTATCCGTACGGCCTTTGCCCGACGTCAGCATCTCGTTGCTGTATTTTTTGATCTGCGGAAGGCGTATGACACCACATGGAGGCATCACATCCTTGCTATGTTGCATGAGTGGGGTCTTCGTGGTCGGCTCCCGGCTTTTCTTCAAACCTTTCTATTGCGCCGCTCTTTCCGGGTGCAAGTCGGTGCCGCCTCTAGTTCATCTTATACACAGGAAAATGGGGTCCCGCAGGGCTTGGTGTTGAGCGTCTCCTTATTTCTAGTGGCCATTAATGGTCTGGCTGCAGCTGTGGGGTCGTCGGTGTCTCCTTCTTTGTATGCTGATGACTTCTGCATCTCCTTTAGCTCCACGACTACGGGAGTCGCCGAACGCAGGCTGCAAGTAGTGGTTCGCAAGGCAGCATCATGGGCTCTGACTCATGGTTTTCAGTTCTCTGCAGCCAAGACTCGAGTTATGCACTTCTGCAGGCGTCGGACGGTCCACCCTCATCCTGAACTTTACCTCGACGACCACCTGCTTGAAGTGGTGGACACTTGCCGCTTCTTAGGACTCGTCTTTGATGCCCGGCTCACACGGGTTCCTCATATTACTCAGCTGAAGCAAAAGTGATGGCGGCACCTCAACGCCCTCCGCTGCCTGAGCCACACATCTTGGGGTGCGGATCGCTGCACGCTGTTGCGATTGTACAGAGCCCTTGTGCAGTCCAGGCTTGATTATGGGAGCCTGGCCTATGGGTCTCCATCACCCTCAGTGTTGACGTTGTTAGACCCCATACACCACTGTGGGGTTCGGCTTGCAACTGGCACTTTTCGTGCGAGCCCCGTGGATAGTCTACTGGTGGAGGCCGGGGCTCCCCCGCTGCGGATTCGCCGCCATCGACTGCTCGCCGACTATGCTGTCCACATGCATTGCTCGCTGGGCCATCCCAATCGTCGCCTGCTTTTCCCTGCCATGGTCCTCCATCTGCCCGAACGGCGACCTCGGTCTGGGCTTTCCATAGCTGTCCGCGTCCAGTCCCTGCTGTCGGAACTGGGGTCATTCCCTCTTCTGCCTCCCTTCCGAGTCCGTGCACCTACGCCTCCCTGGTGTTTGCCCCGTCCGTCCGTCTGTCTGGACTTGGCGCAGGGACCCAAGGACTCGGTTCCGCCTATGGCCCTCCGTCGCTGTTTTCTTGCGTTCCTTGCCTCATTTTCGGGCTGTGAGACTGTCTACACTGATAGTTCTCTGGTTGATGGTCGCACTGCCTATGCTTTTGCTCACGCTGCCCATGTTGAACAGCACTCCTTGCCGGCTGGCTGCAATATTTTTACTGCAGAGCTGGTGGCCATATTGCGCGCTCTTGAGCATATGCGTTCCTGCTCATGTACGTCCATCGTCATCTGCAGTGACTCCCTGAGCAGCCTCCAGACCATCGACCGCTGCTATACCTCTTCTCCTCTGGTGTCCTCTATTCAGGAGTCTGTTTCCGCCATTACCCGGTCTGGTCGTTTGGTGGTCTTTATTTGGACGCCAGATCACGTTGGCATCCTGGGGAACGAACGTGTTGACACGCTGGCCAAAGGGGCGATCGACGCCCCAGCTTTGGAGATCGGCCTCACGGCTCGCGATCAGCAGTTGTTGTTGCGCCGTAAGGTGCTTGGGATGTGGACTGCTGAGTGGCGTGGCATGACATCCCCGAATAAACTGCGGGCTGTTAAGGAGTCGACCGATGTGTGGCGCTTCTCCCAGCGGGCTTCTCGCAGGGACTCTGTCATCCTGTGTTGGCTCCGCATCGGCCATACCTACCTGACGCACGGCCATATTTTGCGTCAGGAGGATCCCCCCCCTGTGTCGGTGTGGGTCCCGGCTGACGGTCGCCCACATTTTGTTGGAGTGTCCCCGACTGCGCACCCCCCGGCAGTCTTTTAATCTCCCGGGCACTTTGCCTTTGGTTTTATGCGACGATGCCTCCATGGCTGATGCCGTTTTAAATTTTATCCGTGGTAGTTCTTTTTATGGTTCCATTTAGGGAGGTCCTGCACCTTTCCCTTTCTGTGTCTTTTGTCCTCGCGTCTCTCACAATGTGTTGCTGTTTTGGTGTGTAGTCGGATGGTTGACTCTTTCCCTTTTTTTTTGTTCTCGTGGTCAGTCAACCAGTCTCCGGCCATCTTCTTTTCTTCTGTTTCTTTCTGTCTGGTGTTCATCTGTATTCTTCTTGTCTGTAGTGTTTGTTGCTGAATTTGTGTTCTTTTAATGCCTGGGGGGGAGTCTCCTCCCCCCTTTGGTTTTTACCTGCTCTGCAAATTTTCGGCTCACCTGTTTTTGGAATGGGGGACTGATGACCTTCGCTGTTTAGTCCCCCTTAAACATCCCAACAACCACCACCACCACCTAAACCTTTACTACTTTTGGGAGATTTTAACACTTACTGGGCAAGGTTGAGATGTCGTAAAACTTTCCTGTCTCAACTTGACCTCTGCTTCTAAAATACTGGGGCCCCCACACATTTCATTGTGGCTCATGGCACTTACTCGGCCACTGATTTATCCCTCTGCAGCCCAGGACTTCTCCCATCCATCCACTGGAGAGCCCATGATGACTTGTGTTGTAGTGACCACTTTTCCATCTGACATCTTGGGTTGTCGGGTGTTCTGCCAGATATCAGCGTCGTACTGCAGAGGGAACACCTAGAACCGCAGCGGACGGAAAACGGAGCAGCAACGCTCCAGCAGGTCGCAGAGAATGGGCGCGGACCACAGAGGAAGTGCCTGCAGCCGTTGGTGGAGGGGGAAGGCCATAGGCATAAATACTGGACCAGGTCCACTCGAGGAGCAGTCTCAGGTTGCACCTGATGAAGGTTACGAGCTACGTGACCGAAAAATCGTGCAAGTACGACGCTGATATCCGGCAGAACACCCGACAACCCAAGATGTCATTAGATCGCCGGGAAAGCCTGAAGAGTTACTTTTCCATCTTCCTGTCACTGCCCCAGCTTCGGACCCATGGACACCTGCCCAGATGGGCTTTAAGCAAGACAGACTGGGAAACATTCACCTCTGCTGCCACTGTTGAATCTCCCCCACATGGGAACATCAATGAGATGGTTGAGCAGGTCACTACAACAATCCTTTCTGTGGCAGAAAATGTGATCCCTTGCTCTTTAGGGTACCCCCGGCAAAAGGCAGTCTCTTGGGGGTTGCCAGAAGTTGCTGAAGCAATTAAGGAGTGTCGGCGAGCTCTATAGTGGCAAAAGCAGCGCCTTTCCTTGGAGTACCTCATAGCCTTTAAACAGCTCTGTGCCCATGTTCACCAACTTATCAAACGACGGAAGTAGGAGTGATGGGAGAGATACGTCTCGACCGTTGTGTGCCATACATCACCTTCCCACCTCTGGATGAAGAACAAACATGTTTGTGGGTAGCAGACCCCAACATGTGTCACTGGCATTAACGTCATTGGCATGTTATCTACTGATGCAAACACAATTGCCAAGCACTTTGCTGAGCACTATGCTCGTGCGCTCCATGTCGGAAAATTTGTCCCAACATTTCACACCCTCAGACGGCAGATGGAAAGGAAAGTCCTCTCGTTCACTGAACGTCACAGTGAACCCTATAAGCTCCATTTACAGAACTGGAGCTTCTCAGCATCCTTGCACATTGCCTTGACACAGCTCCTGGGCCAGATGAGATCCACAGTCAGATGATCAAACATCACTCGTCTGACTACAAGCGACATCTCCTCGTCATCTTCAACCGGATCTGGTGCAATAGCATCTTTCCATCACAGTGGCGAGAGAGCACCATCATTTCAGTGCTCAAACCCAGCAAATACCCGCTTGATGTGGATTGCTGTTGGCCTATCAGCCTCACCAATGTTCTTTGTAAACTGTTAGAACGTATGGCAAGTTGGTGGTTGGGTTGGATCCTGGAGTCACGTGGCCTACTGGCTCCATGGTTTCTGCCAGGGTCCCTCTACCTCTGATAATCTTGTTTCCCTTGGGTCTGCCATCTGAGCAGCCTTTTCCAAATGCCAACACCTGGTTTCCGTCTTTTTTGATTTATGAAAAGCTTATGACATGACCTTGCTACATCATATCCTTGTGACATTATATGAGTGGGGTCTTAGGGGCCCACTCCCCATTTTTATCCAAAATTTCCTATTGCTCTTTACTTTCCATGTTCAAGTTGGTGCCTTCCATAGTGCCTCCCCCCCCCCCCCCCCCCCACCCGCCCCATATCCAGGAGAATGGGGTCCCGCAGGGCTCTGTATTGCGTGTATCTCTGTTTTAAGTGGCCATTAACAGTCTAGCAGCAGCTGTCAGGCCGTCCGTCTCACCTTCTCTGTATGCAGACAACTTCTGTATTTCGTACTGCTCCTCCAGTACTGGTGTTGCTGAGAGTGGCGTCTACAGGGAGCCATTAACAAGGTGCAGTCATGGGCTGTAGTCTATGGCTTCCAGTTTTCAGCTGCGATGTCGTGTGTCATGCACTTCTGTCGGTGTCGTATGGTTCATCTGGAACCAGAACTTTACTTTAATGAGGATCCACTCACTGTAGTGGAGACATATCGATTCTTAGTACTGGTTTTCAATGCCTGATTGATGTGGCCTCCTCATCTTCGTCAGCTTGATGACCTGATGTTAGGGTCTGTGTTCCTCCAAATCACATGTTCGGCGCAGCATATACACAATTCCTGATAGGAGATGTACCTGCACTTTTATAAGACATGACATTATAGCAGCAATGGCAAATGTACCTGATGTGTCATGGATCACTGATTCACTGTACCAGACGAGTATCCCAGTATCTGAATAACACATTTCCTCAATAGCGGTCCCTCCCTGGAGGACCCATTAACTGGCCTTCTAGATCATCTGACCTAACCCCATTAGACTTCTGTTTATGGGGCTAGTTAAAGAGGGATTTGTACATTATGAAAGTGGATACATGTGATGAAAGTGTTGTGTAGTTCACCAATGCTGTTGCATGCATTAAAGGCTGCTGAGATGATACTTGATGTGCAACAAAGCATGTGCCCTCCAGTGTGTTGACAAGTACATTGAGATGGGTGGGGGACTTTTTGAACACCTCTTGTAGGATGGATCAGTCGTCTATCCTATCGTTATTCTGTCCACCACAAAACCAACACAGAATTTTGGTAAATAATATTAACACTTTTCTTCATGGATGTGGATAGTCTTCAACCCTTTCCAGTTCTGTAACGACTGAAAATCGGACACATGTTCATAGGACTTTTTGGCTTTCTTTCACGTGTAGAATCACCTCACAGATTATGTGACATTCCTCCTGAATCACCCTGTATGTCATAAAGATGGACACATTGGTAGCAAAAATATTGAAAATTACTTGACCACTTTATTTTAAATTTTCACCCAAAACACTAATAAATGTGCAGATGGGCATAGGCTACATATTTTTTAAATGTATATAGTATAAATCTAGCTATATAAAATCATATGAAAAGGGTAGTTTGCTACTTACCATACAGAGAAGAAGTTGTCAGAAACAGAGAAAACAAAATGACTGCTATACAGATGTGATTTCAGCCAAAAAGCCTTCTTTTAAAAAAAGAGGAAAACACAGAGACATTCAGGTGAGCACAACCCACACACACATGAGCACAGTCTCAGGCCACTGATGCCATGAATCTGTTTATGTATTTTGCTTTAGAAGAAAAGAAGGGCATTTGGCCAAAAGCTTAAATGTACAGCAATAATTTTGTTGTGCTTGTCTGTGACTCGACATCTCGTCTATAAGGTGAGTAGCAATCTGTCCTTTTCATAGTACTGTCATTATTTCACCCAGGATTTTCCGTTATTTGATACACAAAATCTGTACTAAGACAAGTTGCTGTTTTCTATTGTTGCCAAAAATGTCTAGAAGTTCTTGACTGATTTACTTCAGATTTTTATGTGATACTCCAACAAACATTTGAAATCAAACAATGGAAGATACAGGATGGAATGTAACGATATTAGGAAAAGGATAGTTGCTACTCACCTTATAGAGGAGATGCTGAGTCACAGATAGGCACAACAAAGTGAGCTTTCAGCCAAAAAAGCCTCTGTCGAAAAATACACCCCCCCCCCCCCCCCCCCCACACACACACACACACACACACACTCACACAAACGCAAATGCAACTTACTTGCACATGGCCACAGTCTCTAGCAGCTGAAGCCAGTTAGAATTTGGAGAAAGAATAAGACCCAAACTCTGACAATTAATTGGTGAAAGCGCAACTCCCCCCCCCCCCCTCTCCCAAATATGGGACAGAATGAAGGAAATAATCAGTTCGTTTCTTCTTGAATGGGATACGAAGATCTCTGAAGTCAAGCCCCTATCAATTTCAGACAGTACTCTACTACTGATTGAAGAGTGTAACACACTGAATGAAAGTGGCACACAAACTGCCCAAGATGAAGAAGCAGTACTTTTCTGCAAGATAATGACATATCTGCCAAACTGACAAGACACAGTATCTCAGCAGTATTTGTGATGAAATGGATCAGCATAAAAAACTAAAAAAATGCATGACCTTTTCAAGAAGATAAATAGCATTATCCGATAGTTCAAACTTGCATATGAGTGATACAATATGTAAATGGCAATATCTGTAGGACAAAAAGTTGGTGGTAGGTAGGTGGCTAAAGCACTGTGAAACACTGTATTGCAACTAGCAATAGTTAGCTGGCAACAGCACTGCAAAGAAAATAACATTAAGGAACAGAACATTTGTATGGAATCAGACATGGAATCTGATATTCTATTCGGTGACATTCAAAATGCCATCAAACATTTGAAAAACATCAAGTCCCAAGGTGTAGACGGTATTTCCAGAGAAATGGTGACTGATGGGGAAGGAAGCATATTCATGCTTTACATTTAACATGTAATACGGGGTGGGAAACTGGTGAATGGCCTAAAGGCTGGACTACATCTATTCTAATTCTTCTTTCCAAAAAAGAATAAGTTAGGGGCTGTTCCAGCGCTAGGACTATAGCATTAATATTACATTCTAGCAAAATCCTCTTGCACATAATGAGTCAAAATGACTAAAGAAATTCCTGCAATCCCAGACTTCTACAGAACAAACAGGCAGGTCAAGGTACTTGAGAGGCAATCGTGAATATGAAGAGATAATTGAAAAATGTTATGAATTGTGTGCCCCTGCCTTAATTTCCTTCCTAGATTATAGAACGGCCTTTGTGCCATGTTAGGCAAGTTGTGACATGTACTTAATGAGTTTGAGTATTATTGTTAAGAGGTCTTTGTAACAGTCAGACTGTAGCCATTAAGGCAGATGGTGAAAACTTGGGAGTTTTTCAATGTGGTAAATGGGATCAGCAAGGTTGTATGCTGTCACCTCAACTCTAAAACGTCTGTGCAAAGTATATTGTGAGGGGAGCGCTGGATGGCTGAGATGGTGGAATTTCTGTTGGGGTGAAGGAAAATCAACAATCTACACTTTGCAGATTATAGTACCCTCATTGCAGGATGTGAGGGAGAAATTAGTGATGTGTTCATTACAGCGAAAACTATTCATTTAAGCTTTGGTCTAGAGTTAAAAACAAACGGTTCTTTGTTATCAAGGTTTTGATCAAATTCAAACAAGATGCTTAAAGGATATGGAGGTAATGGATGATGGTATGTATTTGGGATCTATGATCAGTGACAGAGTAAAGTGTGATATACAAATAAAACAAAGAAGCATCCTTGACTGAGCTGCAGTGGTTAAAATCATTAACAGCTGGCAGAAATGGGCAATATCCAAAACAACAAAGATGCTCTTGGTGGAATCATTGGTGTTTTCATTGTTCTTGAACAGCAGCAAGACCTGGACTGTGGAAGCTGTTGACAAGAGCCAAAGTGATCCCTTCCAGATGTGTTGCAGATGATGTCATGTGTACCGTGGACAGAAAGAAAAAAAACAATGCTTACATCATAGAAGCACTCAGCATCACAGGAAGTTTGGCTTCCCATGCCGTCCAAAGAAACTTGCAGCTTGTTGGGCACATGTTGAGAAGAGGAGAGGATTTTTTAGAAAATACTACTTTGCAAGGCAAAATCAAAGGCAGAAGGCCACAAGGAAGACTATCTAGTAAATGGCTGGATCAGGCAAAAAAGGTTACAAGCCTATCTCTTCATATTATATTAAAAAGAACTGAAGATCAAGTCAAATTGAAGATCAAGTCAAAGATTCAGATACTTAAGAAATCAATGCAGAAATGAGGTCATGACACTCGACAATGTGTTAACCGATGAATGATGGTGATTTCCATAATTGAGAATTACCTCCATCAAATTTCTGGATACTTCATTCAATTCATATTTTACCTTATCATTTACCAAGTGAAAAACTTCAGTGTGACTGAACTCTCTTCAAAGACTCAATGGGCGTGAAAAAATTAACTGTTACCCCATTTAACAAATGTATTTTACTGGGGCCATAACCTGTTTGACACACTGTAACCTAGTCTTTCCAGTTTGTGGTGAATAAGTTATATTACTTGAATAAAGAAGCAGGTACTTTAGACACGATACACAGAACAAATTCCATTAACAATAATAACAAGACAAAAAGTGCCCAAAGGAATAAAAGATTTTGTAACAGATGGAAGTGGCAAAGATATAAAAATAACAGACACATTAATAAGATACTGTGCACCTGCATACAGACATCACAGGAAAATAAGCACAACAAGCCATACTTAGTATGGTTAATAAAATTAGCTTCTATTTCATTTTATAATGTTTGACCACATTATTAGAATTTTCGGCAAAATATTAAAAAGACATTCACATAGGTTATGGCAATGATGAACTTGTATCTTGGGCTGTGCTACACATCAGTCTGCTTCAGCAATAATGTTTTTGTGTTGGGATTCATTGGTTTCTCCAACCTAACCTAGGCCTCAGGCTTCACTGCAAGTCATTGTGTCAGCATATCTAGTTTTCTTTCCCATCTCAATATCAAAAACAAATCAATTCACATCTTTTACCAAAAGAAATCATTAGATTCAATGATTCTCACTGGCTACCATGTACCACAACCTGATAGCCTGTGACCAACAGAATCAAATTGCCAGTAGCAGCACACACTGGAAGAGCCTGTTACACCGTCAGTAATTTTGCCACTATTGCTTTAAGTGCACCTTGTATAACAGCCATCTAATTGAGGTATATTGAATCTTTTGCATAAAAACATCATGAAGCACATGTGAAATACAGAATGAGAATCAAGAACTTGACACCTGCTCACAAACTAAACTTTTCAGAGTAGCAATGACATGTTTACAGCAGTACCAGGATGATAGCAATAGGAAGATAAAGGACAGAATCAACAATACGCTATGTGATCAAAAGTGTCGGGATACCTGGCTAAAAATCACTTACAAGTTTGTGGCGCCCTCATTTGGTAATGGTGGAATTCAATATGGTTTTGGCCCACCCTTAGCCTTGATGACACCTTTCACTCTTGCAGGCATACGTTCAATCAGGTGCTGGAAGGTTTGTTTGGGAATGGCAGCCCATTCTTTACGGAGTGTTGCTCTGAGGAGAGGTATCGATGTCGGTCGGTGAGGTGTGGTACGAAGTCTGTGTTCCAAAACACCCCAAAGGTGGTCTATAGGATTCACATCAGGACTCTGTGCAAGCCAGTCCATTACAGGGATGTTATTGTTATGTAACCACTCTGCCACAGGCCATGCATTATGAGCAGGTGCTCAATCGTGTTGAAAGATGCAATCGCCATCCCCCAATTGCTCTTCAATAGTGGGAAGCAAGAAGGTGCTTAAAACATCAATATAGGCCTGTGCTGTGATAGTGCCATGCAAAACAACAGGGGGTGCAAGCCCCCTCCATGAAAAACATGACCATGCCATAACACCACCACCTCCTAATTTTACTGCTGGCACTACACACGCTGGCAGATGACGTTCTCTGGGCATTCGCCATACCCACAACCTGCCATCGGATTACCACATTGTGGACCATGATTTGTCCCTCCACACAACGTTTTTCCACTGTTCAGTCATCCAATGTTTACTATCATAGTACTTGCAATGGATCTTGATGCAGTTTGGAGTTCCTATGTGATGGTCTGGATAGATGTCTGTCTATTACACACTATGACCCTCTTCATCTGTCGGTGGTCTGTCAACAGACGAGGTCAGCCTGTATGCTTTTGTGCTGTACATGTTCCTTCACGTTTCCACTTCACTATCACATTGGAAACAGTGGACTTAGAGATGTTTAGGAGTGTGGAAATGTCGTGTACAGATGTATGACACAAGGGACACTCAATCATCTGACTATGTTTGAAGTCCGTGAGTTCTGCAGAGCATCCCATTCTGCTCTCTCATGATGTCTAATGACTACTGAGGTTGCTGAAATGAAGTACGTGGCAGTAGGTGGCAGCACAATACACGTAATATGAAATAAATGTATGGGTACTTTTGATCACATACTGTAGATGAAGAAAGCCAACATATTAAAAACGTATATGAAATTACAAGGTTCAAGCTATACCTGCGCAGTAGTACTTACGTATTTGTATCATGTCGGGATCACCAAATATGTTACAGATTTATTACACATAAATATTAATTACAAGTTGCATGCTATTCGTATGCTAGTTACATTAGTGAATAATTAGAGAAAAAGAATTGTCAAAGAATACATAATAGAAAAGTACTCACACAGAATATTTATACACTTCGCATCACTATGTTTGCTCATTCACACAAGTAGTATGACTCACTATATGACTTTCCCACTTGATATTTGATATTTCCTGGTGAATCTGACATGACGCCCAGAACATGTCACATCACTCTTGAATCAAGGGACATCTGGATAAGGGATGGATGTGCTTTGCATTGTCTTCTGCACGGTATCGTCCAGTGTGTATTGTGGCGTGTCAGCAAAGTGGCATGCAGAAGGGTCTTTAGCTGCATCATCTTCACTTTTTGTAACTGGTGGTGCTGGTTGTTTAGTGGTGTCTTGCACATCAAGAAATGCATGCTTGATCTGCTCAAGGGCAACTGTAAATGGCACACCATGAATGTCACCTCTGAATGTGTTGCTGCCTCTGCTTGACACTGTGTATGGTCCCTCATACATTGGTTGAAGTGTTTGTGAACAGTGTAATTACGAAAAAATATGTGAGTGCAGCTGTCTGAGTTTGTTAAAAATGAATGGACATCGCCCAGTTTGCTCTCTGGGGATGACAGACTGAAGCTGGTGTATATGAACTCTCAATTTATCAGCAAAATCCGATGACGCTACATTGTCATCTGTCCCATTGTGCACGAATTCTGCTGACAGTCATAATCATTGACTGCAGATGAGTTCGGTTGCCATGGCCATAAGATCCCTCTTGAAAGATGTTCGTAGCCCTAGGAGCACAATACGTAGTGCCTCAGTCCATTTCTGCGTAGTGTGACACCATAGACCCCAAATAACAAAAAGTATGAGGTCATTCACATGAGTGCTAAAAGTAGTCTTTTAAACTTTGGTTACACTATAGATCAGTCAAATCTAAAGGACGTAAATTCAACACAGTACTTAGGAATTATGATTATGAACAACTTAAACTGGAAAGAACACAAAGAAAATGTTGTGGGGAAGGCATTTTATTGGCAGAACACCTAGAAAATGTAACACACCTGCTAAAGAGACTGCCTACACTATGCTTGTTTGTCCTCTTTTGGAGTACTGCTGTGTGGTCTGGAATCCATACCAAGTAGGATTAACAGAGTACACCAAGAAAGTTCAAAGAAGAGTAGCACATTTTGTATTATTGTGAAATAGGAGAGAAAGTGTCACTGACATGATAATATAAGATTTGGGATGGACACCATTAAAGCAAAGGCATTTTTCATTGCGGCGGAATCTCCTCACAAAAATTTCAGTCACCAACTTTCTCCTCCGAATGCGAAAATATTTTGTTGACACTGGCCTACATAGGTAGAAAGGATCATCATAATAAAAAAAAGGGGAATCGGACTTTGCACTGAAGGCATAGCAGAGGCATCAACCATTAATGCAAATGGAGCTTTGGCTATAAGATGTTCCAATCACATAGCATCTGATATTGCCATAATTATGGTTTGGAAAGCAGAGTCTGTTTCACTCATTCTCTGTAATCCGCCATTCAGGTTTGGTGCTCCTTTAAGAAGTTCATTTAATGAAGCTTTCATCACAGCGTGATTGGAAATGAAATGTTGGTTAAAATTTATGGTGCCCAGAAACTGACGGAGTTCACTAATTGCGACTGGACGAAGGTATGCCATTGTGGCATGTATTTTATCTTGAGGATGGCATATGCCATTTGCGTCTACAGTGTATCCCAGGAAATGAAGTTCTGTTGCCCAAGAAATACAATTTGAATTGTTTAATACTAGACTGTTCCCGTGTAAACAGTCAAACTACAGAGTTAATTGCTGAGTTTTCCTCCTCAGACGTTGACATCATCTATGTAGACATAGCAGAAATTTAAGTTTCGCGTGACCTCATCTTTGAAATGCTGGAAGGTTTGCACTGTGTTACAGAGACTGAACTGCATTCTCGTGAACTCAAATAGCCCAAAAGGTGTAGTGAAAGTTGTTCTTGGGACATTCTCCATTGATACAGGTCCTGGTAAAATGCACAAAGCAAGTTGAGCATGGAAAAAATTGTTTTACCGTGTTCACTGGCAGAGAAATCCTTTATATGCAACACAGGATACCGGTCAGGAAAGTTCTTTGCGTTTAACTGGCAGTAGTCTTCTCATAGACGCCAACCATTGTTCTTTGGAACAATATTCAATGGGGCTGCCCAGCTACTACTTGAAGTTCAATGTACACCTTCTGATAACATAATGGGAAATTTAAACTTGACTATTTTTAGCTTTTCAGGTGCCAGGCACCTATGATGCGTGCAGTTAGGTGGGCACAGTGTGGTACACCATCACATGCTTAACTGGGGGTGATCTAGGTGACTACCTCGTAAGTTCAGGAAAATCCTTCAACAACTGCATGTATTGCGTATCCTCTGCAATTATATGTTCTGTCATAGGGGCAGTGTAGTTAACCTGTCCTTGAGTATTTAGATTTGTCATTGTGTCATTCAAACGTTGCTGTCGCAGGTCAGGATCCAAATCATAGAAAGACAGGAAACCTGCCCCCAAGATCAGCTATGACACGTCGGCGATTGCGAACTGCCATTATAACTTCGACAGAGACCAAGATTGAGTGTTAATGTAACTCGTTCATAGCTCTTAATCTTAGAGTCATTGGAGGCTTGCAAGTAATAATCATTACAGTTACAATGTGGTAATTTAGTTGCTGGATACACTGACACTTCAGCTCCTGAGTCTGCAAAATATTGCACCTTTGTGCTGTGATCTGTGAAGAATAATCAGCGTTTATTACTAGAGGAGATAGCTGTAGCTACCACAGACTCTGTGTCATGCCTCCATTTAAATGGTAGTGTGTACTTTCGTGCATCCTTACCAAATTTTTTATGATACCATCAGGTGTTTGACACCACAGACGATTGGGTACAACTTCTTGATGAACATTGATGCAGTCATTATTTGGTATGTGCTGTTTGCAACACAACAACCTGTGTAGGCAGTTCTGCTAACTGAAACTGCAACGATGCTCAAGTCACTGCAGTTGTGTTATCCTGTTGGATCACCAGGGTTGCAACACTCACTGAGGGATACATCTCTGCAGTCTTATCCAGTGTTTGTGCTAATACATTCAGATCTCATGGACACACTGTTAGGATTCTCTATGCATCGGCAGGCAACATCAACAACCGGATATTACATAACACATCACCGCTGACTGTATTTCTGGTTAGTGTATGTAAGCTACATAGGAGCTGTGATGGAATGAGGTCTGCTAGTTCTTTTGTCTGGAAGTTTCTCAAGGAGCTTTGCTTCCGACTGAGACAGGCATGTATTCAGAGCATTCCTTATAACAGCAAACCATTACACTTCTGGAGGTGTCAAGAGGATATCTTGCACCTCAGTGGCCAAATCTTCAATATACTTTGTTTCATCTGACAAAATTTGTGCTGAAATGAACTGGCTCTGTAGCTGCACAAACCATAGTACTGGACTGTGCTACCAGAGGGGCAATGGTTTTATTGTGACTCTTCCAATTATTGTGCTATTCTTAGATGGCTTGACAGTAGCTGTTGAAGTACTCATTTGTATGCGAAAATAAACTCAAAGCGGCTAAATAAACTCAAAGCGGCTGCTGCAGAAGTAATACACTTGTCTGTTCTGATGTGACTTGGAACGTATGTATTTGTATCACGACGGGGTTATCAAATACGTGACTGCCTACTCAAATACAGATGTATTCCACACATATATATTAATTACAAGGTTTATGCCGTTCGCAGTGCTATTTACATTAGTGAATAAGAAGTGAGGAATAATCAGAGAAGAAGATATGTCAAAGAATACATAACGGAAAAGTAGATGCATAGAATATTTATAACAGCTTCTCTGTAATTTGTGTGCAATGTTTTATGCAAGTGTGACCACCAACCAGCAGCCTACTCGATTGGATGGGCATCACCAAGAGTTAGTGAAGTTCTCAATCTGGTTTACGTGCCTTTCGATGATCCAGCATCTCAGCTGTTCAGCGAGTTGTTTCGTTTACTTCTTATATTATTCATTTCTCATTCCAGTATTTTATTTGTGTATGTCACTGTTGTTTTCAAATTGTGGTTGCCATTGACAACAAACTTCGTAAGGAAGTAAATATACTCTGAGACTTGTCCATATGCCCAACTGTTTAAAGAACTGTGAAGAACATGCTCTAGAGTGAACACCACATATTATTATTATTATTATTATTATTATTATTATTATTCTTTTTAAAGCTTCTCTATGACGAACACTGTCTTCATCAGTGACAAGTTGCCCTAGAATATAGTGATATAAGTCACATACGGCATTAGTAAGGTAAGATAGGATAAATAAGTCAATTTTTTAACATGTTAATTTCAAAAACCTGATGTTGTCTGTAATGCAAAAGTTTCAGAGCTGAGACATTTAAGTTGACATGTAACATGTGACTTCCACTTCTGGGATCTTATCAGTATAAACACTTAATAATTTTGAATATAGTATTTCAAGAATTTTGAATATTGTGTTTCAGTTATTCATTTTCATTCATCCATTATTTATATGCCACCAATACAGAAATGAATTTATTGTGTTCAGTGACAGTCCATGTGGAAGGAACCACTTATTAATTTTAAAGAAAATGTTATTTACATTTTCAAGTATTGAAGTTTCTTCTTGATGTTTGGTTATAATACTTGTCATCAGAGCAAAATTATTTATGCTTCTTAGTTATATGATGGGACATCATTTATATATATGAAAAGTGGACCAGTTATCGATACCTGTGGTATCGCTTTTACGATTCTGAAGATACGTCTGTATATTCTGCTGGATACCCGGATACATGGGGATTAAGGGAAACATGACAGCAGATACAGCAGTGAAAGCATGTCAGGAAGCCACAGCCATTCCACATTGTGTCTCATTACAGTCTATTCTGAGTTGGGTGTGATGCCTGAATGGGAGGAAAAGTAGAGAGAAGAGATAAAAAAGAAGATGCGGTCAGTAGAAACAGCGACAGTTTCTAACAATGTGTACTTCCATCCAGACTTGTAATAGAGACCAAATGGTCCTCACTTGTGTCTATATAAGACACTTCATGATGATGTACACTTATCTCATCAAACAACAAGACCCTTACTAGAATGCATGGCTTGAGGAGTAGCTCTCACTGTGCGTCACATTTTAAAGTCCCATGCATTTTGTAGAGACTGGTGATGTATTTGGCCTACAGAGAAACTTGTCCTCAATTTTAGGCAAGAAAGTAGTAAAATGAATCTAAGAAAATTGTTAAACTCCTGTGTGGTGTCCACACTCTTCCCATATTGGTGGGTTAGAGATTTTAATACGTATGTTTTCAGGTGTCTGATTCACCCTGTTACCATAATTACCATACAAACTAAATTGAATTTTACAGAACTTTTGATGTAGATGTGCACCTTGAATGTCATATGCAAAGAGATTTATGCTTATGCTACTTTTAATGATTGGTCTTATAAATATTTAATCCATATTAGAGAGTTTATGAATTTTAAATACCCTTGCCCCATTATTTTAGCCAATGTGTGTTGATATCCTCACTGTTTGGTGACAAAACATTACAAACCAAACCCAGTCCACAATCATCCTGGCTGATGAAGGATGTATTTCTCACTTTGTACTGCAAACCTAGTAGAAGTTTATGATTGAGATTTGTGTTTACTATTTTAGGTAGGTCTTATTTGTAACTAATATGGTCCATATTTTTTGCACAACAACTTTTATGGAATCTATATTTACATTTTTGTTGTTATTTCCTGAACTACCCATTATATTGTTGTAAATTTGTTTCCTCTCAGTGGACGGCAAGTCTGGCTGTGCATATTGATGTACAAGGGTTGGAACTTTAATAGTGGCAACTATTTATTTGCAGCTCATACAAAATAGATACGTGTTTCAAAGTTTTACAGACCTTCGAAGTAGTCACGAGCATTGTGTATAACCCGTTGCCAGTGATGTGGAAGTTGTAGGATACTCTTAGCAGTGCCAGTTGTGTTGACAGTTGGAGCAGCGCGGTCTATTGCCCGATGAATCTGTAGCAGTTCTGAAGTGAATGCCATGAAGTGTTTCCTTCAGTTTAGAAATTGAGTTGAACTTACGAGGGCTTAAGTCAGGGGAGTGCAGTAGATGGTATAGCACTTAGCAGCCCCATCAGTTAAACAAATCAGTAACAGCTTGCACTGTACGTGCTTGAGCATCGTCCTGCAAAATGGTGGCCAGGTCCCGCAGAAAGTGTCATCACTTCTGTCTCTGTGCTGTTCATATTTGGAACACAACCTATGACCAGCTTAGGGGCAGAAGTGATGACACTTTCTGCAGGACCTGACCATCATTTTGCAGGACAATGCTCAAGCACATACAGTGCAAGCTGTTACTGATTTGTTTGACTGATGGGCCTGCTAAGTGCTATACCACCTACTGCACTCCCTTGACTTAAGCCCTCGTAAGTTCAACTCGATTTCTAAACTGAAGGAAACACTTCATGGCATTCACTTCAGGACTGCTACAAATTCGTCGGGCAATAGACCACGCCGCTTGAAATGTCATCACAACTGGCACTGCTAAGAGTATCCTACAACTTCCACATCACTGGCAATGGGTTATACACAATGCTGGTGACTACTTTGAAGGTCAGTAAAACTTTGAAACACATATCTATGTTGTACGAGCTGTAAATAAATAGTTGTCACTATTAAAGTACCAACCCTCATATATCTTTCACCTAAGAAATATTTGGGATATAAGTGACTATTATTAAATTAACTTTTAAAACCACTGATAAGCAAATATTACAAAAGAAAAATGGCAGAGGAGGCAATAGTTACTAGATCTCAGTTTTTAAGGTAGCTTGGTAGCTGTGATATGTACATCCAGTTTCTATTTCTTAGTCATATCAAGAACCTCATTGTTCCATAAGCATTTTAATGATGTACTTGAGTATTTCCCAGTTAACCACTTTTGTTATAGGTTAACAATGTAGAAAAAGATAAATTATTACTTACCGTAAAGTGTCTACCCAAGGAAAATGAGGCAGGGCACCAGTGGCTGGCACCCAGTACTGCACCCATTGACAGGCATTGCTCAGTGTGCAGCCAGAAAAATTGACAATGCATAGTCTTGGGAAAAGGGTTGACACTGAGTTGTGCCACCCTGGACCTCACCTTATACTTCATGCCAAGTGTGTTGCGAAGTGCTTAGTCACCAGCCACCCACACCAGCGTCATGCTGAGTTTACTTCTGTGCATGTCTCTAATTGCTTTCAAACTCTCTGCATCCTGTAGATTGACACCCAAAGTGAGTTTCATTTCCTCTTGCATGGCTGTGTTCACCAGTTATCAGCGTGCCACCATTGGCCCATGAAGTACCTGGATAGACAGTGTAGTGTAGCAAGTTGTCATGCTTGTGCAGATATTAAAGATATGCTTCACAATCTCAAGAAAAACATTGATCTCACCACTTTCCGATGTGCATTCTACTGAACGAGTTCATATTCTACCATACCAACAAATACAGCGACTTCATTATCCATGATTTGGAATTATGTACACAGAGGGCTCCAAAGCCTGTGATAGTGTTGGTTATGCATATGTGTACATGGACAGCCAGGACTAATGCTCTCTACCAAATGTGTGCAGCTTATTCACCGCATAATTGACAGCCTTTCTCAGAGCTCTACAACATGTCAGAACACTTCCCACGCAGAACTTTCTTGTGTGCAGTGATTTCTTATGTGGACTGCCGGTGATATCCATGGTCTTCTATGTGACCTACGTAGAGCTGGAAGTTCTGTAACTTTTCTTTTGATGCCTAGCCCTGTGGACATGCAAGGCAAAGAGCTCACCGCAAGGCTGATTAAGGAGTCACCCACATTGGATGTATTAGAACTGGAGCTACAGCCACTGATCTAAGGTCACATCTTGTGACACTGAGTTGAGAAGGTGTGGGGAAAAGAATGGCAAGCTATTGTACACCCCAACAAACTGCGGGTGATCAAAGACTTCTAAAAAGTGGTGAACTTCTCGCTGAGTCTGTTTTTCTGACTCTACCCACTATACCTGCGGAGCATCGCTGACAGCATCTTATATCCATGTAGAGTATGTTAGTCTGTAAAATACACTGAATAGCCAAAGAAACCATTACACCTGCCTAATATCGTGTAGGGCCCTCATGAGCACGCAGAAGTGCTGTAACACGACGTGGCATGGACTTGGCTAATGTCTGAAGTAGTGCTGGAGGGAACTGACACCATGAATCCTGCAGGGCTGCCCATAAATACGTAAGAGTATGAGGGGGATGGAGATCTCTTGTGAACAGCACATTGCAAGACATCCCAGATATGCTCAATAATGTTCACGTAGGGGGAGTTTGGTAGCCAGTGAAAGTGTTTAAACTCAGAAGAGTGTACCTGAAGCCAGTCTGTTGCGATTCTTAACGTGTGGGGTGTCACATTGTCCTGCTGGAATTGCTCACACCCACCAGAACACACAATGGACATGAATGGATGTAGGTGATCAGACAGGATGCTTACGTACGTGTCAACTGTCAGAGACTAGATGTTTCATGGGTCCCAAATCACTCTTAACTGTGCACGCCCCACACCATTACAGAGCCTGCACCAACTTGAACAGTCCCTTGCTGATATGCAGGGTCCAAGGAGTCATGAGGTTGTCTCCATACCAGTTCACATCCATCTGCTCCATACAATTTGAATTGGGACTTGCCCGACCAGGCAACATGTTTCCAGTCATCAACAGTCCAATGTCGGTGTTATCAGGCCCAGATGAGGCTTAAAACTTTGTGTCATGCAGTCATCAAGGGTACATGAGTGGGCCTTTGGCTCCGAAGGCCCATATCGATGTTGTTTCATTGAATGGTTTACGCACTGACATTTGTTGACAGCCCAGCATTGGAATTTGCAGCAATTTACAAAAGAATTGCGCTCTGTCATGTTGAACAATTTTCTTCAGTTGCTATGATCTCATTCTTGCAGTATCTTTTTGTGGCCGGAGTGATGTTGGAGATTTGATTTATTCACAGTACACTCATGAAATGCTTTTATGGGAAAATCGCCACTTCGTCACTACCTCAGAGATGCTGTGTCCCATTGCTCGAACGGCGACTGTAACACCATGTTCAGACTCACTTAAATCTTGATAACCCACCATTGTAGCAGCAGTAACTGATCTAACAACTGCACTAGACTCTTGTTGTCTTACATAGGCATTGCCGACTGCAGCTCCGTGTTCTGCCTGTTTACATATCTCTGTATTTGAATATGCATGCCTGTATTAGTTTCTTTGGCACTTCAGCGTATATGACGTGGGCTGTAGCGAGATACACAGTTACCTCAGATGTTACCCAACAACACAACACAACAGCTGACACCTACCAACAGTGTTCTGCATCTTTTACAAGAAAGTGGGCATTATAACAATTTAATGAAACTTCCTTCTGTGTTGCTGCAGCAGGTGAGTGCAGAGGGAATGTCTTTTACTGCAATTCTGGCCCAACGGACTTCCAGTTACACATTGTCTCTGAATTACCTCATAAAATGACTTTTTACTTGTGTCAGGCTATATGTCCTCCACATCTCTTACTATTTTGACACATTATCGAAGATTTAAGTCTAATACTTAAGGTAAACATACTTTGCTAGCAGGCAGGGGGCAATCTGCCTCAGGGGACTTGTGCTCATCTCAGGGGGCTTCCTGGCTGTGTCCATACTAGTACTTAATCCCCTGTCCCTTTCCACCATAATAGTTTCATTGCTATTTTTAGATATCAGTTTGTTCTTTTTTAATCCTATTAACTAAAAGTAATAGACCAACCAGTTTGTGAAAACTTTTAAATTTTTCTCTTGGTAGTTGAGTCCCTTTAAGCTATGATGTTCATCGTTAAGTTTGTTCATTCTTGCTGTTTTTAATGACCACGGTGTTCAGTGTCAGAAGAAGAAGGGGGGGGGGGGGGGGGGAAACAGTGACCCTCGTTGACAAGTTAATGATTCTCATAAAGGCATAAGTAAACTGTTGATGAACAAAACTGCAACAACATGAAAATGATCTGCAACAATGTGTGCCACCTGGTTAGGTATACAGACGTAAATTTCAGGAGAACCACACAAATTAGATAGGAGTAACACCATCTACATCCTGTATATCAGGAACAGCACATCTGAATGTTGGTTATTTCTGAAAAGATTGTCATGAATATAGATCTCTGACAGAAAACAAAGGGTGTCAGTAGGAAAGAGAAGTGTATTAAGCTGTCAGCCATCATCCAACTGGGAACCAATAACATGTGGTGTCCTACGCAGGTTCCATCTTAGGGCCCTTACCTTTTCTTGTGTATATCAGTGACCTTTCATCAGTAACATTACAAGATGCTGAATTTTTTTTTTTTTTTGCAAATGATAAACATTGCAATAAATACACTACTGGCCATTAAAATTGCTACACCAATAAGAAATGCAGATGATAAATGGGTATTCATTGGACAAATATATTATACTAGAACTGACATGTGATTACATTTTCACGCAATTTTGGTTCATAGATCCTGAGAAATCAGTACCCAGAACAACCACCTCTGGCTGTAATAACGGCCTTGATATGCCTGGGCATTGAGTCAAACAGAGCTTGGATAGCATGTACAGGTACAGCTGCCCATGCAGCTTCAACATGATACCACAGTTCATCAAGAGTAGTGACTGGCGTATTGTGATGAGCCAGTTGCTTGGCCACCATTGACCAGACGTTTCCAGTTGGGGAGAGATCTAGAGAATGTACTGGCTAGGGCAGCAGTCGAACATTTTCTGTATTGAGAAAGGCCTGTACAGGACCTGCAACATGCGGTTGTGCATTATCCTGCTGAAATGTAGGGTTTCGCAGGGATCGAATGAAGTGTAGAGCCACGGGTCGTAAAACATCTGAAATGTATCGTCCACTGTTCAAAGTGCCGCCAATGCGAACAAGAGGTGGCCGAGACGTGTAACTAATGGTACCCCATACCATCACGCCGGATGATACCCCAGTATGGCAATAACAAATACACGCTTCCAATGTGCGTTCACCGCAATGTTGCCAAACACAGATGCGACCATCATGATGCTGTAAACAGAACCTGGATTCATCCAAAAAAAATGACATTTTGCCATTCGTGCACCCAGGTTTGTCATTGAGTACACCATCTCAGGTGCTCCTGTCTGTGATGCGGCGTCAAGGGTAACCGCAGCCATGGTCTCCAAGCTGATAGTCCATGCTGCTGCAAACGTCGTCGAACTCTTCGTGCAGATGGTTGTTGTCTTGCAAACGTCCCCATCTGATGACTCAGGGAACGAGATGTGGCTGCACGATCCGTTACAGCCATGCAGATAAGATGCCTGTCATCTCGACTGCTAGTGATACGAGGCCATTGAGATTCGGCACTGCATGCCGTATTACCCTCCTGAACCCACCGATTCTATATTCTGCTAACCGTCATTGGATCTCGACCAATGTGAGCAGCAATGTCGCGATACGATAAACCGCAATCGCGATAGGCTACAATTCGACCTTTATCAAAGTCGGAAACGTGATGGTACACATTTCTCCTCCTTACACGAGGCATTACAACAATGTTACACCAGGCAACGCCGGTCAACTGCTGTTTGTGTATGAGAAATCGATTGGAAACTTTCCTCATGTCAGCACGTTGTAGGTGTCACCACCGGCACCAACCTTGTGTGAATGCTCTAAATTTGTCATTAAAATATACATCTTTTTTTTCAGACCAACAGCTCAGTTCATGGCATCAGTACCAGAAATAAGAACAACTTTCACAAAGTTTTGAAGTTGTGTACCTTGGTTTAGAAAGGTGTCCACTATTCAGCAATACACATTTTACTAATTTTAACTAATGAAAAAGTTCAGTTTGGGAAGAGTGTAAAGGATTTTTTGGTGGCCAACTCCTTCTGCAATATTAATGAATTTGGGAGCAGAACCGATTGATGCATGCATGTTGTTAATAATATCATGTAATGTGAATATTGCATACAATCTGAGTTCTGTACAATTTTATGGAGTAATGCAAACATTGTAAATAAGTGGTATAATTTTTTTATTTGATGATACATGGCTACAATAGCATAAGAATTATCATATACACCCACATGTGTTTAATATTTAATGTTTGGTGACAGGTTGTATACCGTTTTGAATGTAAATATGCTTAAGCCTCTTTTTTAAAACCAATTCCACATCCTTAAGGTTAAATTTCATTTGAGATCTTTAGAAGCTACATGTGTTTGACTTGTTCCACATCTCAGAGGATGGATCAGTTGGAACTAATAGTATATCTAATCTAAGCTGAAGGAGAAACACGTATCAGCATGTCTCAGAATTCGGAAATGGGAGGATCGTGTCCAATTGAGACGGCAGTTTATCACTCTGCAACATCACTACTCACTATGGTCAGGATTCCACATCTTTCACGCGTATATAGAATCAGCGGGTTCAGAAGGGCCATACTCCACCCCATGCGGGATCTCAATGGCCCCACGTGACTAGAACATGACGGGACAGAGACATTATTTTCCATTGCATGCAGGATTGTGCAACAACATCATGTACATTTAGCCAGGAAAAGGGTTTGTTTGCAGCAAGACAGATAGCTACACAGATACTGTGAGAACATCAGGAGCACCATGGACTGTCAGCATTGTGACCATTGTTGTGACTTCCTCTGATATTGCAGCAGAGGGAGGAGCATTGAGAATGGCGCACTCAGTGACAACAGTGAACATAGGTATTGCCACCACATCATCATTTCAGACAAGTCCTAGTTCTGCATGTAGCATCACCATGGACGTATTTGTATGTGGAGGTTTTTAGGAGAAAAAATATTGGCAGATTGCAGTCATCATTGTCATACAGGTGAAGCACATGGTAGGATGGTACAGCATGCCATTGGGTACACATCATGATCCCCTCTGGTGCATGTAGGTGATAATTTGGACAGCAGCTGTTACATTTCCATCTTTTAAAGCTGGTGGCTGTGCCCTATCTTCAATTATCCTTTAAGAAGATAACACAAGACCACCTGTTGCTCAAGCTTTTCCATCATTTTCTGATATGGAGAGTGTTCCACTGGTGCCCTGGCGAACATATTCTCTTGATCTCTCACCCACTGAAAAAAATCTGGTCATGTTTGATGGGAGAGTGGCAAACTATCAATTGCCAGCCACTGCAATGGATGAACTCCACTATAGGGTGGAGGCAGCATGGAATGACATACTCATCTCTATTATTCAAGTTCAGTTCGGCTCAGTGCACAGCCAGGTTAGACGCACTGTCGCTGCCAGATGTGGCAGGTCTGTGTACTAAATTTTACATCTTGTTTACCGTAAATCATAAAAAATTTAATCCAATTCTTCCTATATATGGTTTTTCGCAAGAAGGAAAAGTTTTTTATTTGTGCTCCTTCTTGGTGTCACAACTTGTTTATTGCCATCAGTGTTTATTCAGAAGTGTGCATTTTGTGCCACACTTTTCTACAGATGTGTTATGGTGCCTTCTGGAATGAATACTCAGTTGTTATCAATAAAAACCTAAACATGTTCCATTAATTTGGATATAAACTATGTATTATTTTTATATCGAAAACCACTGAAAATATGTTTTACATTTTGTTTACTAAATCAGTATAACACTCTGGGATTTGAGCTTTCATCTGGCTTTTGGTGCTCCACCATTTCATGTACACTACTTTGTTTTCCTTAATATAATAAAGAAAATTCCAGGATGGAGACAATTGAGGAATGCAACTACACACCTTTGGGTGAATTATAGATTTTGCTTACAGAGACAATTGTGCTGCTGGGATCTTCAGGCTGAAGAATGGTTTGGTGCAGCTTTCCATACGAGTCTATTCTATGCAAGCGTTTTTCATATCTACATAGCTCCTGGGACATATAAGGTGCAGTCAGATGAAAATGAGACAGATGGAAAAAAGTAAGTAAACTGCTTATCATTTCAGAAGTAACTGCCACAATTGTTAATACCTCTATCCCACTATGAGACAAGAAGGTCAATGTGTTCATGGAAAAATGTTTGCGTTTGTTACAGGACTACGATTATACCAGAATGACCGGAATGTGCACTTCTTTGTCTGAAGAAAATCAGTGAACATGAATATCTGTCGCCAGGGCTCCAAAAATATGTAAATCACATGGGGAGGGATTGGGAATGTATGGAGAATATGCAATGGCTTCCCAGCAGTGTACGTGAAACAACTACTCATGTGTTCCAAGGTTGTTTTGAATATTCTGCAGAAATTTTGCTGAGAAACCCTTACACATCCTCCGTACAGTTCCGATCTCTCCTCAAGCAATTTCCGTATATTTTGAGTCCTGAAGAAAGACATTTGTGGCTGGTGATTTGCTTTGGACAAGGAGGTGTACACCTGGGTAGAATTGTGGTTCCGTAGACAATTGCAAACATTCTGCCATGAAGACATTGATTGTGTCTCACAGTGGGATAAATGTATTAACAGTTGTGTTGATTATTTTTGGCTTAGTAAACAGTTAACTTACTTTCTTCCATTTGTTTCATTTTAATTTGAGTGCCCCTTATACATCCCATATACTGTAGTCAAGCCATGGCCTTCATCTACATCACTCACTTCCCTCCATTGATTAATGATTCCTTAATCGGTCAAAATATGTCCCATCAGCTGATCCCTTCTTTTGGTCAAGTTATGCCATACATTTCTTTTTCCCCTTCCTGAAATCAACTCTTCGTTAGTTGCCTGATCTAAATTTTTATTTGAAATTAAGAAATTTTCTCATTCAGAACACTTTCCTCACTATCACCTCTACTTCAGCAGTTATTTTAGTGTCCAAATAGCAGAACCAGTATACTGCTTTTGGTGTCTCAGTTTCCTACTCTAATTCCCTCATTGTTGACTGATTTAATTTGAGTAAACTCCATTGCCCTTGTTTTGCTTTTGTTGGTTTTGATCTTATAACGTCTTGCAAGACAATCCATTGCAATGTCAGAGAGAGAGAGAGAGAGAGAGAGAGAGAGAGAGAGATAGAGATAGAGATAGAGATAGAGAGAGAGAGAGAGAGAGAGAGAGAGAGAAGGGGGAGGGGGGGGGGGGGGGAAGCAGACATCTACACTGCCATGGTAACAGGTGATGAATGCCTATTAAGGAAGGTATGTAGGATGAGAGGAAAGTAGTGTAGCTGCAGGGGATTTAGAAGGAGGGGTTTGACAACAGTTGCCTGACTGAGGAAACTGTGGTTCAGAAAGGGGAAAAAGGAGACTACAGTGTCTGGACAAGAGAGGGTCATTTACAAGGGTGTGGAAGGACAGGTAGAAGGAGGTTGACGGCAAAAGAACAGAGAGGGGTGGGCACGGGTTGGAACTGATGGCAATAGGTAACTGGGATTGTCTGGATTGACAGATCGTGTTTTTGGTAGCTCACAGATGCTGGTGGATGACAGGGAGAGAAAACAAATGGCGTAGGTATTAAAGTAGTTCTTTAAATAATTGTTGCACTCCATCTTCAGCAACCGGGTGGACAAGCATTATGTTCACAACAGTTTGATTTTGGCCATTCATGTGGACACCCAAATGATTAGTTGCTTGTTTCAGCATCTACAGGATGATTCAAAAAATGTTTACAAATGACATGGCACATTAGGCATACACCAAGAATCAGTAATTGTATAGGAACTGGGGGTTGCAAATCCCACGAGAGGAAGTTGCTATACAAAAACAGGTGGAGCACAAGGAGACCATCACCATTCGTGTGTGGAGGGAGGTGTTGGGAGTAACATGGCTAGCTACAGGTACTGTGAATTGGCTGAGATGCATTTGATTTATGGTGCAGTCAAATGTAATGGACAAGAAATCGTGCATCATGCAATTGCATCATGTGAAATATCCCAATAGAAAGGCTTTGTGCCACTCATTATTTGGCACCTTGCATCACCGATTGTGTGAAACCAGCTCATTCCAAGTGCACAAACCGGTTGCTGGTGGCCAATGAACAATATGTTCACAGTTGTCACCAAAGAAAGTGTTCTCGAAAGGTTGCAGCATACACCATCAACAAGTATACAAGGTGTATTCCATGCTACTAATATCCCCCAGCCCTCTGTCTGGTGCATTGTAAATGACAAAGGACAGCAGCTGGGGGACTACAACAAGCGCATGGGATTTCCGTGGTGGCTTCTGCAGGAATCGGCTGCAGACCGAAGCTTCACAGTGAGTGTCTTCTTCACCAATGAGGCTGTGTTCTCACTCAAGGGTGTGATGAACATTCACAACCTGCATACGTATGTGAATATGAAACGACATGCTACCCATACCCATGCCTCACAATACAAATTTACCTTTAACGTGTGGGCTTGCATCATTGGAGACTGTTTATTTGGCCCATACATTCTCCCGATCAACTTGATGGTTGCACTTATTTTGTATTCTTGCAAGAGGTTGTGCCAGACATGCTGAACAATGTTCCCATGCCTATTCATCACCAAATTTGATTTCAGCAGGTTGAGGCCCCATTCATTTCAGCAAAGTGAGGGCACATCTACAGGCAACCTTTCCTGGCCTCTGGATTGGTCACAGTGAGACAGTCGCATGGCCACCACGATCACCCAATCTGTGGGGGCAACTGTTCAGTGCAGCATCAACGTCAGGCATGTCTTGATGCGTCTGGACAAAACTTTGAGAATCTCCTATAGTGGACATCCATTTGTAACATTTGACCATTTAGTAGCCCTGGGTGGCCTTTGCAACTCCCTGATCTTTGTTGTATGCTTGATGTGCCATGACAGTTTATAAACATTTTATTGAATCTGCTTGTATATTCTGCAAGCCACAATAAGGTGTGTGCAGGGGCACATGGTTTACTAGAACTACATTACCACTTTCTTGTTCAATTTCAGTTATAGTATTCTGGAAGGAAAGAAAAAAAATTTTTCTGTTTGTACATACACTTCTATGACGGTTGGAACTTAAATAGCAGCAACTATTTATTCACAACCAATATAAAAGAATTAAATGTTTGCACCCGTTACTGTCCTTCATAGTACTAGCCAACAGTATTGTGTAGAACCTGTTGCCAGCGATGTGGAAGTCATAGTATACCGTTAGCAGAGGCTGCTCTGTTGATGGTGTGAATGGAGCAGTCGAAATCTATGGTGATTCTCGTATAGGACTGTGATGGTGGTATCCTAATGCATTATGTTCCTCCACGGCAGATCATCAATGCACAGTATTACTGTTTGTTTTTGGAACATCACCTGTGACCAGCTTTGCAAAAGAAGCAGCGACACTTTCTGCGCAACCCACCCATCGGTTTGCATGACAATGCGCAGGCGTATACAGTGCAAGCTGTGGCTGCTCTGTTCGGTCGATGGGACTGGGAAGTCCTGTACCATCCACCGTAATCCCTGGACTTAAGTCTTTGTTGACTTTGATTTGATTCCAAAGATGAAGGAACCACTTTATGTCATTCGCTTCAGAACTGTTCCAGAGATTCGACAGGCAGTAGACCGCTCCATTCACACAATAAACAGAACAGGCTCTGCTAACGGTACACCCTCCATGTCGCTGGCAACAGGTTCTACACAACTTTGAAGGACAGTAGCAGGTGCAAATGTGTAACTCTTTTGTATCAGTTATGAATAAATAGTTGCCACTATTTAAGTTCCAACCCTTGTATAATTTTATTCTAGCAGCTGTTAGGTGAGATAAAAGTTGAAGTATAATGTCTCCTGGGTCATATTAAAACACAAGTTCTCAGAAGTTGAGCATTTCTGCGATATTCTCACACTGATTAAATAAGAACACAATATATGCAAATTTCTTTGAATCTTCTCTCTCCCATGGCCCATTAATTGAACTTGATCAGGATACTGGATTGGTGAATAATCCTCAAGAATGGTTTGAAATGTGTGTGAATTACACTTACGATTCTACATATAAATCTAAGTATGGGTATTTTTGTATCCTGTTCCTAGTCTTTGTGTTCTCTAAGGAAATTTGTGTATCCTATTCCTAGATCTTTTTACTTTCTAAGGAAATGACTACCTAGTGTACAACTTTCATTGTCTGTTTGGCTATTTTGGTAGATGAGAAACATGGCACCTACCTGTTTTTTTCTATCTACAACTTTTTGTATGCAAAGAATTTACAGGCTGTACTGTGTTTTCAATAATGAGCACTAGTTGAATTTGTATCGTTTCCTACAGAAAAAAAAAATTGAACATTAGTACAAAACAGGTTTTGTAATTCTTCAGCAAACTGATGTCAGTGACATAAGCTCTTAGTCTTGGACATTTGTCTCATGCTCCTTCTCACATACAGGGATTATATGAATTTCTTTCTTTTGTTCTTGTGACCCATGAAAAGACTTAACAAAAATGGGACTAGATATTCCATATATTTGATATAGAATTTAATAAATCTTCCAGCAGGTTGCAAAATATCTTATCATCTCTCGTACCATTTTGTTTTTCCCTGTTGATCGATGATGCTATGAAAGTGTTGTTGTCACAAACCCTTATCTAAGCTAGAAGATTGACATTTTTCAACCTTTCTCTGAATTGTCACACATCATCAATACTTGATGTGGGTAGTTGATAGGAATGTCCAATTGCTGTTTTTGATCCGCTTGTGACAGCTGTCTCACCCACATAAATTTGCAGCTTGACTCTGTGTTAAACTCAGTAGACAGTTCTCAGTTTTTTACGGCAATAAGTACATCTCCATCATGGTTGTCCAACCAATATGTTCAGTATAAATTCCATTTGAATTTTTAGCATTTATTTTTGCTTTCAATCAGATTTTTGTTTCAAGTTTTCTGTACACATCATTCCCAGATTGGTGCACAAAATTAGGTGATGGGTGTGAGTGTACAGTACAGATTTAGTGTGTTAGTGATCCACAAGGGAGAGAAACCAATTGTGGGTTGAGGGATTGCAAACATAAGTGCTGTAGGACCATATTAAGACATTATTTAGATTGGGTGGATGACACGGCAGTGGCTTAAGGTGTGAAGACAAAATTCTGGGTAAAACATGCCCTCTTGCTGGGCAAATTGAATGAAGTTGTATCCTGGCGAAAGATTTGCTACAGCCGTTCGAGGTCTATGCGTTGTGGAGAGTTAAGGGATTGGTTGTTGGTTAATAGCTACAGTAGTTTTTTGGGAATAAAGAAGAGCAATGGAATTCTCCTGCACTTTGCCTCAAGTTTGGAGGTCGTTAGCATTGTTAATCCACATTAGCTGAGAGCTGTCCAACCTGTCCTGCCTCCCAACACTTTCCTATACTCTCGTTTCATCTGTACACCTTTCCTTCCTCATTGCTGCTACACTCCCTCCCCCAATCTGTGGACTGTAGGGGTGATGCAAATGGTGGCTTGTTAGGTGTGTGTGTGTGTGTGTGTGTGTGTGTGTGTGTGTGTGTGTGTGTGTGTGTGTGTGTGTGTGTGTGTGCGCACATTGGTGGGGGGAGGGTAGATTTCTACATGGATACTGGGAGAAGAATGAAACCTGCAACTATCTCAAAGTTTTGTGTGACTGTGCTCACACAGAATTCAGTCTATGGGCTAGCTTAGTGTGACTTGATGCATTACATACATATGTGTATTTTCTCCTGACATGTAGATTATATCACATCCTCCTGTTACAGGTCCTATCTGTGAAGGCAAGACTCCTGACGCTGATGCATAAAGATGGATCCATTGAAACGAGGATCAGGTACTGTTATTCTAAAGCTTTCAAGTTCTTTCTTTGTTCATTGTTGTCCTGTCTCTGCCTGTGTTGTCCATCTGTTTATTTCCCTGTTCTGTTTTCAGGTTTACTTTTCTTTCCTATTCTACAGATATTTCATTCATCTTTCTCTAACCACTTTTCTCTAAGATCCTAACTAACTACACTCTTTAATAAATTTGATCTCATGAATGATGAGTGGAAAGAAGGGAAGTTCTGGTAAAATAACATTGGGCATGTTGAAGGGTATGTATTCTAGGAAAAGAATTTGAAAGCTATCCTCACCAAAATAAAAGCACTTTCAACTGGTCAAAGTTTTAAATGGCAAACAAATTAATTATCATATTTTTTCCTAGGGAAATCCATTACAACATCTGTTCCATCATTTGCAATTCGATTTCATGCCGATGATGAAGAATTGGAAGAAATCTATCCTAGCGAAGATGTGGATGATGATTCAGAAAAGAAGGGTAATGATTGAGCAATTGATTAAGTATATTTGCTTAGGCTATTGTTTAATGTTGATTTGTGGTATTCTTATGCCAGATAATGTTAAGATAATAAATATCTTTGTCAATGAAAATTCCTATTGACTGGTCAGAGTCAAGATTTTTTAAATTCACCATTGATGCTTAAAGTATGATAGTTTGAATCATTAATTACTTTGTGGATTATAATAGTGTGTTTACATGAAAATTCTTAAATTTGATGGCTAGTTTCACATAAATATCATTAAAATATGATGGCATTCTTAATTAAAAAAGTTATTAATTTGTTGAAAACTTGTTCAAGTAACTATAACTCTAAAAATGTTAAAGAATGAGAACAAAGTAGATTTTAGTATTTTATTAGAAGAAATGGACATGTTGATTTGTGTCTGTTACTGGAATTTGTTCATCTCTTCAAGTATCATTATGTGGTACGCATCTTGACATTGTGTTTGTTGATGCTCCCTTTAGTGTAAAATGTGCTTAATTTGATTTTAACATACACACACAAACAGATACAGACTAGTTTTATGTACAGTGTATATTTGTGTCCTGAGATTAGTGCATCCAAAAGGGAAGGATATAGTTGAGAGTTTAGCTTCTCAAATCTTAAAGGAGTTGAATCAAAATTCACAGTACAGTCACATTAATGTGAACACCTATCAAAAGCCTGAATAGTCACCTTTTGCAACATGGATGTGCAGGAAGAGAGTCATAGGTTCCAGATGTGGAGCCATGCTGACTCCAGTGCTGACGTCTACTGTGCTACGTTTCTCAGTTGAGGAACAGCCCAGTTGAGTTGCTCCCACAGGTTCTTGATTGGGTTTAAATCCAGGGTATTTGGTGGCCTGGGGAATACGTGAATTCATCCTGGTGCTCATTGTACCATGCACATACACTGCGAGCTGTGTGACACATTGCATTATCCTGTTGGTAGATGCCATTTGTTGAGGATAAAAGAGACTGCATGTAGGGATGAACATAGTCCCCAAGGATAGATACATTTTTGTGTTGATTCATTGTGCCTCTGAGAATGACAAGATCACTTAGGGACTGCCACAAGAACATTCCGCAGACCATAGTGTTTTCTCCTCCAGCCTGGACCGTTCCAATAACTGTTGCAGAACTGCACAGGCCAATGACTATCTGTCAGATGGAGCATAAAATGTAGTTCATCTGAAAAGCCTTCCTGTCGCCACTCAGTGGACATCCATTCATGGTATTAGCAGGCAAATTCCTGCCTTTGTCACCAATGAACAGCAGTCAGTACAGGTGCATGAACCAGGCCCTTGCTGCAGAGATCTATATGGAGCAATGTTTGCTGAATGGTTGTTGTGGAGATGCTGTTAGTAGCTCCCCGGTTCATCTGGGTGGTTAGCTGCTCAACAGTTGCAAGTCTATTCGTCCATACACATCTCTGTAGCCATCATTCACCCCTGTCAGCTACAGGCTGTGGTGGACCACTGTTGCCTTGGTGACAGTTTTGGGTAGCACCATTTGCCAAGTACAGTATACTTTAACCAAGACAGCATGAGAACCATTTCCAAACTTAGCCATTTCGGAAATGCTTCTACCTCTGGCCAAAAGGCCAAAAGCCAATGCTCATTCCCCTTCGGACATCATATAAATCGCTCCATTTCGACATTACTGCACTGTTTTCCGAGACCCCCCCCCCCCCCTCCCCGGACATGCTTTATATAGCATCCTCTGGTAGTGCAGCCACCTGCCATCTATGAGTGATTATTTCATATTGATGACAAACATAGCTTGCGGTCACACTAATGGACTGGACCGTTATTTCTTTTTTATAATAAAAGCAGAAGTTTGAAACTATCAGTATCTACAACTTGATAAATTAAAAGAGTGTCTTCCATAGTATTAAACTTGGATATTATTTGGACTAGTTTTTTCTGTTCTGAAGAAGGGGGAAACATAAAAAAGAAAATTTTCTCATTGGATTCCGCTGTAAGCATCAAAATGTAAATTGGCTTGGCCACAAATGGCACCACAAGTGGCAGATGAATCACAGTCCAGTGATTGTGAGATGAGTTGCACATTAAACCAATCATGCTGTGCAATTTGTATAACCACACAGGTTTGGCATTCAACATTTGTGGCACTATTAGTTGAGTAATCCCATCCACCATGGCAAGGTCATTCCACATTGGATGGGAAAATTGAGTTTTTAATTGTCCTGAGGCCAAAAACCACTTAAAAAGAAAGAATGAGATCAATTTTAACCATCCTGAGGCCAAAAACTGCATAAAAAGAAACAATAACATTAGTTTCCCATTGTCCTCAGGTCAAAAGCGGTATAAAAAGCAACAATGAAATTAGACACAGGACATTTTCAGTATGATGACCACCATTTTCTGCCACAAGCTGAAATTAAGAAACTGTGTGTCACTCTACAGATCATAGTGTCTTGAGGGTTTATGTTCATAATGTGTTGCACAATGCGTGCCTTCAGTTCAGCTACATTTGTAATCAGAGCACTGAACACAGCATTGTTCAGATAACCCGACAACCAGAAGTCCCACGGATTAAGATCAGTGTTCTGGACATCCTGGTTGTATGGAAATGATGGCTGTGATGGCTGATAATTCTAGTGTTTCGATAATGCCTCTGTGGCATGTGCTTCACTGACTGTGCAACATGAGGTGGAACACCATGTTGCCTACCCACACATCCTCACTGTTGAAGGGTTGGAATGACATCAGTGTGCAAAACACTCTAATAGCATTCACCAGTGATGGTACAGGTAACAGGATACACAGGACCCATCTCCTCGAAAAAATATGGTCCAAGATAGATGATACCATCAACACACACAACAGAGTTACCTTTGCAGAATGAAGGAGAACTAGTTGATATGAGAGTGGTTTTTCTGTTGCCCATATTCTGATATTCTGTGTACTGATGTGTCCTCAGAGATGGAAAGGGCTTATCTGTCCACAAAATGTTCCTTGGCCATTCACTGTCCTCTTTCATGCAAGCAAGAAGTTCTAGAGCAACTGTTTGTCTTACTGCCAGGTCAGCATGGGGAAAATCCTGAACATGGGTAACTTTGGATGGATAGCAATGCGGGATGTTTCATAGAATTTTATGCACCATGCTCACAGGAATGACCAGAGTTTAAGCAATTCTATGTGCACTGCATGTTTGCACACAACCACTCGACCCCTCTCGCAGTGCTGTGGCCCCCATCTTCTGCTGATGTCAGATCACTTGTTCTCCTCCTTCAGTCACATTGGACTTCAAAGGAATCTGTCTTTTTTAATTTTGTAATAATTTTTTCCAAACCCTTGACAGACAGTGACCAGTGCCTTTTTCTGTACCCTTCAGTATCTGGAACTTCTGCAAAGCTACTGGCACACAGTCACTTTTCTTGTAAAAGAGCTTTACCAGCAGTGCATGATCATCCATTGAGGCAGTCATGCCAAGTATCTGAGATGCAAACCAAGGAACAGTCATTCGCATGATAATCCAACAGTTTTATTGTTTTCCTTTTTAACTCCTTCAGTTATCATAAAATAAATATCCGTATTGTATCAACATTAGAGAGAAATGTATTAGTTGGGAGCTAATTCTTTGTTATGTGAGTCTAGTGTCTCCTGCATTACCTGGTGTAACTCAATGGTGTTTTGATGTGCCTTACTTTGTGATCTGTTATCTAAATAACACACATCCAAGTGAAATACTGCATAGCCAGATATTTTAAAAGGAATGGACATAATTATTACTCAGTCTCACAGAAATATTCCTGATGATACTAAACAGAAAAAGTCTATTAGGAAACTGAATGCAACAAGCATTCTGTCCACCACAGGTTGTGGCTCTGAGTAAACCTCCAGTCACTACTCACTTTAACTCTAAATATAATATTATTGACTCGTGTGTGTGTGTGTGTGTGTGTGTGTGTGTGTGTGTGTGTGTGTGTGTGTGGGAGGGGGGGGGGGGAGTGATGTAGATAGTACATTGTCAGACATATTTCATGTCCAATGTAAATTATATATAAAGGTTCTCTTGCAGTTTGCTGTTCGTCATAATCTTCTTCATGCATTAGGCCCTTGGAAATGTTTCAGACTTCAAACCTTATCTTGCAGTCTTCTCTTTGGTATGCCTACTCTGCAGAGCCCTCTAGGCTTATATACTGTCTGATTGTTTTATCCAGACACCCCTGTGTAATGTGAAATTGATCACTAGGTGTCACAAGAGCCAGACACAATAGTATAAAAGGAGGCAGTAAGTATTGTAAGCAGTAAAAGCAAAATGGGTCAGTGACTTTGAACATGGAGCAGTCATTGGATATCACATGAGTAACAGATTCATCAGGGACACTGAAACCCACCTGAAACTGCCAAAGTCAGCTGTTGGTGATGTGATTGTCAGCTGAAAATTCAAAGAAACATTGAAGCTCAACCAAGACCAGGCAGAACTCATGTCCTGACGGACAGGGACCATTGAGCACTGTGGAGGGTGCTTGTAAAAAGTAACTTGAAATCAGCAGAAGGAATCACACAAGAGTCCCAAAGCACTAAAAGCACAATAACTGTGTGTAGGGAGTTAAAAAGAATAAGGTACAGTGATTGAGCAACTCCTTGTGAGCCATATATTTCTGTTTTGTGTTAAACAGCACTTGAGGTGGTGTAAAGAGCAATGCTGCTGTGGACAGTGGATGACTGGAAATGGGCGATTTGGAGTGATGAGTCATGCTATATCCTGTGGAAGTCTGATGGAAGGATGTGGATGTGCTGAACGTTATGTACTGTCGTGCGTAGTGCCAATAGTGAAATATGTAAGAGCAGGTGACAACCTCGATATTCCAAAAAAAATTATTCGTCATTTGAAGAAGCGCTTTCTTGTGAGGGAGACAGAAAAGAGAGTGACAGAATCTGTTCGTTTGCAACCTTGATTACGTGCCAGTTGAACTACAGTTGGAGCTCACTAATTTGTAAGAAAATGACTTGACGCTGACACTGAAAGACGAGCCTATCCCTGGCTCGAGATGTTGCAGTTTGGACAAAATTTGTCATTCCTGCGGTTCCTATGGGGGAGAGACTGGATCTTACCATTCTTGTTGATTTGTGCTTGTTGGTGGAGCCTGAGAAAGACACATTCTGATGGGGGATTAGTAAAACTGAATCCCTCAGCAGGTCAGGCCAATGTGTGGTTGGTCTGTGATGAGGTTGTTGGCCCAGTCCTCGGAGGAGCCGGTTGAGGGAGTGTCCCGCTTCCTCATAGAACTTCTTGGCAATGGCGCGAAATCTGTCTCGGAGAGGCATCTATAAAAGAGGGGCCCAACTTGCATAAATGACTTACGCATAAAAAGAAGCACAGAGATGTAAAACCTGTTGAATTTACTGTTGTTAGCATGATGCTGAGTTTCTGAAACTGAAGAAATTTGTCACTGGTATGGCATCAGTGTTTGGAACAGTTGATGTCCATGAGCAAAAATTTTCAGAAATGCAGTACGTTAACTGACCGCATTGAATGAGATTGACTGATGAACATTTGACAGCAATTATCTTGCATGGATGCAGCAATATGAAACATGACAATGATGATATCTTGAAACTCAAAAGTCAGTTTTACAAATCTCACTAATGTTATTTGCTGCTTAGTTTGTGGAATTCAAGATACACACACTAGGTTTGCTGTCATTATCGTTTTGCTAATGTTGCCTTCTTTGATAACTTTTTTTAGTAAATAAATATGTTTGTTGCCCTTGTTTTTCGTGCATTGCATGCCACTCACTGATGATTAACATGGAGTGCTGAATTTAGTTTTTATGCCTTTTTCCCCGAGCTTTCATTGTGGCTTGCAAGTACTGTACAGAATTATGATATGGCCCCCACTGGTCATTTTGTCAGTTATCCAGCCCACAGTGAGACAAGTTTGGTAAATTCTGAGTTAGAACATCAACTTTCCTCCATACTCCAGTGTCCAACATCACTGTCTTCTCTAATTTGGGTCTTGTGGAAGAATGGGATACCATGCCTCCATATACATTCAGACTCCTCTTTGAAAGAGCCCCCAGCAGAGTTCAAGCCCTTATAAAGGTGACGGGTGAATACACCCCATATTAATATTCACTAATGGGTGTCCAGATACTTTTGATCAGATGGTGTACATGTAAAACATTCATCACTCATTCATTCTATATGTCATCTCCAATATCGACCACATTTTAAGATTTTGACATATAAGCTGTAAATGCTGACTGTCATTCATATGTCTTCATTCTTCTTCCTGCCTCTTTTTGTCACTCCCACAACTTATGGAATAAATCACATTTCAGAAGTATGGATTCTAATTTCAATCTTGTTAATTGAGGACACATGCTTCAGCCCTGTTTAAACCAACTGGTACCACTGTAAGTCTCATAGAACTTCAGCATTGCCTCCTTACTTCGATTCTTAGTGTTCTATTTATAGTGCTGTACATTCGTTTAGGTTTTTGATATTCTTTCCAATATTGAGCTCATCAGAAGATGAGAGTGTGCTACCAAGGAAAGTAAGCTGGCTGACATATTTAATGGTTTTAGTATTAATAACTACTGAACAACAGACTTGAGACTATAAAATACCGTGTATTATGTTTAATGCAGCAACATTTCAAAATTATGCTGTATACCGTATTTACTCGAGTCTAAGCCCCACTTTTTTCCAGTTTTTGTAATCCAAGAAACCTCCTGCGGCTTAGAATCGAGTGCAAAATAAGCAGAAGTTCTGAAAAATGTTGGTAGGTGCCACCACAACTAACTTCTGCTGTCGAATATATGTAACACTATACAGGCCTGCTTTGCAGGCACAAAGATAAATACTGGCGCCAAAACCTCTCCGTATGCCCACGAAGGTTCCTAGCTGGAAAAAAAAAAAAGACACATTCTTGAGTAGATATGATGTCATAAACAATGAGACGCCACCACGGGAAAATACCCAGATTCATGCATCTACTATTTGAGAATGAGAGCACTTAGCGACTAGCTACAAACGTTACATACAATTTCAAACCTTTTCGAAAATTTTTCTCACTGACACCCCCCACAAAATAATGAAAGGTAAAAAGGTTGTCGCTTACTACATTTTCTCAGTACATACCGTAAATCTGCCGCAGTAGGCATGACGTTTTAATGAATTATTTCATTACTATTAACTCTAATTGCAACATATTTTGCATACAGTATCCACATATATCAGTAAATGCACTGGCAAATTTATGTCTCTACACGACATATAATTCGGGAGATATGACGTGGTAAACATCGAGATGAGTGAAAAAGTGCTGCGTCAGGGATGACATTTTGTTCTATTATTTCTTCACTACTAACACTATTCGCAACACATTTCGCAAACGTGTTAAAAAAAGTATATAAAACCACGGGCGTATTCCTAAAAAACATTGTGCTAAAATTTTTAATCGGTCAACAACTTTCCGAGATTTCTTCCGTTGCGAAGCACGGGCGTACAGCTAGTGTTTAATAAATATCTTAACTGCAGCAATGAAGTATGCTTATCGCAAGGAAAGGAAACAGTCTGAAATAGAAATAAAATTTATGACGCAATGAATGGCAGATTGTTTTTCGTATGTATTCGAGATGTCATACTTCTGTAAAAACATTTAAAGCCATGTGGTCCACCGCTTTCACTGTCACTGTGTTCCGTTTTTGTGTTTGATTAAAATAGAACAGAAATACAATTTACAACAAACTAATAGTATTTTGTTTTTGTTATTTATTCAAGCTGTGATGTTTTGTAAAAACATTTCACACCATGTGATCAATCGCTTTCACTGTCACTGTCTTCCGTTTGTGTGTCTGCGTCTTCCTCACTTACATCTCATGTGGCTGTGTTGATGATAATTTCGTCCAAGCAATTTCGATGACACCATCACATGCCCAATATTCTTCTTCTGTTTCTTTAACTTTCTTGCAATATCCCTTCCAATCATTGGCAGTAACCGACTGGAAAGCTGCGTCCACAAGATTCAGCATGTTTGTGGCAGCCAAGTCCCCTGATATGTTGTGCTCCCTAACATGCCTTTTTATCTTCGCCCATGCTAATTCTATTGCGTTTAAGTCGCAGTTGTAAGGTGGCGAGTGAACGACCTGGTGGCCTTTGGTTTCAGCCAGCAGGTTTACAGCAAAAGACTTCTCAGCTGGCTTATTCGCTAGTACTTTTGCATACAGCTCGTCCTTACTCATACTCTCATCACAGGGGATATTTCTACGTTGCAGCCACTCCAGCATTCGCACTTTCGTGTCAAACTTCTTTGGAGTTCTTTCTGTTTGCCTGTTATGGTAAGTAAGCGGAAGTTCTGAAAAATGTTGGTAGGTGCCGCCACAACTAACTTCTGCCATCGAATATATGTAGCACTACACAGGCATGCTTTGCAGGCACAAAGATAAATACTGGTGCCAAAACCTCTGTGTCAGTAAATTAAAAAAAAAAGGGTGGAAGATGAGCTTTTTTCTCTGCCCCGAGTTTCGACCACTGCATTTTCATACATTATCCAATACAAATTTCGTACTGTTCATCTTCGAATGTAGCAGCATTTCAATGTACTACGAAAATCCGACTGGCAAGACTGTTTGGTATGTTTGTCAATATGGGAAACTCTACATTCTGAATTTTTTCCTACCTGTGAGAAGAGATGGTTGCTAATAGGAACTTTTATGAATTGTGAATCACATGCAGTATTCTCTTCACCGTAAGAATAATACGAATATAAACATTTTGTCATGTATTCTTTCGTGTTTGCAGATATCTAATTTAAATCCTGTCTGCCTAATAAACTACGAAACTAGAGTGGGACAACAGCAAATGCGTAAGAATAAACATATCATGTCATGTTTATATTCGTATTAGTCTTATGCCTAATTGCGATACAGTCAGAAATGAAGCACGGCAATTGAATAGATTTTTAAATCTAAGATGACTCTGATTTCGGTGCAGAATGTAATGTACTAAAAGAGGCGTCTGCAAAGATTTTCAAACGGAGAAAAATTTTCGCTAAACTCTCGTTCAGAACATCTTCTATCATACTCAGTCTATTATTTGGTTCTTGTTGATCATTATCAAAGAAAGCAGCAGTGTAAGTAACAACAAATAGCAGTCTCTTGCCATTGTTTCGCAAATGAGACGATTCCTCTCTTTTTTTTTTTTTAAATTGTAAGTGGCGGTACCATGCACAAAAGCAAGCCATGCGGCAAGCGGCGACAGGCCGTAAACACTCATTATCAGAAAGTGACAAACAATGCATGGCACAATACAGTAATGCATTTTCAGCTTAGAGTGACATAAACACCCATAACAAAGAGAACGGCACTTATCAGATCAAAGAAAAATAAGCAATCAATTCAAACCAGACGAAGCACGTGAAAAAGGAAGGGTACCCGTATAAATATGGACGGAGCGCCTGACGCATATGTTGTAGGTAATTTTCAGAGGAGGCATTTAGTAAAGTTTCACAGGATGTCTTATTACAAGCTCCACTAACAAAAATATAAGTTTCCCAGTCAATTGTTGGATGATTAAAGTCTCCAACAATGATTACAGTATGACTGGGGAGCTTACGTACAAGTGAACTGAAGTTTTCTCTAAAGTTTTTGTTACATCAGGAGATGAGTCTGGTTGGTGGTAGAAGGATCCAGTTATCATTTTATGCCCACCCCTGATACTGAGTCTTGCCCAAACAAACTCACATGCAGCTTCAATATCTATGTCTGTGGATTTGAGTTTTTTTGTCTATTGTGACAAATACACTACCTCCATTTTCCATTTGCTTATCCTTTCGATATACACTTAAATTTTCCTAAAAAATCACACTGCTATCAGTTTCAGTTTCAAACAGCTTTCTGTACTTAGTATTGTGTGACCTTCACTGCTTTTCATTAGTGCTTCAAGCTCTGACACTCTGTTACAAATGCTTCAGCAGTTTACCATTAGAATTTTAATACTCTCACCCCGTGGGAGGCATTTCTTTCGATCTTACACTGATACTTCTGGGTTTCCTATAGCCATCATTGTCTGGATTGGATGGAGAGTCACCTAATCTAAAAAACCCTTGTATGCACCCCACATATTGTCAGCTACCTGATTAGCAGCCTCTGATGTGTAGTGCACACCTGACCTATTTAGGACGAGCCTACAGTTCTTAGCCCTATGGCGCAACCTAGCTTGTCACAGAACTTTCGAAGTTTCTGGTTCAGTCCTTCTACTCTATTCAGAACCAAAGGACCACAATCAAGTCTGAGGACAGTGCTGCAAATTGTGAGCTTCGTTGAAAGTCCACGCGCTAGGCTGGTATTCTCAACCTTCTCTGCCAGTCACTGGAATGATCCAAGAATGACTTCGGAGCCCAGATGACAGAAATCCTTTTTCCAACGTGTGTCACAATCTGCAGTTGGTTGCACCCTGTTCCACCAATGGCTGCTGGAATAGCCTCTTCAACATTCTAATTGAGGCCCTTAGGCATATACAGTGAGTGCACCTGTTGTCCTCTCCTGTCCCTTGCTACCATTTCCTGAAGGGGAACCATCATTCGCCGCACATTTGAACTGCCGACAATTAATAGACCCCTACCTTTTTGCGTTTGTCTCCTCCTGACATTGGACAAAACAGGTGTCCCCAAAACAGGTGAAATGAGTCTCACTGGCTCAGTTTCAGTTTGTATAGGACAGCATCTCAAACTTGATGGTTAGGGGGATTGGTATATCATCCTGAGTCCTCCCTGGTCCCCGTCCACCCTGTACATGATGCCTAGATCTACCATTGACACACCACTTTCAGTCAATTGGACGGGTAAAGACAGATACTGTACTTTCTGCAGAGGAGACAGATTCCACAGGAGAGGATAGTACTTCAGGCACCTCCGATACAGGTATCACAGGTACACGACTCCCGGGAGCTCTTCCAAAACACCAATTTGCAGTAGCTGTCAGCTGTTTGACACTAGTCGGGGCAATTTCCAGCTGCTTAAGAATGTCAACCGACTCATCTCTTGTTTGAGAACAGCTTCACAGTGGGGCTGCATTTAGGCTGGTGCAATGTGTTTCAAGGCAGTGAACAAAGGACTTTAAATTAAACCTGCTGATTATCTTTTAATCTGTTGAGCTAAAAAGTTACTAATTCCTTATAAGAACTGAAGCAGATACACAAAACGAGATTTCTATTAAGGCAACAAAAAAATCTGTGACAGAAATTACTACTTTCCCAAAATGTTTGGATGTTAATTTTTGTTGTTAGCAAACTCTAAAACAGAATAAATTTATGATAAATGCAGATCATATATATGGCTACTCCTCTGTAGGGGAAAACTAGATGTAACACAAAATGTTAGTTAGAAAGTCTTCTACAGTAACTAAATGACAAACCCTGATTGCTCGTAGATTATGCGAAGGGCAATGGTAGCTTCCAAAAATTCTCAAAAATGCATGTTTATTTGCATTGATATACAATGTAATTCAGGGATGATGAATACTTTGGCTGAACTGTGAACCACAAACGCTGTTTTTCTACGAATTAAATTATGTATCTGAGACACTTGTACTATTAACTTACAAAAATATAATTTTATAAGTGTTCGAAAATTCTGAAACTAACCTATTTCTCTCGTAATTGGACAATGAAATTAGAGGAAGATAGTTTTGAACAAGGATATGCATACTATCCTTAAAAATTTTATAAGAGCACAATTTCGTTTAAGGCCACAATTGATGATAAAAGTACTAGTTTATTGTGGCACTCGCAGATGTTCAAAATTTCACACTATATCACAGTACAAATGGGTATTAAAACAATGAAAGAAACATTATGCAGAAGAAGCAATGCAAACAGAAAAATATGTGACTACAGAACTGTAAATCAACACACAATCTTGTACAAGCAGTCTCACACAAGAGAAAATTCACAAGTCAGCTTTTATATATAAACGTGCATATCACAGGGATTTTTCACTTAGCTGATTCTGTGCACTTTTCTACAATGGTGTGCCGAAGAACACTGCAGCGTAAATTTAATGTGATCAAAATTGCTAAAATATGGAGCACCAACAAAGCACGTCTTCGGCCTGTTGCAGCTAACAATGCTTTGTCCTGGTGCTTAGCCACAGTGTTGAGGACGTTTCCAGAATGAATTTTTGACTCTGCAGTGGAGTTTGTGCTGATATGAAACTTCCTGGCAGATTAAAACTATATGCCAGACAGGGACTAGAACCTCAGACCTTTGTCTTTTGTGGGTAAGTGCTCTGTTGATGAGCTAGCCAAGCTCATCTCGTGACCCGTAATCACTGCCTTACTTCTGTCAGTGCCTCAGCTACTACCTTGTGAACTTGACAGAATTTCTCCTGTGAAACTTGCAAAGTTCACAGGAGAAGGAGAGGTGCAGGCGGAAGTAAAGCTGTGAGGAGGCTAGTTCAGTTGGTAGAGCACTTGTCGGCAAAAGGAGAAGGTCCCAGGTTCAAGTCTCTGTCTGGCACATAGTTTTAATCTGCCACCAAGTTTCAGTGTATTAGAACCTTTGAACATGAGTTACATGTGATTACAGAGTACGAGAGAGGAGGGAGGGAGAGACAGAGTGAGTGAGTAGAATGAAAATGGTTTCAGGTAAAACTGAACATTCTTGTATTCCTGTCAAGGCTAAGAGAGTTTCAATAGTAAGTTACCAAACATCTTGAATAAATGCAGCTATTTGGGATGAGGAGAATGACCTTTGCATGTTATTTATCTGTGAGACTTGTACTGAACGTTTTTCAGTGGCATCTCAAACTTCCAAATTACCATGAATACAGTGATGAGCTAGTGGTCACAGATGTGTGTGTGACAGTTTCGTACCAAAGAATCCCTGATGCACTTATTCTTTGATGTAATAGATTCGTGGTTTGAGGTATTAATTGGTTCAAATAGTGATACCAACTCATACACGTTTGGAAACATCTCACAGCTCAGTAATAACCTCATGGTAGCAATGAAATATTAAAACAGCAGTTCCTTCACATCACAGGAGAACCATAAAAATACAATGAAGCTACTGCAGCAAGAAGTATATAACTGTAATGAAGTTCGGGTGTGGGGGCGGGGGGCAGGTAAACATTTACATTATTTGTACTTCATGTAATTTCACCTTTATTATAATGAATTACCATGATCTGTGTATTGTTTCAATATTCTTGATTATATAAATCATTTGGCAGCATACTGAGGGACTTTAGCCCAAAACTTGCTACCTGAAATAATAGGAATTTCTGAGGTTCTTCAGGTACGTAATTGTCACAAAATGACTTTGAGGTGTCAGATACTGAATACACTAACAACTGTGAAGTACAGTAATTAGTACAAGTCGTTGATAGTCATTTTGTGAGGTTCCTTCTTATTCTTCTCTTTGTGCTGAGAATTACTCCTCTCCTTTGCGAGTGATGGATAGTTTTATCATTAGCATTATTTGGTGATCAATTGAGTGAAGTTCATTAAGTGCCCTGGATTGAGATGCTTTGAGATACTTTATCAAAAAGTATTATTGAATTATGTAACAAAATTATGCCATGTAATTCTAATGAATCTTCATCTTTCATTAATACTTCGGTATGGGATGATATTCCCTACTAGCAAATAGTTGTTTAATATTCTTCTGACATGCGACTGTAAAATACAGTACACTACATGGCTTTCTTTTAAATATTTCCTCCGCCCAAGTGTTCATGATTCGCCACATCTGAAGAATCCGCATTAACTACTGCCACATTGGTGCATGCTAAAATATGAGCAACTGTAAAACTCATTGTTGAGTCCACAGATGCTTAACCACACGTTGTCGCACCTCACTGAGGTTGTACATGTGTATGAAGTTCTCATACAGTTCTTAAATATAAGAACTGTTAAATATTTGAATATTTGTCGTGATAGGTTAAGTAAAAGTTTGACTTGTGCAGAACACATTTATAAATATATGTTGGCTGGTCTCAAACATATCCCCTCATATTGCCAACAACAGAGTGCCTGCTGTTTGCTCTCAGACCCCCTCCTGCACCTCTTGCCTGACATCACATCCTTCAGCTTCAGAGAGTGTGTTCATTACACCAGTGCAATTTAAAGTATATCCTTGACCATAAATATAACTATTTATAATAATCATGTCGGGGATGTGACTTATATTGTCATAATACCCCAAAATTTTGTAACGAATAATATGAATTGCAGAATTATGTATAAAAGGTGCTGCTGTCCACAATATAACTAATATTGCAACAAAAGACCAAATAGAATGTTCAGTAGTGTTCAGAGGGAACAAATTGAAACAAACAACAACAACAACAGTAATAGTAATAATAATAATAATAATAATAATAATAATAATATGTTGAAGGCATTTAACAACTAAACAACCAAAGCATAAATAATAGTAAAATTTCAGTTTATAACTATTTGTAAAACATTCATGAAAGATATCTGATGACCTTGTTAGCATTAGTGTCATACCAATAGTTTTAGCTTGTGGCCTAAACTAAGTATGCTGTCCAATAAAACTAATGTTTAAAGACTCTTGTCAATGAAAATGGCACATAAAATCAGTTTGAATGAAAAGTATTTCTATAGGATATCAAATAAATTATATTTTTCCTTGACATTTGCATGTTTATAACTTTCTATTTAGTTTTCAGAACAATTATAACAAGAATAAATATTCCGTCAAAACAAATAAATTTTACAAGAAAAGCTCTGGTTGAAAGAATGATGAAAAAAGCTTTTCAGATTCCAATTTGTGAAGTACTCATCACACATTCCTGTGGAACAAGTTCACTTTAAATTTTCATAGAAGCACTTTTTCCACACCCACTTAACTCTATCTACAGATCTTGGATATACTGCCATAACTGTGTGTTGTCTTGCTACGTAGCATCAGGGCTGAACCTCATCTGTAAAATCGTGCCCTGGCTCAGAACAGTTTCAATTTTCAAGACATACAAATGAGCCCAAATCAGCATCCAATCTACTACTCTCACTCATCACATTCTTGTGTCACATTGACCCTAACATAAAAATGAAAATAAGCTGCCGCATTCAGTTGAACTACTGTACAAAAAAAGAAAAAAGAAATTGAAATTATGTAGACATTACAAAAAATTTAAATTTGTAAAACTGAATACTCAGGTGAATATCTTGGCACAGGATGTGATTGCCAGAATGATGCAAATGTTGATATATGTACAAGGGCATTCTGAAAATAGGTTTGTTTTATTCGGGATTCCAATACAACATGTTATTCCCCACTCCTCTGACTACAAAACCCTATTTTCCAACATAATCTCCATGTGATGCCCTCACGCTACCTTCCTGGGGGTGCCTGTATTGCCTGTATGCTCGCATTTTGCCACACTACTGGTCAACATCAGAGCGACTGTCTTGCTACATCAATAACCTCCCCATCAGCCACTTACTGCTCCCTGTGGAGTACATCCTTCATTGGGCCAAACAGATGGAAGTCAGAAGGTACAAGATCTGGGCTGTAGGGAGGATGAAGTTTTGTGAGCTCTTCTTGGTTAACCCAACTACTATCGACCGTCTGTCAGACTGATACTAATTTTTGTGTCAAGATATTTCTCACACCCCTGCAAAGCCAAATGTACTCTTCCATGTACCTTCCTATTGGCTGTCAAGCATTCTTGCATTGTTGCTGCTCTTTGTTTCGTAATTATTAGCCTTGAGAGGTCTCACAGACTTACCATAGTGTTTGCGTGCCGCATTTTTATTGCATGCTACTGTTTCTCCATGGTGGGGAAAGCTGGGCCTTCTGTGCAAAGTGTGTTATGAGACAGATGTCTTCACTTGCAAAATGAGCCTCAGACACCGAAAGAAGAATTCAAAAATTGAAAAATGTGCACCTTTTGCCCTCCTCGTCTGAAGAGGAAAACAAGGTATCCATGTCAACAGCGTGGTGTTCCGATTTATTTGGAGTGTTCCAGGAAGGTCTGCGTGAAGTGTTTGCAGGTGGAAATTGACTAAAGTATGATTCAGTGGCACATGAGAACAAGTATTTAGTTTTTACTTGTAATTTTAGAAGTGAAATGGTGGCAAAGTTTCTCCATTCATAGATTTATGGACTGAAATATTCGCTCTACATTGCAAAGTGCATCGTAAACTGAAAGCTGACTTCGCACACAATTTATCGTAAGTCATGTCAGATTTTTCCACCTAGTTATATTGCCAATTTGTAATATAATCCCTCTGATGAAAATCTATGTGTGAGTAGAGAGCTAACTATTTGCTGTTATTTTCGTAACTCATAAAATAAAAATATACTCCAGATTTCGCTTTGTTTTAATTGTCGAAGTGTTTAAAATACCGCAGTGTTTAAAAAAAATCAAATTTCTACAAAAGCCACCTCTAGGAAGTGTAATGAATGACTGGAAGTCAAGAAACTATATATATTCAGCAAAATTCTGGTTTGATATATAAATCAGAAAAATGCGGTCTGTGAGACCCCTCCATAGTAATTGTGTTCCTGTGAATGACCATAATAGTTAAGGATTAAGCAAACTTGTGTGAAGCCTTTGTTGTCATGGAGAAGGAGAAGTTCATTTGCATTTTTGTGGCAATGAACATGCTAAAGTTGATTTTTCAATTTACTGAGGTAGTAGAGTGCACTTCTGAGTTGATCATTGCACCATGAGGGAAGGCGTCAAACAGACTGTCACCATGACTTTACCACCTGAGGGTGCAGGAGGGCGACCATGAGGTTTCATGTTTGTTTTGTGTGAGACTAGTCAGTGTGTTTTAATAAGTGTGTTCTGCACAAGTCAAACTTTTATTCAAACCGTCATGACATATCTTCAGATACTTTTAAAAACTGTATGAGAACATCATAATATGGGGGGCTGTCCAGGATTCGTCTTACAAAATCACAAGCAAAACCTTGTGTCATGATTTAGATAATGAGTGAAGTCGGAGCAGCATACAGAGCAAATTCAAGAGCATTGTTTTGAAGCCTAAATGACTTGGGGAAGTGATATTGCAAACATCAGAAGCCACAGTGGTTTGGCGAGGGTAAACCACCTACATAATCACATGATGTCATCAAGCAGCAGAAACAATCTGTGCAAGGCAGCAGGTAACCTAGCAAGCAGATGCAGTTCACACCAGAAAGAGGGAAACTCAGTGAGCAGCAGGTGTTGTCCATGAGGTAGCAGTGGCAGAGCACACATCAGCTCCATATGTCCTGTGGGAAGATGCAGGACTCCAAAACATAACAACAAATGGCAAAAAGTGAACTTTCCTGTGTAGTGCTGTAATTTTTGGACTTGCAATGGGTTCATCAAGAGTTAAAAGTGAGTAGTTCAGACGTATTTGTGATATCAAAGCAAGCACAGAAGGTGAATCTTCAGATGATGAGATTAGTGTAGGTTGATCTAGTAGCTGTGAAATGAAAGTGGCTAAAGCAAATTTACTACTACAGTCTGTAGTGAAAATTAATGAACAATTAGATGAAATTAAATAGAACATAAAAAATCAAGGAGGTGAAGTTAAGAAAAGCATCCCATCAATGGGAACTATTTTGTGTAAGACAGAAACTGATACTGAAAACTATCTGAAGTTGGAGATAAAAAGTAATGCAAGTTGATACATAAGGTTGAATGGCAAGGTAATGGGCAGGATAGATAGCACATAAGGAGCTGAATGTTCTGTGTTAGAGCAAGGTGAAGGTGAATGTTTGTATCAGTGAAATAATTTGAGTGAATGTGGGAAAGTGAATGTAGCAGGGCATAATGTGCACACTGCTGTAGATCAAAATTAAAAAATATTTCTTTGAAATGTGATGCTCATTTTTGTGTTATTTTTGCTGATGATTCTGTGGTGTCACCGCCAGACACCACACTTGCTAGGTGGTAGCCTTTAAATCGGCCGCGGTCCGGTAGTATACGTCGGACCCGCGTGTCGCCACTATCAGTGATTGCAGACCGAGCGCCGCCATACGGCAGGTCTAGAGACACTTCCTAGCACTCGCCCCAGTTGTACAGCCGACTTTGCTAGCGATGGTTCACTGACAAATTACACTCTCATCTGCAGAGACGATAGTTAGCATAGCCTTCAGCTACGTCATTTGCTACGACCTATCAAGGTGCCATTATCAATTACTATTTATCTTGTGATGCATGTACCGTCAGACCGATGTTTACCAATTATGGATTAAAGTTAAGTATTCCAACAGCTACGTACTTTATTTGCTAGACTCAAATCCTTTAACTGTTCCAGACCTCACACCAGCCTGCGTGAGCTTAAACGCGTGCCTTTTGGCTTCACCTCCTAGTGGCTTGGCTGTCTTGCCAAGTCACAACAGATTCTATATGTGTAATCAATAAAAAGAAAGGTAATGAAATTGTCAAAGGCAGAGTAGACAGCAGTGCAAATAAAGATGCAGCTGATTTTTTTGATAATGTAGAAAGTGTTAACGGGGCAGAAGTCTTCCTAGTAGTGAAATTAGATGCAATGGCTGAGAAGAAAGTACATGACACTGTAGAATCAATGACGTTATTATCGAATGTATGTGTCATTGGGAAATAGGTAAGGCCATTGAGGCTGCTGAACTGATGGAAATTGGTAATTTTTATGACATGGTTAAGAGTTTGCAGGAAGAGGATGATTCCAAAGTGGTGTGGGGATACCTGGATATCCGATAATAATAATTAGAGGAACTACAAAATATTTGGCTATCTCTGCCTGAAAATATATTTCAATTACTGAAAAACCAAAAAACTTCAAGTTTTCCAAGGAGTTATACAAAGTTAATGACAGCAGATCATGCAAGGAGACCATAACAGATTGAAGGTGATTTGGAAATAGAGTCACTAGACGAGTAATGAAACCAGCAAACAAAGTCAGTTGCTTATAAATACATCTTTTCAAGAAATTCACTATGAATTGTTAATGGAAAGAAAAGGGCTGTAGAAAGGAACAAAAAGTGTAATGAGAATGTAAAATAGACTAAATTTGACACTGAGACCAAGTTTTAACTAGACCTAAAGAAAGTTATATGTATCTTTAAGGTTATGAAAGTTATGTAAATGGCTGTGTGTGCGATGAAGTGCCAGAGTGTGGTTAGTGTGTGCATGAATAATGGTTAACAATTTTTAATTATTTATACTTGTGTGGCTGATCTTTTTATTGAAGAATTTTGGGCAAAAGCATTTATTGTTTTCATATGTTAAAGGTAATGATTAATTGTTTATTCTGGAGTTATGTCAAAGGTATGGTGACAAGTGGGAGTATAATAAGAAGTATATGTGAGATGAGTCATGAGATATGGTGGGTACTACTTGTGTGGATGGTGTATATATAAAATTCGTTAGTTGCCGTGTATACTAAGTACTGTCAAGTTATATGGGAGGTATAAGTTTACCACCTGAACAGTTCTGGTTGTTTCAATAAATACAATGAGTTTTTGTTCCAAGTGTTTGTTTAAATAATAATATATCTCTTTATATTTGTTCAGATACAAACTCGATAAATTATGAGGGGTGTTCAATATGTAATACGACACTTTTTTTTCCTGTAACTCTTCAGGCTTTCTCAGCGAGATCTTGACATGTGGAATAATTGGGTCTACTGCCAGATGTTTGTGTCGCTCTGGCACAATATTTCGGCCACGTAACTTTTTGCCTTCTTCAGGTGCTACCTGAGACTGCCGTATTGGAGGATCTTGTCCAGTATTTATGCCCAGAAGGCGCTGGGTGCTCTTCGCCATCTGCGCCCGCCTGGCGCTGCTTGTAAGGTGTTGTCTCTTCTCCGGTGCTCCCTCAGAGGTCTGTGCCCGACTTGGTCACCATCTGTGGCAGCTATCTGAGGCCCGTCCTCTGTTGGGTGTTCCGTTCGTGATCCGCGCCTGCCTGGTGCTGCTCCTGAGGTTTTGGCCCCACCCTGGTGCTCCCACGGATGTCCGCACCCGGCTCGTCCACCATCTGTGGTCATGGCAGCTGTTTAGGGCCAGACTCGCGTTTGGCGTTCCATTCGTGGTCCGCGTCCGCTTGTCGCTGCTCCTAAGGTGTTCGCACTTCCCTGGTGCTCCGACGGATGTCCGCACCTGCCTTGTCCACCATCTGCAGTTGTGGCAGCTCTCTGAGACCCGTCCTTTGTCGTGCACTCCGTTCGCAGTCCGCACCCGCCTGGTGCTGCTCCTGAGGTGTTGGCACTTCCCTGGTGCTCTGATGGTCGTCCGCACCCGGCTCGTCCATCATCTGCGGTCTTGGCGGCTGTCAGAGGCCCCTCCCACGTCAGGAGTTGCGTTCGCGGTCCACGCCCGCGCAGCGCCAGGCGGGCACGGACGGCGAAGAGAGCACCCAGCGCCCTCTGGGCATAAATACTGGACAAGATCCTCCAATACGGTAGTCTCAGGTAGCACCTGAAGAAGGCAACAAGTTACATGGCCGAAATATTGTGCCAGAGCGACACAAACATCCGGAGGTAGACCTGATTATTCCACTTGTCACTTTTTTTCCTCGTAGCCAATTAAGCCTGAAAATATGTGAAATTTACTGTGGGACATCATAGAATATTCTCGCTTCAGCCCTTATAGTTTCACGAAGTTCCAATACGCGGGAGTGCTATACACAGACTTTAAAATGGTATCTGTAACAGAGATGCATTCCAAGCAGAATGCTCTCAGTGTGTTTCTTTTGGTGGAATACCAGCTTCGGAGGGTGCTTTCATGATGTTATTGCAATTTAAAATGTTTGAAAACATTATCAGCGATCTTATAGTAATATAATAATTAAAAAGCAGTCTTGAATACAAATTTCTTTTAATTTAAGTGACCGGTTTCAACCCTTAACAATCATCTTCAAATTCCAGAATGGCAGGTGGACTTCAATGAAGCAGGCTGTGCTGATCCACGATGCTAAACTGACTGCAGTGTCAGTGTGAGCAGTCAGTTCAGCATCGTGGATCGACGCAGCCTGCTCCATGGAAGTCCACCCGCCATTCTGGGATCTGAAGATGATCCTTAAGGATTGAAACCGGTCACTCCAATTAAAAGAAATTTGAAATCAAGTCTGTTTTTTAATTATTATATCATTCCAATTAAAATAAATATCTTTGGCCCCATACTTAGCTATATATTGTGTGTAAATGGAGACTGTAACTCTTATTGTCTCATGCTCTCATATCAATTGAAATGCAGCTATGATGACATAACAATTTCCAGCCTGTGACCAGTTTTCAGTGGTTATTTTTATCCTTTTAACACAAAAAAGTTGATTAATGCTATTGCCCCAGTGCATAAATTATCAGCAGTTTAGAAATTATAGAGATAGAGAATTCTTCCTACCACTTGCACTTGAAAATTTTGAACCTTTTTTAAAATTTGCGCACTCATCATAGTCATTTTTCTTTTAATTTTGATAGAAACTTGAGTTTTTACAATAATAAATATTATGTTATAGTTTATGTCATAAGCATTCAAGAAATTTAATTCTTAAATATTTCATTGTACCCAAAATAAATTGCATTAATGTTCCCTATGAATCTGTCATTCAGTGGAAGCTACACTGTGTGATCAAAAGTATCCGGACACCCTCAAAAACATATGTTTTTCATATTAGGTGCATTGTGCTGCCACCTACTGCCAGGTACTCCATATCAGCGACCTCAGTACTCATTAGATATCGTGAGAGAGCAGAATAGGGTGCTCTGGGGAACTCACTTACTTTGAACATGGTCAGGTGATTGGGTGTTACTTGTGTCATACGTCTGCACACGAGATTTCCACACTCCTGAACATCCCTAGGTCCACTGTTTCCAATATGGTAGTGAAGTGTAAATGCAAAGAGACACTTACAGCACAAAAGCATACAGCCCAACCTTGTCTGTTGACTGACAGAGACTGACTGACAGAGACTGCTGACAGTTGAAGAGGGTTGTAATGTGTAATAGGCAGACATCTGTCCAGACCATCACACAGGAATTCCAAACTGCATCAGGGTCCACTGCAAGTACTATGACAGTTAGGCGGAAGATGAGAAAACTTGGATTTCATGGTAGAGCAGCTGCTCATAAGCCACAAATCACGCTGGTAAATGCCAAACGATGCCTCACTTGGTGTAAGGAGCGTAAACATTGGACTATTGAACAGTGGAAAAACATTGTGTGGAGTGACGAATTACGATACACAATGTGGCAATCCGATGGCAGGGTGTGGGTATGGCGAATGCCCAGTGAACGTCATCTGCCAGTGTGTGTAGTGCCAACAGTAAAATTTGGAGGCGGTGGTGTTATGGTGTGGTCGTGTTTATCGTGGAGGGGGCTTGCACCGCATGTTGTTTTGCATGTCGCTATCACAGCACAGGCCTACATTGATGTTTTAAGCACCTTCTTGCTTCCCAATGTTGAAGAGCAATTCGGGGATGGCGATTGCCTCTTTCCACATGGTCAAGCACCTGTTCATAATGCACAGCCTGTGGCAGAGTGGTTACTTGACAATAACATCCCTGTAATGGACTGTCCTGCACTGAGTCCTGACCTGAATCCTATAGAACACCTTTGGGATGCGTTGGAATGCTGACTTCATGCCAGGCCTCACCGACTGACATCAATGCCTCTCCTCACTGCAGCACTCCATGAAGAATGGGCTGCCATTCCCCAAGAAACCTTCCAGCACCTGATTGAATGTATACCTGTGAGAGTGGAAGCTGTCATCAAGGCTGGGCCAACACCATTTTGAATTCCAGCATTACCGATGGAGGGCACCATGAACTTGTAAGTCATTTTCAGCCAGGTGTCCGGATACTTTTGATCACATAGTGTATGTGAAAAATTATTCATTATTTTTGTCTCTCTGATTAGTATTATAAAGACTGTTTTCTGTACCATACAGTACCTGTTGGTGGTTTCTAAATAGAGTTTGAGACAGTGTTCCTTTTAATTTTTTTACACATATTTGCCTACATGTTTTACTGAATGGGTTTAAATTCCAGACTGTTGTGCACACTTGTATTCAAGAGAGCTTTCTTTTACTACACCATAGTACAACATAGTTGCAAGTGAATTAAAAAAAAAATTACTCAATGATACATTGATGTTGATTGATATTTATTAGTTTTCTTATTTTTCTTATTTTCTTCACAGGGGAAGAAGAAAGCCAGTCATTACCACCAACAAGTACGGTATCAGTTGCAACAACAACTGTTGCTTCTACTTCTGTTGCCACTACTGTCGGTAATACTACATCAGGTACTATTACTGTTACTTCTAGTAGCACAGCTGCCTCCTCCAGAGATCCATCTCCTATGAAAGAGTACCTGAAAGGCTTGGGAAAGAGATCAACCAGTGTTGACGTTGGTGTTTTGGATGCTTCGTCTGCAAGTGGCAGTGACACGTGGAGGATTTTTCATGAACTAAGGGGCAAGATAACAAAGACTGTTGAAGAAAAAATTAGTGAGATGAAGAGTGATAGGAGATCAGGTTCCCTATCATTTAGTGACATTGGTAGGAGTAGTAAACTGTTAGGAAAAAGTAAGGAGAATTCTAGTATAAGCGATTCAGAAGACATTTCTGAAGCCTCAGGGAAAACAATGGAGCAGAAAGATGGTGCTGCTAAAGCAGACCCATCTCCAAAAAGGTCTTCAATGGAGAAGCTATCAATGAAAGGTTCTAGTTCCATTGATGAGAAAGATGATCCAGATGAAGACAGTAAAAGTACAACAGCTCAAGATGAAGCTTCAGAAGAAGGTCCCGGTACACCTGTGCAGGGTGAGACTGACAGTTTGTCAGAACTGACAGTTCCACCGAAAAAGCTTTCTTTCCATGCCAAATTTAGGAGTAATCTTTCTGGGCTAAGACATCGACAGCATTCGCATAAACCTGCTATTATCAGCAGTATTACAATGTCATCTCTTGCATCTACCAAAGAAGATGAAAAGACTGAAAACACTGTAGAGGATGATATTGAGTCAGGTGTTGAGGCATCTGAGGACATTCATGTACCAGAACCTGTAATTGCTAATGCAGATCCTGGGAGATTAGACTGCACGAAATTTATTCCGTCCAGCCATTCAGTGCAAATGAAAAAGAAAGAACATGTTTTTAAATTTGTAGGTTGTCTCTCTTGGAAATGGTATATATTCATTATTTCCTATTTCATTTTCAATTTATATGCTCCACTCCCAAATTTCATTTTGGGATTTGTGAATGGGTTACTTGTTATGTACATGATGTTTTGTCTTAGTAAGTTGTTTAATCATATGTTCGTACCTGACGGAGTTCATTTGCCACGGAACCTTGAACCAGTTGTGATTCCAGATTATTCAGCCATGCCTATATTGGAAGTTCCACCGGTAAAGGAGTACCAGCCTCTCACAAAATACGCAGTAAGTGATACTTTGTTTTGTACTCTGAATTGAAAGTAATTTTTCATGATTTATATGTTCTAATTTTTAGAAAGGATCAGAAGTAGTAATATAGATCACAATGAAAGAGACATGAAAATTTTCTAACTTAGTTAATGATCTATGTCTAAAGACTGTACATTGACAAGATGTTACATGCTCTCCTTTCAAGACATTCCTCACATTTTATTATTGTGCACTGACTGATGAGAATACATATTTCTCCTGAATGTAGTGACACTTCTACAGTAGAAGAATTCTGTTCTATCTAATGGAGTAGATAAAAGTTTGTACAAGGGCTCAGGCATGCAGAAAACTCTATTTACAGTGGTGCTCAATAGGTAGTGCACTCTTTGCTTCAGTATTGGTGAGGTTTTTGAAATGACGTAGTCCAGGAATTGACAGTTTGATAAACCTATAAATAAGAGCAACAACTTTGCTGGCCATGTGAACAATAAGAAAAAAACAGCCAAATAGAAGATGGCTAGATATGGTAGTAAAGTTAGAAGGAAAGGACAGTGTGTGTGTGTGTGTGTGTGTGTGTGTGTGTGTGGGCGCGCGCGCGCGCGCCATATGAACGGACCAAACTCACAAGGGAATGGTCCAGTCAGGCATATGAAAACGTAACCAGTGAAATTTATCGCACAGGAAGAATACACCAAAAGAAATGCACTGTCAAAATTTTAGTTACTAAGATGCACTGCAGCTATGTTTTAAAATATCTTAAAGTTACTCATTTCTGCTGCAAGTAGAACCACTTAGAACAGCCCTTCCTGCCATGCACGTGACTCAGCAAATAAGCAAACACAGCTATGATGATATTGTAGCACTGTGTAGCTTGAAGTCCAAAGTGCACACACATGAATTTTAAACATTTGAACCTTACCAAAAATGTCTCACATCATTAACTTTTTGATTAACTTGCAGTTCATATCATCAGCTAAACTATTGCAGGCTACACAAGTTACTAACAGGAGAATGAAAATGAAGTCAGTGCTTGACATTACACTACAGATGACTTCCTTCTATCTGGACATTAATTTGTTGACATGAAATATTTTGTAACATTTACTGTAGCATGGCTCTTTTGATAATTTTTAAATAATGAATATTTTACTAACAGTGAAATATTTCCTTGATTATTTCTAAAAGTCATCACAAAAATGCGAAGTGTCTATTAGATGATGAAAACAAACATTTTCTTTACACCAGGTGCACCTGAAGAAAAGAAAAATTAATGCACTTACATACTTTGCAGTAATTACTAGTTTTATTTCAACAGAACTGCAATGGAGTAAAAAATGGTAATTGCTGATGTTCTGTATGCCAGGCATACTTGATCAAATTCATCAAACCTGGTGATTCAAACTGACAATGTGCAAGTAACTGAAGTTTAACAATACTATTCCACTGGTAAATCTGAAATGACAAAGAGGTAAATCTGAAATGACAAAGAGCTATCAGAAATTATATTGTCTGAAAATTTTCTGAAATTATGCTGTACAATGTTGACAAATTTCTTTATCGGGAGGCTGAATCTTTTTGTACCTCCTAAAGACAGATGTGACATTATTTCCAGGCCAAGAGTTCAACAGAAGAAATGAATTATTTGCTACAACTGGTAAGAAGACAAACAATCCTGCTGGAGGAACATCTGCAACTGAGCATTATAGCAGATATTAAAAATACTGCTTCAGTTGTAAGGTTCTTTTTATTTTGCAATGCTTAAACCACAACCAGTTTCAGGCTCTTACATGCCCATCAGCGTGGTGCCCAGGGTCACAACACAAAGATCTCACACCTGATAATGGTCATATAAGAGCCCGAAACCGGTTGTGGCGTAAACATTGGAAAACAAAAAGAACCTTATAACGGAAGTGGTATTTTCAACCTCATTTGGTAAGAAGATGTTTAGCATACAACAATGAAAATTATTCTCTTACATTTTTCCAGATTTTGCTATTTTGATTACAAGATTTCTGCAACCAAACGGTCCTCTCTTTTTTTTTTTAAGTTTTGGTCCTAATTTGCCTTGAGATCCCTGAAGAAAGGTATAAAGCTGGGGAAACAGTAATCCACTGATACTTATCAGTCCCATTGTTGTATATGCGTGTGTTGTAGCATTCATCGATACAAGCAACTTTGTCTTTCTGTTGCTCGAAATGATAATGTGCGGTGTGTGTGTGTGTGTGTGTGTGTGTGTGTGTGTGTGTGCAGTTCTTGCACTGAACTTGACCGACTGGCTCTATACACATTGTTGTAGGGGATAACAAGAAACTTTGTCTTTACATCAGTTACTAATTTCTCTATAAGGATAACCTTTTAATACCATCTCCTCTACACATTCACTTGAAGTAAACTTCATAATTTTGTGACTTCCTTTTCCACATAATTTCGTGAATCTGTTTGTCTACATTGAAGAAACCTGGATATCAGTAATCTCATTTGCAATTCAGAGGGCTCAGTTATATTGATCTCTTCAGAAGTGGTGCTTTGACTCTCATAAGCAGTTCAAAATCTGTAAATAGTTTTTCTCTCACAATTTTGTGGGTTTTTTATTTTGGCACATATTTCATGCTTCGTGTAAATCTTTGGTCCATTTATACAATTCTTGTTCTGATTTTATGAAACGGAACCAGCTTTGCACACTGCTTAACTTTAAGCATTTTCTCCCTCTTTCGTTAATGAAAGAATTTACAGTGTTTTCTTTCACATTGAAAGCTATTGACCATACATATCTTCATTGAGCTATGAAGGTACTGTCTTTTTGTTCTGGGCTTTAATTGGCATAACAATCATCACTTGAACCAAAATATTTCTTTTTCACAAGGTTGAAAATGTTAATTGGATTCTACATTACTGTGAAACTCTGAAACCTGCACAAAGACAAATACTATTAGGTAGTACGTATGCAGAAACACAAAGAAAATTAATTCCGTTTTATCTCATTCGTTGACACTTAGTGATACCACAGAGACAACTGCTAATCATTATGGGTATTAAATGAGTTGCAATTTCAAGCTAATAGCGATTGTCAACAGTTGTGTCAGAGAAACTATCAAGGGAAACTAAAATTCATTCTATGGAAACTCCAGGTAGGAATATCAGCATTAAGTTGCAGACGGGCACAATTAAAAGAAACAATGTTATGAAAGCTGCCACTCAGCATATAGCGGAGATGCTGAGTCGCAAATAGGCACAACAGAAAGACTGTCACAAATAAGCTTTCAGGCAGTAAGGCCTTCATCAAAAATAGACCACACACACACACACACACACACACACACACACACACACACACACACACACACAAACAAACAAGCAAGCACGCCCCACGCACAAATGACAACCAATCCAGCATCTCGGGCCGGAATGCACTTATCACGTGGGATGCAAGGAGCACCTGGAGGGGGTGGGGAAGGGGAAGGGATAGTAGTGTACGGGTGGGAGGAGAAATGAATGCTGTCTGGTGGAGTGTGCACTGCCAACAGGCACAATGTCAGGAGGATGCGGGGCAGATAGGTGGGGACAAAAAGGAGCAAAAAAGGAGAGGAGTGGTAAAAGACGGTTGGATGCATTGGCAGAGGGCTGCAAATAAACAAGGTGGAAGATGAGAACGGAGAGGCCTGAACTTACAGTAACATACTGTCCCCACACCCTCCGTCCAACAGTTTCCACCCTGTCTGTCCATCATTTCCTCTCCGTTCTCATCCCCTACCATGTATATTTGCAGCTCTCTGGCAATACATCCACCTGCCTTTCCCCACTCCGTTCCGCTTTTGCTCCCCCCCCCCCCCCCCCCCCCCACCTCCACCCGCCACCCCCCACCCCCCACCCCCCACCCTCCACCCTCCACTCCCCACCACCACCACCACCATCTTTCTGCCCCAAAACCTCCAGACTCTGCCATTGTTGGCAGTCTAGTCCGTGCATACTCCGTGAGACGTTCGTCTCTCTCCCCACCTGTACGCTACTATCCCTTCCCCTTCCCCACCCTATCCAGATTGCTGCTTGCATCCCAAATGAGAGCTGCATTCCTTTCCAAGATGCTGGAGTTCGCGGTCGTGTGTGCATGAGATGTGCTTTCTTGTGTGTGTGAATGGTGGGTGTCTCTCTCCTGTACTGTTGAAGGCTTTGGCTGAAAGCTTTATGTATGTGTCTTTTTAGTTGTGCCTGTCTGCAACTTCTTTATGATAACTAGCAATCCGTTTTTTCTTACATTGAGGGTGTATTAGACCCGGGAGATCCGGGAAAACCTGGGAATTTTTTCATCTGTGAAAAAACCGGGAAAACCCTGGAATTTTTTAGAATTTCAGGAATTGTTCATTGTTTTAGTTTTCAGTTAGATTTTAGTAATTTTGGCTGGTAAGAACCAATATTCTAACAAAGGATATTACTGTTTGCCGGTACTGCAGAATAATACTGCAGCAGTGAGACATGAACAAGAGGAAAAAAAAGAAAATAAAACTTAAGTTACAAAGGAAATGCGCCATATACAACAGCAAAACACAGTGCCCATACAAGTGTCTTATAGCAAAATGTCTCAAAGACCTTAGGAAGACTATGCAATGCTTCAGAACAACAAATTACCTCCGATGAGCGCGACATCACAACTGTTTACATTGGATTCCTTCGAGCAGTTGTGAGCAGGCTCATGCGCATGCACAGTTGAGTCCTGCTTCTGGATACGGAAGTGTTGTTGTTAGATGTATAAGCAGTAACATCAAAATGCTACACTGAAAAATTTTACTGGTGCGCCCAAGCTGCCATATTCACTCATGCACGACAGGCCCAGATCTAGGGGGCAGTAGAGGGGAGGAGCAAACCAGGGTGTCTGCCCCGGGTGGCAATTTCAGGGGGGGGGGGGGGGCACCAGATTCATATTCTTGAGGAAAAAACCTTGTTTCGCAAAGCGACTAGCATCCAGCGCACGTTGGTCTATCGATTATTCATATGATTTTGAAACACGTTCCTGTTGATTTTTGAACACATTCTGAGTTGATTTCTGAATGAATCATAAGCTGATTTTTGAATGCGTGCATAGTGTATGTGATGTCTACCAGGGGAATCCCCGTCGCATCTAGAAGTAAACTTCTTTGCAGAGAAAAGGGGACGGGACCATACGAGCTGAGCGGAATAAAGCTGAACGGGTGAATACCAACGTTTGTTTGTGTGGTTGACTGGGTTTGCAAATGATTAGCGTTGTTACAGTTACTAGTGAAAGTCATAGATTCAAACTACCAGAGTGGAAATAAACGACTAACAGGAATAACAGGTGAGAAAGATTGCTTGTTATCTTCTCGGTGTATCCAAGAAAATGAAATTTTGATAGAAAGTTTTTGGCCAGACCACTACACTAGTAAGGGCCAGTTGTACAGTGCCTGGCCAGCAGGCCTCAAGTTCTATTCTGGGAGTAGCGTGGAAAACGCGTTGTGATAACACGTAATAACGCCTAACCGGAGAATAAACACGCAATACCTAAACCGGTGATTGTAGCAGGGTTAGTGAAGTTAACCGGAGAATAAGTGTTGACACAGGCAGGAATAGTTACAGAATTACTGATGAGAAGATTGTTTGTTATAACAAGGAAGGAGAAGATGAGAAGCTGGAGCATATGAATGAAATGTGAAACTATTTCCTAACAAAGATTTTTGCTTGTAGTAGGCCTAATAGGCATTTGATAATGGTTCTTCATGAATTATATTCTGTCCTGTTGTAAAAATGACCATTTGGGGTGTATTACAATTGCTGCAATATTAGAAAGGCTTATTTTGTTTTATCTAGCAGACAGTGACAAAATACACATAATCAGCTCCAGACACACCACCAGTCTTGGGTACTGTTTGTATTAACAGCTTTTTCAGTATTAGACAGCGAAATTTCATTTTTTCATGTAGCGAAGGGTTTGAGGAACTTCGATGAGATATAGATTCTTTCACAGAAAGTAAAGCACACCATGTAAAGCCGTAGCATGGTTAGAGAGAAAAAAACGCTAGGACTTAAGGATTGGAGAAATGTGTAGTGTATCTTACTTCTCTCATGTCTTCACTGATTTTTTGTATCCTATATTTAATTTTATGTCACACAAAACATCAGGTTATTAGCTAATAGGCAATAAAGAGAGCAAATTTTCTGAAGAGTTCTTGTTCTCCTGGTTGGCTGACTGGGAGAATGTTAGGCACCACAGGACATTTTAATTTCCACTGTCCTGAATATAGTTTGATAGCATCCATTACAAAATATACACATTTAAATTCAACAGAGCGAAATACAGTGATGTGCGAAAGAAGAATGCTGTGTGAAGCAGCGACACTGCACTTTGGCACACTAAAGACCAAATAACATGTCTTACATTTCCTCGAAGACATATGTTTTATTTATCAGACTCGCAGAAAGATATATGCTGCAAAACGAACATTTTTTGAAAAGTCAATTTAATTTGTAACGTCCTACCTCAAACGCGGGAGGAATGGGGGAGGGGGGGGCGCACTATCTAGTATTGCCCTGGTTCGGAAATATTGTAGAAGCATAACAGATGACTTTTGAGTAGTAAGTTGTAATGGGGAGGATGGTAGTCTCCATGTAACCCGTGTTTACGTTTAGTGATGTTGCTGTTTCCTCTTCGTGTATTGCTCTTGCGTCAAATGTAAACAAAAATGGTTCAAATGTCTCTAAGCACTATGGGACTTAACATCAGAGGTTATCAGTCCCATAGACTTAGAACTACTTAAACCTAACTAACCTAAGGATATCACACACATCCATGCCTGAGGCAGGATTCGAACCTGCGACTGTAGCAGCAGCACGGTTCTGGTCCAAAGCGCTCGGTCACAGTGGCCTGCTCATATAAAACAAAATGAATTTCTGTGGCCGGGAGCTATCAAGTGAATTAAAATACATTCACATAATTACAGAAGGCTAAAATAAGTTATTAACTTAAGATTTTATTTCATTTCCACCTTTCTAACAGTCAACCATTGGTTGCCTTGCAGACCAATGAGGTTATTTTTGCCGGTTTGCTAAAGAAATTTGGCTTTTATAACTCTTTTCCACTGAGGTAATCCATTTATTTCAAACGAAGTGTTTAATTGCAGACTACTGGCTGCTTTCAACTGTTTGCTGCATTTCAAGTGCATGTTTTCATCTTCTAGCACATACGGCATTATGCCATGATAAAGAACCAAACACATCATAGTATAGTACTGGTACTCCAAGAAAATTTACCCCCTAATGTGCACTTTAAGCCAAATTATGCATTTTAGTATGGTTCACGAAATTCCGATGCTCTTACAGTATCCTCTGGTGTCCTGTTTTTTTTTTTATGATGATATGTAAGATCCTTTAATGTTTTACATGTATGATCAAATGGGCTACCTGCATCATCGTAGCTGCGCAAGTGCGGTGACGCCTGTTATTTGGCACTTTCTGGCAACTGATGAAATGAACTTATTTCTAACAGGTTGCAGCAAAATATTGAGAATGGTGGTTTGAAAAGCATTACTTTCAAAGTAAATTTCCTTTTACACAAGATGAACTATATGCGAGAATGTATGATGAATTTCTGATCACAGAGTGTTCGACACTCATTTAAAAATCAACTCTGTGAGGATGATCATTTGAAGAATTTGTAGCCCAGATAATCAGACATTTATGTCGTTATTAAAAATTTTACTGGCACATATGTGTGATGTATATTAAAGTGTAACATGCACAAAAAAGATCAACATTATATATGAAAGCTTAAATTCTCATGCAACCGATTAATCTTTGAGACCAATGTTACATGTGAAAGCTTTGCTTTTCTTATATCAACTCTATGTATAATATTTTAAACCATTAACTTTTCCTATTTGTGTGGTCACACTACGTAACAGTGATGTTGCTATTGGCTGACTACATCACGTGTCCTATGCTCTGAATATCCGCCATCATCAGCTGGTGAGATTGCGTGACATGGCTTACAAAAGCACATGGAAATCTCAATTTCAATGCTTTGGAAAGTAACATGCGGTGTTTGGCGGAATTCGAATTCATACTTTCTCAATATAAAAATATGCAGCGTCCATGTTGCTGCACATCACAGATCTTTCCAAAATGTGTTTTTTTTCCCCTCCTGTTTATAATACCATAATGATTCAATGGATTGATAAGTTTTACAGTTCCGAGGAAAAGTATACCATCGTTTAACACGGGAAAAGCGTATTTTCACCCGGGAGAAAGTGTATTTTGAACCGGGAAATTTTTTTCCTCATCCATGTATACACCCTGTACATAGTTAAAATTCACTTTTCAAATTATGATTGGGTTTTGTTGTATTATTTGTTTATCGTTGCGCCATCAACTGGCTAGCACATGTCATGTTGGTCATGCACTGTTTGCTGCTGCTAGGGCAGAGCCGTACATTCCTCCAACCACGTAGCGACCTATGAGTTTGACAGTTCTTAGCATAAAAAAAAAAAAAAAAATACTTGCTGTGAGTCTTAGCAGCTAAAATTTTGACATTGTGTTCCTTTCAGCATATTCCACCTGTATGAAATATTTCAGGATGGGTTTCGACATGTCTGATTGGACAGTGCCCTTTTCAGTAGGTGAAAGGTTAAAGGTGATGACTATAACAGGTATTTTTCATCTTCGATGCTCATTTCACCTTTACTGTTAAGCTGTTCCCTTTATCTACATCTACATCTGCATCTATTTCCATATGTGTACCTATATCTGTACTCTGCAAACCGCCATGAGGTGTATGGCAAAGGTTGCATCCCATTGTACCAGTTATTAGGGTTTCTTCCCATTCCATTCACGTACAGAACATGTGAAGAATGATTACTTGAATGCCTCTGTGCATGCAGTAATTATTCTAATCTTATAATTATTCTGATCTTATCCTTACGATCTGTATGTGAGTGATACATAGGGGGTTGCAGTATATCCCTAGAGTAATCATTTAAAGCTGGTTCTTGAAACTTTAGACATTCTCGGGATAGTTAACGCCTGCCTTCAAGAGACTGCCATTTCAGTTCCTTCAGTATCTCTGTGACACTCTTCCATGGATTAAACAAACATGTGACCATTCTTGCTTCCTTTCTCTGTTTATGATCAATATCCTCTGTTAATCCTATCCGGTACGGGTCCCACGTACCTGAGCAGTATTTTAGGATGGGTCGCATGAGCGATTTGTAAGCAATCTCTTTAGCAGACTGATTGCACTACTCCAGTATTTTACCAATAAACTGGAGTCTGTCACGTGCTTTACCCATGACTGAAAATATATCCTTACAAAATGTTGCACCCTGATATTTGTATGAGTTGGCTGATTCCAACAGTGACTCATTGATATGCTAGTCATTAAGATTCTACATTTCTTCATTTTGTGAAGAGCACAATTGTACATTTTTGAAAATGACTGAATATTTAAGCAGCCTTCTTCAGATACTACTTCATTATAGATAACTGCATCATCTACAAAAAGTTTGAGGTTACTATTAATATTGTCTGCAAAGTCATTAATATACAACATGAACAGCAGGGATCTCAACAAATTTGCCTGTGGCACACCTGAAGTTACAACTACATCTGAAGATGACAGTCTATCCAACGTGCGATGCTGTATCCTCTCTACCAAAAAGTCCTCAGTCTAGTCACAAATTTCATTTGATACCCCATATGATTGTACTTTTGACAAGAAGTGGAGGTGCACTATTGAGTCAAATGCTATTTGGAAATAAAGAAATGCTACATATGACTGACTACTTTGATCCAAAGCTTTCAGTATGTCACATGATAAATGTGCGAGTTGTGTTTGACATGATTGATATTTTACTGAGAAGGTAATTCTATTCAAGAAACCTCATTATATTTGAACTCAGAATATGTTCTAAGATTGTATAACTAATCAGTGTCAGAATGATTTTCGTATTTTTTGAAAGCACATCAGTTAGATTTCTATATCAGCTGTACTACTATTATGATCCTTAAATCACCTTCCTTGTATCTAACATTTCTGTCATTTATCATTCTGCCATTTTATTATGATCTCTTAAATTCTTGTACATTCTATTTGGAGATTAGCCTCCTGTATCAATACTCTCTTGTTTGATAATGAATACTTTTTGTATTGAAATCTCACAACTTACATTGCTGTGTTTCATTTTGTTAATTTTCAGCTATTTTTGTGTGTAACAGGTTATGTTATTCCACCTCAGTACATCTGCTATCCAGGCTTTGTTTTCTTCTGCTCCAATATATACAATGTGATTTTTGAAAACTTAGCATTCAGTGTCTTTGTGACAATTCCTATAATGTGGGACCAAATTTCTGTTTTGTTTTGACAGTTCATCTGTTACGTCAGCTTGAGCATCATATTTTTCATCTTATCGTGTTGTGAATGCTAGGGATTTGGATGCTATGTTTGTTTCTGGGATGTCTTATAGCCTCTCTAATGAGATGCTACTTATATTATTTTAAGTTAGTTGGATTAGTATGTAATGCTTCTGAGGTATCAGAGCCACGTATTAATCATGACACGCTGCTACAGTTTGTGCAAATATTAGTTTTCCTAGAAGAGCCATTATTCTGCTTAAATATGTACTGTATCCCACAAGTAAACTGAAAAATCATTATATGATTCTGATATGTGCTGTTAACAAGAATGCAGCTCTTGGTGAAGAATATATGAAGTCTCAAGATAACAGACTGCATTCATTGTTGGGTTGAGGAATCCTTTGTTCAGTCACAGATTAGCTAAATATTCCATTGTGTTTAGTTTTATTTATCAGACTTCATTGTGTTGCTGAACAAAATATTCTGTAGAAATCAGTTAACACAGACTCACCTTAATTGCTTTGATTCGGGGCATTAATGTACACTATGAATAAGAAAAATGTAGGGTTTATATTTCAGATGAAACTTCGTGCACCATCTTATAAATAACGAATCATAACAGAAACCCAACTTTAACAACCATTTCAAATTTCATACCCTACAATGTGATTAAAATTGCTTGTTATTTTACAATTCAGATCTTTGAAATGAGTTCAGTCTCTCAACATTATACACAATCTGTCTGCTGTTGCTGATGAAGAAAACCAAGTGTCCATTTCGTGGGAAGACTGTGGTCTGTTTCATTGTGATTGCCATCCATAGTGAGCAACCAAGCTTAACGAAGAAGCAACTGACAACTGTTGTAGTATGTGTCAGATTGCAACCAACAAGTATGGCATAATTTTAGAAATCACAATATTTTTCACCAGGACTGTTATTGAATGTATTCATTCACAGTCATGATTTTGGCTGTTATTCCATTTTCAAGTGAAAGCTTACTATGATGTACTTTAGTGCATTATCATTCCTTACAAGATGACATTGCTTTCAGCTCAACTATATCTACAAATTTCTTACGTCACTTACAAAAAAGAATGTAGCACTTAAAGTAATAACCTTTCAAATTCATGTCATACTGCACTCTTCCTTTCCACTGTACATCAACCCCCGCCTATTTCTCAAATGTTTTCTGTCATGTAGGGAGTTTATATGGCTGGAAAGAGTATATTTTAACGTTTACATTCTACTCTTAATTCTGTTTAAAGCTTTAATGTAGTTGCTTTTGGGGGCTGAGATGAAAGTCAGTAAATAAATTTGAGGAAAAATACCATAATGAAAACTATGAAAAATGATTTTTAAAGTGGCTCCCAAGATTATTTATTCCTCCAAATAGGTACACTTCATACAAATCCTTTGGTGACTAAATTTTGTATTTTAGATGTCCAAAATTGACTGCCATTTTTCCAGTCCTCCAATAGAATAGTAAAAATGGTACATGGGAGACTTACTACATTCCATGCATTAACTCCTGCATATTGCACGTGATTAGCAAAGCTCTATAGTACTGAAACCACAGCTTTAAAAGAATTCAAAAGGGCCTCAAGATTCTCATAAAATGTTATATACAAACTGAATCTCCCAAGACATTAGTGTGAGATTTATTCAAAAAATTCTGGAATATTTGTAATTTTGCGCCAGTGGTGATTTAGAACAAAATGTGGTTGATACCCCTACATGCGCCTGTGTTTAATGTGTAACTGTTGGAAGTTTTGTTGTTGTATGTCTGTTAGTTATTGTTCAGTGCTAGATTGAGTGGAATGTTGTGTCTCACAGTTTGCAAATTCCAAGATGGCAGAGTTGGAGAAGCAAAGCGTGTGCATTAAATTTTGCGTGAAACTCAACAAAATCGTTACAGAGAGACAACACATTATGCAGAAAGCCTACAATGATGAGGCTTAAGCTGTACTCAGTGTTAGAATAGTTCATACGGTTTAAAAGTGGACGGACGGAAGTTAAAGATGACGCTCGTTCAGGATGCCCTTCGATATCTACTAGCAACGCTCATTTCAGGAACATCAACGAAATTATGCTGGCCAATCGAAGACTGACTGTCCGAGAGATTGCAGAAGAATGTAACATTTCAGTTGGATTGTGTCATGAAATCCTGTACAGCACCTTGGAATGCATCGTGTTGCCACTAAGTTCGTTCTATGGCTCATGAGTCAAGACCAGAAAAACCTTCACCTCGCAATCTGTGAAGAGCTTTTGGTCACGCAAATGAGAACAAAATTTTCTTTAACTGAATCATAACTGTTGATGAGATGTGGGTCTACAATTATGATGGAGAGACAAAGGTTTGATTTTCACAATGGGTCGGGAAAGATTCTGCAAGACCAAAAAAAAACTCATCAGGTCAGGAAAAATGTCACAGCCGTGTTGAGAGTTTCCTTTGATATTGAAGAATTAGTTCATTGTGAATTTGTGCCACAGGGACAAACTGTGAGTCTATGGTACCATCAGGACGTGTTGTGATGCCTGCGAGAAAATGTGAGAAGGAAATGGCCCAATATGTGTCGACACAATTCATGGCTCTTGCGTCATGATAATGCACCAGCACATTCATTCCTATTGGTTCATGACTGTTGCACAAAAGTGAAATCACTATGCTGCCTCATCCTCCGTACTCTCCAGACCTGGTCCTGCAGACTTTTTTTGTTTCCAAAGTCGAAAACCCATTGAAAGGATGAAGATTTGCAACGATAGATGAGGTGAAAATAAAATTTGTATTTGATACTTCAAGTGTTCCAATGAGAGGAGTACTGAGGCTGCTTCGAGAAGGCAAGGCATCCTTCATAATAGGATATGAGATCACCACTAACAGTATTGTATGCTGTGCAATGTGATTCCATATTGGCCACAAGATTGGTAAGGAGTTCTTTTGTTAGGGTGTTCCATTTCTTCAAAAGCATAATTGAAACTGCTAGTCATCCATAAAAGTGAAGTAAGTTTCAAAGCCAGCCCTGAAAGACTCATATAGGGAAGGAGTATAGTGTCATAACAACGTTGACTGGTGAGTGTCCCATGTGCAAGTATTTGTAGGTCAGTACACCCATGCAACATAATGCCTCCCTATACCATAACACCTAGCCTCCAAAACAATCAAATTGGATGATGTTCCTGTGTGCATTGTGTGTTCCTACTTCTAGCCATATGAGGGTATGCATAGCATCACCACTGAAACTGAATCTGCTCCTGGGTTACACTTGTCACATTTTGCCCTTTTTGCTGCTTTCTAATGATTGTAGCCTGTGTGAAGTCATTGAAATATTGTCTCTGGGCCATGTTGTAATGAAGAGTACCACCACACTGCACCTTAACTTCTTGCTGAAGGACACACACTGTCTTTTCCTGTTCCTTCAACTGCCTCGTTGTATGGTGCCACGAGTGTGTGTGTGTGTGTGTGTGTGTGTGTGTGTGTGTGTGTGTACTAACACATGTGCATGTGTGCATATCAAATTTCAGTGCAAGCATTACTTACAGTAAATGGGAAAATAGAATAAATGCCGCTTGCCTCTTCCTCCAGAGCAGACAATGGTGTAATTAACTCAATTTGTTTATGGGTTTTTATTACTGATTATTATACTAGAAGTGAGATAAATACTAATGACCAGTGAGCCCTGTTGAATTCTTTGGAAGGTGTCTTCCACCCTTTGGCTGGTTTCAACATCACAGCTCGTTACTAAGTGTGGTCCTATTGGAGATGGAATGGTCTTGCTTTTTTCTAAGCTTAGAACTGAGTTGCCCAATCAGTTATAGGGCTGACTACAGCTTAACCTAGACTCTGAACCAGGGTAAATCCTTTTAACAGTAACAAATCATTGCCAGAAATGAAGGAAGTGATAACTGACAGAAAAAGCTAGCTTTGGCTGTGTGCTATACCCCCTCAACTGATCAAGAGCCCATGGCTCTTAGTCTTGTGAATGTTTTGAACCAGAGACTTTGAAAATACTGTTGAAAGTTACGTTGTAGCTTCCTAGACTTGTGCCATATAGTGGAGGATTGTAGGGTTCCCCTAACTGGGTCAGGTATGCACTGCATGTCAGACGCTGCTTCCCAGGTAGCTGACTCCATGTGAGATACACACCAGGGGTTTTAGATTAGGTGGATCTTGGTCCATTTACATGATATATTGAAGTATTCACAACAGAGTACCAGATCTAAAAGCATTCCAAAGAAGCATTCATTCTCACACAATAATTGGTACAGAAATCTGGCTAATACAATAGTAGGTACAGAAATCTGGCTAAAAACAAAAATTTACAACTGTGATACTTTCTGGAGAAAATTTAGGTGTATATCGAAAGGATAGGCAAATAGGAAAGGGAGGTGGCCTAATCATCACAGTAGACAAGAAAATCATATCCATTGAAATAGAAATTGAAGCTCTAGGTCAGACTGTTTGGATCCCTTTATTGACCACCAGACTCAACCCCTGACATAACCAAAAAAATTAGCGAAAATCTCAGTTGCTAATACACATCTTCCCTAATTGCATGGTCATCATAGGATAAGGCATTAATAATCAAAAAATCATTTTGGAAAATTACAGTTGAGTAAATGGTAGACATGACAAGACATCTTGCAAAACAATATTAAATGCTCTCTCTGGAAACTATTTAGGAAAAATAGCTCAGAAACCCACTATGATGGAAATGAATTGGATCTAATGGCAACATATACATCTGAAGTCTTTCAGGAGGTCCATGTTAAAACTGGTGTCAGTGACCATGTGGTGGTTGTAACAGTGATCACCAGAGTATAAAGGGCAACTAAAATAAGTGAACTAGATAATGAGGCAGTAGTGGCACATTTTAGCGAAGATCTCTAAACATTACCTCTGGGCAAGATGATGTAGAGGAATTGGGCTTCAAGTTTAGAAGAATAATTGATCAAGCTGTGGATAGATATGTACTTAGTAACATCAATCATGAATGGAGGGACCACTTAGCATATTCATTCTCCGTAAAGATACTATGACTATTCCACTTCCTTCATCAGAGAGGAGAGACGGGAAAGAAAGGGAAGAAGGGAAAGTGGATTCAGTTACTCACAACCCAGGTCATGAAGCAACAGGGAAAGGAAAACATGGAGGGTAGCAAGGATGGAGGCATGATTGTCAGAGGGAAGCCAAAGATATTCTACTGTAAGTACTGTGCCAGCTTCAAACCAAAGAGGATGCATACAGAAGTAAAGAGGTTTATAGTATAAAGATAAACACAACTATGTAGGATGAAAAGATGCGTGAATGGCTAAAGAGGAAAGGGAAAGAGGAGAAGACTGAAGAGTAAATGGGAGTGAGGTTGTTTAACGTAGGTACAGTCCAGGGGGATGGAAGGATGTGTTGGAGTGCAAGTTCCCATCTCCGCAGTTCAGAGGGACTGGTGTTGGGTAGGAGAAGCCAAATGGCACATACGGTGTAGCAGGTTCCTAGGTCCCTAGAATTATGCTGGAGGGCATGCTCCGCTACTGGGTATTGGACATCTCCTAGGCGGACAGTTCGTCTGTGTCCGTTCATGCGCCCAGCCAGTTTAGTTGTTGCCATACCGATGTAAAAGGCTGTGCAGTGCAGGCACGTTAGGTGATAAATGACATGTGTAGTTTCACACATGGCCCTGCCTTGAATTGTGTATGTTTTACCAGTAGCGGGGCTGGAGTAGGTGGTTGTGGGGTTGTGCATGGGGCAGGTTTTGCAGCGGGGTCGGTTACAGAGGTAGGAACTGCTGGGTAGAGAAGGTAGTCTGGGGATATTGCAGGGTTTAACAAGGATGTTACGGAGGTTAGTGGGCGACAAAAGGCAACTCTGGGTGGTGTGGGGAGAATTTTGTCAAGGGATGATCTCATTTCAGGGGTTGACTTGACAAATTCATATCCCTGGCGGAGTAATTTGTTGATGTATTCGAGGCCAGGATAATATTGGGTGACAAGGGGGATGCTTCTGTGTGGTCTGGGGGTAGGAACATTGTTGTTGGACGGGGAGGAATGTATTGCTCGGGAGATCTGTTTGTGGACAAAGTCTACAGGATAGTTGCGGGAGAGGAAAGCACTGGTCAGGTTATTCGTGTAATTGTTGAGGGATTCGTCACTGGAGCAGATACGTTTGCCACGAATACCTAGGCTGTAGGGAAGGGAGAGTTTGATGTGGAATGGATGGCAGCTATCAAAGTGAAGGTACTGTTGTTTGTTTGTGGGTTTGATGTGGACAGAGGTGTGGATGTGAGCTTCAACAAGATGAAGGTCAACATCCAGGATGGTGGCTTGGGTTTTGGAGAAGGACCAGGTGAAATTCAGATTCGAAAAGGAGTTGAGATTATGGAGGAAATTAAGGAGTGTTTCTTCACCATAAAGTCCAGACCACAAAGATGTCACCTATAAACCTATACCAGGCCAGGGGAAGCAGCTGTTGGGTCTTCAGGAAAGCCGCCTCCATGCAGCCCATGAAGAGGTTGGCATAGGACGGAGCCATCCTGGTTCCCATGGCCGTTCCCCTGATTTGTTTGTTGGTCTGGCCTTCAAAAGTGAAGTAATTATGGGTGAGGATGAAGTTGATAAGTGTGATAAGGAACGAGGTTTTTGGAGGATCTTCGGGTGGGCGTTGGGAGAGGTAGTGCTCAAGGGCAGAGAGACCATGGGTATGTGGGATGTTTGTGTAAAGGGATGTAGCATCTATGGTGACAAGAAAGGTTTCAGGTGGGATAGGAGTGGGAATGGATTTGAGGCATTCTAGGAAGTGGTTTGTGTCTTTGATGTAGGATGGGAGTCTGCGGGTGATAGGTTGGAGGTGTTGGTCTACCAGAGCTGAGATACATTCTATTGGGGCTTTGAAGCTTGCTACAATGGGACGGCCAGGATGGTTCTCTTTGTGGATTTGGGTAATAGGTAGAAGGTAGGGGTATGTGGCTCAGGTGGAGTGAGTAAGTCTATGGAAGCCATTGTGAGGCCTTGTGTGAGGGACCTTGGATTTTTGGATTTTCTGCAGCTCAGTCTGGATGAAGGGAATGGGATCCTGGGTAACAGCTTTGTAGGTTGAGGTGTCGGAGAGTTGATGCAGTCCTTCTGCCACGTACTCCACACGGTCAAGTACCACAGTTGTGGAGCCTTTATCTGCTGGGAGGATGACAATAGAGCGGTCTGTTTTCAGCTCCTTAATGGCACGGGATTCAGCTGGGGTGATGTTGGGTGATGTTGAGGGTTGTTGGGATGTTCTTCAAGAAGGACTGGGAGGCAACACTGCGTCTAGTATTTGGGGGCTGTGTTTTGGTAGTGAAGTGATATTTCCAGTTGAGGTTCCGGGTGAATGAGAGGAGATCTTTAACCAGGCCAGTGTGGCTGAATTTAGGTGTGGGGCTAAAGGTTAAGCCTTTTGATAGAACAGATGTCTCTGGAGGAGAGAGGGATCTGGATGAGAGGTTTAGAACAGAATTGGGACTTGTGATATGTGGCAATTGACTGTGGTTATAGTTGAGATTTGGTCTGGGGGGGGGGGGGGGGGTTTGCGCTGGGATGGGGAGATTGAGTAGGGTGGCTAGGCTAGGTTTTTTTGCTATGAGGGGGGTTTGTTGAAGGTTCTGTTGTGGTTGGTGTTTGTGAGGGATAGGGAGAGGGACCCCACTTCTTAGGTGTTGCACTAGCACTGTGGATAGTTTTTTCAGGTGGTGTGTGGCATGAACTCAAGTTTGCAGCTGGCTTTTAGGATGGTGTTCCTGAGTGTGTTCTCCAAGCCTCCAAGCAAGGGTTTGAGAGGTGGAGGACTTTGAAGAGAGATAGGAACTGTTGGGAGTGGTGGTTACATGAGGTAGTGTAGAAATTCAGGACAAGTTGGGTAAGGGCTAAGGATTGAAGGTTCTGGAAGTCCAGGAGAGACTGGTGGAAGGAGGAATTGCACCCAGAGATGGGAACTTTTAAGGTAAGTCCTTTAGGGGTAATTCCAAAGGTTCAGCAGGACCGGAGGAAAAGTATGTGGGATTGCAGTTTGGCTGCGGTGAATGCATGTTTCCGGAATGAATGTAAATAATGTGGTATAGGATTAGGGTACATAGTGGATAACTGGTGGGTAGGGAAATTAAATAACTAAAGTTAAAATAGTAATCATAAGAAGAATAAAACACACAGGGAAGAACGAGAAAGAAAGAAATTGTGTTGGTAATGTTCAATACCAAAGGAAGACCACTAAATAAGAAATATATGGAAGAAGTTGACCAGACCAAGGATCCCATTCCCTCCATCCAGACTGAGCTGCAGAAAATCCAAAAATCCAAGGTCCCTCACAAGGCCTCACTCCACTTGAGCCACCTTCTACCTATTACCCAAATCCACAAAGAGAACCATCCTGGCCGTCCCATTGTAGCAGGCTTCAAAGCCCCAATAGAATGTATCTCAGCTCTGGTAGACCAACACCTCCAACCTATCACCCGCAGACTCCCATCCTACATCAAAGACACAAACCACTTCCTAGAACGCCTCAAATCCATTCCCACTCCTCTCCCACCTGAAACCTTTCTTGTCACCATAGATGCTACATCCCTTTACACAAACATCCCACATACCCATGGTCTCTCTGCCCTTGAGCACTACCTCTCCCAACGCCCACCCGAAGATCTTCCAAAAACCTCGTTCCTTATCACGCTTACCAACTTCATCCTCACCCATAATTACTTCACTTTTGAAGGCCAGACCTACAATCAAATCAGGGAAACGGCCATGTGAACCAGGATGGCTCTGTCCTATGCCAACCTCTTCATGGGCCGCATGGAGGCGGCTTTCCTGAAGACCCAACAGCTGCTTCCCCTGGCCTGGTATAGGTTTATAGATGACATCTTTGTGGTCTGGACTCATGGTGAAGAAACACTCCTTAATTTCCTCCATAACCTCAACTCCTTTTCGAATCTGAATTTCACCTGGTCCTTCTCCAAAACCCAAGCCACCATCTTGGATATTGACCTTCATCTTGTTGAAGCTCACATCCACACCTCTGTCCATATCAAACCCACAAACAAACAACAGTACCTTCACTTTGATAGCTGCCATCCATTCCACATCAAACGCTCCCTTCCCTACAGCCTAGGTATTCGTGGCAAACGTATCTGCTCCAGTGATGAATCCCTCAACAATTACACAAATAACCTGACCAGTGCTTTCCTCTCCTGCAACTATCCTGCAGACCTTGTCCGCAAACAGATCTCCCGAGCAATACATTCCTCCTTGTCCAACAACAATGTTCCTACCCCCAGACCACACAGAAGCATCCCCCTTGTCACCCAATATTATCCTGGCCTCGAATACATCAACAAATTACTCCGCCAGGGATATGACTTTCTCAAGTCAACCCCTGAAATGAGATCATCCCTTGACAAAATTCTCCCCACACCACCCAGAGTTGCCTTTTGTCGCCCACTAACCTCCGTAACATCCTTGTTAAACCCTGCAATATCCCCAGACTACCTTCTCTACCCAGCAGTTCCTACCTCTGTAACCGACCCCGCTGCAAAACCTGCCCCATGCACAACCCCACAACCACCTACTCCAGCCCCGCTACTGGTAAAACATACACAATTCAAGGCAGGGCCACGTGTGAAACTACACATGTCATTTAACAGCTGACATGCCTGCACTGCACAGCCTTTTACATCGGTATGACAACAACTAAACTGGCTGAGCGCATGAACGGACACAGACAAACTGTCCGCCTAGGAGATGTCCAATACCCAGTAGCGGAGCATGCCCTCCAGCATAATTCTAGGGACCTAGGAACCTGCTACACCATATGTGCCATTTGGCTTCTCCCACCCAACACCAGTCCCTCTGAACTGCGGAGATGGGAACTTGCACTCCAACACATCCTTCCATCCCCCTGGACTGTACCTACGTTAAACAACCTCACTCCCATTTACTCTTCAGTCTTCTCCTCTTTCCCTTTCCTCTTTAGCCATTCACGCATCTTTTCACCTTACATAGTTGTGTTTATCTTTATACTATGTACCTCTTTACTTCTGTATGCATCCTCTTTGGTTTGAAGCTGGCACAGTACTTACAGTAGAATATCTTTGGCTTCCCTCTGACAACCATGCCTCCATCCCTGCTACCTTCCCTGTTTTCCTTTCCCTGTTGCTTCATGACCTGGGTTGTGAGTAACTGAATCCACTTTCCCTTCTTCCCTTTCTTTCCCGACTCTCCTCCCTGATGAAGGAACATTTGTCCCGAAAGCTAGGAACGTAAATTTTTGGTTCTGTTTTTTGTGTATCTATCGGCTGTACTGGGCTGAGGTAAGTACTGGCCAGCCCCCCTATCTCTTTGTTAGTATTTGTTTCACATCTTAAAATGTAGATATACAAATACTTAATTAATTGCATTTGACTGTGGATTAGGCAATGTATAAAACTTTCAACAACCACAGTAGCAGAATCTTACCACAAAACCGCACAAAATCCAAGGAGATTCTGGTCATGTGTAGAGGCTGTCAGTGGCAACCTAAATAGTGCCCAAACACTGCAGGAACTGAAACCGAGGATATTGAAACAAAAGAACAAATGATAAACTCTGTTTTATTATATTATTTTGCAAAGGAGGATCCAGGAGTACTGCCCCAGTACAGTTCTTCAGCACTAAAAAGGTATGTGATATAGATATTAGTATCAGTGGTGTTGAGAACAGTTAAAATCGCTAATGAACAATTCTCCGTGCACCAAGGGAATCCCTTTTAGATTCTGTGCAGAATTTGAGGTTGAGTTAGCCCCTCTTTTTAACCATAATATACTGTAGATCCCACAAACAAGAAAGGTGCCTAGTAATTGGAAGAAAGCACAATCTACAACTGTCTACAAAAAGGGTAACATAAAGGATCCACAATCCTACCACCTGTTATTATTTATATCTGTGTGTTGTATAATCTTATAACAATTTTTGAGCTCAAATTTAATAAGATATTTCAAACAGAATGACCTCCTCTATGCCTACCAGTATGAGTTCCTGAAAGATATGAATGAAATTAATCTGACAGATGTAATATTTCAGAACTTCCAAAAATGATCTGACTCAGTACCACACCACCGCTTAGAAGGAAGCTAGCTTTAATATCCTGTCATCAGCATGGCCATCAAAGACAGAGCACAAGCACAGATTATGAAAGGATGGGGAAGGAATTTGTCTGTGCCCCTTTCAAAGGAACCATCCCAGCATTTGCCTAGAGCAATTTCAGGAACTCACAGAAAACCTAAATCTGTATGGCCAGAGGAGGATTTTAACTGTTGTTGTCATGAATGCAAGTCCATTGTGCTAACCACTGTGCCACTTTGCTTGGTCTTACCACTTAGTTAAATGTGATTATATGGTGTGTCAAATGAAATATGTCTAAGGATTTTTGATTTGCTGGTAGAGGCACTTCAGTGGTTTGCAGAGTATGGAAGTAGATGTAGATGTAGAAAACAAGACAGACAAATGGGAATTGTTTCAGTATTTCTCAGAATAACCTACTGCATATCCAGTCTTTATTGTAAACTATGAAACCTTATGACAATCCAGATGATCCTCTTTTTATCTAATAGTTCCTTGTAATCTGTTGTTTTTGTAAAACGTGCCTTTTTATCCACCAACACTGTGTGTTATAATTTTGTTACCTACAAATAATGTATAAGATATTCCTGAGATTTTCCCGGTGTGATTGATCGTCCACACACCTTGACAAATACATGAAGGTGAAGCCCCAAAAACACACGTGTGCAGCATTACAAGGTGTGGGAACAAAAGCTCCCAATTTGAAGGCTTAATAAAGCAAATATACTTATTGATCATTTTAATCACATTTTTGTGTTTCTAGATCACTGGAAATGTATTTAAAAATGAAATGCAGCAAATAATACCTCATTTTTACGGTGCACTGCTGTACTTGAATTTAGAAGTTCAGGACGATTCCTTCAAACACAGTGATGGATATGTGGATGAATATTCTCCATCAGGTGTGCAGTGGTTTGTTGACATTCAGTGTAAACAATGGATTTTACACATTCCCATAAAAAAATCACAAGAGCCTAAATCAGGTGAGCATGCTGCCTGCAAAAGATGTCTTCTCAAGGAAAGCAGGCGCTTGAGAACTTTCATATCAAACTGCATGATGCAGTTTGCGCTGTGTATACCATGGCCCCAAACTGCTGAAACCACACATCCCCAACACACATTTGCTCAGGGTTGAACAAAAAAGTTCTCTGAGAGTAAAAAAAGAGTAGGTATTGATGATCTGTACTCTAGACAGTGCACACTAAACAGGCATATGTTCTGACTGTAGGGGCCTATCATTAAGTTTGCCAGTATTTAAAGTGTGTGGACAAAAGAAAGTGTGCCTTATCACTAAAGAACATAAACACACTGGAGGCAAATCTTCATATGCATTTTGGTAAGCAAGAAACTCGCATTCACTTATCTCTTGCACCACAGCCAACTTGTATGCCAGGGAGCTTGGAAATAGAGGTCACTGCTGAGGCAGATGGTAAACAGACTTTTCGACCCACTGCTTTGAATAAGATCATTGATCGCCACCTGTGGCCTATCACACCTCCCTCTTCATTCAGACTGGTAAGTTTGTTTGTGACGCACTGTATGATCAAGGAACATGTGATATATCAAAGGATCATATGATCTAGCAGTTGACTTGTTTTGTTATCTGTTCCCACATATTTACATGGGATAATATAACAACAAAAAAATCAGTTTTTAACAATATAATGTAATTGGATAGATAAATATCTACTCACCAAGTGACAGCAGAACACCACATAAAATGAAGTTGTAATTAGGCAAACTTTTGGAGCTAGTGGCTCTGTCTTCAGGCAAAGGGTTGAAGGGAAAGGACTGAAGAGGTCTAGGAAAATGGGTAGATTTCAGAAAAGTCAGCTAGAACTGCAGGTGAGCGGAGACTTACTGGATGGGTTGAGATGAAAGACTAATTATTGGGAACTGCACCAGGCGAGATTTGGGTCCGCAATTTCGACCCATCCAGTAAGTCTCCCCTGACCTGCGGTTTTGGGTGACTTTTCCGAAACCCACCCCTTTTCCTAGACCTCTCCAATCCTTTTCCTTCAGCCCTCTTCCTTCCCCTTCAACCCTTATGCCTGAAGAATGAGCCACTGGCACCGAAAGGTAGCCTAACTATAAACTTCTTTTAAGTATGTGTTCTGCTGCCACTTTGTGAGTAGATTTTTATCTTTCCAATTACATCATATATTTACATGACCACTACTAGCTTTTAGTCTGAATGAACTGTAACAAACACACAGTCTGTGCTACATGCTACTGCCACCCAGTGTTCTTTTGCTTTGTATGCATTGAAGCATAACAGTGGGTACATGAGTACTTGTTTCACCCATCTCTCATTACTCTAGAACCATCATGGAAAAAGGTGGAGAGGTAATTTATGTAAAAAACAACATATCTTACCACGCATTAGATTTAAAGAGCCGTTGTATAGAGCAACAAATTGAAGTATGTGGTGTTGAGATTACTGTAAATGACTTCACGGCTGTAGTGTTAGCACTGTATAGATCTCCCTCAGGGAATTTGAATGTATTTCTTAAGCGCTTAGATTCTTTATTATCCATACTGTACTCAAAGTCCAAGGACTTGATAATTACTGGTGACTTTAATGTTGATTTCCTAAATGAGAGCAATAGTAAAGCTGATTTAGTACATTTAATGGAGTCTTATAATCTGATGGCAATAGTAGATTTCCCAACTAGGGTTACTGTTAACAGTAAAAGTCTGATAGATAATATATTTATAGACAAGTCTAAATGCAATGAGATCACTGTGCATCCAATCCTTGGCCTTTCTGATCATGGTGGTCAATTGCTTAGGCTCAATTACATCAGTGTGTGCAACAGTTCCGAGCATTCTTGGAAATCTTTTAGGATAATAAATGAACAGGGCCTTAAAAAATTCAATGATAGCCTAAAAGAGATAGATTGGAGCCCAGTTTATAGGGAAACAGATGTAAACAAAAAGTACAATTAATTTTTAAATGAATTCATGTCTGTATTTGAGTCCATCTTTCCCAAAAAAGTAGTTAGAAATAGTCATATAGCCAATGCCAAGAAGTCTTGGATCACTACAGGGATAATAACATCTTGTAGAACAAAGAGGATGTTATACAGTTCTCTCAGGACTTGTAATGATCCAAAGAAACGACAACACTACAAACTTTACTGTAGCATTCTCAAGAAGGTTATAAATAAATCTAAAAGCATGTGCATAAAATCAGAAATTGAAAGCTCAGAAAATAAAATTAAAACTATATGGAATGTAATAAAGAGGGAAACTGGCAGGACAACAGGAAACATGTCTCAGGTAGAGATTAAAACAGGGGACAGTATCATAAAGAAACCTGAGTTGGTTGCAGAAATATTTAATAACCACTTTTTGAGAGCAGCAGAGAAGACAGGCTGTAATGGTTCTATGGAAGAATCATTGTCCCTCCTACAGAAAGCTATTAGCAACAGAATCCCACAGTTATCCTTAGCTCCAGTTACTGTAAGCGAAGTCATAAGAGTAATTAGATCATTAAAAAATAAAAATTCTGCTGGTGTGGATAATATTTCTAGTAAAATACTGAAACACTGTTATAAATTTGTTAGTCCCATCTTATGCAACATATACAATGCATCCCTACAAGATGGGATTGTCCCTGACAGACTTAAGTTGACTGTAGTGATTCCTCTCTTTAAAAAAGGTGATAGAAGCATTGTTACAAACTATCGCCCAATATCCCTATTAACTACCTTCTCGAAAATTCTAGAAAAACTCATGCACAGGAGGATTGTAGACCATCTCACCTTCCACAGTATCTTAAGCAAAAATCAGTTTGGTTTTCGTGCCGGTCTTTGTACTGAACAGGCAATATTCTCTTTCAGCAACCAAGTTTTGGAAGCCATTAACAAAAAAATGTCTCCAGTGGGTATTTTTTGTGATCTTACGAAAGCCTTTGACTGTGTAAACCACCAAATTCTTTGGAAAAAGGCAGAATACTATGGTTTAGGTGGTACTGTTGGCTTGTGGCTACAATCATATCTACAGGATCGGAAGCAGACTGTAATGCTAAATGGCTCTTCTGAAGAACCTGCTTCATCTGAATGGGGCACGATAACATGTGGTGTGCCTCAAGGCTCCGTTTTCGGCCCACTGCTTTTCCTCATCTTTATTAATGATCTTCCTCTTTGTTATGAGACAAACAGCAAATTTACCCTGTTTGCCGATGATACCACAATTCTAATTGACGATTTGATTGATCATGATCTTGAACAAACTACAAATACTGTTTTTAATGACATCTTAAATTGGTTCTCTTCAAATGGTCTCTCACTCAATGCAGATAAAACTCATTACATGAGGTTCCATACATCACAAAGTAATCCTGATCAAATTAACATAAAATGTAGAGATCAACCAATACAGAAAGTTGAAGATACAAAATTCCTGGGTGCTTACATAGACAGTAAATGTAATTGGTCAGTTCACATTCTTCATCTATGTAAAAAACTTAGCTCGGCAACATTTGCATTACGGGTAATTCTTCAGTGGCTGAAGTTGACACTATTAAGGTTGCCTACTTTGGCTACTTCCACTCATTGATGTCATATGCTATCATATTCTGGGGGAACCAGCCACTTGCAAAAAAAGTTTTCACCATCCAAAAAAAAGCAATCAGAATAATGTGTGGGGTCCATCAAAGACACTCTTGCAGGCACTTGGTTCGGAAGATAGGTATCCTAACAACTGCCTCACAGTATATTTTTTCCTTGCTGACCTTTGTGTGCAAAAATTATTCCATCTACCAAGACAACAGTAAATTCCATGGTTATAACACCAGAAACAAAGACAATCTACATTTCGAAATGAAACGTCTCACTCTGGTACAAAAAGGAGTTTACTACTCCAGCATTAAGCTGTTCAATGCTCTACCACTACATATCAAATGTGTTCATATTATACTGTGGATGAATATCTGAAAGAAAATGTATACCATCACTAAACTTATTGTGTCTAGAAGTAGTTCAATTGATTTTATTGTGCATTTGGACATTAGCACACTTTTTGTAACAACAGATTGGCTGTACATGTATTTACTCTTGTAGGCCTAATATCTGATTTAACTTTGTGCTCTTATCTTTAACCTTTATTTGAAACTTCTTTTTCTGTTAAATGGTTGTTATGTTATCTAGCTGACATTGTATCTGTTACTGTATTTATAGTATGTCTTACTTAAAATATGTACAATTTGCCATTGAATTGCCCTTGTATTTATTGTAAGTTTAAATTGTAACCTGTACAATTTGACACGTCCCATATCCTTGTGATTGACTCACTAACTGGATCTACGGAACAAGAAATAAATAAAAAAAAATAAAATAAAAAAAAAAAAAAATCTCACAGGAATTGCCCCTACTAGCACAAGTGATTCCCATCTATTGAAAATAGTAGGTGACTCTCAAACAGGTCATTGGCTTTTCTTTTATGGTTTGCCTTCCTTTTCTGCTTGTCTGTTTTCTTTAATGGACTTCTTCGTCTTCTCAGTGTACAATCTATGTTGTCATTCTCTCTTAATGTATCAGTATTTGTCTCCTTTTTAAATGTTTTCTGTGATTGTTTTATTTTAAATATTTATAATAATTATTGTAGTTTTTATATTTGCTCATTTTTAAGCACCCATTTCTTTTTCCTATCTTACTGCTACCTGTACTTTGATTCCATTTCTATTCTTTTAAAATTATATGGATATTAGTTGTTAGTCTTCTGTTACTTCTGAATCATTTTATTTTTCTTGATTGTGTGTTTCCAATTGTTTTTATTGTGTTGCAGTATCTTTACTTCATTTCATGTTTCCTGTTTTTCCCAAAACAAAAGCTTTCAGAAAGCTAGAAGTTCATAAGATCTTTTTAAATTGTTGACATTGTAGGATAAGACAGACACCTTTTTAGTGCTGATGAACTGTACTGGGGCAGTACTTGCTGTAAAGGAGACACATTAAATTGCAGACAGGTACAATTAAAAGACACTTACATAAGGCTTTTGGCCATAGCCTTCTTCAGTAAAAGAAAAACACATACCATTCATATACACAAACAGCAAGCACACCTCATGCACACTTGACTGCCAACTCCAGCATTGCGGGCTAGAATGCAGTTTGAGATGCATTCCGGCCTGAGATGCTTTAGATGCACTTGCTTGTGTGTATGAATGGTGTGTGGTTCTCTTTTGCTGATGAAGGCTTCGACCAAAAGCTTTATGTAAGTATCTTTTAATTGTGCCTGTCTGTAACTTAATATGCCTTCTTTACGGTAAGTAGCAATCTCTCTTTCCCTACATTGTTGCTATTCCTGTCTGGAGATTCTATTGTTTTTTTTTTTAATGTTGCCTTTATATCCCAACTTCATTTGTCCTTTTTATTTACTCTGCTTCTGTCACAAATGTTATTAAATTACAGCTCATATTTTTGCCTTGGCAGCTGACTTTAAATTTTAAGACTTGTGACCGTTTTGTGACAATCTTTTAAATTTTCAGGGCTGGATAAATGAATACCCAGGTGTTTATGATCCTTCAACTTATCACATCTCAGAAACACAAACAGTATACGTTCGTTTGGAAGGTGATACACTGCGCATATCACACCCAAGGGCTCGTATCCCAAAGCGCGCCACGTGGAATGAGCGACGGCACAGACTCCGTTTCAGCCATCAACGTATTTACAGCATTGCTGGTTGTGAAGTCAAATTGCTTCCAGAAGGTCTTGCACGAAAGAGGTAACGGAAGATATTAACTAAAATTAAAGTTAATTTAATAAACCTTGACAGTGTATAAAGTCGTGCATGCACAATTTCCAAATTTAAAGTAAAGTAATATCTGTGAAAGTGGAGAAGAATAGAAGTGGGAACTCAGTAGTGTTTAGGTAATGCAGTTGGTCATTATTTTCTACTTCTTATGGCACTTTATCTGCTCACCTGCCAGACATAAAATGGTGACTCGATGACTGACATTGGCTGCCAGTGTCATAAAATCTATTATCACACTGTATGCTTTTTGTGCATGTTTCATGATTGTAATTTCAAGATTGACCGGACTACCAACAAGCGGTGCCCTCAAGGGCAGAAATGCGAAACTTGGGTATCCAATGGATCACGATTGGCCACAGCCCATTACATGCTCTATTGTTTTCACTGAGAGCAAGTCAAGGAAATAATGAATTCCTTGCATTATAAAATTGATAGCTTTTGTCCAGCTTAATCAGACTCCATAGCTGGCAAAAGGTGAGACTAGTGTTGATGTTCTATGCAGCATTCTTTCATGGTACAAACGGTGTGATGTACATAAGCCATGCTACTTTTGCAAGGTATTTTGTGTACCCTAGTTTTTCCCAATAATAAACACGTTCCAACTCTCACTAAATATTTCAGAACTTCCTATCTCAGGGCTCAGCCAGGTCTCAATCCCCAGAATAATTTGTGCGCCACATGCTTCCTGGAGGGCAGTAAATTCAGGAACTTTATTCCGAACACTCTGAAAATTTACTGCTAATATCTTGATAACTGAAGTGTCTTTACACTGAGCGTGTCCTGATTTCCCTGCCTGCACGTCGACTGGTGAGTGTTCATCAGGACACCACGCACTACTGCCTACCTGTATCTGTGTCCACATGCGGGCAGATACTTAGTGATAGAAGCAGTAGAGAAGATGGTGGCATGGCTGTGGAGATGGGGGAAGTCTGATGATGACTACTTTGTCCGGTGAGCAGCAACCAGAACTGGAGGAGTGGAGGATTGTCACAGGTGGATGAAGGTAGTCATAGTGTCGTGACACCAACCCATTGTAGGTGTGTACAATGCAGAGACAGCTGCCTGGGCAGCAGTTGATGACCACTGGTATCTGCTTAGAGCTCCAGCCAAATCTGTAGGCCGAGATGGTGGAGCCCGGGTCGAATTGCTGCAAGGTGAGTGTTGGGGGTGGCTGGGCATTGGCCAGAGAAGATGAAGCAGCGTACGGGGCGTGCAGCTGTGAAGCAGGTCCGGCTGACTATGGTTGCCACTCCAGTGAAGCTATATAAACTCAAGAACCTTTCAAGGACTTCCTCAGGAAAAGGTTGAGTGATATATATTTTCATCTGGGTTTTGAATGGGGATGAAAGAGAGGCCATAACATGGTGGATGCCCCTCTTTGTACAAAAATGCTGAGACACAAATTGTGGGCTACTGCCAGCCACAAGCATATATGGCAATCCTTCTGAGGAAAAAAACTTTAGAAGGCCAAGAGTATAGCCACCATAGACATTGGCAGGCAATGAACCACCTAAGGAAATTTTGAGAAAGCATCAAGTATTGCAAGCCAAAAGGAGTTGGGGAACAGTCTTGCAAAATGAGCATGAATACACACCTATAGGCACTGGGGACAGGTCTCAGTGGAAGAGAGGCATATGGTGCCGCTTGATGGGTGGCGCATTGTGGGTAGGCTGCCACAACACCCATGATGTCATTGTCCATACATGTCCAAAACACGTGATGGTGGGCCAGCAATGTTGTATGAGAAACATTCCAATGGTCCATGTGGAGGAGGAGTATGACATTGTACTGCATTGCAGATGGGATCACATAGCCAACAGTGACACTTGAAGACTGAGAGGCAGTGGCAGTGAGCTTAATAATTACACAGAGGATCCAATGGCCTATAGCACCGTGACCAAGGCACTAAGGTTCCACAAATGTTCATCTGTTAAGGAACCAGATACCACAGTAGTTAATATTGCACCACAGCAAGGAACCATGAATTGCTCCAGAAATTGTTGGAAAACGGCAGGTGCAGTAGGCATGCCAAAAGTCATTTGCTGGTATTGATATAACCCGAAGGTGGTACTCTTTATGAGGCCATCTATGGAATCACTGTCCAGAGGCTGTTGTATATAAACTTCTGACAAGCCTATTTTGGAAACATATTGGTCCCCAGAAATCCGTGCTAAGAGGTCACCTAGACGGGGTAAGGAATAGGTTATCTGTCATAGACTGAGATTTTACAGACATTTGAAATCACTACAGGGCTGAAGGTTCCATTAAGTTTTTTGATGATTAGCAGGGAGTAGACCATTCATTAGAGGAGCAAGGCGAGGTGTGGCAGGGGGCGAAAGACGTTCCGGAGGGCTGAACGGAAGGCCTCTCCAGTTTGTCTGACGAACCGGTTTCAGGCTCTGTCTCAGGCTGATACTGATCTTCAGCCGGACATGGCTGCTTGTCCTGTTCCAGAGATTGCCCCTCAGTCTGAAAGATCCGGGCGGTCGCAGAGGGTGGGCTTACTGGTAGTTGGGAGCTCCAACGTCAGGCGCGTAATGGGGCCTCTTAGGGATATGGCAGCAAGAGAGGGGAAGAAAACCAATGTGCACTCCATGTGCATACCGGGGGGAGTCAATCCAGATGTGGAAAGGGTCCTTCTGGATGCCATGAAGGGTACAGGGTGCACCCATCTGCAGGTGGTCGCTCATGTTGGCACCAATGATGTGTGTCGCTATGGATTGGAGGAAATCCTCTCTGGCTTTCGGCGGCTATCTGATTTGGTGAAGACTGCCAGTCTCGCTAGCAGGATGAAAGCAGAGCTCACCATCTGCAGCATTGTCGACAGGACTGACTGCGGACCTTTGGTACAGAGTCGAGTGGAGGGTCTGAATCAGAGACTGAGACGGTTCTGCGACCGTGTGGGCTGCAGATTCCTCGACTTGCGCCATAGGGTGGTGGGGTTTTGGGTTCCGCTGAATAGGTCAGGAGTCCACTACACGCAACAAGTGGCTACACGGGTAGCAGGGGTTGTGTGGCGTGGACTGGGCGGTTTTTTAGGTTAGATGGCCTCGGGCAAGTACAGAAAGTGCAACAGCCTCAAAGGGTGCGGGGCAAAGTCAGGACATGCGGGGGCCAAGCAGCAATCGGTATTGTAATTGTAAACTGTCGAAGCTGCATTGGTAAAGTACCGGAACTTCAAGCGCTGACAGAAAACACCGAAGCTGAAATCGTTATAGGTACAGAAAGCTGGTTGAAGCCAGAGATAAATTCTGCCGAAATTTTTACAAAGGCACAGACAGTGTTTAGAAATGATAGATTGCATGGAACCGGTGGTGGCGTGTTTGTCGCTGTTAGTAGTAGTTTATCCTGTAGTGAAGTAGAAGTGGATAGTTCCTGTGAATTGTTATGGGTGGAGGTTACACTCAACAACCGAGCTAGGTTAATAGTTGGCTCCTTTTACCGACCTCCTGACTCAGCAGCATTAGTGGCAGAACAACTGAGAGAAAATTTGGAATACATTTCACATAAATTTTCTCAGCATGTTATAGTCTTAGGTGGAGATTTCAATTTACCAGATATAGACTGGGACACTCAGATGTTTAGGACAGGTGGTAGGGACAGAGCATCGAGTGACATTATACTGAGTGCACTATCCGAAAATTACCTCGAGCAATTAAACAGAGAGCCGACTCGTGGAGATAACATCTTGGACCTACTGATAACAAACAGACCTGAACTTTTCGACTCTGTAAGTGCAGAACAGGGAATCAGTGATCATAAGGCCGTTGCAGCATCCCTGAATATGGGAGTTAATAGGAATATAAAAAAAGGGAGGAAAGTTTATCTGTTTAGCAAGAGTAATAGAAGGCAGATTTCAGACTACCTAACAGATCAAAACGAAAATTTCTGTTCCGACACTGACAATGTTGAGTGTTTATGGAAAAAGTTCAAGGCAATCGTAAAATGCGTTTTAGACAGGTACGTGCCGAGTAAACTGTGAGGGACGGGAAAAACCCACCGTGGTTCAACAACAAAGTTAGGAAACTACTGCGAAAGCAGAGAGAGCTTCACTCCAAGTGTAAACGCAGCCAAAACCTCTCAGACAAACAGAAGCTAAACGATGTCAAAGTTAGCGTAAGGAGGGCTATGCGTGAAGCGTTCAGTGAATTTGAAAGTAAAAGTCTTTGTACTGACTTGACAGAAAATCCTAGGAAGTTCTGGTCTTATGTTAAATCAGTAAGTGGCTCGAAACAGCATATCCAGACACTCCGGGGTGATGATGGCATTGAAACAGAGGATGACACACATAAAGCTGAAATACTAAACACCTTTTTCCAAAGCTAAAACACCTTTTTCCAAAGCTGTTTCACAGAGGAAGACCGCACTGCAGTTCCTTCTCTAAATCCTCGCACAAACGAAAAAATGGCTAACATCGAAATAAGTGTCCAAGGAATAGAAAAGCAACTGGAATCACTCAGCAGAGGAAAGTCCACTGGACATGACGGGATACCAAATCGATTCTACACAGAGTACGCGAAAGAACTTGCCCCCTTCTAACAGCCGTGTACCGCAAGTCTCTAGAGGAACAGAAGGTTCCAAATGATTGGAAAAGAGCACAGGTAGTCCCAGTCTTCAAGAAGGGTCGTCAAGCAGATGCGCAAAACTATAGACCTATATCTCTGACGTCGATCTGTTGTAGAATTTTAGAACATGTTTTTTGCTCGTGTATCATGTCGTTTTTGGAAACCCAGAATCTATTCTGTAGGAATCAACATGGATTCCGGAAACAGCGATCATGTGAGACCCAACTCGCTTTATTTGTTCATGAGACCCAGAAAACATTAGATAAAGGCTCTCAGGTAGATGCTATTTTCCTTGACTTCCGGAAGGCGTTCGATACAGTTCCGCACTGTCGCCTGATAAACAAAGTAAGAGCCTACGGAATATCAGACCAGCTGTGTGACTGGATTGAAGAGTTTTTAGCAGACAGAACACAGCATGTTGTTATCAATGGAGAGACGTCTACAGACGTTAAAGTAACCTCTGGCGTGCCACAGGGGAGTGTTATGGGACCATTGCTTTTCACAATATATATATAAATGACCTAGTAGATAGTGTCGGAAGTTCCATGCGGCTTTTCGCGGATGATGCTGTAGTATACAGAGAAGTTGCAGCATTAGAAAATTGTAGCGAAATGCAGGAAGATCTGCAGCAGATAGGCACTTGGTGCAGGGAGTGGCAACTGACCCTTAACATAGACAAATGTAATGTATTGCGAATACATAGAAAGAAGGATCCTTTATTGTATGATTATATGATAGCTGAACAAACACTGGTAGCAGTTACTTCTGTAAAATATCTGGGAGTATGCGTGCGGAACAATTTGAAGTGGAATGATCATATAAAATTAATTGTTGGTAAGGCGGGTACCAGGTTGAGATTCATTGGGAGAGTCCTTAGAAAATGTAGTCCATCAACAAAGGAGGTGGCTTACAAAACACTCGTTCGACCTATACTTGAGTATTGCTCATCAGTGTGGGATCCGTACCAGATTGGGTTGACGAAGGAGATAGAAAAGATCCAAAGAAGAGCGGCGCGTTTCGTCACAGGGTTATTTGGTAACCGTGATAGCGTTACGGAGATGTTTAGCAAACTCAAGTGGCAGACTCTACAAGAGAGGCGCTCTGCATCGGTGTACCTTGCTCGCCAGGTTTCGAGAAGGTGTGTTTCTGGATAAGGTATCAAATATATTGCTTCCCCCTACTTATACCTCCCAAGAAGATCACGAATGTAAAATTAGAGAGATTCGAGCGCGCACGGAGGCTTTCAGACAGTTGTTCTTCCCGCGAACCATACGCGACTGGAACAGAAAAGGGAGGTAATGACAGTGGCACATAAAGCGCCCTCCGCCACACACCATTGGGTGGCTTGCGGAGTATAAATGTAGATGTAGATGTAGATGTAGATAACACCCAAGATATAAGTCAATCTAGCTCCGATTTGACGTGTTTCTGTAAAGCTACTGGGACTGGGCAGGCCATCAGTTTCATTGTGATGTGAACCTCAAAATTGGTAGCACACACTAAACCTTCAAAAACAGGGAAGAATATTCTGAGCAGAGTGCATCCAGTTGTCGGTATGGAGTCTGATCTGATAACAGATGTATTTCGTCAGAAGGAGAGAACCAAAAAATTTGAAGGTATCTAACCCAAATTAGTTTTTAGTTTGGGCATCATCCACTACTAAAAAGGTCAATGGTTAAACAGGTGCATTGAACACAACAAATGTAGAAAACTGCTCCATTGTGGGTCTTTGTTGTTATTGTATCTCACCAACTGCTAAGAGACAGGCAACGCTCATGATCCAAGATCCACGTATGTTTGTGAATTTAAAAAAGTCACTACTGCACCCATGACCACTTGTGTTTTTAATGTCTTGTCCATAACATTTACTTCAATGTAGAGTTTGTTTGGAGCTACTATCACTGAGAAACACTGTTCACATCCATGTTCATGCCTGATGAAAGAGGTTGAGAGTCGCACACAGACGCAAATGACTTTTATTTATTTATTTTTAATACAATGTTCCCATGTCACCCAATACTTTGGGCACATGGCCTGCTCATGTTGGACAAAACAATAAGGGCACAACAAAAGAGGAACAAGTGGCTGCTGTTTTGATGTTGATCCTGCTGCTGCTGCTGCTTCGCACAACACTGCCCCCAGCAGCATGGAGGCTGCAGTTACATGGCAACAATGTCGTCTTTCCTCCATGAGCTAACTGATGGCGGCCAAGGAGGAGAGGAAGCAATGATGGCTACCACACACCATGCTTCTATCTGATTTCCTGCTGCCATAGATACTTCAAAAGACTGACCAATGCTCAGAACAGGGGTGGTACAGGAATTATTACACTGTAAAGCATGTTCACAAACTTCCCTATCAGTGGCTGCGCATGATATAGCATCATGACCATCAAATCAGCAGATAGTCCTTGTGGACCTCATTAATAAACTGGTGATGACGGCTAAGCCCACAAAGTGCCACCGCCCGAGCTCTGTACGGCTGTTATGACCGTTTTTGACAATGTGGGACTCAGGATGATCAACAATAACATGAGTATGTTTGCAGTAATAATTAGTGAGCAATTAACACAATTCATCAAAAGAGAGACTGGCAGATTCCAGAAGAGGAGCTAGCTGACACAAAAGGTGCTAAACACAGGGAGAAATCCATACCAAGAATAAAGCTTTACTCAAGTTGGGGTCAGTGACACCAAAAGCATGGAAATGTTGCTAAAGGCATTTTTCACATGTGCCACAATCTTCCCCAGAATCATTATATGAAGGAAATGGGGGGATTGTGTCAATGGCACTGGAATGTCGTGCATCAATGAGGCTGCCAAATTGTTTAGTGCCAAGGCGAGAGCTTACTGCTGGTCAATGAGAGCTCACTATTGTTCGAAGAGAGATTGAAGAACTTCTTCCACTGACATATTGGCTGTATATGAACCAAAGAAATGAAACATACAAACTAGAATACTCATTGCCAAGTATGTTGTAACATTGTTCAGACTTAATATCATAAGTAACACCAACCAAATGTTGATTCTGCTTCCACTTGAAGAGATTCATAACAACACTGAATGAAGTATAAAATTGTAAAAAGTCTCATAACTATAGAACACATGAATATACGATTTCGTAAGAGAGCCTACAATAAGCAAGTAAAGAAAAGTGAGGCCAAGGGCCCTGTGAGTTGTCCTTGTATTGGGGTGTTGTACACTCGGCACAGTGCTTGCTGCTCCATCTATCTTGCGAGGTGACATTTCTAGTCCGGCCGTAGAGGCACTTGTATTGTACACTGTTTATGTATACGGGCAAACACTGTAAGGTTATAACAAAAACCACCTAGCACTTTTCTCATACGGGATTCTGAAAGCCATGGATTAGTGCAGTCAGCTGGATGCTGGATTTCTGGACTTCCGAAAAGCATTTGACTCGGTACCATACAAATGTTTATTTTTTGTTGGGGGGGGGGGGGGGGGGGGGGGGACAGTGGTGTAGGATATGAAACAACATGTGACTTGGATGGTGAGTCATCTACAGAAGTAGAATTAACTTCTGACATGTCTCAGGGAAGAGTACCAGGACTCTTGCCATCCATAATGTATATTAATTACCTGGTAAACAATATTAATCACAACCTCAGATTTTTTGCAGATTAACAATTATCTACAACTGAACTACTGTCCAAAAGAACCTAAGAAATATTCAGTCAGCTCGTAATAAAATTTCATATTGGCCAGAAATTGAGGACATGTTTTAAATGATCAGAAATGTAAAATTATGCATGTGACAAGATGCCTCTCAGTCTTCAAGTGTCACTGTTGGCTATGTGATCCCGTCTGCAATGCAGGACAATGTCATACTCCTCCTCCACCTGGACCATTGGGATGTTTCTCATACAACATTGCTGGCCCACCATCACGTGTTTTGGATGTGTATGGACAATGAGATCATGTGTGCTGTGGCAGCCTACCCACAATGCGCCAGCCATCAAATGAGTACAATTATCAGTGAGTCACAGTTGGAATCAGTCAACTCGTACAATTACCTGGGTGTAGCCGGCCGGTGTGGCCGTGCGGTTCTAGACGCGTCAGTCTGGAACCGCGTGACCGCTATGGTCGCAGGTTCGAATCCTGCCTCGGGCATGGATGTGTGTGATGTCCTTAGGTTAGTTAGGTTTAAGTAGTTCTAAGTTCTAGGGGACTGATGACCACAGATGTTAAGTCCCATAGTGCTCAGAGCCATTTGCACCATTTTTGAACCTGGGTGTAACATCTGGTAGGGATGTGAAATTAATGTTCACTTCAGACTTAGATAAGATAGGTAGCAGACTTTGGTTCATTGACGTGACACAGGGAAAATACAGTCAGTCTAGAATGCAGTCTGCTTACAAATTTGTCATGCAACCCATCTCAGAATAATGCTCAAGTGTGTGAGACCTATACCAAGCAGTCCTGACAGGTGACATTGATACAGAGAAGATCAGCGTGAGAGGTCACAGGTTTATTTGAATCACTGGAGAGTCTCATGGAAATGTTGAAAAACCTGAATTGGCACACCCTTGTAGATAGACATCAATTGTCACGCGTAAACTTACATAGTTTCAAGAACTGGCCCCCGAGGTTTCACTCTTCTAGAGATTGTGAACACAAGGTTAGACTGATTACAGCATCCACAGACCCATTTAAGTAGTCATTCATCCAGCGCTGTATGTGAGGTTCGAACAGGAAGAAACAGTAAAATGTCATATCATGTGAGGTATATTCTGCCATGCACTTCCCACATTTCTGTTTTTGCTTTGCAACTGCCGGTGTCATTACTTGCATCATTCGTGAGTGTTTGGACACTAATTTTTGTGTCATTGACTGCCTTTACATATGAACAGAATTTCTTTGGGTTTTGTAAGAGATCTTTTAGTAAGATTCTGCTATTATAATCTCTGAAGTCTTCACACACAGTCCTTTTGACAACCAAACTTGTTACATGCTGAATTCATCTATCTATAGCTCTGTCCTTCTTTTTAAAACTATTTTGTGGTATTCTTTCTTTAAAAGCTTTTTTCTAAAGTGACAGTGTACTATCGAGGGTTCCTTGCATAATGAACTATTCTACTTAATGATGTCAATATAATAGAGGGAAACATTCCACGTGGGAAAAATTATATATAAAAACAAAGATGAGGTGACTTACCGAACGAAAGCGCTGGCAGGTCGATAGACACACAAACAAACACAAACATACACACAAAATTCTGCTTTCGCAACCAACGGTTGCCTCATCAGGAAAGAGGGAAGGAGAGGGAAAGATGAAAGGATGTGGGTTTTAAGGGAGAGGGTAAGGAGTCATTCCAAACCCGGGAGCGGAAAGACTTACCTTAGGGGGAAAAAAGGACAGGTATACACTCGCACACAGAATTTTGTGTGTATGTTTGTGTTTGTTTGTGTGTCTATCGACCTGCCAGCGCTTTCGTTCGGTAAGTCACTTCATCTTTGTTTTTATATAGAACTATTCTACGTTGTACTCATGTATCCTGTACTTGCTCAACTTTTCTTTAAATTTGAGCCACTGTTATTTGACTTAATACCATACCACTGTCCAGAGCTACATATTTAGAGATTTTCCTTGAGGTACGCCACTGCTGCCACCTTATCTAGTTTTTTGATTAGGTAAATCTTTTTGTTTGTTTTAGTTGCTCATTGTTCGTAGGTAGTCGTTGTTGATACAACTGGCTCATGGTCACTGATACCAGCTTCAGTATTAATATCCTCAAAGAGGTCAGGTCTATTTGTTGCTATTGGATGTAATATACCCATGTTCAGAAAAAAATAGACACCTTGAATGACTAGAGACAAGACCTGCATATTTACAGGACATATACATTAGTATGTTCTGCAGAAATGATTAGCCTTTCAGTCACCTAAGTTCAGCATGTGTCCTCTTGTCTACTAGCCACAGGATCAACCAAGGGCCCTGATAACTTGTTCTATGCGTGATGGCATCAATGCGTATAAGGTGTGTCGTGTAGCCATCCGTGCTGCATTCATCTGATTATGGAGTTCATGTATGGTTGGTTGGCATTGGGTCACAGTGCTGCACCTGTCGTTTCACCGTATCCCGCACATTTTCGATTGACAGCAAGTCTGGTGATCTGACAATCCAGAGCAAAAGGCTAACATCCTGTGACATCAAGAAGGCTCGTGTTCATTCAGCAATGTATGATCATGCATTGTCTTGCTGAAAAATGGCATCTGGGATTTTGTGGAGAAATGTTATGGCTATGTGTTGCAGGATGTCATTCATATAGGTCACATTGGTCACTGTGTCCTGGACATGCACTAACTGTGATTTGTGGTTGTACCCAATAGCACCCCACACCATAAGGCCTGGAGTTGGTGCTAAATGTCTTCTGTGAATGCAGTCACTGTGATACCACTCCTCCTGTCTGTAGCGAACCAAAATATGGTCATCATTTTAAAACAAACAGAACGTGGATTTGTCCAGAAACACTATCTGATGTCATTCCTGTCCCCTGTGACGTCCTTCTGCACATTCATCGAAGGTCGCTGGAGAAGTGGATGACATGCTCGTAACACATGTGATAATGAACAGCAACTGACTTGTCGCCCCTGATGGTGTATGATATGTTACGCTGTTCCACTGTGTTCCAGAACCAAGGAAGATGCAGATCTGTCCTGGAACTCCATTTGGATGAGGTGTTGAGCTTCTCGAGGGGTAGTCTGTGTGGTACAACCTGAGCCATCTCGTGTTCTACGGCTTTCTGTGATCTTGATTTAGGTTTCCCATAATTTCCCTAAATCGCTTCAGGTAAATGTTGGGATGGTTCCTTTGAAGGGACATGACTGACTTCCTTCCCCATCCTTCCCTAATCCAATGGGACTGATGACCTCGCTATTTGGTCCCCTCCCAACAACCAACAAACTAACCAGTCCATTATCTTTTCAGTTTATAGTGACAATGAGAGCCACAGGCACATTTTATTGGTAGGTGGTGTTGCACTGCAGTATTGATGTTGACATTGAATCTGGGGCCTGACATGTTTCAAATGCTAATTATTTCTGCATAACATACTAATGGACATGTCCCGTGAATATGAACATCCTATTTTTAGTAATTCAAGGTGTTCTGCTTTTTCTGATTGTGAGTGTATATTTCCACTATGAATGGCTTCCAAACTATATATTCTGAGTAGTCTTCATAGAAAGCATTCAACATGGTTTTGCAGCGTGTCTTGTCCTGTGCACCATTTACAGAGCTACAGCTTTCCTAGTCGATTATTTTAATTCCGTAATGTCACACACATCTCAGTCAGTGTGGTGCCCAGAAGTATATAGGCCAAAGGCCTCGTACATTGCTCATCCAGTGGAACATATTCACTCTATGGGTTTGCCTATCCTTGGTCCACAGGCATCCCTTCTCGTGGGGGCTAGTTACAAATATCACAAGAGCATCATGTGTTCTGAATATGATACACTATCTGTTACAGGTGGCACCAGCCATGCTTCCAAGCAGCATGCACATCAGGAAAATAGTGGCGCTGCTATCAAGGAAACAAGTACCTTCCACACATCATGTGGTCGCGAAAATCCTTCCGCTTGCTGGATATTTAAAGTGGAGTGCAACCTCCAATGGCAGCATTCAGTTCCTGTCAGTTTTGAATCAGGAGCTGGCTATACCATATAGCCCATCAGTTGGAACTCGACAAGGCCAAGCTCAGGTGCTCACACCTACACTGCACTGTTTCCCTACTGTTTCACGGTATGCTGCACTGTGTGTCCCTTAGGGCTTTTTCTCCAGCAGCTATTCAGCATAAGACTCCCCACCTGGAGTGGTATTACACCAGTGAACTTTGTTTCTGTTACTCTTATGTGATCACGCACAAGCTTAGTTGTTATCCCAAACCACACTTTATTGTGAACTTGTGCTATGAGTAAAATTGTTCTTAATTTCAACCTGGGAATCACCACTCACTGAAGTGTGCATCACCCACAGTGGATTCAACAATGGTGATAAGGATGGAAACTTGATCTCTGCTTCGTTCTTGTCCCATTAAGGTAGACATTCCTTCATTGTACATTTTGGATACTGTTTCATGTGAACGACTTCAAGCTGTTTGAGCATTTTTTGCATTTTTGCGAACTATGTGTACGTGGATCACCATGTGTAGTTTACTATTCCCTTTATGTTTCTGGATGTCACTGCCAGTTATGAAACAATGTCACATGGGAGGGTTTATCACTGATGTAACTGTCTGTGGGGAAACATAGTCATTGGGACAGTTCTTCATGGGTAGCTGGTGTCCATGTGTCCGCTGACCCTACATCATACGTAGCAGAAGTACGTCCTCCTGGCTCTAGTGACTTAACTGGCTCCAGCGTCATATCCTCGTCTCGTCCATAACCTGCTCTCCACCTATCTCCCAGTGTGCCCGACATTCCTGTAGCCATGGTCAATCCTCCTCTCAAGGGTGGTTCTGCCAGGTTCCAGGCTGGAGACAAGGCTACTATCTGTCAACATTGTGTCCTAACTCAACCATAGCCTACCTGCTGCCCACCTCCATCCATGTCTGACTTATGTTTCGCACGTTGCAGCGGTGGTCATCCATTCTCCCAAGGTTGGTGTCATCTAGACATCCTGTGGAAACAGGATTGAAGTCCACATGCTGCTAGCCTCAGGAGCCAGCGACCATTGTTGTCCTGACCAGCTGTCACATCCCCACCCTTCTACCATGCCTGATGCTGTCCTGCCATTTCGCTCCTTCACAATGGAGAATCAGCCATGGTCAACCTTCCTCAAGAGAGCGGCACAACCCAAGATACATCGTGTGGCCCCTCCAACACCACTCTGTTTTCACTGAACCTGACCTCACCTGCTGCCCACTCACTGTCCGCTCTAGCCACAAGCACAGTGCTGCTTCTGTCCTGCACCTTTGTCATGGCGATGCACCCATGGGCAGCCTCCCTCACAAGGGCGGTGCACCATCTCATCCAGCACTGAGGTTGCCGCTTTCACTCCTTCCTGCCGCACTTGATGCTGTGCCCACAGTGCCGCAGACATGGCCAGCTCTTTGCACTCTGCACAATGACTCAGCTGCTGCCCAGCCATGGCTCTTTGTCAGTCGCACCCGAGGCTGGTCACTTTCTGTACCATCACCTTGGTACCGCCACAGCCAGATGCCCTTTGCAGTGTGGCAATACATTTTCACTACTGTCAGTCCACAGTCATACTATCATCCTCTGGCACCACTACAGCTAAACCCAATGCTATTCTCCCATCGTTGAGCACTATGCTGCCCACCAATATGCACCGCTGCTTCAAGGTGAAGTAGCCATGTCTTTTGAGGACAGCATAGCACTGTGTGTTTCTTCTTGTGGGTATACACATCCATCTCTGTAATGTAGATTCTTTCCTCACTACTGCGCATGCTGCAGCAATGCCCTTTTCGCCACCTCTGGTCTCCCTCCAGCCAGTGGTTCAAATGCTGCAATTCACACTGTGACGACGAACTTTCTGTTGACCTGGGCCATTCTTTAGCCCATGTTTCTCTTGTACCCCTGTAATGCAGCGGCGTTGAGCTTCCCACAACCCTGTGGTGTCTATCCAACTTCTTCCGATGTCCTCGTGCACGCCTCATTTGGCGACGACTTTTTCACCACTCTGTTCTCCCCTCTCTGTTTCCTCTTTCCATTCCTTTTCATGGTACCACTTTACCCTCAGAGCTTCTGCCACCATTAACACAGATGCCACCATTAACACAGACCTACCATGCTCCCCCTGTCCTCATGCCATCTACCACACCCAACTTTCCTATATGCTCTCACAGCCTGTGACTGCTGTTCATGACACCATGTCTGTCATCTGCATCACCTTGTTCCTGGCATTACATTTGGTTAAGCCCTGTCTCCCAGCGCCTCCAACATCCCTGCTGCTACCACTCAATGGCCATCAGTGACTCCACACCTCTCACAGGGGCACTATCTGGCCCCCAGGCCTATCTCCGTCTGCCAGTGGGCGGCCCAGTCCTCGTTGCATGCTCTGCTGATAACCCTCCTGCATTTTGTCTTTGCAGCACTATCCAGGATTTCCACACCCTGGACAACAACTGCTTCAAAACTTCTGATCCTTTGCTCACGGGATTGGGTTGCAGCTGCTGTGGACTCACTGTCCTGTTGGACCTCTCATGTCACCCATGTGAAGATACAATGCAGGACATGCAGCCTTCATCGATTTGGATTCATCATCCCCTTCTTAAGGGAAGGGTGCTGTACGTTGGCTGTAGGCTGACTATGTTATGTTTTCAGCTCAACATATTTGCCCTGTGGGTTTGCCTACCCTTGGTCTGCAGGCACCTTTCCTCCAGAGGCCATTTACAAATATCACAAGAGCATCATGTGTTATGAGCACAATACTACTTACAAACAGTCTGTTGATACACTGATTGTTAGAATGTGCGCAGCGACCAGTTTTCATCCAAAGTGCTGGGCGAATTCCTTTGTGTGTTCACAAGGGGAGGACTACACTTTTTGCTACTTTCAGCTGTCCAGTGATGACAGAATTGAGGTGTGCACCCTGCAGTCTTTATCAGATGATTTTACAGGTACTATTCAGTAAAAAAAATTCATTTTTGCCTTATGTATAGCTTTATACGTCAGGCTCATGATGATGTGCCCATCATTTCGTTAATGGTCATAGTTATTGTGATATTTATATGGAAGTAAGACAATGCTTGAAAATCGAAAAAAGTTGCAGTGAAAAATGGGGTTCTCTGTGATTTTGTGTTTAATGTCTATTACATAATATGTTGCTGTGTATGAAATTTACCTGAGATGCTGAATTTTTCTTTAGACTTGGATGGAAATCTCTATCTGTCACCAATCTCAAGGAAACTGATCCATTGTAACACACTCATTTGTGATAATGCCACAACAGTGATAAAGCCAGAGTCACATATCCAAAACATCCCTCTTATTTCATAAACGGTTTGAGACACCCAAATAAGATTTTGGCAAATGATAGCACACAAAGAGGAGAGTGTTTTCCCATGTGGTTATCATGCAAAACTTTATGATCTACGGGGTTATTCTACTAACTACAGACCTTTTTGATGAATGTAATTTTGCGAGGGCGATCGATAGCCTGTAAAGTGAGAAATGCTATGGGTTTTGGAACAGCATGAGTGACGACATTAAATATTTATTTTGTACCAAGGATATGCTTTTCCTTAAGCTACTGACCATGCTTTCCTCTGTTCCTCACTTAATGAATTTAATAAACCATGGTTTCAGGATTCTCTGTGAGTTGCATCTGCACATCATTTTAGTGAGGTCACACGGTCTAAAGTCTGCTGTGTTTTGGCAGAAGAAGCGAATTTTAACGTGGCAACAAGAGAAATGTGTCGGTTTCACTCAAAATTCGCCACTCGTGATGTTTCTCTGAAAGTTACAAATGTTAACAAGCCAGACAGAAATAAATCACTGCATTTTTTGCGCAATTCTTCTTAGATATTAACCAAAGCAGAGGTGACAGCAGATCTTTTTGAATGATCACCATGCAAATGTGGGTGTGTAGGCCGCCCACTTAATATTTACAAAAAATGTGAGTGTAGGCTTCTGTTTAGAACAGCACTCCAGTGCACGGAATTCCCCTACAGCATTTACCTATAATCCCCACCATAATTACGCTTCCCATGCATGCCCTGCCAGCTTGTGTCTACTGGCCACAGTATTCTGCGCTACTCCTCTAGGGGCATAAGCCACATTTTTGAGCAGTGTCTGCATCAGGAAAGTGGCAGCACCACTGTTGAGGAAGCAAGTTTCATCTGCACGTCAAGTGATCACAGAGATCCTCCCTCCTCCTGTATATTTAATGTGGAGTGCAACTCCAATGGCAGCATTCAATTGCTATCTGAGTTCTGGGCTGAAAGCTGGCTAAGCTTCATAGCCTATCAGTCAGAACTCACCAACACCAGCCTGGACACTCATGTCTACACCACACTGTACTGTAAATGTGTTGCTTCATGGTATGCTGCACTGTACAGCCCTACAGATGTCACTCCAGAAGCCATTTCAGAATGAGTCTTCCCTATGGGCTTGGTATTACACCAGAGCACTTCGTTTCTGTCAGTCCTATGTGATCATGAGTGATCTTTCAGTTGTTAGCCGGAACCAAAATTTATTGTGAACCCATGCTGTGAATGAAAGTGTCCTTAAGTTAAACGTGGAAATCATAACTTACTGAAGTGTGCACTCACAACGGGTTTCAACAACACAGAATATAAAACTTCCTGGCAGATTAAAACTGTGTGCCCGACCGAGACTCGAACTCCCGAGTTCGAGTCTCGGTCGGGCACACAGTTTTAATCTGCCAGGAAGTTTCATATCAGCGCACACTCCGCTGCAGAGTGAAAATCTCATTCTGGGAACACAGAATATATTTTGTTTGGTTCTATTATATTGATGTTAGATGCAAGTGATCAGTAGCAAAAACTGTGCAATGATAGATAAGGAATGGTGGATTTTCTGGATCTGAGTCACACCTCCAAAGTTTTGACAGTCTGCCTTACCAGACATCAACAATACAAATAAGAAGAAACCCCCAAATAAGAAATCTGTGACTTAGTGTATTGGCACATACATGTGTTCAGTGTTTCTGTTGTTGCTGCAAGGAAAGCTGTCTCCCACAAGCTTAACTTCTGGCAAGTCAGTCATCCACCACCCACAGACAGAAAAAAAAGCATTGTGAATACAGCCAGAATTTTTCCATGTGCTTCTAGTTTGTGGTGTGTTGAAGAAATTCCTAAGGTAGAAAGTAGTCCACTCTAGTGCAAATGTAATGGATGTAGTCAGTTTTTTGTTCAGTCAACATCCCTCTTCATAGACATATTTATTTTAATTCTCTCTTTTCCAATGAACAGAAAATCCACATTTTTTTATTTACGTTTTGTGGTGGGATCTGATGTTCTTTGAAATAATTCATTTTTCCTGTTGTGTCTTTGCCTAATGACATTTTGACCTTACAGGCTCTGGAGCAAGAAATATCCTATCTGTATAGTGTTGCATCAAGCTGCTAGTAGTGCAGCGAGCGTCATGAAGGAAACTGGGGAAGAACATTCAGAATTCGAGAGTGACTCAACATTGTTTTTTGATCCTATAAATGAAAATTCTTCTTTAGGTGAGTAAAATATTTCAGCAGTGTTTGATGAATGTGTTTTCTTTTGGTATACATGATTTTTTAATGACACAAGAAAATTCATGTATCAGAATGAATCTTTCACTTTGCAGTGATGATTTGATGTAGATGTAGTGATAGAAATATTCTTTTAACAAAAAAGTAAAAGACTCTCCAACACAATTCACAGTTCTCATCACTAAAACTATTGTTGAAACAATAATCTCATGGAATGCAGTTGGCTTGCCAGGCTTAACATGGCAAACTTGCTTAAAATGTCTTTGTAATTAATTTATCCTGTATCCATAAAAAGATACATTGTAATGTAATTGGATAGATAAAAGACCCACTCACCAAGCAGCAGCAGAACACACATACAAAAAAGGTTTAACTTAGGCAAGCTTTTGGAGCCAACGGCTCCTCCTTCTGGCAGAAGGGTTGAAAGGGAAGGAAGAGGGGTGAATGGAAAGAAACAGGAGAGGTTTAAGAAAAGGGATAGAGTTTGAAAAGTCACCCAGAACCTTGGCTCAGGATTGTCTTACCAGACAGTATGAACAGAAATGGATGATAGTTGGGGACTGCACCAGATGAGATTTGAAAACTTGAGAGCTCAAAGGTGGAAGACAGGGTAATATGCAAGACTGAGATTGATGCTAAAACAATGTGCACTAGTTAAGAAGAGTGAAAGCCAAGTGCATTGCATGCACAGGGTGACACTTATTGAACTATATGAATAGAAAAATGTAAATTAGTTACAAACTATGGCATGCACTCACTTTATTCAACATGTAAATGTCACTACTGATATTAGGATCTAGGTTATTACATGTTTTATGCACCTGCCATCATTGGCGATGATGTGGCACAGATGAATAGTGAAATTCTGCATGGCCCGCTGAAGTGTCGGAATATGGGTGCCGTTGATGACCTCCTGAATGGCTGTTTATAGCTCAGCAATGGTTTTGGGGTTATTGCTGTACGCCTTGCCATTAATGTTGCCTCACAAAAAGGAGTCTCTTGTGTTCAGATCTGGAGAATATGGCAGCCAATCGAGGCCCATGCCAGTGGCCTCTGATTAACCCAGAACTAGGGTTTGGTTCCCAAAGTGCTCCTCCAGGATGTGAAACACTCCTTAGAAAGTAACTCCTCGAGGCCAGCTAGGATTGTTCAAATACGACTTTCTGTAGAGAAATGTTTGTTTGGAAAATTGTGAGTTACTCCAACAGACAATGTCTATCTTGCTCTGTTTTCATGAGGCAGAAACTTTTGCAGAAGTCTAAAATTAAAAAAATTTAGTTATACTTTTGTAAAATAAATGTAAAAATAGTGTAATTTTGAGGTTTTGAATTTGTGACATTATTCTGTCTTGCACCAAGGTACATTTAAATACACAATTTTTTATATACCGACTGGAGCATCACATTTAGTATATAAATACATATGTAATAATTATATGGGAAGTCTATATAAAAATGTAAGTGTTCGTTTCTTCAGAATCTTAAATCTCAGAAAGTTCTGCACCAATTGCTTCAGTTACACATTACCTTATGACCACAACCTTTGTCAGAAACTAGAAACACACACAATTCAGTTTCACAAGCAAGCACATCATGCACACCTGAGCGCCATCTCCGGCAGCTTGGACTGGAATGTAAATGTAAATGTTTGTTTGTTCAGAATTGTAAATCTCTGAAAGTTCTTCACCAATTGCTATGAAATCTTGCCACAACATTGCTTTCGAATAAGTGTGTGTTTTTATATACCTATTCTGGTATGCCACATACAGTATGTAAATGTATAAGTAATAATTAAAGGGAAACCTGTATAAAAATGTAAATGTTAATTTGTTCAAAACCTTAAATCTGTGAAAGTTTTTCATCAATTGCTTCAAAATTTGACATAATATTGGATTCGAATACACACGTTTTTATATAACAGTTATACGTTTTACCAAAAATGTCTTAAGTTCTTGACCAGTTTACTTTAGATTTTCACACAAGACTCTTTAATGAACAGTCAGACAAACATGAGCTGTATGTTTTTAATATATATAATGTATAACTATATATGTAATATATAAAGGGAAAATATTGTTACCAAAAATTTCAAAAAGTACCCAGCCAATGTGCTGCAAATTTTTTCATTAGTATAATCAATGTTTGGATAAATATAGGATTTATATAAATTAGTGTAACATTGTTAGCAAACAGGATAGTTGTATTAATGGCTTATCAGCTTACACTTAGAATAATACTACATAATCTGAATTTGCAATAATCATAAACAGAGCTCAAGGTCAGAGAGAGTGGGGAAGAGGAGATGGACAGAGGGATGGGAGTAAATGGACATAGAAAGTGGAAAGGAGATGGATAGAGAGAGGTGATAGGAGGAGATGGAGAGGGGGGGGGGAGGAGGAGAAGATGGACAGGAATAGGGGGAAGGAGGAATAGGTGGGCAAATAGAGAGCAAGGAGGAGATGGACAGAAATGAAGATAGGGACACAGACACAGTGCAGCACAAGATAAATTAACATTTGAACAAGAAAAGGAGCTATCGTAACTAAGAAAAATGAATAACCACATTTGTATAAACCCAAAAGCAGGAGCAACAAGAAATGTACTTTCACATCATAAATAAGAGAAAACAAAGTGCACTTCGGTGATGCTTATTAAAGTAACTGATATCCAGGCTATAAACAGATATAAGTGGATTGAGTGGGTAGGTACAGTCATGTTCTGATTGAGAATAATATGCATTGTTATTTCACATTGGAAACACTGAAAATGATTCCATATGCCTTTCATAGATGGCTTACTGTGAACATCATTAAATTTATTAATGATGGGAAAGGGAAAGGAGTGGCAGTGCTGACCTAGAGACGAGGTGGTGTAAAATCATAAAAATGTTAATGTGAGGAAGATGATGACATGCAAAAATCTGGAACAAGTGATACGTTACTGAGGAGATTGCGCATGAGTATTCACTCCCTTCAAGTAGAGAGAATGTGCTCACAATAAAAGTACTTTAATAATGTAGATAAGTTTACTGTTAGGTGACAGTTTATATAATACTAAGAAGATACTGGAGTTGAAGGCCAGCAAAGTAGTTCACAGAAAAAGTGTTCTGCATATAATATTTGATTTTAAAATGTGTCAGATGAAACAAATGAGAAATGTGAAGGACAAGATATAAGCTCGAAGAGGACATAGTATCTTAAATTCTTTACAAAAACACAGTGCAACAGAACTCTGTCAGTCGTTTATTTTGATGAGCCAGGGATTCCGAAACATTATTCTGACACTAGGTAGCACAGGTATCATGAGTATTGTCAAATAGAAGTGCCAGTAATTTTTGTTGTACATTTAGTGCACAATGGCACTCCACTTGTAAATATGCCAGAATTTATGTTGTTACTATGTTCATATTTTTTCTATCTGCCGTAGGTGTAAGCATAGTGGTGTACAAGGGCAGGGAAGGGAGAAGAAGGTTGTTCCACCTGGCTTACAGTGTACTGCAGGTCGAGCTGTCAGGACTTGTTAGTGGGGATCCAGGGCTGCCGTTAAATGATAGAACAGGAAATTAGGTAAAGTAAAGAGAATATATTTCATTGTACGGTATACAAGGGGCGCACCCAGGATTGCAAGTTACCAGGTTTAGGCCAATCTAGGAGGTTGAACAACAAATTGAAATGGGCAGTATTGGCAATGGAAGGGGAGGCGTTTCATGTTGATTGATGTTGGTGGCCGGCATAGAATGCAGAGCCAGAGGCTCTGCCTCCCAAGAAAGACATCTATTCTGCTCGAGGTATGGATCACAAGAAAGTGAGGCAACTGTGTTCTGCATTGCAGAATCCTCCAGATTCCACAAACGTGAGCTGTTTCCCACGCACGCTATTGGCTAAAACCGATGGTGTGAATTTGCTAGCAGTTCGTGCAGAGGGCTCAAGGTGTCTCTTGTCAGTAGCTTTAACTGGGAAGAACTGTCTCAGTCCTGAAAAATAGGCAACTTGTGTCACATAGGCACAGCCAAAGTTACTCTGGAAGAAAACTTGAAAAGATTTTATTGGGGCCTTTGAAGTAAAATTTCTTAAACCAGTTCCCTAAAATATTCCTTGATTGGCTGCCACCCTGTACATTCCTTTCCCTTCCAGAGGAGTTTTGACTCAAATTGTTTACAAAAGAGTGTCAGTCACTCCCCAGAAAGATGGTTTGCACTTGTAGTGGCTTTAAAGCTATAGGAGGGATCTGTTATAATTGTTTTCATTTAGTATAAGTGGGAATGGACTTACATGCAGTCAGGTTTATCAAATTTCTTGAGTTAAGGAAATAGTAAAATATTTACTTGTCAAATTTTGTGCAGAAATACAATAACTTCTGTAATTATTAATAAACTATTCTCCGTAGCTAAAATTACAACTAGAAATTCAGAAGGACAAATCATAATGTCACTTGTTGGATTATCAATTGAAAATGAGGATCGCTTACAATCTTATTTTTTCCTCTAAAATGGCAAAGTTCAAGAAAAAAATCTGTCCTTCCAGCTGTTCTTAGAGTATACAGTTTTCAGATTATCAGGGGACCTTCATTGGCATAACACAAGCTTGTAAAACAACATTATAGGCATGGAGAAACACAAGGCAAAACTCTAGAAAATGTAATTAAAATGTGTGTCCATAGTGACAAAACAGCTAAAAGTATCCTCGTCCTATTCATAAAACTTCACATAAAAGAAGGAATAGAATGCAGTGAGTTTATGATCGGTTGATGAAATATGAAAAGATTCACTGCTAGAATGTGGTTCTGTGTGACAGATGCGCACGCACTGTTTGTAACAAATGGGAGAAGAGCACATGGCTTGTCCGGCGGGGAAGGAGAGATGTGTGTGGTGTCGACAAACTTTAATGGTGCTTCTCTCTGGTAGGGTGATCAAGGGGGGTATTATCTGCAGTGTTACGCATGTCTTGTGGGAGGGGAAAAAGTGGAGAGGTAGGGATGAGGAAGTGTGAGAGGTGTGAAGGGGAGGTGGCACTTTCAGCACTCAGCACAGCAGCTGTATGTTCAATAAGGCGAGCTTGAAGAAAACGTTTATTGAAGTACAGCAGTTGGTGTGTACCAGTGGTATGACACTAAGTACACGCAAAAATAGAGTAAGGCAATGCTGGCTAACAGACCATCAAACACCAAGTACAGAGTGACACCAAATTTGTACATGAAAGGTTCTTAACTTTTGTATGACAAAACTAAATGCAAGGCAGCACAGTAAATGATGTTTAAGAAGGCTCAGTTTAGATTGTGATTACAGTACTTGTTTCAATTTTGAAACAGAAGTACGATGACTTAGTCCGTCTCTGTGTCGATTTTCAGCAAACACAAAATTCAGAAAAAGCTGGGCATCCATTTTAGGACTTTGTTGTCTGCATAAAAACTGCAACAGAGTCGCCCCAAGAGGACAATAATTTTGATACAGAAGGACCGAGGTGCGATAAGGAATAGACAAATAGAATAGATGCCGCAAAGAGGACTGCATATTTTAGGCTTGACAACAAATGAAACATTCGACAAAGCAGACTTGTAATAAGTAGCATTGTATAAAAATTTTAGTAAGGTAAACTTGGTGTGTTCCTTTGAAAGACAAAACAAAAACTTTGTCAATAAAAGCAAAATTCTGCAACAAAACTGAATAATGCAAATGGCTTAATTCATCAAATGACAAAGACACATACAGTAGATGAGAGAGCTTACCTTGAAACACCTCCAAATCTTGAGAAATACTTAAAACTTTCATACAATACTAATAGTTATGGACTTGGGCCATCTGTCTCACAAAACTATTAACTGTTCCTTACAGCACTTAACATTTATGTCCTATATAATACTCTAAGTATATTTCACTCAAAACCTATGCAATACATGACTTATAAATCAAATGAAAATTAGACTTAATTTATGACAGTCCAGATGATGAAAAGGGACAGAAGTGGTAGCATGTGGGGCACGTCTGGCTTATCACAAGGCGACAACTGTGCCAGCCCACGTGTTTGCACCATGCGGTCTCTGCTTGTAGTAAGTGTTACGTGATAATGTAGCCTGCAATTTAAATGATTCCAAAAACATTGTCTCAACTGGAAACTCGCTGTGCAGTAAAATGACTCATGGTTAACGGTTCTGCTCTGACCTCTGGGGCACCAGCATAAAATAGATTGTTTAACATCACTGAATAATCTTCTCTCATATAATTAGCAACATAATTACCATTCATTGTATCCTCTTCAGCTTCCACAACAAAATATTATCTGTACAACAGAAATAACATCACTTAAAACAACTCACACAGGAACTCTCGCCTGTGCATAATTACCTTCAACCACATGACCCACAGACCTCTTGCCTGCTCACAAATAACCTCAATACAACAACGTCTTACATCACATCATCACATCATAACAACAAAACTTCACCACACTCTGGGGGATAACAGCCAGAAGTCGTCATATCCTCTCTTATCAACTTACAGGGGTACAACAGATCAATCTTCCTTCATCATTCTTTATAACTCTTATTACGGTACGTGATGTAATACATCTTAACTTTGTACATTGAGTTAACCAGTCAAGCAACTACCACTTACAAAAAACAGAACGCGTGGACAGAAAAACAATGGAAGGTCGGGAAAGAGAATGTAGAGAGATGAAAAAGAGAAGGCAGGAAAAGTTTAATCCTTTTGTTCTTCAATCTGGCATGTCACACAGTGTCCTGTCAGCTTCAGCAACACAAGAGCTAATCGTGTAATTATGACTGTGTGTGCACTTTGAGCCTAAAGTCGCCTAGTAACAACAGTAAACAGTGGTCAGTACCATGATCGTCAGAACCTAATGGTTTGCTGCTTTTCTTATAAGGCCTAGACATTGATTTTGCATCTGTGTCTGGTCTTACAATAGAAACAAACCCCTAACAAGGTAAAAAGATTTAGTGCGCCAACAATTTCAGAAACCTTGCAGATGCAGTATGCAGGCACAGGGGGCTACAGAACTCTTAAATCGCTCATGTCTCTGGAACGAGGAGTAGGAACCTACTTTCATCAGAGGGCACAGAAATGATGCTTATAGGAAAGGTACAAGAAAAAAGAATTGATTATGACATGAAAATGAAATTGAAGAAAATGCCATGAATGCGTGGGAGACTCTGTGGTTGTTAAACACATTGTGCAAGCTGCACATCTCTGGAGATTAAGCAAAAGCTCTCAAAAATATGCCTTAAAAATCTTCTCATCATTACAACTAGTCATGGCATACTTTGATAACAACACAGTTTAAAATAAATATAAGAACTTTACAGATGCAACAGAAGTATATGTATAAACTAACATCCAGCCAACATACATCCGGGGGGGCTTATCTAGAAACAATGACACATTCAGTGTACTCACAATAACTACACTCATAAAAATTTAAGACAGCATTGCCATAGTATATTTTACACTTACACTGCAATCATCATGTCATGATGCATAGAATGCGGCAGCAGCGGTGGGGTGGCGGGTGAGGGCCGTTCACACGTGGTACCTGTGTAGCAGCGACACAGGCGGCAGGGCGGCTGGCTGCATGGTGCTGAAAGTACTCGCTCTGGGCGTCAGAGGCAGGACCCTAATGGAGATGACAGCAGGGAGCTGACTGGTGGTGAATTGGGGGTGGTGTCCCTGGGCGTCGCGGCGGCAGGTGGGCTGCGCAGCTGAGTGACAGAAGCAGAGCCCGTGATGTGAGCATTTCAGCTGGAACATGGCAACAAGGCTTTTTGGCCTGCCACACTGCACTCAGCAAACTGGCTTCGTCAGTAGGCGATGCATCTGGGTGACACACAGCTGATGGGCAGCGGCAGTGGCAGGGAAACTGTGTCAACCATGAATAACTTGCCCTGCAGTCGGTGACCCACAGCAGCGGCATGGACACATTGTGCATTTTCCTTTCATGCTTCCATGCCCGGCTCAGAATTAACTAGCGGCTACGTCGAATCTTGGGGCTGGAGGGCATGCAGCACACATGTTTTTTGTGAGACATGGCTTGCTGTACTCGGTGTACATGTGTTGGTGCAGCACACTGCAAGAGGCAGGAAGTAGGCACCCAGGTTGACCTCGTAGAGGAATAACAGTGGCGAATACTGACCAACCACTCATCTTCAAACATGAACCGAAAGTAAGTAGCCCCCTATGGACAGAATGGTGGGAATGAATCATGATTCTGACACCATTGTACATGGGCCGGAAAGGGGGAAGAAGGTTGTTATATCCAGCTTATGGCAACAATGTACAGAAGTTTGAATGGTCAGGACAATTAAATAGGTATCCAGGTCTGCCCTTAAATGATAGAACAGGAAATTAGGTAAAATAAAGAGAATATATGTCAGTGTTGGTATAAAGGGAGCATGTCTAGGGTTGGAAGTTATCCGGTTTAGGCCAGTCTGGGAGGTCGAACAACTAATTGAAACGGGCAGTGGAAGGGCGAGGTGGTTCGTGGTAATTGGCCGGTCATGGAACGCAGAGCCAGAGGCTGTGCCTCCCAAGAAAGACATCTGTTCTGCTCAAGGTCTGGATCACAAGAGAGCGAGGCAACTGTGTCGTGCACTCCAGAATCCTCCAGATTCCACAAGTGTGACCTGTTTCCCATGCATGCTATTGGCTAAAACTGATGGTGTGAATTCACTATCAGTTTTTGCAGAGGGCTCAAGGCATTTAGCTTTAACTGGGCAGAACTGCCTCGGTTCTGAAAGACAGGCAACTTGTGTCACATAGGCACAGCTGAAGTTGCTCTGGGAGAAAACTTGTATAGATTTGTTTAGGGACTTTGAAATAACTTTTTTTTAAACCCATTCCCTAAAATATTTCTTGACTGGCTGACACACTGTAGAGTGGTGCTGTGAATGTAGCTGGGATTTTGTTTGATCTTACCAGATAAAGACTTATGATGATCCTCTTGTAATAATGGAGAGTTGTAATGAAGTACATAATATATATTATGGGCAGAAAGCAAGAGAGTGATTAATTAATTAACATATAGACACTAAGAAATAGACATTCTGATATCTGTGTCGAGAGCACAAAACTGATGTTAGTAAATAATATAGTGAACAGTGAAAGAATGAAATGCTACATACTGGCAAATCATTTTAAATTAAACAGCAGAAAAGCAGAATTGCATAAAATTTGTGAAAATAAACTACAGATGACATAATTCATTTGTAAAATACACACTGAAGATCTCTAGCGATGGGTTACCCCCCCCCCCCCCCCCGCTTCCCCCCCCACCCCCCACCCCCCCCGCCGCCACCACCACCACCACACAGGTTACAGTTACTGCAAAACATTATTGTCAATAACACTGAGAAAATGTGTACGTACATGAGAAACATCATCTCTTATAGCAGAGATAAAGTACAAACATTGATCATGGAATATTAAACTCTTTACTCATGATATACAACTTTTAAGAGCCACAGATGGATATAGGTTGTTTCTTGTATTTCAAAAAGCCTAAACACTGACAAAAAGCACTGCTCAGCACAACATGCTCGAATTCAGGGGTTGCTTCACCTCCAACACCAGCTTCTTTGAATCACATAAATGGTAGTTTTTCTTGAAACACATACATCAACCCTATAATCTTCCTGGCCTCAGCCTTCACTAGCCCCCAGACCACACCAGCGACTACTCTTGCTCCACACCCACCTCTCCCTCTGCACCACATACACCTCCACCCCTTCCTCATTACCATACCTCCACTCATACTGATCTCACAAACTCTTCTCCACAGTCTCCCTCTTCATCAGTTCTATCTTCTTGTTCCAATCTAATCCTCTGACAATATGCACTATGTAAAACTCGATTTGCCTCTGGCCGGAACAAGCCACACTCAGATCCTGTGCTCCTGCTGCCTCTCCCTCTTGGGAGTCAGCCACCCTTCCCCAACACTCCTTTCCATTCCTCATCTGTTTTCTCTCCTTGGCTGTGTGTGTGTGTGTGTGTGTGTGTGTGTGTGTGTGTGTGTGTGTGTGTGTGTGTCGCTTGCTCTATAGCGTGAACCAGGGTTTGTCTGAATGCTATCAAAATTCTCAATTTTGTTTATGTGCACATAGATGACTCAAAACTTCATCTATTTGATGAGTTTTTACCCTCACCACTTAAATTATTTCTGATATGAGAGTGACGTGGAAGTAATTTCAAGTGTCCTCAAGGAAACTAAAAGTACAACTATTGTTTGTGTTATGTATTAATCATGTAACAGATAACACAGGACTGTGAAATTAAATTTTTATTCAAGGCTTTTAATCCTGAAGGATGATTTTTGTTAATTGCTTGCCTCTGTAGAAGAATTTGAAGTCAGATTTTGGCTATCCTACATGAGGAAACAGTAATAATGATATAAAGAATTGTTATATTTGTACAGTATTAAGACATTTTAATATGTTAGTAAAGAACAGCTATACTATTAACCTGTAAACTGTTTATACATACATCAAAAAAAGTTTTGCATCACCTCAGTTCCAAGATTTCTGGTACCTGTATAGAAAATTGGAATGGAGATCAACATAAACATCATTTCCGCCCTTTTTATTGCTCATGAAAACCATACATTGCCTGTTGTACCGCCGTACAGCTAGACCTTCAGTGGTGGTGGTCCACATTGCTGTACATACCAGTACCTCTAATACCCAGTAGCATGTCCTCTTGCATTGATGCATGCCTGTATTTGTTGTGGCATACTATCCACAAGTTCATCAAGGCACTATTGGTCCATATTGTTCCACTCCTCAACGGCGATTCAGTGTAGATCCCTCAGACTGGTTGGTGGGTCACATCGTCCTTAAACAGCCTTTTTCAATCTATCCCAAGCATTTTTGATAGGGTCCTTGTCTAGAGAACGTGCTGGCCACTCTAGTCGAGCAATGTCATTATCCTGAAGGAAGTCATTCCCAAGATGTGCACGATGAGTGCACGAATTGTCGTCCATGAAGACGAACACCTTGCCAATATGCTGCCGATATGGTTGCACTATTGGTTGGAGGATGGCATTCACATATCATACAGCCATTACGGCACCTTCCATGACCACCAGCGGTGTACGTCGGCCCCACATAATGATGGTGAGGGAGAAAGTCAAGATGGTCATGAAGAAAATGGATTTTAAGGCTTATACTGCATCCTAAATTATTCAGAGTTATCAACATATTTTCCACCAAGGCTTTGAAATCTGGGTGTTTCCTAGTCCCTAAGAAATTGTCACACACATCCTAAATCCTACCCAATCCAGTCATTCTTCTTGTGTCAGTACCTTTTCAAATATTCTTTCATTAACAACAGCCTCAGTCAAAAAACAAAATTTGGAACTTATATACTTAAAACAATCACCATCTTCAGCCAATGCTTTGATGAACTGTTTCATGATTTCCAGTTTAAGATGAAGATGCAGCAGGATAATTTTCTCTCATATCACCAGAAATACTTTTATGACATTTTTCTCCCCAGAATTCATTGTTGTTCTGATAGGCCATTATATTCTACTCCTATGCGATTCACGTGCATGACTATCACAGAGGCACAGAAAATAAGGAAGCATTGTAAAGCCTAATTGTTGTCCCAGCAGCATTCCTATTACTTTCTATTTCGAATAGTTTAATGCCTTCAGGAGAACCTCCATATTTTCATAGGTTTCTTTTAAGTGCACAAAATAAGCTCTGTCATTCATCCGTGCTTATTTCGTATATGCAGATGTACGACCTTATAGATAAGGTCTATAAATAGCCTCCATCATTTGTAAAATCCAGGATGGAATGTAAACATATTTTGAAAAGGAAAGTTGCCATTCACCATACAGCGGATATACTGAGGTGCAGATAGCCACAACAAAAAGACTGCGCGCGCGCATGCGCTCACACACACACATACATACACACACACACACACAAATGCAACTCACACACAAATGCAACTCACACACACATAACTGCAGTCTCATGCAACTGAAGCCACATTGCGAGCAGCAGCACCAGTACATGATGGGGATGGCAACTGGCTGGGGGTAAGGAGGTGGGATAATAGGGTGGGGGTGGCGGATAGTGCAATCCTGCTGGGAAGCGCATGGGTACGAGGTGGAGAGAGGGTAGGGCAGCTATGTGCAGTTGGGAGGTTAGGCGGTCAGCAGGGGAGTGGTGGAGGGATGGCAGAAAAGCAGAGAAGTTAAATGCCTGGGTGCAATGGTGGAATGAGGGCTATGTAGTGCTGGAGTGGGATCAGGGAAGGGGCTGGGTGGGTGAAGACGACAACTAACGAAGGTTGAGGTCAGGAGGATTACGAGAATGTAGGATATATTGCAGGGAATGTTTCCACCTGCACAGTTCAAAAAAGCTAGTTTTGATGGGAAGGATCCAGATGGCACAGGCTGTGAAGCAGTCATTGGGCAGTGTGCTGTTTCTTGGCCACAGTTTGTCAGTGGCCATTCACACAGACAGACAGCTTGTTGGTTGTCATGCCCACATAGAATGCAGCACAGTGGTTGCAACTTAGCTTGTAGATCACATGACTGGTTTCACAGGTAGCCCTGCCTTTGATGGGACAGGTGATGTTTGTGACTGGACTGGAGTAGGAGGTGGTGGTGGTGGTGGTGGTGGTGGGAGGATGTATGGGACAGTATTGTATCTAGGTCTATTACAGGTTTATGAGCCATGAGGTAAGGGGTTGGGAGCAGGGGTTGTGTATCGATGTATCGATGGACGAGTACATTGTGTAGGTTCTGTGGACTACCACTGTGGAGGGGTTACAAGGGGAATCTTCCTCTTTGGCAGGACGGTGGGACTTTGGGAAGTGGTTTGACACTGGAAGGATAAGGCACAGGAGATTTGTTTTTGTACAAGGTTGGGAGGATAATCATGGTATGTGAAGGCTTCAGTAAGACCCTCGGTATATTTCGAGAGGGACCACACATCACGGCAGTTGCAACGACCATGGGTGGCTAGGCGGTGTGGAAAGGACTTCTTGGTATGGAATGGGTGGCAGCTATCGAAGTGGAGGTATTGCTGGTGGTTAGCAGTTTTGATATGGACGGAGGTACTGATGTAGCCATCTTTGAGGTGGGGGGTCAACGTCTAAGAAGATGGCTTGTTATGTTAGGTTGAGTAGGACCAGATGAAGCATATGGGGGAGGAGTTGTTCAGGTTCTGGAGGAATGTGGACAGGGTGTCCTCACCCTCAATCCAGAAGACAAAGATGTCATCAGTGAATCTGAACCAGGTGAGAGGTGAAGGATTCTGGGTGTTTAGGAAGGATTCCTGTAGATGGTCCAGATGACCTATGAATAGGTTGGCATAGGATGGTATCATGCAGGTGCCCATAGCCATACATCGGATTTGTTTTCTAAGTGATGCCTTCAAAGGAGAAGTAATTGTGGGTGAGGATATAGTTGGTCACAGCAACTAGGAAGGAGGTTGTTGGTTTGAAATCCTTCAGGCGTTGGAAAAGGTAATGTTCAGGTAGTGTTCAGCGGTAAGGCCATGGGCATTAGGGATGTTAGTATAAAGAGAGGTGGCATCAGTAGTGACGAGCAGGGCACTGTGTGGTAAAGGAACATCAACTGTGGAGAGTCTGTGAAGGAAATGGTTGGTATCTTTTATATAGGATGGTAGGTTCTGGGTAATAGGTTGAAGGTGTTGGTCTATGAAAACAGAGATTCTCTAAGTGGGGGCACAGTAACTGGCCACAATGGTGCATCCTGGGTGTTTGGTTTTATGGACTTTAGGAAGCACGTAGAAGGTAGGAGTGCGAGGAGTGGTAGGGGTGAGCAGAGATATGGACTCTGGGGAGATATTCTGGTGTGGGTCTAAGGATTTGAGGAGTGACTGGAGATCCTGCTGGATTTCTGGGATGGGGTCACTGTGACAATGTTTGTAGGTGGACATATCTGACAGCTGGTGGAGTCCAGCCAGGCAATCCTTGCCGTTCAAAACAACAGTGGACCGATTTGCTCATTTCTGGTTGAAACAAATGGTGGGCTTTGATTGGTGATGTGATAGTTGTCTACTAAATAGATTGATTGTGAGTACTAATCCAGGGATGGATTGGTTGCTGCTCAAGTGTTTAGGATACATGTCAGACTGGACGAACACGGTACTAGCAAGTATAAATAATATCAAAACAAAGTGTAACAAGCTTGGATGACTTGCAGGAGAGTTACAGGGAACTTTTGAAAAATCTGAGCTGACAAATGCTTGTTGTAAGAAACATACTATTTCACGAAAAGCTACATAGAAAATTATCCCTTCACTTTAGTAACCATTTGCATTCCATATACTACAGAGAACAATTTATCATACAGCCTTCTGCACAAAGCACTGATCCACATGTATTTCTTTTAAGCATTTCTAGTTTTCCCCATAACAGTTTGAACTTCTAAGAATATTCACTTGCATCTCAAGGAATATAAGGTTTTGCTTTTCATTTTATAGCCTAGTCATTAAAGACCAAAAAAGGTCGAATGGGGGGAAAAATTGTGTAGTTCCAAATTTTTGTGCAGTGGTAGGCAGGAGTGTCATGCCCCTCTGCTCTCAGCAGTGTGCTGTGGTATCTGGAGGAGCAAAGTGTTCCTTGTGATTGGAAAAATGCACAGCTCTCCCCTGTCTAAAAAAGGGTGATCTAACAGATGCAAAAAAACTTTAGGCCTTTGTCTCTGGCATATGTCTGTTGTAGAATTTTGGAATGTGTTTATGCTCACATATTGTAACATTTCTGGAGAACATAAGTCTTCTCTGTAACAATCAACAAGAGTTCCAAAAGTTACATTTGTTTGTAACCCAGCTCTCTCTACTATTCAAGAGACCTGGAAAGCGGTAGATACAGGCTCCCAGGTAGAGCTGTGTTCCTTGCCTTCCAGGAGCTATTTGATACAGTTCAGCATTGCCACTCAACAACAAAATATGAGTGTACAGAACATCAGACCAACTGTGTGACTGGATTGAAGAGTTCCTGAACAGAATGCAGCATGTCATTCTCAGTGGAGAGGTCTTCAGACAAAAAAGTAACTCCAGATGTGCTGCAAGGGAGTGTTATAAGACCATTTCTTTTCACAATATATATAAATGACCAGTAGATAATGTTGGACATTCATTGAGGCTTTTTATGGATAGTACTGTTGTGTTCAGACAATTTGCAATGCTAGGAAATTGTGGGAAAATGCAGGAAGATCTGCAGAGGATCGACACTTGGTGCAGGGAATTCCCATTGGCCCTCAACATAAACAAATGTAATGTATTGTAAATGTATAGACAGAACCCAAAGAGCCATTATTGTATGCTTACACAATTGCAGAACAATCACTGGAAGCAGTTCTTGCCATAAGGGGGGAGGGGGCACTCTGGAAATTATTAATTTGTAATTTTATCACACACACACACACACACACACACACACACACACACACACACACACACACAAACAAAATAATAAAAATAATAAATGTTGTTTTTTAACCAGTTGTTTGTCTGTTTGTCCATCTGTCAAAACCCCTTTTTCTCTTTGTTTATTTGTCCAAGACTCCTTTTAGTACATTGTTTGTACATGTGATATAGGACAGTGGTAAACCTAGTTAATTTACAATACAGTAGTCATTTTGACTATATTGTTGACATAATCAAAATGTATAATAATGTAGGTTGGTGTACTACATTGTTTCTACGTGTGATAAAAGCAGTTATTAAGTGAGATGACATGATAAGCACAACATAAACTATATTATGAATTGACATTTAGTAAAATTTGGTAAATAGGATTTACTTATTACAGTTTTCCATAAATTCAGACAAAGAATAGAAGCAGTGGTCAAGCAAGAACTGTTTTAACTTTATTTTAAATCCATTTTAGGTAAGCAGGCAAATGGTTATATAACATAGCTCCAGTTTGATACACTCTTTTGTATTTACTGTTTCATGTGTAGGTTCATCTTCTTCCTAGTTTCATGTGTGTGTATATTGTAGTTGTGTCTGAAGAGGTTTTCCTTTTTTAAGCTGCTCACTTTTGTGAAAATTAGTATTTCATGTTAATACAAGCAAGGCAGCGGCAATATTTCGAGAGCTTTGAAAAGTGGTCTACAGGAAACCTTGCATTTAGCTTTTTCATCACCCTCTGATAATCCTTTTCTGTATTTCAAATGTTTTTGTAGAATTTGTGGAATTCCCCCAAAAGATTATTCGGTACATAAGTAGCGACTGTATACTACAATGGTACATTGTTACCACTGACGAGCAGCTTGTATTCTGAGTGAGGATCCTAACAGCATATGCTAGTGAATTCAGGCTCTTATTTAAATTGTTTAAGTGCACCTCCCAGTTCAAATCTGCCTGAACATGAATGCCTAGAAATTTTGTATGACTGACCTTCAACCCATTTTTTCCTTCAGTAATGAGAACTGGGTTTGCAGGATGGAGGTTTAATGTGGTGTGTAAGTTAACTGTCACAGTTTTTTTCTCAGAGTGTATGATGAGCGTATTGATCCTGAACCAGTGCATTAAGGTATGCATAACTAATAATGCAGCCTCCTGCAGCTTTTCCTCATTCTGTGATTTAATTAGAATATTAGTGTTTACTCTGGAACAGTAGACCTATCAAGTTGAAACTTATGTCACACAGTAATGTCAATGGTCCATTGGTGGTGTAATAAACATTAGCTTCTAAGCCAGTCCAAAAGATATGGCCATTTATGTCACATATTTGATACTCTCAAACTTGCTCATCAAAACTTATAGTTTACTCCATGTTGACCTGGAATCATGATGTTTGGAAAGAAGCAAGGTTTTACAGTGCAAGTAAAGGGAAAAAAATCAGAAAATTGTTAATTTATAACAAATATTTCTCTTTTTATTTGTTATCTGACTTCAAACTTGAAATTAAGTCCTTCTTGTAATCCCCAGAACCAATATCTTGCCAGTACCAATGCCAATAACAGACAAAAATTGTCAAGATTGTTGATTCCCAGAGTGTATGAATTGTCTATGGATATAATTAAATGCATGTGGAACCCTCAGAGTGCAAGACTTATTCGCACCTGACCAATTTATCATTTTTTTTCTTAAAGAACTCCGAAACTGCAGCTAGCAATAAAAATGTTTCTGAGTACAAACTTAAATTTCCTACAAATTTTACATTAAATTTCCTACAAAAAAAAAGATTCTATTAATTTTTTTCTGTGAGAGTAATAGTTTCTGCATTGCAGAGGATGGAAAAATCACAGATTAATAAAAACAGAGATAAAATAACTGTGAACTGTTAATTGACGTAGGTTAAGAACCAATATTAAGTGTGTGTACCATATCTTATGTGCAATAAAAGAATGTCGTGTTCTGGGGAGATAACAGGGTGGAGGTGGCAGGGATTAAGGGTAGAAAAACAATAAAAGATGGGTCGCTGGAGTGTGCTCGTGCACTCTCCCGCATTATGGCTCTGCAAAATGAAGAGTGAGCAGGTGATTCCCTACTCTATCTATTCCACTATGTAACAAGGAGCAATTACAGTGTGTTTCACAGAGTTATACGAAGTGTCTGCAGCATGCCTTGTGAATCACTGGCAACACAGTGTGCAGATATGCCCAAGGGGTGAGGGCTGTTTTCCACAAACTGCATATGAAATACACATAGGAGTTACTAATAATACTAATGCAAGAAACCCACATGGATGGAATCTACGTAAATCTCTTCACACAGTTATACACTTTGGGAGGGGAGATTGATTCTTAGTTGTCCTGTTTGGCAGCTGTAGCATTCTTCTGGGAAAGGCAACTTTCCCCACCACGAATGCTGCTTGCTTTTCATTATTCTGATGGGCTATACCTCCCCAGTTTTTTCTGTGCGGTTATCTTATGTGAGAAGACAAAATAACTTCACTGAGATTGTGTTTATATAGTGTTAAATTAGTACTTATTTGCACTTGTTATGTGAGCTATTATGTAAAAAATTTCAACAGCTGGAGCTGTCAGCAGATTCCCACACTGAAGGGCCTGTCCCAAGTGTAATGTACTGTCAATATGCATTTTATTGTCAGCAGTATCACTGAGAGGACTTCTTTTTACCGTGTGAAAGGTATCATATGCATAACCCCAGCCTCAGCTCTCCCAGCATCTGAAGAAACCCAGAAGCTTAAATTGTCTCCCTCTGCAAATGAAGTAGGTCAGTAGATCTTATGAAACAGCAGATGTTTCAGTTATCATAATGGTGACAGAAGTGCAGTAATGTTCTGGTCATTCAGTAATTCACTACTAAATAACTACAACAGAACTACACAACTTTACAACAAGCTTTCAGTGAGAGATAAAGGCTAATGCCACACTTACCAATCCAGTCCAGTCCAATCCAATCCCTTTCCCATCAACACTGCGTATGTCACTGACAACATAACAGGTACAGACTGAGCACTTCTGAGCCATTGTTTATAAGAATGAATGTTACAGAAGTGCTCACTTACCAATGCAAATAAATAATAATTTAATAACTGAAAATAACTCCATTATGTAAGCACAAGCTCAATGAAGTTATTTTGTCTACTTACATATGAGAATTGGACAGGAAATGCTGGGAGGGTATAGTCTGTCCCTAAACTGAATAGTAAGCTGCACTCATGGTGGAGGAAGTCACCTTTCCCAGAAGAATGCTACAGCTTCTGTACAGGATGACTAAGAATCAATTTCCCATCAATTAGTGTACAACAATGTGCAGTGTTAGGTAGAATCCGCCCATACTTCTCTTGCATTAGTATTACTGCCAACTCATATTTGTAGTCAACTCATATTTGTATTCAATGTCATGTTAACTCACACTGTGGGGGAAAAAAAAGGACCCACACCTACTTGCAGTGTCTGCACATTACTTCTCTTGCATTAGTATTACTGCCAACTCATATTTGTAGTCAACTCATATTTGTATTCAATGTCATGTTAACTCACACTGTGGGGGAAAAAAAAGGACCCACACCTACTTACAGTGTCTGCACATTGCTTTGCTAGTGACTCATAATGTGAGATGCTGAAGGATTAGTATAGCTTTGTGAAATATCCTGTAGTGGCTTTCAGTGATGTAGTGGGGTAGAGAGAGTAGGAAACCACCTGCTTTCTCTTCAGTTTGTAGACCTATGAAGGAGGAACATGCATGACCATAATCTGATGAACTATGTTCCCTTGTGCTCCTACTATCCATCCCTGCCCCCTCCACCCTGTTCCACAATTTATCCCTTAATATGATTCTACTGCACTTAAACGTGGTACAAACATGTAATACTTTCAGAATGAGATTTTCACTCTGCAGCGGAGTGTGCGCTGATATGAAACTTCCTGGCAGATTAAAACTGTGTGCCCGACCGAGACTCGAACTCGGGACCTTTGCCTTTCGCGGGCAAGTGCTCTACCATCTGAGCTACCGAAGCACAACTCACGCCCGGTCCTCACAGCTTTACTTCTACCAGTATCTCGTCTCCTACCTTCCAAACTTTACAGAAGTTCTCCTGCGAACCTTGCACACAGTTTTAATCTGCCAGGAAGTTTCATATCAGCGCACACTCCGCTTCAGAGTGAAAATCTCATTCTGGAAACATCTCCCAGGCTGTGGCTAAGCCATGTCTCCACAGTATCCTTTCTTTCAGGAGTGCTAGTTCTGCAAGGTTCGCAGGAGAGCTTCTGTAAAGTTTGGAAGGTAGGAGACGAGATACTGGCAGAAGTAAAGCTGTGAGGACCGGGCGTGAGTCGTGCTTCGGTAGCCCAGATGGTAGAGCACTTGCCCGCGAAAGGCAAAGGTCCCGAGTTCGAGTCTCGGTCAGGCACACAGTTTTAATCTGCCAGGAAGTTTCATGTAATACTTTTGTTCTTAACCCACTTCATTTAACAATAAAGATTACTTTTATAACATTAAAGCATTATTTTTAATAACCTACAGTTTTACCGTCTCCTTCAGTACAGAAACTATTAGTCCTATATAAAACTGAGTAGGATATTTTTTGTAGGAAGTTGGAGATAATCTAATTTCATGTAGGAAAACATTTTGGTTGAAGCCACAGTTTCTTGGGTCATTCAAGAAAATTCTAAAGTGACCTTTAAAGGTCATCCTCTGCTTGCACATCCCACACCACTGTGCTCATATCCCGTCAGTTCAGACTTTTAGTATGGACTATTTGTTACCTTCATTTCTACTGATAGGAACCCCTGGGGAAAGTAGCAAAAGGTTGTAGATGACAGCAAATACATCTACAAGTTGATGACAGGGACTTTTATTGTGAAAGTAGGGCAAAGACTAAGGAATGAATCTTCAGTAGGAAACTTCAGATATGATACCAGAAGTGATAGGGATTGCACATTATTAGAATTGGTTTGGAACAACAATATGATTGTACTTCACACATTTTCCAGAAGAAAACAAATACCTCTTTGTTTGCTGCATATTTGGTAAGATTGGGACCCATACTCTTTAATATTTCAATAAGGCAGGCCTTGCATCAGTTTTTAGCTATTCTCACTTTTTTGTGACATAATCTTTCATCATGCATAACAGAAGCAGTGGCAGAGTCTGATAAAGTCTCAGCAACAGAGGAAGATGAAGAACTGAGTGGTGAACTTAGTGATGATGACACATTTTGTCATATTGAAAAGTCTACTATCGACCACAATTGTCTCTACTTGTTTGCGCGAACTGACCGAGAGAAAGAAGAATGGTAAGTGTAATTAAGGATATTTCATACTTTCTTGGTTATTGTTTTGTTGATTACTTGAGTGTGCTAGTACTAATAGGTTTTTAACTGGTTTCATAACTTTCATGAACAATACCACAACAATTCAGGTATGTAACAATGTATAACCTGTTTACTTGTGAGGACTGAAGATGGTGCTCCTGTACTAATCTCCTTAAAAGCTCTGCTGTGGATTGTGGTCAATCTAGCACCTCTAATTCTTTTGAGAGACAAAGGCAGATAATATGACTTAATCAAGGGTCAAAGTGCATTACATGATGTAAGATCTTATTCATTGGCCTTAATATTCAAAATTATTGCACTTTGTAGCTAGCCCCTGAAAATCCTGAAAGGGAACATTAGGTCTGTACATGAGACATGTCCTGATAGCTCATTTGGAAGTTTTTTGTCTACAAAAGGCAGAGATCTACATTCATTTCCTGCTTCAGCACACCATTGTAATCTGTGATGAACAACAACCACCACCACCACCACAATCCATTTGACGTGAATTGCTGGATAAAGATCCTTAACATTTCCATGTAGTGCAGTCTTCATTGCTGCTCCTATATGTTTTCTGCAGCTGTTAACCTGCCTTCCATTAGGTAATTGTGTCAGTCTTTTCTTGTCTCTTGAAATCCAGCAGAGAACCTCCATAATTTTCTACCTTGTGCTCACCTTCTTATGTGTCCCATCCATCTCCATTGAAATTTTGTCATTGTCATAATTACATCTTTACTCCATATGTTCCCTGATCTATTTGTTTGGTATCTTGTGTATTCTACGAAACATGCTTTTTCAGTGGTTTTCACATTAATAGTCAGTGTCTCAGTGCCATAAGTCAAAAGTGGTAGTACACATCTTATTGTAAACTTTTCGGTTCAGATACATTAGAAACTTCATTTTGAAATCTGTATTTAGTTTTCCAAACACACTCTCAATCATTTGTATCCTCCTGTTTATTTATTTTGCTATCCGTCCTGTGGTTTAGCTCCACTACTCTAAATAGAAAATCTCATTGACTCACAGCCAACAGATGAAGTAACATATTTCTAAGGATCCCATTGGTAATTAATCAGTTACGTACAATACAATTAGCATACTGTGTTTAAATTTCTCCATTTCACAAATGCACATCATCTAATAGAACTGAAGCTATTTTAGTCAACCCATCTTGTAATGTGTTGCGATGAACTGTTCCCATAGAATTTCAAGATTTTCTATGAGTGTTGCACCTTTGTACCCATTTTTATCTTAAGATTTTTTTAAATAAAAATTCTTCTCGTATCCTGCATGTCATCTGCCATTGCCTGTTTCATAATTTTTTTGGATTGTAGATTTGTCTGCTACATGTCAGTATGAAAGTGGGACATCATAAATTGAGTATGAATTGATAGAAAATCAAACATTGAATGCAGTATGTATCTGAAGAAAGATCACTACCAACAAACTAAGAGGACATTCTGAACAGTGGGCAGGTGACTGTGAAAGGCAGAAAGAAGTTTGTTCAGTTTTTTCTTTGTGCCCATCTTATGCTCAGCATCTCCTACTTTATGAGAAGCGATCTATCCCAACATTTGTAGTATATGTGTAAATTAACATTTTGCTTTCTGTGTGATGGAAGACGTAATCGTGTAGATCCCAGTGACTATAGCTATTCATTACTAGTGTAGCATTACCCATTTGTGGTAACTGTTAAAAATTAAGCGTGAGATAACTTCGTTGCTAATGCCTGTAAAACTGTTTTGAGGTCTCCTACCAACAGAAAGCCCTGAGAATTCTGATATAGGAGTGGGAAAAATTCCTTCAGTGGGAATAAAAAAGAAAACATCACTGTGAGTTTTTCCAAAATTATATATGGACATATACATGATGATGTATGATAATAGAACACTTTTGTTTGTGGAATATTAGTCACCTCAGCCATTTCAGTGAAGTGATGTGTATGTGCCAATGGGGTGGTGTGTATGTGCCAATTACTGCAGTAAGATAGATCATGATGAAGACATGGCAGACAGGAGCTATTGTGTTTGGACATGTCAATAACAATATTGTGAATGAAGGTGCCCAACTTCTAGTGTTTCAACACGGACTGTCCAATCTGTTGAGAAGGAATGGTGTAGCACTCACAGCCGTGTAGCACACGGTAAGAACACATGTCACAAAACTATTCTTAACTGACAGGGACTGGGGACGAGTGTCACATCTTGCCCTTGACTAAGTTTCAAACTCCACTTGAACTGCAACTGTCGGTGAGTGCAGATCCATCTCAACCTGTTTCCAAATCAATATCCCAAAGGAAACTGTATGCAATGACATTTGACATCAGATGTCTCACCAAAGCCCATTTCTCAGAGCAGCATCACATCGTTAGTGGACCAAACATTATAGAAACTGGGCCTTAGCTTACTGGAGGCATTCTTTGTGGACCAATGGATCACTATTTTGCCTATTTACAAATGATGCAATGTGTCTAGTGCATCAGTGGCATAATGAGGCATTTAACCTGCACTATGTGGGTGTGTAATTCACGCTGTAGTCTTACGATTTTTCTTTGTCACACAATTTGTGAATCTTGAGATGGAAGAGTTAGAGGAGCAGTGCATCAGTATTAAATTTTGCATGAAAGTCAAGAAAACCTCCACAGAGAAATACCAAATGGTGCAGGAAGCCTACAGTGATGAGTGCTAAAGCCATACTCGGAGTTACAAATGGTTCACACAGTTCAAAAATGGCCAGGCAGATGTTAACTGATCCTCATTCAGAATGCCCTTCGACGTCTACTGACGACACTCATGTTGTCAGGAACATCAATGAAATTGCGCATTTCAATTGAAGAATGAGTGTCCAAAAGATTGCAGAAGAATGTAACATTTCAGTTGGATTGTGTCGTGAAATCCTGACCAAGCATCTTGGAATGCATCGTGTTACCAGCAAGTTCATCCTGCAGCTCATGAGTCAAGACCAGAAAGACTTTCACCTCACACTCTGTGAAGAACTTTTGGATCGCGCGAATGAGAATGAGGTATCCTGTGACAGAACCATAACTGGTGATGAGACATGGGTACATGGTTATGATTTTGAGACCAAGGTTCAGTCTTCACAATCAGTCAGGAAAAGTTCTCCAAGACCAAAACAAACTCAGGTCAGGTCAAATGTCAAAGCCATCTGATAGTTTTCTTTGACTTTGAAGGATTAGTTCATCATGAATATGTGCCACAGGGACAAATTGTTAATCGATGGTACTATCGGGACATGTTGCGATGCCTGTGAGAAAATGTGAGAAGGAAGTGGCCTGAAATGTGGCGAGACATTTCATGGCTCTTGCAACATGATTATGCACCCACACATGCATCCGTGATGGTGCATGACTACTGCACAAAAAATGGATTCGCTGTGCTGCCTCTTCCTCCATACCTTCCAGATCTGGCCCCTGCAGACACTGTTATTTTTATTTCCAAAGTTGAAAACTGCATTGAAAAAGCAATGATTTGCAATGATAAATGAGATAAAAGAAAATTCGCAGATGTTGCTTTGTGCGATCCAGCAAGAGGTGTACCAAGACTGCTTCCAGAAGTGGAAATGGCAATGGGAGCAGTGTATCAATTATGGAGGGGAGTATTTTGAAGAATATCATTCACAATAATTAACAGGTAAGTGTAGAAAAATTTTGTGAACAGTGTTCCGGAATTTTTGAACTGAACTTATATCTCAACTTTAACATGTTACTCGAAGTAATAATGTTGTATGCATGTTTTATAATTGACTGCAGTCTCATTAAGCATTCTAAAGTAATTAGTTTTGCATTGCTGGTTATTCAATTTTGCATTGAAAGTGCCGGACACATTGACAAGTTCCAAGCTAAATAGAAGGCTTGTGAGTATGCTGACATTTATTTTATCATAAGTGGAATTTTCTATTCCTTGTGCGTTCTAAGATCTGGTGATGGTTGCATAGTCAATTGAAACTAGTCATCACTTTTTAATGTTTTATAATGTACATGATCTAGAAATTATAAAAAATTAAAAAAATAATTTGTAGAAATCAGATTTGTTTGTTATATTAAATATGTTTAATGCCTTCCTAATTTAGCTGTTTCTTAATCTGTGTACTCTGATACAACCTTTCAAAGTCCTAAGAAATCTCACTTCAGTGTTTCTTATACTGTGACTTTCGTTATAAGATGCAACACATATATTTTTTTTAACATCTTACTATTTCAACCATAATTTTATATTTTGTGTCACTTAGTTCTTGTACTTATGTTCCTTAAGCAATCAGTGTGGAATCAGCATAATAGTTCACTGAGTTGCTTGTTAGTCACCAGATCATCTGCTGTTACTGCTTTCCTTCCAAAATACTGTTTCATGAGAGAGTTGATATTTGGACACGCAGTGGCACTTAGGTGGTGGCCTGTGCTGCAATGAAACTGTCTGAGTGTCTCTTTTATTCTTAAGTATGTTCATATCAGAAAAACAGCTCTTCTTTATGCAGATATTATTCACTGAGAGATGACGTCCCTCACACAATGTCCCTCACACATATTCAAACTTTTCTTTGCTCATGTCATTCATTAGCTTAATATTATATTAATATCTTCTACAGATAATTTTGAAAACAACAGAATCTGATGAATTACATTATCTTTATTTTAATTTTTTGAAAGTATAGTAAACCTCACCACTGAGATCTCACTTCATCATATTGCTAATGCATATGTAGTTTTACAACACATTATTTTATTTTCGTTGAATATTTTCTAAAAGAGAGACTAGAGTGATTAAATAATTATGTGGTTGAAACTGGGAAGCATGGAAAAGTCTGTGTACTGGACTCATTAAGGTGACATGGTGGTCACATGGCAGGAGCTTTTATACAAAATTGGCAGTTTTTCAGTTCTTACTCAGCCTTCTACATTTTGATTTTACCTTGTTCCTGTAAAATGACCGCAAAGAGCTAATATGGAATGGTGAATCTGCGATTCGACTGTTGTTTGGCTTTATTATGGAACATTATGTGTTAAAGGGAATAGTGATTGTAGCTTAACCTCCAGGAACGCAAGGATAGAAAAATCTGATGAACACTATTAATAATACGAGAGAAAGAAAGTTGCTACTCACCATATAGCGGAGACGCTGAGTTGCTATAGGCACAATAAAAAGACTCACACAATCGTAGCTATCGGCCATTAAGGCCTTTGTCAGCAGTAGACACACATACACACACGCGCACACACACACACTCACTCAAGCACAACTTGCACACACATCTTCAGTCTCAGAGAGCTGAAACTGCACTACGAGCAGCAGCACCAGTGCATGATGGGAGTGGCGACCAGGTGGGGGTAAGGAGGAGGCTGTGGCAGGGAGGGGGAGGGATGGTATGGTGGGAGTGGTGGACAGTGAAGTGTAGCAGTTTAGACGGAGGGCAGGAGAGAAGGTGCGGAGGGGGGGAGGGGATAAGTAGCGGAAAGGAGAGAAATAAAAATAAAAGAAATTAAAAGACTGGGTGTGGCGGTGAAATGACGGCTCTGTAGTGCTGGAATGAGACCAGGGAGGGGGCTGGATGGGTGAGGACAGTGACTAACGAAGGTTGAGGCCAGGAGAGTTACGGAAACATAGGATTTATTGCGGGGAAAGTTCCCACCTGCGCAATCCAGGAAAGGTGGTGATGGTGGTAAGGATCCATATGGCACAGGCTGTGAAGCAGTCATTGAGATGAGGGGTATCATGTTTGGCAGCGTGTTCAGCTACAGGGTTGTCCACTAGTTTTTTGGTCACAGTTTGTCGGTGGCCATTCATGCGGACAGATAGCTTGTTGGTTGTCATGCCTACATAGAATGCAGCACAGTGGTTGCAGCTTAGCTTGTAGATCACATGACTGGTTTCACAGGTAGTCCTGCCTTTGATGTGATAGGTAATGTTAGTTGTCAGCAGTGACCTCCGCCTCAGAGATGGCTATGACAGTACCTCCGTCCATATCAAACCTACTAACTACCAGCAATACCTCCACTTCGACAGCTGCCACCCGTTTCATACCAAGAAGTCCCTTCCGTACAGCCTAGCCACCCGTGGTCGTCACATCTGCAGTGACAAGCAGTCCCTCTATAAATATACCGAGGGTCTCACTGAAGCCTTTACTGACCGTAATTGTCCTCCCATCCTTGTACAAAAACAAATGTCCCGTGCCTTATCTTTCCAGTCTCCCACCACCTCTTAAAGTCCCACAATCTGGCCACAGAGGAGCATTCCCCTCGTAACTCAGTACCATCCGGGACTGGAGCAAGTGAAATACTTTCTCCGCTAGGGTTTCAATTACCTCTTGTCGTGCCTTGAAATGAGAAATGTCCTACCCAGTATCCTTCCCACCCCTTGTACCGTGGTATTCCGCCGTCCACCGAACCTACACAATATACTTGTCCATCCTTTCACAACCCCTGCTCCCAATCCTTTACCTCATGGCTCATACCCCTGTAATAGATCTTAGATGCAAGACCTGTCCCATGCATCCTCCTACCACCACCTACTCCATTCTGGTCACTAACATTACCTATCACATCAAAGACAGGGCTACCTGTGAAACCTGTCATGTGATCTACAAGCTAAGCTGCAACCACTGTGCTGCATTCTATGTAGGCATGACAACCAACAAGCTATCTGTCCGCATGAATGGCCACCGACAAACTGTGACCAAAAAACTAGTGGACAACCCTGTAGCTGAACATGCTGCCAAACATGATACCCCTCATCTCAATGACTGCTTCACAGCCTGTGCCATATGGATCCTTACCACCAACGCCACCTTTTCTGGATTGCGCAGGTGGGAACTTTCCCCGCAATAAATCCTATGTTTCCATAACCCTCCTGGCCTCAACCTTCATTAGTCACTGTCCTCACCCATCCAGCCCCCTCCCTGGTCCCATTCTGGCACTACAGAGCCGTCATTTCACCGCCCACCCAGTCTTTTAATTTCTTTTATTTCTATTTCTCTCCTTTCCACTACTTACCCCTCCCCCCGCCGCACCTTCTCTCATACCCTCCGTCTAAACTGCTACACTTCACTGTCCGCCACTCCCACCATACTATCCCCCCACTCCCCGCCCCAGTCTCCTCCTTACCCCCACCCGGTCGCCACTCCCATCATGCACTGGTGCTGCTGCTGGCAGTATAGTTTCAGCTCTCTGAGACTACAGATGTGTGTGCAAGTTGCACTTGTGTGAGTGCGTGTGCGTGTGTGTATGTGTGTCTACTGCTGACAGAGGCCTTAATGGCCAAAAACTATGATTGTGTGAATCTTTTTATTGTGCCTATCGCAGTTCAGCATCTCTGCTATATGGTGAGTAGCAACTTTCCTTCCCTCGTATTGTTACATTCCATCCTTGATTTTCCATTGTTTGATGAACACTATTACTCTGTTATGACTACCATTTTCCATGGGAACTGACAGAGAAACTACGGTTTCCCGATCTCAACAGTGAGTAGCTGTTCCTAATTTGGACTTTAGGTTTACGTTTAGTGTACACATACTACAGTGACATCACCACCTCATGTTCACCGTTGGTCACTAGTCAGTGATATGTATTGTAGGCAAGAGGCTAAAGATACTCTTCCAGTAGGAACTCCAGACTTAACTACTGACAGACTGATTCACCACTTACTGACAAGACTCTTTCTCAGTTACGAGATGTTTAATCTGTAGGCACAGCTGGAATGAATCAACACCCTCTCAAAATCATAAAAAATATGTATTTCTCCTACAGACATCATGGTAATAATTGTTCTCTGTGTATATAATATGATGCTGCTGGAGAGACTTATACAGCAAACCACTTTCTTCAGGGACCTGATGAGATGGAGGCTTATAATACTAGTGGGAGATATAACACCCATGTACAGCTCCATGTGTAGTGTTCCCTACATTATCATAAATATTAAGTAGGTGACATTATATCTCACTGCTTTGACCAAAGGATTAGTGCCACTCCGTTAATGTTCTAAGTGAGACTATCTTTTACTATCTTTGTTAGCAGCATAGTTTTCACAGTAAGCAACCCTCTTCATTGTTCTTAATATGTGCATGATTTCTCAGTCTTCTGTTCTTCCTTCAGCCACACAACAATAATCCAAATGACAATTAGATGGCTTAAGGGACAGGTTAATAAAATGTTTTTAAGCTCTCAGTCGAGAAGTGTATATGCATCCTTTTAAACACTGTGTTTCTTGTATTAATTTTCCAATATTGAGAATGAAGGATTCTGTATTATACTTAAAGAAACAAGGGTCTCACATTTGACCTTAAGCTTAACTCATAGTCCATGTGATGAAAGAAAAATGACATTCGGTTGTAGCTTGTCTATTCAGTCCATTCACTTGCACAAAACCCTACTTTACAGTTCCTGAGTTCACTCTCAACACAGTAGTCTTAATTCTCTGCTAATATAAATTTAGTATTTAGTGATAGTGAGCCTAATTCTCTTGAAAGTCACAGTCGATCAAAATAATACTACAAATCATAATCAGGTGCAGAATCATGTTTTGTTATTCACAGCATGAAAGTTGTAAAACACTAGCCACATGCAAGTTGTAATGAACATTACTGTACAGAGTGAGTCACTGATCTTCACTGACACAAAGATTACAAAACTGTTAGCATGTTCGTAATGCACTTTTATCAAGATGTTAGTTTAACAATAATGGTATGTAGTCTCTCAATAAATGTTACTGAGTGTGAAACCAATACAGATAAACTGTTGCCAGGGAGATTGACTCAATGTTTAAACAGATATGTTAATTATGTATTAACTCATCAACAGTTCATTACACATATATCTTACTCAAATGATTGCTGGGCACAAATTGAAATTTTTTGGGTTGATAGATTTATAAAGTGAAATAATGGTATTTTGTGGCCTTGAATGTTATGTCATAGTGTGTAAAACTTAAAGATGAAAATTTAATAATGTAGGTTACCTGTTAGTTCCAATAATGATTTGGTTTACTTAAAAAGAGGGATAGTTGGATAACCATAAAATTATCATGTTCAAAATTGTGTTAGGTTAGTCATTTCTTTAATTAAGGGCTTAACTGAATACTGGAGAGTGGGCATAGTGCTGGCTCATATGGCAGAAGTAATTTTGAATAGGTACTGATTTTAATTACAGATAGCTTTTAAGTTTATTCATTTTTTGGAAAAATGACCCAGGAAATTGGAAAGTATGGAATGTTGTCTTTCTAATGAGTGGTGTCAGTACTCCTAAATGTACTGATTAGCTCACACTAATAAATTTTTAACATTACATGCTTAGCAGTAATTTCAATTAACATGGGTTGCAACAAAACTAACTGCACCATTCTTATCAGTGAATTGAAAACTACCCCCTGAATAACAAATTTAAGAGAAACATCGTATGTATAGCTACAGTATTTGGCAGTTTAGAGTGTATTTGGTGTACACACAGAATGTTTAATTAGATACAGTTGAAGTATACAGGAAAAAAATTAATTGGTCAGCAGGGGTAGAGTAATAACAGATGGAATAGTTCTTACTTGCCCCCACCCCCCATTTGGATTGTGTGGACAGATATTGATAAGTAGCTGACAAGATAATTCAGTGTAAAGCAACAATAGACAACTTAAAATTAATCACAAATCAAACAGAAATTTTCACACAGTGTAAATTGGAATGGAATCTATTTTTTAATTTAAATGTAACTGAAATTCTCCATCTATGCTTGTCCAAAAAGTATGTAACTTTAGCTATTCATTCCTGTCAGCTCTTATATATGCTTTCCTCATTTGTTGGAACTGATTATATGTGTTACATTACCCTGAAAAAAGGATAAGGAGCAGTATATATTCACCATCATATCTTAGTAAACGATATGGCCGAGAATCTAAGAAAATTCTGGTTATACATAAAGTCACTATGTTGGTCGAAGGCAGTCCCCTGAATCGTCAACCATTCTGGGGTAATAGATGACAACAATAGGAAAACTGAAGTTCTAAATTTCATATTTAAGAAGTCATTCACACAGGAACCTAATACAAACATACCATCATTTCACTTTCATGCAGACTCCCCCATGGAGGATATAGGAATAGATATCCCTGGTTTAGTGAAGCAACTGAAAGAGTTGAAAACAAATAAATCACCCAGTCCAGATAGAATTCGAATTCAGGTTTACAGAGAGTACTCTGTGGCATTGGCCCCTTACTTAGCTTGCATTTATCTGAATGTCTCACCCATCACAACATATCAAGTGACTGAAAAACTGTGCATGTGACGTCTGTATATAGGGTAAGTAAAAGAAAGGACCCACTTAATTCCAGGCCAATATCCTTAACATCAGTCTGCTGCAGAGTTGTTGAACACATTCTTTGTTTGAATATAATCAATTTCCTACAGACAGAAAAGCTCAGCACAGATTTATAAGGCATTGCTTGTGCAAATTTCGGGTTGTCCTTTTCTCACAAAATGTTCTAGAAACCATGGATGTATGGCAACAGGCAGATTCTGTATTTCTAGAATTCCGGAAAGCATTTGAGACTGTGCCCAACTGCAGACTGTTGATGAAGGCCTAAGCATATAGGTTAAGTTCCCAGATATGTGAGTGACTCGAAGGCTTTTTAAAAAGTAGAACCCAGTATGTTGTCCGTGACACTGAGTGTTCATTAGAGACAAGGGTATCATGACAAGTGTCCCAGGGAAGTGTGGTAGGACTACTGTTATTATCCATATACGTAGATGATCTGACAGACAGGATGACCTGCAATTTACAGCTGTTTGCTGCTGCTGATGATGTGGGGTATGAGCAGTTGTTATTGTTGAGTGACTGTAGGAGAATACAAGGAGAGGTAGACAGAATTTCTAGTTGGTGTGGTGAATGGCAGCTTGCTACAAATGGAGAAAAAATATAAATCAATGCGGATGAGTAGGAAACACAAGCCTTAGGCTTCGAATACAGCATTAGTAATGTGCTGCCTAACACAGTCTCCTTGATTAAATTTGTAGGTGTAACATTGCAAGGTGATATGAAATGGAATGAATGCATCAGGTTGGTAAAAGGGAAGGCAAATGCTGAACTTTATTTTGTTGGGAGACTTTTGGGAAAGGGCAGCTCATGTATAAAAGAGACAGCATATAGAACACCAGTGCATCCCATTCTTAAGTACTGCTCGAGTGTTTGGGATTCCCACGAGGTCACATTAAAGGAAGCCATTGAAGCAATTCAGAGGCACGCTGTTAGTTTTGTTACCAGTAGTTTCAATCAGTATGAAAGTAAAATGGAGGTGCTTCGTGAACTCAAATGGAAATCGCTGGAAGGAAGATGATGCTGTTTTCAAGAGTCAGTGGTGCAGAAATTTAGATAACTAGAATTTGAAGCTGACTGGAGATTGATTCTATGGCTGCAAGCATACGTTTCGCTTAAGAACCACAAAGATAAGATAAGAGAAATTAGGGCTCATGTGGAGCTTATAGACAGTCAATTTTGACTCATTATGGTTGCAAGTTGAAGTGGAGTGGCAATGGTATGTGGTACTCCCACCATGCACTTTACAGTAGCTTGTGTGTGTGTGTGTGTGTGTGTGTGTGTGTGTGTGTGTGTGTATTTGATTAGTTGTTAAATAAGTCAGGATTTCATTCAACTTTTTCCTTGCAGTGCCACATATTACACAGATATTAATTAATGTTGCTCCAAATCATGTAAGTAGCTTTTCATATCTCTTTATTCTCTTTTTTTTTTCATGTTTGTCACATCTGCCATGACTTATTGAAGAAGTGATTCACAAAGACAGGGTCCATAACTGTCACTGCTTCATATAACAATCCTCATTTACCATATTTCTTTGCTTCATATACACATCATATTCCATCGGTTCATTATATTATCGTCACCAGCACCACCATCACTTCGTACCTCTTTGTTACAATATTATTAAAAATAAAAATTGTATGTATAGCTTTGAATTATTCACAAAGGATGACTCTAAATAATGACACTTCACAGCAGCAAAGAACAAAACTTTACAACTTTCTTTTCTTCACATAACAGACAAAACTTTAATTACTGTAGACATTACTTCACTTTAAACAGTGTATTTTTCTCTTGTATTTTTATTTCCATTACCATTACTACAGATACATGAGGGGCTTTTTTCCTAGTTTCTGCTGTTTCAGCCTGAATAGTAATAATTTGGCACATTATTACTGGACAACCACTTTCATTTTTGCAGCCTGAATGTACTTCAGATCTTTCCTTTAATGCTACTGCACAAATTTCATACATACAGCTTTCTCTTTTTTTCATATTTCTATCTTATTTCTTTGTAAAATGTCATTATTCCATCCTGTGTTTTCCGTTGTTTGATTTTATCTTATTTCAACATTTTTCCATGACCTCCTTCTGAAATAGATTGGTTATTATTTACACAAATTATATCATTACTGAATCCAAACATAATTCTTTTTTTTTATAAAATTTGTTAATGGAATGAGCCTTTGCATAACTTAACCTCCCATAATAGAAGGTGATTGCCTCTTTCTTATAATCTGTTGATAGTTGGCGAAGGGAGTGATCCCAGAAAAGAAGAATGGAATCACCCAGTTGCGGAAGATTGGACAAATAATTTAGTCACTAAAGTTCATTGAATCCCTTACGTATTAATGGATTCACAGTTTGTCGGGACTCCTGTTCCTCCATCGAGTTTTTCAGTTTTGCTTGAAATCCAACAGCTGCTGTTGGTTTTCACTGAATTGAATTGAATTTTATTTGATCCTGTAAGATTACATTGTGTACAGTAAATGTACGTGTAATATAGGATGTGTCAAAGTAGTAACATTCATTATCACTTATTTTTCTACCCCTTTAGCTTACACTTTTACATAATTGATAATGAATAACAATATATACAAATTTAATGGCATAAGTATTCTGCAACACTGTGAAACTGTTTCTCAATGAGATAGTCTTTAAGTTCCTTTGGAAAGTCATTTTCAAGTACACTATCTTGCAGGCTTTTAGGCAGACTTCTTAGTAGTCTGATACCACAGTACTGGAAATGCAACACACAACACGCAACACGCAATACAACACACAACATATTTGAATGGACTGCATTTTGTGAATAATACTTCATTGAACATAGTACTAGGTACAGAAAGCTGATTGAAGTTTGAAATTAATAGGTGTGAGATTCTTGGGGAAAATTTAAGTGCATATTGAAGTGATAGGCTAATGGGAAATGTAGGTGGTGTATTTGCCACAGTAGACAAGAAACTCAAATTCACTGAGATGGAAACTGTAATCATTGGTGGAGACTTTTAATTGTCTAGCAATCAATTTGGATGCTTTCAGTTTAGTTAGTGGTGGACATGACAAGACATCCTATGGAGTATTGCTAAACGTCTCCCATGAAAACTACCTAGAACAGATAGTTCAGAAACCAATCATGATGGAAATATATTTCATCCAATGGCAACAAATAGATCTGACCTCTACGAGGATGCCAACATAAAAACTACAGTTATAACTAGGAATAACACAATAAATATATCACCATTCTACTGTTTATTGACACAACACTGATACAAATAATTCTGTTACCAAGAGCCAAGTTGTAGATGAAAACTTTATGGAAAATTATATAAATTGATGGTGGTTATACCAATGTCCAGGAAGTGCAAGTGAAATGCAGAATTCCGGCAGAGATCACAAGTCCATTGACTGACTAAGCCTCCCAAGTTCCAGTGTAGCATTTGGATTATAAGTCCAGAGCGGAGATATAATAGTGATGGATGTCACAACTAGTATCAGTGACCATTATGTGGTTGTGACAACAATGGTTACCAAAGTACAAGGAATTACTAGAACTAGTAGAAAGATATATGTTTTCAGTAAACTAGATAAAAAAGCAGAAGAATCCTGTCTCAGTGAGGACTTGAAACGTTCAGCACAGCACAGGAGCTTGTGGAGGAACTACAGCTCAAGTTTAAAGGAATAGTTGACCATTCACCAGATGACATCTACCCAGTAGAACAGTTCATAATGGGTGTGACCCCCCATGGTATACATTCAATGTAAAGAAACTTCTAAAGAAACATAGACTACTACATAGTAGATGTAAAACAAAGCATAAGGCTGTAGACAGAAAAGTACTGAGTGAAACCCATTTTGATGACGAGAGCAATGAATTAAGCATTCATTGATGACGATAGCAAAATATTGTTAAATGATCTTTCACAAAATCCAAAGAAATTCTGTCATATGTAAAGACCATTAGTGGGTCCAGAGTTAGTGACAGTGGACTCGGATTTGAGAAAACGTTGGTTCAAACCTGTGTCCAGCCATCCTAATTTAGGTTTTCTGTTAATTTCCTAGATTGCTTCAGGCAGATGCCAGGAAGGTTTCTTTGAAAAGGCACGGCCGATATCCTTCCCCAGTCTAATGACCTCATAGTCAGTGGGACATTAAATACCAATCTCCTCCTCCTCCTCGTCCTCCAAAGTTCGTGACCAGTTAGTCGTGAATCAGAAAGGAACTGGAATTGAGAGTAGCATGGTGCTTACCTCTATTTTCAAATGTACTTTACAAGGGAAAACCCAGAAGAATGGCCTTAGTGTAACACTTGTACCATTGAAAAGGTGAGCGAAATATCTTAGTCAAGACAAAAAGGAATTAGAGACATCATCTGCTAGTGGGCATTTATTTCTATCAATGAGGCAAGTTGAAAATGTGTGCCGGACTGGCATGCAAACCAGGGTCTTCTGCTTACTAGGCAGAAGCGCTGACCATTATGCCATCTGAATGCAGTGGTCACAGCAGCTGCACGGACTACCATAGTAAGCCTCCCAAGAAACCAAAATTCTCAAGTTATACCACTTACTAATGATGTAGCGTCTACTCATTAGTCTCACTGTTTGTGACATTTTGCCAACTCCCACAAGAGTTTGAGCTTGGTGGGCATCTGTGATTCCGGCCAAGGGAATCAATAAGATGCCAGAGTTATGAGGCTAATGAGCAGAGGCACAACGTCTGTAGTGTGTGTGGTGTAAGTTGAAAATTTGGGTCTGACGGGAGATGTGCTAGGGTAGCCTGTGCAGTTGTGATTACCGTTGTGATTGGATGGAGTGGTGGTCAGGACATCTGCCTAGTAAGCCGAAGACCTGGGTTTGAACCCTGTCCAGCACATATTTCCAACTTGCCCCACTGATATAAATCAATGCCACCCCGCTGAGTCACGCAATTTGACTCTTAGTCTGATCACAAGGGGTGGCCATTATTACACGTGTTGATCACATAGGGTGATGTGAGGATCAATGAACTATACCTGACGGGATGTATCTGGGACATCTTAGGTGATTGGAAGTTAGTAGACAGGAATACAATTAAATACTTAGCTTTAATTCAGCATCAGCGATGAACGTAGATCTTGACTTTGTACAATAATATTTACTAGTGCAGTTACAGACTGAACTGCGAATACTGCTTTACAGTTCTGATTGCTTCACACATATAGATCAATTGTCAATGCATAAACTGTATGTGGCACCTGGATAGGTCGTAGCTACTGACTTAACTGAAGGCTATGCTAACTAGCGTCTTTGCAAATGAGATCTCTGAAGCTATAAGAAGTGAACCATTCATTTTGAAGTTGGCTGTAGAACTGGTCAGTGCGCTAGCTTGTCTCGTAAGGACAGCCGAGTGGCGGTGCTCGGTCTGCTAGCGTCGACAGTGGCGACTCGCGGGTCCGATGTGTACTGATGGACCACGGTCGATTTGAAGCCTACAATCTAGCTATTGTGGTGTCTTGCGATGACCCACAAATGCCTTTAATTCCTTTGTGGTTTGGTTCGTAGTGGCTGTAGGACCAGAATGATATCTATACTTTCAGACATGTCCGAAACAACTGACAACACATACACAAATATTTTAGTGTCAGGGTTGTTGAGAAACAGCTGAAATCATTAAAATTGAGGAAAGCTCCTGAGCCTGATGGAATCCCTATCAGTTTCTATACTGAATTTGTGGATGAGTTAGCCCCTTGTCTAACTATAAACTATGTAGATCCTTTGAGCAAAAAATCATGTCCAGTAATTTGATGAAAGCATAGGGCACAACCATTTATGAGAAGGATAATAGAAGTGATTGATAAAACTACCAACCAGCATCCTTGACATTGATTTGTTATTGAATCTTAGAACGTATTTTCAGTTCAAACATGATGAGGTATCTTGAACAGAATGAACTACTCTTATCCCAATGAGCATCAATTCTGTAAAAACTGATTGTGTGAAACCTAACTCATACTTTTCTCACATAACATACTGAAAGCTTTGGATCAAGACAGTCAGGTAGATGCAGTATTTCTTGACTCAGTACCAAACCTGCTCTTACTGTCAGAAGTTCGGTCATATGTGGCATCAAGTGAAATTTTACTGGATTCAGAATTTTTTGGGTGGAAGTACACAGCAGCTTAACTTGGGTGGAGAGTCATCGTCAGGTGTAGAAGTAACTTCAGGTGTGCCCCAGGGAAGTGTGTTGGGACCCTTGCTGTTCATCTTGTGTATTAATGACTGTGCAGTCAATATTAATAGTAACCTGAGGCTTTTTGCAGATTATATAGTTATCTGTAATGAAGTACTATCTGAAAGGAGCTGCATGAATACTCAGTTAGATCTTTATAAGACTTCAGAGTTGTGGAAAGATTGGCAAATTGCTGTAAATGTTCAGAAATGTAAAATTGTATACTTCAAAAAGTGAAGAAACTTAGTATCCTATGACTACAATATCAGTGAGCTACTGTTGGAAATGGCCAACTTGTACAAATACCTGAGTATAGAACTTTGCAGGGGTATGAAATGGAATGAGCACATAGGCTCAGTCATGGGTAAAACAGTTGGTAGACTTCAGTTTATTGGTGCAATATTGTGGAAATGCTATCAGTCTACTACATAGGAGATTGCTTATAAATCACTCGTGTGACCCATTTTAGAATATTGGTCAAGTGTGGTGGACCCATTCCAAATAGGACTAACTGAGGATATTGTTCGTACACAGAGAAGGGCAGCACGAATGGTCACAGGTTTGTTTGAGCCGTGGAAGAGCATCACAGAGATACTGAAGAAACTGGACTGGCATACTCTTGAAAACAAACATAAACTAGCCTGAGGAAGCCTACTTATAAAGTTCCAAGAACCAGCTTTAAATGATGACTCTAGGATTATATGAGGGTTGGAACTTAAATAGTGGCAATTATTTATTCACAACCGATACAAAAGCGTTACTTGTTTGCACCTGTTACTGTCCTTCAAAGCAGTGATCAGCATTGTGTAGAACCCATTGCCAGCTATGTGGAAGGTGTAGCATAATGTTAGCAGAACCTGTTCTGTTGATGGTGCAAATGGAGTGGTCTAAAGTTATGGTGATTCTCATGTCTGATTGTGATGGTGTTATCCTAATGCATTATGTTCCCCCACAGTAGACTGTCAATGCACAGTATTACTGTTTGTTTTTGGAGCATCACCTGCAACCAGTTTTGTGAAAGAAGCAGCGACACTTTCTGCACAACCCACCCATCATTTTGCACGACAAAGTGGGGGCGCATACAGCGCAAGCTGTGGCTGCTCTATTCGGTCGATGGGACTGGGAAGTACTGTACCATCCACCATACTCCCCAGACTTAAGTCCTTTTGAGTTTGATTTCATTCAGAAGATGAAGGAACCACTTCATGGCATTTGCTTCAGAACTGTTCCAGAGATTCGACAGGCAGCAGACTGCTCCATTTGCACCATCAACAGAACAGGCTCTGCTAAAGGTATACTACACCTCCCACATCCCTGGCAATGGGTTCTGCACAATGCTGGTGACTGCTTTGAAGGATAATAACAGGTGCAAATGTGTAACTCTTTTGGGTCGGTTGTGAATAAATAGTTGCAACTATTTAAGTTCCAACCCTCGTATTATAACCCTCGAAGTATCTTTCACATAGGGATTGTGAGGAGAAGGTTAGATGAATTACAGCATGCACAGAGGCAATCAAACAATCATTCTTCTATGCATTAAGCTTGAGTGGATCAGGAAAAAACTCTAATAAATGATACAATGGAACATACCCTCTACCATGCACTTCACAGCTTGAAGATGACAATGACTGAAAAGTTTGCAGAAGGTCTTCAATTTTTACTTTGCAGAAGGTAATTTTCATTGTGAATGTGGTGTTCTATATCTACTCTGCAGACCAGAGTATAGATGTAGATGTAAATAAATGACACCTCTGTACAAATAAGAGTAAAAATCTAAATGTAGAACACAGCATTCACATTGAAAATTATCTCCTGCAGGTTTAAATTGAAGACTTTCTCCAAACAATTCAATTCACTGTCAGTAACATAAAGTTTGCTTATATTTAATATTGGACATTTAACAACAGTTTTGTTTACTTTAGCATCCTTCATATTTTCAGTGTGCACAGTCTGCAACACAACATTGCTTCCCTTAGATTCAGTTAATTGCCAGTTTTTTACATTACTTTTAATCAAAAAATTTCCACATTCCTTTCCAAATAAGCATTTACTCTCATGGTCTACCGTTTCAATAATTTCATTCTCTATTTGTAGACATTCTGTACACTATCAATAAAGTTACTCAAATTTGCATTAACAGTTTCCCAATCTACTCCCACAATTTTAACATCAACAGTATCTTGTCCTTTGTAATGGAAATCACTGCATTATTACCTAGAACAATAAGTTTCACCTACTCCTATTAACTGAATCCGACAAGAATTAACATCAACAGTTTCCATTTTCTTATTACACTTGTTTTCAGTTTCTTCTGCACTAAGCAATCTGTCAACCTCAAAAGCCTCTAATCTTAAACCCATTTTTTGTCATTTCTTGTAACTTGTTTTCTAAACAGATTTTAACTGATGCAGAATTTTTGTACAGATGTCAGATACCTCTTTAATGTCACTTTCCTTTTTATTCATTTCTATATTTTCATTAAGCTTCAATAAAAATTCATTGCCACTAATACCACACAGTTCCTCCTTTGCATAATATCTACTGTTTGATTCCTGTTTAATTTTGTTTATGTCTTTTATTTGTACATTATGTTCCTCATGTCCAGTCTCCCCACATCCTGTAGGTGATGCCCTTGACATTAATTATTTGACTAGCACTTACTTTGTAATAAGCGATTGATTCTTCTAATTTTACCCCAATGTCAACATCAAGTTCACTTTTAATTTCTATGTCTTCATCCTCGCCGACTTCTAGTTCTTGCTCCCTGTCCCAAAGTGCATTGTCATTGCCAGGTTCACTATAATTTCTACCACTTGTCCCTCAATGTAGAATACAATGTCTTTCACTGCTTTGTTATCCGTTTTGAGAGGATAGTAAACAGCACTTGAAAATAAAAACAAATTACCTTATGTTTCTTTTCAAGTTGGCTTTTGCTATCTTGCCACTCCCACCAATTCATGCATAGCTCCTTGTCCGGCTAATTTGTTTACATCTGGACTCCAAGCTGTTTCCTCATTTGCTAAAACCTTTAAAAATAGTGTTATCTTCTTTGTGTCCTCCTATTGCTTGATCTTGGCTGTAAAAGGTGGTGGCTACTTTCTTTTTTTCATTGGTTGATTCTCAATTTGGTGCTATCACTGCTATGTCATCTGCACCATGTCATAATTAATTTTGTCTGCTTCCTTTCATTACTCTGTAGACTGTCCACTATTTTAAATACGTTTAGTCACTGCTCTTCAATGTTTACAGCTGAATTTCTATTTTAATATTACACCATCACTGTCTCTATACATTTAGTGTTTACTACCACTGGATTCTAATATTGTCAATCATATGTTCTTGTTATTAGTGCCAAGGTTGCACTAATCCTCACCTAGGCAGACATTGAGGGCAAATTTACTTAATCAGTTGCTGGTTGAAAAATCCTCAGTGACACATGCAAAAATGATGTTTCATGAGGTGAAATTACTTTTTGTTGGCAATTGCCAGTTCAATGGCGAACACAAAATACTTGGGTTAAACTTTTCATGATTCCATATTTATTCAAATCAAACATTTTCCTTGGAGTGATAATCAGTCTCTATCAGTTGAAAGTTCTTGGATCACGGTTGTATCACCCACCACCCCTACTGCCCTCAATTCACACCCTGTTAACTTTCCAGAATTTCTTAACCTTGAAGCTTGCCTCACCATCTTTCCCCAAATTCCTCAACATGCAAACAAATCTTACATTCACAGAAAGAACTGCAATCCACCACCAACTGCAATCCACCACCTAAAAACTGATCTCAACCTTATAGTCTTACCTGCTGGCAGAGGCTCCACCTCTGTTGTTTTGAACCTCAAGGATTACCTAGCAGAAGTACCCTGCCAGCTGTCAGGATCATCCACCTACAAACTCTGCCACAGTGACCTCGTTCCAGAAATCCAGCAAGATCTTCAGTCTGTCCTCAAATCCTTAGGCCCATACAAGAACCTCTCCCCAGAGTCCATCTCTCTCCTCATCCCTACCACAACCCCCACTCCTACCTTCTACATGCTTCCAAAGGCCATAAACCCAATCACCCAGGGCACCCCACTGTCGACAGTTACTGTGCCCCAACTGAGAGAATCTCTTTTCTCAGCCTATTACCCGCAACCTACCCACCTACACTACTGGCCATTTAAATTGCTACACCATGAAGATGACATGCTACAGACGTGAAATTTAACCGACAGGAAAAAGATGCTGTGATATGCAAATGATTACCTTTTCAGAGCATTCGCACAAGGTTGGCGCCGGTGGCGACACCTTCATCGTGCTGACATGAGGAAAGTTTCCAACTGATTTCTCATACACAAACAGCAGTTGACCGGGGTTGCCTGGTGAAATGTACTTGTGATGCCTCGTGTAAGGAGGAGAAATGCATACCATCATGTTTGTGAGTTTGATAAAGGTCGGATTGTAGCCTATCGCGATTGCAGTTTATCATGTCGCGACATTGCTGCTCGCGTTGGTTGAGATCCAATGACTGTTAGCAGAATATGGTATCGGTGGGTACATGAGGGTAATAAGGAACGCCGTGCTGGATCCCAACGGCCTCGTATTACTAGCAGTCAAGGTGACAGCCATCTTACCCGCATGGCTGTAACGGATCATGCAGCCACGTCTCGATCCCTGAGTCAGCAGATGGGGACATTTGCAAGACAACAACCAATTGCACGAACAGTTCAACGACGTTTGCAGCAGCATGGACTATCAGTGACAAACCTGGGTGCACGAATGGCAAAACGTAATTTTTTGGATGAATCCAGGTTCTGTTTACAGCATCATGATGGTCGCATCCGTGTTTGACAACATCGCGATGAACTCACATTGGAAGCATGTATTCATCATCGCCATACTGGCATATCGCCCAGCGTGTTGGTATGGGGTACCATTGGTTACACGTCTCAGTCACCTCTTGTTCGCATTGATGGCACTTTGAACAGTGGACATTACATTTCAGATGTGTTATGACCCGTGGCTCTATCCTTCATTTGATCCCTGTGAAACCCTACATTTCAGTGGGATAATGCGCGACTGCATGTTGCAGGTCCTGTATGGGCCGTTCTGGATACAGAAAATGTTCGACTGCTGCTCTGGCCAGCACATTCTCCAGATCTCTCACCAACTGAAAACGTCTGGTCAATGGTGGCCGAGCAACTGGCTCGTCACAATACGCCAGTCACTACTTTTGATGAACTATGGTATCGTGTTGAAGCTGCATGGGCAGCTGTACCTGTACACGCCATACAAGCTCTGATTGACTCAATGTCCAGGTGTATCAAGGCTGTTATTACGTCCAGAGATGGTTGTTCTGGGTACTGATTTCTCAGGATCTCTGCACCCAAATTGCGTGAAATGTAATCACGTGTCAGTTCTAGTATAATATATTTGTCCAATGAATATCCGTTTATCATCTGCATTTCTTCTTGGTGTAGCAATTTTAATGTCCAGTAGTGTATATAAAAGATACCAACCATTTCCTCCACTGGCTCTCCACAGTTCCTGCTCTCTACATCTACATCGTTACTCTGCAATTCACATTTAAGTGCTTGGCAGGGGGTTCATCAAACCACAATCATACTATCTCTCTACCATTCCACTCCCGAACAGCGCGCGGGAAAAACGAACACCTAAGCCTTTCTGTTCAAGCTCTGATTTCTCTTATTTTATTTTGATAATCGTTCCTACCTATGTAGGTTGGGCTCAACAAAATGTTTTCGTATTCGGAAGAGAAAGTTGGTGACTGAAATTTCGTAAATAGATCCCGCTGCGACGAAAAACGTCTTTGCTTTAATGATTTCCATCCCAACTCGCGTATCATATCTGCCACACCCTCTCCCCTATTACGTGATAATACAAAACTAGCTGCCCTTTTCTGCACCCTTTCGATGCCCTCTGTCAATCCCACCTGGTAAGGATCCCACACTGTGCAGCAGTATTCTAACAGAGGACGAACGAGTGTAGTGTAAGCTGTCTCTTTAGTGGACTTGTTGCATCTTCTAAGTGTCTTGCCAATGAAACGCAACCTTTGGCTCGCCTTCCCCACAATATTATATATGTGGTCTTTCCAACTGAAGTTGTTTGTAATTTTAACACGCAGGTACTTAGTTGAATTGACAGCCTTGAGAATTGTACTATTTATCGAGTAATCGAATTCCAATGGATTTCTTTTGGAACTCATGTGGATCACCTCACACTTTTCGTTATTTAGCGTCAACTGCCACCTGCCACACCATACAGCAGTCTTTGCTAAATCGCTTTGCAACAGATACTGGTCTTCAGATGGCCTTACTAGACGGTAAATTACAGCATCATCTGCGAACAACCTAAGAGAACTGCTCAGATTGTCACCTAGGTCATTTATATAGATCAGGAACAGCAGAGGTCCCAGGACGCTTCCCTGGGGAACACCTGATATCCTTTACCACATGGTGGCCAACTCATCACAATTGATGCCACCTCTCTTTACACGAATACCCCTAATGCCCTTGGCCTTATCACTATTGAACACTACCTTTCCCAGTGGCGGATGGATTCCAAACCAACAACCTCCTTCCTAGTCTCCATGACCAATGATATCCTCACCCAGAATTACTTCTCCTTTGAAGGAATTACCTACAAAAAATTTGGGTTACAGCTATGGGCACCTGTGTGGTACTATCCTATGCCAACCTATTCATGGGCCATCTAGAGGAATCCTTGCTAAACACTCCCAAACCCTATGACTAGTTCAGATTCATTGATGACGTCTTTGTGATCTGGATTGAGGGTGAAGACAACCTATCCACAATCCCCCAGAACTTCAACAACTTCTACCCCATTCACTTTACCTGATCATACTTAACCCAACAAGCCACCTTCCTTGGTGTTGACACCTCCTCAAAGATGTGACTACATCAATACCTCTCACCATATAAAACCTACCAAGGAGCAGCAATACCTCCACTTTTGACAGCTGCCATCCATTCTATACCAAGAAGTCCCTTCCACACACCCTGGCCACGTTTGGCTGTCGCATCTGTGGTAAGGAAATATACCAAAGATCTCACTGATGCCTTCACAGATCGTACCACACAGGACTGGAGTTAATTCTGGAATTAATTCTTCCCCATGGTTTTGAATATCTCTCGCCGTGCCCTGAAATGAGTAATGTCCTACCCATTATCCTTCCCACCCATCCCAAGTGGTAATCTGCCTCCCAGCAAACCTACATAATATCCTTGTCCATCCCTACACAACCTCTGCTCTAAACCACTTGCCTCATGGCTCATATTCTTGTAATAGACCTACATACAAAACTTGTCCCATACATCCTCCCACTACACCTACTCCAGTCCAATCACAAACATCACCTATCCTGTCAAAGGCAGGGCTGTCTGTGAAACCAGTCATGTGATCTACAAGCTAAGCTGGAACCACTGTGCTTCATTCTAGGTAGGTACGACAAACAAAAAGCTGTCTGTCTGCATGAATGGCCACCAACAAACAGTGGCCAAGAAGCAGATGGACCACTCCATTGCTGAGCTGCTGTGGAGAGTCATGCTGCCATCTGGATCCATTCCCACCAACACCAGCTTTTCTCAATTGCATAGGTGGGAACTCTCCCTGCAATATATCCTACGTTCCTGTAACCTTCCTTGGTCTCAACCTTCATTAGTCATTGCCTTTACCCATCTAGCCCTTTCCCTGTGCCTATTTCAGTACTACACAGCCCTCTATTCCACTAGTGCACCCTCAGTCTTTTTGTTTCTGTCATTTACTGCTACACACCCTCTATCCAATATCCCGACTTGACCTACTTGCCTTACCCCCTTTCCGTCTCATCGCTGTACATTCCCACAAGCTGAACTTTACCATCTCCCACCTCTACTCTACTACCCCTCGCCATCCCTGCCCAGCCACCTCCTCATCTCCAGCACCTGGTCACCTGTCCCACCATGCACTGCCGCTCACAATCTGGCTTCAGCTGTCAGAGAATGTGGTCATGCGTGTGAGTTGTGTTTGCTTTCGCATTTGTGTGTATGGAGGACAGTCTATTTTCAGTGAAGGCCTTCTTAAGCCTGACAGTTTTTTTTTTGCTGTTCCTATCTGTGCCTCAGCATCTCCACTCTGTGGCGAGTAGCAGCTGTCCTTTTCATTTTATTATTATATTCCATCCTGCATTTTCCATTGTTTGAAATATACAACCTTACTTTTCTGTATTATGAACTACAATGACAGTCAGTGGTAGCATATCTATACAGTCTATTCACATGGTCATTACACAATTCACTTGTGTGTAACACTACTTCACAGTCCATTGAATTCATTCCCAACACATTTGATTATAATAGTTCACTAGTGTAAGTTCAGTATTTAGTGGCACTGAGCCTAATTGTCTCTCAAGTCACTATCCACCAAAATAATATAACACACCATTACCCATTGTACAAACATGCCATTATTCACAACAGAAAAGTTAATAAAACACCAGCCATGTGCAGGTTGTAACAAACATTGCTGTAAATTTACGCAAAGATTGCAAAACTATCACCCTTTTCGTAACAGTGAACACACTTTTATCGAGATATTAGTTTGATGACAGTACCAAGCAAACTATTAATAAATGTTACCTGAGTGTGAAACAAATATGGATGAACTGCTACCAGAGCAATTAACATGATGTTTACAGAGAGATGTTAAATATCTACCAGCTTGAAACTTCCTGGCAGATTAAAACTGTGTGCCTGACCGAGACTCGAACTCGGGACCTTTGCCTTTCGCGGGCAAGTGCTCTACCAACTGAGCTACCGAAGCACGACTCACGCCCGGTACTCACAGCTTTACTTCTGCCAGTACCTCGTCTCCTACCTTCCAAACTACTAGCTTGTCCAGGATTCTTTATGCATAGGTCTTAATCCAGTTATTACCAGGTGCAGTCAGAAGGTCATTGGGTTGGAAGGGCTATTTATAGCTGGTGTAATATTTTTTGTCTCGAGAATTACATTAGTTTGTAGCACGGTGAAAATTTAATAATGTAGATGACCTGTTGGTTCCAGCAATGATTTGGTTTAATTAAATGATAGATAGTCAAAAAATTATAGAAGTTCTCAGTACTATTTGATTAGTGTGCTGTACACCTCCGTGGTGGATTACCTTTTTGCAAGTAAACATGTCATATTGAAAAGTATGTTAAAGTAGTCAACATGAAAGTTTTCTCAGTATGATATCATGTCATACAGGAAAAACTATTCCTGGTGAAACCAATGTTTCGGCACTGGTTACAGTGGCTTTCTTCTGAGTCTGTTGATGCATTTTTACTGTCCAAAGTCTCTTACGTTTTGTCACAACTTCTGTACTGAGCATAACATAAGTCATAATTCTAAAAACGTCAATATAATTGGTCTCTTGTTATGGAAGGAATGGGAAACTTTATTGTGGTATGTTGGTGTAGTGGAGGGAGTGGGGATGTGCCATTGCCTATATTGTCTTACAATGCGTACCTTGATTGCTAGTCATCGGTGAATGGGTCATGGACTCTTGTGTTCCTCATGCTGGATAATCTGGGGAGGTTATATAAACAAATCCATGACACAGCCATGGACATCCTCGTGGAACCCTCCTATGCCAACAGAGCCTCCTAAAATCCCAAACCTCTTGTCTGTTTCATGTTCATTGATGATATCATCATGATCTGGACTCACAACCAAGACACCCTATCTTCATTTCTTTATGACCTCAACACCTTCCCTTCCATCCACTTCACCCGATCCTCTTCAACCAAATGTTTGACCTTCCTGGACATTGATCTCCGCCTCTCAGGTGGCTTCTTCCACACCTCTGCTCATATCAAACCCACTAACCATCAGCAGTACCTCCATTTTTGACAGCTGTCCTTTGCCCATGATGCTGAAGGTCTCATGAGGGCCTTCCCAGAGAGGCACTACCCCCAAAAACCTAGTATCCAAACAAATTTGCAATGCCAAATCCTCACACACCCCAAATCTTTCCACCGCCCCCAAGAATCAACTAAAAAGGAGTATCCTCCTTATCACCAAATATCACTGTGAACTTCAACAACTAAACTATATCCTTCGCCAGAGCTTTGATTACTTGTCATCATGCTTTGGAGTGAGGAACGTTCTACCACAGATCCTTCTCACCCCTCTTAAATAGCCAATCTACATGATATCGTAGTCCATCCCTATGTCACTCCCATTCCCAACCCTTTGCCAGGGTGATCATATCCCTGTGGAAGACGCAGGTGCATCCAGTCTACCCACCCAGCAGTTCCTTCACCAATCACGTCACAGGCTTAACCTATACCTTAAGAGGCCGGGCCACCTGTGGAAGCAGCCATGACATATACCAACTCTGCTGCAATAACAGTACAGATTTTTATATTGTTATGACAACCAGCAAGTTGTCCACCACAATGAATGGCCACTGCCAAACTAGCCAAGAAAAAGTTTGACCACTTGATGGCACAACATGCAATTGGCCACAATGTACTGGACTTCAATGGGAGCCAAGCAACTTGGGCCATATGGTTCCTTCCCTCCACAACCAGCTTTTATGAACTTTGCATATGGAAGCTACCCTTGAAATGCATCCTGATCCCAGCCTCTGTTAACCCACTGTCCCCTTGTCCTCTACCCGGCAGTTTAGTCTTGCTCACTCCTATTACTCCCTCCCAGTTCACAACACCTTCAGTATGTCCCACTGCCCACCAACTCTGATGTTCTCTGCATCACATGCCTAGCTTGTGCCCCTGCCACTCGTCTCTCCTGTATTCCTGCCTCCCTCTGAGCCACTAGCTACCCACCTCTAACCCCTCTTCCTGCCTCCTGCCTCCCCTACTACCCACCCCAACTGGCACAACCCCCATCCCACTCTAGTCCACCTTCTGAACTGCAATCCTGTCCAGTTGACACAATATAGAGGTGCAGGCATGTGCACACGTGTGCGTGTGTGTGTGTGTGTGTGTGTGTGTGTGTGTGTGTGTGTGTGTGTGTTAGCTCAAGAAATGATTTATTCTGAAAGCTAGCAAGTTTCCTTTCTTTTTTTGTCCCTGTCAACTACTCAATGCTTTTGCATTTTGGTGAGTGGTCTCCTTTACTCCTAAAGTATTTACATTCAACCAGAACTTTCTGATTATAAACAGTATGTGTAGTTAGACACAGATGAAATATAGAGAAATAAATTAATTAATTGATGGGGCTAGAATAATAGCTGCTGGAATAGTTGCAGTTAACTGTATTTCAGTGTGCTTGCTTTGTTCACTTGCCACAATGAATCACATAAAGCAATTTTTAGTACATATCTACGAAATGCCTCAGGATGTTGCCACAGATTTACAGAGCACTATTTTATTCAGTCATCTAGCTTTGCTAGCTCCAGCAGCCCAATGCACTTCACAGTTGAAAGCTGGCAACAGTGCTGGCAGATATCAGAGCTTTTCTATCATCCTAAAATGTCTCATTGCTGCATCATAGTAATATAGATATAGAATTGTTAAAAGCACTGAACATTTTAAAATGTATTAACAACTTGTAACGTACAACAAACAGTGGCATTGTCCCCCATTTCAACAAAGTCTTTATATGATTTTGGTATGTTAATAAGTGGTTTGTAGATTCGCTAAAACTTCCTATTTAAAAATATTAGATGTGGTGCAACAAGGCTGCTGGCATTTTCAGGACCAGTCCTGTTCTCAGTCCTGTCAGATTCCATCCTTGCTACAGACATCTGCACACTATAACTACAGACATCTGTGCCCTGTAACGTTGCTTTCCCACCTACGGAATGACTCTTTAATAATTGTCTCTGACCCATGATGCATGTTCAGATTTGTGGTGGGGATGGTCTTTGAGAGATGAATGTTCATCATTCCATTGTATTATGGTCATTAGCCTATTAAGAAGCCCAGAAATATTTTATAATTGACCATTTTTAAATAGAAATACATTCTGTATACAACTTCTTTTTAAGTCCTAATTTTTATAACATTTAAAATGAGAGCAATGGATTTAGTGTAGTATACACAGGCAATTCAAAGGAAAGAGGCTCCCTTGACTCTTTAAGTTGTTGTTTTTTGGTCCTGTCATCAGAATTTGTATTTCAAATGAGTATCTATGTAGTGTTCAGTGTCGAATTGGACACAACACAGAAAAAAACAATTGCAGGTAAAGTAACATTCTGCATTACATCTACATACATACATACATACATACATACACCACAAGCCACTGTAAATTGCATGGCTTAGAGCACCTCATACTACTACCGATAATTTCCTTTCCTGTTCAACTCACAAATAGAACGAGGGAAAGCAACTGTCTGTATGCCTCCATATGAGCCCTAATTTCTCTTATTGTTACCATTATGGACCTTAGATGAAATGTATGTTGGCAGCAGTAGAATTGTTCTGCAGTCAGCTTCAAATGCTGGTTCTCTCAATTTTCTGAATAGTGTTCTGCGAAAAGAATGTCTTCTTCCCTCCAGGGATTTATGCTTGGATTCACAAAGAATTTCCGTAATACTTTTGTTTTGATTGAACCTACTGATAACAAATCTAATAGCCCACATATGAAGTAGCTTTGATATCTTCCGTAAACCCGACCCTATCATCGGTACTTAAGAATAGGCCACACTAGTGTTGTATATGCAGCCTCCTTTATAGATGAACCAAATTTTCCCAAATTTCTCACAATAAACTGAAGTTGACCGTTCACCTTTCCTACTACTGTGCTTATGTGCCCGTTTCATTTCAAATCACTTTGCACCGTTATGCCTTAGATATTTAATTGACATGACTGTTTCAAGCAGTACACTATTAATGGTGTATTTGAACATTACAGGATTATATTTCTTACTTATCCACATCAACTTACAGTTTTATACATTTAGAACAAGTTACCATTCATCACACCAACTAGAGATTTTCTCGAGGTCACCTTGTATCCTCCTACAGTCACCCAATGATGACTTCTTCCCATACACCACAGTATCATCCACAAATAGTCACAGACTGCTGCTCACTTCGTCCACATATATATATATATATATATATATATATATATATATATGATGAACACTCACTGTTGAGGACAATACACTGGGTTCTATTACTTAAGAAGTCTTTGAGCCTCGCTCATACCTGGGAACCTATGCCATATGTTTGTACCTTCATTAACTGTCTGCAGTGGAGCACTTTGTCAAACACTTAACACTGGAGTAAGAAATTTTATCTCCTTGTTGGTGGTGATTGAAGCTCACAGGTCACCATATATTACATTTTATTGGTGGATAATTTTAATGTTAGCCAGGAAGCAGATATAATGTCATAGAGTTTTAGTTGTTTCTGTACTGAATTACTGTGTGGTTTTGGTGAGTTATCTTTATATATAGGTGTGCTTGTGTGTGGGGGGGAGGGGGCAGCCATGCATGCATGCACGCACATGTACACCCTCGCATATCTTGGGGAATTTTATGTGACACACACACACGACATCCAACCCTAGGCCGTTATGATGTAGATGACTGATGCCCCCCCCACCCCCCACCCACCAACCACTCTGCGCCCCTCCCTCCACTTTCCCTCTTTCTCCCTCTCTCTGTCTCTTTGTCCCCACACGATTCATTTATAGGTGAGTGATTGCCTCTTCTTATTGCCATCCACTATGACAATTTTTGTTGTTGATGAAGATTGGTAGATTGGCAACAGGTTACCCTCCTTATTGTGGTACTCAACATTGAATAATAATATTCTTTCAGTAAAACCACATTAGACAAAAAGATGCGCAGTGTATTTAAATTGTGCTTGCTAATGTTATCAGGACCTTACGAAGGCATTTCAAGTGAGTCAGTATGTAATTTTCTGTGTTTTTATCTTAATAATATTTAGGCAGAGAGATATCCATGGAATGTGCATTATATTTATTTATTGTTCATTTTTAATCTATTTTTATTTTTTGTGTTAGGTTCAGACGATTTGCTGGTGCTGCAATATTTGCATCTAGTCCTGTTAATCATGAAGAGGAACCAGCTGTTGTAACAGCAACACAACCTCCTCCTTCACCTCCTCCACCTCCACCAACACCGAAAGTAGCAACTGGACAATCATCAAGTGATGCTGAAGTTACAGCACTTTTGAGTCAAGCTGCATCATCTGCCTTTAAATCAGAGGGCCAATTATCAACAATTCCATCAACTGCGTCTATAACTCCACAAACTTTGGATCAACTCAATTTTAGTGATTATACTCGCTTCATGTCACAGTTTGACTTGGAGTTGTGTGAACCTGGAAGCAGCCGTTCCATTGGACTGCAACAAAGTCTATCAACTGTGAGTCTAAGTTCTCATTTTATATAAGCTTTAGGTGCAATCAATAAGATCACAAATAACCACAGAAAGGAAGGAGTTAATAAGAAAACATACTAAATAAGATGAAGTTCTTCAAAACTATAACTGGAATGTGATGAAAATATTTCCATAAGATGACGTAAAAATGCATTGTTATCACCATAAGTCTGTTTTTATAGTTCCTCTTTTTTAACATTGTTTCAGTTTTGTTTAATACTATCTATTTTATGGGCTTTAAAAACACAATACATAGTTCAAAAACTATCTGGAAAATTTTCAACTTGAATACACTGTGGTGCAACACACAACATTTAACTGTCTTTTAGACTAAAATAATTTCAACTTTTAATTCTTACAGTGTCATTTTATTGTCACCTGTTGTCACATTTAACACTTACCATGCTAAGCCCTTAACTGCATGCCACTCCCTGTGTGCTGGCTGATTTTTTCTATTTTCAACATAATTTAAATAGCTGTAAAGGACATTTAATTAGAGATACATAAAAACTACAGGTATGGTTTGAAACTTTAAGGTTTCAACTTTATATGGGTTAACAGTCATGTGTATGGGGCATATACTGTTTCCAAGAAGTGATGCGGATTTCTCCTCGATTTTGCGAAAATAAATTTTTGTCAAAAATTTATTTTTACTACTTTATTCAATTTAAAGAAGAAATAAATTTTGGAAAGTGATCATTTGACAATGAAAAGACATTTGTTATACCATTTGCACATAAAGCATAGCTACATACACATAAGCTATTTTGCATATTGAACCACAGTGTGATAAAGCTTGAAGCACGGGGTGACACACAAACCTACATTACACTCACTGCACTCATAAGAAGTATCTTTCCTCCCAGCTTTCCCAGTAATGTTCTTTTGTTTTCCACTACACACTACACAACGTCTTTGTGGTTTCTTCTTCCCTTCTGCCATTTCCACACGGTTCGGAAAATGTTTCTGCGAAAATCGAGCAATCGTTGCAGATCCATGAGAATCCTCAATTCTCTCTCCTCTCTGTAACACTAACGCAGTGCAGACCTCCTGTATAAACTTAGGAGTGCTCAGTTTCTTCTCATTGATGCAACTGTGCAAAATGCAACCATTGGAAACTGCCACAATTATACAGTGGAAGGCAAGCTTTCTCCACCATTTCACTGTTTTGTGATCAAGTGCTCCATATGAAAGACCCTGATCAAAAAGGTCTACACCAGCTTTGTTTGTTGTAATCCAGCACTGCCACTGGTTTCAACTTCTCATTGCCTTCTCTTGTAGCAACAGGCAACATTGAGGATGTGTGCCTGGTACTTGTCATCCACACATCCCTCTTGTCTTTCCATCGCAATGCTAGCACATCGTTCTTGCGGCGAAATATTTGTTCACCCTTTTTGAGTTTACCCTCTTTGAGAGCCTTGGGCTATCCTTTTCTGTTTGGCATTACAGTCCCTACAAGACCAGTATTGGCTCTAGCCAGTTCTTCGGCTAGCTGAACACTGGTGTAAAATCTGTCAACATATACAGTGTGGCCCTTACCTCGAAGTGAGCCGAGCAATCGCTTTACCACTGCAGAAGCACTGTTGTCCAGTTTATTGTCCCTTCCATGGTATACTTCAAAGTTGTATATGTACCCAGTTTTGGATTCTGCAAGAATGTATAGCTTTATGCCATATTTGTTTGGCTTATTAGCCATATAAACTTTGAAACCTACACGCCCTCTGAAAGGACACATACCTTCATCAATGGTTAGCGCTTCACCTGGCTGACAACTTTCTTTGAAATTCCTTACCAAATCATCCAGAAGAGGCCTGACCTTATGAAGGGCATCAAAGTCTACTTCACCTTTCTTTTTTTGCTTTGAATTGTCATTTATGTGGAACATAGACAAAATATTCAGAAATCTGTCCCTTGGCATAATATTGGGGCAAAAATTGCAGCTAACCACTGGATCACTACACCAGTGACTGGCCATACTTGGCCTCTCACTGACTGACATGTGGAGGATAATAGCCAGAAACGTCTTTGTTTCAGCAATTTTTAGCGTCCTCCACTGCTTGAATCTAGAATTGGGCCCTAATTTGTTTTGTGCTCTCAGCGTGGCCAGCTTCTGTCTAGCATATAGGTTTGTTTGTTCCTTCATAATTGAAATAACTCTGTCATTTATAAAATGAGAAAAAAACCTAAATATTCACTAGACTGACCAAGTCCTACATTATTTAGCACACCATGAGACCCTGTAAATAACAAAATGTTTGGTGTTTGATCCACTATAGTCCAGTCATTCCTGTGAAATGTCACTCGATCTTGGCCTCTTTCGATGATGAGTGGGGGGGAACACAGGCGGTGGCTCACCTTCATCTGACGACAAATCTGTGTCTGAAATAATACAGAACGTAACAGAACCAATCGCAACATGAACTGTCTTGTTCTGCATCGATTTAGTAAGATGTTAGACTTACCTGGACTATCGTTATTTTCCGGCATTTCGTAATCACTGTCACTATCGAAATCGGAAAAATCATCATCAATAGGTTCATCAAGTACTTCTTCAATCATTTTTCGAAGTTTTGCATCCTCATCACTCGCCATTGTGAGTAAAAAGAAGATAAACAAGCTAAAACCAAAATACTAGCGCCAAAATCAACGGTAAACAATCGACAGGATACCACAGAACACGTAACATACGCGTGAAAAACACAAGTGAATTCGTTCGGAAATATATACGGATATATCGCATTACCTCACTGCGATCTAGTGCTAATATGATGAACTACAAGCATTACAGGACCTACAGGTAGTAGCGGGAACGCTAACAATGCGTTTGAAACACTAAAACAATGTGGAATGCGGCGGGACGTAATATTACGGCGGCCGCGTTTTCTTCGTTTCCACCCGCGACGTAATATTACGGCAGTCGCACGGTAAGTGTTAAGGGAAAGTACATAGACTTCAGTATTACCTGTACTTCATACAAACAACTTGTCTTGACCATTCCTAATTTTTCAAAAACGGTCTAGGTAGGTTTCAGAGGTGTACTTGTGTGTTTCGTGCTGCCTTGCTGTCAATGGTCATTGTGACATGTGATGGGAACAAAAGGGAATGTGGTAGTTGCTGGTTCTACACAGTCAATGAGAGAGCAGTGGGCAGATGATATATTTGGTAGCAAGAGACATTGCAACATTCTCATGTCAGTATAAAGGTGAAATCCAATATGTTTTTGTATAAAAACAGCTATGTTGTCAGGTCTCATGATATTTACAACCTCAGAAATCGCAACATATTTGGAAGAGACTGCCAAAAATTTTTGACAGCAAAGATATGAATTTCACAACTGTGTTATTAGAATAATGATTAAAAATGGTGATACCAGAGACAACAGAGTTTAGTAAGTGAAAAAGATAGAAAAGAAAATGGCCTGCAAAATAATCTAAACAATTTATTTTTGTTTATTTTATGTATCTTTGTATTATAAAAATGCAGATAGTAAAAAAAAAAGTGGCATAAATTTAGAATAGGTATAATGTTAATTTTTTAGGCAGATCTTTTCTGCCAGTAAAACAGTTTGTAATTTTGATCCATCAGAATATGTTAAAAATAATTTTTTCTCAAGAAGCCCCTTAAAAAGGAGGGGGGGGGGGTCAACTTATAATCAAGTTCCTCTTATATTTCAGTAAATACAGTAGTCATTAGCACTTCTTTTAATTTGAATGCATTGGAAGTTGATAAATTGTGAAAAGATTTTAAACTTATCGTGCATTGTGTTCTGGATAGGTATGTCCTATGTAAGCATATTAAATGCAGAAAATCCCCCAGTAACCCCCAGTATTTGGAAAATTCTGAGGAAACTGAGATTAGTGCATTCTGTGTTCAAAAAAGGGTGCATAAATGCTGACAGGTAAGGGTTTGAAGAAATTTGTGCATGTATAATGAGAGCTATGTGAAACCAACATAAAAACTTCAACTATCATAGGTTACAGAAAGATCCTTCCAAAAAACTTAGATAATTCTGGTCCTAAGTAAAATCACTGAATCAAAAGCTTCTGGTCAGTTACAAGTCCAGGAATAGAAAACAGCAAATAATCTTAAGTCTCGCATTTAAAAAACAATCTTACACATAAGAAGATAATAATTCCATGTAGTTACCTGATGGCTGCACAAGTTCTCCAAAGGGGGAGGTAGAAATAAGCAATCCTGGTGCCAAAAAGCAACTGACCAATTGAAAACAAATAAGGACAAGACCCTGACAGAGCTACGGTACAGTTCAGCTTCACAGAGAGTGTTATGTGACACTGACCCCATTTTTAGCTTGCATTCAATGTCACTCGCACAATGAACAACCCCAAATAACGGGGAAAAAATGAAGATTACTCTGCTATATAAGGAGGAGAAAAGAATGGGTATTGAAAATTATGAACCAGTACCCTTAACTCTGGTCTGCTGCAGAATCCTAGAGCATATTCTAAGCTTGAGTGTAATGTGTTTCCTAGAGAGAGAGAATCTCCCGTCCGTTTATTTTTATTTAATGTATGGCTACATCACTAAAAATTAATATTTGCTATTATCTCAAATTACAAACTAATATCCAGAGCATGAATTTGATCTATTGATCCCTCTGTCATCACCAGAGACTCTATTGGATTGCAAGGGAAAGCCCTTAGAGGACATACCTGGACTACATGGTGAAAATCCTGCTATTCAGCACAGCAGTCACAACTTGGAGAAGTTATTTTCTTACTCTTATGAGAGAAGTGGCACACCTGTCAGTACAGGTACTTATTCTGTTAAGAACTGACCAGATCTGGTGTGGCAGTTCAAAGCCAAGTGATTTGGTTTATATGTATGGGCCCTTTAAGGTGTTCCATCATAGCATTAATCTGCCATGAGTGTCTCCAGCTGTCTTAGTATTAAATCCATTGTCAGCTAACATCTTTGTACTTTCCAGGGGTGGGTAATGGAAGCAAAGCCCTCTTTTATCGATTGATAGAAAGCGTGCATGAACAGGGAGATGAGAATTTTTCTTTGCACTTCCCTTTTGCAGAGACAGAGGTGTTATGTGGCAGAATATTGGTAGCCAGAAAGTAGGTGTAGGTTACAAGACGTGTGGTACAGTTGAGCTGTGTGTCAACAAGCCTTGTATGAGTGCTATTGAAGCTGCAAAACAACAGGGTAAACCAGTCCAAGAGCAGAAGTACAGAGTGTTGAAACAGGGGATCGCCATGTCGTACATCAGAGTTACTGGAAATGTTATATCAAGTTTTGATTTTGGGAGATCTTCTTAATGTATATTGTTTGTAACTGAGCACTACATAAAGTGTGACACCTAGATAATTTGGCTTATGTTACATCTGAGTAGCCTTACTTCAAAGTAGACCATAAGCTCTTTGATGGCCAACTTATTTTTTAGGTGAAACTGTGACACTGCTGTCTCAATGACACTTGGCTATAAATCCCATTTGCGAAAATATTCACCAATAATTAATAAAAATTATTAGTCGGTACTAACTCGGTAACTTCAAGATATCTTTGCTTCTTTTCAGTGCCCAGTCATCAGCATACCTAAACTTTGTTGATGTGGCTTTCAGGCATATCTGATATGTAAAAAGTAAACAGGAGAGGGGCCAGGACATATCCTTGTGGCAGCCAGATGTTTAGCTTCATCTGGGAACTCATCTTGTTGCCCATTAGTACTTGGAAACATCAGTTACTAAGCATTTCAATGATGCGCTTACCAATTTTTAGGCTTGGGATGACTTGTTGAAGCATTAGTATGATACCCTATCTCACTGATGCAGATCTCACACTGTTTGCAAATAAATTAAAAACTGGTGGAGATGACTTTTTAATAAAATTGATGAGTCAAACCCCTGTTGTGAATGCCATTTTCCCCTTTTTCTTCAGACATTGTAAGAGCTGTTGCCCCTTAGCCATGTGTCATATAATCCGCTTTGCTTTCTAGGGGTTCAGATGAAAACAGTTACCAGTTTGTTTCCTTTATTTGGAAAGTAAAGAAAGAATATTTTCACAGACCTTTTGTGATCACAGACCTTTTGTGATCATGTTATTCTACAACCTACTGCCTTCCATATGTATCTTTTATTACAACCATCAGCCATTTTTTGTGTTTCTTATCTTTTGTCTTCTTTCTGTGAACTGCATCTTGTCAAAATTTGTATCGTCTGTTGTTTGTTGGTAGTGAGAGAGTCACAGTTCACATGGCAGTGACTTCAAAATATCACGAAGCCATAAAACACACATATACTATCTATAATCATTTCATTGAGCAAGGGCTTTATATTTCTGGATCAGTAGAAATCACAAGAGTTTTTGATGTACATTGGCTGTCAAACAAGAGCTCTGTAGTTCTTTTTAGTTTTATATTCTTGTTGAGAATTGCTACATAATTTGTAACAAAAAGTACCATTACTGACTGAATGTATCAATAAGATGTTTTTTGTAATCTTCACTTTTTAACTTCTGCTTTCATATGTGCTCTGTATGAACCATGAAGTGTGATATTCTGATACTGCAGCAATATGGAGACACACTCAGAGAGCATGTGCAATAGTATTTGTGTATCAGATAGTTCACCTTGCAGCAGCCACAATCCCAGCAGACACGAAAGATGTCTCACAGCCACAGAAAATAAATGATCATCACAGCGGATGATCAGCTATTTGTATCTTGTCTTTCAAGGCTCTGTACACTGATCCTCACCTATAACAATTAACTCACTTGCTGGACCTGGACATTGAAGTGGAACTGTGATATTGTGTGTTGTGTTCAAGATGACTGTGGCTTTGTTCATTTTGATTTTAGCTCATGTTACTTCCAGTCACAAAGTTTGCTCCTTACTAAGTTCTCAGCCATAGACATAGTGTTGATCTCAGTTCCACATGCTACCTGGTTCATGGCAGTAATCTGCCTTATTTGTGTTGGACTAAAGCACAAAACAAATCATTGGTTTTTTGTCTTACTGGTTGAAAAATGTGGAGCCTGCATCACTTCTCTCTCAATGGGAATCTTATGTGATGGACAGAACTAGCCTAGTGTCCCATTTTACTGCTCGTATATTCTTCAGTGTTGATGTGTGTTTTATTTATTTTCTAAATTTTCTGAGGACATTTTTAGATTTTATTTATGTTCTCTTTTTGTGAATTATTTTACTTGAAGTACTTTACTTCACTTCAAAAAATGGAAAATGACAATATTATGAAAGGGGTAGTTGCTACTCACCATATAGCAGAGATGCTGAGTTGCAGATAGGCACAACAACAAACAAACAGTCTGAAAGTAAGCTTTGGGCTAACAAGTCGTTCGTCACACACACACACACACACACACACACACACACACACACACACACACACACACACACATGACCACAGTCTTTGGCTGCTGATTCCAGACTGCAAGCAGCAGCACATGATGGGAGATGGAGGATAACAGAAAAGGAGAGAAGTAAAAAGATTGTGGGTGTGTTGGTGGAGTAGAGGGCTGTGTAGTGCTGGGAATGGGAACAGGGAAGGGGCTAGATGGGTAAGGACAATGACTAATGAAGGTTGAGACCAGGATGGTTACAGGAACTTAGGACATACTGGATGTAGAGTCTCTTCATTTCTTTTATCTTTCATACTCACAATATGGTTTTTTTGTATCTTTCCTCTATCCCCACTTTCAGTCTTACAAAACTTTGAGGGAGAAGTAGTTCGTGATCTTATAATAGAATTTCATTAAAATGTAGACAAATGGCAGCAGATATAAAAATGAAAAAAGGGTGCAAAACTAGAACTTTTCAGAACCTGAGAGCCATGAGTCTGGTAAAATGGGAGGAAAGAGTTATCAGTTCTAAGAATTAAATAGCAAAGTCATGTTGGACAATAAGGCAAGAGGAGACAAAGCTAGACAGAGTGACATGAATCCACTAAGAAATATCAATGAGAGACAAGATTTGAAAATTATTTGAACATCAAAATGGTGCTGGACCATCAGAAATGACCATTTCTTTTATGCGCTCTTCCAGCAGTCCTTCATACATTTCTTTCATTGCTTACCTTTTTGTGTGGCTCACAAACTGAGATTGGTCATACAAAGTAATATTTGCAATATCTGCTTTCATCATACTTAACTGAGATATTATATGAACGCATGGTGTCTGTTCTTTTGGACATTGTGGCTCCTGCGGTGATGCCAGACTAGGATTCAGGGATTCAAGCCTGGGATCTTCTTATTACTAGGCAGTTGTATTAACCATTGTCCCATCCTGACTCAGTGTTTATTGCAATAGCGCAAACTATCTCGGCACATCTCGCAGCTGACCCACAATTCCACCTAGCACCAACTATCTACAGATGCCGTCCATGTCCTCCATGCTCGCTACATTGAGATTCCCACAGTAGCTCAAACATACGTGTTGATCTGCACTGAAGATGGTGGATTCAGATCCCATTCCTTTCTTCCCCTTCCACCTTCACTTTACACAATATATACCACAAGGAACTATCGATGTCAGCTGCATTGGGACTTGAGTTCCCCCCCACCCCCCCCACCCCCCCCCCCCCCTCCACCCTCAATATGTGTCACAGCTGCAGATTCCGCATGGTGTCTGATCTTTTGAACATGTGCGAAAGAACAGACACCATGCTTTCGTATAATTTATTCAGCTTTTAATGTAAGAAAAAAGAGATTTTTTGAATAAATTATAATTGTATATGATTGTGTGGTTAACACGTTATGTGCTTATTGGTATTCTTTCGGGCATCGGACTTCCTTACATTTTTGTTGAAGCTGCAGGCGGCGGAGGACTCTGGGGACGCCGGTGCTTGTTGTAATCATGAAAATCCTCTTCTTGTAATTTTCCTCTTCACTTAAATCAATAAATAAAATGCTTGATATGGTACTTGTAACATTATATCAGTTACTCCACATATAATACATCGAGATAACAATACTTCATCTTTAAAATCGCACATCCTCATCATCCTTCTACATATGAGAGTTAGTTTGTGTCTGTCTCAGAACAAAAAAACTGTACAACCCATTGAATGAGAAAATGTTTTTGTTTGTCTGTGCCTTACCGCACATTCATAATTAACGTCTTTGTCAACCCCCGGGTACTTGGTGTTTCAATTTTTTTTTTTTTTTAATAAATCTTAATTTTACGGCATCCTGGGGGTGTTTCATCATATACTTATACAAGCTCAATAGGCAAAGAACCCACCATCTCAGTGCAGTTGCACAATTCCATTCAAACTCCTGCAGGAATCTCAAAGTAGTGAACATGGAGGACATGGATGGAAATTGCAGATTGGTGTCACTAGGTGGGAATCTGGGTCAGCTGGAAGGCATACTGAAGTAGTCAATGCAATTGCGATAAACATTGGGTCCACATGGCGTACTGCTTAACACAAGCATGAAATCCTGGGTTTTAATCTCGGTCCGACATACGTTTTCATTCCTGCTGATTCCGCATAAAGTCTCAATGTAACTGACATCAACAGTTCTTTCCTTTTCCTTCCTTTCTCCCCTCTCCAACCTCAATTTAAATAACTGAGATATATTTCTTATTGTTTCTGTTCTGTCTGTTGGTGTAACAAGTTGGTTGAACACTCTAGAACACATCAAACCGTATAGAATGATCAAAATAATTCAGTATAAAGCATACATTAATTTGTACACTGTAGTCACTGTGCGATCCCTCTCTCTCTTTATTCTATTAGTACTGGTTATCAGTATTCACTAGCTTTTGGAGAAGCAATAGTGTTGTGCTAGGTTTGAAAAGTTCTACTTGGATTCGTGCTAGGTTTGTAATGTCTCACTGTACTGTCTTCTGTATACTCGGCATGATCTGGAGAGTAGTCTGATGGTAATCTGAAGATAATATAAGATGGAGTTCTGAGTATGGCATATTAAAAAGACACACAGACCAATCACAGTTGCTTCAATGAGTTGATGCAATTCGATGTCCTCTGATGGCTGTATACCATCACCTGGTGGCATATGATGAGTCCTCTTCAGCAACGGCTTGTGGTGGTCATTTTGAATGTCTCTTCTGCAGAGATGTGGGCCGCACGTGATGCACCATGTACAGTCAATGAAGACACTGTCAATACCGCAGTTTCTTGCCAGGTTACTTCTCACTTGAGCCAATATATGTTTAATCAGAATCCAGTGTGTGAGATATTTTGAAGCAATTTTGTAGACCTACAGCATGCGGATTTTTGCTGTAAGCTTTATGATTTCCATGTACCCCACTTAGTCAATATTTCTTTTAGGTTCAGTTTCTGCAGTTGGAACTTTTCTCTGCCCTCAAAACAAAATGTCTGTCTTTCTCTACTACACTGTCAGAGCTTTATCTGACATGCTGTAGTGTTATGGAACATTATCCTTTATTATTGTTGAATACTGGACAAAAAATTAGATAACTATTCTGAGAAAATTGTGGCATTCATTTACCCTTGGCTGCCACCTTGTTTTCTATAACCAAACAGCTACAATCAGTTTGAAATAAAGCCTTGAGACAAGCCAGCATGATGGCCAGTTATCCTGGCACCCATGCCTGTTTGTGCTTGTGTTGTTCCTTGATTGGTGTGATTTGTACAGCCTTTTGTTGACCTGTAACATCCATCTTGTCAGACCACATAATGTCTTTGAATGCAATGCTTCTCACAGCATGCAAATACAAGCATCTCCTGTCCTCTATAATTCTTCTTTCAATGATAAACATTGAAGACAAATAGTAGTGCTCTGGAATACAAGCACAGGAAGGCAGTTTAGGAAATATGTCCTACTCTCATTAAATAACTCTGCTACTCAGGAGTTAAAAATATGTTTCTTCAAAAGTATGGTACTCCTTGTGTTAATATAACTGTACAGATGTCTGTATACTGCATCCTCCTGTTTTGCATCCAGCGAAGTTACCCATTTGTCATAAGTTCTTTTCGTGTTTGGTGCTTCCAGATGTGAATGATGTGGGGCTGCTTCATCATCCTCATCTTTCTTTTGTTCCTTGTCTTTTCCAATCCTCTGCACTGTAAGCTTATGAATGTTAAGTGCAGCTATTGCTCTGACCATCACATTTAAAATTGGACCCCTACTATTGCACTTCATTCAGAGTGCAAAAATTTGCAGCCTTATCTATGAATTGAATTCCCAGCCCAACTGCCAATTTCTTTGAAGCTGGAAAACATATTCCTAGATGTTCTATTTAACACACTACTACTAAAGCAATGCTACACCAAAACAATAGCTCACAACAGCTAACAAACATAGAATGCTACTTCACAGTGAGACAATGGGAGCATAGCAAGCTACTCTTGCTTGTCACCACATGCTATTGTTTACTGACGGTGTGACAACAGAGTGAGATGTCCCTGCCACCTGTTGGTGGTGCAGGAGATGAAGCTGTTTCATTGTTGATGTTACTAGACAATGGTATTATTTTGTCACATGTTATTTTAATTGCGCTGCAACATTAACAGGGAAACATTATAATTGATGTGACTTTTCAGACTTTTCCAATGGATCTGTTGCAGATACTCTTCTTGGGTTTGCTGTCGGATAATATTGTGCAGATCTCACTTTCCCAATGGATCTGTTGCAGATACTCTTCTTGGGTTTGCTGTCGGATAATATTGTGCAGATCTCATTGATATGGCTGTTTGGTATCTTCATTTGCTGGTAGCTTACACATGACGGGAACTTCACATTATGTCCATAAAATTACTGTCACTGTATCTGAAGATCTTTTGGAACCTCTCAGCTGTATCCTGAGATTGGGTACCAGGGCGTTAGCTGTCTGGTCCAAACACCAAGGTAAAGTTTGCCAAATCTAAAAATATACTGGTTTCGAGGCCCAACTGCAAGAAGAGAATGCACCACTTTGGTGTACTGTGTTTAATTTCACAGATAGGATCTTAGATGATGCAGTGGTTTCGGTGATTGAGAAAGCTCCAATCCCAGATGTGATAGCTGGGATAGCGCAGGAAATTTTGAAACTTCCTCGTGAGTTTGCAGAAACAATTAGAAAGGACACCTGCCAAATTTTAACCTGAGACCCACCAAGAAAGTTTAATATCAGTTTACCAGAAAGGAAGGCTCTGTAAGATTTTAAAACAGAGAAAGACCTCATTATTTTTCATGTCAACAAGCAGAATGCCTGAGTCCTTCTCTTACGAGATGAATACAACGGAATGGTAGAGCCACTGCTCGATCATCCTGCTTATTGCAATCTAAGAGAGAATTGGACTGGCAAGATTCAGAGAAAAACATTAAATCTATTTAAGAAGAGTTCTACTCTGACTAAAGTCATTAAGGGCCCGTGCGAGCAGGCTGCAGTTCCCCCTAGACTGTACGACCTACTGGAGGTACATAAGGATGGCTCTGCTTTTTGTCCTGTAGTGAGCAATATTAGAGCCCCTACCTATATCCTCTCTAAACATCTTACTTCACTGTTGGGACTTCTTGTTGGCAAATGTGACTATCATATCTGGAATTCAGAGGACTTCATAGGATGACTGAAGGCGCTTAAGTTACAACTGTCAGATCTTTTGATTAGTTTTGAAGTAGTATCTTTATTTATAAAAGTACCTCTGCAGGGCTCTTTAGAGCTTATCTGCAATAAATTTGGAAGACTCTGAGGAAAAAGCACTGCATTTAGCATACCTTCAACCCCCCTGCTTCTGGCAGTATGCAGAAGATACATTTGTGCTGTGGTCCCCTAGAATAGACACATTACCAATGTTTCCCCTGCATTTGAAACGATTCCATCCAAATATACAATTCACCATGGAGATGGAATAAAATGGTACCTTACAGTATCATGGTTATAAGAAAAGACGGCAGTATGCTGGAACATAGTGACTGCAGCAGACCAACACAAAGACGCGAGCTGTTATCGTCCAGCACAGTGCGGTAGTGTCTTACGCTCTTTGGTATGTGGAGCAGATGTGGTGTCAGATACTGACAGTCTGCCTGGTGAACTACAACACCTAAGAACGGTGTTCAAACAGAACGGCTATTCTGATTGGCAAATACACCATGCATTCCATTTCAGGCAAGTTATACATTCCATTCCAAGCAAGTTCAAAGCAGGGTTGTAAATAAAGGTGCAGAGGCACCATTTGCAATGGTGTTTTTGCTGTATTTTGGCAGCATGTCTTGAGCAATAGAAAGACTCCTCAAGAGACACAATGTCAAGTTTGTTTTTCAGCCAGCAGCAAAATTGAGGATTTATTTATGCTTGATCAAAGACAATCTTGGCTTTAGGAAACATGGCTTATACAAGATCCCATGCCAATGTGTTAAATCTTATACTGAGCAGACCTGCTGAACCATGCAAGACATTGTGTTGAACACCATCATACATGGGTGGGTTTAACAAGACAACTGAAGTTTCACGTTCAGTGTCTTCTTTCTGGGACTGTGTTTTTAAGGAGGCCATACATATCCTCGCGGCAGACAATCTTATCAACACAGATAGTTAAAAACCTGCATCTTATCAACATAGATACAGGTTTTCAACTATCTGTGTTGATAATTGTCTGCCGTGAGGATATGTGTGGCCTCCTTAAAAACACAATCCTAGAAAGAAGACACTGAATGTAAGACTTCAGTCTTCATGACTGACTCAGCACTCTGCTGAGATTTAATTCAGGTTTTAACCACAGGAGCATCTGGCAGCAGAGTCATTGCCCACATGCATGGAAGGACTGTGTGTGGCTCCCACCAGGGTGCATTATAAGCACTGTTTCCTCCAATGGTGAGCATTTCCCCACCATACATATTGCCTGCTCCTGGACTGAGAAATTTTGAAGCCGCTGCATGCCTATCATCAGTCACGCATTGTAGAAGTCCTCAGTCATGCATTGTAGCAGTGACAACAATAGCTACCACTACCTGAAGGCGTCCAACATTGTATCTATGAAACATTGTGAGATTTGCACAATATGATCCTGTGGCAAAGCTGAGAATTATTACAAGCTTGGTGCTACAACTTCGACCACGGAGTTCCTCTTCTGACTTCAGTCTCTTAGCTCTACTCGTCTTGTGGCCTTTTTGTAGTAATATTAAGCTGTGGTGTTGGAAGATTCTCTCCTGGCCATACAGTGTCTTGTAACACTAAGATTTGTTATACACTTTTTCTGCTTGTAATAAATATTTTTCTGTTGCAAACCAATTTTGTGTGAAATCTTTTGCATTGCATTACAACTACTAATGAACTTTTAAAATGGCACCAGACTACACTAATTTAACATGTTGTCTTCTTCTTTTCTTTATAATAATAAAAAGTAATATGAAATATTCCAAACATACGTGTTAATATGTTTTGTCTTTTCTTTACTTGGCTTTTGTGCATTGTGTGCATTTGGTTTTAAATTTTCCTGCTGCAGTACAAGGATAAATCAAATATAAACCAGATTTTATTTAAAAAATATTTTGTCAAAAATAAAAGACAAATATAATTTATGTTTCTTTATAGTTTTCTGTTTCAGCAATACTTTTTCCCACTTGACGGAGGATTTCTTATTCCAGTATTGTGGAATGTAGCTCATTGTGTCATGAGCCAATTGCGCACAAATCTGTCCATGGTCTTGTCATCTTCAAATTGTTGCCCTCCTAAGGACTTTTTAAGTGTGCCGAACAAAAATCACAGGACGATAGGTCTGGGCTGTAGGGAGTATAGTCAAGTTGAATCCAGTGCATTTCTTGCAGTATGGGGCTTGGTGGTGTTGTGAAAGAGGATGATTTTTGAATCATTTGGTCTTGTCTGTTATGGTGACATACAGCTCTCACCTCATTCTAGAGTTCATGCTTATAAACAATTTCCAAAAAAATTCCTCAGTAACCTGAATTTCTTCACCAATAAGAAATTTTATAATAAAGCATTGCACAATGGAAAGGTGCACCTGTTGCTCCGACATTGTGAACACTACTGTTATAGTGGTTGGAGTGAGGAATTTCTGGCCCTCCGCACTCCTGCCTCCTCCCCCTCCCCCTCCTCCTCCCCCTCCCAGAAGCATATAAGCATATTAAAACCATGGTCCTGTCAACCATAGATGCTCAAGAACAAAAATCCTGTTTATATTTGATTTACTCTCATAGCTTGGATCCAAGGCCTTACTTAGCTTTCTTGAGTAATCCCAGAATCTCTCACTTTTTTTTTTTATTTCTTTATGTGAACCTCTAATTCCAGAAGTTGCCAGTATGCCTCTTTTCTTTGTGTCTGTCTGCTGCCATTGGTAGATATCTTTTTTTGTATTCACTTGATTGTAATTTCATTTTGAAAACACTTTCTATATTGATAGCAAAATTTTATGGCAGTTCAAGTAATCTTTTTTGTTTCATTGGCAAGATCTTCCTCACTATTGCTCAGAAGAAAATATTTCCCCACAGAAAAACACCTTTACAGTTCCTGTGAGATTCATCTGATTATGTTTTGTTTAAGCTGTGAATGTTGATTAAATGTTTATACAAATGATGAGACCTTATTTTGGAGTTGACATCCATTTTTTAACTGAGTACATTGATGTTCTTTAACATGTGGTCACGTGAAACGAGAAATTGGTCTTTCTCATTAATAGTTTCACTGCTATGTGCTCTATATTTATTTTGTTGCATGTTACATTTGTTATTGTTATTTATTGCCTGATTTAGAGCTTTCTGCTTTTACTCCTTTGGCAACTGCTACAAATATTTTTGATGAATCCTAGAGTTAATCATTTTGTGGGTTGTTGCAGTTGTGTTCATTTATATCACTGTGAGTTCTTTTGGGATTATGTTTTTTCAAATGAAATCTTTGCACAAACATGTATTTTAAAACTCATTATTTTTTGTTTTACTAATCGTTGTTTGATATTTAAGTAATTTTGTATTTTTCATTTAAAATAATTTACAACTTGTTTGTTTTATTTCAGTTCTTTCTTCAGTTTTCTGTCATGTTGTAGATATCTGAAGTGATGTGTCTTCTGTTTCAAAGCATTGTACTTTTCATAGAAGCTTTTGCTTCTTGTAGTGTTTCAGCCAGTCTTGTGTAGTGATTCAGAATATAGAAACATTTGCCCTTTCTTTTTTCTTCGACAACTTTAAATGTCAGTGTATGTTGGCCTTATAGAACATGTCTCAAAAATTGAGTCCGCTAGTATTAGTGCTGAGGTGGTGCTTGAATTATTGTCATCTTTTTTGTTTTATTTAAATTTTTTGTGTTTACTCTAGTTGTATGTTGTTGGATTTCCTTGATATAAATTTTAGCTGCTTATGTTTTTACACTTTTCAAAATGGTTTCATAGCTCAAAGATTCATAGTTTATTTTGTTAAGTGGCATGAGCTGTGTTGCCTGTAATGTGATATAGTGGTTAGCATCACTTGCTTGTGTGCTGTGGGTCACAAGTTCAAACTCAGCCACTGGCAATTATTTCTTATTTAGTGTTTATCATTTCTGGAAGCTTCCTGAAATAATCGTACTATTTCAATGTTTGCATATTCTGGAATATTCGGTGTTTGTATAAATAGCAGAACACTTCGTGCAAGAGTTCTGTTCCATCCTGTCTGGACATCCATGTTTTGTAATAGACATACTTTCAGTGCTAAATGTTGTACTTCATTGGTGACTCTGATTTCAGATCTGGACTTGATTGTGGTTATATGTGACAATATTGTTCCACTCTCCATCCACATATTTTTCTTATATTTGTGTTTTTTCATGACTTAAGGTATATCTTGTTTTGTTAAAAACTCTTTATATTTTGTTCTTTTAGGATGTGCACTCTTAAGACAACATCAGTTTTCATGAACTCTGGATCTTGCCTCCTATCATCTTGGTGAAATTATAACACCATGAAATAATGATCATATTTTGCTTTTAGTTTTTCTGTTACATCTTCAAACAATACCCCCACATCCTCTTTTGTTCTTTTTTTTTCCAGTTATGTTATCAGTGAAGGATCTTTATCCTCATATACTCCCATAAAAGATTTTTAATCTTTTTTTTTTTTTTAGTAAATGCTTTAGAGGGGCATAGGCGTGTGTGTGTGTGTGTGTGTGTGTGTGTGTGTGTGTGTGTGTGTGTGTACTATAGCCGGTTAAAGGATAACTCTGAAAGCTAGCAAGTTCTCATTTTTTTTGGTGAGTGGTCTCCTGTAACCCTGAAGTAATTATGTTCTACAAGAACTTTCCAACAACATTAATTTTTAGTTAAAGAATTTGTGATTTTTAATTTGTTAGACATTGAAATTCACTCAGTTTTTTCTGTTTGTATTAGTTATGTACCCCTCTTGACATTCACCCCATTTGGAATTCCTACATTGCCTTCTTTTGCATTCGTATCCGTGGAAGCAATAAATCATAACATTTTGGTAGTATCATTCAATAGCTTTTTGAAACTGTTTCACAAAATATAGCCGCACAGGGTAGCCGTGCGGCCAGAAGCGATTCATCATGCTTCGCACGGCTCCCCCCATCAGAGGTTCAAGTCCTCCCTCGGGCATGGGTGTGTGTGTTGTCCTTAGTGTAAGTTAGTATAAGTTAGATTAAGTAGTTTGTAGACTTAAGGACTGATGACCTCAGCAGTATGCTCCCAAAAGACCTTACCACAAATTTCCAAATTTTCCACAAAATACAGTGTTTCCTTTTCTGCATTCCTAAGGAACAGTTAATTGTCACCACAACATGCTAACAATCATGTTAAAATTTAATGTGCTAATCCTTGGTTTAATGCATTTACAAATTTTCACACATACTTCTCTATTTTTTGTGGATATAAATGGCAATTTATATTGCCACTTTTAATTCATCGACATCTATTTTACATCTATATCTACCTGTCTACTCTGAAGCTGCATCCGTGTGATTATTCTGCAATTCACACTTAAATGCCTGGCAGATGGTTCAATGAACCACTTTCACACTATTTCTATACAGTTCCACTGTTGAATAGCATGTAGGAAAAACTGACACCTAAATCTTTCCATGCTGGCTTTGATTTCTATTATTTTATTGTAATTGTCATTTTCCCCTGTGGAGGCAGGAAACAGTAATAATAATAATAATAATAATAATAATAATATTTCTCTTCTCAAACATTATGTCTGGTCAAAAATGGAAAGTAATGCGGACCTTGATCAAGCGTGACTTCCATTTAACTGTTCGGTATATGTTACATTGCATTTAGGAACTTTCGGGTAATTGAACATGTATCAATAATTACAGATTTCTGTAGTTGTAAATATACGTTTGGATGTAGCTGTATTGCGTTGATGTACTGGCGGATATTGTGTGGTATGACTCCTGTAGTTGATAGTATAATTGGTACGATGTCAACTTTATCCTGATGCCACATGTCTTTGACTTCCTCAGCCAATTGGATGTATTTTTCAATTTTTTCTCCTGTATATTTGTTGTATTGGGTATGGATATTTCGATTAGTTGTGTTAATTTCTTCTTTTTATTGGTGAGTATGATGTCAGGTTTGTTATGTGGTGTTGTTTTATCTGTTATAATGGTTCCGTTCCAGTATAATTTTTATTCATCATTCTCCAGTACATTTGGGGTGCATACTTGTATGAGGGAACGTGTTGTTTTATTAGTTTATGTTGTATGGAAAGTTGTTGATGTATTATTTTTGCTACATTGTCATGTCCTCTGGGGTATTCTGTATTTGCTAGTATTGTACATCCGCTTGTGATGTGATCTACTGTTTCTATTTGTTGTTTGCAAAGTCTGCATTTATCTGTTGTGGTATTGGGATCTTTAATAATATGCTTGCTGTAATATCTGGTGTTTATTGTTTGATCCTGTATTGCAATCATGAATCCTTCCGTCTCAATGTATATATTGCCTTTTCTTAGCCATGTGTTAGACGCGTCTTGATCGATATGTGGCTGTGTTAGATGATACAGGTGCTTACCGTGTAGTGTTTTCCTTTTCTAATTTACTTTCTTCGTATCTGTTGATGTTATGTGATCTAAAGGGTTGTAGAAGTGGTTATGAAATTGCAATGGTGTAGTTGATGTATTTATATGAGTGATTGCTTTGTGTATTTTGCTAGTTTCTGCTCGTTCTATAAAAAATTTTCTTAAATTGTCTACCTGTCCATAATGTAGGTTTTTTATGTTGATAAATCCCCTTCCTCCTTCCTTTCTGCTTAATGTGAATCTTTCTGTTGCTGAATGTATGTGATGTATTCTATATTTGTGGCATTTTGATCGTGTAAGTGTATTGAGTGCTTCTAGGTCTGTGTTACTCCATTTCACTACTCCAAATGAGTAGGTCAATATTGGTATAGCATAGGTATTTATAGCTTTTGTCTTGTTTCTTGCTGTCAATTCTGTTTTCAATATTTTTGTTAGTCTTTGTCTATATTTTTCTTTTAGTTCTTCTTTAATATTTGTATTATCTATTCCTATTTTTTGTCTGTATCATAGATATTTATAGGCATCTGTTTTTTCCATCGCTTCTATGCAGTCGTTGTGGTTATCCAATATGTAATCTTCTTGTTTAGTGTGTTTTCCCTTGACTATGCTATTCTTCTTACATTTGTCTGTTCCAAAAGCCATATTTATATCATTGCTGAATATTTCTGTTATCTTTAGTAATTGGTTGAGTTGTTGATTTGTTACTGCCAGTAGTTTTAAATCATCCATGTATAGCAAATGTGTGATTTTGTGTTGGTATGTTCCAGTAATATTGTATCCATAATTTGTATTATTTAGCATGTTGGATAGTGGGTTCAAAGCAAGGCAGAACCAGAAAAGACCTAATGAGTCTCCTTGGTATATTCCACGCTTAATCTGTATTGGGTGTGATGTGATATTATTTGAATTTGTTTGGATATTAAGTGTGGTTTTCCAATTTTTCATTACTATGTTTAGGAACTGTATCAATTTAGGATCTACTTTGTATATTTCCAATATTTGTAGTAACCATGAGTGGGGTACACTATCAAAAGCTGTTTGGTAATCAATGTATGCGTAGTGTAGTGACCTTTGTTTAGTTTTAGCTCGATATGTCACCTCTGCATCTATTATCAGTTGCTCTTTACATCCTCGTGCTCCTTTGCAACAGCCTTTTTGTTCTTCATTTGTAATTTTGTTCTGTGTTGTATGTGTCATTAATTTCTGTGTAATGACTGAAGTTAATATTTTGTATATTGTTGGTAGGCATGTTATGGGGCGATATTTTGCTGGGTTTGCTGTGTCTGCTTGCTTGATCTTTAGGTTTCAGATAAGTTATTCCATGTGTAAGTGTATCAGGGAATGTGTATGGGTCTGCAATGAAACTGTTAAATAATTTATGTCTAAAAAGAAAGATGATGAAACTTACCAAACAAAAGCGCTGGCAGGTCGATAGACACACAAACAAACACAAACATACACACAAAATTCTAGCTTTCGCAACCAATGGTTGCCTCGTCAGGAAAGAGGGAAGGAGAAGGAAAGACAAAAGGATATGGGTTTTAAGGGAGAGGGTAAGGAGTCATTCCAATCCCGGGAGCGGAAAGACTTACCTTAGGGGGAAAAAAGGACAGGTATACACTCGCACACACACACATATCCATCCACACATACACAGACACAAGCAGACATTTGTAAAGGCAAAGAGTTTGGGCAGAGATGGCAGTCGGGGCAGATGTACAGAGGCAAAGATGAAGTTGAAAGACAGGTGAGGTATGAGCGGCGGCAAATTGAAATTAGAAATTAGCGGAGATTGAGGCCTGGCGGATAGCGAGAAGAAAGGATATGCTGAAGGGCAAGTTCCCATCTCCGGAGTTCTGACAGGTTGGTGTTAGTGGGAAGTATCCAGATAACCTGGACGGTGTAACACTGTGCCAAGATGTGCTGGCCGTGCACCAAGGCATGTTTAGCCACAGGGTGATCCTCATTACCAACAAACACTGTCTGCCTGTGTCCATTCATGCGAATGGACAGTTTGTTGCTGGTCATTCCCACATAGAACGCTTCACAGTGTAGGCAGGTCAGTTGGTAAATCACGTGGGTGCTTTCACACGTGGCTCTGCCTTTGATCGTGTACACCTTCCGGGTTACAGGACTGGAATAGGTGGTGGTGGGAGGGTGCATGGGACAGGTTTTACACCGGGGGCGGTTACAGGGGTAGGAGCCAGAGGGTAGGGAAGGTGGTTTGGGGATTTCATAGGGATGAACTAAGAGGTTGCGAAGGTTAGGTGGACGGCGGAAAGACACTCTTGGTGGAGTGGGGAGGATTTCATGAAGGATGGATCTCATTTCAGGGCAGGATTTGAGGAAGTCGTATCCCTGCTGGAGAGCCACATTCAGAATCTGATCCAGTCCCGGAAAGTATCCCGTCACAAGTGGGGCACTTTTGGGGTTCTTCTGTGGAAGGTTCCGGGTTTGAGGAGATGATGATGTGGCTCTGGTTATTTGCTTCTGTACCAGGTCGGGAGGGTAGTTACGGGATGCAAAAGCTGTTTTCAGGTTGTTGGTGTAATGGTTCAAGGATTCCGGACTGGAGCAGATTCGTTTGCCACGAAGACCAAGGCTGTAGGGAAGGGACCGTTTGATGTGGAATGGGTGGCAGCTGTCATAATGGACGGTCCCTTCCCTACAGCCTTGGTCTTCGTGGCAAACGAATCTGCTCCAGTCCGGAATCCTTGAACCATTACACCAACAACCTGAAAACAGCTTTTGCATCCCGTAACTACCCTCCCGACCTGGTACAGAAGCAAATAACCAGAGCCACATCCTCATCTCCTCAAACCCGGAACCTTCCACAGAAGAACCCCAAAAGTGCCCCACTTGTGACGGGATACTTTCCGGGACTGGATCAGATTCTGAATGTGGCTCTCCAGCAGGGATACGACTTCCTCAAATCCTGCCCTGAAATGAGATCCATCCTTCATGAAATCCTCCCCACTCCACCAAGAGTGTCTTTCCGCCGTCCACCTAACCTTCGCAACCTCTTAGTTCATCCCTATGAAATCCCCAAACCACCTTCCCTACCCTCTGGCTCCTACCCCTGTAACCGCCCCCGGTGTAAAACCTGTCCCATGCACCCTCCCACCACCACCTATTCCAGTCCTGTAACCCGGAAGGCAGAGCCACGTGTGAAAGCACCCACGTGATTTACCAACTGACCTGCCTACACTGTGAAGCGTTCTATGTGGGAATGACCAGCAACAAACTGTCCATTCGCATGAATGGACACAGGCAGACAGTGTTTGTTGGTAATGAGGATCACCCTGTGGCTAAACATGCCTTGGTACACGGCCAGCACATCTTGGCACAGTGTTACACCGTCCGGGTTATCTGGATACTTCCCACTAACACCAACCTGTCAGAACTCTGGAGATGGGAACTTGCCCTTCAGCATATCCTTTCTTCTCGCTATCCGCCAGGCCTCAATCTCCGCTAATTTCTAATTTCAATTTGCCGCCGCTCATACCTCACCTGTCTTTCAACTTCATCTTTGCCTCTGTACATCTGCCCCGACTGCCATCTCTGCCCAAACTCTTTGCCTTTACAAATGTCTGCTTGTGTCTGTGTATGTGTGGATGGATATGTGTGTGTGTGCGAGTGTATACCTGTCCTTTTTTCCCCCTAAGGTAAGTCTTTCCGCTCCCGGGATTGGAATGACTCCTTACCCTCTCCCTTAAAACCCATATCCTTTTGTCTTTCCTTCTCCTTCCCTCTTTCCTGACGAGGCAACCATTGGTTGCGAAAGCTAGAATTTTGTGTGTATGTTTGTGTTTGTTTGTGTGTCTATCGACCTGCCAGCGCTTTTGTTTGGTAAGTTTCATCATCTTTCTTTTTAGACATATTTTTCCCACGTGGAATGTTTCCCTCTATTATATTCATATTGTTAAATAATTTAGTTAGATGTGAATGTGTTGAGGTGAACTTCTTTTGCCAGAAATTTGCTATTTTATCTTTTACAGGGGCTTTCCAATTGTGCGTAGAATTAATTGCTCGGGTGACTTCATGTTGCAAAATCATCACTTCGGGCATTTGTGGTACCATCTTGTATGTGTATGTTTCTGCTTGTATCCACCGTGCATGCCTGTTATGTTGTACCGGGTTTGACCATATGCTGCTCCAGAAGTATTCCATGTCTGTTATGTTTGATGGATTGTCTATTTTAATGTGTGTGTTATCTATTGTCTGATAAAATTTCTTTTGGTTTGTGCTGAATGTTTGGTTTTGTTTCCTTCTATTTTCACTTTTTTTGTATCTTCTAAGTCATTTGGCCAATGCTTGAAATTTCTGCTTCTTTTCATCTAATTGCTCTATCGCTTCTTTTTGTGAGATTTTACCTAATCTTTTTCGTTTTTTGTCTGATATTTCATTTCTTATAAATTGTGTTAGCTGTTCGATGTCTTTTCTCAGTTTTTCTATTCTGATCTGTAGCTTGTGTTGCCATGCTGGTTTTGTGGGTTTCTTCTGTGTGTTGGTTTGTTCTGATCTCTGCCTAGTGTGTATATTTAGTGTAGTGAGCACTCCTATATAAACCAGTGGTTGTAACTCTTCCATAGTTGTATTTTCATTTATTTTGTTGTGTATGATTGTGTTGATAGTTGTTATTGTTGTTTCGACTTGTGGGTTATTTGGTGGTCTATGCAAGAATGGTCTAATGTCTGTATTTGTGTCTTTGTATTCTATATATGTCAGCTGAAATTTTTCTTCTATATCTATTTGTGCTTGTTCTGGTGGTTGTCTTAAGATTTCGTTTTCCTCTGATTGTTTAATTGATGCATGTTGTTGTTTGTTTGTTTGCTCTGGGATGTTTGAGTCCATTACTGTATTTTCTTCTTCTTCTGATTGCACATTATTTTGTTCCAGTATTTGTTGTACTTGTTGTTTGATGTTTTCTAGTTCTGACTGTTGTATCCTGTTATTTTTTATTATTACACGGATCTGATCAGCTAGTCGTTGTTCTGTTAAAAATTTTAATTCTGGGTATCTGGTAATAAATGTTGTGTATAGTTGTGATCTGTATCCAGTTGTGTTGGTTCCTAAGTTTGTTGCTTGGTAATAACAGAACATGAGGTGTCGGTTAACTTCATCTGACCATCTCATCCCCTGTCTTTGTTTTCCTTCTAGGGTGTTGCAGGAAGCATATCCTGCAAAACACCTCTATTTGGATTTAAATCATTTTCCGTGTGGCTAGCAGTGTCGTTACCATTGTGGACGGGCATAGGGTTCAAGCACCGTCCCCGACCATGACAGCGCTTGTCCGAGGCTTCATTAGTTCTGTCCTGAACCAACTAATCACACTAAAAGGGGGTTAGCCCTATTAGTGGTTTGTTCTTTTCGTCGTCTTTTATGACTGGCAGAACATACCGAAGGCCTATTCTTTTCCCGGGCCTCCAAGGGGTTTATTATTGTTGTTATTATTATTATTATTATTATTATTATTATTATTACTACTATTTTTGGAGGAGGAGGGGATATTGATGATTGAAATTTCATGAAAAGAACCAGCCACAATGAAAAATGTCCTTTTTTTTTTTTTTTTTTTTTTTTTTTTTTTTTTTTTTTTTTTTTTAAATGATTGTTAGCCCAACTCACAATTCATATCCATGACACTCTCTCCCCTATTTCATGATACGAAACAAGCTGCTCTTCTTTCACCTTTTTCGATGTCCTCCGTCAATCCTATCTGCTGAGGATCCTGCAGCACAACAGTACTCCAGAAGAAGACAGACAAGTGTATTGTAGGCAGTCTCTCTAGTATTGATGTTGTGTGTTCTAAGTGTTCTCCCAATAAAACACAGTCTTTAGTTCATGTTCCCAACATTATTTTCTGTGTGATAGTAGTTACGATTTAAGTTGTTCGGTCATAATCCCTAGGTGTTTAGTTGAATCAACAATCTTCAAATTTATGTAATTTGTTTTGTGAGTGAAATTTAATGTGATCTTTTTAGTACTCATGTTCAGGACCTTACACTTTTTGTTTTTTGGTCAGTTGCCACTTTTTGTGCCATACAGACATCTAAATCATTTTGCAATTGATTTTGATCTTTTAATGATTTTACTAGACAGTAAATGACAGATCATCTGCAAACCAACTAAGAAAGTTGCTCATATTATTGTCTCAAATTGTTAATAGAGATTACGAACAGCAGGGAATCCATAACACTTATTTGGAGGACCCTGAATATCACTTCAGTTCCACTAGATGACTACCTGTTGTGACTCCTCTTGATGGTTAACATCACCGTAAAATGTAGCTTAATTAATTATAACTATTTACCATATATGAATGGGCTGTCAAACCTTGTCACAATGCCACTGTGGAGGATGGTGTTGTTGTTTGTTAGAATTTTGTTCCATTAAACAGGTTGATTATCGAATCCCCGCCCCCGTGTAGTCACCAGCCAGCAGGACAGATTGTTATAAATTTTGTGCAAGCTGCTTAAACAAATCTTATTATAAGCTTGATGAAACACTAATTTAAAATCGCTTAAAAAGTAATGCCTCACCATATCAAAAGAAAAGCTGAGCCTACGTAATTCTTCCCCAAGATTAAGAGATCTCATAGATCCACTACATAAAACATTATATCAAATAATTCCACATGTGCAGAGCGAGATCACAATTAACACAGTACATCACACAAGAGATGTATAACCAGAAGGAAATGAATAATTTTCACCCTGCTGTATGAGGTAGCCATATCCACCATCAAATATTTTGGTACACAGATCCTACATATGAATCTTGAATAACACAGTTTGTAAAATGAATTACCAATGACACATAACAAGGAAAATGCCTGTATCATAGCAGACAGGACACCAAAAGGTTTACAAGCAAGCAACATTCCACCAGATGGCGATACTGGTAGAATATTCATTAAAGTAGAAAAACTACCGAACAATTTACGGATTGTAGCAATAAGAATAAAAATTATTTCCATAAAAGAACTATATGCCTCACAGTGACCAACAAATACATTTCAAAGTGCCAGTAATAACATTTGTGTTATCTATGATACTACTTAACAGAGTATACATAACCGAAAGTATTCAAATATAAAAAAATATGAAATTGTATGAAAGTGTAAAATTAACATGAACTCCCTTAATAACTTGTCCCATAGTAAGAAAGTACCACAAGCAGTTCAGAAGCGTGTTGTGGTTTTTATATCAGCATTCTTAGCACCAGTGTCTAATGATGAACATTTCGCAGATACAATTATGGTAAACTTTATGAAATTTATTCATATTTAATAATTAGTATACCTCCTAAGCCTACAACAGGTTTACACAGCTCTCGTCTAGCCATTATAAGCCAACAACATGGAATCTCGTAAGCCCTAATGCATAACATCCTTTGGTATCTTTGCTGCTATGATGCAGGTATTTTCCTTGTTGATCCCCATGCTATGTGTCATGGATAACTCATTTTTACAAACTGTGTTCATATTTTGCATGTGGAATCTAAGTATTGCACAGTGGGTATGGCTTCCGTGTATAACCGGGTGAAATTTCCTTTTGTTTTCTGGTGATACAATATGTCTACAGTAATGTAGTGTGTGAATTGTGACCTCACTCTGCAGATCTGGATATCATTTGATATAATGTTGTTACACAGTGATTGTGACAATCACATAGTCTTAGGTAAAAATTATGTAGTCTCAACTTTCCTTTTGATATATTGATGCACTGCGTCATAATACTTGTTCATGATTTATGTTTTTAGGTGATTTTATGTTGATGTTTCATTGAGCTGTTTAATAATATTGAGTTATGCAGCTTGCACAAAATTAATGATGGTGCCCTACAGGTTTTGAGATTGTACATAAGAAAAGAAACAACCCTGTGGTATGTATTTACATTATGGAACTATTGTACTGGCAGTTTGTACCATACCGGTTTTCCTTATATACAATTTTCTGTCAAATTACAGATCTGAAGATTGCTAACATCTTAAGCCAAAATTAGTAATCAATAAAAATAATAAATTGCTGTATTGACCAATTAAGGATTTTTCTGAATTCATTAAATTGTAAACAATTCAATTTGACACAAAAGAAAATATTGGTAGTTAGAATGGAGAGAGAGAGAGAGAGAGAGAGAGAGAGAGAGAGAGAGCTGTTGACAAATGGGAACCAAAGAGATAGAAAAAGGCATGTTGGTAGATTTAGATAGATACTGTAGATGGATTTATTCATCTTATCACATACACTTTCAAATCATCGTTGATATGGTATACTGGAGACATATGAAGATTTTTACATTATTTTATACACATTTCTGAGAAATTGCTACACAGAGACATACCGCGGTTTCCAGTCTACAACAGCAAATGCATAATTCGTTCATAGACTGTGACAACAAATTAAATATTATCTGCAGTTGAAAACCATATAAGATAAATAAAAAAGTAAAGATTAGTGTATCCAAACCCAGCAATTAGCATTTATATTTTTACTTTACTTAATATCATGTGAACAGTTTTGTAAGTATGTTTTAATTTTTGATTAGATTTTGCTTCTACTTATAGCACCAAGAATCACAGCTAACACATGGTGAGGTACCTGAAGCTGAAACAGAACAGGATACTTTTAAAGAAAGTGAAAAAGAATCCCAAGTCTCAGGAAGTGTGATGTGGATCAATGCACTGATTGGTAGAATCCTGTTTGATATTCTTAGCAATGAGTACTGGGTGTTAAAAATCCAGGAACGTATTCAGAGAAAACTCTCTGCCATAAAGGTAAAGTTGTTAAACTAGTAAAAATAATAAACTGGTAAATAGGTATTTGTATGTTGCATTTTGAGGTGCTGTTGGTTTCTCATAGTGCATTCATTTCATTATATTTGTTTGCGCTTATGAGTACAAACATTAGCTGGCAGAAATAATGATGAGAGTTGAATCCTGTACAGCACTGACACAAACGAAATGAAACATGCTATTTTGAGGTTACCATGAAGAGGAAATATTGTGTGAAAACTACCCTGTCAGCATTTGCGACCAATACCAAGAAAACGCAAAAACTTGGGCAAATTAGAATACACTGTAATTTTCTGAAGATACACTGGGTAGTAACTGATCAGGAAAATATTTGTTGGTGATCCCTGTAGCTGAATTACAGTGTCATATTTTCTGTAGGGAATGTCATAGTTTGACTCTAGGTGTTCTTGCATTTTAGTCCTTGTCTTCCTCCCTCCCCTCCCCCCCCCCCCCCCCCCCCTTCCCGCCCCACCCCACTACTTTCCTATTGTCTTTCTTAAGAGATTCTATTTATTTATTTATTGGTCCAAGAATCAGTGTTGTACATTGTTTGTACATATGATATAGGACAGAGGTAAACCTAGTTAGTTTACAATACAGTAGTCATTTTGTGTACATAGTTGACATAACAAAAATGCATAATAATGTAGGTTGGTGAACTACATTGCTTCTACATGTGATAATAGCAGTTATTAAGTGAGATGACATGATAAGCACTATGTAAACTATATTATGAATTGACAGTTAGTGAAATTTGGTAAATGAGGTTTACTTATTATAAACTCAGACTGGAACTCATCGTTCCATTGTGGTTATTGTGTGTCTATGAGGTCCTCCACTGTTCTACATAGAAAACATTTAGTTTATATCATAATATGGTATTAATTTTCCACATTAGATGAATTGGTAAGTTTGTTGTAGATGAAAAAGGGCCATCATTTATGCCCATGCTTTGTGTGTGTGTGTGTGTGTGTGTGTGTGTGTGTGTGTGTGTGTGTGTGTGTGTGTGTCTGATGGATCAGTCTTTCTATCACTTCTTTCACGCTATCTTCACACATTTCCTGAATTTCATGAACAACACTTCTCCAGAAGCCATTTTGTTTTGTCTTCCCTAAACTTCCTATTTATTTCATTCCTGTGTTACTTATATTGCTGTATTCCATTCTTCTCCTGAACAGTTTTGTATTCCCCTGTTTTTATAGATAATTTGCAAGCCTTTACTCTGTTGCTCAAGGTTTACCATGAAAAGTGTGAACGTGATCACCCTTCCAGAACCTCCTCCACTTTGATAGTTGACTACATATCTTTCTTCTAAAATCTTTGAACAAATAATTCTCACTCCCCACTGTCATTTCCTCACAGAGGACAACATTCTTATGTCAGAGCAGTTTGGTTTCTGTCCTGAACATTCCACTGTACAAGAAGAGCGAATCAACTGGAGCAGTATTCCTGGATATAGAAAAGGCATTTGACTGCATCTGGTACAGTGGCTTCATCTACAGCCTTGATACACTTACATACCCAGAGCTCTTAGTTTGTATTAATGGCTCATTTCTTGCAAAACGATAGTGTTTCATAAGAACTGTTATTTGATCAAGCCAGACATGACCGATTGAGGTAGGAGTACCCAAAGATTCGGTCTTAGGCCCCTTTCTGTACATCAGGGACTGTCAATAATTCTCCAAATGTTCAGTGCTCATGCTCTTGTGTGGAGTTCTCTTGCTTGCCCACACACTCTGAGCAGGAAGAGGTGCAAACTGTGAACACGCCAAATGTAGATGGCACTGCATTCATGCGAGGAACACTGAACATCTCTCAAGTGGCTTAGTTTCATGTTTCATAACAATGTAGATCACAAACAAAAACATTTTCAGAATTATCTAATAATTTTTGGTGCATTGTGGACAATAATAAAATTTGTGCCTGGTACAAACTGTTGGAATATGATCGAACACGGACAGTTTTGCATATTTTTGACACTTGGGGTGCCACATTATTGTGTCTCAATTACTTTCATAATAAAAAAAGGAAAGGCCTTTCACACACACTTGTTAATTGAAACATTGTATAATATTTGCTATCTCATTTTGGAGGCATGGAAACACTTCTTGATGAAAACAATATAGAACTTCTGGACAGTTTTATTGTAATAGAATTTGTCTTTTAAACAGGTTATGCATTGCACATTGATCAGTTCCATCTCCACATCTTCAGAGGAATTTTCAATTTAAACAGCTAATGATCTTGAAAACAGCTCAGAAACACATTTTAGATTGCCAATGTCCTCAAAACCGTTTATTGAGTGTTTCAGTGCCACAGTAAATTCTTCAAAATTCGTGTTTTCTTAACACCAGTGTGCACACGGAAATGAACTGTTTTTCATGAGGGTTGCACCTTCCACAATAAGAGTGTTGTTTTGAATGGATCCCCATCAGATTAGAAATAACTTTTTTCTCACCTTGTAATGCTTTACTGTAGACAATGTGCAGTCAAGTCCACATAAAGTGAGAAGTGCACAGTTCATTCTGTATGTTTGAATTCTTGTTCTTGCTTTCCTTTGTGCTTCAGGAACTCAATAATAGCGGGTCTTAAATCTAAAAATCATTTCAGGCATGCTCCATTATTTAACGAACATTCTTTGCAGTGATATGTAATGTCTCCATACTTTTCATTCATTTCCATCAAACACTGTAGTAATACATGCAACTTTGGAAGATTTACTAGTCATATCACCAGTTTCATCATATGCTGTGTGCCTGCTAATTTTGCACAAAGTGCTTTTTGTTGTTCAGAATAATAAATGCTGTACATATTGTCTGTTGATCATTATAATTTTTAGCTCTTTCCTCATCAGCAAAATTTCTGAATTCATTCTGCATGATGTTGTAATGCTGCTCTGTAGAAAATTTGCAGAACCTATTGATTATCCAACTGTGTAATAGATATCAATAATTCTTATTCTTCCCATCTGTGATTCCCCTTCATTTTTAAATGTTGGGATGGTAGAATGCTATACTGCCTCTTTTTATGCAAACAACAACTGGAACTATGAACTTCCTTTGTACCACAAAGAAATAGCAAAAGATAAACAGCACTGAAACCATGATTCTGCAGAACTGAAGGAAGGGCAACCACAAAATGCCAGTCCAAATGCCAGAAGAAACATTGTCACATTTCACTGATAAATAAAGTGTCACACTGTGCTTAGTAGTTCAGAGAAGGACCAAGCAAAGCCAAGACTGGCCGTGCGTTGGACCGTTCAAATGCAGCACATCATTCTAGTGTGCATTTTCACACACTGTGGCCAACACTGCTGTACACTGTTTATGCTAGTGACATTTCTAAACTGGTCAGCAATGTGATATCTTTCTACACTGATGATACTGCAGTATACCAGAAATCTCACAACCTTATTTTTGTTTATCATAAATTAATAGCAGCACTTGGGCAAAATTATACAGTGGTGCAACATTTGGAAGGCAAAAATTAACCCAACAAAATGGCGTGTTACCTATTTCATCACCAGGATCAAACACCCATTGTTAACTCTCCATTGGGCCCGAAATTTGCCTTGACATGATTTGGTAGCATATTTAGCCCTGAAAATTTACTGACATCTCACGGAGAAGAACAGATGCCACGAAAAAGTTACACATTCTTATTTCAACTATACCTTCCACTAAAGAGTGAAGGATTAACTGTGAAATGTTCACTCCTCGTCTGACACCTGCTTCTACTCCCAGTTGTCCTGTTGGCTTAGAAGTGTTGTCTGAGGGGTCATTGAAAGTAATCTCAGGTATTGACAGATGCATCTCAGATACACATGTTAGAGATCTATTAGAATGGCCCACTGGCAATGAAACCTGTGAATCTTCATATAAACGTCTGAAACTTACCTTTTAGCACAATAGTTCAGGGTTTAAAAAGATATGATATGCAAATATTAAATGGAAACAGTTAAGGGTTCCTCACTCTTTCAGTAATACTATTACAACATCATTATATTTACCATCTGAGGGTATATATTGATGTATTGTTAATACTAGAAATATTGGCAAGCAGTTTTTATCTCACCAGACCATCATAACATGTAAAAAAGATGTTTCACTTCAGTTAACTGAATATATCCGTGATTAGTTACTTCACAGGTTTTCATAATAAATCATGTTTGCTACTATTACAGATCTAAACTTCAAGCATTTGAATGACCTCTTTCTCATTTGAAATCTCAAAGTTACTTCTAGTCTCTTATTGAGAGCAATTGATCCCTAATTAACATATTTTTGTAGAAGTCTGTAGTTACGAGCACAATTTATTTGGGTTATTACACTAACACAGTAGAAACATACATCAAAGACAAATACTTACGAGTTTGATCTCTCACAAACAGAAGATAGCCGGCCAATATTACAGTCCATAGATAGTCCAGGATCACAGCTAAAGTCATCTGCAGATAGTGGCCATTGCAGATAACATTCTATCAAGCTAGAACCCTTGAGAAAAAAATGCTCTGTGCGGTAGGCGGCAGCTGATCAGAGGCCATGGAGTTCTGCCAGGTGACTTGACACGAGCTGGAGGGGGGCTTCTTCCCAGAGTGCTTCTTACAGAGGCAGCTTGTAAATTATGGTGCCACCAGCAGTGAGCGCTGTAGGTAGGGATCAGTCTTCGACAGCTTTGAGGGAGCTCTGTGTCATTGTCAGAGTCGGTTTCTAAAATTTTCTTGTCATTTTATGTCGTATTGGCATTTATAATTTGTCGTACAATGCAGGTCTGATCTGAAAACAATTTATGAAATCTTTCAGGACTATGGTTCTCTTTTCAGTCGGCAAAATAATGTGCAACAAGTTGCTCATCTTTTTCAGCCATTTTATAATCAATTTTGTTTTTTGCTTTGTTGGTTTTTTTCCCAGCTAATGTAATTGTGGCACACACATCTTTATACTTCTGGAGGTTTGATATTCACAATTTTTTCAGGTATGTTGTATTTGAGAGTTTCACATATTTTATCATTTTTACCTCTCACCCTCCACCACTTCTCTCCAAACCCTCCCTTTTCTTCCTCTCCGCCCCATATCCCCTTCCTCCCCCCCCCCCCCCCCCCTCCCTTCTTCCCTTTCCCTCCACACCCTGGTTCCTTTTACTGTTGTTTCTGTTTGCACTATACCTACTTTTATGTAATTTGTTTCTACAGTAAAGACCATTTTTAGATGGTAACCTGTTATTTGTTGCCATTTTATTAATATTAAATATGTACATAGCTGAAGTTTATCTGCTGTTTAAAGTTATAATTTGAATTTTAACTTGTGAAAAAAGTTTAGCATGATAATTTCATTCACTATCACGTACCTTCCTTGTGCATACTATTAGTGTCCTCTCTTGCTCGAAGCTTGCTTTAGTACAAGTGTTGCATATGTGATGCCAGTGCACTAGATGTATGATGGTGAGAAAATACCAATTGAAAACAAGTGTGTTGTGCATATTTTAATTTATTATGAAGGTGAAATTTTATATTTGACTGATGCCTTCCAGCTATATTTTAAGGTACCTCTGTCACAATATGTAATCCAGTAAGGCTGAATAAGTTTATGTATTCATGAGGAGATATGATTGCACCTCTGTGAATATTTACATGTTTGCACTGTAACTTGCTTAGGTTGTCTATAATTCCTTGTGTAGAAGACATTTTGGTAAACATTAAAACGATGGTAAAGGGGTTTTAATATTCCATCCAGTTTGCAACTGAGTGGCTGTTTACTATTTCTACAAGAAGATTGCATTCTGCAGTTCCTCCTGCAGCTGTGTATAAATTTTGAAAGTGTTTATGGAAATGAAGTGCAATATCATCTAACTTAGAGCTGCAGTCGTATTTCCCTGCTAAGTTTAGAACTGAGTGGAAAGTTATTGATTGGAACTCAGCTCTTGACAAAACTAATCTGACTCTAGAATAAACTTGATACCAGAAATATGATGACTGAGCCACTGACTGATAGAGCTGAGTAAAGATGTCTCCATCAAAATGAAAGGGCTAACCTGTATCTGAAACACTGCTGCATAGCTCCCCCAACTCCCTATGGTTATGGTAAAGTATTTAACTTAGTTTTGACAGATTATGGTGAATGACTGTCCTCGCCTGAGAAGTGGTGCATAATCATAGTCAGTAAAAGGCAAAATTAAATGAAAAGATAAGTAGCCTAGTGGGCAAGACACAGCTCGTGGAAACACACAAAGATGAACTGCCAACAAGATGATGGTAGGAAGGGAGGCAGGAATGCGTCTTCCAGCATGGAATTATGAGAATTTTGCCTTGAGTTGGACAAAAAGCACAACCAATATAGTGAACTCAACTATCTACTACAAGCAATCAAATAAGATTAAATCAAATGTGTAAGGTTCAAGCATAACTTGAAAATTCAACATTTAATATTTGATTCTTTGTTGACCAAACAGTTGGGGAAACTTTAAATAAGGAGCTATGAATGATCTAGGTCACGCATCTTCAAGAATGAAAACTGAGCCTTGCACAGTGTCAGTATACAAAAAAAATTAAATGAAACTGGAGATACAGTTATTCAGTCATAATGGAAGCTCACAGAAATTAGCATGAATACAAGAATTCGGCATATGTCATGCTTGAAAAAAAATTTAAATTCGGTGTTTGGTCTCATTCTGCAGTATGGAACTGGAGAATGAAATCTTCTTGCAGAAACAGTAAACAACCAATCAATTGCAAACTGGATGGTGGATGCATGTGGTTGCATGTAATGCAAACACACACATCAAATGCAGCTAGTGTTGATTGTAGGGAACAAACCAAATCCAACATGAATACAAAATGTGGCTTGTGCCTGAAAAACAATTTACAAATATTGTCTGGTACTGCTTATCGCCAGCAGTTAGTGCCTACAGAAAATTGTAGTGCAAAATTATTCTGACCTTGTTGGGAAACAACTAGGAATTTGGTATGGAAAAAAGGATTTATTAACATGCTGGCCTGTGGCACTTCAAATTTAATAACTAAGGATTCATTAGAACTGAGAAGTGGACTCTCCGAAGTGGCTAGAAAGGGCAAAAATATACTACTCAACATTAACTATGAAATGCAGGAAAAATTATCTAATTATGTGTTGGAAAGCTGTATGCCTGCCACTCTAGTCACAGCAAAACAACACAAGAGTGACTCACGAAAAGTTTGCTCAAGATGTGGGACTCGAGTCTTACCTCGTAGCACTTACATTTGGCCAAGCTACAAAGTCCTTCCTACACCAACATCATTAACACAAAGGAAAGAAAGCGAGCTTCACATGCCGATAGGAATTCTTGGGTAGAAAGTTATAGGGGTCATTCCTGTCACCTAGCTTGCCTGCTCTAGTCAGAGTTCTTTAGAGTGTGTCTACCTGCCTAACTGCTGGCACCTAATTACTAGAGCAGACTGTGAGGTCACAAATCCTGAGAGCGTCTGTACATTTCCCCCCTGCTAGCAGAGGACATTAGGTTGAAAATGCTGAAACTGGTGTTGCGTTTAACACTGGACTGTGGCTGTGAATAGCATCAGTGGTGTCAGCATGCAATGTTGCTGTTTGAGTATAGGGGCAGGCAGTGAATGAGATCTGTGGTGTGCTTTACAGCTGGCATGATGATAGCTGGGGTTCACGACGGACTGTTGAGGGCAGCTGGCAGCTTCCAACAGCCTGGATGCCGTGGCTGCAGCATTTGACAGGGGAGAGCAGGTCCTGTGAGAGTCATCCTGGGTGGGTGGTGCAAAATTGTCATCAGAGTGCATCAGACCTTGGGGCAGGGTTACAGCAAGCTTGGTGCAAGACAGTCTGGGTGGCGTCCTGTAGGAGGTAGTGTTTGGCAGCTCAGAAGGTACAACAGGCAGCCCAGCAGGTAGTGCACTGGGCTGTGCAGCGAAAGGCACACCGTGTTAAGTGAGAGATGGCATGCTTTGCAGCTTGAAAAAAAAGAGGTCCTGCACGGCTTTACTGTGGGTTTGCTTAGCATGTTGAACAGCACGCAGAGTTGCAATGTGGCACAGTCTAGCCGAGGGCAGTCACTCGGACAAGTGGGACATGGATGACTTCGTACTGTGTGGCAGGCACGTGTGATGTATGTGCACCAAAATGTGTAGGTGCCACTAGCAACTGCTGCTGCTGCTGCTGCTGCTGTCAGCCAGAAGCCCTTGTGCAATGCTGGTACGGTGGCAGCATGATACTCTGTAGAGCATGTATATAACTGCAGCAGAGGCTGCAGGTCAGCTGGCATCGAAGGTGTTGGAGCAGCGCCAGGAGCTGGAGGAACAGCACCTGCAACTGCCGTAAGCAGCAGCAGTGAGGCATCCTGATCCACGTCGGTCAATGCCTGCTCTGCTTGTTCTGTACCAAGTTCTGTGTGCTGAATACCAGCAGCAAAAGGGGGGGGGGGGGGGGGGGGAGGTGGCTGCATCTGGTTCCCAGATGCCAGCCGTGGGCATCAGGGAAGACTTCAACTGCTGGCACTGCACAAGCACCATGCAGGGTGAGCACATATGCTGGTTTAAGTGTATCAGTGTAAACAATTGACAGGGTGCCATGGAGATGGACTGTAAAGTTTTTGTCACCTCTCTTCAGGAAGAAGTGAAGGTCTGAGTACCATGGGTGAAGTGTTATCTGCCAAGCATTGATGTGTAACACCATGTGTATGCACACCGTAAGGTTGTGATGTATAAAAGCCTTGCATTCACCATGACGCTGCGGAGGTATCAGTTGTAACTGGGCTGTGTAATCTTGAAGTTGATGTACAGGCAGTAGTGGGAAGAGGCTTCAGTTTGATAAAATAACCTGGTAGGGCAAGTGGTTGGTCAACAGTATGAAATGAAGCAGTTGCTGTATGCATGTCAGCCTACTTTTGCACACTGACACGGAACACAGGTACAAGCCTAGGTATGACAATTCCATTGGATAGCAGGGCAGAAGAAATGTACTGGGACAAGAGCAGCAGATGCCAAGGTGTGCTAGGCCCTATAGGCAATCATATGCCAGCTTGTGGAAGGCATGGGAAGGTCCCATACTGGGCACCTAGTGGAGCTGGAGAAGAAGGTCAATATTTGGTTCCTCATGCAGTATGGCTAGGACAGGGTTGGTGGACTAGGCCTTTGCTTGGGCCTCGTAATCTGACAGAGGACTGAGGCCATAGAAGTGACTGTGTCTGGTGGCAGTGTTATCTGCAATGGCTGCATGGGATATATCAGTTGAAAATTGTGCAATGCATTACTTTTGGTAAAACTGTCGGGGTGACATTTGAATGCCATCTTTCTGACAAAACCGTGTTGGAAGAGGATGGTGTTCAATGAAGAACAGAAGTACTCCACTGCTTCATAGATGGCAAACAATTACTTCTCACATGCAGCCCATTTGCACTGGGGCTTGGTGAGCGTAGCTGAGAAGAAAACCAGCAGCTTTAAAGTGTCCCCCAATGTATTGTTGAAAGAGAGTGCCAATTGCAGATTGACTTGAGTCTGTGATAGTAGTGAGTAGGATGATGGGGTGGGATTGTGCCAGAAGGGCTGCATTAGTTGAGGTCACATTTGGTGCTGTCTTGGGTGGCATTCATGGCATGCGCTTGTGACCCTCAATTTGGTTGCTTTGCAGTGCGGCTGTGAAGGCTCCTGAAAAGAAGCTCCATTTTGGATAATCGTCTTAAAAAGTTGACCATCCGGAGAAGTCTCTGAAGTTCGGTACATGTTGTCAGCCATAGAAATTTGAAGATCACTCTGAATTTTTTGGGAAGAGGTCTAGAGCCGGAAGTAGAAATGATGTGTCCTAAGAATTCTGTTTTGGTTACTCTGAAAACACATTTCTCCAGATTAAAAATGACTCCTGCTTTTTTGAGGTAGGCAGAAATTTCTCTGAGATGCTTTCGGTGTTCTGTTATATCCTGGGAGTAAATGATGATGTGAAGTATACAAAAGAGCCCGGTGCACAGTGGACATTGCCTAGGAAATGTTGCCAATTTGCACTGCATTGTGGAGGTTGAAGATCATAAAGGTGCTCTTGAAAAGGCTGAAAGGTGTTGTTATGGATGTTTTGTTAATGTCCTCTTGTGCAACTGGGATCTGTGCGAAAGCTTTGGCAGAGTCGATCTTACTGAAGGTAGTGGAGCCTGAAATGTCATCACTATAACTCCATAAGATTGTTATGGGGAAGTGTTCACGAATGGTTCTCGCATTGAGCTGCTGATAATCACTACTTGGGTGCAGGTCCTGTTGTTCTTCATTACCGGATGTAGTGCTAAGGACCAAGTGATTTTAGATAGACAGAGCATCCTGGCAGTGAAGGAGGCCTCAGTTTCTGCCTGTGCAAAATATTGATTGTCCGATGGAAGGGAAATATCATGATAGTGGTCTGACAGGTCCGGAGTGGTTGCAGTGTAATGCACCATGTTGTGGTGCACCTTGTGGGAACACTGGGAAGGAAGGATGGGGAGTGGAAATTTGGAAAATATTGGCAACTTTATGTGAGGGAAAGACTAAAGGAGGAACCAGTACAGGACAGGATAGAAAAATCAAGACTGCAGTGGTATGGACACATGAAGAGAATGGATGAGGGAAGAATTCCAAAGAGGATGTTTTATCTGCAACTGGAGGGGAAGAGGCCCAGAGGAAGACCAAGAGATAGATGGGTGAAGGGAGTGAAGGAATGTGTGACGGGAAGAGGAGAGAACTGGACGAAGGTGGAAGAGGGGGAATGGTGGAAAGACAGAACACGATGGAGAGGCTTGTGTTCCCGACAGGCCCAGCCAGTGGCTGGAAACTGTCCAAGATGATGATGATGATTGGCAAAGGGACTGTAGTAGGAGAGTTCTTTGATAGTAAAGTGGGTGGGAGGGTGGGAAGTGCAGGGAATGGAATGGTTGCCTCTCCCTTATTTTAAATGTTACCACAAAAATCTTGGAATGTTCAGCGTTCTTGTTGAAAGTTTATAGCAGCATCAGAATTGGCTATCATCTCTTAAAGACTGAAAATTTAAAACCAGTGCCAGACCTTTTTATGAATCGGACATATTAGCTACACTTTCACAAATTTTAGGGTTAACTGGTTCAGTGGTACTATGCAGAAACTATATCCTGCAGCTGGCCGCATATGTAAACAAACAAAAACTTCTGACTCTGTGAGGGGAGAGGGCAGTATGGGGGACAAGCCCTCTCCCTCAGGGCTGGCAGCCTGTGCCCATGATTTGTGCTCCTGCGAAAGCAGAGCTGACATAATGGTCTTGTCGATTGTCGATCCCTACCGACGCAGTAAGAGTTGCATTTGAACCCGATGATGGACCATGTGTAGTCTGTTCACTTGTTTCAAAATAAGAAAAGAAAATATTGAATGACGCATAACTCAAAACAAAATGGAGTACACAAGTGAGAAATGAATGAGAAAGTGTAGTATATACAGTACACAAGAATAACAATAAAAATTTTATTTGTTTGATCACATGTTATGATTCAAATTACTAATTAGAATTGCTAAACAGTCATCCTCAGATCTAGGAAAGGAAAGCTGTTATCATACATGTCATAAGCATACAGAATGTAAAATAATTAAAAGCAACTGTGCCATAAAAAGAACTTAGTTGTCTGTGTCTTTGTCTCTCCTATTTTTTTGAAAAGAGGAATAAAAAATTGCATGAAGAGAACCTTGTATTTAATATGATACCCAAATTTGTATCTTCAGCTTATAAAGGAAGATAAACTTTGGCCTTTACTGTCTGCACTAGTGGGAAGGGACTGTAACTTTAAATACAGGGTGATTCAAAAAGAATACCACAACTTTAAAAATGTGTATTTAATGAAAGAAACATAATATAACCTTCTGTTATACATCATTACAAAGAGTATTTAAAAAAAGGTTTTTTTTCACTCAAAAACAAGTTCAGAGATGTTCAATATGGCCCCCTCCAGACACACGAGCAATATCAACCTGATACTCCAACTCGTTCCACACTCTCTGTAGCATATCAGGCGTAACAGTTTGGATAGCTGCTGTTATTTCTCGTTTCAAATCATCAATGGTGGCTGGGAGAGGTGGCCGAAACACCATATCCTTAAAATACCCCCCTAAGAAAAAATCGCAGGGGGTAAGATCAGGGCTTCTTGGAGGCCAGTGATGAAGTGCTCTGTCACGGGCTGCCTGGCGGCCGATCCATCGCCTCGGGTAGTTGACGTTCAGGTAGTTACAGACAGATAAGTGCCAATGTGGTGGCGCTCCATCCTGCTGAAATATGAATTGTTGTGCTTCTTGTTCGAGCTGAGGGAACAGCCAATTCTCTAACATCTCCAGATACTGTAGTCCAGTTACAGTAGCACCTTCGAAGAAAAAGGGACCAAAAACTTTATTGGCTGAAATGGCACAGAAAACGTTCACCTTAGGCGAGTCACGTTCATACTGAGTTGTTTCCCACGGATTCTCAGTGCCCCATATACAGACATGGCCGGTTGACTTTCCCGTTAGTGTGGAAAGTTGCTTCATCACTAAACACAATCTTTGAAACGAAAGATTCATCTGTTTCCATTTGAGCAAGGATAAAATCACAGAAATCGATTCTTTTAATCTTATCAGCTGCAGACAGTGCTTGAACCAATTTCAGACGATAAGGTTTCATAACTAACCTTTTTCGTAGGACTCTCCATACAGTTGATTGTGGAATTTTCAGCTCTCTGCTAGCTCTGCGAGTCGATTTTCCTGGGCTGCGAACAAATGCTTGCTGGATGCGTGCTACATTTTCATCACTCGTTCTCGGCCATCCAGAACTTTTCCCTTTGCACAAACACCCATTCTCTGTAAACTGTTTATACCAACGTTTAATACACCACCTATCAGGAGGTTTAACACCATACTTCGTTCGAAATGCACGCTGAACAACTGTCGTCGATTCACTTCTGCCGTACTCAATAACACAAAAAGCTTTCTGTTGAGCGGTCGCCATCTTAGCATCAACTGACGCTGACGCCTAGTCAACAGCACCTTAAGCGAACAAATGTACAACTAAATGAAACTTTATAGCTCCCTTAATTCGCCGACTGATAGTGCATAGCTCTGCCTTTTGTCGTTGCAGAGTTTTAAATTCCTAAAGTTGTGGTATTCTTTTTGAATCACCCTGTATTTAGGAACATTTCTTTGCAATTGTCTCTCTTCTTCGATAGCCTATTTATATTCATTCTTTGCCCGACTTGGTAAAAATTTTATAAATTTGGACGAGATCAAGATGTGGTACATGTGATTTGAATCTTTAGTTCAAGTCTTATTTGTCTTGACCACAAAACTCATCATAAATATACAAAATTTGTGTATAGGACTTTTCTTTTTTAGATGATTTGCAGCAACTGAAACTGGGGGTCTGAATAGTAATTTGCAATCAAGACAGATAAAATTGTTGTGGAATATTCTAATAGTATGCTCCTCAAATTGATCATGGTGGACTTTACAAAAGTTTGCTGTCTTTAAAGTATTTTCGCGAGTAGATGTACTGACCTGTAAACTGATGATATGTACCCATATACACTGCTCAAAAAAATAAGGGGAAAACATGTATCAGAGGATGATTTGCTTTTGGTGTACTCAACTAATCATTCACCATCCATGTGGACATTTTACCCAACAAAGAACATGCACTGTGGCATCTTAATGCATTGAAAGTTGCAAGGGCAGTCTGTTTTATCTAATGAGGGTAGACTTTCCCTCGAGTTTATGCAGATATCAATGTCTTTCCCTCTTCCATCTGTAAGTTGTGGACACAGTATGGGAACACAGGTAGGTACATAAGGCATTTGGAGAAGGTCACCGATGCATTACATACCCATGTGGAGACTGATATCAGGTCACCTGTGCATTGTGGCATCATACAATCGCTGTCAGAGCACTGCAAGACCATCTCAGAAGGGCCACGGGAGCCGCTATATCCAGTCAGACTGTATGGAAAACATTACAAGAAAGGGCCCAATGACCCAGTTGTACTCATCAGGTATTCCACTTGACATGACAACATTTTGCAGCTCGCCATCAGGTCTGCCATTCCCATTTTAACTGGCAAATTTGCCACTGGTGAAACATGTTATTTACTGATGAGTATAGATTTCTTCTAGCACAAGGTGACAGTCTTGTTTGTGTGTGTGTAGTGCCATAACTAGCAGCAACTGCGAGATGTTGTCCAGGAAATCAACAGATTTGGCCAAGGTTCTGTGAGGATGTGGGTTTTATCAGTACTGACAGCCGTACAGATTGGGTCATTTTCCATGGTGGTGGTACTGCCATGCAGTACGAGGAAAAGATCCTGTTGGACCACTTGGTGGCTGCTGCATATGGTGGTGGTGATAAACTCCTCTCAAGCATGATAATACCAGGGCGCATGTGGTGGGTGTCACCAGAGATCTCTTGTGAAGCCTTCATGTTGAAGTAATGGAATGGCCAGCAGTGACTCCTGACCTAAAACCCATCTAACCTGTGTGGCACATGCTTGACAAATGTGCTTGTGGTCATCCTGTCTACCATAGACTTGCCAAGTACTGTTAAGGGCACTCATTGAAGAAAGGGAATGGATACCTCAGGGTGACCTTAGGCCTATGTGGAGCATGCCATGTAGGTGTTAGGCATTGATAAACACTCACAGAGGACATACACAGTATTTGAAGATCTCAAAGTCCAATGGAAAGCACCGAAGATGATTGGATGAATGATTGCTTTCACTTTGGTTTCGAAACCTATAGGAAATTTCAGTTCTTAATATGTAAATGTCCAAGGATGGAATAATTTTTGTGTGTTTAATTTATGAAAGATAAACATATAATTTGGTAACATACCCAGTACTGACTTATTGCTCAATGGAGTATGGCAGATGCTCAAAAACATGTTCCACAAATTCTTGTGAATGGTGTGTATTCAGTTACATTAAATAACCTGTAAACTTACTGGTTTCATATCATTCCAACGTGTCATAGAAATTATCTGTGTAACAAGTAATTAAGTTACAATTTATTATTGTTAATTTGAGGAAAGCAATAATTTTAATTTGCTAATAAGTGTTACTTACCATATTTAATGATTTTCAGCTTCCTGTGTTTTTGGAAGAACTCCTTGTGTCGGAACTAGATGTGGGTGACACAATCCCCCTCATCCACCGTGCATCTCTTCCTGTGCTAGATGAACGTGGTCTCTGGATGGACCTGGATGTTACTTACCAGGGACTGTTTTGTCTGACCTTGGAAACTAAATTGAACCTTATGAAGCTGAAGAAAATTGGCATCGAACCAAAATCAACAAAGAAAAGTGAATATTCATTCACTGAAAAAAGGTATTTATATAATGCTGTTGTTATCAAAGTGTAATTTTGGTGTACTGAATAAAGTCTTTTGATGGTGTCAGTGGAATTTAACAAATGAGACAACATCTCTAGTTAAAACCATGTGGCATTATTTTTCAAATTTGTATGTAAAATTTGAATTTAAAAACACTGTTGGAGTGAGGAAAGCTTTTCTCTCTTGCTACTTCAATTACAGTGAGTCCATGTTCCTTTTTCTCACATGTGTATGTAATGTGATTCCATTAATAAGAATTTCAGGATGGAAACAATAAACAAGAGTGAGGAAAGGTAATAATTAACCTATAATTGCTTGATGCATGTCATATAGATATTCATATAATTAACTACAGGTTCTCATTATCAGTTACATTATTATTCCTGCATAGCTTTTAATTACTATAATTATTTGTAACTATAATTACCTTTTATAGGGGTTCACCAATGTTTGACAGTGATCTGGATGACTCTGCAGAATCATCAGAGGAGGAAAGTGAAGTACACAATAAAAGTACATCTGAGGAAGAAACGTAAGTATGAAATATTTCTGTACTCTTTGTAGAGAGAAAGTCAAAAACAGAGTGTTCAATTTAGCAGAAAAATGGGATTTCTGGTGTCAGAAGGCTCAGAAATTAAATGCGTGCGATATGGTATGGACCTGGATACCCACTATGGGTCTCTGCTCCAGCATGTGCCTGTGCCGCGAGCCTCACCGTGCGAGTGCACCACTCTCCATTCCACATGAAGTCTGCGTCCAGTAGCGTTTCCCATGGTCATGTATTTAGATGGCTACGCGGCACTACTCCGGCAGTCTGGTACTCGCTGTAGTTTGCTGTGCATCTCTCCCATACTGCATTCCAATTCCTTGCGTTGAGATACATACTGTCATTGTTTGGAGTGTTCCTGTGTTATTGTTGCCTTGCCGTGTTTATCGCCTCTGTTCTTGCTTGCTTGCCTCGTGTCGTGTCCTGGTCTGTTGTAGTGTCTGTTGTCCCCTAAGTGTTTGTCGTTCCTGTCTCTTCCTTGTTAGTGATACCGCCAGCGGCTCCCCCACCTGGCGGCTTCGCGTCTCCATTCTCTGCCATGCACAGCTCATCGGTTGCTCACGGTTATAACATTAGCAATGAGGTAAAAGGTTCGATAGCATGGAGGCTAAGTTGGGTCTGTCTCCTGGAGCAACAGCAGCATCTCATGCAGCAGTAGCAGCAGCAGTGCCAATTAGATGTCTTACAGAAATTCTTGCAGTTGCTGATGGACAAAGTCACGTCCCAGGACGCCCCATTGCACTATCTCCTGGGTGTCCTGGTTTCTGACACTTCCCCATGTTCGCCGTTGTTTCCGCCCTTTAACGACGCTAAGGAAGACTGGGAAAAATACTTGCATTGTCTGAAGCAACATTTCACAGCATTTCAGGTCACGGATGACTCCCTACAGTGGTTGTTATTCTTGTCCTGGGTGTCACCAAACACATTCTTTATGCTCTGCAAGTTAGTACCATTGTCAGACCCCTTTGGCTCTCTCCTTTAACGAGAAATGTCTGCTGCTGACTAACTACTATTCTGTGCAATACAACGTCATGGAGTCTCGGCTTGAGTTCCAGCAGTACCATAAACAGCCAAGTCAGTCATACCGTTCTTGGTTCATGGACTTGCAGGGTCTCAGCCACAATTGCGACTTCACTTGCACCAATCAGCATTGCAAGGTGTTGTATGTTGACTCCTTGATTTGCGATGCTGACGTTCAACTGGCACCCGATCCAGAGATCTGCATGGCTGCATTGAAACTCTATAACCCCTCGCTGGAAGACATTCTGCGTGTAGCTCACTGTTTTGAAATCGCACAAGCGGCAAACAAGTGTCTCATGGTGTGGTAACAGTAGAGTTCTCCCCGTGGGCACCTCCCTCACGCCATCATCATGGTACAGTCCACACACAGAAACGTCGTCAAGACTTCTCCTTGTCCGATGTCTCTATGGCTCAGGAGCCGCTGGTCGCCCCTCGTCGGCAGTCCCGTGGTTCACTTCCGTCTTGCCCGCAGTGCTTGTCCTCCCACTCTCGTGCAGACTGTCCCAGTCACTAGAAGACTTGCATGCTCTGTCAGAAAGATGGCCATCTCAGATCTGTCTGTTGCAGCTGCTCAAAACCGGCTCCCGCCCCTCACCCATGGGGCATCAGGATACCGTGTATACCTGCTATCAGTCATTCCACTGGGTCCTCCATTGACGCGGAAATTGTTCCTCATGCTTTTCGTTTTTAACATGGACATTCATTTCCGGGTCAATATGGGGGCCACCATCTCCTTGTCCAATCTTGCGATGTATACATGCCTAGGTTCACCGGAGCTGTCTCCCACCTCTCGGTCATTAATTATGTACAGTGACGTTTCTATCACCCTCCGTGGACAGTTCGCAGTCCCGGCCATCTATAAAGTTGCCTGGCTCCTGACCCTACTAGTGGTTGACCATCCCTCGGTTTCAATAATTTTTGGGCTCGATGCCTTCACACTGTTTTGCTTTTCGATTTCTAATGAAGTTAAGGTCGTTTCCACCGCTGTCCCTTTCCAGAACCTCGACGATCTGTGCTTGGCCTATGCCTCTCTGTTTCAGTGTGACTTAGAGCATGCTTCATACTTCCAGGCGCACATTGCTCTTCTCCGGTTCTTCCGGGCTCGACCCGTGCCGGTGACCTTATGTCAAGCAGTCAAGCAAGAGCTTGATCAACTGCAGGCTGCTGGCATCATCGATCCCATGAAAGCAAGTGCTTGGGCGACCTCGTTAGTGGTGATCTGAAGCCCAGTGGCTCCCATCGCCTATGTGGGGATTTCGGATTTACAGTCAATGCACAGTCCCTGGTTGGAATTTATCCCATTCCCCAGAAGGATGACCTTATCCCTAAACTTGCAAGTGGTGAGTCCTTCTATAAGATCGACCTGGCAGAGGCTTACCACCAATTGCCCTTAAATGAGAAATCCCAGAGCATCGTTGTCATCAACATGCCTTACAGATTATATAAACACAATTCCCTTCCATTTGGTATTTCCTCAGCGCCAGCCATTTTCCAGAGGTACCTGGAGCAGCTCACACAGCCCATCCTGGCTTGTGTCAGTTATCTTGATGACATCTTGGTCACTGGCCTTACACACCTCGACCTAAAACCTAGGTACCTTGTTTCACACCCCCATAGGCTGCAGGGTTAAGCTGTCAGCTGGAAAAGTGTAGTTTCTTTCAACCAGAAGTCAAATACCTGGGGAACTGGCTCAGTAAAGATGGCATTCATCTGTCAGATCACAGTGTCGTGGTCATCAATTACCTTCACCACCCCAAGGATTTATCTGACCTCCAGGTTTTTTTTCTGGGAGAGGTTTACTACTACTTAAGGTTTTTACCCCAGGCTGCTGACATTGTAAAGCCCCTCAATCGCTTTCATCACAAAGGGGTGCCTTTCAACTGGACCTCTGCCTTTGATTGACTTTTCTCCGCTTGAAAACTATGCTCAAGCCCACCCCTTGCCTGACTCTCTTCTCTCCGGACCGCCCTTTGGTTGTGGTGCCCAATGCTTTGGCCTATGGTATTGCGGCAGTCCTGGCTCACAGGAGTGAGAATGGCTCAGAACAGCCCATTGCGTATGTCACCAAGGTGCTATCCCCAGCACAACGGAACTATTCTCTAATTGAGAAAGAGGCTTTGGCGATTGTGTTTTCCATTCAAAAGTTTCACATCTACCTGTTTGGGACAAAGTTCACTGTCCTCACTGATCACAAGCATTTGGTTATCCTATTCGGCCCACACTCACACTTCCCAGAGTGAACTGTTCAATGTCTCCAGTGCTGGGTGCTGTTCTTACACAATTACACTTATGTTATCCTCTCAGCACCTCTCAACACTTCAATGCAGATACCTTGCCATGTCTCTCCTCGAGGCCTGATCCCGAGTTTGGCCAGCAGGAAGTCCTCTGCTTTCACACTGATACGGCCCGCCAAGATACACTGGACAGATTTCCTGTCACCACTGCACTGGTCGCCTCTGCCACATGCCGGGACCCCATTCTGCGGCAGTATCTCTGTTACGTGACCCACTGTGGCCCACTTATCTGCCTCACTGGTTGAAAACTGAGTTTAGCCCCTGGCAGCACCTCTCACACAAGCTCTCGGCGATGACGGGTATACTTCTGTTGGCCACAGGGGCTGATACTCATCAGGTGATCATTCCACACAGTTTGTGCCACCACATCCTTCGCTTGCTACATTGTGGACAGTGGGGGATGTCCCATACAAAGGCATTGGCTCGCTGGCATGTATATTGGCCCGGCATCAATGGTGACATCGAACGTTTGGTCCTTGGGTACACGGTGTGTGCGCATCACCAGGCCAGCCCTTAGCAGTCATTTACACCCTGGGCCACACCTCGCTGGCCCTGGGACTGCATCCATGTTGATTTTGCGGACCTGTTCTTGGGATTGGTGTGGATACTCATTGTGGATGCATACTCCAGATACACATATGTGGTGTACATGGCATCCACCATGACTGATGCCACACTCATGGCCTTGGCTCAAGTACTCACCATCGAAGGCCTGCCTCGTACCTCGGTATCTGATAATGGGCCCCATTTCACGGCAGCCTCCTTCCACGCATTGTGTGTGGCCAATGGTATCAAACACATCTGCACCTCTCCGTTCAATCCATCCTCCAATGGCACAGCAAAACAATTGGTAAGGACGTTTAAACAACAGCTGACAAAAGCGGTTGAATCCTCTGCCACCACATCAGCCCTCACCTCATTACTGAGCACTTATCACACCATGCTGATTGACGGTCATAGTCCGGCCGAACTCCCCCACAGGCAGCAACCACGGACCCTGCTCCATCTGCTGACGTCGTCACCTTCTGAGCCCTGCTTCCAATCCTGTCAGGGCTACACCTTGAGCATTGCCGTGTGGGCCTGCTCGTATAGGGGGAAAGGCTGCTTGGACTCCTGCCAAGTAGTTGTGAGCCACAGGTGGCGTGTGATGTCAGTACAGACACAGAAGGGGCTCAATCACCGCCACCATAACCAACTCCAGCCTCATACCCCTTCGTGGCACATCAAGTTCCGCAGCCCTCCGCCTCCTCCTGGTGTGCATGAGGCTCTTGAGTCGGCCCCACTGCCACTGGCTGCCAGCTCCCCGCAGGCACACCGGCACTCCTTCCCGCATCCACGAGGCTCGGAGGCACCGCGTGATACCCTGCCCTCCGGTGACATTTTGATGGATTGCACTGACTGCTCTCTGAGTGCATCCCTGGTGGTCAACAACACAGGATCTCCCTCTGTTCCTTCCACCCATCACGCCACTGTCCGAGGCATTTCCGACATTACACACAGGTTTTACAGGAGAGGGATCTGCCGTTGGAAGGCACAGAAGTTGAAGGCGCACCAGAGGGTGTGAACCTGGATACCCACTAGGGGTCTCTGTGCTCCGGCACGCGCCTGTACCATGAGCGTCACTCTGTGAGTGCGCCACTTTCCGTACCACGTGAAGTCCACGGCCAATCGCGTTTCCCGCGGTCATGTATTTAGGCAGTCGAGCAGCACTACCCCGGCAGTCTGGTACTCACGTAGTTCACGTATGCGTCTTGGACGCACTGCGTTCCACTTCCGTGTGTTGAGATACATACTGCCATTGTTTGGAGTGTCCCTGCGTTGTTGTTGTCTCGCCATGTTTATCACCACCTTTCTTGCTTGCTTGCCTCGTGTTGTGTCCTGGTTGGTCGTAGTGTCTGTTGTCCCCTACTTGCTCGTCTGTCCTGTCTGTTCATTGTTAGCGATGCCTCGAGCGGCTCCCGTGCCTGGCGGCTTTGCCTCTCCATTCTCTGCCCCGTGCACTGCTCGCCGATCGCTCACAGTTTTAATGGTATTTAATAAGGAGAATCCAGCTGTGTGTGTGTGTGTGTGTGTGTGTGTGTGTGTGTATTATTGTTTTGTCTCCCAGACTTTTTTCAATGTGCCTGTCTGTCACTCAGTCCCTGCTCTGTGCCGTAAGTTGTTATCTACCGTTTTCATATTGAAGTGTTAGAGGTATTAGAGTTCTAGTAGTTGTAAATAAAGATTAGTGTCACTGAAATGCTTGAAATGAATCTTTCATCTTTATTGCCCTGAACCTGTATAATCAGCTTATAAATCTATGCAAAATACTGTTCATAAATTGTTGTGTGTATGAAAGTGTATGTATGTTTGTTTGGTGACTGTTCCAAAGTTTGTGGTTACAGTGCAGCATCACAAGGTGGAGGCACTGGCAAGAAGATTCTGCGTATGGTTAGCAGAATAGCTGCTTCTCGCTACTTTCAGCAGGTTAGCTTAGTCAGTATTTTGTTCTTTTTCTTAGATATCAGTTATAAAAGCTTTTTTATTGTATTAGTAAAGTGGGAAACTCTCCCTAATTAGGAAGTGTTTTCTTTTTTAATATTATTATCCTGTTCTGCTGAGCACCAATGGAAAATTCAGTTAATTTTTTATTGTATTTAAAGCATTGCATTGATCTGAACTTGATAAATGTTGTATTTATTGATAGGCAAAATGACAAATGGCTTGATAGATAACTCAAGTGTCAGGTCTTCAGCTGCATTTTTAAGACATCCTGTTTACTTTTTAGGTGCAGCAGAGAACAATAAGTAAGGATTAGAAAGGTGGAAATAATATCAGAAACAGCCAAGAATCTTTTTTTTTTTTTTACTGATTTATCATACCAAGGCTAGAGCCATAAAGCCCTTTCTTACATCTCATCAGGCTTTCCTTACATTTTATCATTGTCGTCTGTATTACACATATTGCAATGGAGTTTACATTAAAGATGGAATATAGCACTTGGAAACAGTACTGATACAAAAAATAAAAACATTATTATCTACAGCAGGAAGGGAAAGTTAACGTTTGTTTGTGAAGAGTAGACTAAAACATAGATAGGTTTATATTCAGCACACTGTAGGGAAGTTTTAGCTGTTGCATTTTTGAGACCTGCCAAAGTTAATGTGTCAAATTTTTTTCGTATTTTTCTGTGTCAAATTTTGGATCATCAATTACCTTAATTACTGAAGAGCTTGTGCTGTAGTGTCTGTTAAAACTTGATTAATAATTATACACGTTGAAGGTGTCCGCAAGTATACTGTCTTTCATTGACAACATATTGCAGGTCTTTGGATACTATTGGGGACATGCCTGATTTCATGGAGTGGCTTTCATTGACAAAATATTCCACGTCTTTGGATACTATTGGGGACATGCCTAATTTCATGGAGTCGGATATATCTTGTTTGTAAAAGGAAATAAAATAATGTCAGTCAGACCTGCTATCACACTCTCCACAGTGTTATTGGTAATAGTTACGCTAAGATAGATACCGTATTTACTCGAATCTAAGCCGCACTCAAATCTAAGCCGCACGTGAAAAATGAGACTTGAAATCAAGGAAAAAATATTTTTCCCAAATCTAAGCCGCACCTGAAATTTGAGACTTGAAATTCAAGGGGGAGAGAAAAGTTTTAGGCCACACCTCGAAATCGAAACAAAGTTGGTCCATTGTAATATGAGACACAATTTAGGTTGAATGAATGACAATACAGCTACAGTAGTTTGGTTCAAGCCGTAAGCTTAGCAGTTAAGCTTTACCAGGTAGGCATTGCTGTGCGTCAGGCGCTCTGTCTGTATTTATACGGGTACCCTTCCTTTTTCACGTGCTTCGTCTGGTTTGAATTGATTGCTTATTTTTCTTTGATCTGATAAGTGCCGTTCTCTATGTTATAGGTGTTCACGTCACTCTAAGCTGAAAATGTATTATTGTACTGTGTCATGCATTGTTTACCGCATTCTGTTAATGAGTGTTAATGGCCTGTCGCCGCTCGCGGCATGGCTTGCTGTTGTGTGCGCAACCATGGCTTAAAAGAGGAATCTTCTCATTATCGAAACAATGGCAAGAGACTGCTATTTGTTATTACTTACACTGCTGCTTTCTTTGATAATGATCAACAAGAACCAAATAATAGACTGCGTGTGGTAGATGATGTTCTGAACTAGAGTTTAGCGAAAATTTTTCTCCGTTTGAAAATCTTTGCAGACGCCTCTTCAGTACATTACATTCTGCACAGGAATTAGTCATCGTAGATTTAAAAATCTAGTCAATTGCCGTGCTTCATTTCTGACTGTGTCACTATTAGGCATAAGAATAATACGAATATAAACATGACATATGTATATTATTCCGCGTTTGCTGTTGTCTCTCTAGTTTCGTAGTTTATTAGGCAGACAGGATTTAAATGAGATAGCAGCAAACACGAAAGAATACATGGCAAAATATTTATATTCGTATTATTCTTATGGTGCAGAGAATACTGCATGTGATTCATAAAATTCCTGTTAGCAACGATCTCTTCTCACAGGTTGGAAAAAATTCAGAAGGTGGAGTTGGCCATATTGATAAACATTCCAAACAGTCGTTCCAGTCGGGTTTTCGTAGTACATTGAAATGCTGCTACATTCGAAGATGAACAATACGGAATTTGTATTTACTACGTTGGATAATGTATGAAAAGTGCGGTGGTCGAAACTCGGGGCAGAGCAAACGCTCGTCTTCCACCTTTTTTTAATTTATTTACTGATGCAGAGGTTTTGGCGTCAGTATTTATCTTTGTGCCTGCAAAGCATGCCTGTATAGCGCTACATATATTCGACGGCAGAAGTTTGTTGTGGCGGCACCTACCAACATTTTTCAGAACTTCCGCTTACTTTGCACTCAATTCTAAGCCGCAGGCGGTTTTTTGGATTACAAAAACCGGAAAAAAAGTGAGGCTTAGATTCGAGTAGATACGGTATTGCCTATACTCCAGCAGAGATTTCCACTGGTGCTTTTCATATTTATTCTATTGTAATGTTTCATCAGTTGAAAGTGTATGAGTTAAATACACTGATGTGCAAGACTTAAGGACAAAAGTAACTTTTGTGCGATTGTCACTGCCAAGTAACATAGCATGATGAAACTTGAACCACACATACAGAACTGCTGCAGTATAGTACTCTACATCAGAGCTTCGCAACCTTTTCAGCTGGTGGACCCCTTCTTCAGTTGAAAATCCATGGCGGATCCCTAGTCTGTTCCCAATTACCCCCCCCCCCCCCCCCCTGCCGAAGTATCAATAGTCTTTGGTTTAGAGATTAATGAAAACAACTTGAAGGTAAAAAATCGACTTATGAAATAAGTAGTGCACTGACAAAGCAAGTTTAACATTTAATGATGCCTGGGGCTCCATATGTGCCAGCGAGTGCTGCGATTGGTCGACAAAGCTCGTTCCACGCATGCGTAAAAGGTTTCAGCGCATCTACCGCCGTGAGCCGGCGCACAAACGACCCCTGTATTGTTGCGAAACACTTTATCAGAGAAGCCGCATTCTCCGGCACTACACTGTGTATGCGTTCTCACTTAGGAACCGCAAAGGCTGCTTGGGAATACGACCTGAAGTAAAAGCACACATTTTTTCACACGAAAAAAAAAAAAAAAAAAAGTGATGAATTTGATTTTCACATTTTTATTCAATAATTTTACTCATTATATTACACAATTTGGTAAAGGGTGGCCGCGGACCCCCTAGAAAGAGCTGGCGGACCTCTAAGGGGCCCGCGGACCACACATTGGGAAGCCCTGCTCTACAGTACAGTAAAGAAGGTAACTGAAGGAATTACGTAATGAGACAAACAGAAATGACACTTTCATACAAAGACAATAATTACACAGAAGTCATCTCAATTTGCAGTGGTCCCCTGGACATTACAAAAGGTGGGATGTATTTCTTAATAGGGTGTATGATCACCAGACAGCAGTGCATGCTCTGCAACATGCCCTCATGCTGGCCACAAGGTTGGTTAGGAGTTCTTGCAGTAGGCTGTTCCACCCCTCCACCAACACAGTTGACAAATGCTGGATAGTGATTGGTGCCTGTGGACATGCTGCAGTGCATCTCCCCACCACATCCAACGCATGCTCAATGGTATTGATGTCAAGGGGACAGGCAGGACAGGCTACTTGTCATGTAATATCCTCTCATGCCAAGAGCTCCTTCATCTGGACTGATCAATGCCTTCACACGTTGTCATCCTTAAAAAGTGAAGGCAGGGCCAAATGCATCCCTGAACAGATGCACATGGCGAAGGAGTACGGTGTCACAGTAATGTTGATGATGAGTGTACCATGTTCAAAAATTTGGAGGTCAGTATGCCAATGCAACATTATGCCTGCAGCATTATACCTCCCCACACAATACCACCTGGATCACCAAAATGATCATGTTGGACAAATCTATGTGTATCCTCATATGGAGAGAGGTGGGGGCACATAGTTCATCAAGGGACATTTCATCCTTAAATTTTGCACAGCAGTGTCTATTGTCCTGAGTAAGTTATCATCATGCATAAACTTATGGGAAGACAGTTTTCATGCTGTCTTTGTTATTACAAGAGATGTCAGGAGAAACTCAAGTTCACACAAGAAGACTGGATATCAACTGAAATTATAAAATGAGCCAGTAATGCTAGTGAACATAACTTGATTACTGAAAGATATGTGTGAAAAGGAGGGTATACCAGAGGATTTGAAGACAGTGATCATTTTCCCCGTTACACTAGGAAGGAGACCCCAAAGATGTGAATAATTACAGAAGGATATGCCTTTTACTAGTTCCATACAAATTCTCTCAAAATGATAATAATAAAAAGAAAGAAAGAAAGGAGAGAGAGAGAGAAAGAGAGAGAGAGAGAGAGAGAGAGAGAGAGGAATTTCCTATAAACAAGAAGACCAGAGAAGTACTCAAGGAGAATCGTAAAATCACCATTCTAAAGTATGATTCGAGGAAAAATGTCAGAACCTTCGGGATCAAGACAGAAGTGGAATCGAAGCTAGGGCTTTTAAATGTGCTATTTAATTTACTTTTGGAAAAAAAATAATCCAGGAACGGAGAGAACGATTTGAGAAAGAAGGCACAATAGGTATAATAATGGATCACAAGGACAATCTGAACATAGAATGCTTAGCTTTCACTGATGAAATGGTGATCCTAAGCAAAAGAGAAGGCCAGAATACTACATGTAGTATTCCAGAAAGTGGACCTGAAAATATTCCATAAAAGATACAATTTATGTATGAGATGAGGGACAGGTAATCAAGAAAGTTGACAAATGCTTATATGTACAGGAATGAATACAGCAAAATGGATGAGACAGAAGAGGCAGTAAAAATAGGATTAGCAAAAAGGAATTAGGTCACAAATTCCTGTAACACATATACAACAGTAAATAAATATCCATCAAAAATAAACTGAGGCACTACAGAATGGTTATAAGGCCACAAGTGCTGCATGCATCTGAATGTCTAATGTGCAGCAAGAAAACAGAAACCAAGGAAAAGAGAAATACAGAGAATGAAATACTGAGGAAGACATTGGACCTAGAAAACAAGGGAACATTTGAAAGTAAAGGTGAAACCAGGAGCTGTGTGCACACAGACCAGTGGGTTGACTAATAAAATGAAGAACAGACTGGCTTGGCATGTCCATAAAATGAATTCCAGCAGATTGCCCAGAAGTATCTTGGAACACACTAAGAAATAGGTGAACCTCACAACATGGATGAAAGAAAGAAGCTGCGAAAGACTTAGAAGAATTGTGTCTACGCACAGAAGACATGAGGGACAGGGTCAGCTACAGAATAATAATAGACACACACAAAGAGTTCGGGAAACTTAGAAACAGCAAAAATACCTAACTAACTGACAAAGGAAGGCTAAAACTCAGATTATGAGGATGCTTGGGAAGTGGAAGAAGTGAGAAACTGAAAAGTGTCCACAGAAAGCCAAAAGAGAAATTAAAATAATTAAATAAATAGTCTTGGATCTCTGACAGATGGTGGTTTGCAGCAGAATGGTGACTGTCTGATGCTGAAAAAATTCACTGAGTTTATCAGCTGAAACCTGAAAAACAGTCCCTGATTTTTTTTTCTTTCTAATGTCCATACTTCCACAGAATTGTGGAACTGATATATTTACACACAACAGGATGAGTGTGCCTCATGTACACACAGTGTAGAACTGCTTTATCCTGTTTTACAGCATTTTCTGCCATTCTTAATATTCAGGCATCAGATTTTAATTAATAATCTGATGGGCATCTCTGTTCCTCATAAATTGTGGCTTAGTTTTCGGCCACATGGTGATGGAGTGTGTTTTCAAGGAAAATCTTGAGCTTATCTTCAAATTCATAAATTTTCCCATCTTTTATGGGATACATAGTCATTTTCTGCCGTAGAGTTTCTAAGCTGTTCACTATCAATGTGTCGTGATCTTAATATTTAATTTTCGTGCTTCTCATTTGGTGTAGTATTTCACTTATGACTTTGATGAGTAGACTATAGATTTTATGTCGTACTGAGAGGCCAGAAGCTGATATCCGCGCAATCTCTGTTTCTTCATTGCCCTTCACCATGTATGAGGATATGGCTGTGTGTCACATAGTGTTTTGCATTATAGTGAAAAAAAAAGCTCATATTGGAATGAGATAATCTTCTCAGTTCATTGTGGATGGTGCATTTCTCACCAAGTCCATGTACATTTTCCCATTACAGTGAAATTCCCATATAGAAACTGAAGAGAGTACACTGCTAAGTGGAAGGACACCAGAGTGCTTGGCAGTTCTTAGAATACACTAATTAAACACTTCTAGCACAGTAGACTTATTTTGGTGAATTTGAATTTATCTTTTTTTGTCTATAGGTTTCATCATACTTAACACTTTATGTTTGATGTCAGATTGGATATACAAGCCACCACTGCCACCTCACTTCTCCGGCCTGTCAACCCCAAGCAATGTATACACAAATTTAGCGGAAATATGTGAATTCAGTGATGTTACTACAGGAGGATTGAATGAAACTTCAGTTATAGAAGAGATGTCTCACTTCTTTCATTTGCGCACAATAACTGGCATTAGAATATGTGACTAGTAGCTCCATCGCGTGCTTACGGGCAGGCTACTTCAGGCTGTTTAATCCATTCACTACTACCGAAGATGTCAGGAAGTAAAAAAGATTGATCTGCATTCCTGACTGTCATCACTGGAAGCATAGTTTAGGCATGTCCATAATTTTGTACACGTGAGGTGATTCTTGTGCATATTCCTTTAACTTGTGGTTTTCCCTCTAAAATTAAAGAGGTGTGGTAATGAGGGAAACAGTATTTGAGATGAGGAAATGTGGTGTTTATAGTAATGAGCATGACCAAGCATTCATTGTGTCCTGAAACAGTGATAGCAGGGAGTGAAGTGGTTAGCAAGAATTACTGTTTCTTCATCACCACTGTTGAAATAATAAACAATAATATGCCCATCCTATTATGAAAATTTCTCAGGTTCGTTATCAAACATATTAGTTATTGTTACTCGGAGACAAATGGCACATTGGCAAGTGAAGTATGACAGGAGTATTTAGGGGTGTCTTGTTGTTCTGGCCTAATACATGCTAGATTTGGCAGACATCGTGTTTGGTATGGCATGAGTGTGGCAGGCACTGCTCGTCTTTCAGCTTCAGTCAGATGTGGATGTAAGAAGGTGTCTACTAACTGTGATCCACTAATGATCATTACACTCAAAACCAGAGTACTGTGTGACTTCTGAGGTGTGTGCAGTGTATGTCAAGAGTCTCTTGTCTGACGTCTAAAAGTGAACTCCTACACTAGAACGATCTCACCCATAGTGCTCTGCCATATTTTTAGTGGGTGTGTCCAAACATCTAATTGGCTGGTTCAAGTTGTTCTTCTGATCAAAGTTGTTGAATAACACCCTCATTTTTTTTCTTGTGCTGAAAGACCCAGACATTTGCTGACAAAATTTTGGTTGAGAGAAACTTGCTTGTTAGGGCAGATTGTTTTTCCTATGATTCTAGCAAATATGAGGGTTGGAACTTAAATAGTGGCAACTATTTATTCACAACGATACAAAAGAGTTACATGTTCGTACCTGTTACTGTCCTTCAAAGTAGTCACCAGCGTTGTGTAGAACCTGTTGCCAGCGATGTAGAAGATGTAGTATACTGTTAGCGGAGCCTGTTCTCTTGATGGTGCGAATGGAGCGGTCTACTGCCTGTTGAATCTCTGGAACAGTTCTGAAGCGTATGCCACAAAGTAGTTCCTTCATCTTTGGAATCAAATCAAAGTTACAAGGACAAGTCTGAGGGTATGGTGGATGGTACAGTACTTCCCAGTCCCATCGTCCGAACAGAACAGCCACAGCTTGCGCTGTATGTGCCTGAGCATTGTCGTGCGAAATTATGGTTGGGTTGTACAGAAAGAGTCGCCGCTTCTTTCACAAAGCTGGTCGCAGGTGATGCTCCAAAAACAGACAGTAATACTGTGCATTGGCAGTCTGCCGTGCAGGAACGTAATGTATTAGGATAACACCATCATAGTAGTGCACAAGTATCACCATAACTTTAGACCGCTCCATTCGCACCATCAACACAACAGGCTCTGCTAACAGTATACTATGCATTCCACATTGCTGGCAATAGGTTCTACACAATGCTGGTGACTACTTTGAAGAACAGTAACAGGTGCAAACATGTAACTCTTTTGTATCGGTTGTGAATAAATAGTTGCCGCTATTTAAGTTCCAACCCTCGTGTTTTGCATCCCGTGGGTGTGTCCTTTATTCAGCTGTGTCCTTGAGTGTCTTTTGTTATTGTGAAAATTTCTGCATGCCGGTAGCTGACTAAAACAAAGGCTGGTACCTGACAATTTCATCTTGTCTCACAGTGAAGGTTGGAGACCATCCTGTGGCCACTTTCACAGGTTGGCACCAGACACCCCAAGTAGCCACTGACTCCCTCACCTCCTGTGTCTTCAGTAGCAGATGTCTTGTACATTTCATTCTGTGGTTCTTGATGGCTTTACCTTGTTTCCTGTTTGTCTTATTCCTCTTTTAGGGGTTGGCTAGGCATCTCGTTTGGCCAATATAATACAATATAAATATTACAGACCATCAACAATTTGTGTTTTAATTGTTAAAACAGTAAAAATTTATAGGGCCAGAAAGGCCAGTGCAGCAACCAAAGAAAATAAATTTAAGAGACTAGCTTCAAGCATACTAATTGTTACTTCAGTTAAAGTAATTATTTTGATAACAATGGTCATTTCATGTATAATTTGTATTTAAAAAGAGGGTCACCCAAGGGAATGTGTAAGCATCACAATCAAGGAAAAGAGCAATACTCACAGTAGTATAATAAAAATTGAAAGTTATGCAACAAAAAGTCAATGATGGTAGTGTTAGTCATAAAAAAGAAATTTTCTAGTAGATAACAGATTTAACGTCACTGGATAGCATCAACAACTAAGTAGTATTAAGTTTTTTCACGTTGCCAACTAAAGTTGTGGTGATTTATTTATTATCATGGCAGAAGTACTATGTATATAATCGACAAAAGGAAATCAATTGTTGATGTCAGTTTACACAATGGTTGACCAGAGACTGGCCACATCGAGTGCATTCGGTGTCGCTCTCATCAGCTCTCCCACAGCTCTTGTGGCTGTAGATGAAGAACACTGTAGGGCATGGTTGTTAGTCTGCACAGCATCACACTTGCAAAAACTTGACTTCACAATAAGGACTCACTTCTGCAGGTTGGTCTTGCATCCCATGCTACTAGTATGTAGTCTGCTGACAGGCACAGATGGATATATTCATGGCACTGCGAGGATATGTGACTTGTTGTAGCAAAATAGCGCCCTGCCAACAGCACTCTCTGCTGTAACACACACACTGCCTGTTGGCAAGTTTGGCAACCCCAGACGCTGTGGAGACAATGTCCAGTTCCATGGTATACTGCCCAGGCCATACAAGGAAATATCTCAAGGTTGATGAAAGCCATTTGCACACGTCCTCATAATGGCCTAACTGGTGTGCAGAGCATATGACTGTCAGACGGATGCAATAATTTTTATGGAGTGCAACTGAGCAAGGTGGTGCAGTGGTTAGCACACTGGACTTGCATTCGTGAGGACGGCGGCTTAAACCCGCATCTAGTCATCCTGATGTAGGTTTTCCGTGATTTCCCTAAATCGCTTCAGCAAATGCCAGAATGATTCCATTACAACAGCACAGCTGACTGCCTTCCCCATCCTTTCCTAATCCACTGGGATCGATGACCTCACTATTTGGTCCCCTCGCACAAATCAGACAACCTATCATGCAGTGCCACAATTTCTAGAAGGTAACCAACTCTGTTACACTTACAACTTACACATCACCTGCTGGATGTGCTGCTCTTAGCTTTTCACTTTGCAATTTTTTTTTTAATCAGTCAACCTATGGTGGCTCACTGAAAGTGTAACATTGTCATTGTTATATTGTCATGAAGAACATTTCTAATGACACAAGTTCCATTTGTATTAATCAGTGGCACTTGAGAAAGTTTCCAGAATGAGATTTTCACTCTGCAACGGAGTGTGCGCTGATATGAAACTTCCTGGCAGATTAAAACTGTGAGTTCGAGTCTCGGCCCGGCACACAGTTTTAATCTGCCAGGAAGTTTCACTTGAGAAAGTGTCATTAATTTTGAGGAAGATTCAAGAACTCAAGTTAAACGTAGTACAGTATCCACCACCTCAACATAAATATGTGTATCTTCTTCCTTCCAATTTCAGTTTTTGCCTCAGCAAAATGTTGTTTTCTTTAGAGTTGATCCTAGAAGGATCAACAACATTTCACATTAAGATTAATTAACTGAGGATCTAGACTATGCACTGGAGATATTAAAAAGTGCTTTACATATGTTTTCTGGGGGCACAATCACTATGCTACTGGTATCAGATAAATTATGATAATAAAATACTTGGAATTTCCAAATAATAATTATAGAAGAAATACAGGCAGTAGCTTCAGTAAAAGCATTAAGCATGTTACTCAAGGAACACTTGAAAGTGAACTTAGTTTCTTGATTAATATCAAGTAATAGAAATACTTACTCTACACCACTCCTAGGCCTAATGTCTACAAGTATGTGGCGCAAAACACAACTCACCTGGCTTCGCAGTCTATTGATCACTTGCAGAAAAATACCTTAATTCAGTCTGATGGTCAGAAGGCTGCTGAAAGTGTATTCCACCCCTTAATATATAATACAGAAAAATTAATTGTGCGAGTATGGCGCTGGTGAGGGGTAATATCCAAAAGTTCCTGAAATTTGAAAGCTTTTAGTTACAAGTACATTGAAGTATTGCTAAATGTCTTCCCATTAATCCCTCTTTAATCAGTGTGGCAGATGGATATGGGCAGATTAGTTTGGTTCGTTGTTATGAGCATATTCCCATTGTTGTGGTTTTGTCGGTTCGCAGTTTTGTGATGGCTGATCTGAAAGAGCTTCAAATCTGTGTAAAGTCCTATTTTTAAAGTTGCTGTTGAAGCAAGTCTTTGGGTCAGATACAGATTTTTTACCATCATAAGCCAGTCAAAAACTGACTAACATCGACACCTGATGAAAACCTTTCTGGTTGACCGTTAGCTGGTGTCACAACCTTACAGTGTGTAGTGGTAGGTGCTTCATTTACCACTGTCACTCCCCTCCCACCCCCCACCCCCACCCCCTTTCCCTTAAGTCTCTATAAGAACTTGAATCTATTTAGAGAAGGCACCAAATTGCTGGTTGACTATTCTTCAAAATGTACATTCTCTGAATTTTACAGTAAACCGTACCATGATACACAATCCTCTCTTGCAGCATTTTTCAGTGGAGCTTGATGGGCAACTCCATGATCATTTCACACATTCTGAATGAACCTGTAGTAAAACATGCAGCTTATCTTTATATCTTCTCTATTTCCTTTGTCAGTCCTATTTTGTAAGTGTCCTAGACTGAGAAGCAACAGAGGTTTTCTAACCTGTCTCATTCATGCATTGTCTACATCCTGAGGATTCTCCCAGTGAATCTCTGTCTAGGTCTGCCTTTCTTACGTTTTTGTTTGATCTCATCATTCCATTTTAAATTGTTATGTACACTTCCTCCCAAAATTGATTGAATTTGACTATTTACAGTGACTGCTTGGCAATCACAGTGATATATCTCTCCAACTATTAATGCACAATGTGCTACACTCATTTATGTTGAGAGTCAAACCCCAGTCTCAGTGCCACATGTCAATCCTTTGCCAATCTTCCTTCATTTTACTCCATTTTTTTTAATGTTGCAAATTTGCTACAAAGGTTATAATACATAAGATTTGTTCTCATATTCTACAACAAGTTGACATCGTTGGTATAGGTATGTAGTTGTTCATCTGTTTGATGACCCTTCTTGAAAGCAGGACTGACTATCTCATTTTCCCAGTCACCTGGAAAACTTTGTTTCTACAGTGACTCATGATAGACTATTCCTAGAAGAGGTGCAAGTGCTTTCACTTGCATTACATGTAGAATTGTTTAGGTATCCCATCAGATCTAGTTGTGATCCCTCTGTTCAATGATTGTAATTGATCTGTATCCCACAGTCACAAATCTCAATAGTCATTTTTGTATTTGTGGGAAATTTGAGAAGGGGTTATCACACTATAATCTTCTTCAGAGAAGCGATTCAGAAAACAGAATCAAATATTTTGGTCTTATCTCTGTTGTCCTCTGTTTTGGTGCAGAACTGGATATATGACCTCAATCTATTTTGAATAGTGGTGGAGGGACTTGGAATTAGGTATATATATCGGAAATCTTAATAAAAATTTGCTGTTTAAATAATTAAAAGGGAAATTTTTAAAGAATTATTAAAAAAAGGATTGGAAAGTACTCAAATTCTGGAAGAACTTTAACTGGCACTAATATAAACAGACCTTCAGTGTTACATATATATATATATATATTCAACATCTAACATTCGTAAATTTGAGTACATCCGTTTTGTTACCGCTATTATGCTTGGAGACTGGTACGACGATACTGGCTCCTGATCGCCCCTCGTCTGCTCACCTGAATTCTTCTTGTTAGCTTCGATCCTTTTGATGTAGGATTCTTGACGCGTCGCGGAGATATGAACAGACTGGTATCGTCAGCATGATTGAATGAATAAGCTTCTCAATCTTGATAAGTGTTTTTAATATTTTCTGATGCACAGTTAGAATACACACTTCTGAACAATACCAATGCAGCAGAACTCGTCACGTGTCCACCCGCTACCACTTATAGAAACACACAGATGAAAAGATGATAATAATAATAATAATAATAATAATAATATGTTCCATTATAATTTACTAATTTAACACAACACGTAAATTGGAGAATTTTCTGTCAGATGAGCAAATGTAATTTTACTTTTGAATTAATTGATAATTCTATGCATAACTCTCCTTACATTCATTTTGGTTTCATTTAGTTATTGTTTCTCAATAAGGATTGGCTATGTCTGAATCTACCCTGAAGTTCTCTTTGCCTGTAGACAATTTCTGATGTAACTGTTCAACCACAGCATGACATTGATATTGCAGATAGGTTCATTTGGCACACACCTCTCTAAGGAGTATCAAATTTTGTCCATTTATACCCAACATTTTCAGCCTTAGAGATGAATGTTCGATGTAGATTACTCAGGTAATTTGAAACTTGTTTTTTGTCACACTTATTAAACAGAACTCTCCTCCTACCTTTTTAACATTCATGCTAACATTAGTAGTCAATGTCTATAGTACTGTACAATCGCTGATTCACTGCTGTACATTAAAAGTTTGGGTAAGTTTCTAATTTTCAGATAAGGAATTTTGAGCACTGCCACACAGATCCATTTGCCTACCATCCACATTAATTACTTGAGTCTCTCAGCCAATAACTGTTAAGTTGAAATCTAATAATGTAATATGATCAAGAAAGAGATGCAAAACTTTCTCAGAGTTTTTCCCGGAATGTTCTGCCGCAAATTTTTCAAGGTAGCTAATCTATCTGATTATCATGTTTGAGCCACTTTTAACATTTATCTTGAAATTTAGTATGTCGTAATTATATAATAATTGTTGTAAGGTGACCAAAATAAAACTTGCACAATAAGTATTTTCGACATTTCATAAAATGTAATCCAAGCAGCAACAGCACCAGTAGAAATTGGGGCAGACACAATTGGGTGCACATTTCTACTGTTAATGGATTAGATTAGCTTTTTTAATTTAGAATTAAAAATATTTTTTGGGCCAGTTTTATAGTGGCAACACTATATTATTATTATCATTTTATTATTATTATTATTATTATTATTATTATTATTATTATTACATATAATAAAATAATGTTAAATTTTTAGGCTACAGAGTACAAATATATTAAGAAAGCCATGGAAGAGGTCTCCAATACAAGATTGCTTCTTTCTGTGGAACTTAGAGGCTTGGTTGGTACTTTGACGCTGAATATTCCGCCTCCACCTTCTGATCGGCTCTGGTAAGTGTGACCACGTGAAACACCACAGTATTCCGAGTTCCTTTTATTAAAATAGCTGAAAATTTTATTTACCTACGTTCAGAGAAATTTTCACCACAAACCAAAACTGTTAGGTAGTGATGCTTCTGCTGTTTATGCAACATAGCGAGGAAAAAACAGAATCCATCATGTGGGTGTATTGTCATAATATAATGCAGTGTCCTTGTCAAAAAATTAAAAAAGACTTCTGTGTAGCACAGAGGATGAGTGTCCAAATAGTGTCAGTTTTTGTCATATTTATGGTGTGGAATTAAAGTACTGTGTAGGGTTTCATTGTCTTTGAATTGTACCCATGGTCTCTAAGAGGTTTCATTGTCTTTGAATTGTATCCATGGTCTCTAAGATTATCCATGAAAACTGAATTTTATGGAAAGGCATTTTGAGATTTACCAGTCTTGGATGATTGGCCACTTTTGGCCTTACAGACCATTTTCAAGCACAGTATGTATTGTATAATTATCCAATTGTAAAATGGCAGATATAGCCGATCAGAAAGTGAGCACATAACTTACAGATAACATATTTTGATGGATAGTTTCCAAATGACCAGTTATGTAATGCAGCCTAAAAAATCTGTTGCTCATTTTACTTTCATTGCTTATCACTTTCCACCATTCCTTACAACTTTTGCATTTTGTACTTGCCACCTTTGAAACATTTTTATCCTTTAGACCATATGCAGTATTTCCCTTCGGTAATGTGTCACATAGAGACCATATTTTAATATACCTATATTTTGTTGTTGTTGTTGTTGTTGTTGTGGTCTTCAGTCCTGAGACTGGTTTGATGCAGCTCTCCATGCTACTCTATCCTGTGCAAACATTTTCATCTCCCAGTACCTACAGTTCCATAGCTTCTTGCAACAGTTCTGAATGTATTTCTCAGTGAAAATAATCCAATACAAACTTTTGTCATCAGGCTATGTGGATGAGTTCCATAGCTTTCACCAAGTGAGGTGGTGCAGTGGTTAGCACACTGGACTCACATACGGGAGGATAATGGTTCAATCCCATGTCCAAGCATCCTGATTTCCCTAAACCACTCCAGGCAAATGCCGGGATAGTTCCTTTTGGAAGAGCATGGCTGACTTCCTTCCCTGACCTTCCCTGATACACAGTACTGTGTATATTTTGTTACAAGTTTTAATTTGGCTGACGGTGCTACAAATTTTATCACTGACATAAAAAAATTTTTTTTGAATAGAGATGTCTTAGTTACTCATCCAAATAAATTCTGTGGATGAACCTGAGCCTATGATGGCTTCCATTGCCAGTGTCATTAGCAGTATGTAGATTGGCTGCCTGGATATGTCAAAATTGCCCTCATATAAGCATCTACACTGAAGAGCTAAAGAAACTGATACGCCTACCTGATATTGTGTAGGCCTCCCACAAGCATGCAGAAGTCTCGCAACATGACGTGGCATGGACTCGACTAATGTTTGAATTAGTGCTGGAAGGAATTGACAACTGACACCTTGAATGCTGCTGGGCTGTCCGTAAGTCCATGAGTACAGGGTGCGGAGGGTGGGGGGGTGGGGGTGGGGGGGACATCTCTTCTGAACAGCATGTTGCAAGGCATCCCGGATATGCTCAATAATATTCGTGTCTGGGCAGTTTGGTTGACAGTGGAAGTGTTTCAATTCAGAATAGTGTTCCTAGAGCCATTCTGTAGCAATTCGGGACGTGTTGGATTTTGCATTGTCCTTCTGGAATTACCCAAGTCCGTTGGGATGCACAATGGATGTGAATGGATGCAGGTGATCAGGCAAGATGGCTTATGTATGTGTCACCTGTCAGAGTCTTATCTAGACATGTCAGGGGTCCCATATCACTCCAACTGCACACACGCCACGCCATTACAGTGTCTCCACCAGCTTGAACAGTCCCCTGCTGACAAGCAGGGTCCATGGATTCATGAGGTTGTCTCCGTACCCATACATGTCCATTCGCTCGTTACAATTTGAAACGAGGCTTGTCCGACCAGGCAACATGTTTCCTGTCATCAACAGTCCCATGTTGGTGTTGATGGGTCCAGGTGAGATGTAAAGCTTTGTGTCGTGCAGTCATCAAGGGTAAATGAGTGGTAATTTGGCTCCGAAAGCTGATATTGATGATGTTTTGTTGAATGGTTCCCACGCTAACATTTGTTGACGGCCCAGCATCGAAATCTGTAGCAATTTGCAGAAGGGTTGTACTTCTGTCACACTGAACGATTCTCTTCAGTCATCATTGGTCCCGCTCTTGCAGGATATTTTTCCAGTCACAGTGATGTTGGAGATTGGATGTTTTACCAGATTCCTGATATTCACGGTACACTCGGGAAATGGTCATATGGGAAAATTTCCACTTCATCGCTGCCTGAGAGATGCTGTGTCCCATCACTTGTGTGCTAACTACAACACCACATTCAAACTCACTTAAATCTTGATAACCTGCCATTGTAGGAGCAGTAACTGATCTAACAACATTGCCAGACACTTGTTGTCTTATATAAGTGTTGCTGACCGCGGTGCCGTATTTTGCCTGATTATATAGTTCCGTGTTTGAATATGCATACTTGTACCAGTTTCTTTGGTGCCTCAATGTATATATACCACATTTTTGGTTTGGAATTAAGTGCTGCTCCCCCTACTGGAGCAGTCAAACAGGATTTAATTTCCCTAGTGAATTGTACAAAATCAGTGGAATGGTACAGGAGATGCTAGATGCTGCAGGTCTGATAGTTTCAATCTAGGCATCTCTCCAATAGTTTCAGAGCCTTACAGGCTGTGGAGAAAAGCATATCAGTTCAGAAGCAATCTGATAGTAACAGCATAAGGTGCAAGCTAAGACTAGAAATGAAAGTGTTACGAAAGCAGAGAAGGTTTTAATATTAGATGGTAGTTATGGCAGGGAAATTTATGATCTGGTACAGAAGTCTCTGGCATATGATTATCAGGTAACTAGCATTTTTAATCAAAGTCCATGGCTCTGCAATGTCTCCTGCGATTTAGGCTCTTTGAGGAAAGATTCTGTAAAAGAGGATTTAATAATAGTAGTGGTTCAGTTATACTATTGAGAATGATATTGGGTACATGCTGAATATTGTGAACAGACAGTAACCCAAGAAAATAAAAACAATGTTAAGGTAGTATTAGGAGACTACAACATCCTACTAAGGAGTGTGTGTGTGTGTGTGTGTGTGTGTGTGTGTGTGTGTGTGTGTGTGTGTGAGAGAGAGAGAGAGAGAGAGAGAGAGAGAGAGAGAGAGAGAGAGAGAGAGAGAGAGGAAAAGAAGGAAACTACTAAGATATAATTAAAAAATGGGCTCCAAGAAGAAAAGAAATTACCAAGATATAATTGACTAATGGACTCCATAGAAACATACCAACCAGAATGACCAAAGAATTTTCGAACTCGGTGGACAGCACACCATCATCTCCAAATTTAAAGGAGACTGAACAAACTTGGAAACATTGTGACTTTTGAACAGAGGAGTGGCAGCTGGATCATGCCCCACGGCCAAATCCTTTCGTAGAGAAATCTACAATATTAAAGCACTAAGAGAAGTCGATACAGGTTCAGAACCCTATATAGTCATTATTAAAACTAAATTTGCACCTCTAAACAAGAAATAAACAAAGACCAACAAAGAAAAGTGGAATCACCACCCACACCAAGAATCAGAAAAGACAGTTATAGGGAAATCATGAAAACCACAAAATTAATAGATAGTTTGTAAGAACCACTACAAGTCCCCAAACAAGGAGCTGAAAGTTTAGCACCCTTACACCCATGTAAGATACGTACCTGGCGGACTACAGAATGTGATACAACTTGTTAAGGACATAGACATGGTTAAAATTTCAATCCCATGAAACAATCAAAAACACCATCACCCTCAAAATGTCAGAGAATATACCACCCCAATTGTCAGGAAAATGAAGAAACAATATCAGAAAGATGGGATTAACTCACTAGAAGAAGGCTACCACAAATACAATGCCAGAGACTATGACAAAACCTTTGGAAGACAACTATAGAAGTAATGCTCTCCTTGACACCCCAATCCCAAGCTACTGCTAAAAAGTGAGGGCAGAAGAATGACACATATTAACAGGGAAAATGCTGAAATTATGGCAAAAGCTTTCAATAAACTTTTGAATTATAGATCAACTCTGAACGCACAAAGTTGCCCACAGCCCATGTGATGGAAGCTGCACTGAAGGGGCAGAAAAATTAAAAGTCAAATTTTCACAGAAATGTGTAAAGATTGTGATGTGATTTTGACACTGGTACACGATGCTCTACCAAAAATTTGGGTGAAATTTCCCTGAACATTAGAGCACAGCAATAATCCATCTGCGCCACACAAACAAAGATAAGGGCAATCCAGATAATTGCAGATGTATTTCTCTCTTGGACTACATGTACAAGATTTTCTCCATTTTGTATAGAAGAATTAAACAACAACTAGAGCAAGAAGTACGTTAATACCATAGTGCTATCCACTTGTACAGCCAGATGTGTTTCTGACTCTGTTGTTTAGCTATACGTAAATGTAAATACATTTACATATATCTTGACAGATTGGGAGCTACATGTAGTTGGTACTGCTATGCATAAAAAATAGAAAGCAATGGAGTACATGATCAGAATGGACTTGTTTCCCTTCAGAGTAAAGAATGTGTGAAAAGGGAAAATGAGACACAGTGGTTGGAATGAAAGGTAAATAATGGAACATCACGTTCATAACTGAAATGAATGGGTGGGATAAATCAAAGTGAGGATATTTAGAAAACCAAGCATCACTATCACATCCAATAATTTAATGAGAAAAGGCATTCCGAGCAGTCACACTGGTCACAGTACTTTAGGTTTCAGTGTTCAATTTCTTCCTTGTAAATCCACATGAGCGCAATTGTCCATTATTTCTTAAGATAATGTAGATGTAGAAATATATATCTTATTGCTTTTGACTGACAAACTGTTAACAGGTATGGATTTAGAGAAAACCCAAAAATTTGGCTATCCGCTCGGCCAAAGTTTGGAGAAAGAAGAGTTAATATTTCACATGTAATCGCATGGATTGAGAAGAAGCTGCTTGAAGAATTTCAGGTAAGTAAATTAAGCTGTGAAGTTAGAACACATACGGAAAACAATGAACTAATGTTAGGAAAGTAGTATGAATAAAAATGTCCTCAGTCACAATTTTTTCATGTTTTATTAAATTGTACCTTACTCTCAAGAACAGAAGTCAATTATGTATTAAGATGTGTAAGATGTTTTTCTAGTGATGATGGACCCATAGGGTCCAAAATGCATTGTGTAATTTAATAAAACACCAAAAAATTGAGACTGACGCTGTTTCTATTCATACTAATTGTGTACTGAATACAGTCTCTTTCACAGCTGCAAAATATGGATAGAATTAAGTAGTGGGAAGGAAATAGAAAATAAGCTGTGTAACAAATAACATGGCTTCTTCTTGCAACAGTTCTGAATGTATTTCTCAGTGAAAATAATCCAATACAAACTTTTGTCATCAGGCTATGTGGATGAGTTCCATAGCTTTCACCAAGTGAGGTGGTGCAGTGGTTAGCACACTGGACTCACATACGGGAGGATAATGGTTCAATCCCATGTCCAAGCATCCTGATTTCCCTAAACCACTCCAGGCAAATACCGGGATAGTTCCTTTTGGAAGAGCATGGCTGACTTCCTTCCCTGACCTTCCCTAATCTGATGAGACCGATGACCGCACTGTTTGGTCTCCTCCCCTAAACAACCCAACCCCTATACCTTTCAGGGTGATTGACACGTTGCTAGCAGTGATGCATTTGAACCAGTCCTGATCCCAAAATACCTATCAGTTTTGAAGTTTTGAGACACAAATACTAAATACTTAAACAACGACGTTGTATTACGATTTGTCCGGAACACTTATGGTACAGATTCTGTAATTAAAAGTATAGAAAAGAAATTATTTGCCTAATTTTTAATAAATCAGTACAACTGGTTTATGGAACAGCACAAAAAATTTACTAGGCATAACTCAATTTTTTTCTAGTTTGTAAATAAATATTGAGCAGTGTTTGTGAACTTGGTTTCTTAATGGGATTAATTGTATTTGACACATTTCAATGTACCTTGATGGGTTGAAACATTATGATCTTATAGTTTCTTGCATCTGAGCCCATATTTGGAATGCAAGCAGATAGCTGAAGCTGGTCCCTAGGATTATTTCAAGACACACATTATTTATAATTTGAACTGAAAATGTTACAGTATTAATACAGTTTCCTGCTGCTTATTGAATGGATACCATTTCTCAGGTTTTGATTAACAAAGATGTTAATAGCTGAAACAAAAAAATCAGTATTGTAGTTTTCCTAATAATTCTACAAAATCAATTATCATTAATTCGAGGATATTTTATATATGTTTGTAATCTTTTAATGCTATTCGTTGAGCTCATCTTTGAAGTGAGATAAATTTTCAACTAACAGAGACATTATCTGGATGTCATTTGCAGTTTGCATCCGAAAACATCTGTTTTAACCTGGTCTATATTACTGTGTCTTGTGTCCAAATATTTATTTTTATTTGTGTTTATCAAAAACTTAAGATTTCCTATAGCAGTGTTTCTGGAGGAATTTCTTTATTTATTGTAACTTTGGAATTCATCTTAATTAAAATGAGACCAATTGAAAATTCCATTACCAGTCTTTTAGTGAGATGGCTGAAATTCACATACAGTTAAAAGCTATCTTGATTATATTCAAACAACTGGAGGGCCTTGCAAGTTGTTGTGTTGGGTGGATTATCCCAAAAAAGGTACCTGAGGTACCCAATATACTGAGTATGTTCTATTCGCACAGATTCTCTTTCCTCCTTTAAAAGACTAGTCTGCAACATGCCCATCCATTTGACTGCTTGAAATGTCAGTAGCAGAACTATGTACTTTGCATGGGAAGCAGTCTAAATTGTGTGTTGGGTACAGCACCCTTCCTCCTTAGCAACATGCATGCAGTGCTGTCAGAAACTTGGCAGTAAATATGAGCCAGTGTAATACACTTGTCCGGTTAGAAAGTAATTTATATTCCTTGTCAGGTCACGGCAGTTGTGAAAAGCGAGTGGTGTATTAATTAATGGCAGGTCAGTCCTTTTCAGTAATGTTATTGTGCATTAATCAGTGTGTCACAGATGCTGGTTTATGACAGTGTGTATTGTCACACTTCTTTAGTTTTAATCTACAGTTCATAACCAATAGATTGTGTTCAGAGTCCACATCTGCCCCTGAAAATGTCGTACAGTTTAAAACCTGGTTCCTAAATCTCTGTCTGACCATTATATAATCTATCTGAAACCTTCCAGTGTCTCGAGGCCTCTTCCATGTATACCACATTCTGTCATGATTCCTAAGCCAAGTGTTTGTTATGATTAAGTTATGCTCTGTGCAGAATTCTACCAGGCGGCTTCCTCTTTCATTCCTTATGCCCATTCCACATTCTCCTACTACTTTTCCTTCTCTTCCTTTCCTACGATCAAATTCCAGTTCCCCATGACTATTAAGTTTTCGCCTCACTTCACTACCTGAATAATTTCTTTTACCTTACTATATATTTCTTCAATCTCTTCATCATCTGTGGAACTAGTTGCTTTATAAACTTGTACCGCTGTGTTAGACATGGGCTTCGTGCCTATCTTGGCTACAATAATGCATTCACTATGCTGTTCTTAGTAGCTTACCCACACTCCTATTTTTTTATTCATAATTAAACCTACTGCTGCAGTACCCCTATTTAATTTTGTATTTATAACCCTGTATTCACCTGACCAGAGGTTGTGTTCCTCCTGCCACTGAACTTCAATAATTCCTACTATATCTAACTATAACCTATCCATTTCCCTTTTTAAATTTTCTAACCTGCCTGCCCCTTTAAGGGATCTGACAATCCATGCTCCGATACGCAGAACCCCAGATTTGTTTCTCCTGATACCAATGTCCTCCTGAGAAGTCCCCGCCTGGAGATCCGAATGGGGGACTATTTTACCTCCGGAACATTTTACCCAAGAGGACACCATCATCATTTAACCATACAGTAAAGCTGCATACCCTCAGGAAAAATTATGGCTGTAGTTTTCCCTTGCTTTCAGCCATTTGCAGTACCAGCACAGCAAGGCCGTTTTGGTTAATGTTACAAGGCCAGATCAGTCAATCATACAGACTGTGCCCCTGCAACTACTGGAAAGGCTGCTGCCCCTCTTCGGGAACCACACGTTTGTGTGGCCTCTCAACAGATAACCCTCCATTGTGGTGGCACCTACGGTATGGCTATCTGTGTAGCTGAGGCACACAAGCCTCCCCACCAACTTCAAGGTCTATGGTGCATACTATATGGTGTACTTTGCTTTGAGACATGTCATGCATGTGACAGGTTCTTTACTACCAGCAGGAGACAAACTCCTCCTTTGGTATGATCTGGTAATCTATTTATGTCATTAAAATTCAAATGCTCCATGTGTCGATGCTACAGGATAACAGAATTTAAATTGAGAGGACACATTAAATTAGCATTCACTTCTCTGTGTGTGTTCAGTAAATACAAATTATTTATCATTGTTGCTGAACATACAAATGTTTCCTCCTATATCACAACCATCATGCCTGAAATTTGTTAGTTATCTGGTTCTGACCACAGCACTAATTGACAAAAGGTTAGCAGCAAGTTTTGGTACACAAAATACATCTGTTACCTGAGTTCTTATGTTTTTATCACCACTCAGTATCAAATTGACATTGACTGATTCTCTGATTATTTGTACTGAGAGTCAAAACAACAGAGAGTCTTAGCCCCCTATTGTCAGGTCCAAAATTGAGTTTATTGTGTGGTTTCACTCCCTGATTTGTGTAAAGCCCATCAGTACCCGTAAAGAATGGTGGGTGACCCTTTACTAATTCATTATTAGGTGCAGTTTCTTCAGGCATTAATAACACGAATATTCTGTGTCTTTTCACCTCTAATGCTTTACATTAGAAGATTAAATGTGGTGGATTTTCATCCTCCCCACCCCATAGTCTACACTTACGGGCTTCCACCTTAGTGATGGTAAGGGCAGGTTCTGGTCCAACAAATTGAGTCGTAATATGTACCGGGTGATCAAAAAGTCAGTATAAATTTGAAAACTTAATAAACCACGGAATAATGTAGATGGAGAGGTAAAAATTGACAAACATGCTTGGAATGACATGGGGTTTTATCAATGGGGGGGATGGGGGGGGGGGGGGGGGGAGAGGGAAGTTCACATGTCCGACAGACGACACTGGGCAGCAAAACATGATTTCGAAGTTTGAAGCCATGGGTTGTTTAGACGATAGACCCCGTAGTGGCCGACCAAGCACAAGGCATAATGCTGCTGAGACAGTTCAGGAAGAAATGGAGACCATAGCGGGTTCGTCTATGCACAGGGAAGTCAGCACTCGTGCAGTCGCACGTTGCATCGGCATTCCATACACTACTGTTTGGTTAGCACTGAAGCGTACCCTCTGATGCTATCCGTCCAAAATCCACCGACATCATGAACTGTTACCTGGCAATTTAGTGAAGTGGAGGGCATTTGCGGTGTGGGCGTTTCAAAAGATGGCGGAAGATGACGATTAGTTGAGTAATGTGTTGTGGACCGACAAAGCTCATTTCATGCTCCGAGGGTCTGTCAATGCCCACAACTGCAGAATTTGGGCTACCAAAAATCCTAGAACTGTCGTGGAAACTCCATTGCACGATGAGAAAGTCACGGTATGGGTTGGATTTACCACATCTACCGTTATCAGACCTTTTTTCTTCGATGAAATGATTCTGGTTTTGTAACTGCTACCGTGATGGGTGAGAGGTACGCCGATATTTTAGCAGACTCACATCATCCCCAGCCTGGCTGATAAACACCTGCTGGAACATATGATGTTTATGCAGGATGGCGCTCCACACCATATCGTTAGATGCATGAAAGATCTCTTGCGTGCTTCATTTGGTGATGATCGTGTGCTCAGCCCGCCACTTTCATCAGGCTTGGCCTCCCACGTCCCCAGAACTCAGTCCGTGTGATTATTGGCTTTGGGTTTACCTGAAGTCGTAAGTGTATTGTGATCGACCGACCTCTCTAGGGATGCTGAAAGACAACATCCGACACCAATGCCTCACCATAACTCCGGATATGCTTTACAGTGCTGTTCACAACATTGTTCCTCAACTACAGCTGTTGTTGAGGAATGATGGTGGACATATTGAGCATTTCCTGTAGAAAACATCATCTTTGCTTTGTCTTACTTTGTTATACTAATTATAGTTATTCTGATCAGATGAGGCACCATCTGTCGGACTTTTTTTAACTTTTGTATTTTTTTGGTTCTAATAAACCCCATATTATTCCAAGCATGTGTGTCAATTTGTACCCCTCTATCTACATTATTCCGTTATTTATTCTGACTTTTTGATCACCCGGTATTTTGGCCAGCCTAGCAGCTTGTTCATTGCCACTAATTTCTGAGTGACTAGGGGACCCACAGCAAGTTTTCCCTGTTGCTGTCCTCTAGTCTCACAAGGGCTTTATGATGTTTGGCAGTGTTCTTTGATCTCATAGCAGTGGCTGACACAGATTTCAGGGCTGCTTGGCTATCTGAGTGAATGTAGAGACCATGATCCTTGTAGCAACAATGTTGATTGTCCTCCACGCACACACTGGTAGTAGATATTTGTGCCTGAAATATAGGGCCAGCTTCCCTAGAGAGACTGCTCTCTCTACTGTAGGATGTTCCCCATTCTCGTATAACCTAGCCCCAGCACCTTCATCTGTTTTCAGCACATCAGTAAACCAGACTGTGACTCCAGAATGGTGTCATGGTTTGTTCTTTCACTGCTTCCTACTACAGTTGTTACCTTGAATGTTTTATTGAAGCAGCTGGAAGTTATTGAAAAGTCAGCTGGAATTTCCTGACCATTCCTGTATTTACCACAATCACTATGTTGGTGTGGGTTTCTGGATGTCCGTAAAGTTTCCAGTTATTTGCAGTTTTCAACCTGTATGCCTCTACTGGTGACTCCATTGTAATCCAGAGATGTAATGGGGGCACTTCCAGCATGGTCTCCATCCCAGCAGTGGGAGTGCTGCTAATTCCACCTGTTGTGCCAAGTTCTGTAGCAGCCACCTTCTGTTCTGGTTGGTTGGTTTGTGGGGGGTTGAAGGGACCAGACAACAAAGGCCATCAATCCCCTTCTGTTCTGCTTTATTCCACCGTACTGCAGCCGCATAAATTATCAGGGGTCTTATTGCAGTGGTGTACTCTTGTAGACCTCAGTTTTTACCCCATCCCCTTCTAGTGCACATTAGAGCACCTTTCACATTGGAATATATATTCTTTATGTGAGGTGTCCATGATAGTGTTACATACTTCCTGGGTTGCCCCTAGATACTTCACTTACCCCTACACTGGAAGAGTTTTGTTGAAAATCTTGAGATTCCAGTATGTGTCCTGCACATACTTCCTCGTGTACAGTACTACAGCAGTTTCCTTCACCAGTTTTGCAGAACGTTCAGTGCTCATTCTGCCATTGTTCTAATAGTACTAGCAAATTTGCCAAGTATTACTTTTCCTTAGGAAAAGCAACCTCTAATATTTAACTCTTCAATCAATTATTTACCACTAGGTTCCACAGGAGTGGACAAAAAACCCTTCCTTGTGGACACTCTTTGGTGGTGTTGATCACAATACATTCATCATGGTGGTTTCCACCTTTTGTCTACTCAGCGTGGTCTTCATTTACCTGCATATGGTGATCTCAGTTCCATGCTTTCTGCAGCTCTAACCATGGGTTCAAAGGGTATTGCTAAAAGCCAGGTCAATATCCAGGAAGATGCAGAGGACAGTTTTCTGAAAGTATAGAGGGTTTCCCGCCTTCCCAAGTCCCTGTAACAAAAGTCTATCACCTGCCTGAAATTCTGCTCATGACGTAAATGTATGTTCTGGAGTTTTTAGATTTATAGTATAAATCAACTTACCTCTCATTCCTCCAAGGCCTTATACGGCCCCTTTGTATCCCGGATCAGTGCTACATCCAACTCCTGTCTTCCCAGAATATGACACAGGAGAGGAGTTGCCCCCTTACGGTGTTGCAGGTTTATCTGCAACACTTGCAGCCACCAACTTGGGCCATGGTCGCTTCTGATGCCTGTAATTATTCTGACATGACTGCAACCTGCAAGAATTCTGAATACAGTTTAAGACCCCGTTCTTGCTTTGCCCTCTTGGATTCTTCATCAACTTCCACCATGAGGTTTCGACCATCAGATACAACATAGAATGAGATTTTCACTCTGCAGCGGAGTGTGCGCTGATATCAAACTTACTGGCAGATTAAAACTGTGTGCCGGACCGAGACTCGAACTCAGGACCTTTGCCTTTCGCGGGCAAGCGCTCTACCAACTGAGCTACCCAAGTACGACTCACGCCCATCCTCACAGCTTTACTTCTGCCAGTACCTCGTCTCCTACCTTCCAAACTTTGCAGAAGCTCTCCTGCGAACCTTGCAGAGCTAGCACTCCTGAAAGAAAGGATACTGCAGAGACATGGCTGAGCCACAGCCTGGGGGATGTTTCCAGAATGCTTCTGCAAAGTTTGGAAGGTAGGAGACGAGGTACTGGCAGAAGTAAAGCTGTGAGTACCGGGCGTGAGTCGTGCTTCGGTAGCTCAGTTGGTAGAGCACTTGCCCGCGAAAGGCAAAGGTCCCGAGTTCGAGTCTCGGTCCGGCACACAGTTTTAATCTGCCAGGAAGTTTCATATCGGCGCACACTCCGCTGCAGAGTGAAAGTCTCATTCTGGAAATATCCCCCAGGCTGTAACTAAGCCATGTCTCTGCAGTATCCTTTCTTTCAGGAGTGCTAGTTCTGCAAGGCTCGCAGGAGAGCTTCTGAAAAGTTTGGAAGGTAGGAGACGAGGTACTGACAGAAGTAAAGCTGTGAGGACAGGGCGTGAGTCGTGCTTGGGTAGCTCAGTTGGTAGAGCGCTTGCCCGCAAAAGGCAAAGGTCCCGAGTTCGAGTCTCGGTCCGGCACACATTTTTAACCTGCCAGTTTCATTTTACAACATTCTCGTTTATTAACCTTCAGGTCTCTGCCAAGACATGTACTATCTGGAACTGAAGGAGTATTGGTACCCAGTTTAATATCTTTGTGGTACTGACGAGTTCTGCTACTGTCTTGACCAGCAGCTTTGACTCCTCCCATGGAGATATCTTGGGCATCATCTCCCTAAGCCAATAAACTGTTCACCTCACCTCACTCCACACCCCCCTTTCCAGCCACCCACCCGCATGCGCGCGCGCCCACACACACACACACACACACACACACACACACACACACACACACACACACACAGATGAAAGATCAGAGCACCTTTGTCCACATAGACCCTCCTTCACATCTAGCTCCTTCCGTTGTGGGTAATGTTGACCAGTGGATATCTCTGTTGGATAACTGTTATCTTAAAAACCAAGACTGAGGCGCTATAGGTCTGTTTCACTATTTCTTGCCTCAGCTTTTTCTAGATCTGAGTATACTGAGAAGTCTAAGTATTAGTCTCCTTCCTTGTTCTTTTGTTCCCTGACTTAAAGACGGAAGGGGTACTGTACTCCTTTCACGCTAAGACCCAAGACAGGTTTTTTTAAATTATTTTTTATTTATTTATTTTTTTTATTTTGAGGTCTTAGGTTCAAGACCCTTCAGTTACCTCCATTTATGTTTAGAAAGCCATTCTTTGCTTTCCTTTTCATTTTGTCATTTGAATAGTTTTCTACTCTGAGCCCCAGCCAGGGTTTTGACCTTGACATAGTCCAATTTCTCAGTGATGATTTCCATGTCTTGGACTGGTCTGTCTCCTGATCCAGTTCCAGAAACAGCATTCATCAGTTCCAACCCTCTGGTCCATGGATGATTGAGGTATCATCAAGTCCCTTGGTTTTTGTTTGATTTTCTGTGTTCTCTATTATGGTCCCACGAGAATTTGGGATATTTTAGGTTGACACCATAGAGCCCCATGCAGTGCAAGGCTAATTACACAGGGAGGTCACCCAGTAAACATGGGGCTCCACTCACGACACGTCTTCCCATGCGCGATGCCCCCTTTGGCTCAGATCACATACACTTTGTATTGGGAAAGGCTATGGGAATGGATATGGGGGAGATGGGTCACACTTCATCTGGTTTATCAACTGAACTCTGTCCAGCATCGGCAACCCTGCAAATAACTGTGCTGCAGCTGGCATAGCCCTCAGCTTCACATGGACACACAAGCCTTGCCATCCATATGGTCAGCACTGCAACATGGTAGACTTCCCTGGATAGGATCAAATTGACATTTCCCAGACTTCCTACAGTAAGCAGTGTCTTGCTGGCAACAGCTAGGATGGGTATTGGTTGGCTTCATACATCATAGATCCAGTTGTATTGATTTGTCTTGTATCAAGATGCTTGAGTCAATGTACCAAATATCTGGATTCATCGAATGTGAAAAAGCTGCAGAATCTGCGATGAAAGTTTCTTTTTCGGATTTAATATTGCCTTCACTATGTTTTGCTTTTTTTTTTGTGTGTGTGTGTGTGTGTGTGTGTGTGTTAGTTATCCTTGAACATGTCTTTATCCTATGAATAATGCTGAACTCTTTGGGTCTTGTACTTCTTGTAAAAGATTTGTTTTTATGAGGTCAGCACAGATTTTTATAACTGAACTGTCAGTTCCCATTATTGTTGGTTCATATATTACAGCTGAACCAGCGAGGATTAATGTTTCCAAGCCATTCATCATTGACATAAAATTTAGTATTTCTTAATTTGTGAGTGGTTGTTGTGATTTTGTCCACTTAATCCTTAATACTTTTAGATGATTCCGGAATAGTGGTAATAAACTTGCTCCAGTTTCTTCCAGACCTCCTTAGCTGTGGATATGTATGTGCAAATAGGTTATTGGATCAAATAATGTAATGAGCTTCAATCTTGCCTTGACTTCATTTTTTGGATTAGTGTTAATGCTGCACACAAAGTCCCAGGAGTCATTATATTCTAAGTACGCTTGCACTGAGAACTTCCAACTTGCATAATTATAATGTCCAGTGAGTTTTTCAATGTGGGATTGGGTTTGATTGGAACTTGACATTTTCTGCTGTTAAATACAGGATAAAATGTAGAGTAACAGTCCATGTATGTAATAGCTGAAGTTACATTGTTTGAGTCAACCCAAAAGATGACACATTGAAGATTTGTCACTGAGATTTTAATCATTTACTGCCACAATGGTAACTGTGGAATCCTTCACGAGCTCTGCTGTCATGAAGGATAATTTGTGTGTGGTTATTTACAATAAACAAAAAGCTTCTCTTAACTTTTAAATGCAATGACAGAAAATTTAACTTCAGTGGTACAAAAGATCGCAAATAACACTGAATGTAATATCATAATCAGTGAATATTTATATGTGCTGTAATTTCATAAGGTTGGTAGTGTGTACAAACAATTTTATACAGGGTATTTGTCATGTATCAACTCAGGAAAGTTCCTCTAATTGGCCTACAATTCCACCTGAACTAAAACACATATGCATCATGTGAGAATTTCATATTCTCTTGCTGTGTATGCGCAAACTAGTATATTAGTCCGAGAGAAAAAATGAAAAGGCTCTTTTTTGTAGGAAACTTATTGTAGATTAATTTTGTACTGGGATTGTTTTCAATAGAAGCTGTAGTTTTCAAATTCTTGAATAAAATGTGTAAGTGACCTTAAAAAGCACCACCACTTCCACCATATTCTCCCTCACCCCTTGCTAATCACAGTTTTTAGTACGTTGTTCATGGCATTCCCTCCTAGCACTATACAAAAATTTGTGACAACATGAATTATTTACCATAGTTGTCCTCTTATGGTCTTCAGTGACTGTGCTTATTATGCAACCATCTTAGATGTGCACTTACAGATTATTATATTCATATTTGTGTAAATTTTGCCTAAGGATTGTGTGACTTTAAACTGCGTAAAATTAACAACTGAATCATTTTGTCTGTCTGTCCTTCTGAATAAGAAATTACTGTGCTCGTGAGGGTTAAGTTTGGATCAAATTGTCAGCATAATTAGTTTTTGTGTAATGTTTATAAAAGTCATTTACTTTCATTACCATAGCAGGCACATTTATATTAATAATGTTAGCAAAATAGTCGACTAAGCCGATGGCTAAGCCCTGTCAATAAAGACAAAAAAATGTTGAATATGGGAAGTAATTTGTGTAGTCACATATTTTTGTGCTATGGTAGGACGGAGTGCATTGGATGACACACTTAAAATCCTGACCGGCAACGAATGAGGGTGGGGTGGAGCCACATTTGAAGGTGTTTTGTGTGCTTTTCTTGAATAACTTAAAAACCTCAGCTTCTAATGGTAACATAACGCAGTACACAATAGCATTACATTAAATTTAGTACAAAGAACATCCTATTCATTTTTTTTCTCTGTGAATAACAGCTTGTATGTAGAGAGTGAGGGAATATGAAAATCTTGCATGACATGCATGCGCTGTAGCTTTGCTTGCTTTTATATGCCAATTTGATGTACTTTGCCGATTTGATAGGCCACAAGTCTCCTGCATAAAATTTTTCGTCCCGATTCCTGCTGTATGGCTGTGGTACATCACAAACAATTACTGCGTACACTGTGTATACACATATTTATTTATTTACACGACACACACACACACACACACACACACACACACACACACACACACACACACACACACAGAGAGAGAGAGAGAGAGAGAGAGAGAGAGAGAGAGAGCGCACATGTGTACATATAATAGGATGTATAAACAGAACAACATTCACTACTAGCTGATCAGTCAAGTGTGTTGGTAAGTAATAATCAATCGCAATGTCCAACAATTTGTTATGTTTTGGCAATACTGCCATACCTTATGTACTTGCTCTTTTTTCTATGCTGGTGTAGTCCTCTTGTACCCACCAACAGATTCAAGTGATGAGTTTTCAGTTAAATTGCCATCGGCGGAAACAGAGTTTAGAGATGATATCATAGGACCCTCTGTCTCGTTTAAAGAGAGTAAGAGACTTCCTTTCTGATCTCTAATACTTGCTAGTGTTGTGCAAACTATGTGATTCCGTATACTAAGTTCTTGTTGCGTTATTGTTTGTTGGGAAGAGAGAATGGTTCATTGCAATCATCTGATGACAGAAGCACCCAGTGCTAACTGCTAATTTTTGTTATTTCTATGTTGCTTTTGAATGCCTACAACACCAATGTTGCTACTTTAAATGATTCCATGCTGTGAATAATATCATAGAAGGTTGGGTTCGAAGATGTTAGAGGCTCAGACCAAACTACGCTGTTTTGAGCAAAGGAAACTACATCAGTTCTGATGAACAGGTCTGGATATGAGACTCTGGAGGATGGCAATCCATGATGTATAACACTGGCCTACCTTTGTAGCAAATTGGTTAAGTGCATTGAGCTGTCGCAATGTCAGTTTGCCAACCATAATATTGGGTCAACAAATGAAAAATATCGTTGACTGCAATATCACTGGGTCAGTAGTTTGTGGACCACTTTGTATGCTGATGACATCATGGCAGCAGAGATATGCTTAGATGGAGGATCAAAAACCTTGCTGAACTTACAGTAAGCAAGAAAATAGTAAGTTACCAAGCCTCATTATACTCTTCAGAACGATGACTGTGGAGGAGATGCTGCTGACCCTATGGCTGAACAGTTTGTTGCAATAACACCGCGAATTGTTTCTGTTGCTGCTGGAGTAAGAGTATTTGTTGCTATGTTGCTCCTTCTGTTTCTGTTAGTGGGATAACTGCAGTTGAACTTGCTGCAGCTGCTGCTGCTGCTGTTCTTCTTCTTCCAGCTTTAATTGCTGTTATCGCACATCAAGAAATCATTCATTCATAATTCTCACAGATTATAGTCCTCATTTCCAACCTGTAGTATTCTTGCAGGTACACCAAAATGCTATGCATGGTGAACCACACAGAACTGCGCAGCTGAGGTATAATCTAGTGCCTATCTCAAACTTTCAAATCAAATTTGATAGAGCCAAGACTGGCGTGAATTAGCGTAGTGTGTCCGATATTTATCTTATGAAAGAACTGAATATACAACCAGGACTGTTATCAGTAGGCAATTGTGATGTGAACTATAAATCTTTATAAATATCAGCAGTCTGATATGATCAGCATAGTGTATGGATGTTTAACTAGACTGGCTCTCCCTATACAAAGCACTTGTTGCAGTCCCAGCAGGTGGAACAGGTGCTACCCATACGAGTTGATTTGTGTATAATATCTAATGCCGGTTACGGAGTCCATATCAGTGTCACAGTCCTGCAGGAATTCAAGAAAAACTGTTCACTATAACCTCCTCCTTGTATAAGGGCTATCCAAAAAGAAACAAGCTGGAGTCTGGGATGCGCAAACCAGTGACAGGAGGATAATATCATGGTGTGTGTAACGAGTTGTGGTTCCCACCAGAGTGTGGAAGTTCACAGCTCATCGCTAGAGGGCACGCATGCAGCAGGGTGTATACTACCCGGGACAACCGGGAGATCCGGGAAAAACATGGGAATGTTTCATATTTTTTTTTTTTTTTTTTCAGTTACATTTTTGTGATTTTGACTGGTAAGAATCAATACAACAAAGGATATTACTGTATCCCGCTTCTGCAGGATAATACTGCAGCAACAAAGCATGAACAAGAGGGAAAAAACGAAAATAAAACGCGCCATATATAACAACAAAACACAGTGCTCATACAAGTGTCTGCCAACAGCAAAGTGTGTCAGAGGCTTTAGGAAGACTATGCAGTGCTTCATAACAACAAATTGCCTCCGATGAGCGTGACATGACAGCTGTTAATATTAGATTTCCAGAATGAGATTTTCACTCTGCAGCGGAGTGTGCGCTGATATGAAACTTCCTGGCAGATTAAAACTATGTGCCCGACCGAGACTCGAACTCGGGACCTTTGCCTTTCGCGGGCAAGTGCTCTACCAACTGAGCTACCGAAGCACGACTCACGCCCGGTACTCACAGCTTTACTTCTGCCAGTACCTCGTCTCCTACCTTCCAAACTTTACAGAAGCTCTCCTGCGAACCAGCAGAAATAGCACTCCTGAAAGAAAGGATATTGCGGAGACATGGCTTAGCCACAGCCTGGGGGATGTTTCCAGAATGAGATTTTCACTCTGCAGCGGAGTGTGCGCTGATATGAAACTTCCTGGCAGATTAAAACTGTGTGCCCGACCGAGACTCGAACTCGGGACCTTTGCCTTTCGCGGGCAAGTGCTCTACCAACTGAGCTACCGAAGCACGACTCACGCCCGGTACTCACAGCTTTACTTCTGCCAGTACCTCGTCTCCTACCTTCCAAACTTTACAGAAGCTCTCCTGCGAACCAACAGAAATAGCACTCCTGAAAGAAAGGATATTGCGGAGACATGGCTTAGCCACAGCCTGGGGGATGTTTCCAGAATGAGATTTTCACTCTGCAGCGGAGTGTGCGCTGATATGAAACTTCCTGGCAGATTAAAACTGTGTGCCCGACCGAGACTCGAACTCGGGACCTTTGCCTTTCGCGGGCAACTGCTCTACCAACTGAGCTACCGAAGCACGACTCACGCCCGGTACTCACAGCTTTACTTCTGCCAGTACCTCGTCTCCTACCTTCCAAACTTTACAGAAGCTCTCCTGTGAACCAGCAGAAATAGCACTCCTGAAAGAAAGGATATTGCGGAGACATGGCTTAGCCACAGCCTGGGGGATGTTTCCAGAATGAGATTTTAACTCTGCAGCGGAGTGTGCGCTGATATGAAACTTCCTGGCAGATTAAAACTGTGTGCCCGACCGAGACTCGAACTCGGGACCTTTGCCTTTCGCGGGCAAGTGCTCTACCAACTGAGCTACCGAAGCACGACTCACGCCCGGTACTCACAGCTTTACTTCTGCCAGTACCTCGTCTCCTACCTTCCAAACTTTACAGAAGCTCTCCTGCGAGATTAGGGAAGGCTAAAATATGTTATTAGTTTCAGGTTTTATTTCCACCTTTCTGACAGTCAAGCATTAATTGCCTAGCAGAACAAATAAGTTATTTTTGTTGCTTTGCTAAAGAGATTTGTCTTTCATTAATCTTTTGCACTGAGGCAGTCAATTTATTTGAAATGAATAATTTCACACTGTTGGCTAGTTTCAACTGTTCGCTGCATTTCAAGTGCACGTTTTCCATCTTTTAGCTCACATGGCATTATGCCATAATAAAGAACCAAACATAAGATTATACAATACTGGTACTCAAGAAAATTTACATCCCAATCTGGACATAAGAATGTGCACTTTAAGCCAAATTATGCATTTTAGTATGGTTCACGAAATTCCAATGCTCTTGAAGTATCCTCTGATGTCTTGTTTCTTTTGTGACACAGTGCAAGATCTTTTAATGTTTTACACGTATGAACATACGGGCTTCCTGCGTCATCATAGCTGCGCAAGAGCAGTGGCGCCTGTTATCTGGCACTTTCTGGCAACTGCTGAAACGAATCAGTTTCTAACAGGTCACGGGAAAATATTGCTGATGGTGATTTGAAAAGCATTACTTTCAAAGTAAATTTCCTTTTACACAAGATGAAGTATATGTGAGAATGTATGATGAATTTCTTAAATCACAGAGCGTTTGACTCTCAATTAAAAAGCAACTCTTTGAGGACGACCATCTAGAAGAATTTTGAGCCCAGAAGATCAGACATTTACATCGTTATTAAAAATTTTACTGGCACATTTGTGTGATATATCTTAAAGTGTAACATGCGCAAAAAAGATCAACATTATATGTGGAAGCTTAGCTTCTCTTGCAGCTTATTAATCTTTGTGACCACAATTATATGTGAAAGCTTTGCTTTTCTTGTAGCAACACTATGTATATTAATTTGAGCCATTAACTTTTCTTGTTTGTGTGTTCACACTACTTAAGAGTGATATTGCCATTGGCTGACTACATCACGTGTCCAATACTGTCGTCAGCCGGCTATATCACGTGACATGAGCTGTGACTGGCTTACAAAAGTGTGACACAATATCGATTTCAGTGCTTTGGAAAGTAACATGCGGCGTTTGGTGGAATTCGAATTTATACCTTCATAACACGAAAATATGCAGCGTACATGTTGGCCCACATCAAAGATCTTTCCAAAACGTGTTTTTTCACCCTGTGTTTAATTTTCTAAAGTGCCGGGAAATTCTACGGCGGCGTGTAAAACCATAAACATTCAAAAGATTGATAAGTTTTACAGTGCCGAGGAAAAGTGTACTGTCACGTAACATGGGAAAAGTGTACTTTCATCTGGGAGAAAGTGTATTTTCAACCGGGAAATCCGGGAAAAATCCAGGAATTTTTTTCGTTGTCCATGTATACACCCTGTGCACGTCACATGACTATACAGAGCTAGCAGCAGCATGCTTCAATTGTCCAACACTACCAGTCGCATTGCAAACAGTGACATGGACGCGTCACAAGAAGAGCAAAGAGGTGTTGTTTGTTTTCTGACAGTGGAAGGAGTAGGAGGAATGGACATTCATCGATGAATGTCACAAGTGTACAGCGAACACTGCATATCCCTTGCAAGGTCAAGGCATGGCACAAGCGCTTCAGTGAAGGACGGGAGTCGTTAACCAATGATGCACAGTCTGGAGCACCACACTGCATTACCTATGACATCGTCCAGCTGGTGGATGCACTCATTAGCCAGGACTGCCGAGTGACAGTGAAAGCCATAGCCGCCATTGTCGGATTGAGCATCGGAAGTGTTCACACCATCATGAAGGAACAACTGCACATGTGCAAAGTGTGTCCCAATGGGTGCCCCACAGTCTTCAACCACACTAGGAAGCATGTCGAATGGCCCATTGTCTTGCTCATCTAGTGCAATATTCAAGAAAGCAAATCTAGTAATATCTTTCGATCTTGAATTAAAGTGATAAGAAAGGCAACAGAATAATGGCAACACCTGGAAAGTATAATACATTAGCTGTAAGCTACACAGTTATTGTCTAGAGAAACACATGAGATTGAGGAAGCAATGGAGAGGTAAACATAAAACTGAGGCAGATAAAACTGTTAATACATAATTCATTTCCTATTGCTCATTATATTTCTACTCTCAAGCAGTTTTATTTGGTTTACTTTATTGCCTCTGTACTGATAGTGTATGATTTAATTGCAGTTCATTCACTGTACTTGTCGCTTTCCCTGAGATATTTATATAATTTTAATACTAAATTCTTCTATACATATGTATACATCCTGCTTGGTATTTTACAGAAAAAATTTGTTCTTCCAAACATGGATGATCTGGTAATACCACCCATGACTACTACTTTACCTTACCAGGAGCCACAATCCAGAAATAAGCCTCAGTAAAAGGTATGTAATTTATAATCGACCTAATATTCTGTCAGCCATCACATCTTGGTAGAATGTTGTCCAGATTTAAACCAGAATGCTGAGTATTATACAAGTTTCATTGTGTTACAGCTAGCCAGTCATTTGCTGAGCTATTATCTGTTAATTATTAGAAAAATATATAAATAGATGGTAACAGCTATTCTTTACTGTTTACTGTGTAATTCTCAGTACATATAAACAGTATTCAAATAATGGAGTAGGAATGAGAGCAGATTTATTGTAATTAAACGCTATATCCAAACTAAGGTGTGTATTTTCCAAAGATAGCAATGGTCCATTTTCAAATTAAATCTGCTGCACAGCTGATGTATTCAGTTGTTGTGAAGCACTAATTTGATTTTCTTTAGTCTCTGACACCTTCTTGGTAATATTTTTGTTTGTTGCATTGAAGTTGAAATACTTGTTGTTTGCCCAAGAAAAAATGTGTGTGATACCACAAACTAGATTGTACTCAGGTTATCGCTCATGAATAACTGAAAGTACAGTAGCAGAATTACTCATACAAACTGCAAAGTTATAAAAACACACATTAACGAAGCACTGTCCAATAATTAATGATAGTTCTAACTGGTCACTAAACGAAGTAATCAGGTGGGGCACAAAACACTGTCCATATTTACATAAAATGTCATGGTTCACATTGTGTACTGTCTTCTAGTAAAGTTTCAGAGTAAAGTGCACTAAAATATCTATCTTAGTTCACTAATTAATTAAAGTCATAACTCTGAAGAATAACTCATTTGCGTGACAAGGATAGATCGAACCCCCTGCCAACCATGACATAGTTCAGTGGAAATATCTATTAATTTGACTTACAGAAATCAATTGGAAGTTTTTGGACATGCATATTATTGATTTTTCACAAGTGCAAGTACATACATTTCCACAAACAAACTATGCATAGCTGTAGTGTGAGCAAATATTGGGAGCTTATGTGCTACACACTTATTAGCTTGAGCAGGACAGGGCATAGACCGACTATGAGTGATGCCTGACTATTTAAAAACTAGAATATGAACAAATATTTTTTTCAGAAATTATACAGTAATTTTAAAACTGGGTAGGTAAAATTTTGTTATTGTGGTGAGCTATAACAAAGAATAGGAAATTTTCACAAAAACGATGATGCAAAAAATAATGCTAAATAAGCTATTTTTAGCAAAATAATGCAAAAGTGAGTGATTTTTATAAGATATCAGAAATTTTGTAATTTTATCCTGTAGAAATGCTATAAATCTGGTTATGGCAGTCAATTAATATTTCTAAATGATAATTATTGAATGTTAAAACTTGACTTTGACCTCTAATCTCCTCAAGAGTGAGATTTGTCTGTACCTTAAACTGACAGTTCTTTTCCTGCATAATGAACTTCGACATGACTGTGAAAATAGCTCTGAAATTATCAAATTTTGACAAAAAGTCACCACATTTGGCAAAATAAGTCACCAAATTTGTCAAAACTAACACTGACTCTGGCAAAAAAAAAGACACCAAATTTGACAAAAAATACACAAAATTTGGCAAAAAATATGTGATTTTGGCCATGTAAGCTTTTGGAGTCAGCTGCTCCTTCTTCTGACAGAATGGCTGAATGGGAAGGAAGAGGGGTGAAGGAAAAGCACTGTTTTTAAGATATTTAGGTGTGTGTCACATACTTACAAAACACGTAACAGTATGATGATTAGCATAATTTCTGGGGAAAAAATTATTAATCAACAACAGTGGCAGTCATAACATATGGAATATTTCCAACTTGATATGCCATATAGCGCTGGAGAATTAGGCCTATTTATTCACAGCAGAACAGAAAAAAAGAGGAGGTGGAGGAGAAGAAAAAGATCATATTAGGACCTCTGTGAGTTTTTCTTATTTTTTGAGTATATTATTATTTCATTTCTGCACAGCATGCTGCATCACTGGAAAATGCTCTTCTCTTCATGAGGAAAACAACTCTGCTGCTTAGAGGAGCAACAATAATATTTTATGTCTATCCCAAACTCTTATTTTAAAAACAGTGGTGGCAGATATTCTCTCTCTAATATACCAGGATCCTATATCCTATTCATACCATATTAAAGGAAATTAATTCTTGTTGTGTCGGAGCCAGCACTGACACAAACAAGGAAGGAGTAAAGTTGTGATGGCTTGTGGCAGGAATCCAAAACCATCTGTACAAAACACTTTCCAACTAAAAGAAAACTATATTTCTATCAAAGGAAGGAACAATAATTAACTTGATTGCTATGCATCTTCTGCCTCGTACATGCAATTAAATTATTACATTTACAGTCTACTACTACTCTCAGAATGCAGGCTAACTAACATCTCCCTATTTCTCAGTACTGATGCTCTCAAAGTTTGCAACCAAACTGGGCCAACTAGTGATCGGTGGCTGGTTAAATCAGCTTTGACAAGGGGCACTGAACTCTTGTCTTTCTGGAGGTGTGGTGCTGCCCGCAGTTTCTATTGGCACGTGGGTTAATGCCTTCTTGATGCTGTTTCGCGGCACTGTGCTGGTCAGTGTGCAGTCGATGCTTTAGGATTGCACATTTGTTCTACCGTGTATTTCATGTTTTGTGATTTCACTATATAAGATGCATCAGTTCTGTTACCCTGTATTGGTGTTACAAAATTCTGTTGAATATTTACAATTTCAGTAAACAGAATGTAAAATGCAATTGTCGTGAACAAATAAGTAATATTTTTGAAATTGTCCAAAAGCAAAAACAATGATTCTACAAAACCTGGTGCCTGTAGATGTAGAATCAAATAAAAACTGGTTGGGAATTGATATTTTGGTCAGTATCTCTCTCACAAATAACTGTGAAGTTAAAGAGGTCCTGGGCAGATAAACATCAGAAACAATTATGTTAAATTTGAGGTGCAAATAGGAATGAATAAAGCCTTAGGAATATCGAGGATGGAATGTAACAATATTATGAGAAGGAAAGTTGCTACTCACCATTTAGTGAAGATGCTGAGTCACACCTAAGCACAACAAAAAGATTTTTACACTTAAAGCTTTCGACCAATGGCCTTTGTCAACAATACACACACACACACACACACACACACACACACACACACACACACACAAATGCAACTCACACACACGAGTGCAGCCTCAGGCAACTGAAACCACACTGCGAGCAGCAGCACCAGTGCATGATGTGAGTGGCAACTGGGTGGGGGAAGGAGGAGACTGGGGCAGGAAGGGGAATGGATAGTATGGTGGGGATGGTGGACAGTGAAATGCTGCAGGTTGGACAGCGGGCAGGGGAGTGGGAGGGAGGGGGGGGGGCGGTAGAAGTAGTGGAAAAGGAGACACATAGAGAGAAATAAATAAATTTTAAAAAAATAGAAGAAAGACTGAGTGTGGTGGTCGAATGACGGCTGTGTAGTGCTGGAATTGGAGCAGGGAAGGCGCTGGATGGGTGAGGACAGTGACTAACGAAGGGTGAGGCCTGGAGGGTTACGGGAACATAGGATGTTTGCAAGGAAAGTTCCCCCCTGCACAATTCAGAAAAGCTGTTGTTGGTGGGAAGGATCCATATGGCACAGGCTGTGAAGCAATCATTGAAATGAAGGATAACATATTTGTCAGTGTGTTCAGTGACAGGGTGGTCCACATGTTTCCTGGCCACAGTCTGTCGGGGGCCATTCATGCGGACAGGCAGATTATTGGTTGTCATGCCTACATAGAATCCAGCACAGTTGTTGCAGCTTAGCTTGTAGACCACATGACTGGTTTCACAGCTAGCCCTTCCTTTGGTGGGATAGGTGATGTTAGTGACCGGACTGGAGTTGGTGGTGTCGGGAGGATATATGGAACAGGTCTTGCATCTAGGTCTATTACAGGGGTATGAGCCAAGAGGCAAAGGACTGGGGGCAGGGATTGTGTAAGGGTGGATGAGTATATTGAGTAGGTTTTTGTGGATGGTGGAATACCACTGTGGGAGGGGTGGGAAGGATAGTGGGCAGGACTTTTTCATTTCAGGGCATGACGAGAGGAGAATGTAATTCAGTTGCTCCAGTCCTGGGTTCTACTGAGTTATGAGGGGAATGCTCCTCTGAGGCTGGATGGTGGAGCTTGGGAGGTGGTGGGAGACTGGAAAGATGAGGCATGGGAGATTTGTTTTTGTACAAGGTTGGGAGGATAATTATGGTTAATGAAGACTTCATTGCAATCCTTGGTATATTTCAAGAGGGACTGCTCATCACTGCAGATGCAATTACTACAGGTGGCTAGGCTGTACGGAAGGGACTTCTTGGTATGGAATGGGTGGCAGCTGTCGAAGTGGAGGTATTGCTGGTGGTTAGTAGGGTTAACATGGACGGAGGTACTGATGTAGCCATCTACAAGGTGGAGGTGATCATCTAGGAAGATGGGTTGTTGGGTGGAGTGGGACCTGGTGAAGAAAATGAGGGAGAAGTTGTTGATGTTCTGGAGGAATGTGGATAGGGTGTCCTTCCCTTCGATCCAGATAGCAAAGATGTCATCAGTGAATCGGACACAGGTGAGGGGTTTAGGATTCTGTGTGTTTAGGAAGGATGCCTCTAGATGGCCCATGAATAGGTTGGCATAGGATGGTGCCATGCGGGTGTTCAGAGCCATACCCCAGATTTGCTTGTTGGGAATGCTTTCAAAGGAGAAGTAATTGTGGGTGAGTTTATAGTTGGTCATGGCAACTAGGAAGGAAGTTGTTGGTTTGGAATCTGTCGGATACTGGGAAAGGTAGTGTTTAATAGCATTAAGGCCATAGTCATTAGGAATGTTAGTGTACAGGGATGTGGCATCAATAGTGACGAGCAGAGCACTGTGTGGTAAAGGGACAGGAACTATGGAGAGTCGGTGGAGGTAATGGTTGGTATCTTTTATATAGGAGGGTAGGTTCCGCATAATATGTTGAAGGTGTTGGTCTGCGAGAGCAGAGATTCTCTCAGTGTGGGCACAGTAACCAGCTACAATGGGGTGTCCTGGGTGGTTAGGTTTATGGACTTTAGGAAACATGTAGAAGGTAGGAGTGCGGGGAGTGGTAGGGGTGAGTAGAGATATGGACTCCAGGGAGAGGTTCTGGGTTGGGCCTAAGGATTTGAGTAGTGACTGGAGATCCTGATGGATTACTGGAATGGGGTCACTGTGGCAAGGTTTGTAGGTGGAAGTATGTGACAGCTGATGGAGTCCTTCCACCAGATTATAATGTCGGGATCAGTTTTTAGATGGTGGACTGCAGTTCTTTCTGCAGATGTAAGGTTAGTCTGCATGTTGAGGAATTTGGGGAATGATGGTGAGGCAAGGTTTGATGTTAAGAAACTCTGGAAAGTTAACAGGGGGTAGTTTGGGAGTGGTGGGGGTGAATCACCGTTGGATGGAGGAGAGAAATGAGTTAGGCAATGTTCAGTATTGGTGTCTGATTGAGTCGCCACTCCCATCATGCACTGATCCTGCTGCTCGCAGTGTGGTTTCAGTTGCCTGAGACTGCAGTCATGTGTGTAAGTTGTGTGTGTGTGTGTGTGTGTGTGTGTGTGTGTGTGTGTGTGTGTGTATGTGTGTGTGTTGTTGTTGTTGTTGACAAAGGCCATTGGCTGAAAGCTTTAAGTGTGAAAATCTTTTTGTTGTGCCTGTCTGCGACTTAGTATATTCTCTATATGGTGAGTGGCAACTTTCCTTCTCACAATATTGTTACATTTCATCCTGGGATTTCCGTTGTTTGACTTTGCCTGACAGCTTTTCTTCGATCCTAACCCAGTGCTGTTCTCCTTTGTTATTATTTTCATTTGCATCACTATACTCAATGCTCATCCTCTTTCTCTTCTTTCCTATGTTTCTCTTGTCACCTTGCAAACAGCACTGCTCACTCTGCTTATGAGTCACACTGTATCAACCGTCACAGCCGCACACAACAGACACCTACAAGACCATTCTGATTGTTGGTGCAGCATAATATGTGCTACATTACTCCCATCAATATAATTAATCCTATACTTTTAAACTGATCACTCTCTTGCATCATTTCACATACTTTTACGTGTTTACTCTTTGCATCCATTTCATCCCTTTCGTATATTTTCACACGTATTTTGGTGTATTTTTGCAAAAAAAAAAAAAGGCTGCCACCCCTCCTTCCACAATTCAGATTCTGCCAATCCTTAGCCCTCACCAACATATTCCTGCAAAACCATATCAACCAAGCCCAAACCTCCTTGCAGTACCTTTTCTCCATCCGCAAGATTCTCCTGCTACCAGTCCAAAATTCCTGGAACCCATAATACACATTGAAAATCCTGCCCTGCAAGAACATGAGCAACATGCATGACGCCACCTCAAAAAGCTTTCCATCTTGCTCACTTCCTACTCCCGCCTTGGAGTGCTACTGTCCACCACCTCAACCCCTCCCATGCCCCCTCATAGCGGACTAACCCTGTCTTGCAGACCTACTACATATACCCCACTCTCCAAAACTCCCTCCCACCGCCACACAGAATCCAGAACCTAAACAGACCCACAACACAGTCATAAACCTTTCTTCCGGAAGCCTTAGCCCCACAGAAATATCAGTCCTTTCCAAAGGCCTCACCTTTTGCCCCACTCCTAAATTCAATCATGCAGGACTTGTTAAAGACCTTCTCTCCTTCTCCCGGTCCCTACAGTGGAAACACTTTTTCGCCACCAACCCTACCAATCAGAATCAACCAAAGACCAATATTGAACCTTGCCTAACTCAGTTCACTCCTCCATTCAACCATGTTCTGCCCCCACCGCCCCCAAAACACCCCCTGTTAACTTTCCAGAGTATCTTAACATCAAACCTGGCCTCACCATCATTCCCCAAATCCCTCAACATGCAGACTAACCTTACATCTGCAGAAAGAACTGCAGTCCAGCATCTAAAAACTGACCCTGACATTATAATCTTACCTGTCAGCAAAGGCTCCACCTTGGTGTTATGAACTGCAAGGATTACCTGGTGGAAGGACTCCATCAGTTGTCACATGCTTCCACCTACAAACCTTGCCACAGTGACCCCATTCCAGTAATCCACCAGGATCTCCAGTCACTACTCAAATCCTTAGGCCCATCCCAGAACCTCTCCCTGGAGTCCATCTCTCTACTCACCCCTACCACTCCCCGCACTCCTACCTTCTACATGCTTCCTAAAGTCCATAAACCTAACCACCCAGGACACCCCATTGTAGCTGGTTACTGTGCCCACACCGAGAGAATCTCTGCTCTCGTAGACCAACAGCTTCAACATATTTCACAGAACCTGCCCCCTATATAAAAGATACCAACGATTTCCTCCACCGACTCTCCACAGTTCCTGTCCCTTTACCGCATGGTGCCTTGCTCATCACTGTTGATGCCAGCTCCCTGTACACTAACATTCCTAATGCCCATGGCCTTACCGCTATTGAACACTACCTTTCCCAATGTTCGATGGATTCCAAACCAACAACCTCCTTCCTAGTCACCATGACCAACTATATACTCTCCCTCAATTACTTCCCCTTTGAAGGTATTACCTACAAGCATATCTGGGGTATGGCTATGAACACCCGCATGGCACCATCCTATGCCAACCTATTCATGGGCCGTCTAGAGGAATCCTTCCTAAACACACATAATCCTAAACCCCTCACCTGGGTCCAAGTCACTGATGACATCTTCGCTATCTGATTCAAAGCTAAGGACATCCTGTGCACATTCCTCCAGAACCTCAACAACTTCTCCCCCATTTGCTTCACCTGTTCCTACTCAAGCCAACAAGTTATCATCCTAGATTTTGAATCTACCATCTGTACCTCCATCCATATCAAACCTATTAACTCAAAGCAATACCTCCACTTCGACAGCTGCCACCCATTCCATACCAAGAAGTCCCTTCCGTACAGTCTTGCCACCTGTGGTCATCGCATCTGCAATGACGAACAGTCCCTCTCGAAGTATACTGAGGGTCTCAATGGAACCTTCACTGACCTTAATTATCCTCCCAACCTTATACAAAAACAAATGTTTCCAGTCACCCACTACCTCACAAAGCCCCACTGTCCAGCCACAGAGGAGTATTCCCCTCATTAGTCAGAACCACCCAGGACTGGAACAACTGAATTATATTCTCCACCAGGGTTTCAATTACCTGTCATCGTGCCCTGAAATGAGAAATGCCCTCCCCATTATCCTTCCCACCCCTCCCACAGTGGTATTCCGCCGTCCACCAAAGCTACACAATACACTTGTCCATCCTTATACCTCATGGCTCATACCCCTGTAATAGACCTAGATGCAAGACCTGTCCCATACATCCTCCCAATACCACCTACTCCATTCCGGACTCTAACATCACCTATCCCATCAAAGACAGGGTTACCTGTGAAACCAATCATGTAGTCTACAAGCTAAGCTGCAAACAGTGTGCTGGACTCTATGTGGGCATGACAACCAATAATCTGTCTGTCCACATGAATGGCCACCGACAGACTGTGGCCAGGAAACAGGTGGTCCACCCTGTTGCTGAACATGCTGCCAAACATTATATCCCTCATTTCAAGGACTGCTTCACAGCCTGTGCAATATGTATCCTTCCCACCAATACCAGCTTTTCTTAATTGTGCATGTGGGAACTTTCCCTGCAATGCTTCCTATGGATTCCCATAACCTTTGTGGACTCAACCTTCATTAGTCACTGTCCTCACCCATCCAGCCCCTTCCTTGCTCCCATTCCAGCACTAACCAGCCATCATTCCACTGCCACACTCAGTTTTTTTTTTATATTTTTAAATTTATTTATTTCTCTCTATATGTCTCCCCCACCCCCACCCTCCCCACTTCTCCCCTGTCCCCATTCAACCTGCAGCACTTCACTGTCCACTATCCCCACCATACTACCCCTTCCCCTCCCCGCCCTTGCCTGAGGCTGCAGTCGTGTGTGTGTGTGTGTGTGTGTGTGTGTGTATTGTTGACAAAGGCCATTGGCCAAAAGCTTTAAGTGTGAAAATCTTTTTGTTGTGCCTATCATTGACTCAGCATCTCCGCTATATGGTGAATAGCAACTTTCCTTCTCATAATATTGTTACGCCTTAGGAACATACTTTTCCTCCTCTGAACTGGATAAGCTGAATTAGTTTCTACATGGAAAGATCTGTAAGGGAAGAATGGGTATCAGCCTGTAAGAATATATGTTTCTTCAAATTTCTGAATCACAAATCCAACATCCAACAGAAGAGACAGAAAGGAATAGAAAAATATGTTAGTGGTTAGAATGTTATACTTCAGTTACCTGCCTTTTCCACTCTTCACAGTTTCTGAAGCTGAAACTTGTGTACAAATACTAAATCTTTGTAGCCATATTTCAGTTACTTTTGTGGTCTTCAGTCCAAAGACACCTGTCTACCCTGTACATGCTTCTTCATCTCTGCATTATTGTTGTAACTTACATCCATGTGAAACATCTTGCTGTATTTGAGTCTTGGTATAACCCCCTCCCCCTCCTCCTCCCTGTCCCTCCCCCCACCTTTCCCCTCATTACATTGTATTCATAGTTACTCCTTACAATTATGAGGTTAAGAAAATTGTCTACATGTTGTACAGTGGTGACTACCTCAAGTGGTAGATGTGCTTTGTCAGTGCTCCATGATCTGTATTGCTTTTAGTGTGTTAAGGTGAAGCTACAGTGTTTATCTTTGGAACAATATTATAGAAAGTGTCATTATGCCATTTAAGTACAACATCTGTACATTTCACATCTTTGTTTGTGTATATAAGTTGCTTTGTGTATGGACAAGACTTCATCTGTTAGATAAACTCACACCTAAATTTTAGAGTCTTGTACTTTACACACTTACTAAATGTGCTGTTCATGTCATTTTCTCCATAGTGTTACACTGGTTATATCAAAACTTGTATTGTGAATTTTCCAACATTTTTGAGCTCCACTCACAATTAATACAATATCTTCAATTGCAAACTACTCTTATGTTTTCTGTAGATTTTATTTAGATGTTGTTCCTCCTAGTTTTAGTAGATATGTATCCGAATAAAAAAATATTAGTGGTAATTTTTGGATGCTTATAAGTGTCATAGATAATGAATTCTATGGTAGATTTCCAGATGTGAACTACATTTGTGTAGTCGACAAATTTTGCCACTAGTATCATGTTTTGAAAATCATTTCCTCATAACTGCAGTGTAGATACATGTTGTGGTGGTGGTGGTGGTGGTGGTGGTGGTGGTGATATGATTTGATGCAGCTCTTCGTACTGATATATCCTCTTCAACCATCATCATCTTGGCAAAACAACTACAACCTACATCCATTTCAACCTGTTTACTGTAGTGCGGCCTTGGACTTCCTGTACAATTTTTACCTCCTATACTTCCTTCAATTAACAAATAAATGATTTCTTGATGCCTTAGTTAAGTTGAGGCACACATTTCTTTTTTCTCCAATTCAGAGTAGTACGTCTTCATTAATTATCTGATCTACCCATCTAATCTTCAGCACCATATTTCAAATCCTGCTATTCTTGTCTGAAATGTTAAATAGTCCACATTTCACTTTCATACAAGGTTGCACCCCTGACGAATATCTTCGGAAAGAGACTTCATAATGTTTAAATTTATATGCACTGTTAGTAAATTTCTCTGTCTGAAAAATGCTTCTCTTGCTGTTGCTACACTTTCTTCTAAATCCTCCTTACTTTGGGCATCGCCGTTTATTTTTCTGTGGAAATAACAAAACTCATATACTACTTTTAGTATCTTATTTCCTAATGTAATTCCCTCACCATCATTTTTAACTTCACTAAAGTCTATAACTGTTGTTTTAATTTGGTTGATATTCATCTTGTAACCTCTTTTTGAGATACTAGCCTTTCCGTTCAACTGATCTTGCAAGTCTGTTGCTGTTACTGACAAAATTTACAATGTCATCAACAAACCTGAAGTTTTTATTTCTTTCTCCTGAACTTCAAGCCTTATTTCTAAATTAGTTTCATATAGTGGTAGCTTAATGTAGAGATTGAATTATATGGCCAGGAGGATACATCCCTTTCTCACCCCCTTCTCAAACACTGCTTCCCTTTCATGTCCTTCGACTCATAACTGCAGTCTGGTTTTTGTACAAGTTGTAGATAACCATTCACTCTCTCATTTTTATTCCTGATTTTCAAAGAAAGTATTCCAGTCAATATTGTCAAATCTTTCTCTGAATTCACAAATATTGTAAACATAAGTTTGCCTTCTTTCAGTTTATCTTTTAAGATATGGCGGTTCTGTAACTTTCCTACAAGTCTGATCTTGCCTTTCTTTGGAATTCAGATTATTACATTATTGTTGTTGAAGAGTGAGGGTAGTGTTTTATATCTTGCATTCCAGGCGGAGTAGTTTTGTTATGGTATTTTGTCCCTAGGATCTTTCTCATTCTGGGGGAATGTTGTCAACTCCAGGTATTTTATTTTGATTTATGCCTTTCTGTGATATGACAAATTCTTCTCACAGCTTCATGTCTCCCATCTTATCATTATCTACACCTTCTTCCATTTATATAATATAGTCTTTAAGTTTGAACAGTGGAAACTCCAGGTAGGAATATCAACAATTTAGGAAAATATAGATAAAGGAGTTTTGCTATTTGGGGAGCAAAATAACCGATGATGGTCGAAGTAAAGTGGATATAAAATGTAGACTGGCAATGGCAAGGAAAGCGTTTCTGAAGAAGAGAAATTTGTTAACATCGAGTATAGATTTAAGTGTCAGGAAGTCATTTCTGAAAGTATTTGTGTGGAGTGTAGCCATGTATGGAAGTGAAACATGGACGATAAATAGTTTGGACAAGAAGAGAATAGAAGCTTTCGAAATGTGGTGCTACATAAGAATGCTGAAGATTAGATGGGTAGACCACATAACTAATGAGGAAGTATTGAATAGGATTGGGAGAAGAGAAGTTTGTGGCACAACTTGACCAGAAGAAGGGATCGGTTGGTAGGACATGTTCTGAGGCATCAAGGGATCACCAATTTTAGTATTGGAGGGCAGCGTGGAGGGTAAAAATCGTAGAGGGAGACCAAGAGATGAATACACTAAGCAGATTCAGAAGGATGTGGGTTGCAGTAGGTACTGGGAGATGAAGAGGCTTGCACAGGATAGAGTAGCATGGAGAGCTGCATCAAACCAGTCTCAGGACTGAAGACCACAACAACAACAACATACCATAAAGATGACATATTAAGTTGCAGATAGGCACAATTAAAAGACACGTACATGAAGATTTTGGCCACAGCCTTCATCAGCAAAAGAGTAACACTCACCATTCTTACACTCAAGCAATCACACGTCACACACACATGACTGCCAACTTTGGCACCACAGGCCAGAGGCTTTCTGGCCACACTGCTGGAGTTGGTGGTCATGGATGTGTGAGGTGTGCTTACTTGTGAATGGTGTGTGTTTCTCTTTTGCTGATGAAGGCTGTTGGCAAAAGCTTCATGTAAGTATCTGTTAATAGTGCCTGTCTTCAATTTAATGTGGCATCTTTACAGTAAGTAACAATCTATATTTCCCTGAATTATTGTCTTCAAGTTCATTTCTGTGGTATAGCCCTTGTAAATACTCTTTCCATCTTTCAGCCTTGCCTTCTTTGCTTAGTGCTAGCTTGTCAACTGAGCTTTTGATATTCACACAGCTGCTTCTCTTTTCTCCAAATGCCTCTCTCTGTTTTCCTATAGGTGCCATCTAGCTCTCCCAAGGTCACATGTTTCTATAGCTTCGAATTTCTGCTCTAGCTGTTCCTGCTTTGCCATTATTCAGGCATCATGTTGGGTTGAGGAAGACCTGGTGAAGCAGATGGGAGAGAAGGTGTTAAGGTTGTGAAGGAATTCCTAATATTTTTGCTCTCTGTCTCTCTGTATTTTTGCTCTAGCTTGAAAAATAATTACTCTGAAAGCTAGCAAGATTTCTTTCTTTTTTATGTGCCTGTAGACAACTCAACACTTTTGCTTTTTAGTGAATGGTATCCTTTAATCCAAAAAGTATTTACCTTCTACTAGCACTTTCGTACAACAGGTTATCTATTATAGAAAACTTATTATATGTATGCTCTTGTGTTTGATTCCGCCAGCTATGGTTGCTTTGTATTGCTTGTACTGATTTGAAGAGTTTTTATTGTTACTGACCTGCAATTATGCCTCTTGAGATCTCTTACTCTTTCTTCTTTGAGCATCCTCGTACTATTAATGGGCATGATGAATTTTTGTTAAATAAAATACATGACACTGCAGTTGATTTTCAATATCTTCATGCTCTTTGACACACAGTTTTCCCTTTTTATGATCAGATTTGTAACCAGCAGGAGCCACAATATTTGATACTTATCAGTAAACTACACCTGTTATCATAAAACTTCACTTGTGGCAGAGCAACATATTACATTACACAACTGTGACATAGTAACTGCATAGTAACTGTAGATATGAATAGAAAATGTGAACTACCTGAATATTACATTATGAAGCATAAATTTTGTATGAATTCGCAGCTAGGGCATGGCTGTCATAGATATATACTTTCTGACTGTTGGATGCTGGCTGATGACCACACACCATAACTGTACAGCCATGGCTGCGTCACAAAGATCGTTATATTCGGAATACCAGTCATGACCTGCGTAATAAAACAATGATTATGTTTGGACTAGGTAGCACAGACTAGCTAAGGATATGTGTATGACACCTATTTACACACACACACACACACACACACACACACACACACACACACACACACACACACAATACAGGAATCACAAAATGGCAAAGTACAAGATTATTACATGTTAACATTTGTGATGAAGTCACAATAGGCAGTGATGTAACTTTGTTTAACTAATAACTGTATAATTAGAAAATGGCACAGTTGTCAGTGCTGTTTTATAGGAGAGCACGTCACTATGACGGGGGATTCCAAAAGTTCCCAAAAAATTATTGAGAAAATTTCTAATTGCAAAAATTGACAAACCATCAAGTTATTTTAGTAAAAGTATGCATTTTTGGAAATAGAAAAATGTAGGTTACAAAACTATTTTTGAAATAATTACCCTTTAAGATTGGAACATTTTAGAAAATGAAAATTTTGAATATTAGTAGCTTTTTGAAGTATGAAGTTTTTGGAAAAGTAAAATACTTGTTGAAAAAAGAAGAGTCAGTTTCCAATTGAGTTGTACCAATCATGAATCAAATTACTTTTAGCTTATTGAAAATTTATCATTTCCAAGCTTTACATGCATAGTAAATCATGGAAATTTCCTCAGATAAAATATTTATAGGTGACTGACAATGTTGCCATCAGTAATCATGAAATACATACTGAATAATGAAGTTTTATGAAATATGTCATGGATAACAAATTGATTATTTTGTTTAACTATTGTGAACATACTATTAACAAAAAGAGATTAGAAAGTAGGGCAATATTGGCATGAGTAGTAGTTTTAGAGCAAGTATGATGGTGCCCCTGCCCCAATGAACCATGGACCTATTTACAATTTGTACAGAAATCATACGGCAGAAGTAAGAGTCATGGGGCATGAAAGGGAAGCAGTGGTTGAGAAGGGGGTGAGACAGGGTTGTAGCCTAACCGCTGTGTTATTCAGTCTCTACATTGAGCAAGCAATAAACGAAACAAAAGAAGAATTTGGAGTGGGAATTAAAGTTCAGGAAGAAGAAATAAAAATTTGATGTTTGCTTATGACACTATAGTTCTGCCAGAGACTGCAAAGGGCTTGAAGAGCAGTTGAACGGAATAGACAGTGTCTCACAAGTAGGTTATAAGACGAGCCTCAACAAAAGCAAAGCAAGGATAATGGAATGTATTCGAATTAAATCAGGTGTTGCTAAGGGAATTAGATTAGGAGATGACACACTAAAAGTTGTAGAGGAGTTTTGCAATTTGGGCAGAAAAATAACTGATGATGGCCAAAGTAGAGAGGATATAAAATGTAGACTGGCAATTGCAAGAAAAGCATTTCTGAAGAAGAGAATTTTGTCAACATCGAATAGAGATTTAAGTGTTAGGAAGTCTTTTGTTAAGGTATTTGTCTGGAGTGTAGCCATGTATGGAAGTGAAACATGGACAATAAACAGTTAAGACAAAAAAAGAGAATAGAAACTATCAAAATGCAGTGCTATGGAAGAACATTGAAGATGAGGTGGATCAGTCGTGTAACTAATGAGGAGTTATTGAATAGAAATGGGGAGAGAAGAAATTTGCAGCACAACTTGACCAAAAGAAGGGAATGGTTGATAGTGTGTATTCTGAGATATCAAATAATCACCAGTTTAGTAATTGAGGGAAGCGTGGGAGGCAAAAATTGTAGAGGGAAACTAAGAGATGAATACCGTAAGCAGTTTCAGCAGGATGTTGGTTGCAGTAGTTACTGGGAGATGAAGAGGCTCGCACAGGCTAGAGTAGCATGGAGAGCTGCATCAAACGCCTTCAGATTGAAGCCTGAGAGTAAAGTGAGCAATACTATGCCTCTTCTCGTGAGCAGTGTGCCACAGCCCAATAACTAACATTTTGAAATATTTGCACATATTGTGTAGAGTTCATTTTCTTCACCTGTGGTTATAATTCATGACTTCTGTGACAGAAATTACTAATTTATGCTGAGTGAGAACTTATTACAGGAACACAGTGATTATTAACTCCTATGAACAATGACTGGTTAGCAGGACAGTGTTAATAGGCTTACTAATTATTTTTGTGCACTATCTGAATTGTTTCGAGTTCCTTAAATGTGTATCAGGACAATGATTCTATGAACTGATACGTTAAATTTTTGCCACATGTGAATTGTTTTGAACCACTGAACTGTGTTATGTGATTACTGCACTGAGATATTTAACAATCAGTGATCTAGTGATTAGGTGATTGATGCACCCATGAACCACCTGGCAAAATACCTGAAATGCATTCTCAGTCAATATATGAGGAACTGTGAACATCATATTTGCAACTTCACCATCTTTGTACATCACCTTAGTCATTTGTGATGCTAGGATATAGATGTTATGGTTGCTTTTGATATTGTCTCCCCTCCTTACAGGAGTTCCATTTTCTGGTTGCTTGGAACTTATTGCAGAAAAGTTTGGCAGTTGTTTCACAGAAGTTTTTAAGCATGTTCTAACATCAAATTATTTCCTTTCAGTGAAAACTATTATGAGCAACCCATGTCATGGTGATGGGTAGTCCGTTATTAACTGTTGTGGAACACTTTGAAGTGAAGGCACTAGAATCTGCCAAGTTGAAACCCATGTGATTTATATTGATACGTGGAAGACACATTTTGTATTGTGGCCACATGGAGTGGAAAAGCTTCAAGGGATCCTGGAACATTTAAACTCTATTCATTGTAATATATAAGCTTGGAAAAGATGGCCACCTAACTTTCCTTGATATGTTACTTATGAGAAGACCAGACTTATTCTTGGGTCACAGTATATATAAAAAAAACTTGCACAGTGACCTCTATCTCTATGCCTCAAGCCAACACCATGTGTCACAAAGAAATTCAATGCTTAATACTGGTTCACTGAGTTTGAAGACTTTCAGACAAGGAGAGCCTCGCCAGAGAATTACAACACCTACAACTGGTGTTCTGAAGGAATGGATACTCAGAGCATCAAATTGAGCAGGAGATACAGCCAAAATCAAAAATGCCTGAAAAAGAAGTTGAAAATGACGCCAAGAATGAGAAGCAAAAAATCCCTTATCAGTCTTATGCTGGCCCAGTATCCATAAAGGTCAGTAGTCTCCTAAAGAAACATGGTATCCAGTGCATTTTGCTCCCTTCATATAAGATAAAAAGCATTCTTTGTAACATGAAAGATGACCACTAGGTCTCCAAAAGCTGTGGGTCTATCACATTCCATGCGTATGTGGCATACCTTATGTTGGACAGACTACCAGACTAGTCGAGCGGAGATGCAAGGAACATCAGCGACACACCCTCCATCAAAAGAACCGAGCAGATCATTTGTCACTGAGCACCATCTCAGATATAATATGATGAGGCCAGCATCGTGGTACAAATGCCAAGTTTCTGGGACAGCAAAATTAAGAAGTCTATCAAAATAAAGATGTCAGAAAAAACCTAATAAACAGGGTTGGGGTTTTCAGTTTAAGTAATACTTGGAATCTGGCACTCAGTTTATTAAAATCTCACTGATATCGCATCCATTAGAGTTTGAAATGATCAGGGAATTTGTATTTCATGGTGTATCAATGAGTGCTCTGTAAAACAAAAGAGTATCAAAGGGTACAGTGGACACTGGATATCAAACTTGGCTATAAATAGCGGTGTGAGACCAGCAATAGCTCACAGTCCGTTTGGAGTCCAGGCAGTGAGTATACATAATATCAAAACTTACAGCATCTAAAGAAAATGGCTGGATCGGTTGTAGAAATATTGTGCAGAAAATGGAAACAACAACTCAGCTGAAAACCTGGAAGCTTACTATTAAACAGTCATGCAAAGAAAACCTGAGAGATCACAAGAAAGCTGTTATTCAAAATCCACCCTCACTTTAGGTGTGTCAGTGCTTCTTTGACTCCATTCACAAAATTTGTTAAATATTGTTGTACCGGCTATTTTACAGAAATTTATTGATGTCTTCAGACACAATTAGCATTGACACTTAAGTTCAATAGCTGTTTTCTACTGCTTGCAGATCTGTTCAGGAGTGTGGATTATTTTATGTAAAAATAAAAAATATTTTATAAATTCAGTGTGTTACCAGTTACATATGCTATGTTATCACAAATACATATGCACCATTCAAAAAGCCGATTAAGGACATAATAATGATACATGCTGCATAATAAGTACAGGTAACATCCACAGCAGCCATAAGCATGTGTGTATCAACAGAATAGATATTACTGTGGAGTTCAACATCATCTTACATTACCAAACTGTGGGTACCACCACTCTAACAGTTTCAGAATAGGCCGAAGGAAAGTATTCATGGGTGAAAGGTGTGCAGTGTGACAACACATTTTGACTTCAAGGTACCACTGAGGTTTTTGCAGTATGACTACACATTTTGACTTTGAAGTACCAGTGAATGTTGGAAAACTCTTTTTGGCAAAGTGCATAACTCCATTAATGTCTTAAACAAATGACTGCACACATCTTGTGTAGAGTGGTGTCACACAACTATATGTTAATAGGAGAACATTTTAGATCCTTATAAATCACAGAATTACATATGGACATTGCAGAAGGATTATTTCATGACAAATAACATGCTAAACTTCTTCAAATCATGGTATGAATGTGACTGAATATGTGTAGGCGATTTGGGAATGTAGACTTCACAGAAATTCACTAAGACCTGCACTGACAAGTGCTGCCACTGCAACTGCTCTTGTAGAACATAAAATGCTTACTCGTCTACTTGGGAGTTCATATGCTGGAGAGAAGACTCTCAAAAGTAAGTAATTGTTCAGACTTGTATTGCCATCACTCCATATATATGGATCTATGAGAAAACTTTTGATTGCAGTCTTAGGTGAGTGTCTGGATATGTGTGATAACATAGTGTAGATATTTCAACCCTGCATCTTCATTTTATGACATAATAAGCTGCAAGATTCCTTTTTTTTATTTGTTTGTGATTCATAGATGTATCAGTTTCTGGCCATTAATATCTTGGTGTTGGTACTTGTGTATGTAGGTAGAGCAAGAGGAATTTGGAAATGAGCACTTCACAACATGGACCTGTGGATGGTTGTGTTGCATACTGTTAAAAACAGCTTTTGAAAGCTTAGTTCCTGTTGTGGTCTACAGAAGGAGCAGCGTCTGATTTATATTGAAGTGTGGAAGGGGTTTTTTCCATTAAATATAATACCACTGTGCTGCCATTGCTATTCTCTTTTAGATATTTGTGTTAATATGTGTTTTCAGCAGGCCGTATTACTTGTAATGTATGCTGTGAAATGGTCGCTCAGATAGTTATATGCCTGAATGAAATTGCTATTTGTGCTGTCAGAATTTTGTTGTTATTTCAGTATGAATAATGCTGATAAACCAACAGTGTGTACCTTGTCATTCACGTCATTAACTTCAGTTTTCAAATGCTATGTTACCAACAACTAATCCATTCTGTCATCTGCTTTGTGCCAATACAGAGCTTCAGGTAGTACTGGCAGTTACTCTGAACTTTGAAAATGGATTTTTGAATGTAGGAAGGACAATAGCACCAGTTTCTGCAGCACGAACAAAAAATTGTAGTCATTTGTTTTTAAATTGCCCAAGCAGGACAATCATAATTTACATTGTGATCTGCCACATTATTTAGAAATATGGTATTAAACTTTTCTAATTAGTATGTTGTTTAAGTGCAGGTAAGATATTTCAGAGAATCATCAGCTTTACATACCCAGGAATTAAATCTCACTGGCAAACAATGTAAAACATGTGGCAGATAACAGATAATAATTGTTAAAAATTGAAAACTTGAGAGTAAAAGCTAGTAACTTTAATGTCTGAATGCTAAAGTATAGGGACCCTTGTTAAAACTGAGCAGTTCATTGTTATATTTTTATACAATAATATTTGCGATGTTTGATAAACGAACATTATAAATTATGAATTGTAGGCTCGAAGTGGATAAAACAGATTTATATAGATGCTTTCAGGATGGAAGCAGTGGTAATTTTAAGTTCCATGTTTATAATGGTACTTAAGGCCATAAACTTATTTTTAATGTATTGTTGTTGAAAGCCTGAAGAGGCACAGACTGTTTTAATTTAGAATTTTCCTAGAATTACATTATAAACAAAAGCAAACGAAAAAAGTGGTGCTTATTTGCATTCAGCAATTGTAATGGTTACTGTTATGTCAGTAAATATTGCTAAATATCATAAACATACTTGTATGTGTCAGTGAATTACACTTTAGTTACTATCTCTCCCTGATTTCAGAGGTGCATTTCTTCAAACATTTCTTTCGCATCTCATTTTTTAAATGTTGTAATTAACATTCTGTATGCTATGGACCAAAGTGTTTTTTGTTACACTTAATAAATAAGGGTAACAGTTTGCTAGATCTTATGCAGTGACTGATGTCAAGGACATAATATCATAGCAGTTTGCATAATACATGACATGTGATAATTAAATAAGATATCATATACTTGTCATGAATGTGATATGAGACTGTGCAGGTTGATCCATTGAGTATTAATGAATGGGAAGTATTCATTTTCTAGCAGCAATTCGTTTTCCACTGCTTGTCTTGATTGTACTTAGAGATTAATGTATATTTTGAATATGTTTCCTGTTTGGGAAACTAATAAATAAATTGTTTGTTGTATGCAGTGTAGATTAAAATTTTTGGAAGTTTGTTGTTACTGTACATAGTTTATCTTATTGGTGTTTGAAATGTTATATTTTCTGAAAGTTGTTTTTATATAATTTTTGTGTTCTTGTTAGAGTTCTCATATTGTGCTCAAATAAGTGTTTCACTTTTAGTTTTGATTGTTGCACCAGTACTTATTTCCTTTCTCAAGTTGCTCTGTTAGCATGTTTGAACTGGTATGTCTAACTTTATGCTTGCAAATACAAGTCCAGCCTTTTTCATGTGTTTTAGTGTTTCTTATTACTCTGTCAATATTTCATGTACTTGCATTCATGTGTTGCTAAAATATAATTGTATGTTTGTTACTGACCAACAAGCAAGGAAAATTTACATCATGTAATAATGTTTAGAAACTTTTAATAACAAGAAATCTAAAGGAATTATACAATATTTATTCATACTCACCATTAATTGTCTTTTATCATGAAAAATTATTACATTCCTAAAACATGTTGATAAATTATCATTTCCAAAAAATGAACTTAATCTATTATCCTGTTAGTTCTTTTTGCTCAAGTTGACATAAAAATAATGTATTGATGGACCTAGAAAATGATTTGCTTGTTGGTTATCTCTCTCTCTTGCCTTCACTATTGAACATGTATCTCAGTTTCTGTTGGAAGCACTGTTTACATGGTTGTATGAGTGTTGTGGCCTGATTTTTGTAATGAGTAGCAAAGTGAATAAGAATAGGCATCAAAACTGAAGTATATTTCAGACAGTTCATCGAATGAACCAGCATTTCAGAAATACAATATCTTAATTATGTATTTATTGACTGTCCCTCTGTGCTTCAAAACTATTAAGTTCCCAAGAGATTCTTTTAGAAACTTAGGCACATTTTATTATAAATTTGGCTTAGTGATGCTTTATTTCTCAGTATTCATTTGTATGTTACATTACAGTCTTCTTTATGTGGATTTTATGTCCAGTGACATCTTAAATTCCTTATTGTGAGAAGCAGAACACATCAAGTGAAATAACCTTTCTGTAAATATATTGCAATTTATGGGTGTAGTCCCGTATCTCAAGGAAAACTATTGATTTCAGCTAGAACTCACATTGACTCTGTTACAGAGAAAATTGTCTTTCAATATAGTTAATATATTGTTTTCCTTTTTTTTGCTAGTCAGATGAATGGATGATAATATTTGTTGTTAAAATTGATTTGTAATGTTTAGTAATAATAACAACAATTGTATATCTGCATTTAGGTAACAAGCAGTTTTATGTGCAATTTCAGATGTGCTGTTCTCTATAGCTCTATTTTTCAGATTTACTTGTGATAAGAAAACCAAAAACAATTTTTAAAGAATATTTGTTAGATTCTGCATGATTCTGTGCTGATTATGTATTTATGATAAGAAAAATGTATTATTTGTATTTTTCTGCTATAAAAAATGAGTGTTCTCAATAAAATCTGAGTTATCTGTGATGTATAACTTTTGCTTGTCTCTTATCCATTTACCCTGCTTCTCTTCTACACTTCTTGTATGATTTTTGGTTTTCTTTTTTAGTTTGTGTGACTACTTGATATTGTCAGTTAAATCTTTTGTGTGAGAGTGTTTATTGGCAGTCTCTTTTGTTAATTTTCCTCTTTCAAGATCTGCTGTGATTAGTGGTTCAAACTTCCCTTTCCATTCTCTAATTTGAGCGTACTTCTAGTGTTGTTCTAATTCCATTAACGTTATAAGAACATATATCTGGTTGCAAAACCATAGTTCATTGTCAAAAGGAAAACACTGAAGAAAAAAAGACAGAAACCATTAAATATATATAGTCAACACTTTTGTGTCCCAGCCACTTAAAAATTGTCTTGGCAATGAGAGATTTCTGATAGTGAAAGAAGACATACTCAGCCTTTTTTACACTTTTATTACAATTTGCTGGTTGATAACAATTTCATTAATAATGAAAGGAAATGTACACTTTTCCTGGCAGAAAAGAAACTAACTGCTTTTTCAGAGATTATGCAGTTTTGCTAACAATTGGCTGTGACCTGAAACAGCAAGAGGTACTCTGACAAACTTAGTCATATTACAGTCAGGGCACTACATTTATGTTCAGTTGCCAAAATGTTAAAAAAGATGAATGAAGAACACAACATTGTTGACAGAGATGTGGTGAACATTAGGTCAGAGCAATAAATTATAGATTCACAACAAGCCATACAAATAATGTCTGTTGAAGTGAAGGACATCCAGTTGAGAAGCCTGATCCTGTGCCTCAATGACAAATCAACTTTTACTGGGAACTAAAGTAATTTTAATGTTAAGGGTAAATCTACATGTATGATGGAACATGAGAGTGATGACTTCCCCCTGTAGGACATCCACTGTGGAGTACATAAAGAGACAGAACTGCATTATTGGAACACAAACTTTTAAGTCAAGTTTGTAGGGTGGAACTCCAGTAGTTCCATGCTATTAAGAAATCTGAAATCAGGTAACACACTGCATGCTCCTCTTAAGGAACAGTTTCCATGGGCAGATAAGATGATGTGAAGTCAAGAATACAGTTAACACTTAAAACAAATTAAAGGTAACCACTCATTTATAACTTACTGATGTGTGGCTCATAGAAACATCCTACATAAGCATACTAGCTTTTGAACTCTTGCTCTTTCTCTCTCCAAACAAAATTATTACGATATTTTTAATTTCAAAACCAAACTCATGATGTTCAAATGAGAATAAAGTTGTATTTTAACAAAAAGTACAACATGAAGTAATTTCCATGTTTTAGCATAAAAAGAATGTATTAGTACACATATTTTGCTACAATATTTTTGTTTCTTTTGTAATGCTTCAACTTGCCAATGAAAAAGAATTAATAGCAAATGGAAGACATTATATTTAACTGAGCACCAAATAAGTGAAACTGCTTGGTTTCCATGTTGGTCAAAAACTTAACTAGGATATTCATACATATGTTTTAAATTCCAATCTCTGTGGAGATGTCTGGAGAGTTTGGGTGAAAACTGTGTAAGTGAAATAGTAGTTCTTCATACACATTTTTCATTATTAAATTTTTATATGGCTTATGCAATTTTACGATGTGGAAACCCTGACACCTAAAAACACACTATTTCAATGGCAAAATGAGTTGTCAGACATTACACAACTCTCATGATGGCAATTATGCTGGTGAAAGTTTGGGGAACTGAATGTTACAAGAATTCTTAGCTTGTTTCTCTAAGCCCTGCTAATCTATATTAAAGAAAATCTTAATACTTTGTGGCGCATGATTGAGATAGCGTTGGGTGAGGTTGGCTTTTCTGCAAATAACTTTTATTAACAGTCATATATTACAACAAAGCTCAAATGTGTTCTATAATTAACCCTTTTGCTGCTGAAGTACTCTTTGCATTCTGTAGTGAGATGGCTTTTTTTATGACTGTGCTGCTTACCAAATGCTGGTCCTAGTGCCGAGATAGGATTTTCCGAAAACTATTAGGTGAAAAAAATTGACTTTTGCACATCTTACAGTCTGATGTCTTCACTCTATAAAGAACTGAATTTATTTTTGTTATCCTTCATACTTACTGTGCTGCATCAAATAAACTGAAACAATGCATGAAATTTTTGAGTTCACAGAGGTAAAAATGCATTGCGTAAACTTTGCGTAAGATTGATTTTAGCTCATACATTGCAGTGAATGTAATGTAGATAAGGTATCGAATTTTTATTTAAAAAGGATATTTCATTTTGTTCTTGAGTTATTGGCATCATGTTCAAAGGACAGTTGCGCATGATTTGCCCATTGACGTACTTGTGCATTGTGAATTATGTCATCATAACAATGAACATATCTAGTAAATGATTCACGATATCAAAACAAGGTTTTTTTTTTTTTCAAATGATAGCACACAGTAGGCACATATATTGTAGATAAATACTTGAAAGTTTTTTATTCACCGAGGTATGGAAGTCCTTTCTAACACACCACAGCCCCACTGTGCAATAGAAAATTTCATTTCACAAAATTATAACAGCTTTGCCATGTTTGAAAAAACCAAGGCACCAGTAGACTTCACGACATTCGGTGCCTACCACACAATAACGTATAACTACAAAATCTGTCAGATGCTCACTAATAGATGTGGGCCACCAGAAGCACAATGCTCAATGCTCTGCGCAATACTGCACTAACTAAATTCTCCACCATTCCTTGTCTCTGGTTGTGGGCTGCCATCTTCTTCAGAACCCTGAGAAAAAGACACTGTCCACTCCCCAAGTAGCTAGAGTCCAGTTACAGCTTGGTCATACCCCTTTGTCCATAGTAACTCTGCTCCAGTGCTCACATCGCAGTATCTCTCTGGTGCAGTGCCAGAGGGTGGCCCGAGAAGTGCTTGCATCAGTGCCCAGACATGCAAGTGCCCTTGCCAAGGAGTACCCCACAACTGGCCTCCAGGAATCCCAGCACCAGCAACTGGAAGTACAAATGTGCCACTTCACACGGCACATTCTCCCTGCTGAAAGTCTTAATTCCCCTCCCCCTCCCAGCTCTCCCACCACATGGCAAGAGAAGGATAACTGTAATGTAACAATAACAGGAAAAACATACACAAGGTGGTAACACATTCTTTACAATGACCACTAAGACACTATACATAATTCTAAGCCGGTTCAGCTGCAAAATAAGTGCCCTGCATTCCTTTGCCATTGCCAAGTCTTTAATTAAGACCATGACCAGATTCACAAAATGGATCATTTCATACTGCCCCTTAAAGCATGGAAGTGGTTTTCCCATGAACTTAACTTCTGCCCTGCTCACTTTATCAACTTGTTGAGATACACTTGGTCCGCAACTCTAAATGCACTAGGGCACCTTCCCCACTTGTGTCTATGAGTGTGGTGTCTATGAGTATGCTGCTCATGGGAAGATAATGTATTTTTCTGGATTCTCTGCCATTTTCCCTGATCTCCACGGAGGATGTTTCACTGAGCAACAATTCCTCAAAAGACCATGAATTAGCCAATGGGGAATTAACCATAAAGGTGAACATCATTCCTATCTGTGCACCTTTATGTGTTTCATGCTTTGTCATATTAAACATGTACATCAGCAATTCCAGAGTCTCATCCCAACTGTTGTGATGCAAATGATGATATGCAATCAAGCCCAGTCATAAATTAGTGAATGTTGACGGATTTGAGTAGTACTGTGTTACACATACTTTAAATGTCTAACTTCTGGAGACTGGTGGTAATATGTAAAAGACATCAGAATCACTTCTATGGTAACCAGAATTCTAGGCTGATGGCTGCTTCTAGTATTGCAATAGATTATTTCATTTTTAAGTGAGTATAGCCTGACAACCTCCCATTTTTCTGTCTGCTTTGTAGCCCTTAATGACTCATCCTCATTCTGGTGTCTGTCAATCCTTTTCTTTAAGCAGTGCTGGGAAATCTAATATCTGGCTTACCACTTGCCCGCAGCCTCCTGCAACCCCCCCCCCCTCCCCCCCCTCCCCCCCCCTCTCCCATTGGTACCTGTGATACATTTAACTTGGAATTGAACAATTCAGAAATTCAGGTAGTCCACCTAACAATTCTGCCTATGCACCTAGGAGTGTCAGCATCCAACTGAATGCCTGAGTGTCAGTCTCCAACTGAAAGGATTTGTGCTGTAAATAGAACCCGAATTTCTCCAGTGTAAACAAGGCTGCCGCAGCCGATCTCATGAACTGAATATTTCTTTTCTTATGAGGAGAGTCCTCTCTATGTACATGATAATGACCATCTCCCCTTGGGATATCCCTGATGAAGCACCATCACCACTCCTGCCATCAGAGCGTCGCTTTGAACAATAAACTCTGCTTCAACGTCTGGTATGGCTAATAGGGGAGCTCTGGCCTTCAATATTTAAACTGTGTCTGTTATGCCTCTCCCCAATCAAATTTACATCTTTTTTTGTGCAATTCATTCAGTGGTCTAGTTAACTGCACAAAGTTCAGGACCAACATTCTAAGAAAATCCCCACAAACCTAGCCATCTCCATTGCATTTCTTGGCAATGGGCCTTCACTAATTGCCTTGTTCCACTCCAGGTTGACTCTTACATCTCCCAGAGGCATAATATGTTCCAAAAATAGCATTTGAGCAAACCCAATGACCTTCACCACATCCAGTTTTATTGTCAACCCAAGCTTACTAAGGTGGCTGAATACCTCTTGTAAATGGCTCATATGCTCCTCCAAATTATTACTAAGAATCACTAGATCCTCCAGGTAATAATACACAAATTTGAACGTAATATCAGAAAACAACATATCTAGCATTTGGGATAAAACAGCCACACCTATTGCAGAATCAAATGGCGCTCGATTACATACAAACCGGTCCCAATACATGACAGTCTCCATTAACATGCCTTGACCTCTTATTTGATGGGATCTGGTAGTACACCTGTTGCGATCTAATGTTGTAAACATCTGGACACCTGTGAACCACCCAAAACATGTATGCGGATCCAGCAGCACAAAAGACCAGAGTACTACCTTCTTATTGAGTTCTACTACTACTTGTCTAGATTTGCTACTTGGTTTACACTTAAAACATGGTGACAGAATAAAGTGACTTAGAAGGGTGAATGACCCCTTGCTGTAATATCTCTTCCACTAATTCTTTAAATTGGTACATTCAGGATGGTGAGCCAAGCGGTCTAAGGCTGCAGTCATGGACTGTGCGGCTAGTCCCGGCGGAGGTTCGAGTCATCCCTCGGGCATGGGTGTGTTGTGTTTGTCCGTAGGATAACTTAGGTTAAGTAGTGTGTAAGTTTATGGCCTGATGACCTTAGCAGTTAAGTCCCATAAGATTTCACACACATTTGAACATTTTTTTCAGGATGGTGACAGATGATATGGTAGTTGTCCACCAGCATTGTGTCAGTCAGTTCAGTCTAATACTTGATCATGTTAGTGAGCCCCAGTTTTTCAGTTAATACATCCCTGAATCTTTCACATAATTGATTTGCCTGTTCTCTTTGACTTTTTAGTAAGTAATCCAACTGCCATTGTGTCACCTCCCCCTTGCCCCTGCTGTGGTGCAGCTACTTAGTAGGGCTCAAAATCAAGGCAGAATGATAATGTTCTTTTCTTACAGAACTGGAAGCGGAAATGATGTCCCCAATAAGAATCAATTGTGTCCTCCTGATTACAATGGATTCCAGATTCAGATTGGTGGAAAGTCCTCTGTTATCCTCAACTTAATCTTCCACATGAACTTTTAAAAACTCAGTTTCACATCCATCCGTCCCAGCATGTGCAGAGAACTTGGATTACCAGTAATGAAAGATGTCTCATCCTTCATGTCTGGCCAACCACACACACTTTTGGGTATGGAACTAGCTTTCACTCACAACTGCTATTGAACTGTATCAAGACCAGAACTCACTGCCTCATGTGCTGCTGCACAAACCAAGCCCTAATACCACTTGGGTAGTGATAGAGATCACATCCTCCACTACACCCTTATGAAACTGCCTTCTGGTCATGTTCAAGTCTTTCTTTTTCTGTGGGTAACACCACCAAAAAAGACATGTAGCACCACAGACTAAACAGCCATTAGCGCTTGCTCTCTGGTTTCATCAAATGCATGTCTCATGTACCAAGGCTTCCCCTCTTTCTAGGCCCCTCCCTCCCTTGGTCAACATACCTAAATCATTCACTCTGATATGCTAATTCCTCTAAGCCCTTAAATGTTTATGGGAGCTGGGCAAACATCAGTTATGACCAATCGGCTGATTTGATCCCTTCCACAATATTGACTACAACTTCTGCCACTGTCTCTGGATGACAGAATCGGTGAATTATGTATCCACAAAATAGCTCTTTTACTTCCTACTCAAGACCATAATGCAGATTGACTAATTCATGCATTGCTCTGGATGGAATTACCTTCTTACAAAATTGTTGGTGGAAATTTGCAATTGTTTTGCCTTCAGTGGAGGCATTATTAATTCTTTATACCAAACTATCTGTAGCATGGTGATAGAATAACTGGAATATTTCAGGATTCCTTTAACCAAGCAATTGTTTCTGCTGACTTAGTGACACCAAATAATGTAAACATTTTACAGTCTCTGTTACTGAATCTACCATAAACTATCAATTATTCAACATTCCTCTTAATAGGTGAGGTCACCTGGGAGACTGCATTATCCAATTTCTACATTCCACTTCAGGAACATCTACCAGCTCTGCTTGATTAACCTCCTCCCCTGGTACAAGATTCAAAGCCATACTGCTACCCCGCAAGGATAGCGCAGCCAATAAATCACTAGTAATGATGTCTGCCCATACTGTGCTATCCCCCAACTCATTTTATACCTGCCTATCTTGTCCCTTGTTAACAGAAAAAAAACAGTATGTTACCATATTCACTTGATATGTAGCCAGGGCCTGTAATCTATGCAACAGTGCACATGAAGGGGTCTCACTTTCAGAAAATTTAATGATCAGTTCTCTCTCTCTGAGAGCCAAATATATGTTTTCATGTCCTTACATCTGTCCATTCCCCAAGTGTCAAAAGCAAAGGCTCACCCTTGATTTCCTTACTTACATCTGTCCATTCTTCAAATATCAAATGCAAAGGTTCACCAATTATCTGTCGAAGTTGGGACAACTAGGCCACAGTGCTTGCAGGGGCCCACTATCAAATGGACACATCATACAGCAACTTTTCCTTGCACAGCCATGTGGTGCCTGTTACGTCCCTAGCGACGACATCCGTAGCATGACAAAGGAAATAGGCCACATTTTCCAAACAAGCTAATGTTAAAATTATGGGTACCATGCCAGTAAAGGACACAGCCACCCTTTGCTACCAATTGTAGCACAGGATTTGCATAGAGTGGGGTTTGAGCTGGGAGTTGTACATGCATGGGCTTACTTTGAAATAATTTTTGTTAACAACCATATATTACACCATAAAGCTCAAACAGTATCATCAAAAATATCTTCCATAATTAATATTTCACACCCTAACCACATTCAAGTCCAAATCTGAAACCTGGTTCATCAGTGAAGTACAACACTTAGCACTAAAAGCACATTTATTAAGAACACCAATGTACGGCCAGAACAGAACTGATCTCCAGGATGGAGAGTGCAGTTATTTATACAGCTATGGAAAGTTCCAGACATACAAAAATTACAAGCTTAAGATACTTAAGGAACCTCCCAGAAATGATCAATACGAAATAACAAATAATTGCTGGTGGTCAAGTTTGAGTGCTTGTGTCATTGTCCCTTCTCCCCGAGAAACTTTGACCTGCCATTTGAGAAAGCCTCTCTGGAATGACTACAGCGTCTTGGATCTTGATCTTGTCACTGATCCTCTGTATGGTAGCACTGGTGGATTCTTGCATTCTGCTCAAGTTATTACATCCTCTTCAGTATGATGAGCATTAAAGGTAGACCCTCCCATTGAAGCTTCTTGAGTGTCAAGTGGGTCTTCAGTTTCACCTCAGCCTCCCATCATAAATCTGCACATCTGGACTGTAGTAGGGCTTCATGTGGAGGACATGGACAATGCCGATGTTTTTGTTTTCTTGATGAAAGGTCATAATCCTCGGCTCTGTATGTGACATCTGACAACTGCTGAAGGATACCATATAGCTTTGGTAACTTTTCCATTGGTCTCATTTCCTACAAAGGCATAAAAATCAATATCAAGTCTCCCAGACTGAGTCTCACTTGCTGGCACTCTGTGTTACAGTGCCCTTGGTCTTTATCTTCGACGTCCAGGGTCTTTATGTGAGCTAGAGGCCTTGCTTCTTCCATCCTGATGATGAGATGTTTTACATCACTATCCTGAATATTGTTTGTTTGAAATGGGACAAATGGATCTGTTGTTTTGTGTTTTGGCCTCATGGCCATTGAGCAGAAAGAATGGTGTGAAGACTGTAGTGTCTTGCTTCGCTGATGAATGTCATGATGGGCAGTATTGCATCCCAGTCTCTCTGTTCGACATCAACATATGTTTAGAGACTATCTGATAATATGTTATTAAAGTGTTCTGTGAGGCTATTCACCTGTAGACGATAGATAATTGTCATACTATGGGTGATGTTGCAACATGAAATTACCTTTTGCTATTAGTCTCAGTTAAAAAACTTTTCTGTGTCTTCAAAGAGACATCTTCTACAAGGAATTACAAGTTCTAGAGCTTCAGCAGTCAGCAGAGTTTTTGTGACACCATAGCAGGTGAGGTAGTCAGTGCAGAGTATGAAGCATCAATTCTTATATGTCAACTTTGGGAAAATCCTCAAGAGGTCAATTCCATTTCGGTGGAATGGTGCTGTTGCAGGTGATATTAGTACTAGATGCCTTGTCAGTAACTGCATCATGTGCTTCCATCACTGTCATTTTTTACAGTGGCCCACATATTTTCCAATGGTTTGATAGAGACTTGTCTATGGCCCAAAGAACTGAGAGCCACTATTTCTTGGTTGTGGAGTAGTTCTTCTCAGAGTTAAGCATAAGCTATGAGTTTTTGGCATATTCCTTAATCTGTGCTAGAACTGCTCCCGTCATAAAACTGCTAGTGTCGATCTGAAGTCCTGTCTCGTCATTCTCGTCATATGATGCTAGGAATGGAGAAGATGTTAATGCGCCTCCTTAAGGACTAGGAAAGATCTTTCTTGTGCATTACTCCAGATAATATGGCATGTCCCTGCAGTAGTTCTTGCAAGGGATGTGCCTCAGTACAGAAGTCCTTTATGAATCACTGGTAGTATGAGCAAATTCCAAGAAAACTTGTCACATCCTGAATGTGATGTGGAGTCGGAAAGTCTGTGACTGCTCTTATTTTCTCTGGATTGGGACAGACTTCATTGCCATTCACTAGGCAATTATTAATTGGGTGACAAAAGAGGCACTTTCCTGTATTCTGGCGGAGACATGCAATCTGAACACACTTCAACATGGATTATCAATGCTTTATCAGAAATGCACAATATTCTGTTGAAGACTTATTCTTGGTTAAAACGAGCACATCAAAATAATAAAAGACTAATAACAATGCAACTTATTCAAAGCAGATTCAAACAGTCCTAAAATATAATCTCCTAAAATATAATCCTCCCAGGCCCAGTGACATACAAGTGAGCACCAATCAAGAAACAGATATCACAATATCAGCCCACATATAAAAGATACATTCTACCAGTATCAATCTCTGCTGACTACCCACCTAATACTACAGACAACACAACTACACAGAACTGGCTATTATACTGACAAGGGAGGGAGTGCAACTCAGAAAAAAATGAGTGCTACAAGATTTAATCATGACCTCTGCATGAATATGATAATCACAATGCAATAAAAGATCACACTCTAATACACCATGCCCACACCATCCTATACAGAATTTCACTTCACAAAATTATAACGGCTTTGCCTTGTTAGAAAATGACCAGGCACCAGCAGATTCACAATATTTGGCACCTACAACATAATAACCAATTCTGACAAAATCTATCAGCAGCTCATTAATAGATGTGGGCTGCCAAAATCACAATGCTTGGTGCTCTCCATAATACTGCAGCAACTAAACTCTCTACCATTCTTCATCTATGATTGTGGGCTATCATCTTCTTCAGGACACTAGGAAAAGACACAAATGCCTCCCCAAGTAGATGTAGTTCACTTATAGCTTGATCATACCTTATGTAGACTATAATGACATTTTTGCAGGCTGCATGAGTCCATGACACTTGGCTTCCAGTATCACTTTCTCACCCCCCCCCCCCCCCTCTCTCTCTCTCTCTCTCTCTCTCTCTCTCTCTCTCTCTCACACACACACACACACACACACACACACACACACACACACACACACACACTTTCTACCTGTCAACAAACTGCTACTTGCTTGACCAAGAGGATGGTCTAGAGATACAGCAAGTGCCCTCATATGGAGCTTGCTGCCAGAAATCTCAGCAGGTAGTGCAATTATGCTGCCTCACATAACACAACTTTTTTCTTAGGATATCATTACACCACCATAACCAAAGAAATGGATATGAAATTGAAATGCCACTGACCAGGGGTAACAAAGGTCCAAACGAGCTATAAATATCTTGTTCAAGATACTATAACAAACTGTCTAAATGTGTGCACCAAGCGCCTTTGAACAAATTACAAAATATAGAGCTAAAACGGGTAAAAAGTTAAATATTTTACACAGTGCAAAAATTACAAAAGTGGGCAGTCCGTCCATGGTTATGGAAGCAGTTTTTTTATGTTACACGTTGATGTTAGTAGCTCAGATTTTCTTGAGGATGTGGAAACAGGTGGCTGTCTCAATACCGATGTAACATTCACCATGTTTATTATAATATTTTTCATAAGAAGTTATAAAAGAAAACTTTTTTCACATCCATGTGCCAGTAAAAAACTTGATTCTAACTATGGTTCTTGTAATGCTGTATCACTAGTTAAGCAAAAAGTTAACACAAACCCCAAAAGATAATGACAAGTAAATACTACATAGCATGTGAAAACATGTAGAGCCAGATAAGAAGAAACAGCCAACATCATTTTGATTTTCACCATTGTTACTGTCAGGGGCAACCTCTAATTTATTCTGTAATTCACAGACCTGCAAAGCAAAATACTGGCTGGTGTGCACACACAAACTAATAGAATAATTAGAACCGTATATAATAAATGAACTAATATTAGTAGATATTATCAGAAACACTTGAACTAATATTAATAAGACTTATTATATAGACTTTGGCAAACTGTGAGAATAGCAATCTTGGATTCTTGGACCAACTGACAAAAATTTTAATTTGCGATCTCTGAGACATCGTAAAATACTAAGCAAAAAATTTCCAGAAATAAATAATAAAACATCAAAGCAAGACCAAAAAGTAAAAATAGTTACTACCAATCTCAGGAGACAGTTTGTATATATACTAAAATTATCAAGCCACAAATGAATATGTGAAATTAAAGCAAACTGCATTACTTAAAGATACAGTCACTGCAAACGAGAAATACTCATCATATGAAATGAAGTGACTGAGGTACTTACATCCAGCTGACTTTGTTCTTGAAATGACTGATATGTTTCACGTTAAATTTATAAAGTAGTTTTTATGTGGTAAAGCACTTTCATGGGTTAATCACAATACCTGCATCTTATAGTGAATTAAAAAAAAAAAAGTTTTCCGAGCAACTTTTGATCAGAATCACAAGCTAGGATAAAAAGTGAATGTTTGAGGGGGGAAACTATAGAGAGGGAAATGGGCACATGAAAGAAATTTGTGAAAAACAGCGTCGGAGTTTAATGCATTTGGACAGATCATTTGATGAGCTCACCCAAACTGATGCCTTGAAATGGAGATTACCACAGAAAGTGCATTTGGGTTTAATTTATGGGACCTGTGACTGTCGAACAATTTCTAAAATATCTTGGTTAGTTGGACAGAGCTTTGGATAAAAATGACAGACAAAATTTCAGTAAGGGTGGATTAAGTGGTTATCAGCAAGGGGGAAGGAATCAAAATTACAATGAGATAAATCATGGAGGAACAGATTTTGGAAATTACAGAAATGAATAGCATCAGGGAGTTGGAAATGGAAGAGATTTTCATTGGTATGAGATACACAGAAATGGGAATTGGGAATCTGAAAACATAGATAGGGCAGGGGAGGGAAATAATAGATCACAAGCTAACAGAAGCCTGTATAATAGGGGAAACATGCAGAGAAACTAATGATCATCCTGTTAGGAGCATGTCAGTTTGGGCAAGAAATAGAAACCAAAATTGGGGTAACAAATACAGGAAAAGGTTTCAGGAGAGAAGAAAATCGGGCTTTTATGAGCAAAATTACAAAGGAGTACACCAGATGAATAAATTGTATTTTGAGAGAAACTTTATGAAAGCAATAATTATTAATATATCTGATGACAAAAAAGACAAATAGCACATTCAGTAAAGAGATGGAGCTGGAGTGGGGGTGCTCACAAATTTCTATAGTCAGTCAGGACATGAAGTGTCAACAGAGAGAAGAACTGCCAATAATTTTTATGAATTTGACATAAATAAGTTAATGAGTAATTACGGAGAAGAAGTAAAGAGTAATCTTGTTTATTCTGATGCTGAAGCTGATAGGTGTGATGATAATGCACTTGGGGGGGGGGGGGGGGGGTGAAGAGAGTTTAGCATATAACTGCAATAAGCTTAATGATAAAGTTGCTAATCATGAAAATGATGATGACAGAAGTGAAACTGTTTGTAAAAAATTAACTTTCAGGATGATTTATGTTGAAGTGAAAAAAAATAAAATAAAAATTAATAAAAAAATTAGAAGATAGTGACTTAGGCAGCGATTGCGGACATAGTTGGGGGAGTCAAGTTACTGATAGGGAAGTCCAGGAAAATCAGAATTTTAAGTCAACATTAGTAAGTCACTAGTCATTAGTGCTGATAGTGAATACTGTGAGAGAATATGAGACATGAAAATTTGAAAGTAGCTTGAAATAGTTGTTATGACAGAAGTTTGTAAGTGGAGACATCCAGATTGCGGAATGAAATGAATAGTAGTTTGTTTGGTTGGGAGAAATCTGCAACCGACAATTGTCCTGTCAATAAGAAATAGTGACAGGAATCTGGCACACTTATAAGTGTATTACTGAGAGAAAGGGAGAAGAGGTTAATCAAAATGAATGCAAGGTACAGGGTAGTTCTTACATTTACAATTAAACTGATAACACATTTGTAGATACTGGCGGTCCCATTTCTCAAATCATAAGAAACAAAATTAAGCATACCCAGAATTCACTGAGATGTTGTAGTAGGGTTGTACAGTAATAAAGAAATCAGGGGGATAACTTATGTTGATTAGAGAGTATATTGTGAGGAAGATGATGATTATTCTGAAAAAGGTTTGGTTCATGAACACTCTCTTATTATGGTAGAAGCAAAATTGGAGGAAGCAGAAAGGTAAAATCTGGAACAAAAAGGAAATTTAAGGAAACTGTTGTGAGCGTATTATGAAGTTTTTGATGGAAAACCTGAAGTAGTAATAAATGAAAATTAAATTAAAAGTGCATGAACGATTTTCGTTAAGCCATATGGTGAATCATTTTCTAAAAGAGAAGCAATAGAAAAGAAATTACATAAGATGAAAAGTTAGGGTATTATTGAGTGAAGTTGAAGCTGACACTTGTACTTTCTCACTGCTGCTGCAAAAGTCAACTATGACTGCGGTCTCCACCACTACTTTTGAGACCACTGTGTGGGGCTGCTTTGGTGGAGGATGGTGTGTTAAGGTGAGTCAAAAGTTGCTCAGTGACAGTAGACTTTCTTTAATGCTTTCCAACATTTTGTGTTTATAGCTCATGTCTGCTGGGTGCTGGGAGATGGGGAATGATCAACACACCTCAGAAGTAAAGCATTCTTGTGGAAAACCTGTAGCTGCTCTGCATAGTGTGGCCCAGTGGTGCATGCCCCTGTCCGGTCAGCATATCTCAGAAAAGCTGTGTCAGGTGTGGGTGTAGAGACCTGAAGTCATTATGATGCTAGCGAGGTGGCTGGGGCCTGCCCACCCTTGATGAGTGACAGAGGCAGAGGCATCTGAGAGCAAAAGTTGGTCCAGCATGTAGTGGGTGGCAGACACCCAGTGGCTAACTGGCTAGGGGTGTGGCTAGGTGTGTCTCAGTTCAACCGTTGGCCCATCAGAGCTGCAGCTGGACCCAGGAAGCTGATCCTTTCAGGACAGCAGCAGTAGCTGGTACTGTTACGGATGCTGACTCAATGGCCCGTTGGTTCAATGACCTACCTGGCCAGATGGCCAATATTTATATGCACCAAAGTGGGTTTTTTGTGGTGTTGCTGCTGCAAGTGACAACTACACCTTGTGCCGAAGTGTCCCCAGGTTCAGTAACTTGCTAAGTGCTAACCAACATGTGGGCAACAGTGCCCAGTGTGTGCTGTTTGTAATGGTGCACCAGCATATTGCAGCAAGTTCCTAATCACAGGATCAAGTGCTTCTGCCTAGGCTTGTGCCATTTGAGTTCTAGCACATTTATTATTTGACATGATTTGATTTTTGCACTGATATTCTTTTTATGAATTAGGTGAAGTAACAAAAAGTTCATTGAATGGATTTTAATGTTTAATTTACACTGCATCATGTGTTTTATTTGATTTTAAGGTTTTGTTTCACATGAACAGATGAAATTAAAACACAAAAAATATTTGGAAAACTTTATTGTCTTCCAAAGTGAAAAGGAAACAGTTTCAACACCTCATGACACCACAGAATAAATTAAAACAAGGGAATTCATAACACACTAATACATACTAATATCTCTGCACAATACACAGAAACGTACAGTTATACAATCTTTGTAATGTAGCTATTAGCATTGATTTTCGTAAATGTAAACTCGCTGTAAACACGTATGTGTCAGTAGAGTAAGATTTACTGTCAAATGAATGTAGTCGCAAATACAAAGTGAGCAACATATATAAATTTCCGACAAATTCCAAGTACACAAAAACTGAAAATAATTCCTGCAAATCACTCCAGGATGTTATATTGTGACATCTAAAACTTAAGGCAAATAATTACAAGCATAGATGTAAGCCATCCAGAGTATACTTCTATACTTTCATACAAAAATTGGACCATCATTAATATTGTACAATCACTTGAAAATGGCATAATAGCTGAAAGAATGGTCATTGTAGACAACAACTTAATGAAGTCATTGTGCAGTAGAAACCTGAGTATATTTATTTTATGTCATTCACTAACTTAAAGGATGCTGTGGGTCCATTAGAAAAGAAAACTTCTGTGATTCTTTATAGATTTATAGAAATAAGACTATCTTAGAAATACCAATTAATTGTGTTGCATTTGTAACACTTGTAAAGTGTTTGCTGATTGCGAAGGAACATCAAGCATGAAACTAAATGTATTGTAAATGGTCATAGCCAAACTTGCTGGAAAGCATCACAATCATGTTGACAGCCCAAAGTGGCTGTTACTCAAAGACACCTAAAGTCTTTCATAAGCCAATTCTGAAATATTCCAAAACCTAATTTCCAGGATTGAATCTACCAATACTCTTCAGCCCCACAGGAATTGTTCCCATGGGGACTATTGAGATCAAATGAAGCTAAAGGCAACTTGCACAGGAGGATATAAAGAGTTTTTCTTCTCGTGCTCCATTGTGAATGGAATAGGAACAAACCTTAGTTACACATTTTGCAGCTTTTTAGTGTATAGATGTAGATGCTGAAACTAAATAAAACATTTGCTCCATAACCTATTTTTACGGTATACTATTTATTTTCATTTCTTAGTTTTTTAAATTGAGGGATAGTGTATTTTATAATAAAGAATATTTATGTAAACTATGTTAATCATCCATCAATAACTGCCATTCAGATAATACAGTGTTTTTATTACTTACACAGAGTTTTAACACAAAGTTAATGAATACAAAAGGAAAAGAAGAGCAATAAAATAAAAATATATGTGCATCAATGATGTAACAGGTATGAAGTTTGCTCAGTGAGCACTGAAACACTTCTATGCAGTTGATAGTAGATCCTTAGTAATTCTCAGGGGCTTGTCACTGGCATTGGCAGTCGCAGGAACCTGTAACAGAAGCCAAAGCAGCATGTTTGCTGTTTTCTCTATCACTGTCTACAACATTTTTCTTATTAAAATAAACTGTCAAGATTTTGGAACTTTCAAAATCTAATAAAAATTTAAAGAATGCTATATAGTCATGTAAGCTCTGTGAGAATTCTTCCTACTGCTCTCACAATCATACACTATTACAAAAATTCATCTTTGGAGAATGGTTTATTATCATTTTAAGTTTACTGGGTTGGCCTCATAGCCTTGATCAATTTAAAGAACAACATTATTTCCACCAGGCTTTAATCTTAAAAGTGTACTTTATGAAACACTAATAGTTAGTGTCAAGCAAGTACTCATTCTCAAGTGCATAATAAATGTGGATACATCATCATCATCAACGTCATGTTTTGTAGTGTCCAGCACCTGGATGGGTCTATTTGGAAAATAAACCTCTCATTTATCATGTCCTCCCACCCTTCTTCCCTCTTTTCTGTGATCCAGTGTTCTCCTCCCTTCTTCCAATGATCCACCTTCTCTTGGCCTTTCTCTTTGTCTCTTGCATCCTCTCATCGTTTCATGAGTCTGTCTTGGTATCTTGACAACTCCAGCACTTTTGACATGTCCAACACCAACTTAATTTTGTCTTTTTTATGATCTGTTGCATGATCTTCTCTTCTATTATTCTCTCACTGTCTCAATATTTACCCTGTGCATTCTTGTTAGTCCTATCCTGCTTCTTTGAAATTTCATCTCACAAAACAGTATGCTAGTCACCCACATTTTCTTCATTATCCATGTTTCCAGTTCATGCATGAGTAAAGGAGTATTATATATTTGGTATAACATTCTGACATTACATTCTTGCTACAGGCCAGCCTACTTACACTCTGCAGGAATCCATGGGCTTGCCTTTCCCTTTCATTAATCTTTTTATCGTTCATCCTGCCATCTTCTCTTATGCTCCCCAGTTACTTGAAACTTTCTTTAGTACTTGCTCTCTAAGACTTATATCTGTTACCACTCTCCTGTTATTCCTCATTGCCATAATCACTTCAGATTTCTTTGCATTAAATTTCAATCCATATTTCCTCCCTCTTCCTCCCATATATTAAGCCTGTTTTGTACCTTTCCTTTCCCACTTCCCTACACCATGAAATCTTCTGCAAAAACCATTGCTTTCAAATTTTCATGTCCTGTTAAGGCTGCCACTCCTAATACTATTAATCCATAACATTGATGAAAAGAAGAGGGAATAGTGCACTTCCTTTCTTCAGGTAACTTTTCTGTTCAAAACAGTATGTTTTCTCTCCACTTACTTTTACACAACTCACTCTTCTTTGATACATTTCCTTTATTTTTCTCATAGTCAGCCTTCCACCTCTCCTTTTCTGGAGGGTTTCCCACATACTATTTCTTTTCACATTATCGTGTGCCTTCTCAATGTCCAGAGCACCATTACTAAATCCTTACCATAATCAAAGTGTCTGCCTTGTACCTGCCTTGCACTAAAAATTAGATCCACTGTCAACCTTCCTGGTGCATCTCATATTGTTCCTCTCTCTGTCCTCCTTCTGCAGTATTGTTTTCTGAATTCTCCTTTCTGGACTCTTCTCAAATACTTTGGAAACGTGGTAAATTAAAGTAGCTTCTCTGTGATTTTGACAATGTTTCCTACAATCCTTCTTAAAAATTGGCATTGATTCCCTTTCGTCTTCTTACTTCCACTGGGGCTTAGTATCTCTTCAAAATATTTCTTTCATATTTACTTGATTTCATATACTTCCCTTTCCTTCTTTATTGGTCTTCCTGACATATTCCAACATGCTCTCATCTTAGCTTTAACCATTCCACAGAGGACCTTCTTACTTCCCTCACAGTCCTTTCCCATAATTGTTATCCGCTCTTCCATCAATTTTCTCTTCCCTGATACTACCACTTTCTTTGCCATATCCTTCTTTCTAGAGTATTCCTTTCTTTGCTCTTGAAATCATATGTAGGATGCTTTGTTTCTCTTTACATCTTCCTCCCTTACTCTACCAGTCAATCAGGGTGTTTCTTTCCACTGTTTCTTATCACTGGTGTTCTGCACACTTTTTCTGCTGTTTCCACCACCATTGTTTTGAACAGTTCCCATTTCTGCTCTACTAACTTCATTTCATTGCTTGGTATGTTGCTCTTTACTATTTTCTGAAATACTTCTTTGCATTTTTCTTCTTTCGGCTTCCACATTTGCATCCTTCTTTCCAGTATTTCTGACCCTTTTCCTCATTAATCTCAGTGGAGCTTTAACCATAGAGAGCACATCCCTATGTGGCAGACTGGAGACTGCTGTAAGGCTTTATCTGTATGAGATGAAGCAAGTTGAGTATCCAGTTTCATCAGCTATGTTTTTCTGCCTCCGAAGATTTTCTAATTTTATTCCTAAACTATGATAATGACAGTGTGATAGTGTACCTAGCACACAGTGAGTGCACAGTAATTCCATATTTATAAATGAGCTTAGTACCATTTGATTTGATTGCTCATTACATACTAATTGCTAATATGATTGCAGTGATCTAATTAGTTAGCTCAAAAACTATTTTAATTAATAAATATACAGTATGACCCTAAATATTTAGTGAGCAACAGGAAACATATTTCAGAATATTAATGCTTGTCATTTGAAAGTACACATCTCCAACTTTTCCTTAAGGTATCAAAAAGTGTCTGAAAGTAATTATTTAACATAAAAGCTAGACTGTGGGTTTGCGTGCCATGACCTCAGTGCTTACCACACGGTACGCCTTACCACTTAATTTAAAAGCGAAAGCAGTGAGGAGTGCAATGGTATGGTGCACTTACTTATAAATATGCATGACAGTAGAAATTTAGTCAGATGATTGACTGTTTAAGCACAAACTATGCACAATAAAAAACTACTGTTCAACTGTCTGTTTCCTACTGTTCATATCCTTGTTGGCATGGAATTTACTGTTCTAGTATCTGCCAAGGGCCCTACAATGTCAAGATGTTTGTGTTAAAATAGGTAGCTGCACAACTGAATCATGCTGGTGGGTACACCACTGGTCCTGTTCAGCAAACGAGGCACCTGCAAGCTATTTGCAAAATATGATGGAAGGCCAACTTACTGAGATAAATCCAGGACAGCATCAGGTTGCAGCAGTCACAAGTCTTCGTACAGTGCCTGGATTCTCATTAAAAACTCTGCACACTCACTGAATTTGTAATCTCGTGTAGCTACTGTTGCTACTGCACATGTGAGAATGGTGTTGTATACAGCTAGTGAAGATCCAGCTGGAAGCATTAGTTTTCACATGCAATGATGGGGGAAAAGACACTTTTGTTGACTGTTGCCTATTGCACATGGATTTTTTGGAGCAAGAGCAGATGTGGCTGTGCGGACAGCATCGTCTGCTAGGATAGACTGTGTGGGTCTCATAATTTGGAATTTAGAGGTCCCACACAGTTTCCCCCTTGCAAGAGGCAGATGATGGGATGACAATGTATGAGTGCAGCTCCAGGCATCAGTCACTGATGATGCATGCATTGGTAATAGAGCTGCGCGGAGGCACCTGTCTGACAGTGGGTTGTAAGGGTGATGCCCATCGCATTGGCAAAGGGGCAAGGGGTGGTGTGATATGGTGGTGAGAAACAGGTTTGTGGCAGGAGAAGGCAAATGGCAGCTAATACCAGCTGACGTGGTGGTGCGGCAGCAGTGGGCAAGTGGTCACAGTTGGTCTGTGACCTCAGCAGCCACTACTTTGATGCCCAAGTGTGCTAGTGTGGCGAGCAGTGGTGGAGTCTGTGGTGGTGGCAGTGTAAGTCTGTGGTGGGTGGGCAGCATTGGGAGTTGGTCCGAGCTGTGTGCTCTGTGTGATGGCAGGAGATAGAAAAGATCCAAAGAAGAGCGGCGCGTTTCGTCACAGGGTTATTTGGTAACCGTGATAGCGTTACGGAGATGTTTAATAAACTCAAGTGGCAGACTCTGCAAGAGAGGCGCTCTGCATCGCGGTGTAGCTTGCTCGCCAGGTTTCGAGAGGGTGCGTTTCTGGATGAGGTATCGAATATATTGCTTCCCCCTACTTATACCTCCCGAGGAGATCACGAATGTAAAATTAGAGAGATTAGAGCGTGCACGGAGGCTTTCAGACAGTCGTTCTTCCCGCGCACCATATGCGACTGGAACAGGAAAGGGAGGTAATGACAGTGGCACATAAAGTGCCCTCCGCCACACACCATTGGGTGGCTTGCGGAGTATCAATGTAGATGTAGATATAGATGTAGGTGTGGTGGTGGAGCAGCAGCGTTGGGCAGATGGTCGCACCTAGTCCGTGACCTTGGCACTCACCACGTTGATGCCCAGGTGTGTTGGCATGGTTTGTGGCAGGAGAAGGCAAATGGCAGCTAATACCAGCTGACGTGGTGGTGCGGCAGCAGTGGGCAAGTGGTCACAGTTGGTCTGTGACCTCAGCAGCCACTACTTTGATGCCCAAGTGTGCTAGTGTGGCGAGCAGTGGTGGGGTCTGTGGTGGTGGCAGTGTAAGTCTGTGGTGGGTGGGCAGCATTGGGAGTTGGTCCGAGCTGTGTGCTCTGTGTGACGGCAGGCAGTGGCCCAGAGCATTAGATGCATGACTGGACCTGCAACTCAGGGAGGAAGGTGTTGCGTGGTGTGGCGACAGATGCAGGAGGTGTGCTGGTTAGCGTGAGGACTGTGCCATGGTGCAGTCTCTCTGGACACAGGGCAGGAGTGGGGAAATATTGCAGACAGGGCATCAGTGCCCGTGCACGGTTGTGGCTGGTGTGCACGGTGTAACACATGCTGGAGTGTGTGGGCGTCGGTGAGTGCTCCTGCTGTCTCTGCAGTCTGCTACACACCCTGGTGGGATTCTGGCATGGTAGTGATGAAATGTGTGGTTGGTGTGCATGGTGTAACACGTACTGGAGTGTGTGGGCGTTGGTGAGTGCTGCTGTCTCTGCAGTCTGCTACACACCCTGGTGGGATGCTGGCGTGGTAGTGATGAAATGCGTCACTTCTTGGGTGCTGGAAGCTGCATTCAGAGCTGCAGCTAAGGCTGCTGGGCTGCCAGATGAGTGGCACCTGTGACTTTGTCAGTCAGTGTTGGTGAAGCATTGATGTCAGTGATATGTGTCATGCCTTCGGCACTGGGTTCCGCCCACTCAGGGATGGCACAAGGAAGGGTAACAAATGGGAGTGATGCAGCTGCATCTGGGTTCCAGGCACTGGTGATGTCATGGTGGACGTTGGTGTCAGCAGCGGTGTCCATGGTGTTGGTAGTTGGTAGGGATACCTCAACTGCTGGTGGTGCATCTGTGTTGTTGATGATGAACATGTAAGCTGGCTTTCACCTGTCAGTGGATACCACTGATGGGGAACTGTGGAGCCACACAGTGAATTTTTTGTTGCTTCACTGCAGAACAAGGTGAGGACCCAAGTGCTGTGGGCAGAGTGGGAGCTGATAGGCATCGATGGATAGCATTATGTGAGGGCACAAGGCGAGAATGTGGTGCACAAAAGTTTTTTAATTGCAATGGCATCATCATGGAGGCATTGGCCACAGTCAGTCCATCTAGTTGCGCAGCTACTGAATTTAAGCTGGGATACACAACATAGCAGGGAGAGGCTGCAGCTCAATAATGTCACCTGGCAGGACCAAGGGCTGTGGCCAAGTGGTGGAACATTTGCTGCCACAGTAGATAAGAGGGGATTTCAACGTGTGGTGGAAATGTTCCACTGTGCTATTTGTTGCAGGATGATAGCTAGTAGTAGTATGGATAAGGGTACTGCAGGTCTCATCCAAGGTTTTGAATAAACAAGAAGTGAATTGGAACCCACACTCAGACGTTAAGTAGTGGGGGGAAGCTAAATGCAAAATCCATGTTTTGGTGAATGCAAGGGCAACTGTTTTGGCCGAAATGTCCAGGTTGGGCATGACTTCCAGCCAATGTGTGAACCAATGGATCATAGTGAGGAGAAAGTGGCAGCCATGTGAAGAGGGCAAGGGGCGACAAGTTCAACATGGACATGGGAGAATCGGTGTTCAGCATGGGAAAATGAGGCTGTCAGTGTGTGAATGTGATGGCCCACTTTGACACATGGGCATGGGATGCAGGTACAAGCCTACATGCGGCAGTTTCATTGGATACTGGATCAGAAAAAACATACCTGGATGAGGCTAGTCGATGCATCGACACCAGGATGGGTTAGCCCGTGCAAGCAGTCAAAACCTGGTTTGTGGAAGGCAGGGTGAAGGTGGGGGTAGACACGATCTTTGGAGCAGGTGGGGTGCATGGGGTCAGACAGGAGATCACACTAAACCTGCAGGTCAGTGCCCAGGACTGGGTGGAGTTGGAGGTTGATGTCCGAATTTTGATCTTGATGTAAGCGGGCTAGTGTGGGGTCGGTGGTCTGGATGCATGTTTACATCAAATGTAACTTGTGCTACGTGCTCCTGCTGGCTGAACTGCTGAGGTGAAATTTGATCACCATCTTTCTGACAAAACCACATCATGAGTGGCTGGTGGACGGTAAAAATGGTGAAATGGCACCCTCAGTGGAGGAGCAGAAATATTTCACTCCCTCATACACTGCAAGCAGCTCCTGATTGTACGCAGTCCATTTGCATTGCGGTTTTGACAGCTTGGTGCAAAGAAAGCCAACCTGCTGCAGGACCATGCATGTCATCAATTGACTTGCATCAGTGATGGTAGCAAGGGGGGCAAAGAGGTAGGGGTGGGCCATAAGGACTGCCTGAGCAAGGTTGCATTTGGTGTGCTCAAAAGTTGCTGTCATTCTCATGATCCAAGACACGGATCTTTACCTTTTGTTCAACTTTGTCATAATGCAGTAGTGAGGCTGCATTGTTTAGGAAATACAAAAAAAAATGCCATCCTCAAAAATCTGCATAGTTCCTTGTATGTCATGGGGTGCAGAAACTCAGCGACTGTGCAGACCTTCTTGAGTAGGGGGCACGAGCCAGATGTGGAAATGTTGAGTCCCAGGAACTCAATCTCAGCTATCCTGAATATGCATTTGTCCATGTTGAGGATGACCCCTGCTTGTTCCAGGCAGGTAAAAACCCCTGAGGTGCTCAAGGAGTTTGACCAAGTTCCAGGAGTAAATAAGGATGTTGCCCAGAATCGCAAGACATCCCGGGTGCCACAGAGAACATAACCAGAAAACACTGCCATGTTTGAGCAGCATTACAGAGGCTGAAAGCCATAAAGAGGCTTTAGACGAGACCAGAGGGTGTAATAATGCCTGTCTTCTCAATGTCCTCCTGTTAGACTGGGATCTGCATAAAAGATTTTGTGCAGTCTACCTTACTGAATGTGGTAAATCCCAAAATTTCTTTACGAATAACTGCACAAAACTGGTATGGGATAACAGCCAGGAACTGTTCATTTATTCAGGCACCAATAACCACCACAAGGATGCCAGGTTCCTTCTTTGGAGCTAAATGGAGTGTGGAAGACCAGGGGCTTTTTGAAGGGCACAAGATTCCAGTGGCTATGGAGGCTTCAATTTCTGCCCACAAAAACAAGCATTTGGCTGGTGGGAGAGGGCAGATGTGGCACTGTACCAGTGGGCCCAGTGTGGTTACAATATAGTGAACTGTGCACTGTGTCATGGTACGACTTGAGGGCGGCAATGGGGGGAGATGAGGACTGGAAATTTGGAGAGGAGATTGACAAAAGGAATGGAGTAGGATAGCTACTTAATAATGAAGTGGGAAGCAGACGGGTGGTACAGGTTGCAGAGCAATGCAACGTGCCATTGACCAGGCAATGCTGCATGAGGTCAGGGAGGTGTTGAAGTGGGTAAGAAAATCCATGACAAGAATCATGTCAGTGATGTCACCCATAGTGAAAGTCCAGAGGAACTCCTCACCATGGCCAAGATCAACACGACGGGTGTGGGGGTCATAGCTGGTGAAGGCAGAACCATTTGCAGTGGTGAATGGGAAAGGGGAGGGAGGGTTTTGCCTGAACAAGGGTAGGAGCTTATATGGGAAGATGGACAGGTCCGAACCAGAGTCTATCAGGTACAATATACGCAGGATAGAGTAATGGCAGTCTGATATGAACAGGTGCTGAGAAATTGCAGAACAACTGGGTGCCCCTGCTTCCAGTTGCTGACTGTGTTTGGGTGCCATGACCATGGCAGACAGTAGTTTGTTATGTCACTGCCAAAGCACTCACCAGCACACAGGGTTAGCATCACGTGGCTCCTCCTGCTCGCCGGATGGGTGGGAAGAAAGAGTGGGGATTGTCACGCATGCATGGCCACGTGCACTGGTGGTCATGTGAGCCATGTGGATAGTGGCCTTGGGCTGTGAAGGGTGGGGTTGGGGGCAAGGGGTGCGGGCATGCGGGTGCAGGTGTGTAAGGGTGACAGTTAAGTTGGCCATCTCACTGCTCAGGCGTGCCATGGTGTGTGTTAAATTGGACTACATGTCTCAAGGCACAGGCGGTGGTATCCTCTCTGGCTGTGCTTTGGAACAGCTGGGAGACTTGTTGCCACAGTGCTGGGGGACAGTCAGGATGGGGGAGGCAGGTAAGAAGAATGAGTGGTAGCAACCGCTATCAGGGTGACTGCGTCAATGTCAGTATGATCTTGTGTGGTGAGCACAGTATGGATGGCCACCAGCAAGTGAGAACTCCTGTTGTGGAAGAGGAGCTTGTCTGGCAATATATAGGGTTTGGCTAAGGCATGGAGGTGCTGCAGAAGCTGGGTGGGTCTCATGTCGGACCACTCATCTGATGAAAACAAGGCCTGAGAGCGCTACATTTCTAACAACATTAAGTGTGTGATTAGGCTCTTTTTCAGTTTATTGTAGTTGCTGCACATTGGGAGGCTAGTGATAATTTCATGAGCTTCTGCCACAACCATGGGTCTGAGTTGAACTGTGGTGAGGACAAACATTATTGTGTCCCTTGTAATTCCAGATCTGGAAAAGATCACCTCAGTGAATGTCAACCGCAGCTGTGGGTCACAGGTGTCAAATGTGGAAGGTGGTGGAAGTCCTGCTTGGCTGACTGGTCGGAGCTGGGGCCTGTGCAAGGGGTACAGCAGTGCTCGTGAGTTGGGAAAACTTTGTGAGGAACTAATTAAAGCTGGCTGCCTGTGATTGCAGGTCAGAAGGCCCATTTGCATGGCCATGATCAGATGGAATGCTTTCCACCACGGAAGAGGTTCCGGAGGATTGTCCAGTGGAACTGTTTCCTGGCATGTGCTGCATCTCAGTAATAAGTGTGGTTGGAGAGATGGAAACAAGGTATCTGCAAGCTATTTGCAAAATATGATGCAAGACCAACTCACTGAAATAACACTGTGCACTACCATCCGGATGCCTTCAGATTGCAGCAATCACAAATCTCCGTACGGCACAAGGGTCCTCATTAAAAACACTGCACATTCACTGAATTTGTAACCAATACCGAAGTGTAGCTACAATTGCTAATGCTCAGTGCACGCACACACATGACAATGGCACAATTTCCAGCTAGCAGAAAATCCAGGCAGAAGCCTCTGTTTTTGCATGTAGTGGTGGGGGAAAAAGACACTCCTGTCAGCAGTTTCCTATTGTGCACGGGCTCTTTGGAGAAAGAGCAGGTGTAGCTGCACAGGTAGCATTGTCTGCTAGGACAGACTGTGTAGGTCTCAGAATTTGGAATTTAGAGGCACCACATAGTTCCCTCCTCGTGAGACGCAGATGCCAGGATCGCAATGTATGAGTGTGGCTCAGAGGGGGTCAGTCACTGATGATGTGTGTGTTGATGATAGACGTGCACAGAGGTGCATTTCTGACAGCGTGTTGCGTACCATGTTGTTGGCAAAGGGGCGAGGCATGGTGGAGTGTGGGAGAAACAGCAGGGCCACTGCTGGGTGGGCATGGTGGTGGGGTGGCAGCAGCAGGTGGGTGGATGTGGCTGGCCCGTGACCTTGACAGCCACCTGTGCTGATGCCTGAATGTGCTAGTGAGGTGTGTGGCAGGGGAACGCAGCTGGCTGCTACCATGGGCCAGGGTGGTGGCATGGTAGCAGTGATGGTTTGCAGTGGGTGGTCAGAGTCAGGAGTCATGAGCCATGAATTGTCTCACCACCTTTCAGGCCATTTCCTTCCAACGTTTTTTCGCAGTTGTTGCAAAACATCCCAATTGTACCATTGATCAACAGCTTGACACTGTGGCATGAATTCATGATGATCTAATTCTTCAAAGTCAAAGAAAACTATCAGCATGGCTTTGACATTTGACCTGACCTGATGAGGTTTTTTTGGTCTAGAAGAAACTTTTTCAACCCATTGTGAAGATAGAACCTTGATCTCAAAATCATAACCATAGACCCAAATCTCATCACCAGTTATGATTCTCTTAAGGAACATCTTGTTCTCATCACATGATTGAAAAGCTATTCACAGACTGCAAGGCAAAAGTCGATCTGGTCTTGACTCATGAGCCACGGGATGAACTTGACAGCAACACAATGCATTCCAAGATTCTATGTTAGGATTTCATAATGTGATCCAACTGAAATGTTACATTCTTATGAAATCTCTCAGACAGTCAGTCTTCTATTGGCATGCATAATTCCATTGACTTTCCTCACATGATGTCATCAATAGAAATCAAAGCGCATCACGAATGAGGGTCATCTTTAACTTCCATCAAGCCATTTTCAAACTAAGTGAACCATTTTCAACATCAAGTATGGCTTAAGCCCTCATTACCATCAGCTCCCTGCATTATTTGATGTGTCTCTGTAAAGGTTTTCTTGAATTCCATGCAAAATTTAATGCAGATGTGTTGATCCTTTAACTCTGCCATCTGGAAATTCGCAAACTGTGCAACACAACATTCTACTCAATACAGCACTGAAAAATAACTAACAGTCATACAAGAATGAATCTTCCAGTAGTTCCACATTAAACACTGACATGTACAGGGATCCAACCACTTTTTGTTCCAACACACTGTTGGCGTGAATTACGAATGTTCCAGAATTTTTTGAACAGACCCTATAGACCTAGCACACCTGAGGCCAGGCAGTCTGTGGCTGAGAGTGAAGTGAGCAACACCTATGTGTCTTGTCATTAGCAATGTGCCATAATCTGATAACTAACATTCTGAAATATTTGCACATATTGCATACACTTCATTTTCTTCACTTGTGGGTGTAATTCATGGCTTCTGTGGCAGTAATCACTAATTAATTCCAAGTGAGAACCTATAAGAGGAACACAGTGATTATTGATGCCTATGAACAATGACTGCTTAGCAGGGCAGTGTTGATGGACTTACTGATTATTATCACTATCTTAATTATTTTGATTTCATTAAATGTGTTTGAGGACAGTGATATGGCAAACTGATATGTTTAATTTTATCCATATGTGAACCATTTTGAACCACTGGACTGTGTTGTGTAGTTACTGCACTAATACAATTTAACAATCTATGGTCTAGTGTATTAGCTAACAATCTCCTTTCCTTTAATTCAAACAATATGTGAGGCCCAAAACTGGCCTTCTCAGTGAATACTTTACACCAATAGTGTAATTAAAGTCTTTTAAATTTGCCTCTATTGTTGACCACAATATTGCTGTAGACTGTTAGTAGAACTAACATTTTTCAGCGAGTTTTGAAGCCAACGGAGCTACCAAGAAGAATAGAAGAGGCTTATACAGAAGAAAGCAGATTTGTTCCAAATTGTGCCCCATGGTTTGGAGCAGTTTGCCATGTGAGCACAAGCAGTAAAGGAAATCAAAGAAAAATTAGGAGTAGGATTTAAAGTTCAGGGAGAAGAAATAAAAACTTTGAGATTTGTCAATGACAGTTATTAAACCAGAAGCACTGTATGCAGCAGAAATACTAAACATGAATTTCAAAGGCCAAATGGAGAAACTTGAGCTAAATTAAAGAAAAATTTTAAGAAAAATCATAGGACCAAAATTTCAAGACAATAATATTATATACATCAAAAATGAAACTCTCTACAAGAAAATTGAAAAATTTTCAGATACTACGTGGAAAAAATAAATTTTTATGGTCATCTCAGAATGAATTCCAACAGATTAACCAAACAAATCTTTGACTTTTTCTGTAACTGCAAAATGAAATCCAACTGGTTTTAAGAAACTGAGAAAGACCAATAGAATTAAAGATTTCAGAAAATTTACTTATCGATTGAACAGCTAAATTAATTACTAAAGATGAAAACATAATGTTCCAAGACAAATCTACACAAAAGTCCAAACCCTTCATCTTGGAAAAAGAGAGGAAAAGAAGATCAGAAAGAATGAAGAAATACTGAGCCTTAAGAAAAGAACAATGCACAAAGAAATGATTGATCCAGCATACCCCAACGAGGGTGAAATGAAAGAAGAAGAAGACATTGTAAGAGACAGCAAAGGACTTGGAAAACAGTGAACAGAATAGACAGTGTCTTGAAAGGAAGAGATAAGATGAACATCAACAAAACCAAAACAAGGATAATGGAATGTAGTCAAAGGTGATGTTAAGGGAATTAGATTGGAAACGAGACACTTAACGTCACAGAGGAGTTTTGCTATTTGAGCAGCAAAGTAACTGATGATGGTCAAAATAGAGAGGATATAAAATGTAGACTGGCAATGGCAAGAAAAGCATTTCTGAAGAAGGGAAAATTGTTAACATCAAATATAGATTTAAGTATTAGGAAGTCTTTTATAAAGGTATTTGTCTGGAGTGTAGCCATGTTTGGAAGTGAAATATGGATGATAAACAGTTTAGACAAAAAGAGAATAGACACTTTTAAATGTGGTGCTACAAAATAATGTTGAAGATTAGATGGGTCAATTATGTAACTAATGAGGAGGTACCGGATAGAATTGAGGTGACAAGAAATTTTTGGCACAACTTGACCAAAAGAAGGGATTGGTTGATAGGACATATTCTTAGACATCAAGGGATCACCAATTTAGTGTTGGAGGGAAGTGTGGGGGTAAAAACCATAGAGAGAGACCAAGAGATGAATACAGTAAGCAGATTCAGCAGGCTGTGGGTTGCAGTAGTTATTGGGAGATGATGAGACTCACACAGGCTAGAGTAGGATGGAGAGCTGAATCAAACCAGTCTTCCGACTGAAGGCCACAACAATAATAAAACATTTCATTTAAGATGGCTGTCATCAATGATGAGTAGTGTAAAAGTCTACATCTGAGATTAAAGTGAGCAACATCTATGTCTCTTGTCATGAGCAGTGTGCCGTAGTCCAATAAATAACATTCTGAAATATTTGCACATATTGTGAACAGCTCATTTTCTTCATACTCGGGTGTATTTCACAATTTCTATGACACTAATTACTAATTAACTCTGAGTGAGAACTTAGTAGAGAAAAACAGTGATTATTGACTCCTATGGACAATGACTGGTTAGCAGGGCAGTGTTTATAGACTTATTGATTATTTTTGTGCTCTATCTTAATTGTTTCAAGTTCCTTAAATGTGTATGAGCACAGTGATATGGCAAACTGATACATTAAATTTTTCCGCATGTGAATCGATTTGAACCACTGGAATGTGTTTAGCAATTACTGCACTAATATATGATCTAGTGTAGTAGGTAACTATCTCCGTTTCTTTAATTTGAACTGTACATGAGACACAGAACTGGCCATACCAGTGAATATTTTGTACCAAGTGTTTTAAGTCTACCTCTGGTGTTGACCACAATTTTGCTGTAGACTATTAGTAAAAATAACATCTTTCACCAGTTTAGGAGCCAGCATAGCTACTGAAAAGAACAGAAGAAGGTGGTTTGTTGCAAGGTGTCTCTCATCCTCCTCTTTCTTGTTTTGTTGCTTTTGGGTGGTGAATTCTCTTCAATTTGACTTTCCCAGGTATAATCTTTTGCCCTACAGTGATGATACCTAGACTGTTTAGTTTCAGTGCTTGGCCATTGATCTGATTATAAATTGAAAGGATCAATAGGATGTGGACTGTGTTACACTGCAAATGGAACACTATAATAGATGACTACACAACTTTGAGAGAACACATGAAATATTGAGTTTAATTGATGAAAGGGACAAATACAAAAATGGAGCAAATGAGGCAGACAAAATGGATTACATTTTTTTATTATTAAAAATGAAACTTCTCCAGCTGTACTTCCACATGCATGCAGAACACATATCGGTCTCATTGCAGACATCCAGTACTACATCTTCAGGCCCGTATACTTTGATGAAATAAATTGTGTTTGGCTGAGTACTAGAAGTCCTCGGTGAGACCAATATGTGTTCCACATGCATGAAGTCTCACTGTGGACTTCTAGTACTCAGCCAAACACAATTGATTTTATCAAAGTGTATGGACCTGACGATGGCGTTGATGCAATGACGAAACTAGTAGTCAAATAAATATAAAATCTTAAGTACAGCTGGGAAAAGGGAGAGAAGGAAGTGTAGTAGGTGAATATGGATTAGGGCTAAGAAATGAAAGAGGAAGCCGTCTGTTAGAATTTTGCACAGAGCATAACTTAATCATAGCTAACATTTGGTTCAAGAATCATAAAAGAAGGTTGTATACATGGAAGAATCCTGGAGATACTAAAAGGTATCAGATAGATTACATAATGGTAAGACAGAGATTTAGGAACCAGGTTTTAAATTGTAGGACATTTCCCGGGGCAGATGTGGACTCTGACCACAATCTATTGCAAAAATGTGGGAATTTAAGGAGATGGGACCTGGATAAACTGACTAAACCAGAGGTTGTACAGAGTTTCAGGGAGAGCATAAGGGAACAATTGACAGGAATGGGGGAAAGAAATACAGTAGAAGAAGAATGGGTAGCTCTGAGGGATGAAGTAGTGAAGGCAGCAGAAGATCAAGTAGGTAAAAAGACGAGGGCTAGTAGAAATCCTTGGGTAACAGAAGAAATATTGAATTTAATTGATGAAAGGAGAAAATATAAAAATGCAGTAAATGAAGCAGGCAAAAAGGAATACAAACGTCTCAAAAATGAGATCGACAGGAAGTGCAAAATGGCTAAGCAGGACAAATGTAAGGATGTGGAGGCTTATCTCACTAGAGGTAAGATAAATACAGCCTACAGGAAAATTAAAGAGACCTTTGGAGAAAAGAGAGCCACTTGTATGAATATCAAGAGCTCAGATGGAAACCCAGTTCTAAGCAAAGAAGGGAAAGAAGAAAGGTGGAAGGAGTATATAGAGGGTCTATACAAGGGTGATGTACTTGAGGACAATATTATGGAAATGGAAGAGGATGTAGATGAAGATGAAATGGGAGATACGATACTGCGTGAAGAGTTTGACAGAGCACTGAAAGACCTGAGTCGAAACAAGGCCCCGGGAGTAGACAACATTCCATTAGAACTACTGACGGCCTTGGGAGAGCCAGTACTGACAAAACTCTACCATCTGGTGAGCAAAATGTATGAGACAGGTGAAATACCCTCAGACTTCAAGAAGAATATAATAATTCCAATCCCAAAGAAAGCAGCTGTTGACAGACGTGAAAACTACCGAACTATCAGTTTGATGAGTCACAGCTGCAAAATACTAACATGAATTATTTACAGACGAATGGAAAAACTAGTAGAAGCCGACCTTGGGGAAGATCAGTTTGGATTCCATAGAAATGTTGGAACACATGAGGCAATACTGACCTTACGACTTATCTTAGAAGAAAGATTAAGTAAAGGCAAACCTACATTTCTAGCATTTGTAGACTTAGAGAAAGCTTTTGACAATGTTGACTGGAATACTCTCTTTCAAATTCTGAAGGTGGCACGGGTAAAATACAGGGAGCGAAAGGCTATTTACAATTTGTACAGAAACCAGATGGCAGTTATAAGAGTCGAGGGGTATGAAAGGGAAGCAGTGGTTGGGAAGGGAGTGAGACAGGGTTGTAGCCTCTCCCCGATGTTATTCAATCTGTATATTGAGCAAGCAGTAAAGGGAACAAAAGAAAAATTCGGAGTAGGTATTAAAATCCAGGGAGAAGAAATAAAAACTTTGAGGTTCGCCAATGACATTGTAATTATGTCAGAGACAGCAAAGGACTTGGAAGAGCAGTTGAATGGAATGGACAATGTCTTGAAAGGAGGATATAAGATGAACATCAACAAAAGCAAAACAAGGATAATGGAATGTAGTCGAAATAAGTCGGATGATGCTGAGAGAATTAGATTAGGAAATGAGGCACTTAAAGAAGTAAAGGAGTTTTGCTATTTGGGGAGCAAAATAACTGATGATGGTCAAAGTAGAGAGGATATGAAATATAGACTGGCAATGGCAAGGAAAGCATTTCTGAAGAAGAGAAATTTGTTAACATCGAGTATAGACTTAAGTGTCAGGAAGTCGTTTCTGAAAGTATTTGTATGGAGTGTAGCCATGTATGGAAGTGAAACATGGACAATAAACAATAAATACTTTGGACAAGAAGAGAAAGAAGCTTTCGAAATGTGGTGCTACAGAAGAATGTTGAAGATTAGGTGGGTAGATCACGTAACTAATGAGAAGGTATTGAACAGAATTGGCGAGAAGAGAAGTTTGTGGCACAACTTGATCAGTTGGTAGGACATGTCCTGAGGCATCAAGGGATCAAAAATTTAGCATTGGAGGGCAGCGTGGAGGGTAAAAATCATAGAGGGAGACCAAGAGATGAATACACTAAGCCGATTCAGAAGGATGTAGGTTGTAGGTACTGGGAGATGAAGGAGCTTGCGCAGGATAGATTAGCATGGAGAGCTGCATCAAACCAGTCTCAGGACTGAAGACCACAACAACAACAACAAGTACAGCTGGAGGAGCTTCATTTTTAATAAAAAATTATACCAGCTGTGTCCCACCATCGTTCAATAAAAATATGGATATACGAAGATTAAAATGGATTACAGATGACATAAAAATGAGACTGACAGGCAGTGCACAATGGCAAAGCAGGATTGGCTTGAGGAGAAATGCAAAGCTCAGAAGCACACATGACTATGGCAAAGATAGATGCTGCCTACTGGAAAATTAAATAAACTTTTGGAAACAAGAGAAGTAGATTGATGAACATCAGGAGCTCAGATGAGAAGCTAGTAGTAAGCAAAGAAGGGAAGACTGAAAGGTGGAAGAAATGTACAGGATTATAAAAAGGAAACAAACTGGAAAAGAATACTATGGAAAAGGAAGAAGAAATAAATGAAATGCATAGGGGATGTGATACTGTGAGAAGACTTTGGTATGGCACTGAAAGTCCTAAACTGAAACAAGGCAACTGGAGTAGACAAAATTACCTCAGAATTACTGAGATCCTTGGGAGAATAAACCATAACAAAACTATTCCACCTGATTTGAAAGGTATGTAAAATTGCAAACTACCCTCACGTTTGAAGAAGAATGTAATAATCATAATATTAAAGACAGCTGGAACTGCCAAGTGTGAAAATCCAGAATGAATTTTCAATCTGCAGCAGAATGCATGCTGATATGAATTTTTATGGCAGATTAAAACTGTGTGCAAGTTATGGTTGCAAATTACTAACACAAATTATTTACAGTGGAATGGAGAAAGAGGTAAAAACCAAACCTGAGTGAATTCTGGTTGTGTTCCAGAGAAAGGTAGAAACATGCAAGGTTGTACGTACTCTATGACTTACCTTAGCAAACCTACATTTATAGCATTGTAGATTTAGAGAAAGCTTTTAAAGATGTTGACTGGAATAGATCTGTGTGGACTTCACTGTCCTGTTGGGATTGAGGTGTGTGACTCTCCCTGAGAGACTAGTTTTTTGATTTGTGTAGTTTAAGCTTTCAGTTGATTCTTTGTATCATACTTGTGTTAAGGCTTTGTACATGTGTTTGGTGATCTACTCAACAAAATACTGTAATTGCACTCTGAGACCATGTGAGTGAGTGTTATTCTGAATATCAGTCTACCTGGAATTCCTACACTGGTGACCCACAACAAGTAAGCAAATCATTTTCAGTAACATCCGAGATAAGCAACAGAGTACTTCCTAGAGAATATAGCTCATTATAATACTCGACCATTACTTATTTTACCAGCTTGGTGACATTGATAGGGGTTTTGCTCACCAAAACCCTTCGATTGTCAGAACTAATGTCTTGTGGACAAGTTTTCCCTGAAATTCCTTTGAGATAGAGTTCTCCACCTCAGCTACGTCCTTTCAACAAGATCATCAAAGAACACATTTCACTTATGTGGAAACAATCCTGTCAGGCTACAACATAAAGGATGACACTTAAAAATTTTACACCCTAGAGGCAATATTGGGGAATACGATTACCTCTTAAGTGTTATGATTCAATGGCCTCCTGTCAAATTTAATACAGTAAAAGCTGATTTGCTCCAGTACTTAACTACAACAACAGAGCAACAAGTACACTGACTTGGGTACACAGGAAAATTGGACAGCAAAATGTATTCACAGTTTTTGAGACATTTACACAAATTAATTGATCTGGCATACATGCAGGACAACACACTTTGCAATCTTTGATTAATTACATTGTACTCACAAATACAATACACGGGAAGCCAGATTACAATCTTCAGATAGAATTTTTCTACTCTGACACCATCAGCAACACTATTATGGTGGCAGGAACAGTTTACACTGGCAGCAGTCACTAACTCCTCCAATGGGGCAAGTCACCAAACAACACCGTATGCTAACGGAGATATATAACAGTGATATCACATGTAGACAACAGGCCACAGCAGGTAATGGAGATTCCAGACACCAGCTGCACAGAACCGATGCCTTGGTGTTGGTATCACATACGTTTTGGGAACCAAGATCACAAATGTTCTGCACCACGCAACCACCCAAACTCCAGGTACAACCTACAATAGGTGCTACAAGTTGTGGCATGTATGAAAAACATCTTCATTACATACGGGTTAGTCAAATAAGTTTAGCTCAAGCCACTCAGGACAGCTGCAGATTGTATGTCGTAGACAAGATGATGTACCAGTATTCCATTATCAACATGGGTTCTGAGGGGAGCACCCTTCCCAAAACAGCATCCCAAGTAGAGATTCCAAATGGCCTGCACATTAAATTGTAGGGAACAACAATTCACACAGTTGACCTCAGACTGTTGAACCTTTGTCCTGGCATTTCACGATTGCTGATATAAATGAGCCATTATTGGGTGCAGATTTTTGAAGAGAGTTCCACCTATCTTCCAACCTTGCCGATAGCACTCTTTACCACACTATCAATGGAGAGTCAGTGCCACGCATAATAAGTGGAATGCCCACACATTCACAAGTGCAACAGACAGTTTTCAGTGCAACAGTGACCAAACAGTTAATGACAACTTAACACACTTTGAAATTGAAACTGGCTAATATGAACCAAAAACATGAAATGTGAGGATGGAATGAGCAAAATTACCCGAGGAAAAGCAAGACATATGATCCCTTTGTACAGGGAACAACAACCTTCTGTTTCAATTCCTCATGTTCAGGCAGTTTTGAGGGATGTGTAAAATCTTCAGAGATTGTTGAAAAACTTTACTGGGATCTCCAGAGACGAAAAGTAGTTTATATATCAAGGCAAAATGTTGACTGGAACTTTGTTAAGGCCAGATGATATTGACACTGAAAGCAATGAGACTATGAGAGAAGCAGGCAAGGGTGCAATTCACTGTGAAGAGGAATGTATCAGTAACCTGCAGACATACGCTGCAGGTGAGCAGAAGAATCACAGCTTGTCCTGGCATCTTGCACATGCAGCTTGTGAAGAACCTTACATGTTAATGAAGGCCAACAATTCTGATGTCAGTGCACAAACCTCTGATCCCAGTGTGACCAGTGCTGTGCCTGTCACAAATGTTGCTCAGGCAAAGAGAGGTGTCAAAGATGACACAAGTAATATGATAAATATTACACAATAGCCCGCTGTTTGCACATGCCTCACAAGTATCTCTGGACAAAGTACATGCTTATAAGGTTGCTGCCATTAACAATTTTTTGCAGTTAGGGATAGTATGCCCTTCAGACTGCCTGCAGGCTTCCTCATCCATTTGCTGCTGTAAAATGACTGTCCATACCAGCTCTGTGGCGTTACTGGACCATCAGTTCATGTTCAGTTCCTGCACACCAGCCAACTTACAAGAATTTGCACATGCATTAGCAGACTTCTCCATATTTAATGTGCTGGACTGCCACAAAGAGTATTTTTAAACCCAAATGGCTCTTGAAGACACACCTAAAACTAAAATAATACTCAGTTTGGACTTAGAGTTTCTTTTTATGCCCTTTGAACTAGGAAATGCCACACAAACTTACCAATGCTTTATTGATAGTCTGACACAGATTTCCCTTTTGTTTTTCCAATTTGAATGATGGCCTCATATCCTTGTCATCTCCCTGGGGGCACCAAAAATCGCCTCTGACAAATTTTCAAGGCTTTGGAAGAATTTGGGACAGTCATCAATGAGGTAAAATTTCATCTCCAATGCCGAGAAATGTCAATTCTGTGAGCATAAAGTAACCTTCCTAGGTCACTCCATGACATGAACACGTTTTAGACCAACACAGTGATGCACAGATCCTATCTGTCAGATGCCTAGGCCAAAAAAATTATGTGAATTGCAAGATTTCATTGGCATGATAAATTTCCGCTAACATCATACACTGCATACACCACAGGAAGTGGCAGTACGGGCACCACTGACTAATGTTTTGACTGGGAAGAATGTACGGAGCAAAAAGCACTGCCACAGAGCAACCAGTTGCAACAAGTGTTTGACCAATTAAAACATTGTTTACACCATCCCATTACTTTGGCACTCCCAATATCTTCAGCACCTTTATCTGTACCACAAACACCAGAAAAAATGCTATTGGCATGGTTTTAAGGAAACAGCCACCAGCCACAAACAACCACTGTGGTTTTTCTCACAGAAACTCATAGCTTCACAATGCAAATGGTCACTCTACAACAAGAAATTGTTGGTACCTTACAAAGCAGTCAAGCATTTTCATGAAGACATTGAAGGCAGACTTCTGACAATTTTTACAGACCATTAGCCACTAGTGCCCCCATTCTCAACCTAGGCAAGGGATTGTACCCTCACAACTTCCATCACCTTGATTTTATCAGTCCATTTACCACAGATATACAACATCACGAGGGAGCTGATAGCATCAAGGCTGAGTTCCTCTTACATACAAATGCTATGACCATCAATATTGTAGTAGCCACCAGAAAGATCGCGGGAGGCGCACATTGGCACGGCGCATCACGGACGGTAGTTGCCGCAAGTAGAGTCCCGTCCACCAGAGGGCACGTGAGAATTCGGACGCGACCTCTGCCGGCATGACAACAACAACAACAACAACTCTGGCAGCACGGGCTGTGCCCAGTCAGTTAACATCGGGCATGCCTAGGACACAGTCCCGGTCTATGCTAAGTGAAGTGCGATGTAAACGTGAACAGTGTTACTACAAATATACGAGGGCGGTTCAGAAAGTAACCTCCGATTGGTCACAGTGCGGGTTGTGGGGGGAGTAGCGACGCCATCTGTGCGTTCACGCACTCAACAGGTCAGTCGGCATCAAGCCGTGGTCGAGTGAATGTCGTACCTGCGCTAGTTTAGTTTTTGTGGCAGTTTGAAATGTGTGCTGCAATAGAAAACCCCGCCAAATGTGAAGTGCGTGCTGTCATAAGGTTTTTTACAGCCAAAGGATATTCTGCAGCAGTTACTCATCATGAGTTTTGTGCCGTGTACGGACCAAGAGTTATGAGTGAAGGAGTTGTCCGTGAATGGGTACGTTTATTTAAAAGTGGACAAGAAAACGTTCATGATGAAGAGAGGAGTGGTAGACCATCATTGGTGACTGACGAACTCGTTCAGACAGTTGATGCAAAAGCTTGTGAAAATCGACGTTTCTCAATGTCGGAGTTGTCTACTGGTTTTCCACAGATTTCTAAGACTCTCTTGTACGAGATAGTGACAGCAAGATTGGGTTACCGTAAGTTCTGTGCACAATGGGTGCCCAAAATTTTTACCGACCACCACAAAACTCAAAGAATGGCCTCTGCATTAGACTTTCTGTCACGTTATGAGGATGAAGGAGAACCATTGTTAAACAGAATCGTGACCGGTGACGAAACCTGGATTAAGTACGTGAACCCTGAGACAAAAGAACAATCAAAGATGTGGGCACATTCAAATTCGCCTACCAAACCAAGAAAAGCCTCGCAAGATTTTTCTGCCAGAAAACTGATGGCAACGGTGTTTGGGATCCAAAGGGGTGTTGTTGGTTGAATTCATGGAATGTGGTACGACCATTAATCAAGACGTGTACTGTGAAACAATAAAAAAGTTACGACGGGCTATACAGAACAAACGCCGTGGTATGCTGACTTCCGGTATCGTTTTTTGCACGATAACGCCCGTCCTCACTCTGCTCACAGAACAACGGCCCTTCTTGAGTCCTTCAAGTGGGACGTTATCAACCATCCACCTTACAGCGCAGACCTGGCGCCAAGTGATTATCACCTCTTCATGCATTTGAAGAAATGGCTCGGGTCACAGCGGTTTGATGACGACGAAGAGCTCAAAGATGCGGTCACAGGCTGGCTCCAGGCACAAGCGGGTGATTTTTATGCAGAAGGAATTTCAAAGCTTGTGAAGAGATACGATAAGTGCCTCAATCGCTATGGAGACTATGTAGAAAAATAGTGCAAAGATGTACTTGTAAGATGTATATATTAAAATATTTTTATTTAACTTGGTGTATTTTTTTAAATCAACCGGAGGTTACTTTCTGAACGACCCTCGTAGATTATGAAGAGCTCACTGAGGTGCAGCAACAGGATTCACTGACCATGAAATTACTGCAAGATGTCACTACTGGCTTGAACTTGGAGCATACAACAATCCCCAGAACATATATGCAGTTTTAGTGTGGCATATCACAAAATAGGTTATGTCAAGTTCTGCAAAAGTTCCATACAGCAGTTTTTGACAGTGCACAACATGTGTCACCCCAGAGAATAATTGACTACTACGTTAGTTCAGAATGAAGTGAAACTGCAAAGCATGGCACGGCTGTCTGCAGTACGTACATCTTCACCTTGTGGGACCCATACCTGAGTCAGAAGGCTATCATTACATACTCCTGCAACAGATTGTGTTACTTAGTGGGTACTGGTTGTGTCTTTGGTTGATATTACAGACAAATGTGGATATCACACTTGTCCTACATTGATTACAACACACCAAAGCTTCCAGTTTGTGTTGCAACTGTTTTCAGAACTATGCAAACTTTGTGGTGTTCAGTGCTTTAGAATGACAGATTACCACCCACTCTTAGAACATTGGTCTCGAACCGTTAGGACTGCTGTCATGTGCCACAAAGAATAATGGATGGAAGCATTATCATGGGTGCTTCTAACTGATAGATCAGCTATCATAGAAGACTTAAAGGAGTCTTTTGCTGAAATCTTGTACAGCAAACATCTCACTCTGCTGGCAGAATCCATAGCCCCAGAACCACTGATCACTGTAAAGTCACCAGCTTTGTTCAGGTGAGTTAAACACATCACACATACATATACCCTGTCTCCACAACACATGGCACACAACATGTATTCATACAAAAAATTTTGACAGATCGTGAATATATAATGCTCAGGGATGACATGATACATACCATTCTCCACTCTCCTTGCCTAGGCCCTTATCCAGTCCTTAAGCAAGGAGGGAGCCTTCCATAGTCTCCTTACTGCACTTGAGACCAGCCTGAGTTCTGTGGCATCTGGCAATCATAATGGGGAAATCACTTCACCAGAGAGACAAAGTTTGCAGGAGAGGGGAAGACACTGCCAAATTCAAATGCCAATCTCCACCAATAGAGATCATCAATGACCCTCCTGAACCCACAAGCAGGATGAAGCCAACTACAATCACCACTCCCACTATGGATGAATCCTTGGGACTCTGGGGATTGCACTGATCTTTACCCTGTGAGGAATGTCCCTGCTACCACAACAGTTTGCCAGAAGGGGCAATGCAGACATAGTCCAGTCACACATTGCTTTGCAGTCTGCTACAGCACAATTGGATAAGAGAAAACAGTTAGTTGAAGAATAACATTGACACTGACAGCCTTTCTCTACACTGGATGCAAGGGGAGGGGTGGGGAGTTGCTCTGTTGGGACTTTGCACCCAGACAGTGATTGATAGTGAGCAATGACTATCTCTGAGTGGCCAATTCTTTGAGTTGTGTTTAATACCTTTGTAATGTAGCCCACTTTCAGTTGCTTCATTCTATCCTAATCACATTAACACTTTGTACATGTATTTGGTGCTCTATTCAATCTGCAAACACACAAGTGTTTGTAAGGGAGCTAGTGGGGTGAGGAATGAAAAAGACAGGGATGTAGCCTATTGCCCATGTTCTTCAATCCATACGTTGATCAGGCAATAAAGGAAACCAAAGAGAAATTTGGAAAGGGAATGAAATTTCAGGTAGAAGAAATAAAAATTTTGAGTTTTAGCAGTGACATAGTAATTATGTCTTAGGTGGCAGAGATCAGAACTGCAGTTAAACAGAATGGATACTGTTAGCTTGATAGGATTACCTTTAAGCTATTTTTTTATCAGTCATCAGCTTCCTGACAAACTTAAATATACTTTAGAAATGTCCATCTACAGAACTGGAGATAAGCTAAATCAACTGTAACTGCAAATCTATGTCACCCCTTCCAGGCTTTTCAGTAGTATTTGAGAAAATGGCTTATGATAGTATACTGACTCATTTAACTGAGCATAACTTGTTAACCACCCCTCACTTTGGTATTCATACAGGATTATCCACGCAGAAAGGAATACAAGATCTCACAAATAAAGTACTAGCAGAATTAAACAGGAAAAAATTATACTGTTAATTTATTTTTTGGGTTTGCCTTGGTGTCATTTGCAAAATTCTTCTTAGCAGACCAAAGTCTTATTATGGCATTAATGGCATCTCTCTTTGCATGGATGGAACCTTAACGGAAATGAAAAAATCACATTAACAGACTGTACCCCAAGTGTAAAAGTTATGTCAGAATGGGGGGAAACCACATGTGCAGTGCCACAGGGAATGGTACTTGGTCCACACTTGTTTCTGACCAACATAAATGGTCTTCCAATGGCTTTAAAGTGCAGTTCAGAAATTTTAAAGTTTGCTGATGTCACAGACATACAGCTCTAGCAGACCCAAGTCTCAGATGATAACCCAAGAATCCTACAAATAGTTCACAATTAACAGTGTATGTTTTAATCTCAGAAAGACTCATATCATGCAATTTAAAACAAGAAATAAATGACTTTTAGCACCAAAGTAGATATTAATGGCTGTACACGTAGTGGGTGAAATTTGTTGAGTGTTCAGCTGGATAACAAGTACGAATGGAGTAAACATGTCGTAATATGGGGGATCCCATTAGATGTAATGAATTATATGGAATCACATTCTTCTTTCTCAATAGATACCAGATTTTGTATATTTCTTAGATGTAGGTTGCATGAGTTGCTTCTCTAAGCTAAGTTGTGCAGTATACAGTCATCAAGAACTGTAAATGTCAGCAGTATATTTTTTTGGCACAGTCAAGTTTGAAATTGTGTAAACAAACAACTATATTGATGTTTTCTTTTATTTCAAATCATGTACAAAAAACTAACTTTAGAAGGCAACATTTCATGATAAACACATGATGTACACAACTGTAGATGTATCTGTAGGCATATGACATACAAAAATAAAAATTTGTAATTGTAATTTACTTATTCAGTGAATTCAACAATATTTATTAACTTCTGCAATTGTTATAAATTATATAAGCAAGGTTGCAGACTCAGTCAGGTGGTTGTTGCACGCATGTGTGACCTGGTTACACTCTATGTCAGAATAACTCATATTTTTATCATATATTTTCAAAGTTATGTGAAAAGAAGAGATTGTAATAAATGTATAATAAATTAAAAATCTTGGTGCCATCTACATTATCTGGAGAACCAGTTTCACACAAAGAATTATTTCAAGCAGTGGAAAGCAAATAAGATACCCTACATCATCAAGGAAGACAAGACCAAAAATAAGATGAGTATTTACGAGTTCAACTTAAAAGTGTATTCTACCTTGACAAAATTTATTACATCATGATGCAACCCTGTAAAAAAAGGATTACTCACTTCAGTTAGATTACTCACTTGAGTTTCATACTTTAAGTTTTGACTTGATTATTTGTCTCATAACAAGTGGAATGTCACAACATATATATCAAAATGTTCAGTTCAGCATGTTATATACTTTGAAACAACTCCTATTGTGTTGACCTAAAGACAACTGTGTTGGCTTATACTGTATATTTTTGCTCCCTATAGTAAATAAAGTGTTCGTTCAACAGAAGCAAGTAGTAAGAATATTGTGTAAAGTGCTTGCAGAAACCTTTTTTAAGGATCTTAAAATTCTTACATTCAATTCCCAATACATCTATTCCTTAATGGCTTTTGTTTCTCATAATAAAAATCTATTTCAACCTAACTGTGATATACAGTCACAATACAAAACACAAAAATAATTTTCATGCAGATATTGTCTTTTTGTCTAGGACTCAGAATGGATTTATGTACTGTTATCCTAAGATGTCCAACAAGCTCAAATCTATATTAGCCACTCTTTCTGCAAATTATGTGAATTCTAGATTCAGAGATCAAACATTTCTGTTAGCTGCAAGACAAGTTGCAGTTTTGTTACAAAGTTTTATAATAAGTAATAATGTTCGATAAATAAGCCTCACTGTAGTATTTTTAGCTGCAAAACTAATCCCTTTGAAAAATATCATTGCAATTAATCAAATATTAAGCTACTAATAACGGACAAACAGTAGCTATATAATAAAATTGAGAAGGCATCAGGTTTTTTCAATGTAGCAACTTTCTTATTAATTTACTCAATTAAATTTAGACAGCAGAAGCTTGAATAACATTAAGCAGTATAGTGATAGCTTATGGTTAATACAGTATACAGATTAAAATTCAATGACATTTTTGCCTTATGTTAATATGAACTTTGACTCATTCCACCACATTCCTAAAGGTTCTCCTCTTACATGGATTCCAGTGAATGTGAGGAATGAATGAAGATAGCTCAAAGGATGGGGTTGAAATATTGTCGTATCCCCTAGAGTTATTGCTGTTCAGTGACCTAATGAGTTTTGTGGTTTCTCTGACGATTTGCAGAAATGATGCCTGGTGATGGAGAATGTGTTGCCTGTTTAAATACCCTTATGGATTTCCTTTCGAAGGTTCATCTTTGCCAATGTGTTTTCAGCTACTGTTATGGAGAGTTAATTGAATTTAGCAACCAATTATTTGTGTTTAATATCAATTGCCTCATGTCTACTGTCATCAGGAAGCTGATCATCATTTGGTGTATCTAATTTATTCATTTGATGTCCAATAATACTCCAAATTGCCTTGTCTCTGGTCTTTTTTATTAGCACATGATTTTTGCCATTTTGATGACATGATAAAGAGTTTTGGAGTATACTGCTTCTAGTGCCCCTTTAGTACTTGATAGGAGCCAGCTCTGCATTAAATTGAGATATCTCATCCTGACACAAATTACTTTGATCTTTAATGTTAGTCACCTTTCTCTTGGCTTCTAAAGTTATTTTTCCTTAGCAATTGTTTAAGAAAACTCATTCATAGAGTTGTAAAAGTATTTTCAAGAAATAAATAAATTTATTGTCTACTTTGTGTCCTTGGTGAACTGCTTTGCATCACTAATTTTATAAATTCTCTATGAATACTGCAAGTAAGTCAGCATTCATGGTTCTTTGACATTGTATGTCTCCCTTCTTAGTGAAAGATGGTTGATGGTATGTTTTATTGGTGCCATTTTACCACCATCAGATAAACCATCTATTAGAGGGCTCACATCTTTTTCATGGAAAAATATTGGCTACAGAAACAAATTACCAATTCCCATTGCACTACATTCTTCTGTTCTTGTTGGTAATGTTACAGTGGAGATCAGACAGAAGCTGGACATTAGCAACTGTAAGTGCCACAATGAGGACTATCCAAGGAGAAATCATTACTGAAATCTCCATACACTATCACTTCCTAATTATATCTAATAAATATCATTAGTATTCTCTAATTCTTTAATGAAGTTCAAAACATTTGCTGTTGGGGTCCCTGTAGACTCTCAAAACTACCAGCTTTTATGTTTCTATGTCTGTTACTGAAGTACAGAACTTCAGCAGTTGTTCAGTTCAGTGCTTTATTTATTTTTTTATATGGAAACATCACATAAAATAATATTACAATTATCTCAAACTGAAAACTAATATCCAGGCCGCAAATATAGTCTACTGATTCTTTCATTATCAGCAGGAACTCTGTTGGATCATCAGCAAAAGCTCTCAAAGGATGTTCTTGAATTAAACAAATCAGACATTGGTTTCCCCATTATTCAGAGCTAGTCTTGTGCACAATGTTCTTAAAAAGTCTTGAAACAGTCTGATAAAGTGCTCTGTTTACTCTATGAAAACTAGATGTTAACCAGTCATGTAAATGGATTTTCAGTGAAGGATATGCTCACAACTCCCTATAATTGACACATGGATATTTTTTCTTTGTTAAGAGACCCTTTTACCAGTCACCATGCTGACTCCTCTTTAATTTCAGTACCATAAGCAAATGTCAATATATATTCTGAAGGAAGTTTTTATTGTTATTTGTAGTAATGAGTTTTTTTCCTGATTCAACTCTCTTTTCTTTTTGGTCACATGATGGTACACCTGGGATGAGATTCAGATTGATGCAGTACATCTAAAGTTTTTTTTTTTTTTTTTTTTTTTTTTTTTTTTTTTTTTTTTAATAGCGAGACTGTCTGTGTTAATGTAGAAGTTGATATAAGCCTCATTTCATCAATCAAATTTCAGTTCTGTTTGAAATGGTTTAATTACTCTTGGTATTGTGGATGCCTCTCACAGTTCTCTTCATCTGCCAACTTAAGTTCCCAAAAACATTCACCAAGCTTACAGCACAATTTTACATTTATAAGCAGTTCTCTTTCAGATTTCTCATAGTCGTATCTGACAAACAGTGAGTGGATCAATTCATTTCATCAATTGTTAACCCTACTAACAATTTATTAAACTTAATGGGGTAAATTTGTTACCAAACTCTGCTACTAGATGCCTACAGCATCCACAGCAGCTTTATTATGACTACAAGTACACTATTTCTAATATCTGACCTTTTATTTTTATTTGTAAGATTATAGAAAACCATTGTAAATGTTTCCTAGTGATTGTTTATGAATACTATTCAGTTTAATGGCAAGTGAGTCATAAGGTATTTAGCAGTCAGCCAGTTAAAGCACAGAATCTAACTTTTCTTAAGTCTATGTGACATGTGTATTACCTTAGATAGACCACAGCTCCCCCAAAGGCAAGCAGCACTGTGATCATGACAACGAAGATGATAACAATGGCCAAAACACTTTCACTCATCCCCAGGTCATCCGCCACACGGCTGAAGAAAGTTGGTGCACGATCCACTGTTGACCATCAAAATGTTCAGAAGGTTTATTGGAACTTAACAGTATCTACTGAGATTTACATGACACTCCATTTCAGAAATTGTGTAGCCTTTCGGTACAGCACTACAAACTGTGAAAATGACACCAAAAAAACATACCAAATTTTTGGACTACTTATCTTTTTCACAGTAAGTTTAATTTAGTCAGGTGCTTGTTCCATGAATAATATGCTGATAGTCATTATACGGAAGGGGCCAATATGATACAGAGGTTTCATATCATATTCACTTTTCAAGTGTTTTATATATGCTAGTAACTGACATAGTTGTCCTTTAGACAATTATTTATATGATTACAAAAATATGAGCATAGACAACCAATCACCTTCAGCTGATTGACATGTAGTTATTGACATACATTACATCACGAATAATTTCATTGGCTTTCAAGTTACTGCTTGTTTTCCAATTTAGATACATACTTCCACAGTGAATGGGACCTTAAACTGGGAATGGGATGTTAGACTGATTTCCCCATTGTGTACTTAAACTGAAAAAGGGGTGTTAGAATGGAACTACTGAAATTCTCTGTCCTCTTATGTTTTTTTATGAACCACTTGTCAATGAGCTGCAGGTGACTCATAGCCAGTCCTAACTCTTTAAAAAAAATTCCAGCTTGAAATTTTCATCACCATATTATGCTGTGATTGTGGCAAATGAACTGAACTCCTAAATGAACTCCTAAGTGAAAGAAAGGCATGTGTATACAAATACACAGAATCATCTTTTATCTGTGAAGTTAATTCATGTAATTATAGATAAATGATCAAATGATTTTCTGGCTGTGTATTATGTAATGCAAAAGTTAGATGATTAAGTTATTGATAGAATAATTCATTTTAATTTCTTGTGAAGTCTATTTTTATTTTTCAGATATGATCGATTATTAACAACCTTCATAATCAAATAAATAAACTGTGAGGATATTATCAGTGTACCCAGATGTCTAAAAGAGCCATCTGCAAGGTAGCTAGGGATGAACATCACATATTATTGTCAGTATAACTTAGTAAACAATGAACATTTTCTTACTCATGGAAGATTTGACCCCAGCTTATTACACCAAAAGCTATCAATGAATAAAATGGATAGGATCAATTAACCTTTTGAAACTTTAATCTTCAAAGCCTGAAATTACCCATAAATTCACTGAACTTATGCATTTCAGTAGATCTAAGTGTGGCTCCAAATAAAAATACTTAGCCTGTGCAATCTCAAACATTTCAGCAGATCTATGTGTGTCTTCCAGTTAAAATACTTAGCTGTGAGCAGTCTCAAACATGTTGTAAGCCTTATTGCATTTTCTCAAACAGTGGAAAATCCAGGATGGAATAACAACTACCACATAAAGGATATGTTGAGTGACAGACAGGTACACTGAAATTAGATTGTAAGACATTGTTAAGTTATCACACAAAGTTGTGTAATATACTGTAGGTACTGGAAATGAGTTCTTTATACTTGCTTTAAACTTGCCAGCAGGTCCTTTGATGTCATCTCCAATCTCATCATCTCTGTATGCTCAGTGATTCGGCTTGCCAGTTTCTACTGCTGCACATTTAACTGAAAACTCATTGAGACTGTTGTTGAGTACAAAATGACTATATCAGGATAGAATGGAGAGCAAGTATGTGAATTCATAAGATAACCATGGACTCATGGCATTTCCACCGCAGACAAAACTCTAGGCTGATGATTTCACCACAATATACACAACTGTTGGGCACAATGATTGTTTACTAACACACTGACCAATCAGTTAGTAATGAATAGTGTTCTGTATGTAGATGTATAAATGTATGTAAGCATATGAAACATTAATTGCATGTTCTTTAGTCTGAACAATTTATTCAGTTCACATCTAATATTACAGAAGAATGAGTCTCAGCTGTACTTGACACTAGTACAGCTTGTTCTTTTATATGGTTGTGAAGCCTGGGTGACAACAGCAACAATTGAAGTAGCAACATGTTCCTTTGAGAGGAAGGACTTCAAACAATCTATGGACCCATCTGCAGTACCATGATGGGAATGAAGAATGAAAGAAGATCTGTACCAGCAGTTTGGAAAGCCACGTTAGTCATATGTTAGGGCAGAAGGGGTTACCATAGTTTGGCCACATCCTTCAAGCTGATGGATCCCTCTCTAACTGAATCCTCCATACCTAGAGACCGGCAAAGGGGGATTACTGTCAGTAGAAGATACCTTCTCCATTGTGACTGACTGATTTCCATTTTTTTATTGTGCTTCTTGTAATATATTCCTTTATAATGACACACACACACACACACACACACACACACACACACACACACACACACACACACACACATGCAGGATGTTCCTCCTAAGAGTTATTGGCACATTTTCTCTGTTCTTTCAGCAGATATTTTATTTTTGCAGTATGTAGCTGAGGTCATCCCAGCAAAGCATGTCTTTCACATGAAACCCAGTGTCAATGGAAAGCATGAGTTTGTTTCCTGCTATAACAAAACTATTCTTAAAGCAGAATTTTACATGCCCATTTGATAGAGCAGTCTCAGATTAATGGACTATGATATTCATTTTATTAACATGTATTAACAGGGACATTAAAACCTAAAAATTAAGCAGTACTCCAGTAGCACTGCTGCATGACAGTAGCAGTCAGCTCAGACCATGGCATTAGTCTCTTGCTGCTGGAGTGCGGCTATTTATCATGCTATACTGTCCCTGTTACTACATATCAATAAAAGGAGTATTGCACTAGACTAACCTGTATAAATTGTCACGTAAAATTTGGCTCTAAAAAGTGATTTGTTCATAACAGGAAACAAACTCACACTTTTCATAGACACTGGACGTTGCATGAAAGACATGTTGTGCAGTATTTGTTTAGAGTGACTCCTGCTACACATAACAAAAACGAAATTGCATATATCTGCTGAAACACCAGAGAAAATACACTTGATAACTCTCTCTCTCTCTCTCTATCTCTCTCTCTCTCTCTCTCTCTCTCTCTCTCTCTCTCTCTCTCTCTCACACACACACACACACACACATGATACACAGGGTGAGTCATCAGAGACATTTTCTCCCATGTTTCGGTAGTATTTGTATTTAGTTTTTGTAATATGGAGCTGGAGTCACCATAAATAAATACTGATTATCAAGTCTTTCACATGGTGCCAAGTACAAAGGGAAAGTGTCAGTTTGTTTCCCATTATGAGCAAAATGTTTTTCAAAGTGGAATTTTAAATGCCTGCTTGATTGAGTGGCACCAAATTAGTCTAGTGCAATATTCATTTTATCAGTCTCTATTAACATGGACAATAAATGTGAAGCAGTGGCTGAGCAATGCTGCTGCATAGTGGTAGCAGGAAGTGCAGGACAGGGTGGTGCTGCTGCTGTTGGAGCACAGATTACTCTTCGCGTTTCACTGTCCCTGTTAAGAAGGGCATCCATACCCAGGGGTAACAAGAGTGACTGTAGCCCATGCCCTCTAGTTCTCAGAGAAAGGAAAAAATATTTTTTAGGCACGTGTTTTTCTTTCAGGTCAGTATTACAAAAGTTTTTAACAGGGTCAGAATTGGAACTTTTTGTGGCACCTACAAGTTGCCATTTGCCTTATGAAATATTAAAAATTCTCCTTACTCCCAGGTCTAGCCTCCTCTCCCACCCCTTGTACAAACTATCAGATGGGCACCTTTGCCTCTTTATAGAGTTCAATTAACTATACTAATTTGGGACTATTCAATTGAACTGGCACATAAAATTTCACTTTAAAATCATTTTGCTCATAAGTGAAAACAAACTGATGCTTTCCATAAAAACTGGGTTTTGCATGAAAGACATGTAGAACAGTACTTGTCTGGACTGACACAGCTACACATTGCAAGAACGAAACTGCTAATATTTGGAAAAAAAAAAAGTGCCTGGGAACACAAAGGAGAGGCAATCTGTACGTATAAAACAATAAGAAAGACTGTTCTAAATTTATTCTTTGTTTGCATCATACAGACACTGTATATTTTCCAATCATAGTTTGTACTTTAGCATCAAATTTTTTTTCAAATATCACTGTTCCTCTTATGGAAAAAATCTGCAGTTGTGTACACCACATCACTTAATTTTCATCTTACATCTTTTGCAATCTCACAAAACACAGCTTCATTGGAGCCCACTTGATCCTGAGAGTCAGTCAAAATGCCCTGTCAGTTCTACACTACAGCAAGATTGTGCACTAAACATTAGTGCTACATCACAGCTTACACTCTAGCTTCGTTTAGTGAGGGAATGAGTTGATGACTAGGAAGCAGGTGCAGTGTCACCATTCTCAAATTCATTATACTTTCAGAAGTATGGCAATAAAGAAGGAAGCACTGATGCAACAGCAGTGTCTTAGTTTATAATGTGTGCAACCCTCAACACTGGGCTCATACTCACTCTGTTTCTGATCTATAGCATGATATATGAGCTCCATGAATTATTGACCTACACTGGAGAAGTGTGACATCTCCACAATAAATGCAAGAAAAAGTGTTAATGGGTTTATTCTTATTCATAAAAATGAGTTATGATTTAACTCTCATTCTGAATACTATAGTCTATGTAGAAACAGTTTGTACATAGTGTTTCCAAGTTGGATATTATGAATGAAGTCTGACGTTATCTGATGGATATTCTACTTGTTTGCAGACAATGCACTACCTGATCAAAAGTACATGAACACCTCTATGTAAAGCAGAATTCACCACTAGATTTCACTAGAGGCAGACCTGCCAGTATAAAAGGAGGTGGGGGAGTATTATGTAGTCAAAAAAGAAGCAGTAATGCCAGAATGATTCAGTTAGGAGAGCTTAGTGTCTTGGAACGTGAACTAGTCATTGGATGTCACTTGAGTAACAAATTCAACCCTTCTAAACCTGTGAAAGCCAACTGTTGGTGATGTAACTGTGAAGCAGAGAGAGAAAGAACAACCACATCTAAACAAACACCAGGCAGATCTCATGTTCTGACAGACACGGACTGTAAAGAACTGTGGAGCTTAGGTGTAAAAAATGCATGAAATCATTGGAAGGAATCAGCTGTGACTGCCAAAGGGCTACCAACAGCTCAGCTAGCACAGAGACTGTGTGTAGGGAGTTAAAAAGAATAGGATGCAATGACTGAGCAGCTCATCATAGGCCACATGTTTCTGTAGCGAGCACTAAGTGACACTTGATGTGGTGTGAAGAGTGCTGCCACTGAATAGTTGATGACAGAAAGTGAGTAATTTGGAGTGATTAATCATGCTATTTCCTGTGACAATCTGAGAAAGTGTTGAGTTTGGTGAATACCTGTAGAACATTTCCTGCAAACAGTGAAGCACAGAGGAGGTGGTGTTACAGCAGGAAATTTTTTCCTAACCAGGATGTGGTCCCACAATTGCGTTAAGAAAATGCTAAATGTGGAGTGATATGAACACATTTTACAGTGTTGTGTTCTGCCCATAGTAGAGGAACACTCCAGAGATTGCAGTTGTTTGCACCAGCACAACAGCACACTGTCCTAAAGCAGCATCTGTAAGGCAAAGGTTTGTGGATGATAACATTTCTAAAATGGGCTGACCTGCCAAGAGTTCCCAAGTTTAACCCAATGGGACACCTTTAGGTTGAGTTTGAACTTCAGTTTCAAAAAATGGTTCGAATGGCTCTGAGAACTATGGGACTTAACATCTGAGGTCATCAGTCCCCTAGAACTTAGAACTATTTAAACCTAACTAACCTAAGGACATCACACACATACATGCCCGAGGCAGGATTCGAACCTGCGACCACAGGAACTTCGGTTTCACTCCAGACCCTAATGATGCTACTAACAGACACTCAGTCTAAGTATGTTCTGGTGATGATGAACAATATTATTGGCAGTGTCAATATCCTATGGTGGCCATCTTTCTTTGGTCGCTTTAGGGAGTTGGAGTGTTGGGAGACAGTGTACAAATACCTGAGAGATTGCCGCCATGGAAGACAAGCTTCTTTAATATGCCAAGCGAACAAAACCAAAAATCATATCAAAAGGCTGTCTGCAGGACTCAATGTGTGGTCCAGAGATTTGGAATATAGCACTAGAGTCCATACCGTGGAAGTGACAGTGGTAACATAAACAGATTTGTATCATTTGCAGATGATGTTCTGTTAATTGTAAGTGATAGCTCCAGAAGAATTAAAGAAGACAAATGTAATGTACATGAAGCCAACATGAAAAGGTTAATACAAGACTGCATATTATAACTGTGGCAAAATCAAAGGGACAGTCCATACACAGGCAGAAGAACATACAAATTTCTCCCTAACATTTTGGAGACACTAAGAATGAGATTTCTTATCCCATTGAGTGGACTGATGCCTTACTTGATCGGTCATGTTTCATACGCTACCTATCTGTACAAAACTGAAAGACAGATGAACTGTGTTTGCAGCAGTGTGGGCACTCCAGATCATACATTGTGGGACTATGCACTCCATGAAGATGCAGTGCATAATGGCTGTCAAGTATTAAGAATGTTGGATCCCAAAGAAACACTGAGGAATGAGTCTGCCGGGTGCATTTTGAATGATACTGCAACTGCACTATCCAGCAAGACCATGGAAGAATTCATGAAGTATTCAACCACACGTCAGCATGTTTCCCTTCAGCATACTTACTCTCCAGGTGGGAAAAAATGACTGAGCTCAGTGACCACTGAATGAAATGGCTTTTCAAGAATTTACATTGTGTTGGTGCAAATGATCATGAAGGTGTGGATTCCAAGTCATTACAGTGAACCATGGAATCACTTGTTATAGGGAAAATGCTGGCTGACATGCTGACCTATGTCCCAGAGATTCAGTAGATGATGGCTGTTGACCATCTACAGTTTAATGCATCCTAATAAATGAATAAAGTACAGTATCTGTAATAGAAACAGTAGTGTTAGTATTTGGGTGATTAATAAAGGTTTTCTTTTTTGAAGTTCTGTAGGAGTAGAAAGTAGCTATAATTACAGCATTTTTTTAAAATAAGTGCCATGAATAAATAATGAACATATACATTTATTATTAGTCACAAAAATGTGGATTGTATGGCCTATTTTAGCATCTCAGACAAACAAAAATAAATGAACCCTCTCTGGTTTTGGCTCTTGTGGAAGATTCAATCATCTCACTTAAAGTGTCTCTAGCATTGTTCAAGCCATTGTAAAGGTGAATGGTGGACAAACCCTGTACTAATGTCCACTAACAGATGTTCAGATACTTTTGATCAGATAGTGTGTGTGGTTGTTGTTTATGAAGCACCTCCATAATACTTGCATATCGATCGAATCTTCCAGTAACAAATTTACTCTATAATGGGCTGCACTAATTTTCTAAAAGCAATCTCCTTTATAAATATGCCGCACTGCCCTAAAATTTTCCCAATAAACAGAAGTCAACCATTCACCTTACCCACCACTCTCCTTATGTACTCATTCCACTTCACATTGCTTTACACATGAAAGTAATGAGTTCAAAATACTTGTGCCCAAGGAACTGATCCCTTAGTGTTCTGTTACTTAAACAAATCTCCTGTGGGGGATATTTAGGAGTTTGGAAGAGATGGGAGGAAATCAGACAGCAGTTTATTTGGTCAGAAATGGTTAAAGAGATTCATAAGCATTGAAAAGTTATGAGGTGTGTGTTGCTAGGAAACCAACAGAAAATAGTAAGATCAGATATTTGGCATCCAAGTTAGTAGAAAGACCCTTTCAGTGAGAGTACATCAATTTTGTGGGTCTGTTAGCTATATCAAAGGCAGGAAACACATTTATTCTAGTTTGTGTTGGCACCTTTACCTGATTTGTTTGGCTGTTATCCAACAGGGTCATGACGATTCAAGCAGTAACCCTACATTTACAAAGTACTTTTGGCACTTTTGGCAATGCGCAGTCTATGGTGACTGATAATGTGAATACACTTAGTGCACATAAATTTAAGCAATTTTGCCTTCATACAAAAGTTTGGCGTATAACAACAACACTGTATTGTCCAAATCCATCATGTTGAACACATTAATAGAAAGTTTAGGTCATCCCTGATAATGTATCACAGGGATAATCAGAATGGATGGGATAGTTCACTTTCCTGAACACTGCCTGCCATGAAAGCCATAAGTCTACTTCTGTGAGTTTTCTCCTGCGATATCGGGTAGCCACTCCATTATGCAATTTTTCCTGAGAAGAGAAATGTAATATCAGGACTAAGTCAGAGTTTGGTAATACCTCCTGGTGCCTTGAGGCCTGCTAACTTTGGATGCCACAAGTTGTGAATGTGATTTGTTTATGGCACCAGCACTGAGCAGTCACAATCCTGTTGTACTGTGGAATCTGGAGACAGAGCAGCCTGAACTTATGACAGTGATTATTGTGTGCCTAACTAAGTGGGAGGTACAGAGTGAATTCTAGTCATGATGAGAGTAGGTGTCAGATTCAAACAGGTACTGTGATGTGGCATGGATATATCACTATATTCTAGTTACCACACACCAGTGGCAGATACATATGGGGGTAATGCGGGGTGCTTGCGACCCCCTTGTGGTACTGCCTGCATTGCCTCTCGTGCCACCCCTGCCACTCAGCCCACGTGCTATTCATTAATTTATTTCATCAGTTGACTCAACTGAATTGAGTTATCAAGTAGTTGTACTTTCCTGTGTAGCACGCACACCTGCATCATCGAATTTTATACATTTCTGTCTGGCACATAAATAGCTAACACATACCTGTGAGAAAAGTCGCAGCCATTCTAGTGATCTCAATATGTTATTCTGTCTGGCATTTGTTCGAGAGAAGTTGTGAATATTCTGCTGTTTCCTCGTACAGAGAGCCTTCAATACGTAGTGTACAAAGACATGGCTGAGGTTGGCAATGAAGGAGGATTAACTTAATGGCTTAGCTCTGTTGAACACTCACCCTGACAGTGATTGTCCAACTGACAGTGTAATTAACCAATTTGCCAGGAAGAATAGGCACACAGAATTTGTCATTTAAGGAAGAGAATCACAACTGTATTTTTTTTTTATATCATAAGATGGCATTGTCTGGTATATGTGTATAATCATGTTAAATAAAACTTTCTTAAACATTGCATGTGACTTGATTATTTTTTATTATGGTAAAAGTAAAGGTAGCTCAAGATATCTTTAGGACCTCCTCCTTCAGGTTTTTCTGTGTCTGCCACTGCCACACACACAGACTGTACTGACAGAGTTTATTTAAACGGCCTTCATGGATTTGGCTGTATATTGTGTTTGTGTGGTTCTACACAGTGATAGACTTCGTATGAGTGTATTTTGCTAACAAGCTGTTGTCTGATTACCTTATACTATTTCTATAAATTTGATTGCTCACTGCATTTTAATGTTTTATTATAGTGACAAGATTTGAACGAGTGTTTGTTGTTGGTGCACTACCAGCTTGTTAAACTTGTAGATAGTACTGCTATACTATTTGGCTACACTAAGAAGCAATGGTTTTCTTTTTCTAGCACTGAATCGTTTCATGGTTGTCTGTGACATTTCCTTATATCTGTATGAGCTGGAATGGACTGACATTCATAAGTCTAAGTACATGTCATGACTGGACGAGCAATTGAGAGACAAAGTACTAAGCCAGGAATGTTATCTTTGTTCTTATGGTTCTGTATAAATTCATATTTGGCAAAGATCTGTTTGTAAATTGGTAAAATATGCATGTGCTTTTCTAAAACACAGTCAAGTTGGAATTTTTAGTGGATTTTGTGGTTGTCATTTTAAACATTCAATTAGAAAGTGTTTTTGTAAATATTTCATTTTTAAAACTGGGTAAAAATTGGAAGCACTTGCTCCACTGGTCATTACACTTACAGGTAAATTTCTTGTGATACTAAATGCTATAGAATTTTATTCAAACAGGATGTTCGAAACATCTTACTACCCACAATTTTATTTCAATTATTAGGGCAGGTTTATTGTTCAAACAAAATTGCACTTTTTTTATTGATCTTCACTAAAGTTATTAATAAATAAATAAGTGTTAAAATGTTAATGTGATCTCAGACAATTGATTCCAACCCTGTATCCAGTCTATCCAAACCAGCCCAACATTGTCAAACAAGATTAATTTGGTGATACCACTCTTGTGGTGTGGGGAGGGCAAGAGGCATAATGTTGAATGGGCTTACCAATCTCCAAATCTTTGAATATGGTCCACCCACTGGTCAGCATTATTGTGACACTGGCCTCCTTTCCTGTGTGCATCTTTCCAAGTGCACATTCCACCCAATATCATTTTTATGGATGACAATATTGAAATTTGCAGCAGGTGGATGAGCTCTAGGAATGAGAGGATAGTCAGTGAATGGAGTGGCTTACCAATTTCACTTATTTCAATCCTATCAAGCATTTTTTGAATGTTTTATGGAAGTGTACTGCAGCATGTCCTAATACAGCAATGACCATCCAGCAGCTGTCAACCAACTGATAGAGAAATGGAATGCCCTATCACAAGAATTCCTCACCAACCTTGACCAGTAGGGGAGCACATTTCAAAGCCTGCATGGCCGTCTTTGATGATCAAACATCCTATCAAGAACCATTGAGCTATGTTACATGACAGTGACACTTCATGCAAATTGATTCATTGATTGATTGATTGATTTATTGATCCATTTTCATCTACAGCTGCACAATGTGCAAGAGATATTTGGATTTTTATGTTAATATTAACAGTTTTACATATCATATACCTTTGCACATAATAACACACATTAATATATCAATTAATGATGAATACTTAAATAAATGTTATTACACTATATACAGAGAGATAAAATACAAATGTTCTTCTGAATGAGACTACATTGGGTTAACATAGAAAATTTTAGTTTTGTAGGTATTCATTTACTGTGTAAAAGCAGTGATCAACCAAGTACAACTTCAATTTAGATTTGAAGTGACCAATGTTTTGCATGTGTTTAATGGTATATGGTAGGGCATTGTACAGGGTGATTCAAAAAGAATACCACAACTTTAAAAATGTGTATTTAATGAAAGAAACATAATATAACCTTCTGTTATACATCATTACAAAGAGTATTTAAAAAGGTTTTTTTTCACTGAAAAACAAGTTCAGAGATGTTCAATATGGCCCCCTCCAGACACTCGAGAAATATCAACCCGATACTCCAACTCGTTCCACACTCTCTGTAGCATATCAGGCGTAACAGTTTGGATAGCTGCTGTTATTTCTCGTTTCAAATCATCAATGGTGGCTGGGAGAGGTGGCCGAAACACCATATCCTTAACATACCCCCATAAGAAAAAATCGCAGGGGGTAAGATCAGGGCTTCGTGCTACATTTTCATCACTCGTTCTCGGCCGTCCAGAACTTTTCCTTTTGCACAAACACCCATTCTCTGTAAACTGTTTATACCAACATTTAATACGCCACCTATCAGGAGGTTTAACACCATACTTCGTTCAAAATGCACGCTGAACAACTGTCGTCGATTCACTTCTGCCGTACTCAATAACACAAAAAGCTTTCTGTTGAGCGGTCGCCATCTTAGCATCAACTGACGCTTACGCCTAGTCAACAGCGCCTCAAGCGAACAAATGTACAACTAAATGAAACTTTATAGCTCTCTTACTTCGCCGACAGATAGTGCTTAGCTCTGCCTTTTGTCGTTGCAGAGTTTTAAATTCCTAAAGTTGTGGTATTCTTTTTGAATCACCCTGTATAGTTTGATACTAGGATGGATAAGGCCGTTTTGAAATAACTTTGTGTTGGCACTTTGAACACGCACATCCAATTTTTGTCTTGTATCATAGCTGTGTATTGTGTGCTTTTGAGTGATGAGTGGTCTTTTTGGATGTAAGTTTTGCTTTAAATACATTATATTTTCAGGTATATACGTGCGAGGAAGCAGCAGGATCATCCTTTTTTGAAACAATGGTCTACATGATTTGCGATTATCTACCCCTTCAATTATTCTTGTTGTTATTGTTGTGGTCTTCAGTCCTGAGACTGGTTTGATGCAGCTCTCCATGCTACTCTATCCTGTGCAAGCTTCTTCATCTCCAAGTACCTACTGCAACCTACATCCTTCCGAATCTGTTTAGTGTATTCATCTCTTGGTCTCCCTCTACAATCTTTACCCCTCACGCTGCCCTCCAATACTAAATTGGTGATCCCTTGATGCCTCAGAACATGTCCTACCAACCGATCCCTTCTTCTAGTCACGTTGTACCCCAAATTTCTCTTCTCCCCAATTCCATTCAATACCTCCTCATTAGTTATGTGATCTACCCATCTAATCTTCAGTATTCTTCTGTAGCACCACATTTCAAAAGCTTCTATTCTCTTCTTGTCTAAACTATTTATCGTCCATGTTTCACTTCCATACATGGCTACACTCCTTACAAATACTTTCAGAAATGACTTCCTGACACTTAGATCTATACTCGATGTTAACAAATTTCTCTCCTTCAGAAATGCTTTCCTTGCTATTGCCAGTTTACATTTTATATCCTCTCTACTTCGACCATCACCAGTTATTTTGCTCCTCAAATAGCAAAACTCCATTACTACTTTAAGTGTCTCATTCCCTAATCTAATTCCGGCAGCATCACCTGATTTAATTCGACTACATTCCATTATCCTCATTTTGCTTTTGTTGGTGTTCATCTTATATCCTCCTTTCAAGACACTGTCCATTCCATTCAACTCCTCTTCCAGGTCCATTGCTGTCTCTGAAAGAATTACAATGTCATCGGCGAACCTCAAAGTATTTATTTCTTCTCCATGGATTTTAATTCCTACTCCGAATTTTTCTTTTGTTTCCTTTACTGCTAGTTCAATATACAGATTGAATAACATCGGGGAGAGGCTACAACCCTGTCTCACTCCCTTCCCAACCACTGCTTCCCTTTGATGTCCCTCGACTCTCATAATTGCCATCTGGTTTCTGTACAAATTGTAAATAGCCTTTTGCTCCCTGTATTTTACCCCTGCCACCTTCAGAATTTGAGAGTATTCCAGTCAACTCCATGTTGATATTCTGACAGAATGCCATTATCCTCTAAGAAGTCTGTTAGCCTCTTATTGAAAAGCCTTTTTGAGAAAACAGACAGAAGTGCCAGTGGTCTGTTGTTGGAAATAACATCTTTGTTTCCTTTCTTGTATAATGGCTTTACTTTTACTATTTTCAAACATGAAGGAAAAATTCCTGTAGCAAAAGATAGGTTACATAGGTGGGTTAAGGACTCAGTAATCAAGTCCCCACACTTCTTTATAATGAAATCAGGTATATCATCTACACCTGCAGAGTGTTTCATTTTGAGACTTTTTATTGTAACCTGTACTTCTTCTACATTTGTTGGGTACAGAAACATTGATCTGCTTGAGACTTTTTTCCCTGTTTCTGTATGCTGTTTTCTACTAGAGGTCTGTTGTAGTAGTTTGTCTGTTATATTTATAAAATAGTTATTAAACATATTAGCTATTAAACATATTAGCTATTTTTGTAAGATTTGGTTTCTTTCTTTACAACTTGCCAGATTGCTTTGGTTCTGTTTGAACCATCTTCTATGTATTTGTCATTGTCTCATTTCTTTGCCTCCTTTATTATTGATCGAATTATATTTTTTAAAGTAACTATGAAACTCCTGATTTGTGTTGTAGCTTCTTGCAATATTGTGAAGGTACCGTTTTTTAGCACAAGATTTCCTTATACCACTAGTGATCCACTTATTGCTTTTAGTGGTTTGGGTTGTTTTAGCTTTCACTGGAAAAGCAAGATCAAAAAAGTATTTAAAAATATTCATGAATGTCTAAAACTTATCAGAAATATTTTCTGTACTATACACTAGCTCCCATGATTCTTGTTGGAGATAATTCTGGAATGTTTGTACTGCAGTATTACTGAAAGTTCTGCCCATGTGTGTAGTCTTCCTCATATAATTATAGGATGGATTAGCGTTTACACAAAAGCTTATAGCCTGTGCACGATGGTCTGCCAATCCAGCTTAAATTACAACTGATTTATATTTTGTTTTGGAGCTAATTATTATTGGGTCTATAGTAGTACTAGAATGATTTGTTTCATGTGTAGGGGAGTGGACTGTAATCTCCAAATTATTGGTTGTTAATATGTTCATCAGCTCAGATTTTGAATTGCTTTGCTTATTAAAATCTACATTAGGTCTCCACATATAAGAACTGTTTTTCGATTTGTTACTACTTTATTTAGTAAAGTACCAAGCTGAGTGTTGAATTTTTTTAGGTGGGTATCTGGAGATCTATATAAACATATTACAATTAACTTGAATGCTGGAATTTCTATGCCAGATATTTCAAAATCTTTCTCAGTGTTTAATGATTCAACATTGTCTAAGTTATTGAACTTGATATCTTTCTTTATGTATATGAAGTTCTCTGCACGTGTAAACTGATTTCTACAAGTTTGTGCTGCTAACAAATAATCCGTTATTTTCACTGTCTTTAACTCATTTTCCTTCAGCCAGTGTTCAGTTAATCAAAGTATATTAACATATCTGAGTTCACTTGATAGCAAGATTTCAACCTCTCTTACTTTAAGTGACTGTATATTCTGGTGAAGAAGAGTGACCTGGTGAGATTTTAGGTTTGTTCTGATTGTACTTGGTTGACCATTTACCTTTATTCCTGAATTTAAATTATGTGGGAAATCTTCATTTTCATCTAGAAGCGTGAGTTGGTTTCTTCCAATGGTCATAAGAAAATGTCCTGATGGTGAAAAGGGGCAGTTCTCCATCTCTCTGGGCATTTCACTTGTGTGGTCGATGTTGAGGTGGTTTCTGTTTTTGCTGCAAGGACTGCTACTGGAGGTGGTGTTTATAGGTGCACTATTTACCCTAATTTGCTCTTGAGGCTTTTTGGGAATAAAAAATATCGTAGATGGCATGGTCACCTTACATTTCTTCTCACTGGAATTGCTGAACTTCCTCCTGTTGTTAGGGTGGTAGTAGTTGATTGTTGGTGTTCACAGATACATGTAAAATTAGATGTCCTTGGTAACTTCATCCTTAAGTTTTGCGCACCAGTGTATTTAAGGGGCCTTTTTGTCCTTCTGTTTTCTTCTCTTCTCATTTTCTGTTTTTGTATAACTGTGAGATGGACAACAGTGTCATGATTGATACCACAGGGGGCTACCCCATTTGGAACACAGCGAATTCTAACAGCTGCAATAGCAGTGTGCAAGCAGAACAGGCAGATATAACAGAGAAAATAAAGATTGAGAGGGCAGAGGACTTGGCTTTGCATGGTAGAGGTACTCTGGAGTATGTGAAGAGGAGGCAGCAAGAATCTGATGATTACTGGATTAAATATAAGGATTGGCAATCTCATCTAGAGGAAGGCCTTGAGAGATTAAAAGTTAGTAGTATTTGCACAGAAGCAGAAAATAAAGGAAAGTGAGGATGTAATTGTTACACAAAGTAATAATGTTGTAGAAGCTGTTGGTTTATTAGCTTTAATTTCTTGAAAAAATGCAGTCTTAATCATCTGCAGTGGAAAACAAAGTGAATATGTGATGTACCAAAGCAAATGAATGTGTGAATAGTAACATGGGTGATACTGATGTACATGCAGTAGTATCTACCCCATTAGATGATAATGGGTACTGTGTAGAGGCCATGGCCTCCGGACCAAATGTACTGGGAAGTACATGTGCCAAATATTTTTTTGTTATGCTGAGTGTAACAATAGATGGTAAATTTGTTTTAGCTACTGCAAAGGATGCCCAGGAAGCTACTGATGGCGTTATTTTGCAAATATTGTAGATAAGGAAGTGACACAGGAAGATTTATTTCTGAAAGGATGCAGCTCCATTGCCACCTGCAGTGGTGCCTCCTCCTCAGAAGGGAGGTTTGGGAGAGGAAGAAGGGGAGGAAGGAAGAGATACTTGCTTGTAAGGCTACATGTTGGGACGCCAGAAGTGTACAAAGAGGTGGTAATTCACACAAGAAAACACAAACACATAACAGACAGGCTTTACCAATACTGAACACAATGTTATAATAAGAGCACAAATCACAGGTCCAAAAAGCTATACTGTGAGAGAAGTCCAGTTACAAGCAGAGTAATGCAACTTCACAGACTACAGTTATATAGACAGTATCAAAGCTTCTGAGTGGTGGCTGCACAAAAGGTGAGCCAGCTTAAAGTCAGCACGTTTCATCAGCTGGTCGTTACAGCATTGGTAGAGGCATTGCTGGTGGCAGCCCTGATGAGGTCCTACCCTCAGACAATTGGTGGTGCATCCTGGTGTGCTGGCCTCATACTGTGCATGCAACTGCAGTGCTCAGCAGCCCATTAGTTGCTACTGGTGCCCTGAGATAGCATATGGAAGTTGCAGTGATGCAGGTGCGTTACCACAGCCCTACTTGCATGTGAACTAGATGGCAAGACAGTACCTAAGTCAAGGATGCAGACAGGGAAGAAAATGCCTACTTCAGGGTGGTGATGTCATAGATGGACATTGTTTCAAGGCCTGACAGGCCTGATGATGTCGGTGATGCTACCTGTGCCAGGGCTTCTTTCCTAGTAGCAGCCTCACTAGCTACCATGGGTTCAATCCCTGGTGTTGGCAGGGGTGAGAGTAGATCTCTGTTGACCTGAACAGTTATGTTGGGCAGAAGTGCCCAAGCTGGGACTTGCTCGTGCAGTGTTGCTGTGCTGGTAAGCTGGCCATAATGGCATGTTGATCTGCTGTGGTTGTGGACAGTATCTCTATGTCCTGATCCTCTGCAGGGGCTGTAGCACAGCTGGTTTTGTTATGACTCTTAGCAATGCTTAGGGCATGGCCACTGGTGGCTCTTGCAGTGGGGAGTCCGGTAGAAACAGGGAGCATGCAGGGTCTAAGTGTGCTGCTCTCAGAATTGATGAGTTGTAAAGATGGTCTTGGCAGCTGTAGAAGTGAATATGCTTTCAGCAGATGAGGGGAAGGCACCAGAAAATGTAACAGGATGTATAGCTGATGACCATGAAGAAGTTCTGCAAGACTTTTTTCTGCAGAAAACATGAATCTAAGAGAGCTTGATAACAATGTAAGTGCATTATTTGCAGGTGTATCTCTGACATATTTCTTCATTTGTTGCTTGAATGTGAGGATTACTTGCTCCACTCCTCCATTAGATTGTCAGTGGAAAAGGGTGGGTAGTAACATGAGGTGTTGAATGTCGGTTTGGTAGCAAAAAGTCTCAAAGGTGTTTGCCACAAAGAGTGGGCCATTGTCCCTCATCTACTCCTTGGAAGGCCTTTGATAGTGAAGACTTTGAACAGTGCACATACTGTTATTTTGGTTGTAATGATGTGTACATTTACAGTATATGGGTAGCATGTGTAGGTGTCTATGACAGTGAGCCATGTTGTGCCCAGAAATGTTCTGGCAAGACACAGGTGTACTCACTCCCACAGTTGGGTGGCTGTAGACCATGAAGAAATACATGTCACAGGCATGCTCTAGTTGCTCTATCTACTTCTCAATGCCCAGCCAGTAGACATGATGGTGGGCTAGTAGGTAAGTGTACACCACCTGCCCAGTGGCCTTGATGAAGCAACTTGAGGATATCTAGGCAGAGCAACACCAGTGTGACCACTCGTGGTGCATCACATTCTTTTGAGAGCAAAATGGTACTGTTCAACAAAAGCAAATGGTGCATTAATGAAAAATGGCAATACACAGGGTCTGTTTTCATTGGAAGACGTTCAGGCCACACATGTAGGATGTGGAGGTACATGCGTTGCAGGACTGCGTCAGTACCTGTGGCATCAGAGGAAAGAATGATTGATGGATGGGTGGATGGAGAGGGTTGTATGGGCACACAACGGCAAGGTCTTCAGTGCCCGCTCAGTAACAGATTGAGATGTGTGTCAAGAAAATACTTAGAACAGGAAGATAAAACAGAAAGTAAAACACAGGTAACAAGGTTGGAAAAATATGTGCCTGCCCACACCGAAGTGTGGGACAAACCATGCCATCAGCAAGAAAACACGGACAACACGGGATGAAAGTGGTAGAGGGAGCTAAAACAATATAGCAGATGGAAGTGACTGGCCGACCACAAGGAAAAAAGGGAGGAGCCAGCCACTCTGCAAGACACTAAAACCTCCAACCTAAAAGTTTAGGCCAGAGTCTGGACACATCACAAAACTTTAAAACCCTTGACACACACGTCTCATCATTAGCTAAAATACAGGGCAGGTCCCCATCAACTTGTGCTTCTGCCCTTGCATAACGGTATAAAATGCAGTCTGTTAAAATGTGGTGGACAGAGATGTGCACACCACAAGCATCACAGAAAGGGGATCCTCCTGCCATAATAGAAAGCTATGCGTGAGAGGACAGTGCTCGATCTGAAGACGCATGAGGGTCACCTCTTCCCACCTGAGCAACTGGCAGGAGGAACACCACGGCTGAGTTGTTGACTTCACCAACTGCAGTTTATTGGCCGTCACTGCCAGCCATTCTTTTGGAGTGCAGAAATGACAGTCTGCAAGGGAATAGGACATTGGACCTCATCCTGCTCTCTGCAGGCCTCCTTGGCAGCCCAATTGGCCTATTCATTGCCCCATATTCCTACATGACCAGGCACCCAGCAGAAGGACACTTCCTTACCCCGCTTACCCCACCATTGGAGCAAGTACAGTTGGTCATATATCAGATGAACCATCTCCTCAGATGGATACAAATTCTGCAATGATTGTAAGGCACTAAGAGAATCAGAGCAGAGGAGAAACCGATTGCCCCAAACACGATTCATCTGCTCCAGAGGAAAGGGTACTAGTGACAGAGAAGGTGTCTCACTGAAGTCAGTGAGACAAATACAGTTGTAGCATGTATTTATCACTCCCCAAATGTAAATTTTGACTCATTTCTAAATAAGCTTGAATATGTACTAAACAGGCTTTATCTAGACAAAAAATCAATTGTGCTTTATTGGGACTTCAACACTGATTTTCTTGAAACCAGCAAAAGAAAAGAGCTATTGCTCAACCTCACAGATACATTCAACTTAAAATAGACTATAACTGTCCCTAGAAGAATCAGAAAAACTACTGCTACTGCATTGGATCAGATATCTATTAATATAAATTGTACTGCAAAATGTAAAAGTACAAGCCTTAGTGATCACGAAGCCCAAGTTGTCACCATCCAAAGCTACTTACTGCCCAAGCAGAACTATAAAATAACTATAACAACAAGACAGTTTAATACACACAATATAGAAATATTCAACTCCCTGTTATGAGGAGAAAGGTGGGAAGAAGTTTTGCAAATAGATGACACTAGCAAAAAGTTTGATAAATTCTCTAGCATCTTCATTGATTACTTTGAAATTGCATTCTCTCTCAAAACACAAGGAATAAGAAGCACAACTAAAAAAGCAAAGCTATGGATAACAACAGGGATCACGATATCAAGTGTGAGGAAAAGAGAATTACTCAAATACATGAAAAACAATAACATACCCCCCTCTTCTAAACAGTTACATACAGGAATACATTCAAATCTACAGAAGAGTGATATGACAGTCAAAAAACATGACCAATAATAAGTTCATAACAGAATCAGCAAATAAAAGCCAAGCAGTATCGAAAGTCATAAAGAAGAAGAAGCATTTAAAGTGTCCCAAAAATGGAAAATATCACTCTTAACATGAGAACAATGAGAATAACTGATCCCTAACACATTGCAAATCTTTTTAAATGTTACTTTTCAGAGATAACAAATAATTTAATAGTCAGTGTCAAAACAGATACTTGAAAGAAACAGAGAAACAAAGTGCACTCACGTTCCTCTTCAATCTACACTGATGGAGCAACCCCTGATGAAATCATCAGTGCTGCATCAGCTCATAGGAAAATGTCATCAAATATTGATGGTATTCCTGATTACATCATAAAACATTTCACTTCCTCTTGCAGATATAATAAATTCATCTTTTCTGACAGGCCCTTTTCCAGGCAGCTTAAAAATTGATAAAGTGGTCCCTAACCATAAGAAAGGAGACAAAACAAATGTAGAAAACTATAGACTACTTTCATTATTATCAGGTCTTAGTAAAAAAATATAAAAAGTAATGTATATAAGGTTAATGCAATTCTTAGAGAAAAACAAAATTCTCACAGATTCTCAGCATGCATTCAGGAAAAATAAATCAACAACCAGTGCAATCTACAGTTTTTATAGAAAATGCCCTGCAAGCAATAGACAAAAAACAAAGAGCCACTGGCATTTTTAGACTTAAGTAAAGCCTTTGATATACTGGACCACAACATACTGTTGGAGAAGCTCCAAGTAAATGGCATTAGAGGCACTACACTAAAATGGTTCACTTCATACTTGACAGACAGGAAACAAAAAATACAAATAAAACATGAACTAAAAAAAAAACCACAAGGACATGCTTCTCAGATGCAGAAGTTCTAAACAAAGGAGTCCCACAGGGATCCATTCTTGGGCCAATCCTCTTTCTCCTGTATATAAATGATCTAGACCTGAACACTGAGTCACAAACAAACACTTTTTTTGCAGATGACACAAGCATCCTAATTACAGGAAATACCCAAAGTCAGCTCCAAACAGTTGTTAATAAGACTACAGAACAGCTAAATATATGGTTTGAGGGGAATAAACTTATGATAAACACCAAAAAACAACATTCCTAAATTTTTGTTAAAAAGGTAATGCATGCTACATCAGTGTGACAATAAACTCCAACAAAATGTCATCTTCTCCAGAAACAAAGTTTTTAGGCTTATGGCTTCAAAATAACTTCAAATGGTGCACACATATAAACAAAATTAATGGAACACTAAATAAAATATGTTACAGTCTGCATTTACTCTCTGTCAAAGCAAGTTATAGCACTGTCCGAACTGCCTACTTTGCCCAATTCCACAGCATCCTACTGTACGGAATTATATTCTGGGGTAAAACACCAACTAGTTAAGTCATCTTCTTAACTCAAAAAAGAACTGTAAGAGCAATGCAACATGCTTGACAAACAGATTCTTACAAACCCCTCTTTCAAAAGCCATCAATTCTCCCTCTTCCCTGTAATTACATACTAGAAATCTGTAAATACAGGGCTATTACAAATGATTGAAGCAATTTCATAAATTCACTGTAGCTCCAATCATTGACATATGGTCACGACACACTACAGATACATAGAAAAACTCAAAAAGTTTTGTTTGGCTGAAGCCGCACTTCAGGTTTCTGCCGCCAGAGCACTCGAGAGCGCAGTGAGACAAAATGGCAACAGGAGCCAAGAAAGCGTATGTCGTGCTTGAAATGCACTCACATCAGTCAGTCATAACAGTACAACAACACTTCAGGATGAAGTTTGACAAAGATCCACCAACTGCTAACTCGATTCGGCGATGGTATGTGCAGTTTAAAGCTTCTGGATGCCTCTGTAAGGGGAAATCAAAGGGTCTTCTGCAGTGAGCGAGGAAACGGTTGAACGCGTGCAGGCAAGTTTCACGCGTAGCCCGCAGAAGTCGACGAATAAAGCAAGCATGGAGCTAAACATACCACAGCCGACGGTTTGGAAAATCTTACGGAAAAGGCTAAAGCAGAAGCCTTACCGTTTACAATTGCTACAAGCCCTGACACCCGATGACAAAGTCAAACGCTTTGAATTTTCGGCACGGTTGCAACAGCTCGTGGAAGAGGATGCGTTCAGTGCGAAACTTGTTTTCAGTGATGAAGCAACATTTTTTCTTAATGGTGAAGTGAACAGACACAATGTGCGAATCTGGGCAGTAGAGAATCCTCATGCATTCGTGCAGCAAATTCGCAATTCACCAAAAGTTAACGTGTTTTGTGCAATCTCATGGTTTAAAGTTTACGGCCCCTTTTTCTTCTGCGAAAAAAAAAAAAAACGTTACAGGACACGTGTATCTCGACATGCTGGAAAATTGGCTCATGCCACAACTGGAGACCGACAGCGCTGACTTCATCTTTCAACAGGATGGTGCTCCACCGCACTTCCATCATGATGTTCAGCATTTCTTAAACAGGAGATTGGAAAACCGATAGATCGGTCGTGGTGGAGATCATGATCAGCAATTCATGTCATGGCCTCCATGCTCTCCCGACTTAACCCCATGCGATTTCTTTCTGTGGGGTTATGTGAAAGATTCAGTGTTTGAACCACCTCTACCAAGAAACGTGCCAGAACTGCGAGCTTGCATCAACGATGCTTTCGAACTCATTGATGGGGACATGCTGCGCCGAGTGTGGGAGGAACTTGATTATTGGTTTGATGTCTGCTGAATCACTAAAGGGGCACATATTGAACATTTGTGAATGCCTAAAAAAACTTTTTGAGTTTTTGTATGTGTGTGCAAAGCATTGTGAAAATATCTCAAATAATAAAGTTATTGTAGAGCTGTGAAATCACTTCAATCATTTGTAATAACCCTGTATATTAGAAAGAATTTAAAAGATATAAATGAAAATCTTAATATCCATGACCATGATGAAAGACAAAAGGAAAAGTTTCATGTTCTGTGAATAAGAATGTCAGCCTATAAAACCTCCACAGTAAACAGCGCTATACAAATTTTCAATAGTCTTCCATATTAAGTAAAACACATATCATCATTCTTACTCTTTTGTAAAACCCTAAGGGCATTCTTATTAGATCACTGCTTCTATTCAGTAGTAGAATTTCTAGATCACTTAAGATACAAAAGACTTGAAACAAAACAGTGCAGCTACTGCAAACTCCTTTGTGGTTAAAACTAACATTCATGTATCTCCTCAAATAATTACCACACACACACACACACACACACACACACACACACACACACACACACACACACACAGATATATATAACCGTGGGTTGCGAAAGCTTGAACTTTGTGTGTATATTTGTGTTTGTTTGTGTGTCTCTCGACCTGCCAGCACTTTCGTTTGGTAAGTCACATCATCACCTTAGGGGGAAAAAAGAACAGGTCTACACTCGCACACACACACATATCCATCCACACATATACAGACACAAGCAGATATATTTAAAGACAAAGAGTTTGGGCAGAGATGTCAGTCGAGGCAGAAGTGCAGAGGCAAAGATGTTGTTGAATGACAGGTGAGGTATGAGTGGCGGCAACTTGAAATTAGCGGAGATTGAGGCCTGTTGGGTAACGGGAAGAGAAGATATATTGAAGAGCAAGTTCCCATCTCTCGAGTTCGGATAGGTTGGTGTTGGTGGGAAGTATCCAGATAACCCGGACGGTGTAACACTGTGCCAAGATGTGCTGACCGTGCACCAAGGCATGTTTAGCCACAGGGTGATCCTCATTACTAACAAACACTGTCTGCCTGTGTCCATTCATGCGAATGGACAGTTTGTTGCTGGTCATTCACATATAGAATGCATCACAGTGTAGGCAGGTCAGTTGGTAAATCACGTGGGTGCTTTCACACGTGGCTCTGCCTTTGATCGTGTACACCTTCCGGGTTACAGGACTGGAGTAGGTGGTGGTGGGAGGGTGCATGGGACAGGTTTTACACCGGGGGCAGTTGCAAGGGTAGGAGCCAGAGGGGTAGGGAAGGTGGTTTGGGGATTTTGTAGGGATGAACCAAGAGGTTACGAAGGTTAGGTGGATGGCGGAAAGACACTCTTGGTGGAGTGGGGAGGATTTCATGAAGGATGGATCTCATTTCAGGGCAGGATTTCAGGAAGTCGTATCCCTGCTGGAGAGCCACATTCAGAGTCTGGTCCAGTCCCGGAAAGTATCCTGTCACAAGTGGGGCACTTTTGTGGTTCTTCTGTGGGAGGTTCTGGGTTTGAGGGGATGAGGAAGTGGCTCTGGTTATTTGCTTCTGTACCAGGTCGGGAGGGTAGTTATGGGATTTGAAAGCTGTTGTCAGGTTGTTGGTGTAATGGTTCAGGGATTCCGGACTGGAGCAGATTCGTTTGCCACGAAGACCTAGGCTGTAGGGAAGGGACCGTTTGATGTGGAATGGGTGGCAGCTGTCATAATGGAGGTACTGTTGCTTGTTGGTGGGTTTGATGTGGACGGACGTGTGAAGCTGGCCATTGGACAGATGGAGGTCAACATCAAGGAAAGTGGCGTGGGATTTGGAGTAGGACCAGGTGAATCTGGTGGAACCAAAGGAGTTGAGGTTGGAGAGGAAATTCTGGAGTTCTTCTGCACTGTGAGTCCAGATCATGAAGATGTCATCAATAAATCTGTACCAAACTTTGGGTTGGCAGGACTGGGTAACCAAGACGGCTTCCTCTAGGCGACCCATGAATAGGTTGGCGTACGAGGGGGCCATCCTGGTACCCATGGCTGTTCCCTTTAAATGTTGGTATGTCTGGCCTTCGAAAGTGAAGAAGTTGTGAGCTAGGATGAAGCTGGCTAAGGTAATGAGGAAAGAGCTTTTAGGTAGGGTGGTAGGTGATCGGCATGAAGTGCTCCATCGCAGCAAGGCCCTGGGCGTGTGGGATATTTGTGTATAAGGAAGTGGCATCAATGGTTACAAGGATGGTTTCCGGGGGTAACAGATTGTGTAAGGATTCCAGGCATTCGAGAAAGTGGTTGGTGTCTTTGATGAAGGATGGGAGACTGCATGTAATGGGTTGAATGTGTTGATCTACATAGGCAGAGATACGTTCTGTGGGTATCTTGGTAACCAGCTACAATGGGGCGGCCAGGGTGATTGAGTTTGTGAATTTTAGGAAGTAGGTAGAAGGTAGGGGTGTGGGGTGTCGGTGGGGTCAGGAGGTTGATGGAGTCAGGTGAAAGGTTTTGTAGGCATCCTAAGGTTCTGAGGATTCCTTGAAGCTCCACCTGGACATCAGGAATGGGATTACCTTGGCAAACTTTAAGTAGTGTTGTCTGAAAGCTGACGCAGTCCCTCAGCCACATACGCCCGACGATCAAGTACCACGGCCATGGAACCCTTGTCCGCCAGAAGAATGACGATGGATCGGTCAGCCTTCAGATCATGGATAGCCTGGGCTTCAGCTGTGGTGATGTTGGGAGTAGGATTAAGGTTTTCAAGAAGGATTGAGAGACAAGGCTGGAAGTGAAAAATTCCTGGAAGGTTTGGAGAGGGTGATTTTGAGGAAGAGGAGGTGGGTCTCGCTGTGATGGAGGACAGAACTGTTCCAGGCAGTGTTCAATTTGGATAGTGTCTTGGGAAGTTGGATCGTTAGGAGTAGGATTAGTATTATTTTTCTTCATGGCAATGTGATATTTCCAGCAGAGAGCACGAGTGTAAGACAGTAAATCTTTGACGAGGGCTGTTTGGTTGAATCTCGGAGTAGGGCTGACGGTGAGGCCTTTGGATAGGACAGAGGTTTCGGATTGGGAGAGAGGTTTGGAGGAAAGGTTAACTACTGAATTGGGGTGTTATGGTTCCAGATTGTGTTGATTAGAATTTTGAGGTTTTGGGGGGAGTGGAGCTGGAAGTGGGAGATTGAGTAGATGGGAAAGACTGGGTCTGTGTGCAATGAGAGGAGGTTGAGGTTTGCTGGAAAGGTTGTGGAGGGTGAGTGAGTTGCCTTTCTGGAGGTGGGAAACCAGGAGATTGGATAGTTCTTTGAGGTGGAGGGTGGCATGCTGTTCTAATTTGTGGTTGGCCTGTAGGAGGATGCTCTGAACAGCCGGTGTGGATGTGGGAGAGGAATTTCTTCTCCACCTCAACTCCTTTGGTTCCATCAGATTCACCTGGTCCTACTCCAAATCCCATGCTGCTTTCCTTGACATTGACCTCCATCTGTCCAATGGCCAGCTTCACACATCCATCCACATGAAACCCACCAACAAGCAACAGTACCTCCATTACGACAGCTGCCACCCATTCCATATCAAGTGGTCCCTTCCCTACAGCCTAGGTCTTCGTGGCAAACGAATCTGCTTCAGTCCTGAATCTCTGAACCATTACACCAACAACCTGAAAACAGCTTTTGCATCCCGCAACTACCCTCCCAACCTGGTACAGAAGCAAATAACCAGAGCCACTTCCTCATCCCCTCAAACCCAGAACCTCCCACAGAAGAACCCCAAAAGTGCCCCACTTGTGACAGGATACTTTCCGGGACTGGATCAGACTCTGAATGTGGCTCTCCAGCAGGGATACAACTTCCTCAAATCCTGCCCTGAAATGATACCCATCCTTCATTAAATCCTCCCCACTCCACCAAGAGTGTCTTTCCGCGTCCACCTAACCTTCGTAACCTCTTGGTTCATCCGTACAAAATCCCCAAACCACCTTCCCTACCCTCTGGCTCCTACCCTTGCAACTGCCCCCGGTGTAAAACCTGTCCCATGCACCCTCCCACCACCAACTACTCCAGTCTTGTAACCCGGAAGGTGTACACGATCAAAGGCAGAGCCACATGTGAAAGCACTCACGTGATTTACCAACTGACCTGCCTACACTGTGAAGCTTTCTATGTGGGAATGACCAGCAACAAACTGTCCATTCGCATGAACGGACACAGGCAGGCAGTGTTTGTTGGTAATGAGGATCACCCTATGCTAAACATGCCTTGGTGCACGGCCAGCACATCTTGGCACAGTTTTACACCGTCTGGGTTATCAGGATACTTCCCACTGACACCAACCTATCAGAATTCCGGAGATGGGAACTTGCCCTTCAATATATCCTCTCTTCCCGTTACCCACCAGGCCTCAACCACCGCTCATACGTCACCTGTCATTCAACAACATCTTTGCCTCTGTACTTCCGCCTCGACTGACATCTCTGCCCAAACTCTTTGCTTTTACATATGTCTGCTTGTGTCTATATGTGCAGATGGATATGTGTGTGTGTGTGTGTGTGTGTGTGTGTGTGTGCGAGCATATACCTGTCCCTTTTTCCCCTTGAGGTAAGTCGTGCCACTCCCAGGATTCGAATGACTCTTTACTCTCTCCCTTAAAACCCACATCCTATCGTCTTTCCCTCTCCTTCCCTCTTTCCTGATGAAGCAACCATGGGTTGCAATATCTTGAAATTTGTGTGTGTGTTTGTGTTTGTTATTGTCTCTATCAACATACCAACACTCTGTTTGGTAAGTTACAGCATCTTTATTTTTAGATTTATATTTCCCATGTGGAATGTTTTCCTCTATTATATATTGTGTGTGTGTGTGTGTGTGTGTGTGTGTGTGTGTGTCTGTCTGTGTGTGTCAGTTCTGTATCCCACAATCTGGAAAGATTTATAGGATGAATCAATAAATCAGTCTTTTATTAATTGGGTTTCATCATTCAATTGGAAAAAGAACATTTCGTCAGTGTTGAAAATTGATTTAGCTCCATGAGATAATGCATCAGCATTTGCATGTTGAGCTGTAGAATGAAAATAAATGTCATAGTTATACTGATTTGAAAAGAGTGCTCAATGTTAAACACACTATGCTGACTTATCTGGTAACCATGAAGAAGGTCCAAACAATAGAATCAGTGGTTTACAGTCTGTTATTAGCTGGAACTTAAATCTGTACAGAAAGGCATGGGATTTCCTAACTGCGTGTACTATAACTGGATGCTGTTCTTCAATCTGCGAATAATTTGGCTAGACTGGATTCAGCATTTTAGATGCAAAAGCTGTTGGGTATTCAGAATCATCAGCATCATGATGTGAGAGTACTGCTCCTATATTATATTGGGGGGTATGTGTGGCAAGGCAAAGTTGCCTGCCCAGTTTTAAGATAGCCAGGCATGTGGCAATGCATAATTTTCTCGTCTGACCAAATGAAAGTGATCCCTTTATGACATAGTATGCATTTACAGGATATGAACTATGAGCTGACTGCAGAATGAATTTAACATAGTAAGTCACTTTTCTTGTAGAGGACTGCAATTAATTTATGTTGGTTTGTTACAGTTGATCACGTTATCACAAATTATGACCACATCATCTCGACATATGGTTGAAGAAATACATAACTTTTTGAAAAGGCAGGAGCTCACTTTGAAAGACTGAATCTAAAAGTAAACATAGAAAACAACTAATATTATTCATTTTAAACCAAGTGGTCCAAACACACAAAATAATATGATTAATGGAATTCTACTAAAAACCTGTACAGATTGTAAATTCTTGGGTTTATGCATGGATGATCAACTTTCATGGAAGCAGCAAGCTGATTACATCTGTAAAAAAATAACACCCAGTCTATCTGTATTAAGAATATTATCGCCATATCTTAATTCTGAAACCCTAAGGACTGTATATTATGGATTAGTGTATTCTTTCTTGTCTTATGGAATAGTTCTGTGGGGTGGAATATGCCAAACTAATATGAAAAGAGTTTTCATACTGCAGAAGCAAGCCTTGAGGATCATGGCAAAAGTAAAATGAGGAACTTCTTGCAAACCTCTACTCATTAGACACAGTATTCTCACAGTGTATGCCAAGTATATAATAGAAACTATAATGCTAGTGAAAGAACATACTAAGATCATGAAAAGAAACATGGATATTTGCAACTATGAAACAAGGCATACAAAAGATTTTCTTATGGTTAACAGAAGATTAACAGCAAAGATCCCCTATGTCAAATGAGCTGTTTCCAATAACTTGTAACCAAATGAAGTTAAGATATTGACAGGGGATACTTTAAAAATTGAGTCAAGCAGTGGCTTATTCTAAAATACCCTTATAACTTGAATTTATCATGAATTACAAAGTAATAAGAAATAATGTATACAAAAAAATTGTAATTGTAAAAACTTTATACTTAGTTGAAAAGGCACATGCATGTAAAATTACTTGTTACAAGCAATAGATTGAATTGAATTGAATGATTTGTTGGGATGGTCCATCCAGCAGAAACTGGAGGTATGAGTCCAGTAGAACTATTTTAGAGAAGTACTGGCCATCCACAAATTACACCAGTAATCCCTCTAGCCACGAAATAGGGTACGTATCTATGACTGTCTTTGCATTTACAGTAGCCTTGAAATCCCCACAGAAGTGAAATTTACTTGGTAGTGTTTTATTATCACAATAGGTGCTGCTGAAGAGTTACAACAAATAATTTTGTTGCCAGGTGAAATATTATAATTTCTGTAGAAAAAACAGTAAAAAGGTTGAACTTGTTTTGCCACATTCTGGTATCTTTACTTTTTTTAGCACTGAATGGAACTTGGTCCGACACAAATATAACCATTCATATTTAATAATAACCATTCAGGTGAAGAAACCAGCATACACAATCATTATTGTCCAATGGTACCTTTTACAGTAGAGAAGACGGAGTTTAGCAGTTCTTCAAGTCTGTAAAAGGAGGTAAGTGAAAACAGATTAATCCCTGGCTGGCTTGGACTCTGTCAAAATGGCACCTTGTGCAGTACTTAAAAACTAAGCAGGTACAATTCTTACCCTTTGCAAGAGCTTGTGTCCTTTAACTTTCTGATTTCATGGTCAAAACATAAAAGGAATAATAGTTTTATTTTTTTCCTACATTGTAAAACTAATCATAATCATGAAATACAGCAGAGGAAATAACTTGTTTGTACCTCTCTAACTAATGTAAACCCCTTTTGTGTGCTTCAACTAATGATTCCATTGTAAATCTTCCTCAAATTGTGGGTCTATCTGATTTAAAAATTTATAAATTACAGAGTGCAGCAGTCAATCATCCTTTTTTTATGTTTTATTACACAAATCCAGATTTTGGCTAGTAGCTCAGTATTCAAGGAACTGTGACTGACGCCCATACAACAGGGACTTACATGCATTAACAATTGAAAATAGTGCAATGAAATGGCTAGCTACTAGCTGAAATCTGGATTTGCATTATAAAATCTAAAAAAGGACAACTGACTGCTGCACTCTGTAATTTGTAAGTCACATAACAGTCGCTGAGTGCACCCACTTTGTGAATGGAAAGTAACCTGATTTTCAAAATTGTTAAATTATTTTTCTGTTACCAAGCAGTCAATATTTTTCTACCCCTGTAAATGCAAGTCACACAGAAGGAGATTTTACACTGACAACCATTTACATGAGATATATAATAGACATATGCACAAAGCAGCAATACTATTGTGACATAAATGTTTGTTTCGTGCTATATGAACTGAGTGCATGATGCTGAGCAAGCGGCAGTAGTAAGGAAATATTTTCCAAAATTCTGAGACAGTAAAACCAGAACAGAAAATTCAAAGAAAAGCTAAGTCTGAAATATTTTCCTGATGGCAGTAAAACAGAAGGTCAGGTAAAGAACATCAGTATTCATTCATAGTACTTATGAAAGTTAAATGAGGGAATATAACTGATTTTTTATGAGACCCACTTTGTCCTATGCACAGATTTTGTTTCTTTGTTTGTAGTCTCAAAATTTATTATTTTTGTAGTAACTTTTTGTTATATAAATGTTTAATGTGAAGGCAGAAACTTTCTTGCAGGGTGCACAAATACAATTCGTGTGACACAATTGTTTTGCAAAGAAATATTTTTCAGTAGCAGAGGTAGATTACAGCTAGCATCATCTGTGAACTTTTTAAGTAGTGAATATAAGATGAATAAGAAAGAGAAGATTACTTAATTTCTCAAATATATACACTGTTATGGTTAAAACTAAATTTTAAACAACAACCATGGAAAGTTCAGAGGAACAGAATGCTTTAGGTACTATAACTGAGACTATTGCTGAAAATGTTCAGAGTAATGGTAGCAAAGTTGTCATGCCCCCAAGGACACCACATCATAGACAGTGAGCAATACTATTTCTGAAGTAGTAGTTATCTCAAATAACTGTCTTGTAAATAAAGGCATATGCAGCTGTTGATGTTAAACAAGTAAGAATTCTGCCATGAGCAAGGGCAATATGAAGGAAGATTGTTGTGCAGTTAAATTAAAGAATGACTATAAATTGAGTGACTAGATTTGAGTACTGCAAATGTAGTGAAGTGAAAACTGTGGTTTAAGGAAGTTTTGTTCCCATTGTGGAGGAAAAGTTGTTCTGGACTTGCAATGGTGGACAGTAAAAGTACCTAAAGGCAGCATGGTGCATGTAAATAAACATGAAGCTGTGTTACTTACCAGGACCTAGTAGTAAGGAAAGGACTCTAGACTTCTTCAAGAATCTCGCTACTCTTCTCTGGGTGTGGTGGAGCCCAGTGCAGGTAAAACTACAGTGAAAGAAAGAACTAACCAAACCAGGTTAGTAACACTTGTATGGTTATTAAGTATGCCACACTGGTCAGCTGTGATGGATAAGAAGAGCAGTTTCTGTGCTGTGGTATCATACTGACTGCTGCAAACACACTCACATACACATACACATTCTTGCTGCCCAATGGACATAGGGATGATGTGAATTTAAAAATAGGAAACAAACTTGACAATGACACTTAAGCAACTGCATATTGAGAGAATCTGTAGAGAAAGAATATCTGCACTAAAAATTCATGAGTTAATACAAAAGGAGAAATCTTGAGACATACTGGACCTAAGATTAGTTAGAATGAAACAATGTTGTAATAAAGGAGAATGTAGTATTTTTATGTATATGTATTTATGTATGTAGTATAGGATCTTATCTAATTTCTGTAAAAACATTTGTTTCATGTGAACTCTCATTTGAGAAAGAGGATGACATTCCTCAAAAGCATGGGGAACCATGGGGAGTGACTGGTACCAATAAACTATACTTTGAAGGCATTTTCACAGATGGATCGAAGGGCAGTACGATTACTGATTCATCCGACAACTTTAACGTCCAATAAGTCACCCAAAGAGAACATATAACTATGTATGAATGTACTTTTTTCTTGTTTCCATTTCAGGTATGAGGAATTGTAACTGTTTTGTAACTGAAAAACATTTGTTTTATTGTATTACTGAATTATGAATGTTTAAAATATTTAAAAAGAGAAAAATCACTTTGTATGACGCTAAGGTGATAAAAGATAAGTTGTATGATGTAATTAGATAAGTTAGAATAATTTCTTGTATGTAAAGACAATATTGTGTATGTTATACAGTTGAAAGAACAGAACAAAAGACCATTTCATATTAATGTAAAAACTTAGATGTGAAAAAAGCACATACAAGGCCATCAAACCTTAAAGCAACATGGATAATAATGAATACTAAGATTTTAATGGAATATCGCTTAACAAAAGCAAAGTTTGGGTCCTCCACTGACAACTTGGTAAAATCTGGTGTTGCTTAAAGTAGTTTTTGGTAACTGTTTTGGAATTCACGGTAAAAAAATGTGTATTAATAAATAATAAGACGCCCATTTTAAGTTAAATGATATTTATTGGTTTAGATAATAAGCTATCTGCTTATTCTTTTGTTAAAATGTGTTTCAGACACATAGCAACCTCTATTGCTACATAATCATATAAAAAAATTATTGAATCTGTTGGAGTGATATATTCAATGATTTCTGAAGTCATTTAATCCAGTGTAATATGATACTCCATTGAGGGGGGGAGGGGGGACTGTAGCCCCCCCCCCCCCCCCCCCCCCCCCCCCCGCCACTGCCCCTGGGCACAAGTAAAAGACAGTATGAAAAACATTTTGTGAAGGGAATGATTGGGCTGAGCCGTGTGAGTGTGAACTGTGCAGATTTTTCCCAAGGAGGCAATGAAGAGTTATAATAAATAATTTCAGTGCCAGATGGAATATTATGATCTCCATAGAAATACAGTAGGTATATTAAGGTTGATCTCGTTTCACAACATACTGATATCTTTACATTTTTAGCACTGAACAAAGTTAGGGAAGATGAAAATATGTCCATTAATTATTTAATAACAACTGTTTAAGTGAAGAAATTAGTGTACACAATTATCATTGTCACTGTCGAGAAAGTGAAAGAGTTTATGGTTCTTTGAAGTTGCAAAAGGAGGTAAGTGAAAATGGATTAATCCCTGGTTGGCTTGGACTGTGCCAAAATGGCAGCTTGTGTAGTACATAAAAATTAAGCGAGTGTAATTATCACCCTTTCCAAGAACTTGTGGTCTTTAATTTTCTGATTTCATGGTCAAAACATAAAAGGAATACTAGTTTTCTCCAGGTCAGCTCATCAGAGAAGCCCTCTGCCTCCTGCATACTGATCTAAAGTGAAACAGTTTTTCCCCTCGATCATAAAACTAATGATAATCATGAAATATGGCACTAGGAAATAACCGGGTCATACTTTTCTTGCTAATGAAAATTCCTTTTGTTCACCATGATTAACAATTCCATCATGAGTCATCCTTGAATTGTGGGTCTACCTGATTTTCAAAATTATTAAATTATTTTTCTCACACCAAGCAGTCATTCAGTAAACACAAGTCATACACAAAGAGATTTTTATACAGGGTGATTCAAAAAGAATACCACAACTTTAAAAATGTGTATTTAATGAAAGAAACATAATATAACTTTCTGTTATACATCATTACAAAGAGTATTTAAAAAGGTTTTTTTTTTTCACTCAAAAACAAGTTCAGAGATGTTCAATATGGCCTCCTCCAGACACTCGAGAAATATCAACCCGATACTCCAACTCGTTCCACACTCTCTGTAGCATATCAGGCGTAACAGTTTGGATAGCTGCTGTTATTTCTCGTTTCAAATCATCAATGGTGGCTGGGAGAGGTGGCCGAAACACCATATCCTTAACATACCCCCATAAGAAAAAATCGCAGGGGGTAAGATCAGGGCTTCTTGGAGGCCAGTGATGAAGTGCTCTGTCACGGGCTGCCTGGCGGCCGATCCATCGCCTCGGGTAGTTGACGTTCAGGTAGTTACGGACAGATAAGTGCCAATGTGGTGGCGCTCCATCCTGCTGAAATATGAATTGTTGTGCTTCTTGTTTGAGCTGAGGGAACAGCCAATTCTCTAACATCTCCAGATACTGTAGTCCAGTTACAGTAGCACCTTCGAAGATAAAGGGACCAAAAACTTTATTGGCTGAAATGGCACAGAAAACGTTCACCTTAGGCGAGTCACGTTCATACTGAGTTGTTTCCCGCGGATTCTCAGTGCCCTATATACAGACATTGTGACGGTTGACTTTCCCATTAGTGTGGAAAGCTTTCTGTTGAGCGGTCGCCATCTTAGCATCAACTGACGCTGACGCCTAGTCAACAGCGCCTCAAGTAAACAAATGTACAACTAAGTGAAACTTTATAGCTCCCTTAATTCGCGGACAGATAGTGCTTAGCTCTGCCTTTTGTCGTTGCAGAGTTTTAAATTCCTAAAGTTGTGGTATTCTTTTTGAATCACCCTGTATTACCAATGACTGTGTGCGATCAGCTCAACTTTTTATAAAGCTGAGAGTGTGTTTTATTCCTATTTTACTTGCTCTTGCAGAGCCCTGGATATGAGTCTAGTACAGAAAAATAGGGTAATAGGTGCTTCAAAATTATGTGCTTTCCTCAGCATGGGGGGAAAATATCACAGGAAATTCAACAAAGAACTTATCTAAATGTTGAAAACGGACTTCTTCTGAAACAAGTTTAAGTAAATTGTTCATGACAAGTCTGAATAAATCGAAGATATCTAGGCTGAAAAGATTTTGTGCTACTGCTGTCCTGTTTACCACTAGGAGCATTAGTTGATGACTGACATCTTTTTATGAGGCTTCTACTATAAATTCTTTTGATGGGAATACTTCGTTTGTTTCAACTAAGCAAGCATTATTTAGTTGGAGTGCACCTAACAGTAGGTAGGTTTGTGCACTGATCAGAGAGGCAGCTGTCCCTACATCCACTTGAAATTTTGTTTGTCAGTCCAGTCCTGATTTTCTGGAAAAAAGTCAACTGGTAACCTGAGTGACCTGTTGACAGGTCCAATGTTTATAAATTATTGCTATAAGAAATTATAACATACGTACTTTAAAGTGCTCAAATAATTTAGATTTATATATAATACCCAGAATTAAGGTCAAAAATTGTATTTTGAAGATGAACAGGGTTGTTTAAAGTGGGTTACCAATCAGCAACAGAATATCCCTATCATATTTCTCCTGCTTCTGTTCATTACTTTTGCTACCTGTAATGAATAATCTTCCATTTGTGAATAAAGTCTTCACATGAAAAATTGAGTTGAACAGATGTAAAGGAAGTCCTACTAGTCTGAAGAACATTGAGTTTACAACAATCTTCAGGTGCATTGTCACACTTAATGGGGTTGAAACCAGATTAATTTGTGATCTCCCCTCTCACATTAACTGGTGGATATTGGTTTGCAGATAATTGTGTTTAACAGAGACAGTAGAGAAGCTTCACATTTTTCTTCTTCTAGGAACTCTCAAAAACCTCTGATTACTTTTCTTTCAGGAAATCGCAATCTTTTTATTTCTTCCTTACCAAAATTTTTAAAGTGGCTAAGAAGGATCCAGGACTTTAGTGCATGAAGAAATATCAACTTCATCACTAAAAAGTCTGTCTTCCTCTTGCTTGCACAATCTTTCATAAAATGATGGGTAAATGGAACTACACCTAGCAGTACACCTCTTTTCATTTCCTTTCTGAAGAGTAATCCCCTGTAAGTGAAATGGTTCCTTTCATTGAGAGCACCATTATAATATGGAGCTCTATTTATCTTTCTCTCTTTGAACAGTCTGAGTTATGATTCGATACTTTTTTTACATCAAGAGTGACATCACCATCACAAGCCCACAGTTCTAAGCTAAAGTCACATAACTCCTATAGAACATTACACATTACACCCAGATCCAAAATAAAGCCAATAATGGTGATTTTCTTTAGAAGACCTTAATACATTTTCCTATCAGTGTTGTCTTTGGTCATATCATTACTCTTAGCACTAGTAAAATGTGAAAACTAGTGTCTCATAATTCCTCCAAACTGCTGAAACATGTCTGAAACTAGAGGCAACCCTCTAAGTACCCAAGATTCAGTCACTTAAAAGGAATATCAGCATACCATTTACAGATGCTCCAGATGTAGACAAAATCTAATATCATTATCTGTTTTTGCTAATAATCTCATTGATGTATGACTTTTCTGCTTTTAATATATATAATCTGTAGCTTTCTTAGGCCCATGAAGATACAAAAAGTTAAAGGGGATGTATCTCTGAATGTACCTCCACAAACTCAGCACTAGATCAAACAATTTCTTTGTTCATACTAATTCAGAACTATCAGCAGTCTGGATGATGTTAATGCCGATTGCCAAGCCATTTCAGCAGTTTGTGTGTTGAGTGCTGGCATGATGAACAATTGCAATGTCAGCTTCTTGTTAACATTTATTGCAGGTGTCCCATCTGTGAGGACCTATGAAAAACACACTGTCCAACAGAGAAGTGGTCATCACCTGTTAGCTTGTCCTAGAACCTGCTGTGAGTGAGTTTTAGAGAAAACAGTTTGTGGCTTGCTGTGAATAAATGCATTTTCTAGTTGTTAGGCTCTCACTGAATGAGGAAATTTGTTGATTTCCATACTCTCCTTGCACTGCCACTACATCAGCTGAACTTTCTAGTTGCTGGCCTGCTGCCTGGAAAAAGTCAAAGAAATGTGCAATCTTTAAGACCTTCTCCAAAGTAGGATCATGAAATCGGATGGCTTGCTGACAGACCTTTTTTTCAGGGACTGACAAAACAATGGTGTCCCTAACCAGTAAATCAGCAAAGACTTCTTTATGCAAAGCTGACACCAACTGATACTTGTGGCTTAGTCCTTGGTGTCCCACATCCAAAACGTGGTATAACTGATTAGATTGCTTCTGTCAATGGTAATACTCTACCCTCACAGCAATGATATGAGCATCTTGACAGTAATATTAGGTTGGGAAAGACAGATTGGTGGGCTCAGTGAGGGGAGTAAATTTACATAACAGGCAATAAATCTGTGGCTTAATCCAAGAAAGAAAGAAAGGATTTAATAAATTTTTTTCTTCAGTTAACTAGAAAGCAGAGTAATGCTGGTTAACCTTTTGTTGTTGTTGCAGTACAAGATGAATCACAGCACAGTTTAAGTATACTATAGCACAGTTCAAGCCTATTGTAGTGCTGTTTGTGCATATCAAAATATGATCCATATGTAGTGTGTGGCCAAATTCATCATTGCTTGTGTAGTAACACACAAGGATACATAAATGCCTAACTGACAGTTTTTTGTTGACACTGAGCACAATGTTACAATAAACATACAAATCCTATGTCTGCAAGAAAGTCCAATAACAAGTAGAGTAATATACATTTGTAGAGACCAGTTATGTAGGCAGCATCACAGCTAGTGACTCATGGCTGGATGATAGGAGAATCAGATCAAATACCAGCAGAGAGTGTGTCAGGTTGTCACTATGGATCTGATGGAAGCTGCTCATGTGGTCCTGTTGTTGGACAATGAATGGTGTGCCCTGCCCTGATGTGCTGCCCTGCACCGAGAATGCAACTGTGGGGCTCGGTGCCTGGTAGTTGCCACCAGAGTGTTGGGATATCATATGTAAGTTGAGGAGACGGAAGCACGCAATCACAAGAGATTCATAAAGTTGATGATACTTGCAATGTAATATGTACTGAGGGTTGGAGAAAACATAATGTGAAAAATATTCTTTCACAGTGAAAAGTGGAACACAGGGCAGCATTGTTTCAGCCACAGGAGACTGCTCCCAATGATACACTGGTGTGAGATGCTCCTGTCATGATGGCAAAATCAGCTAAACTGTGCATGAGATCATTAAGATACAATTCAAGTGATAAAGTCCCACAGGGTGCAGAGAAATTGTTTTGGGTGAGTGAAAGTACAAGGAAGCATTGCGCTGCAAGAAGTAGTCAATCTTTAATTAAATTTGAAGTAAAGGAAATATGTGGAACTGCTGATCAGTGTCCTGTGTGCGGTAGATCAGATGTAGTTTTAGAGCTTGGTTTTAAGGGGGTTTTTATGGGTAAAATGTAAGGGAACATTTGCTGCAAAAGACAGAGTTCTGGGTGATGTACCAAAGCAGCGAGTTAAGAACTCACCTGATAAATAAAGAGGAATGCTAGCCAAGTGGAATCAATTAAGCAGAACCATTTGTTTTTGAATGATTATTAAGAAATTTGATAAGAAGAGAAAGTTTTGTAATTTTGAATTTCACTGATATCCTAATCCTGCTTGAATTTCTTATTTCTATTATTATGTCATTAAGAACACTTAATAATTTTCAGGATGAGTATTTATCACTAAAATATTTCAGTTGAGTTCTTCATTTTCATAGTATTTCATTAAGAATAATCAGCAGTTAAATAACACAGCAATCATTTATTTTTATATTAATAACCATATGGGTAAAGTGGCCAGGCATATTATACAGGGTGAGGCAGTTAAGTCTTAACACCCCTTGTATCTCCCCAACCATAATAGATACAAAGATGTGGTTTACACAGTGAATTGCAGGGACAGGGACTACTTGAATACATCACATATCATGTTTGTGCTATTTTTTATTACAGAGATATGAGGCCATCTTTGGTTTTTTAAAATGGAACCCTACGTTAAATTTTAGCGTAACCTGATGGGCTTAAAAAGGCAGTTTCAAATATGTGTGTATCATAATATTTAGGTGAGTAGTTTTTGAGACCCAGATATGTTCTTGTATTGTGTTAGTCCTTTGATGTGGTGTTGTCCAATGTGACCTCTCCTGTTGACCACTGAGGAACTTAACAGGGAAGGCATTGCTTTCCTGCTTCTTGATAACACCGCAAGGTGATGCACAAGGCAGCTGGAGAGAAGAGTATAAATGTGCTGCTGGGGTAATGAGACATCGCATTTCTGTCACTGTTTCTTGGAGCAGACATGTATACCCATGTAGAAAAGTTATATATGCTTCTAGTGTATGGTGAAACCAAAAGAAATGCTGTTAGAGCAATGAAGCGATATGGAGAGTAGTATCCTGATTGTGAGCGTCCTACACAGCAGGTTCTTGCATGTATTTGCAAGAAACTGCTTGAATCAGACTCATGGAATGCCATACAGAGGACAAGGCAGGAAACTGCAACTGGCAAGGTACTCGAAGAGGGCATTCTAGCGTTGGCACCTAACGACCCTACTATTTCGTCGCAACGTATCGCCTCGGAATGTGGTATAAGTCAGAGAAGTGTTCTACGCATATTGCACCGGTATAGATTTCACACATTTCACCTCACATTATATCAAGCACTCCCTGGTGTGGATTTCGAATGGTGCCAGTAACTTTGCCGGTTGGCTCTGCAGTGCCTATAAGACGATATAACATTTTTTCAATGGGTGCTTTTTACTGATGAAGTGACTTTCACCAACCATGGTAATGTGAATTTGCATAATATGCATTACTGGTCAATAGAGAACCCCCACTGGCTTCAACAGGTACAGCATCAACAACTGTGGAGTGTTAACGTGTGGTGTGGCATCATCGGAAATGTCATTGTGGGGCCATACGTCATTCCGGGTATACTAAATGGCAATAACTACACACAGTTCCTGTGAAACATTCTGCCCATTTTGCTGGAAGAGGTACCACCAACTACGCGTCAGTGCATGTGGTTCCAACATGATGGCTGTCCCGCTCACTCTTCCCGCGTGGCTACAGGGCTGTTAAATGAAAAGTTCCCAGATTGTTGGATAGGATGATGTGCTGAAGTGAATTGGCCAGCCCAGTTTCCTGATTTGACCCCTCTTGATTTTTTTCTGTGGGGAGCAATCAAACATAAAGTGTATGCTCAAATACCAACTACGCCAGATGATATGAAGCAACATATCATCGAAGTGTGCGCTGATATCTCACGTGACACCCTCGCAGCCATTCACAAATCATTTGAATGGTGACTACAAATGTGCATTGGAGCAGAGGGGAAGCACTTTGAGCATATGGTTCAGTAAAGTTTTGTATCATGTACAGTATGTATTTTGCATCTTTGTGTGTATTTCTTTGTATTGTGATCATTAGTAAACATTATCAAATAAAAAACAAAGACATACAAAATAATTGTGACCAATAAGGGCCTCCTCAATTACATTTGTATTTCTGTTACTTAAAATGTATTAATATATTTTAGTATTTTAATACTGTATGTTCTCTACTATTGTGGTATCACAGTTGTCAAATAACTGAATAAAACCTGTGCAACATCTTCAGTTAATTTTTGCACAAAATATCACAGTATGTATTACCATTGTTGGGTAAATGGACATGTTTGTGTAAGGACAGACTTGCAACATTTACCATGAAATCTATACAACAGGAAAGGTCACATTGGACAATGCCGCTTCGAAGGACAAACGCGATATAAGAGCATATCTGTTCCTCAAAAACTATTTACCTAAATATTATGATCTTTATAATCCCATCATTTTATACTAAAATTTAACATAGGATTCCATTTAAAAACCAAAGATGGCCACATATCTCTGTAATAAAAAAATAGCACACACATGAAATGCGATGTATTCAAGTAGCCCCTGTCCCTGCAATTCACTGTCCAAACGGCATCTTTGTTGAGGAGATACAAGGAGTGTTATGACTTAGCTGCCTCACCCTATATATGTAGGTTCAAAATGTGTAAGCAAAAAGCATCTATTTGGCAACCATTGGTTGTTTAAAACTAAATTTCGCTTAGTGTAGCCACTTTATCCCGGCCTTCTACTTCATTTGATGGTCAGCCATTTCATTACCTTCTTTTCCTTTTCTTTCCCATTGTGTACTGGAATCCTATATCAAAATTATTTAAGATATACATCTAGGCACCCATAAAACTGAGGTGACAGATTAGTGGTGATTCCCATAGAAGTTACACTATTCAGAAGACTTTCATGAATTTTTCTGAACTGTGATGGGATGCTTTCCCCCATACTTGGAAGTCGAGTAATTAATGGACATTTTACCTGTAATTCTTAGCCAGTTGGTTGTCCAGCGAAACCCTAGCTCTTGCTGCTCCACAACACACTTCCACTCTCCAGCAGAGGACTTGTCTACAATCACATCGAATGTCTCCACCTGATAAGACACAGTGAAATATGTGGACCTGTTAACAGTAATGACAGATTATTCCATTAAAATAATTATCAAGTACTAGGTAAAATTAAAAATATATCTGACTGAATTTATGGACAGTTGACTGTAATGAAACACTTAACTTCAGATCAATATCAGGCCAATATCCTTAACACTGTTTGCTGCAGAATTCTTGAACATATTCTCAGGTTGAATACACACAGTTCAGTCACATTAATGTGACAGGCACCTATGATCAGCATCAACATGCAATAATCACTCACAGACAACATGTGGCAGCACAGGTATATAAAGTGTGTTGGGGGATAGGGGGGGGGGGGGGGGTATGGAAAACAGTGTGTCATTGTCATATTACGGAAACAGAGTGATTTATCTGAATTCCAAAACAGCACAATCATTTTCTTTAGTGCCAAAGGTGGAAATGAATAAGTCTGTAAATTGTTTGCATGCTGCTATGGTTAAAGTATACCATGAATGAAAAAAAGAACCATCCAAAATCAGTGCAAGGTAACTGTGGCACATGATAGACCATAGATGATATGGTAAATGATGCCTGAGGAGATATGTGCAAGTGAACAGATGTGCAACTCTTGAGCAACTGACCACCGGGACGAATGAAGGGTTTACCAACAATCTTTCCTGAAAGACCATTCAGCCAATCTGGCTACATATGGGTCTCCACAGGTAGCACCTGATTCATGCACCCATGCCAACTGCTGTTCATCAATTATGAAGACCGGACCAATACCACAACTTGACATCCACTAAGTAGTGACAGGTGGCCTTTTCAGATGAATCACATGTTAGGCTCCATTGGATATATGGCCATTGGCATGTACAGCGCGAAACATCTAAAAGCAACCAGTCTGCATGTATTATGGTCTGGGGCATATTTTTCATGGCATTCCATGGGTAATCACGTCATTCTGGAAATCAAAATGGATCAATGCAAGTCCACCCCTATGCACAGTTTGTTTTTCCTCTGCACTTTGGCATCCATCAGCAAGACAATGCACTTGTCATACAGCTTGTAGTATAGTGCATGGTTCAAAGAGCACTGTGATGATCTTATCATACTCCCCTAGTCACCAAACTCCCTAGATTTAAACCCAATTTAGAATCTGTGGGACCACCTCAATTAGGCTGTTTGCACCATGGATCCTCAGCTGACAAACCTAGCGCAGTTGGCCACAGCACTGGAGTCAGCATGGCCCCACATATATGTCAGTACCTTCCAGAAACACACTGACTCTCTTCCTGCATGTCTAACAGCAGTCTTCCCGACAAAAGATGGTTATTCAGGCTTTTGACAGATAGTCACGTTAATGTAACTGGACAGTGTAATAAATTTCCTTGAAATGGAAAAACGTCTGTCAACAGAGCAGCACAGTTTTAGAAAGTATTCATACAAAACTCGGCTTGCTCTTTTCTCACATGATATCCCATAAACTATGAGTGAAGGGCAATAGGCATATTCTGTATTTCTAGTCTTCCATAACGAATATGACTCTTATTAACAGACTGTTAATGAGGGTATGAACATATGGAATAGGTCCCAAATATGTGAGTGGCTTCTGGTCCAGACTATATACCAATTAGGTTCCTTTCCGAGTATGCTGATGTATTAGCACCACACTTAACAATCATACACAACTGTTCACTTGACGAAAGATCCATACCCAAAAACTGGAAAGTTGCACAGGTCACACCAATACTCAAGAAAGGTAGTAGGAGTAATCCACTAAATTACAGGCCCACATCATTAATGTCGATATGCAGCAGGATTTTAGAACATATATTGTGTTCAAACATTATGAATTACCTTGAAGAAAACGGTCTATTGACACACAGTCAACATGGGTTTAGAAAACATCGTTCCTGTGAAACACAACTAGCTCTTTATTCACATGAAGTGCTGTGTGCTGTTGACAACGGATTTCAGATTGATTCCGTATTCCTGGATTTCCGGAAGGCTTTTGACACTGTACCACACAAGCGGCTCGTAGTGAAATTGCGTGCTTATGGAATATCGTCTCAGTTATGTGACTGGATTTGCGATTTCCTGTCACAGTTCATAGTAATTGACAGAAAGTCATCGAGTAAAATAGAAGTGATTTCAGGCATTCTGCAAGGTAATGTTACAGGCCCTTTGCTGTTCCTTATCTATATAAACAATTTGGGAGACAATTTGAGCAGCCGTCTTCAGTTGTTTGCAGATGACGCTGTCATTTATCAACTAATAAAGTCATCAGAAGATCAAAACAAACTGCAAAACGATTTAGAAAAAATATCTGAATGGTGCAAAAAGTGGCAGTTGACCCTAAATAATGAAAATGGGAGGTCATCCACATGAGTGCTAAAAGGAACTCATTAAACTTCAGTTACACGATAAATCAGTCTAATATGTTGTTGTTGTTGTTGTGGTCATCAGTACAGAGACTGGTTTGATGCAGCTCTCTATGCTACTCTATCCTGTGCAAGCTTCTTCATATCCCAGTACCTATTGCAACCTACATCCTTCTAAATCATTTTAGTGTATTCATCTCTTGGTCTCCCTCTACGATTTTTACCCTCCGCGCTGCCCTCCAATATTAAATTGGTGATCCCTTGATGCCTCAGAATATGTCCTACCAAGTGATCCCTTCTTCTAGTCAAGTTGTGCCACAAATTTCTCTTCTCTCCAATTCTATTCAATACCTCCTCATTAGTTATGTGATCTACCCATCTAATCTTCAGCATCCTTCTGTAGCGCCACATTTTGAAAGCTTCTATTCTCTTTTTGTCTAAACTACTTATTGTCCACGTTTTAGTTCCATACATGGCTACACTCCATACAAATACCTTCAGAAAAGACTTCCTGACACCTAAATCTAAAAGCTGTAAATTCAACTAAATACCTAGGTATTACAGTTACGAACAACTTAAATTGAAAAGAACACATAGAAAACTTTGTGGGAAAGGCAAACCAAAGGCTGCGTTTTATTGGCAGGACACTTAGAAAATGTAACAGACCTACTAAGGAGACTGCCTACACTACACCTGTCCGTCCTCTTTTAGAATACTGCTGCGTGGTGTGGGATCCTTACCAAACAGGGCTGACGGAGTACATTGAAAAAGTTCAAAGAAAAGCAGCACGCTTTGCATTATCGCAAAATATGGGAGAGAGTGTCATAGAAATGATACAGGATTTGGGCTGGAAATCATTAAAAGAAAGACATTTTTCATTGCAACAGAACCTTCTCACGAAATTCCAATCACCAACTTTCTCCTTCGAATGTGAAAATATTTTGTTGACACCAATCTACATAGGGAGGAATGATCACCATGATATAATAAGGGAAATCAGAGCTTGTACAGAAGGATATAGGTGTTCGTTCTTTCCACATGCTATATGATGTTGGAATAATAGAGAATTGCGAAGGTGGTTCGATGAACCCTCTGCCAGGCACTTAAATGTGACTTGCAGAGTATCCATGCGTATGTAGATGTAGAAGACTTCTTAAGTAAAAGAATCCAGTACATTGTCCTCTATGGCGAATGTTCAGTACAGATAAGGATATCATCAGAAGTGCTACAGGGAAGTGTAATAGGAGCACTATTACTTTCTATGCAGGGTGGTCGGAAAAGCTTGTAAGGCTATTGTGGGGTAGGTCATGCTGCATAGTGTAGATGACAGCACACAAGACTGCTCAGCTCTGAGCTCTAGTTCTATCCTTACTACCGTCACATACCCAGTTTTTTCATCGTTTCTTTGTTCAGTTTTAGGAAACCAATGAAGAACATGTTTGGCGACAATGCCTCTGGCAGGCTGCTAGAATTTGTGCACGCAACAGCCTGATTGGCTAACTTTAATGCTAATTAACTCAGAAATATTGCAACATACTGAATTTTTTTCTCAACAATTATTTTTCAGCACAAGCTACCCTACAATACCCTTACAAGCTTTTCAGAATCTTTCTGATCTCCTTGTATACATAAATTATCTGGTGGACTGGGTGAGCCACAATCTGTGGCTGTTTGCTGATAATGCTATCATGAATGGGAAGATGTCATTGAGTGACTGTAAGAGGATACAAGATGACTTAGTCAAAAGTTCTAGTTGATGTGATGAATGGCATATGACTCTAAATGTAGAAAAATGACTGTTGATGCAGATGAGTTAGTAAAACAAACCTGCTATATTCAAATACAGCAAAAGTAGTGTGCTGCTCGTCACAGCCACATTGATTAAATGTCTTGGCATAACATTGCAAATCAATATGAAATGGAACAAACATGTAAGGGTTGTAGTAGAGAAGGCGAATGCTCAACATCAGGGTTTACTGGGATAATTTTAGTAAAATGTGGTTCATTCCTAAAGGAGACTACATATAGGACCATAGTGTGACCCATTCTTGATTAATTCTGAAGTGTTCTGGAGCCACATCAGGTCAGATTAAAGGAATACATCAAAGCAATTTAGAGGCAGGCTGCTAGATTTGTTACTGGTAGGTTCGAACACCACGCAAGTATTACAGAGATGCATTGGAAACTCAAACGGAAATGCCTGGAGAGAAGGTGACATTCTTTCTCAGGAACACTAATGAGAAAATGTAGAGGACCAGAATTTTAAGCTGAATACAGAATGACTCTACTGCCACCAGTGTATATTTTGCATAAGGACTACAAGGATAAGAAAAGAGAAATTACAGTTTGTATAGAGCGATACAGACAGTCATATTCCCCTCATTCTGTTTGCGAGTGGAACAGGAGAGGAAATGACTAATAGTGGTACTCTCTGCCATGCACTGTATGGCATCTAACAGAGTATATATGTCAATATAGGTATTTTAAAGGCTTTTGTCTGAGGAGGCAGCACATGATACATTGTTGGAAATTAAATTTGCAACATGAGGAAGGATAGCAAATAACGAAATTTTACTTAATATACATATACAGTACAGTAAGAAGATCAGACTGCTGGAAGAAGAAAACGCAACACCTTCAAGGACTGAGTTCAGTGACACCAGAGTATAACATGTACATAGTGTTAGTTTTCCATTCGTCACAGCTATTGGCGATCAGATGGCAGTCAGCAGGCCTGTGTGTGCACCCACTGGTTTGCCACTGCAGGCAGTAATTGTACTGAGTTTAGAGGTGAACAGTGTTTGCAACGTTAATTCTCAGGTACAACCATGTTGCACTGACACTTATATTGAATTGTGGGCCTGGAAGGATGTATCAATGGATTGCTGTCCATGTTTAGCACAATGCATCATTTGTGTGTCGTTGCTTTCAAAGGTGATCTGTGGAACATGCCCTAAACTGTAGACCAGGTTCTGGACTCAACTTCGTATAGACACACATCAAGATCTATGCATTGTGCGAACAATAGTGGTTGATTGAACGTCATCTGGGGACTAAATCCACAAACATGTTCCACCTCATGTGTCATCAGGGACCATTGGGAAGCCTCTGTTTGCAGCAGGATTAAGATCTTGTGTGCCTCTGGTCAGGCTACAAATGACACCACTACCCCATCAAGCATGGCTACTCTGTGGCCGTTAAAGAGTTTGCTTGAGAGTGGAATGGTGCTCATTTGTCTACAGTGACGAGAGTAGGTTCTGTCTGTGTGTGAGTGATGGATGTACATGTGTATGGTGTAAACCTTGCGAGCAGCCTATTCCAGAATGCATTCCCCCACGACACACAAGTCCCATCTGACGCTTCATGGTGTGGGGACCATCAGTTAGAAGTTGCAGTTACATTTGGTGTTTCCGCAGGGTAAAGTAACCAGCACCCACAACATTGTTATCATCGTACCATTGCCATGTCTTTAGCAGGAATGTGATGTGCTATTTCAGCAGGACATTGCTCATCCACACATGGCTGCTGCAACATAGTGTGTTCTTCATGGTGTATGACAACTGACCTGGCCAGCAGGACCACCAGGTCTCTCACCAGCTGAAAACAATAGGACACAAAATCTGGGACTTAATCGTTCTCCAGAGTCTACAAAAACCATTGTTGAATTGCAACAAAAGGCACTAGATGCTTTGGACAATCCATCACAGGATGCCAATCAGCTCCTTTATCATCATTTGCATGCGAGAACACACATCTGCGTTGCTGCCAGAGGGACATACACTGTGTATTGATGCAGCTGCTTGGCTGTCCTTTACTGTGACCTGTGTTTTGGTTTGAATTTGTTATCATATACGAACGTGGTTTGAATAAATGGTAAACTTCCATAAAAGAATGGAACATTTTTGTTGCGTCTCCATGGTTTGTGAACTTCATTATTCCAAGGTTCATATACAGAATTTCCTCAATGTACAGTTCATTGTTGACAACCGTATGAACTGGTCAGTGTGTCTATTGTGACTAAAAATGGAAAAAACTAGGTTTTGTGCTATTATTGAACATTTCGATTTGAAGAATTGGATTGCTGCACAAATCAGAACAAACTTGAATGGAGTTCACGCAGACTCTTCAACATCACCGAAGGTCAGACAAGCACTTAAGATGAAGCGTGTTCTGGCTGTCCGATTGAGCTCATCACAAAGGAAACCACTGACAAAATCCATGAAATGGTAATGCAAGGCAGCCAAATAAAATTTCGTGAAACTGCTGAGACTGTAGGCATCTCAACTGAGCGAACACATAATATCACACATGGCTGTGTGCGAGGTGTGTGCTGCAATTGCTCACAGTTGACCAAGTGCATCTGGTCCAACATTTCCACTTAATGTTTGGCAATGTTTAATCGGAATCTGCAAGACCTTTTGCTCCGATTTGTAACTGCTGATGAAACATGGATGTAATATTGCACACTGGAGTCAAGAAGGCAGTCAAAGCCAAAGCTGGTTGAAGTGCACCAAAGAAGGCAAAGGCCATTTTGTCAGTTGGTAAGAAGGGGGTGGTCACTTTTTCATGATTCCCAAGGAATAATCATCATAGAAAACTTGAAAAAAGGCACAACCATAACTTGACCCTATAATACTTTGGTGCTGGATCGTCTGAAACTTCCATAGGCTGAAAAAAGATCAAGGTTGACACGCAAAAAGTGCTGTTTCACCAGGATAATGCACCATCCCACACACCAGCGATAACAGTAGCGAAAGTGCATGAATTAGGCTTTGAATTGGTTCCTCAAGCACCCTATTCACCAGACTTTAGCCCCAAGTGACTTCTTCCTGTTCGCTAACTTGAAACTTTGGCTTGCTGGGAGTAAATTTTGGTCAAAGAAGAAAATGATAGTTGCAGTCAATGAGTATTTTGCAAAGTTTGACAGAAGCTATCTTTCCAGCTGGATGAAAAAAGCTGGAGGATCGCTGGACCAAGTGTATATCCCTCAAAGGAGACTACGTCGAGAAGTATGGTGAGTTGTTTATGAAACAAACATTTTTTCTTGCTTTTTTATCAGACTTATAAAAACCACTCTGATATTCCTGCAATGATGGACTAACTATAATCTCACTTATCAATAAAATGACTTTGTCCTTGACAATGTTGCATCTTTTTTCTGGCAGTGTACATGATTAAATTTATAGGTGGTTTGGTGGAACACAAAGTAAAGAACTGCACTTCTGGCAACAAAAAATGTCTCTAACCCAGCTGGGCATCCAGTCAAAGTGCACTTGGAGGACAGATACAGGTACGTCACTCCATGCTGCAGCAACTAGATTCTAGAGTTCATAGTGGCTGGCGAGTCATGGCAAGCTGATCCATCAACAACCGATGACCAGATGTTTTCAGTGGGTGAGAAATCTAGAGAACTTTCTGGCCAGAGCAACACTTGGACATTCTCTGTATTGAAGTAGATGAAGGCAGCAGAGGCCAAATACGGTCTTCTGTTATCTTATTGAAAGGTAACGTTATGGAGACCTGGAAGGTAGAATACAGCCACCGACCAAAGTATATCGTCTATTGTTTAAATTACCAGTTATGCAAACCAGAGTTGGTAGTGTTGTATACCTAGCGGCATCTTAAACAAACCGTTGCTTTTCGCCGCAACGCTACTAATATTTAATACATGTTTCTCTTTTCCTTTGCAACGTCAGTTCTACACATATACTCAAGCTTACACTGTCGTCATCGTCAAGAGTTAAGTGGCGTACTAATAGGCCAGGCGGCACTTTCGTATGTAGTTGGCGGAATTACAACACTCACACATCACAAACTCATGGAGCTTTCATTTGTTACCAGCGCCTATTCCCATGCACAAGTAAGGGTATAGCCGGTGTGAAAATTAAAGTTAATGTAGCACGTCGTGATGTCAATAGGTTCCTTGATGACAGAATCCAAGTACGCAGATGCAGGGGGGATAAGATTTTCGTTTGTTTGGCAAATGCAGGTTTGTCAAAATCGTGCTATTTAATGTGGCGTCAGTGTTCCAACAACCACATTTACATGGAATTTACGAATTCCAGGAGCAGTGAGACCGAGGTCTTCTTTCACTGAGCACAGCATGTCCTTAATCTTCTTTGATAGTTGACAAATGGATTAAATACCTTCCTCTGCACAGGACTTTGTCCGATTTCAACTGACGCAGCTTTAACAAAGAAAGAAGTGCTATAGGCTGATCGTCTTGTGATGTCTGGGTAAGTGGTCATCAAAGAATGGTTCTCCCTTGTCATTGCGATACCTTAACCCCAATCACACTGATCTGATTTGTCATCGCCCGTATAAGCAGTGGATCTGATTAAGAAATTTGCACATAGGGCACACACAGTTTGTTATTCTGAAAGTTTGCCTGAGGAGTTCACAAACCGTAAAGCACTCTTCAAGGAAAAATCGATACTCCACCCAGCAGAGCAGTAGGGCATTATTAGTCTAACAAAAAACCAGCATTGGTCAAAGGGGATAGTGCGCCGGCAAAATCCACAACTGTTGGCATCGCCTCGTTCAAGATGGCAGGATCCTCCGGAAATTTCAAGTTAAAGTGATTTTCCGCCCACTAATCATGATTTTAGAACTTCTTGGATTCATGACAGATGATTCGTTATTACAGAAGGCTGCAGTACACAAAATTCTTTGTCAACTTTATACGGCTTATAGAGGTCATACCACAAACATCTTGGAAGAAAGTTGTGTTTAACATCAATGTTGCACTCAGATTTTACAACCCACTAAGTCTGCCATCGCTGGACATTGCTCATCCCTTGCGCGTACAATAACATACGATAAAGCAACAATTTTGGTTACTGCGAATTCGTTTCGGGACTCTTATCAAAGAGTCCCTACAGCTACGCATGGCAGAAAAGATTATCAATTGGAACTGCAGTCATCAGTTGGCTAACAAATGGAAACCCATTATTGCCACGAATTATTCTCTGCGAATATAACAGAGTGCACCGTCATCTACAGCAAGCAGCAACCCACGGAACAGTTTAGTTACACATTTCCGCCACTGAGGCCGCTTTCTGCTCGCTATGATCTCACTCTACGTTTATATCTGTGCATCTTTCCATGCGCACTAGGTGTATGCGACAATTGCACGAAGAGGCAAAGCAGCATTGCAGTGTCACACGTGGCTCTGATTTGTGTGCAAAGACCACCATGTGCAGGCGATGGAATCTCCCCACTCCAGTCGGGGAGGTAAATGTGCAACAGTCGTGCACCTGTTCAAGAATTTCAAGAATTTTATTCACCATAGATCATTTTACAATGATATTGGCTTCGTCATACAAGATGTACTAGTACATACAGAATAACAAAATAAACTTCTGTCAATACATTATAAATACATTTGAAGCATGGCAGTGTACCAAATTACAAAGGATAGCTTTTAAAAGCTAACGCAACAAGCTACCTTATAATCTAATATAATAAGGTATTTTATTGTTTATAGTATAAACTTTGTAATTACACACGATTAACCACAGCACAAAATTATATGTTTAACTACAGACAACTTTTAAATGCTTATATTCTCCTCAGGCATCTCAAAGAATTCTTTAATGTCATAGAATGGATGATATGACAGCCAGCTGTACCACTTAATCTTAAAAGAATTTGTATCCATAGACTGAACATGAATTGGCAGTTTATTGAACATTTTGAGTGGGTTAACTTTGTGGGAATTTCCTGTTCTCGCTAATCTGTGGCGCGGTATGTCTAAATTACCGTTCGCCCTGGTGTTGTGTTCGTGTATTTCCTTTCTGACAATAAATTCTGAAATATTATTTTTAATATAGAGTACAGACACATAGATGTATAAATTTATAATTGTAAGTATTCTGAGTCTGGAGAAAAGAGGACGACAGTGCTCCCTATGACCTCTTTTACATATTATACGTATGACTTTTTTTGTAATTTCAATACGTTTTTGATGTGAGGGGAGTGCCCCCATATAATAAGACCATATGAAACATGTGACAGGAATAGCCGAAAGTATGTCACCCTGAGGTACTCCAAGCTCACTACCTCCCTTAGTTTCAAGAGAAGATATGCCACCTGAGATATTTTTTCACATACATGATTGACATGTTCCTCCCAATATAGTTTTGAGTCAATGTGAATACCTAAGAGTTTTACTGACTTATTGCCTACTTCATTTGATGTTCCCATTAAAAGTTGTTGTGTTTTGTCAGGGTTGCATAGGAGCTTATTGGCTGCAAACCAGTCCAGGGCCTTATCTAGTGTTTCTTTTGTTAGGTTATTCAGATCTGAAATGTTCTGATGTGTGGTAAGTAGTGTTGTATCGTCAGCATAACACACGACAGGATGAGCTATATTTCACTGCTCTGTTCATACGTTATTTTGTTTCACCCCTCTCACTGTTGAAAGACTCCGCTTTTCTTTGTACGCATTAAAATTTGCCTTTACATTAATATTACGGCCGAGTGGTCTAACTAGAAACACATGAAATCTGAAGAGAATCAGTTATTCTGATTTTTCTTATTGACAGTTGGTAAATTCTGCCGACTCTAAAGACATAGTGAAACGAAATAACTGTTTGCAGTTCCTCACAAATTAGTAAAGCTGGAAATAAAAAAGGCAAACATGAAAAAAGTAAAAATACCATTGTTCAGGCTGCTGACGAATACGTCTTGAAGAAGAACAGTAATTCTTCGGGTCTCGATGTACTGAATATTGTTCCTTTACGAGCCGCTTTCATTCGTAAATAGTTAGCGTCGACGAGAGAAAATACAACAACACTGAATTGTATTTTCAATGGAGATAGCTGCTTCTTCTGTTCCATTGGCACTGCAGGGCATATCATTTGCCGTCCAAAGCTCCCATAAACAATAGAAATTCCCCCTCGGTTGAAAATTTGGCGCATTGTTACTACTTCTCTCTAGAGCTTTGAGGCCGAAAGTAAACAAACAAGAAACTCAGACCAGTCTAATTAAACACATGTAACAAAATAACACCTTCTACGTCTTCTGACTGCCCCCCCCCCCCTCCGCCCTTGCACGCACATACACGCACTAACGCTTAAGGGATTTGACTGAAGTACACTCTAAGACAGGGGCAGGCAAACGTTGCACGCGGCTCATGAGCACTCAGCGCTGCACGTGTGCTGCTCGCGTGCAATCGTCGAACGGGACAGTGCCGACAGCCTGCAGGTTGCGGCAGTGTAGTAGCAGGCTAAGCTGCGGACGTTGAAGCGAAGCGACCACTACGTAGTGAACGTTGTATTTCAATAACCGAAAAATGCAGAGTGAATCAAGGAAACGGAGAATTGGAGATTTGCTATTTTTTCAAAAAAGGAATGGGAGAATCATTTGTTCTCTGTGGAAAAACGTGAAAATTGGAAATGTATAATATGTGACAGTAGTCTCGCTGGTGAGCGAAGTTTAATATTGAACGCCATTATAATAAATTTCAGTATGTTGCCGTTCTTAGTGCAATAAAAGAGGAATTTCTCAAGCGATTTGGAGATATATCTTACTTATCCCAAGCTTTTGAATAGTTCTCGAGAGAATCTGGTTTCTGTAGATGATATTCATCTCAGTTTGCAAATGGAATTAATAGATCTACAGTGTAATTCTCGTCTGAGAGACAAGTTCCTTTTGGCAAGACGTGTAATAGATTTTTATCACGACTTTCCACAGCAAGAGTTTCCTCGTCTCCATCGTGAAGCCATGAAAATAGTCAATGTTTGGTTCGACATTCGTTTGTGAGAGATTTTTTTCTGTTGTGAAAATTAATAAGTCTCGGTTAAGAGCAAACATCAGTAATGAAAATGTACGTCACTGTTTGCGTTTGTCTGTATGTAGAAATTTTGTTCCAGACATTAAACGTATTGTAAACTCCACCTGTGATAATTAAATAAAACGTATCGTAGGTAATAGGTACTCTTTCAAACCATGATTACTTTCAAGCACTCCTACTAACCTTATTCCTTCATTTAATAAAGCAGGCCAGGAAACAAAACGCATTACAGGGGACGAAGCGGAGAGACGGTATGATGGGGAGGGGTGAGAAGTGGGTGGCCAGCTTGCCCCTGTGTGCACGCAGAACACCTGTTAACTGCACACGTGCATGTGCACCGCACCCGTGCAGAATTCCTGCCCGCCCCTGCCTAAGACATAAAAAACGACGCATCAAGAAGGAATTATCCTAATGGGATGGAAATTGATAGATGTGACGCAAATGTACAAACAAGAAAGAGCTTCACAAATTGAGCAAGTCTATAATGCGCTGGTCCATCTCTGGACATTATACAACCAGTTATTCGCCTTGTCATTGATTGGTACAGTTTTTGGATGTTCTCTTGAGAGATATCTTGCCAACAGGCGTGTTAGATCGTCAAAATCCCGAGCTAGTTGGAGAACCCCGCCCAAAATGCTCCAAACCTTCTCATCTGGGGAGAGTTCCCGCACTTTTGTTCGCCAAGGTAAGGTTTGAAAAATACGAAGACAAGTAGTAGAAACTCTCGTCGTGTGCAGCATTATCTTGCTGAATGTCACATCTCAGTGAGAGACGTGACACTTTCAGCACAGGGCAGGAGTATGTAGAGGAACTATGCCTCAAGTTTAAAAGAATAGTTGACCATGCACTGGATAGATATTTATCCAGTAGAACAGTTCATAATGGGAGGGAACCTTTATGGTATACAGTCAGTGTAAAGAAACTTCTAAAGAAACAGAGATTACTGCATATTAGGTATAAAACAGAGCGTAGGGCTATAGATAGAGAGATGCTGAATGAAAGGCGTTTGGCGGTCAATAGAACAGTGCATGGTGCCTTCAGTGACTGTTGTAGTAGAATATTGTCAAACGATCTTCCACAGAAACCAAAGAAATCCATGGCGCATGTAAAGGCTGTTAGTTGCACTAATTGTATTGTATTAAACTGGGGACCTAGAAACGATGGAGAGGCTCCGTCCCGACGTAGCCCTCAGTGGTTCACAACAACAGGCCACAGCAGTCTACCCACCCCACTGCCGCCCCACAACGAACCCAGGGTTATTGTGCAGTTCGGCCCCCAATGCCCCCCCCCCCCCCCCCCCCCCTCGGGAACGTCCCATACCAGATGATTGTAGTCCCAACTGTTTGTGTGGTAGAGTAATTTTGGTGTACACGTACGCGGATATGGTGTTTGCGCAGCAATCGCTGACACAGTGTAACTGAGACACATTCGCCGAGGTAGATGGAAAACTGCCTTAAAAATCATACACAGGCCGGCCGGCACACTGGGCCCCAACACTAATCCGCCGGGCGGATTCGTGCTGGGTACCGGCATGCCTTCCCACTCGGGAAGCACCTCGTTAGACCGTGTAGCTAGCAGGGCGGGCAGCTGCACCAAAGGTAGTGTCCAGTACCTACCAAATGAGGCAGGAATTGGAAATGAGGGTAGCAAAGAAAAGCTGAAATGCTTAACTCCGTTTTAAAACGTTCCATCACAAAGGAAAACCTAGGAGTATTGCCCCAATTTAACCCTCGTATCACTGGAAAGATGAGTGAAATAAGTTTTAGGGTCAGTGAGAAAGAGCTGAAACCATTAAAACTGAACAAAGCTCCAGGACCCGATGGAATCCCTGTCGGATTCTGTACCGAATTAGTGGTTGAGTTTGCCCCTCTTCTGACTTTGATCTGTGACAGATCCCTTGAACTTCAAACTGTGCCCAGGTCTTGGAAAAAAACTCAGGTCAAACCTGTCTACAAGAAGGGTAGTAGAAGCAATCTGCAAAACTATCTTCCAATATCCTTGACATCGTAACCAGCATCTATTACAAAAACATCAATCATGTGAAACCCAACTCACACTTTTCCCACATGACATACTGAAACCTTTTGACCAAGGCAATCAGGTAGATGCAGTATTTCTTGATTTCCGAAAAGCATTTGACTCAGTACCACACCTACGATTATTGTCAAAAGTACAATCGTGTGGGGTATCAAGTGAAATTTGTGACTGGACTGAGTACCCTTTTGCAGGGAGGACGCAGCATGTTATCTTGAATGGTGAGTCATCGTCAGATATACAAGTAACTTCAGGTGTGCCCCACGAAAGTGTGTTGGGACCCTTACCATTCATGCTGCGTATTAATGACCTTGCAGGCAATATTAGTAGTAACTGCAGACTTTTTGCAGATGATGCAGTTATCTATGATGGAGAGGCTCCATCCCGGCGTAGCCCTCAGTGGTTCACAACAACAGGCCACAGCAGTCCACCAACCCCACCGCCGCCCCACAACGAACACAGGGTTATTGTGCAGTCAGATGGTGACAAGATTTCAAAGTGGTGCAAATACTGGAAATTTCCTTTAAATGTTGAGAAATGTAAAATTATGCATTTCACAAAATGAAAATGTTTAGTATCCTATGACTATAACATCAATGAGTCACTGTTGAGTTTGGTCAACTTACATAAATACCTGGATATAACATGTTGTAGAGATACGAAATGGAATGATCGTTTAGGATCAGTCGTGAGAAAAGCATGTGGTACACTTTGATTTATTGGTAGGTTACTGGGGAAATACAATCAGTCTATAAAGGAGATTTCTTACAAATCACTCGTGCGAACGTTCTAGAATATTGCTCAGTTGCGTAGAACCTGTACCAAGCAGGACTAGCAGGGAAAATTGAACGTATACAGAGAAGAGCAAGACGAATGGTCACAGGTTTGTTTGATATGTGGGAGAATGTCACAGTGATACTGAACAAACTGAACTGGAAGGCCCTCAAAGACAGACGCAAACTATCCCAATAAAGTCTGTTAACAGAATTTGAAGCTGTTGTTTGTTGTTGTGGTCTTCAGTCCTGAGACTGGTTTGATGCAGCTCTCCATGCTACTCTATCCTGTGCAAGCTTCTTCATCTCCAAGTACCTACTGCAACCTACAGCCTTCTGAATCTGTTTAGTGTATTCACCTCTTGGTCTCCCTCTGCAATTTTTACCCCCCACGCTGCCCTCCAATACTAACAAATTTCTCTTCTTCAGAAACACTTTCCTTGCCATTGCCAGTCTACATTTTATATCCTCTCTACTTCGACCATCATCAGTTATTTTGCTCCCCAAATAGCAAAACTCCTTTACTACTTTAAGTGTCTCATATCCTAATCTAATTCCCTCAGCATCACTCGACTTAATTTGACAACATTTCATTATCCTCGTTTTGCTTTTGTTGATGTTCATCTTACATCCTCCTTTCAAGACACTATCCATTCCGGTCAACTGCTCTTCTAAGTCCTTTGCTCTCTCTGACAGAATTATACAATGTCATCAGCGAACCTCAAAGTTTTTATTTCTTCTCCATGGATTTTAATACCTACTCTGAACTTTTCTTTTGTTTCCTTTACTACTTGCTCAATATACAGATTGAATAGCATCGGGGAGAGGCTACAACCCTGTCTCACTCCCCTCCCAGCCACTGCTTCCCTTTCATGTCCCTTGACTCTTATAACCGCCATCTGATTTCGCTTTAAATGATTACTCTAGGAACATACTACAACTGCCTACGTATTGCTCACGTAGGGGTCGTGAGTATAAGATTAGTGTGGTGTCACCGCCAGACACCACACTTGCTAGGTGGTAGTTTTAAATTGGCCGCGGTCCATTAGTACATGTCGGACCCGCGTGTCGCCACTGTGTGATCGCAGACCGAGCGCCACCACAAGGCAGGTCTCGAGAGACTGACTAGCACTCGCCCCAGTTGTACGGACGACGTAGCTAGCGACTACACTGACGAAGCCTCGCTCCTTTGTCGAGCAGATTATTAGAATAGCCTTCAGCTAAGTCAATGGCTACGACCTAGCAAGGCGCCATTAGTAACATTGCATGTATCTAAAGAGTCTCACTTGTATCGCCACAATCTCCAGATGTACCAAAAGGATGGATTAAAGTTAAGTATTCCAGAAGCTACGTACTTTTCTTTATAGCATTCATTACGTATCCTGTTTCAGACCTCACGCCATCCAGCTGTAGCTTAGCGCGTGCCTTTCGGCTTCCTTTCATTGTGTCTAGGCTGTCTTGTCTAGACACAACAATTAGAATAATTACTGTAGGCAAAGATGCATTCAAAGAGTCTTTCTCTCCGCACTCCATGCATAAATGGAACGGGAAGAAATCCTAATAACTGGTACAATGGCATGTAACCTCTGCCATGCGGTTCATAGTAGTTTGCAGAGTATAGATGTAGGTGTAGAAACATACACCCAGGATGGCTTGCCTCGAAAGGCAACAAAACGAAGCGTAGAGACTCTTCGATGTACCATTGTCCTATAATAATGATCGAAACAGACGAAATGAATTAAAATTTGTCCTACGGCCAGGATTCGAACCCGGGTCTTCTTGCTTGGTAGACAAAAATGCTAATCATTACACCACTGCACTACGAAGGTCAACTTTGCTGCACGAACTACCTAAGCTGAGTGCCCTCTCCAACAGAAACTTCAATTCATTTTTCCCTTACATATTGTCACTACTGCCAGGGCTCTCCGATATTGGCAAGCACCCCAACATTGGACGTAATGGGACGTCCTTGTAATATTGGTGATCTTATAGATCATATATTTAAATGTTTCCCTGAGACATTTAAATCTCTTTTTATTATCTACGAGAACGATCGAAACAGACGAAATGAATTAAAATTTGTGCTGCGGCCGGGAGGGCACTCAGCTTAGGTAGTTCGTGCAGAAATATTGAGCATGGTACTGCAGTGGTGTAGTGGTTATCATTTCGGCCTAGCACGTAAAAAGACGCGGGTTCGAATCTCGGCTGCAGGACAAATTTTAATTAATTTCGTCTGTTTCGATCATTACCGTAGATAATAAAAGAGACTTAAATGTCTTAGGAAAATATATAATTATAATATATCTTGTCCTATAAGTCCGCCGGGGATGAGAACCAAAGGGATCCTGCTATGAAATGAAATGGTACACCTGGCCTTCACTCCGGTTGTAGGAGCGTATGGCGGGCGACAAACAGGCTGGTACCCAACCGCTGTCTGGGACGTTTCCAGACAGTTCTTCGCTGCTCATCGGGGCTCAGTTCGAAGTGGAACTCATCACTGAAGGCGATTCTACTCCACTCACTGACATTCCAGGAGAAGAGGTGTCTGTAGATGGTCCGGAAGGCGGTAAGATAACAACCTGATTGTCGCCCATCATACGGCCCGACATAGAGCTATTACGCTCTGGGGTACCATTTCTTTTCATAGGAGAACTCCATAAGCACATCGATATCTACGCCTCGTTTTATTATCATTTATGGAAAGTAATCCTGGGCTTTCATTTCAGCAAGATAATGCCCGCTCGCACACGGCGAGAGTTTCTACTGACTATATGAAGATGGTATCTGTTCTTTTGGACATGTCCGAAAGAACAGATACCATCTTCATATAGTTAAGGCTAACCGATCATTGACCTTCTTCTTCTGTGCTGGACGCACACGCATTGCCCGAACCCTTACGGGACTCGGTAAGATTGTCTGCCTTAAGTAATGAGTGCAATGGGCAGGGGCACCACGAATGTAGTGTGCAGACATTAAGTCGGGAATGTGGGTCTCACGGGGTACGTGCAAGGGATAAATCCCTGCAGTCGCACTATCCTCTGTGCCCTCAGTGGCTCACAATCAGATGGATAGAGCGTCTGCCATGTAAGCAGGAGATCCCGGGTTCCGAGTCCAGGTCGAGGCATACATTTTCAACTGTCCCCATTGATGTATATCAACGCCTGTCGGCAGCTTAGGGTCATGATTTAATTATAATTTCTTTCTACTGATTGTTTTCGTGCTTGACAAACCCTAACTCGGCCAGCAAAGTCACCGGATCTCTCGCCAATTGAGAACGTTTGGAGTGTGATGGGCAGGGCGTTCCAACTAGCTCGGGATATGAACGACCTAAAGCGCCAGTCGGATAGATTTTGTCACGATACCCCTCAGGAGGACATCCAGCATCTCTGTCATTCAATGACAGGCCGAATAACTGCTTGTATAAGGGCCAGAGGTGGACCATCACGTTATTGACTTGCTCAGTCTGTGAAGCTCCTTTTCTTGAATAAACCATCCAATTTTTCTGAAACTGAGATCATTTGTTTGTCTGTACATGCGCTTCAGATCTACCGATCAATGTACCTTAACGCAGTTTTCCAGGGATTTCACAGGTGTGTTGAAAATTTCTATGTCGACATTATACATCGTTGCAGTAGGTACCTGGAAGTAGATATCTTGAATTGAGGTAATTGTCTTGGTAGGAAGAATTCGAATTGTCAGCCATCGGTACAGCGTCGCACTGTTTTGTATTTCCCTTCCCTATCACTGGCTCAACAAGGTTAAGTGTTACTTTGAAATAACGAGTAAAATTTTTAAGCAGATTTCTATTTACCACCTTTATCTCATGCATGCATTACTCAAAAGGCATTAAGAATTCTCGTGCTTGCACTTCTTTTTACGACTTCATCTTTGTCTCAAAATAATACTAGCTGCGGTAGCAGCTGCTGTTAGCAAATGGGACGTCTTAATTACTGGAACAATGTGTATGGCTCTGCGTAGGTGTGCTTTTCATTTGTTGAACTTTTGGTGTGGAATTAATTTCCTTCCTTATTTGATCTGAATGTTACCATCTTGGTTACAAGCTCGGTAAAACCTAGGAACGTTTTTACATTTATTTTGCTGTGCACATCTTTCTGAACAGGAATCTAAATGCTCACTTGTAAACCACTTGGTACATCGTTAGGGTCTGTAACCAAATAAAATATTGTGCTGCATTTAGACTCGAGTAATTTTTTTGGAGAGCATTTTCGCCTTTGCCACTCAGCTCTTCTTAAGAATGACCGTAATTGTCTTTATACCCATACATACAGTCTGAGAACCCTTACTGAAAATTTGTTCAAATACGACAAGAGTTCGTACGCTGGCGGGATTTAATGGTATTTATTGCCTCCTGTTTTTCACGTCACTGTCAGATTCCAAGCAGAGCTATAGCTTGGTGCTGCAGCTAGTTCCTAGTTCCTCGCTAATTGTTTGCACTCGAGCCACGCGAGACAAATGTCACGATTGTTCGAGCACCGCGATAAATCCCATCGTGCTCTGCGCCGTATCGAGAAATCTCGCGCCGTTCGAACGCGAGTATCGTTTGCACAGCTAGGAGTCAGTCTTCCACGGAAGACTTAGGGATGTCCAGCAGTTGCGCTGGCGTAATACTGAGCGTGGCCAGCTGCCTTCCTGAAACATCATCGAACATTTATCCATATCTTGCTTGCTTTACTTATACGAAGGCTGATCACCAAAGATAGAGACTGACTTTTTTTTCACAGATGTTTATCACTACATGTCAGTGTTCACAGGATCTATTTGAAAGTACTTCCTCTCTCACTGGAATGTACTTTTTATAGCGTCTCTGCCAGTTCCTCTAATGCAGTCCATTCTTTGTCAGGTCCTTGAGAATCGCCTCACTTTTCTTGATCATTGCTTCAGAGGTCGCAAATCGAATGCCCCAAACTTAACCTTTAGCGATGGGAATAAAAAAATCACAGGGTACAAGATCGGGGATATTAAGCGCATGTGGAACACAGGGAATGTTGAATTGAGCCAGAAACTGGATGATTTGATTTACGACATGAGGCCGTGCATTGTCATGATGAAGCCGCCACCCAGTCTGTGAAAGATGTGGTCTTTCTTTGCAATTTACTTCCTTACTTTAGCCAATGCTGACGTGTAGCATTTTGCTGTAACAGTAATGTGAGAGGGAGCTGCATGCCGGTAAATCATTTTATAACAGTCTAATAGTGTGATCATCGTCACTTTCAATGCAAATGGAACAACTTTCGTCTCTTTTTAGTGTTGTAGGGCCTGGCGATTTCCACACTGTGCTGGCTTGTTTTCCTTCAGGTTCGTAATAATCCAACCAAGACTCATCATCGGTGATAATCGATTCCAGAAACGCATCCTCTCCATCAGCAAAGAGACGTAGCACTTCGCAGCTTGTCTGCATTCGCACAGCGTTTTGTTCAGCGTGGCACGCAATTGGCATAAACAAGGGTCATATTTCAACACTTCATTGAGGTTATGTAATGTTGTCCTCCGATCCTCAAGAACAGTCACAGCAGCTGTGCAGATGTTCATTGCTTGTCACGGAGAAGCCGAACCACCAGACCCACCTTGTTTAAAACAGACAAGTCGGTCTCTTTTGATGTCCTTGAACCACCTAAGCTCTATTGTAAGAAGTAGTGCGTCTTCGCCATACGAATGCTGCAACCTTTCATAAGTTTCAGTGGCTGTATGGTGTAAACCAGTGGTAATCAACCTGGTCGCTGCCACCCACTACTGGGCGTTCCCGCTTTCGTGTTGGGCAGTATGCGGTGTGGGTTTTAACAAATTTTCATTGAGTTTTCGTAAAATTTTGATATAAAGTATCTAGTAAGTAATTATTATTCTATGCTAAAACTTGCTGCATCTCTGCTTTATAAATTTTATAAATTAAAAGTTACTTCTAGATTTTATAAAACACCGTTACTGTGGAATCGGTGGGCGTTTGGAAATATTTTACTACTAACAGAGATACAAAAGTGGGCGGTAGGAAAATAAAGTTGAGCACCCCTGGTTTAAACGGGCACAGTACTTTATTGCACCTTACTGCTCCTCTCGTTCCACCTCAGTTCTTTGGTATGCGAAATGCAAAGAGCTTCTACAAAATATATCATTCCTACAAACCAACCGATAGGAGAGAGCTGCCGCCTACGGACATTCCACATAAAAACCTTCTCTTTTCAAATATTCGTGTTACAGATAGGACTGAGCCGTGGTGCGCCTTTTCTGCCACACCAGCTCTTTGGCACGACTATCGATTACCCGGCTGTACTACTATCTTTGCCCCTGTTGTGATCTGGCGGCAGGGATTTGCGGTTGGGAGTTGGTCGTGGGACTCGCTACGAGACTCTAGGACGTGCTTGAGGGGACGAAGGAGCAAAACACGCGGGCTCGGCCAGCAGCGGCGCGGTCGGTCTACCTTGCAGGACGGTCGCGAGTTTGTGGTGCACCTGCTTGATGTCAACTCCAGACGCTGCTCGTCGCCTTGCTTTGGTACCTGTTTTCTCGGACGAGACCATTTCCTCGAGACCATCACGAACAACGCTCTCCATCGGAGGTGTAAGTGGTTTTCGTGCCTTCGTTTCGTGGAACTATTTGCGTTGTAGCGACTGTCACTTGTTGGTTGGTCAGTTGCCCTAATGTATGTGTTGTTGAAGTAAGAGCATCCGGCAAGGTGCGTGATCGCAAGGAGACCAGCAGTCACTACTTCCTTTAAGGAAACCAGCGTCCCCAAAAGATGTAGTAACTGTAAGGTATTGAAGATATTAGGTCATAGCCTAGTTGTAATTTTCTGCATACCAAGCTTACGCTATTGGCAGTTACATTGCAGACCTATGCAAGGAAATTAAAGTGCACAAAACCTAGTTTGTGCTGAAGTTGTGCATTTGAATAACGTAATATTATCTTGATATTATTTCCATTTCATCTTTGTATACTCGTACATTGCCGGCCTTAATGATATGTGCAAATATTCTTTGCCTAATTATGAGAGTGTAAAAGTCTGATATTTTAGTCGTTTTATTGAAAGCACTTACTGGTTTTTTTAAAATTATATTATTATTTATTGGTTCTTAACTTATATTAATTGATGTTTGCTTGGTGTTTGCCATGTTTTCTGAGGTCTGTTTGTGTTCCAGTTTTACTGCGAGTTTGGGTGTGTGGGAGCGGCGCCACATTCTGCTTCTGTGCACAGAAGCTGTGGCGTGTCGTCTAATGGGAAGTGACTCCCGGTTCGGCCCCGACGTTTAGGTGTTGTTTTGGACAGCTGGTCTGCCGCTTCCGGCATTTTAAGTTAAGTCACCGTTTGCCCAGGGCAGCCTGGCGTCATTGCCCGTTTGGTAGTTATTGAACATATTTTATATATATGTAAAAAAAAGGTTTTTTTTTAAAATTGCTTGGGAATCAACTGCATTAGTTAACTTGTTGTGCTCCTTGTGTTATTTGGCTTCGTAACGGACTGATGTGCTTTGTAAATCATTTTCATATTACTGATTATTGCCTTATTATTATTTTTTTTTAAAAAAAAGGGGGAACATATGTGCCACCTTGCAAAATCACCTTCAAATTGTACGCTACTGGCCATTAAAATTGCTACACCACGAAGAAATTATACTAGAACTGACATGTGATTACATTTTCACGCAATTTGGGTGCATAGATCCTGAGAAATCAGTACCCAGAACAACCACCTCTGGCTGTAATAACGGCCTTGATACACCTGGGCATTGAGTCAAACAGAGCTTGGATGGCGTGTACAGGTACAGATGCCCATGCAGCTTCAACACGATACCAGGGTCATCAAGAGTAGTGACTGCCGTTTTGTGACGAGCCAGTTGCTCGGCCACCATTGATCAGACGTTTTCATTTGATGAGAGATCTGGAGAATGTGCTGGCCAGGGCAGCAGGCGAACATTTTCTGTATCCAGAAAGGCCCGTACAGGACCTGCAACATGCGGTCGTGCATTATCATGCTGAAATGTAGGGTTTCGCAGGGATCGAATGAAGGGTAGAGCCACAGGTCGTAACACATCTGAAATGTAACGTCCACTATTCAAAGTGCCGTCAGTGCGAACAAGAGGTGACTGAGACTTGTAACCAATGGCACCCCATACCATCACGCCGGGTGATATGCCAGTATGGCGATGACGAATACAAGCTTCCAAAGTGCATTCACCACGATGCCGCCAAACCCATAATGCGACCATCATGATGCTGTAAACAGAACCTGGATTCATACGAAAAAATGTCATTTTGCCATTCGTGCACACAAGTTCGTCATTGAGTACACCATCACAGGCGCTCCTGTCTGTGATTCAGCGTCAAGAGTAACCGCAGCCATGGTCTCCGAGCTGATAGTCCATGCTACTGCAAACGTCGTCAAACTGTTCGTACAGATGGTTGTTGTCTTGCAAATGTCCCCATATGTTGACTCAGGGATCGAGACGTGGCTGCACGATCTGTTACAGTCACACGGATAAGATGCCTGTCATCTCAACTGCTAGTGATACGAGTCTGTTGGGATCCAGCATGGCGTTCCGTATTATCCTCCTGAACCCACCGATTCCATATTATGCTAACAGTCAATCCGACCTTTATTAAAGTCGGAAACGTGACGGTATGCATTTCTCCTCCTTACACGAGGCATCACAACAACGTTTCAGCAGGCAACGCCGGTCGACTGCTGTTTGTGTGTGAGTAATCGGTTGGAAACTTTCCTCATGTCAGCATGTTGTAGGTGTCGCCACCGGCGCCAACCTTGTGTGAATGCTCTGAAAAGGTAATAATTTTCATATCACAGCATCTTCTTCCTGTCGGTTATATTTCACGTCTGTAGCACGTCATCTTCGTGGTGTAGCAATTTTAATGGCCAGTAGTGTAATTTGTTTCTTAACTACTGACATCTCCAGTAAGTTGTTGTAACTGTACATTTGATATTGCTGGCCGCGGTGGTCTAGCGGTTCAGGCGCTCAGTCCGGAACCGCGCGACTGCTACGGTCGCAGGTTCGAATCCTGCCTCGGGCATGGATGTGTGTGATGTCCTTAGGTTAGTTAGGTTTAACTAGTTCTAAGTTCTAGGGGACTGATGACCACAGATGTTAAGTCCCATAGTGCTCAGAGCCATTTGAACCATTTGTACATTTGATATTGTCTTAAGTACGGCCACGTGTTGATTGCCTGTAATTTGTTTTACAAAAGCTTGTTGAATAAATTGTTATTAATTGATGCGCTAATTGCTGTGCTAAGGGGTGACTTAGTAGGGGCCCTGACATTCCATGCTAAGTGTTCTCCTCATCCCGGCTTCCTAAGTTACATGGAACTACTTCCGAAGCTATAGGGAAAAAAGTCTCTACGGTAGGAGTTGGAGAAACAGAAAGGAGTCTCACAGCTGCAGGGTCGATGACGCCGAAGTCCTCGCGGAGGTCGCCCTGTTGGTCCCGCCAGGAGACGGCCAGCCCGGCGAAGACGCGGCCGAGCGCCGCGGCGCGGCAGAGCAGACGCAGCGGTCGCGTGGCGCGCATGCGCAGTGATGCGGTCGGCCGCACGGCCAGGGACTGCACGTGCAGCGCCAGCTGCGGGCTGCCCGGCGCGGAACACCAACACGTATACACGCCGCTAGCTGACGGCGCCACGCGCGTCAGCTCTGGAGACAATGCAAACGCTCTCACCCCGCGTTACTTATTGTAACTTAATTTAATTTCTAATCTTCTCTGTAATTGCAGCAATACTGCTATCTTTGTGTGGCGAATTTAGGTGCCTATTTACACGCTCCCTTCAGCACTCAACAAAGAGCTCCCGGGAGTTATACCCAATGCTTCAACAGTGATGTCTGAGAAAATTACGTACAGGGTGCCCGAAAAGTCTTTCCCTGATTACATAAATTGATAACTCAGGCTAGAAGTAAGATACAAATATGAAACTGGTGTCTAATTGTTTACAAACTATCAAAGTTTGTTTCACACATCAGTAAACTTCCACATGAGCACTCTTGGTAGCTCGTAGCACATCTAGGCGATGTTCAGTTTCCGTCCACACATTAGCCAACATCACTGGAGGGATCGATTCAACGACTGTGGTTATCCGTTGCCACAGGGTTTCAAGATCCAGTACACGTGTTCGGTATATCTCGTCCTCGACATAACCCCATAAAAAGAAGTCTAATGGGGTTATGTCAGGAGAGCGTGGAGGCCAAACCGTTGGCCCATCACGATCAAACCATCGCCCAGGAAAGGTCATATCGAAATAGGCACGGACGTCCAAACCCCAATGAGGTGGTCCACCGTCTTGCTGAAACAAGACATCGGGGTGATATTGAAGCAGCTGAAGAACAGCATACAGTTGCAACATGTCCAGATACGCTGCAGATGTGATGGTAGCTTCAGTGAAGAAGAATGTCCCGATAATTCGAGTGAGCCATAGCGCGCACGAAACATTCACGTTTGGACTGCCTCTTGTGTACTCCATGACGTCGCCAGGGGGTTGTGAACCCCAAATGCGCACATTATGGCGATTCACTACTCCACTGACAAAAAAGGTCGCTTCATCGGAAAAGGCAATTCGTCTGAGATAACCATCATCGTCCTCAATATGTGATAGCATTTCGACTGCAAAGTCGTATCGACATGTACTGTCATTGGGCAACAATGGAAGTGGAAGTTTACGGATGTGTGAAAAAAACTTTGATAGCTTGTAAACAATTAGACACCAGTTTCATATTTGTATCTTACTTCTAGCCTAAGTTATCAGTTTACGTAATCAGGGAAAGACTTTTTGGACACCCTGTATTTCAGCTACGCCGGAATCCTGACAGTGTAGCTTTTCAAAAGGAGGACAAATACGAGGGTGGCTTCATTAGTCTGGTAAATTTCCATGAAAGAATGGAACATTTTTGTTGCGCCTTCATGGTTGGTAAGCTCGATTATTCCAAGCGTCATACACTCCTGGAAATTGAAATAAGAACACCGTGAATTCATTGTCCCAGGAAGGGGAAACTTTATTGACACATTCCTGGGGTCAGATACATCACATGATCACACTGACAGAACCACAGGCACATAGACACAGGCAACAGAGCATGCACAATGTCGGCACTAGTACAGTGTATATCCACCTTTCGCAGCAATGCAGGCTGCTATTCTCCCATGGAGACGATCGTAGAGATGCTGGATGTAGTCCTGTGGAACGGCTTGCCATGCCATTTCCACCTGGCGCCTCAGTTGGACCAGCGTTCGTGCTGGACGTGCAGCCCGCGTGAGACGACGCTTCATCCAGTCCCAAACATGCTCAATGGGGGACAGATCCGGAGATCTTGCTGGCCAGGGTAGTTGACTTACACCTTCTAGAGCACGTTGGGTGGCACGGGATACATGCGGACGTGCATTGTCCTGTTGGAACAGCAAGTTCCCTTGCCGGTCTAGGAATGGTAGAACGATGGGTTCGATGACGGTTTGGATGTACCGTGCACTATTCAGTGTCCCCTCGACGATCACCAGTGGTGTACGGCCAGTGTAGGAGATCGCTCCCCACACCATGATGCCGGGTGTTGGCCCTGTGTGCCTCGGTCGTATGCAGTCCTGATTGTAGCGCTCACCTGCACGGCGCCAAACACGCATACGACCATCATTGGCACCAAGGCAGAAGCGACTCTCATCACTGAAGACGACACGTCTCCATTCGTCCCTCCATTCACGCCTGTCGCGACACCATTGGAGGCGGGCTGCACGATGTTGGGGCGTGAGCGGAAGACGGCCTAACGGTGTGCGGGACCGTAGCCCAGCTTCATGGAGACGGTTGCGAATGGTCCTCGCCGATACCCCAGGAGCAACAGTGTCCCTAATTTGCTGGGAAGTGGCGGTGCGGTCCCCTACGGCACTGCGTAGGATCCTACGGTCTTGGCGTGCATCCGTGCGTCGCTGCGGTCCGGTCCCAGGTCGACGGGCACGTGCACCTTCCGCCGACCACTGGCGACAACATCGATGTACTGTGGAGACCTCACGCCCCACGTGTTGAGCAATTCGGCGGTACGTCCACCCGGCCTCCCGCATGCCCACTATACGCCCTCGCTCAAAGTCCGTCAACTGCACATACGGTTCACGTCCACGCTGTCGCGGCATGCTACCAGTGTTAAAGACTGCGATGGAGCTCCGTATGCCACGGCAAACTGGCTGACACTGACGGCGGCGGTGCACAAATGCTGCGCAGCTAGCGCCATTCGACGGCCAACACCGCGGTTCTTGGTGTGTCCGCTGTGCCGTGCGTGTGATCATTGCTTGTACAGCCCTCTCGCAGTGTCCGGAGCAAGTATGGTGGGTCTGACACACCGGTGTCAATGTGTTCTTTTTTCCATTTCCAGGAGTGTATGAAGAACTTCAACAATGCACAGCATACAGTTCATTGTTGACAGCGGGCAGAATTGGTCGGTGTGTCGACTGAGACTGAAAATGGAGAAAAACAAGTTTTGTACTGTTATTAAACATTTTTATTTGAAGGCTTGGACTGTTGCACAAAGCAAAACAAAACTGGATGAAGTTCACGAGAGGTATCCACTGTCACTGAAGACCATTTACTTTAGGATTCATGAATTTAAACGCAGTCGGACAAACACCGAAAAAGAAGCGCTCTCCGAGTGTCCATTTGAGCCTACCACAAAGGAGACCACTGACAAAACCCATGATGTGGTAGCGCAAGACGTTCGAATAAACATTCGTAAGACTGCTGAGACTGCAAGCATCTCAACTGAACGAATACGTAACATCCTGCTCAGAGAATTGGCTATGAAGAAGCTTTGTGCAAGATGGGTGCCGTGATTACTCACAGTCGTCCATAAGTGCATCTGGCACAACACTTCAGCACAACATCTGGCGATGCTGGAACACTTTTTGAGTCGCTTTGTGACTTCATGAAGCCCGGATCCATCGTTACAAATGAAAGTCAAAACTGCAGTCAAATCAATGGACAAAGGCGGTTTTTTTTTGGGGGGGGGGGGGGAATTCCCAAGGAATAATCCTCATAGATTATTTGGAATAAGGCAGAACCATAAATGGACTCTATTATACTTCAGTGTTGAAACGTTTGGAACTTGCATGAGCTGAAAGAAAGACCAAGGCTGGCACACAAAAAAGTGCTCTTTCACCAGGATAATGCACCATCCCACACATTAGGATAAAAATGGCGAAAGTGCATGAATTGGTTGCAGAATTGGTTCCTCATCCACCCTATTCACCAGACTTAGCCCCAAGTAACTTCTTCCTGTTCCCTGACTTGAAACTGGCTTCCTGGGAAGAAATTTTCATCAACTGAGGAAGTGATAGCTGCAGCCAACTAGTATTTTGCCGAGTTTGACAGAATCTAATTTTCTGATGGATTGAAAAAGCTGGAAGATCGCTGGACCAAGTATACATTCCTCAAAGGAGACTATGTCGAGCTATAAGGTGAGTTGTTTACGAAACAAACATTTTTTCTTGCTTTTTTTTACCAGACTTATCAAGACACACCCTTATGCAGCGAGAAAATAAATCGACCCATTACGAGTAAAACTGTTCAAGTTTTGTTTATAAACCACAACGTTAATTAATTCGAAAGTTTTACTGATACACATTGCCATGTCGATTGTAAACGACAACTGTAGGTAATTCCAGTTGGGTTATACTTTTTATATCATATTCCGTTTCCAATAAAGTTATGAAACAGTAACAAGAATGAATTTTACTTTTGTAATTTCTGTACGTGATGAAAATAGTCAGAATTCTGTTTCCATATTTTTAAATTTTACTAAAGACGAAATGCTGAACTTTTCGTAAATTTTAAAATTAGAAGGGACATAATGGAAAGTTATTATTCATGTTTCTGTATACTTCAAAAACAGATTAAAATAAGTTAGAAATACAGATAGAGTGACCTTGAATTAAAAAGGCAATGCGCTTATTTTGATTCATTTTAGTAAGTGAGTGATGACTGAGTCACGTAAAAGAGCTAGTTCATTTCAGTAAGCGAATGGTTCTGATCCGATCCCTGAAATAAATGGTTTTCCCCACCCCTACACCATTGCAGTTGACAGTTTCCGCATCACATAAAGTGATTTAGAGTAGAAAATAGGCAGCATGGTGGAAAGAACACGTGACTGTTTTAATTAAACGATACGAACTGAAACTTTCTCTGTTTGGCATCAGAACTAAACATTATCACAAGAGGAGCAAGCACGATACAGCATTAAACGAAATTTACTGTATGTCGAAGAAATAAAGGCCGCAACAACAGTGGAGGAAAGTGAAAAGAAAAACTCTTCCTTAACAATACTGCCAAGAAAGTCATAACATAAAGGCCTGAAAGTGAAATGGTGGTGGTAACGAGGATGTTTACGTATCAAAATTGCATTTATTATGGACTTCGTTTGGTGAACACGCTTTTGGTAGACAGAAGGAGTGTGTGTAATATACATCTAAGATGAGATTTCTTATTAAGATTGCAATTTAATGATTATATCTGACTTAATTTGTAATTTTAAAGATTTAAAAGCACGCTTGTTGCCGTTTTTCGTGGCACAGTTATTTCAGTTATTTTTTTCAAGTTAATAAAATCAGCTAATAGTTTTAACATTTTGTGATTGTTATTTAAGTGTGAGAAACAGAAAATTTACCAGGTTATGGGCCCAAGCTTTTTTTTTTTTTTTTTTTTTTTTTTTTTTTCAAACAGGTATTAAAATACCTGGCCACGAGTGGACTCTCACCGAAAAGTTTTCCGAGACAACGACTGAAGTAGAAAAATATCGTAATCATTTATTCAATGGAACAAATTTCAAAAACTGGAAATTCAGGATGGAAACTCTTCCCGAGGAACTGCAATTTTTACCATTTGTGCAAGCTAATTATCTCGCAAAGGTGAATTGTGTGATTGGCGAGGGGGACACGCAACCTATCGCAAGGGAAAGACGACTGGCTGTATTGGCTGAACCAGATTGGAAAGTCTCATCTTATTCAACGCACTGCCAACAATCACGCGGAATATGCGACAGATAAAGTAACCTCTTTTGATTTATGGACATATCTGTGCAATACGGTTGAGAGAAAAGGAATTGCTAGTCAATTTTTGTTGAGAAAACAATGGTTAACTATGAAATTTAATGCAACAAGAGTTTGATAAGTTGATCCGATATTTACGGTCGAAGAACGAAGAACGCGTTCCTCCTACTTTTAACGATGCCTGCGGAATACAACGTAGTGGTCACTGCAATCGAAACGCTCTCAATGAAAGACTTGACGCTGAGCTTTGTGAAAAATAGGCTACTGGATGAAGAGTCGAAGCGGAAGGGAGTCGTCGGGAGGGAAGAAATGGTTCGTCAGACTTCAGTGAAACAAGAAATCAGCAAGGAGCTTTAGGGAACTCACTCAACTTTACTTGTCATCGTTGTCGATAGCGTAGTCACAAAAAGGCTATTTGCGGAGTTAAATTAATAGAACAAGAACTCAGGAACCAGTAACTCAGTGATCGTGGCTAACGTCAAAGAGGAAGATGGTTTTTGTTTTGCAGCGTCAAGTGAAGATCAATCAGCGAAAAACGTAAATTGGTTCTTGGACTCTGAAGTAATGGAATACTTGATTAACGCAAGACACATGCAACTAATTTAAAGGCACTGGAACAACCAATTAAAGTTAAAGTAGCTAAGCCAGGCATCATTCTAGAGGCTAAAGTAAAAGGAGGAATTAAAGTTAAAGGAAATAAAATTTAGTTAACTATTAAAGATCAGTACCTGATCTTAATTATAATTTGCTGTCAGATAGAAAATTGGAAATGAAGTGTTTTCGTATCACGTTTGGAAAAGCTCAAGGCTTAATTAAAAATGGAGAAGAAGCTATTGCCATTGCAAATAGGACTTAATCTCGGCTATGTATGTACTTCTGTATGCACTTCTTTTCAGAGATGGTTGCGGGACTCGGCTGTTCGCTACAGGATGTAAAATCAAATACCTGTCAGCCGGCATACGATGGTTGAAGTAGTCGCTATAGCAAGCAGGATCTGCAGGTACCAGGTTTCGAATGCCGGGCCCTGTTTTGAGCAGAACCAAGGTGCAATCTTCCTACACGTCGGTCAAGTGCATGAAGATGGCATAGTAAATCGCCAAAACTGGTAGCCAAATAAAATAAGTTTGGAAATTAGATGGCTGAAAGTGTTTGATTTGACATCCTCTCAGCTCTATGTTTTAAATTTTTTTACAACGTAAAGCCTTCCCATCTGCTTCAACTGAAATTGATGTGAAACAGTGGCACAGCAGATGAAGCCATTTGAGTTATGATAGCATTAAACGCCTCCACTCACAAGTTGATGGTATGGAACTGGACATTTCAACAATCCCCGTAGAACGATGCTCTCATTGTGTCAAAGGAAAACAATCACAACAGACGTACAATCACACTGGGAAATGTGCCACCGGACCTCTTTGGAGTGTGTTTGGATGTTATGGGCGCTCAACATCGAGGTCATCAGCGCCCTCCGACTCTTGATTTGATCCACAGTGACTGTATGGAGCAATCGCACTGGAATCGTCCCACGGAAATAAGTATGTGCTCACGTTTGTTGACGACTTTGCACTTTTCACAGTGGCCAATGAACTGGAATCGAAGTTGGAGGTAGCTCGCTACCTGAAGATGTTCCGTGTCATCATTTCAGTTTGAAGATCAGCAGATTGCTCTGTGACAGTTGTCGTGAATACATGTCAAACGAGTTGGGGCAATTTAGAAGCTGTTCGTACTGCCGTATACCCACTACAGATAAGTCCTACTGTGACTGAAAGGAAACGTTCCTGCTGCTTAGTGGTACATAGAGAAACCTAACTTGAGTAAGCTGAGAGTATTTGGATGTATTGCTTATTTATTGGTACCAAAGGAAATTGAGAACAGGGAAGTGTGACAGCAATCCCTTGAAGTGTTACTTCACTGGTTGCTGTCCTAATAGCTACAGACTGTGGTGTCCAGAGGAAGGAAAAATACTCACAGGAAGGTACATTTTTTTCTACGAACGTGGATTTGACATTACAAGTATATTGACTGAGGACTGGTTTCTGGAACCTGTACAGGAATAATCTGAGAAGGAACACAAAGACAATAAAGAAGAAGAATTCACCGAAGAAAATGTTAAACAAATGGTGAGGTCATGAAAGAATTCCCGTACCAGAACTGACGAGTGATGAAGCGGAAACAGAAAAGCAAGCCGTTCGAGGTTCTACCACGAAGAAGAAGGCTCCTAAATACCTGGATGACAATGCTTTTCTTGCATTTAATGCTGAACCATTTTTCGATGAGCTACCAAAAAGCTACAAAGAAACTGAAAGTCGTCAAGATAAGGAACACTGGTATAAAGCTGTACTATATGAAACTGACTCTATAAAGGAGAAACAAGACTTGGATCTTTGTTAAATTACCCCCTGGAAGAAAGTCCATCTGCAGCAAGTGGGTGTCCAGATTGAACAAGCACAGGGATGGAAATGTCATAACACACAAAGCTACACTTGTGGCAAAAGGATGTTCACAGAAAGGATTTGACTACGAGGAAACATATGCACCAGTGGCTCGACTTGCAACTCTTGGAATAATGCTAGTACTGCAATCCAACAAGGACTGGTTCTGGAACAATTTGATGTCTGCAACGCTTTTCTTCATGGATTACACAAGGAGGAAATATACATGGTTATTCCTGAAGGAGTGAGTTTTCCTGAAGAAATGGAAGACACACTTGGTTTGGTTTGCTGGTTACAGAGATCTTTATACAGCTTAAAGCAAGCACCACTAGCACGGAATAATTCTATTCACACATCTCTTATCTCTATAAGATTCACTCAGTCAGAAGCAGATAAATGTCTGTGCTATATGATTTTAAAGGAACTTGTCATTTACATTGAGACCTATAATGATGAAATTCTGATGACAGGAAATAATAGAAAGGAAACGAATAGATGAAATTTAAGTTGAAGCAGAAGTTTAAAGTAGGGGAACTGGGAGAACTACAATCATACGTGGGAATCGAGATTTCAAGGAACAAAGGAGAAACGTATTTGAACCAAACGTCATATCCGAAGAGATGCTACAGCGATTCAATATGCAAGATTTCTACCGGGTCAAAAGGCACCTATGGAAGTAAAACTGGAAATCAAGGAATTCCGGTCGATAAGCTATGCAGAAAGCTGATTGGATGTTTGACGTACGCAATAACAGCAACAAGACCTGATTTTGTGCTGTGATCTACTTCCTGAGCAGATACCAAAACACATCGGAAGAGTCTGGAGATCCTAGAAAAGGGTCTTGAGATATATCAAAGGAACCATAAATATGAAAATAGGTTATCGAAAAGGGAATCAAGAAGTTCTTCTGGCTTCTGCTAATACAAACTGGGACAAAAAAAAAAGACGCAAGATCTACCTCTGGTTATCTGGTACAATTTTTTGGAAGCATCGTCTGTTGGACAACAAAGAAACGGACCAGTGTTGCTTTACTGTTGATTTACTCTGGCCGAAATACTTGCTGGAAAATATTCGAATCCCACTCCAGCTACCAATTCGTATATTCGAGGCGTAATCAGTCATGTATACGGCTACTAAAGAAACGGGAACGTCGTCGGTTGAGGCACATCAACGTTAAATACAACTTTTTACGTGAACTTCACACCGCAAAATCATCATTGCCAAGCACGTACCTTCGGAGGACGAGAAATCTTTACCAACGGCTTTCCCAGATCCTAGAGTCATCGCTCTGAAAAGCTAGTTGGGTTTATCTTAATTTTCGTTAATCTTAAATGCAGAATCATTAAATTGAGAAGGGCTGTTGAGGTTGCAATTTAATGATTATATCTGTCACTTACGTTAAGTAATTACGGAGATTTAAAATCATGCTTGTTGCCATTTTTCGTTGCCCAGATCGTTCAGTTATTTTTCTCAATTCAATAAAATCAACTAAAAGTTTTAGCAATTTGGGAGCTATTTAAGTGTGAGAAACTGAAAATTTATCATATCTGAATAAACACAGCTTTTTTCCGCTTTCTTTCGAGTTGTTCACTGCCATACAATGTACTAGCTGCATAGCAAATGAGTTGCTGATTTCCTTTTAGCCATCGACACCCTGATAGCTTGGTCTCTGCGTGTGCAGTACTGTCCTGTACTTTGTGGTATTTGTAACCACATGGGTTCATTCTGTGCCTTAAGAAATGAGGAGACATACACCAAGGCTGTGCGGGACCCGTAGCACTGAAGAACTGCCGGGCCATACTGAGTCATGTTTGACCATATTATACATATCGAAAAAAGTTTTGCATCACCTCGGTTCAGAAAGTTCCGGTACCTGCACAGAAAATCGGAATAGAGATCAACATAAACATAATTTCCGCCCTTTTTATTGCTCAAGAAAACCACGTATTGCATGTTAATCATTATACAGCGAGACCTTCAGAGGTGGTGGTCGAGATTGATGTACATACCGGTACCTCTAATGCTCAGTAGCACGTCCTCATGCATTGATGGATGCTTGTATTCGTCGCGGCATACTATCCACATCAAGGCACTGCTGGTCCAGATTGTCCCACTCCTCAATGGCAATTCGGTGTAGATCCCTCAGAGTGGTTGATGGGTCACGTCGTCCATAAACAGCCCTTTACCATCTGTCCCAGGAATATTCGATAGGTTTCATGTCTGAAGAACATGCTGGCCACTCTAGTCGAGCGTCGTATCCTGAAGGAAGTCGTTCACAAGATGTGCACGATGGGGGCGCGAATTGTCGTCCATGAAGACGAATGCCTCGACAATATGCTGCCGATATGGTTGCACTGTCGGTCGGAGGATGGCATTCACGTATTGTACAGCCGTTACGGCGCCTTCCATGACCACCAGAGGCGTACGTCGGCCCTACATAATGCCACCCCAAAACATTAGAGAATGTTCACCTTGCCCCACTCGCTGGACAGTGTGTCTAAGGCGTTCAGCCTGACCAGGTTGCGTCCAAACACGTCTCCGACGATTGTCTGATTGAAGGCATATGCGACACTCATCGATGAAGAGAACCTGATGCCAATCCTGGGCGGCCCATTCGGCATGTTCTTGGGCCCATCTCTACTGCACTGCAAGGTGTCGTGGTTGCAAAAATGGACCTCGCCCTGGACGTCGGGAGTGAAGTTGCGCATCATGCAGCGTATTGCGCTCAGTTTGAGTCCTAACACGACGTCCTGTGGCTGCACGAAAAGAATTATTGAACATGGTTGTGTTGCTGTCAGCGTTCTTCCGAGCCATAATACGTAGACAGAAGTCATCCACTGCAGTAACAGCCCTTGGAGGGGGGATGGGGGGGGGGGGAGGGGGGGGGGGGCTGAGCGAAGCATGTCATCGACAGTTCCTGTCTCTCTTTATCTGCTGTATGTCCTAACAACATCGCTTTGGTTCACTCCGAGTCGCCTGGACACTTCCCTTGTTGAGAGCCCTTCCAGGCACAAAGTAACAATGCGGACGCGATCGAACCGCGGTATTGACAAAAAAAAAAAAAAAAATGGTTCAAATGGCTCTGAGCACTATGGGACTTAACATCTGTATTCACCAGTCCCCTAGAACTTAGAACTACTTAAACCTAACTAACCTAAGGACATTACTCACATCCATGCCCGAGGCAGGATTCGAACCTGCGACCGTAGCGGTCACGCGGTTCCATACTGAAGCGCCTAGAACCGCACGGCCACACCGGCCGGCACGGTATTGGCCGTCTAGGCATGGTTGAACTACAGACAACACGAGCCGTGTACCTGCTTCCTGGTGGAATGACTGAAACTGATCGGCTGTCGGACCCCCTCCGTGTAATAGGCGCTGCTCATGCTTGGTTGTTTACATCTTTGGGCGAGTTTAGTGACATCTCTGAACAGTCAAAGGGACTGTGTCTATGACACAGTACCCACAGTCAACGTCTATCTTCAGGAGTTCTGGGAACCAGGGTGGTGCAAAACTTTTTTGATGTGTGTATTTTAAACACATTATTTACGTCAATACAAACTGTTAGAGTAATGTCAAATAAAATTTTATTTGCCTAATTTAAACAGTAGCTTTCCACTTACGAATAAAAATATCTTTTCACCACAAAACTGAAACAGTATTTCTGGATTCCTACCTACTTAGATCGTGTACACAATGAAACTGGCCATATAACCAAGGTGCTCTTACCGTTGTTTTCATTAAGTGAACAGAGCAAGGTGACCATTCTTCCATGTTTCTACAGTTGCTCCAACTACCGGCAAGCATAGCTGACAACTGCCCATTGTTGCAGGTACTAATTTACACAATCTGTCTCGAGACTGATTACAAACTGTTGTAGCTCACGTTAAAAAGTAGAATGTGCTGTATTGCGAATTTATAATGTTTAAGCCTCTGGACAGAATAAAATTTCGCGACACACTCCGTAGTTGTGTGCCCTTCCCACTTGTGAAAGCCTGATCTGGTGGTGCTTTTGCTTACCGATACAGTCTGCAAACTTAACAACGGGAGACAATGAGCACACATGCATCTCTTAATGGGTTCAACATTAAACCACACAGCAAAACTTTAGAGAAATGCGTCGAAACATTGAAGATACACCTACTTTAAAAGCACACTTGCTGAACTTAAAAATTTTTGAAGGGAAGGTTGAAACAGGTCTGTCGGGAGTTTGTTATTTGCATTTACGGAATCTGTACGTACTGTGGATGTCTCAAACGCTAAGTGACAATTTTGAATCGCTTACTATTCGCAAGCAGTCTTTGGTCAGACCAGCTGTGTCGCTGGAACATGTGCAGCGAGCAGCGCAGGGGTTGTATTGTGAGAGAATAGTGAGACAGACACCAAGCAGAGGACTAGTGGCAATGTAGACATTAAGTTAAGTGCTTCTGTGTTTAACTAAAATGATTTATGTTTTAATATTGTGAAACAGAGGAAAAAATTCAGTTAGTGACTTAGAATAAAATAAGATTAGAAAATAAAATGAAGAGGGGTGGAGGCAATATATTTATTTATTGACCCTGCAGTCGCGAGTAGTTGGAAATGTTGAATGAGACATCCACGCCAGAGGACTTCAAATTTATCACTTAAGACTGAGTAATTTTCACTGTAAGGAATTTTTCATGTTTCTTAATGATTTGTGGGAGTAAAAGTTTGGTGTCGATACTGCCGTATGTCGATGTCAATGAGTGTTTTAACATGAATTTCATACTACGAATAACATAACAGATGGTTTAAAAACAGTTTTTTAAAGAAATATTTCACGTAAGACCATTGTCCACATCCTCGATCGAAGTCTTACTATTTTAAGGAATGTCTCACTCAATGATGTGTATAAAATAATTTACTTGTCTGGAGCAATGCACTAAGCTCTCAGCAACTGTGGTTAGAAATTTGCAGCTGGCGCACAGAGCAGCAAGACCGCGTTTCCAAGCAATTACACTGCGAGGTAAGATATTTTTCGTATAGGATCAGTTTGCTACAAAAATTGTCAGCGCACAGGGACCATTTCATGAACAACATTGTCAGGCAGATCATTAACACACTGGGACCATTTTATTTAATTAAAGAGATTAATAGTATAATTCAGGATTTAATGAGTTTTTTTTAGAAAGATTACAAAATAGGGCCAAATTCATGTTATAGGGCCAAATTCATGTTGTATTCTCGTAGGCAGATATATCTGGATTCTCTCGCAGTTGGAAATGCACAAATTCACCCAAAGCTAAACAACAGCAAAGTTACAGCCAGTACGAGTTCAAAACCAAACGCAAACAATTTATAAAGGAGACTTTCAATGTACAACAGGATCGAGAAACAACACTACGTGAGCAACGGTAGAGTCAGCAAAAGAATATCCCTGTCAGCTGCAGTGGCGTGGCTGCTCGACTTGAGTACCTCAACCAGTCAGGTTACATGACTTTGTATACATCTTCATGGCAATGCCTGTGTTGTCATATCTCTATAGATGGCTACTGTTTTCGCCTGCAGTCGATTGCGCTTCACAAATGATATCTGACAACAGTATTGCAGCTGTCAGGGATCTTCTTTCTCGACTCTACTATAAATATTAATCCAGTGCGAAACGCAAGTGGTTTCTTGGGGCGCCAAGCTGAGAAAGGTGCCCAGGGGTAAAGTATACATACGGGATGTATCATAATTAGTAGCAAAAAGTGATATGGTTGAAAGCAGTCGAGGGGGCGAAGGGACACCAAATGATATGTCGCTCGTGTGAACAAAATGTTCTCGAGCCAGCCCTGTGTTAAGCTTAATTTGAACGAGTTCTCACTATCTGTTTCACATAGCGATGAACATTATTCATTGTGGTGGTAAACTAACAAATCGTTATAGGTAAGCTTTGTAACAATACAGTGCAAAAATATCTGTATATAATATTGTAGCAAACATCTGTAATAATGTCAGCTGATCAAAGTAGAACAGATCATGTAAATGAATATCGTGTGATAATTTGAAAGACATACAATGTGGTTTAACGTACCGTAGCAGGAATACAATTAATATAATCTTCAAACTCTCGAAAATACACACCATTTTGTGTCACTAATCTATTATTTTCAGTGCGGTACATACCTAATCAATATTATTATTTTCAATTAAAAACAGGTAATGGTTAATTTTGTATCAAAAAACTTATCAGTACGGCTGCAGCACCAGCATATGTTACACATGCCTCCTGATATATTGCTGAATGTAGAGGCAATCATCACAAGCATCTAGTTCGCTCTTTAGTCGTGTTGTGGTCTTCATGCTGTTCTATCCTGTGCAAGGCACTTCATCTCCAAGTAACAAGCGCAACCTATATCCTTCTAAATCTGCTTACTGTATTCATCTCTTGGTCTCCCTCTTCGGTTTTTACCCCCCTCCCCCTTCTCACTATTCCCTTCAGCGTTAAATTGGTGACCCCTCGATGCTTCAGAATGTGTCCTACCAACCGATCCCTTCTTCTAGTTAGGTTATACCAGAAATTTCTCTTCTTCCCAGTTCTATTCGGTACCTTGTCGTTAGTTAGGTGATCTACCCATTTAATTTTCAGCATTCATCTGTAACATCACATTTCAAACGTTTCTACTCTCTTCTTGTTTGAACTGTCTATCGTCCATGTTTCACTTCCATACATGGCTACACTCCATACAAATACTTTCAGAAAGGACTTCCTAACACTTAAATCTATACTCGATGTTAACAAATCCCTCGTTTTCAGAAAGGCTTTTCTTGCCATTGCCAGTCTACATTTTATGTCCTTCATACTTCGACCATCAGTTATTTTGGTTCCCAAATAGCAAAATTCATCTACTACTTTAAATGTCTCGTTTACTAATCTAACTTCCTCAGCATCACCTGGTTTATTTCGACTAAATTCCATTGTCCTTGATTTGCTCTTGTTAATGTACATCTTATATCCTCTTTTCAGGCCACTGTCCATTCCGTTCAACTGATCTTTCAGGTCCTTTGCTGTCTCTGACAGAATTACAATGTCATCCGCAAACCTCAGAGTTTTAATTTCTTCTCCCTGCACTTTAATTCCTACTCCTAATTTTTCTTTTGTTTGCTTTTCTGCTTGCTCAGTGTACATACTGAATAACATCGGGGATAGGCTACAGCCCTGTCTCCTTCCCCTCTCAACCATTACTTCCCTTTCGTGCTCCTATACTCTTAATCTTACAACCGCCGTTTGGTTTATTTACTAACTGTAAATATCCCTTAGCTCCCTGTATTTTACCTCTGTCACCTTTAGAATTTGAAAGACAGTATTCCAGTCAATATTGTCAAAAGCTTTCTCTAAGTTTACAAATGCTATAATCGTAGGTTTAACTTGCCTTAAACCACCTTGTATGAGAAGTCTTGCTTCGTGTGATCCTACATTTCTATGGAAACGAAACTGATCTTCCCCGAGGTTGGCTTCCACCAGTTTTTCCATTCTTCCCTAAAAAATTCGTGTTAGTAATTTGCAACGGTGACTCATGAAACTGATAGTTCGGTAATTTTCACACGTCTCAGCATCTGCTTTCTTTGGAATTGGAATTATTACATTCTTCTTGAAGTCTGAGGGTATTTCGCCTGTCTCATGCAACTTGCTTACCAGATGGAAGAGTTTTGTCGTGGGTGGCTCTACCAAGGGTGTCACTAGCTCTAACGGAATGCTCTCTATTCCCAGGGCCTTGTTTCGACTTCAGTATTTCAGAGCTTTGTCAGATTCTTCGCACTGTATCATGTATTCCTTCTCATATTCATTTACGTTCTCTTCCACTTCCATAATGTTGCCCTCAAGTACATCTCCCTTGCATAGACACTCTATACGCTCCTTCCAGCTTTCTGTTTACCCTTCTTTTCTTAGAACTCGTTTCCCAACTGAGCTCCTGATAGTCATACAGGTGGTTCTCTTTTCTCCAAAGATCTCTTTAATTTTCTTGTAGGCAGCATCTATCTTACCTCTAATCTTACCTCTAGTGATATATGCTACTACATTCTTACATTCTCTAGCGGGTCCTGCTTTTCGGGGTGCACTCAGCCTCATGATGCCAACTGATGAGCTACTCGACCCAGTAGTAGCGGCTCCGGTCAAAGAAAACCATCATATCGACCAGGAGCGGTGTGCTGACTACACGCCCCTCCTATTGGCATCCTCATCTGAGGATGACACGGCGGTCGGATGGTTTCGATGGGCCACTTGTGGCCTGAAGACGGAGTGGGGGGGAGTTCCTGCTTAGCCATTTTGCACTTCCTGTCGATCTTATTTTTTAGACATTTCTATTCCCATTCGCCTGATTCATTTAATGTGTGTTTGTATTTTCTCGTTTCCTCGATTAAATTCTTTATCTCTTGCGTTACCCAAGGATTTCTACTAGCCCTCGTCTTTTTATCTACTTGATGTTGTGCTGTCATCAATATTCCATCTATGAAAGCTACTAATTCTTCTTCCACTATATTCCTTTCCCCTGTTTTTGTCAATCGTTCCCTAATGCTCCCTGTGAAACTCTCTACAACCTGTGGTTCTTTGTGTATACCCAGATCGCATCTATTTACAGTCTTGCCATTTTGTAGTTTCTTCAGTTTTAATCTGCAGTTGATAACCAATTAATTGTGATGAGAATCCACATCTTCCCCTGGAAATGTCTTACAATTTAAAACCTGGTTCCGAAATCTCTGTCTAAGCATTATATAATAAATCTGATGCCTTCCAGTGTGTCCGTCTATACAACCTTGTTTCATGATTCCTAAACTAAATGATTATATTATGCTTTGTACAAAATTCTATCAGTCGGGTTCCTCTTTCATTCATTTCCCCCAGTCCATATTCACCAACTACTTTTCGTTCTCTGTCTTTTCCTACAATCGAATTCCAGTCCCCCATGACTATTAAATTTTCGCCTTCCTTGACTATCTGAATAATTTCTTTTATCTCACCATACATTTCCTCAATCTCGTCCTCATCTGTGGAGCTAGTTGGCACATAAACATGTTCTACTGGTGTGGGTGTGAACTTCATGTCTTTCTTGGCTACAATAATGCGTTTACTATGCTGTTCATAGTAGTTTATTAGCAGTCCTATTTTTTAATCCATTATTAAGTCTACTCCTGCATTTCCTTTATTTGATTTTGTATTTATGAACTTGTGCTCACCTGACCAAATGTCCTGTTCCTCCTGCCACCGAAATTCACTAGCTCTCACTGTATCTAACTTTAAACTCTCCATTTGCCTTTTTAAATTTTCTAACCTACCTGCCCGATAAAGAGATCTGACAATCCACGTTCGGATCCGTAGAATGCCAGTTTTGTTTCTCTTGATAACGACATCTGCTAGAGTAGTCTCCACCCGGAATCCAAATGGGGGACTATGTTGCCTCCGGAATATTTTAACCAAGAGGATGTTGTCATCATTTAACCATACCGTAGAGATGCATGCCCTTGGGAAAAATTATGTTGTAGTTTCCCCTTGCTTTCAGCCGTTCGCAGTACCAGCACAGCAAGGCCGTTATGGCTGATGTACAAGGCCAGATAAGTCAATCATCCAGACTGTTGCCCCTGCAACTGTTGAAAAGCCTGCTGCCCGTGTTCGAGAACCATGCATTCACCGCTGATATTTGAATTTACATTTTGTCATTTGGAATTAGTGAGTGTAGCTGTGGACGCTAGAATCCCAAGAAGAGAAATCGGAACATTTCCGATACATTCTTCTGTTTGAGTTTAATAGAGGGGTGACAGGAGCGGAGGCAGTCAGAAACATTTGCCACTGGACAGAACAAGGAAAGAAAATTTTTTCTCGATTTAAGGAGGATCGTTTTGACGTTACCCACTCTCAAAACACAGGAAGATCTTCGAAGTTTGATGAAGATCGTTTACATGCATTAATCCACAATGATCAACATCATTGTATTGGAGAACTGCCAAATGTTATGAACTGTGATCATTCCACCGTGGTGCGACATTAGCATGCAGTGGGGAAGATTCAGAAATCGGTATACGGGTACTGCATGCTATAAGCCAAAATCACAAAACTCAGCAGGTGGCCACATTAGTGTCTCTGCTTGCTCATCATCAGTTGGTTCGTGAACTGGTGCTGGTGACGAGAACTGCTTCGTGTATATTAACATTAAAGAAAGAAAAATCGCTGAGTCCAAACAATGCAGCAACTCCCCATACAAAGGCCTGTGCGCCTCCACAAAAGATAATGTTATGCATCTGGTGGAGCAGTGACGTTGTGGTGTATTCCGAATTGCTTCCCCGAGGTGTAACCGTTACTGCTGACATTTATCGTCAACAACTGAGACGTCTTGCAGACGCAGTCCAAGAACAACGACCAGGAAGACTGCGTAAAGTGATGTTACTCCACGATAACCCCCACTCTCATTCTGCTAGACTGACAAAAAACAGTATTCAGGAGTTGTTGGGAAGTCATTCAGCACCCACCTTGTTCACTTGATCTTGCGCACTCAGATTTTCACCTTTTCCGTTCTCTAGCGAACAACCTTGAATGAACTTCCCTTCAAGCTGAAATTGCACTCCGAACATGGCTCGACGAGTTCTTTGCCTCAAAACACGTGACTTCTACAGTCGCGGAGTCGAAGAATTACACCAGCGTTGGTAGACTGTTGTAAATAGTGAAGGACAATATATTATTGATGACTAAAGTCTCCGTTATGTGTATCTGTTGTGTTTATTAAACTCATGGAAAAACGATAAGAACAATGGGTAGCATTTCATCGCCGAGAAAGTGAAGTACACATTGTGGTTCATGTTCGAGGTAATCTGAATGAGTTAGTCCAAGATACGATACGGAAAATACAACAAAAACATCACAGAATCACCCCTAGCTTGACCTACACTTAACCCACACCACGGGTTAAATGCCTCGTTGGGCCATCGAGGCAATGGACGCCTTGCATCACGATTCGTCACAACAGAGTCAGCTACCCACCAGTTTCTGTTTTGTTTGCCCCACTGGAGACATGCCTTTATGTGACGCTATCTGTAACGGCCCTTTGCGAGGTACTTAACACCAAATGTGCACTGCATGCAGTTTCCCCTACACAGTTCACTCGGAGATTGGTTGAAATGGACCTACATTTGCTGATAGCAGCATTTCTCTGTCGAGTCTGAAACCGACTGGCGAATTGCCTGTTGGCTTCGGCCGAATTTTGTTTGATGGTGTCCCTGACATTTCGCTAGCATGAGTGGTTGGTATTGTCAAAGCTTCACACTCTATTGATGCTGGTGGACTGGAGTCTGTGTCAAGGCCGCAGGTACCTGGCGCCCCAATGTGCAAGGACTTTCCCACAGTCATTTTCGGTGTGGTTCTCCTCTTGCTGTCTGCAATGTCGTTCGATCCAGCACGGGAATCCAGGAGCCGTTCTCCCTGAGAGTTTCTTCTTTCTTGTTGAAGCTATTCTCGTGTTTAAGCATTCCTATAGCTTCTCTGAACAAGCGGGTGTGATAGCTCTTCTCTACAGCAAGAACTTCCGTCTCGGTGAATTTTACTATGTGGTCGGCCTCACACAGCGCGTGATTTCTCCACCTGCCCCAACCTGCAATGCCGCTTATGTTTCGTGACCCTGTTGTTGATTGATCGCCCAGTCATTCCAACACAAACTTTTCCGCATATACATGTATGCGGTATATTTCCGAAATTGCAAGTGGGTCCCTTTTCTCCTTTGCCGATCTGAGACACTCTATGGTCTTCTCTGTCGGTTTATAAATCGTCTTCAGCCAGTGTTTGCACAACATACGGCCGATTCTGTCCGTTACCCTGGGGCTGTATGGCAGAAAGACTGTAGCCGACATTTCTTTCCTGATATGTTACTTAGTCGAGTGTTTGAGTCTCTGACACTTATTTCTAGATGTTACATCTCGCTATTGAGGTGCTATGGCTCACGTATTCGTCTTGCTCGCGTTATCAGCGTATTATTTACACCTTTTTCCTGGCTCGGGTGGTGATTTCACAGATTGTGCAGGTGTCGATCCATGTGTGTTGGTTTTCCATACAAGTTGTGTCCCAGGTTTTCACTGTGGTGGACACGAGTGATTCCCGTGCTGTAGAGAACGATCGTTGCAAGCAGCAACGGAAGAATCGCAGCGGTAATGGCCATGGAAAAGCCCTCGGGTGTTGGCGCTCCAGGTGCATACAATCTGTGGCCGCGAGCAGGACTCCAGTCCACCACCAGCAATGGAGAGTGAAATTTTCACAATGACAGCCACTCGTGCTGGCGAAAGGTCAGAAAAATCATCAAACAAACGTCGGCCGAAGAATCTGAAATGGAAGCCAACAGGTAATTTGTCAACAAGTGGCCACGAAAGACGTTACAATTTTGAAACCGATTGTCAATAACAAGGGCTGATGCACGTCTCCTGCCCGTTTCGGTTAGCATCTTGTAACGAGCATTGTTCTTACGGTGTGTTACATTACTGTGGATGGTACACCATTCCTTGTAGTCGTATTGGACAGTCGACGTTGAAGCACTAACAAGTCAGGCATCTACGTTCTGTAGTCATGGGCATGCACAAAACAATAGCTCCTTTTTGCCATTCTGTCTTGTTTCCACATCGTTGCTTCTCACTGTACTGATCCACGTGGCTGACTGGCATATACTCACCACTTCACAGCCATGACTCACTTCAGCGCTGGAGGGTCACATGACTGCCCGGTACCCGTCGTACACCATCAACAGTGCTCCAAAGTACGAGTGTGCTCTTTTAAGAGCTGACTAATATTTTTCCCGTGATCTAATAAATATACAGGACACCTGTAAAGTCACGCTATCATTTCAAAAAATCGTAACTTGAAAACTATTAAAGATTGAGCATAGTGGTATGCTGTAAACGTCTAGCAGCTCTCGAAGATTTTTTTGTTATGTCATAATTTCAGTATGTGTCCCACTCGTCGCTTGTAGAACATCAGCACATTCAAGTTCTTTCCATGTATGAGGCAGCACTTCAGCATCAACAGTTGTGATAGCTTCATTGTTCATGCACGAAGCGGAGGAATCTCATTGACTCGTGTTGTGTACACGCGGTCCTTGATGCAAACCGACAAAAGGAAGTCTATTGCCATGACATTGGGAGAGCGCAGGTCCCTAAGCGATGGGAAATGTGTATGAGAAAATGTGTCATTTAACTAACTCTGTACATTCAAACTCTATTTTTGGGATGCACCATCTCGCTGGAAGATAACGGACGGCTTCAGCTCTTCGATTTGTGGTAGCAGGAACTGTTCAAGCACGTCCAGGTAATCATTTCCTATTATCGTTTTATGTGTGAAGAAAAATGAGCCTATCGCCATATCATGAATTACAGTACAGCAAAGATTAAGGTTTGGACTCTCACAGATTTGTACACATGTGTTGTGTGGGTTTTCGGAGGGCCAAATCCTAACGTTGTGGCAATTAATATGCTCAGAAATGTGGAATGTGGGCTTATCTGAAAACAGGCACTTCTCCCGGCAGTCATTGTCAGTGTCTATGGTGGCTAGCATGGAATATGAGAATGTATACTGTTGCTGCAGTGCTTGGACCATTTATACTTTGTACGCTAAAAAACATAACCGCTTAGGTAACACTTTATCGACAGCTGATTTTTGCTTCCTGCAATTCGTGTGGTGCACAACCAATTTTCTTCTGAGAACTGCGTTGAAATGCAGCTTGCGCTCTTTCAACATGTGCTGCCTGAGACGGGGAGGGGGGGGGGGGACATCCACTTCGAGGAAGGTCTTTTATTATGCCTGTTTATATAAAACTTTTGAACCATCTCATTATGCTCATTTCAATCGGCGTATGGTTGCCATATCTAGCTGGGACCTCGTCGGAACACTCTGAGATGGGGTGTAGAAATTAAATAAAAAATTTATTTAATATAGTTACTTTTTATTTAGAATACAATTATATGGAACTTGTTGGGAATCATGGCGCTATGTCTACTAGAAGGTGCTTACATCGTCAATACACGATACGCAGCATGCAATGCTATCTTTGAGAACCTAGTCAAACTTGTTGACATTAAGAAAACTAACTGAAGCAGCATTTACATGATACGCTAACAGATGGCGCTACTTCAGTACTTGAGCCAAGCTCGTAACAGTATTTTACAAAATCGGGACAAAAATTGTGTCTCGTCGGAATGTCGAGGCAAGAAGATCCATAACGGTGGCGGTGCAGATATTTTGGGCCAGATGGCAACCCTGTACTGGCGGTGCCATATCATATTGGTGTCGACAACGCTGCACTACCGTTGCCACAGATTTGGATTCTGCATACTGGATGACACATCGCGCCTTTATTTGGTCTGTCACCATTTTGATGCATTACAAGTAAAATCTGCAACGGAGGACTAAGGAAAGCAACTTTGGAGTCTACTAAACGCTTCACGACAAACCACGATTCTGTTTTTCTAATAATTTCCAAGTTAAACAATGGAAACTACAGGTTCGAAAATCAACACTATAAAGAAAATATAGATTGCTACTCACTGTAAAGAAGACACACTGAGTTGCAGACAAGCACAGTGAAAAGACACTTACATATTGGCTTTCGGTCAAAGCTTCGTCAAAAAAGGAAATACACTACTGGCCATTAAAATTGCTACACCATGAAGATGACGTGCTACAGACGCGAAATTTAACCGACAGGAAGAAGATGCTGTGATATGCAAATAATTAGCTTTTCAGAGCAATCACACAAGGCTGGCGCCGGTGGCGACACCTACAACGTGCTGACATGAGGAAAGTTTCCAACAGATTTCTCATACACAAACAGCAGTTGACCGGCGTTGCCTGGTGAAACGTTGTTGTGATGCTTCGTGTAAGGAGGAGAAATGCGTACCATCACGTTTCCGACTTTGATAAAGGTCGGATTGGAGCCTATGGCGATAGCGGTTTATCGTATCGCAACATTGCTGCTCGCGTTGGTCAAGATCCAATGACTGTTAGCAGAATATGGAATCGGTGGGTTCAGGAGGGTAATACGGAACGCCGTGCTGGATCCCAACGGCCTCGTATCACTAGCAGTCGAGATGACATTCATCTTATCCGCATGGCTGTAACGGATCGTGCAGCCACGTCTCGATCCCTGAGTCAACAGATGGGGACGTTTGCAAGACAACAACCAATTGCACGAACAGTTCGACGACGTTTGCAGCAGCATGGACTATCAGCTCGGAGACCATGGCTGCATCACAGATAGGAGCGCCTGCGATGGTGTACTCAATGACGAACCTGGGTGCACGAATGACAAAACGTCATTTTTTCGGATGAATGCAGGTTCTGTTTACAGTATCATGATGGTCGCATACGTGTTTGGCGACATCGCAGTGAACACACATTGGAAGAGTGTATTCGTCATCGCCATACTGGCATATCACCCGGCGTGATGGTATGAGGTGCCATTGGTTACACGTCTCGGTCATCTCTTCTTCGCATTGACGGCACTTTGAACAGTGAACGTTACATTTCAGATGTGTTACGACCCGTGGCTCTACCCTTCATTCGATCCCTGCGAAACCCTGCATTTCAGCAGGATAATGCACGACAGCTTGTTGCAGGTCCTGTACGGGCCTTTCTGGATACAGAAAATGTTCGACTACTGCCCTGGCCAGCACATTCTCCAGATCTCTCACCAATTGAAAACGTCTAGTCAATGGTGGCCGAGCAACTGGCTCGTCACAACACGCCAGTCACTACTCTTGATGAACTGTGGTATCGTGTTGAAGCTGCCCATGCAGTAGTACCTGTACACACCATCCAAGCTCTGTTGCACTCAATGCCCAGGCGTATCAAGGCCGTTATTACGACCAGAGGTGGTTGTTCTGGGTACTGATTTCTCAGGATCTATGCACCCAAATTGCGTGAAAATGTAATCACATGTCAGTTCTAATATAATATATTTGTCCAATTGATACCCGTTTATCATCTGTATTTCTTCTTGGTGTAGCAATTTTAATGGTCAGTAGTGTAGATTGCTACTCACCGTAAAGATGACACACTGAGTTGCAGACAAGCACAATGAAAAGACACTTACATATTGGCATTCGGTAAAAGCTTCGTCAAAAACGGAAATACGCTCATTCATTCACACAAGCAAGCTCATTTCACGCACACATGACTGCCATCTCCTGAAGCTAGGACCACAACGTGAATGGATGTGTGTGTGTGTGTGTGTGTGTGTGTGTGTGTGTTTCCTTTTCTGACGAAGGCTTTGGCCGAAAGCTGATGTGTAAGTGCCTTTTCGTTATGCCTGTCTGCAACTCAGCGTGTCACCTTTACGGTGAGTAGCAATCTGTCTTTTCCAAGATACGATTTTTTTTTTTAATGATAGTGGTACTTTATGGACACCCTGTACTGTTTAACTACGCCTCACAGCGTCGAAGCCGCCGGGTCGGAAGCACAAGAGAGAGAGATTGGTGTGGGGGGGGGGGGGGAGGGAGGGAGAGAGAGAGAGAGAGTGAGAGGAGGTTCGAACCGAGGTCTGTGAGCACGTGTCCCTGGACGCGGCGGCCCTGGTGCTCCCAGAAGAGAACGGCCTCTGGCGCCTCCTGCAGCACGCGCGCCAGCAATGCGGGCCGGGCACACGCCAGAGTCACGTTGTCGCCCTCGTCTGCCTCCGTGGCCGCGTGCTGCCGCCGCAGCATCCTCCGAACCACCTCGTCCGTGCCTGCAAACACAACACAGCCTCACACCCTATGAAGGCCAGTCCATATGCAACCTCCTGACTGTACACGCAATAAATCGCTGTAAATCTCGTGCATCCGCACGACACAGTTTCAGTCTACTGTCAAGTCAGCCGTCTGCTGGTCTAAGAAGGAAATTTTTGCGGCAAACACTACGCTCTCGCAAATGTTACTTCAGTTCAATTCAGACTCGTAGTGTGTGAAATACTTTTAAGATCTGTGTTTGCAGCTTGTGTAGGGAAAAAATGGTAAAAAATATGCAATGCGGGAATAACACACTAAATGGACAAAACATTGGCGCATTAAGTGACGTCAGTTTTCGCATGTGAATTAACTTAGCGAGTTCAAGGGTGAACCAGACGATTGGTGAAATTATTTGCAAATGGACCGAGAGAGATAGAGCCAAAACATTATGACCCCTGCCAATCACAAGGTTGTTTTTATGTCTTGTTGTCTCTGTAGAGTTGTACAATTGGGAGCAAGGAAAGGATGTTTGGTGGCCGATATACTTTTTCTATAACACAAACTGCACGGATAGATTAACTGGGTTCTTTATTCATAAGAGCAGAAAATTACCTAACTCCCACAATGGACTCGCATTCAGGAGGACGACGGTTCAATCCCGTGTACGGCCACCCTGATTTAGGATTTCCGTTGTTTCCCTAAATCGCTCCAGGCAAATGACAGGATGGTTCCTTTGAAAGGGCACGGCCGACTTCCTTCACCGTCCTTCCCTAATCTGATGAGACCAATGACCTTGCTGTCTAGTTTCCTCCCCCAAACAACCCAACGCCAACTTAACTCAACATAGTCGTTGTGGTACAAGCTCTTTGTAATAGTCCACGTTAGCCTCACTGTTGGTGAAGTAAAAAGTCCGCTATGTACATTATTCTGGTTGCTGTGTGCTGCTTAATTCTGAGCTACAGGCTGTGACTGTGGCTCCAACTCAGTGACTCGCTGGATAACAGACTGGAACTCACTCTGTGTGACAAACTGCGACAGACTGCGTGCGACAGACTGGCCATCAGGTCTGCGGTGAAGATCTAAACACTGGCGGCATCGAGGCCGTTGGCGGCGAGTTTCTTGCAAGTCTGTCGTTGGCCCCTACTGATCTTCTCGCAAACTCTTGCCTGGTGTGCTGGCGCCAGTTTACGCCAGCACAGTTGTATGCTGCCTGGTGGTGCTGGGGGCACATGACGCAGTAAGAGAAGTATACGAGCAGAGCAGGGGCGAATGGGGAATCACTCTAGCGATGATAAATGTTGAAAATTCGGAAATCCGCCTAATTAAGCGACTTTGACAAAATCCAGATTGTTGTGGCGCAGTGTCTGGGAGCGAGCACCTCGGAAACAGCGAAGCTGGTAGACTGTTCGTGTCCTGCTGTCGTGAGCATCTATGAAACCAGGAGCAGGCAACAATAAGTTGGAGATCCGTACCTCATCACAGAACATAAGGGATTGGAGGCTTACCCGTTCTCTAAAGCAGGACATCCAGCGATCTATGGCACATCTGATAAGCGTGTACACTGATGGCGCAGGCCTAAGTACTTTGGAGCACATCATTCAGGACACAGTGCTGAACAAGGTGTTTTGCAGCAACTGACCAAACATGTTCCCTCTGTGATCCATTAACACTGTAAATTAGTATTACAGCTGGCATGGGATCTTCGAGACTGGACCACAGATCAATGGAATCGTGTCGCCTAGTCGGATGAATCCCATTTATTGTTAAACCAGGTCGACGGTTGTGCCCAGATACGCTGTCATCCAGGAGAACAGCTGCTCAAAACATGAAGAGCACTGTGGACGCAGGGCAGTGGGAGCAGTATTGTTAAATGGGATATTCATCTGGGCTTCCATTGGAACTGTGGTAGTAATGGAAGGCACCATGACGGCTGTGGCCTACTTGAACACTACTAGGGACCACCTGTAACCCCTAAAGCTTGGTGTCTTCTCCAACAGCGATGGCACCTTCCAGCAAGAACTGTCCGTGTCACAAAATCAGAATCGTGCTCCAATAGTTTGAGGCACATGAGACTGAACTCACGCTGATGTCTTGGCCATCAGATTTGGTTTATCTGAATCCAACGAAACCCAACTGGGAAGCTATTGGGCGCCAGCGCTGAGCCCACAAACCACCCGCCCGTAAATTAAGGGAAGTGTGTGACCCGTGCGTAGGCATCTGATGCCACAAACCTCTGGAAACCTACCAAGCACTTATCGAATCCATGGCACGCAGATTCACTGCCGAATCGCGTCCCAGAGGTGGACCAACCCGCTTTTAAGTAGGTGGCCATAATGTTTCGGCTCATCAGCGTACACTGCCTGACAAAAAAGTGAAATATCCAGAAGGAGAGGGTGAAACAAAATGAAACACACGTGCCCAGCAAGATTCCACGACCTTCCCCCAACAGCAAATGTGTAGGACTAGCTTGGATGTCAATTTCATCAAAGTGCCGGTGTCCAGGATACAAATGACTAGTTACGACAGCCCTGGGCCAGCTTGCATTAGAAGAGAATACAATGGCATTACGTCACCCTTCCTAACCGAATCAGTGCATGCCTTCAGTCCAAACTGATACACAGACTTGTACTGTGAAGTTCTTTGTAAATTTTACCTGATTTTTTTTAATCATTGAGATAACTTAACATGCCCTCTTAACCCATGAAGTTTCATTTCGTTTCCTCTTCCACTTCTAGGAGCTTAGCTTTTTTGTCAGGCAGTGTGAAAACCGAGGATAGGGGAAGCAGACGGGGAGTAATTGTGTACGAGACACACCTGGAGCTAGCTGTCCGCAGGGGAAGGTGTTGCACTGCTCGTCCATGGTGTCGTCGCCCTCGCAGTCGCGGCCCTTCAGTGTAGGCGGCGGGTTGTCGCAGCGCCTCTTGCGCAGCCCCCAGCCGCCCCCGCACGTGGCGCTGCACGACGTGGCCGGCCCCCACTCTGACCACCCGCCGTCCACGGCTGGACTGTCCACATCTGCACCACGCCACATTGCTGGACCATGTTTCTCATGTTTCCTGGAAATCTGCTCAATATTAACTGCATACAAGATGCATACGCACCTGGTACCAACAAATACATTTTCAAACGACTTAACGTCCATAATCAAGGCTAAAGACAAGCTACGAACAAAATGTTTGTGCTATGCATATGAAGGCGCTAAAACAAGCTACAGATCAAACCACAAAAGCACTTGCAGCGTTCAAAATGCAGCCGGTAACGTAGACCTAATGTACACTACTGGCCATTAAAATTGCTACACCACGAAGATGACGTGCTACAGACGCGAAATTTAACCGACAGGAAGAAAATGCTGTGATATGCAAATGATTAGCTTTTCAGGTTGGCGCCGGTGGCGACACCTACAACGTGCTGACATGAGGAAAGTTTCCAACAGATTTCTCATACACAAACAGCAGTTGACCGGCGTTGCCTGGTGAAACGTTGTTGTGATGCCTCGTGTAAGTAGGAAAAATACGTACCATCACGTTTCCTACTTTGATAAAGGTCGAATTGTAGCCTATCGCGATTACGGTTTATCGTATCGCGACATCGCTGCTCGCGTTGGTCGGGAGCCAATCACTATTAGCAGAATATGGAATCGGTGGGTTCAGGAGGGTAATACGGAACGCCGTGCTGGGTCCCAACGGCCTCGTATCACCAGCAGTCGAAATGACAGGCATCTTATCCGCATGGCTGTAACGGGTCGTGCAGCTACGTCTCGATCCCTGAGTCAACAGATGAGGACGTTTGCAAGACTACAACCATCTGCACGAACAGTTAGACGACGTTTGCAGCAGCATGGACTATCAGCTCGGAGACCATGGCTGCGGTTACCCTTGACATGTCAGAAAGAACAGATACCATCTTCATATATATAGTTAAGGCTCAGTGGCCATTTGACCATGTTCTTATTCTGTGCGGATGCACAAACAGTGCCCGAACTCTTACGGGAATCGGTAAAAAGCCGCGAGTAATAAGTATAAGGGGCAGGGGCACTATGAATATAGTGCGGGATATTAAGTTGGGAACGTGGGTCTCACGGGAGGCGTGCCAAAAATAAGTCCCTGCAGTCGCACTATCCTCTGTGTCCTCAGTTGCTCAGGAGGATAGAGCGTGTGCCATGTAAGCAGGAGATCCCGGTTTCGAGTCCCACTCGGGGCACACATTTACAACTGTCTCCGTTGACGTATATCAATGCCTGGATGCAATTAGGTGTAGTCATTTAATTGTAACTTCATTCTAACGAGGCGCAAAATATATAAATATATTTTGTAGCTTGTCATTTCTCTCTACACAACAACATCATCAGCGAAAACCAACATTACCCACTAGATAATTTATGCATATCGTGAAAAGTTATGGTCCTGTAACACTCCCTTGGACTACGCCCGAAGTTACTTTAACGTTTGAAGCTTTCGCTCCATTGAGAATGAAATACTGTCTTCTGTTTATCAGAAACTCTTGAATCCAATCACACAGCTTGTCTGATATTCCATACATTCGTATTTTGTTCATTTCACGGCAGTATGTAACCTAATCGAACGCCTTCCTGAAGTCCAGGGATGCGGCATCTACTGCTTTCCGGGTCTCGTGACGTGATAGTAGAGCCAGTGCGCTCACGGAACTGCAGTGAGAATGCAGGTTTACTTTTATCTCCTTTGCACTACTGACTGTACATAGCGACGTCTTCTGGTGAAAAGAGAATTGAGATAGCGATTTCTTCTTAAAAACAAATTGTACCACGCAAGAGGGTTATGTAAAACATTTTTGTGAGTATTTTATATGAATACTGTCTTAGAACGTTAACAGTCTTGTGCGGAATTTAAATACTTCAATTTGTTAAATAAGGATAACCTCCTCTGTATCTGATGCTGAATGGTGAATGCTGCTTTAATTCGCGTACTGTCACTCTGTTATGTACAATGTCATAATATTTTGAAGAAATTCAATTTTTGGCCGGCCGAAGTGGCCGTGCGGTTAAAGGCGCTGCCGTCTGGAACCGCAAGACCGCTACGGTCGCAGGTTCGAATCCTGCCTCGGGCATGGATGTTTGTGATGTCCTTAGGTTAGTTAGGTTTAACTAGTTCTAAGTTCTAGGGGACTAATGACCTCAGCAGTTGAGTCCCATAGTGCTCAGAGCCAAATTCAATTTTTTTATGGGGAATACTCTTAGTACAAAAAACGAATTGTTCAAGTGTCTCGAAATCCTAACACAGTTATCCCCATACACGTATCCCTACTCTCTCATGCGAATTATGGTTAATGGTATGGTATTATTCATTCAATGACAAATACTCTTAGTGAAAAAATGTTTTGCGCTTAGACGACACTGTGGCGTCGAAAGCTACGATGCCACAACGTAGGTGCACGCTGTTGTAAGTTGGCACTACGAGAAAAGACTAACTATGCCGACCACAGCGCCCTCTGGCCGACGCTGTGGAGCTCAGCGAGTGCCGTCTTGATTTCTGCCCCATTTCATCAAGAGCATACGGCCTAGAAATATACTACCGAGTGGGCTAGCTTGCTATTGAGACTTTGTGTTAGTTACGTTCAGTTTAAGTTTGGACAGCAACGACTATTTGTTAGTTTCGAGATTATACAGAACAGTCCTCCTAACTTCACAGGATTAGACATACACTACAGCTTCACATCTACGTGCTTAAAAAATGGTTCAGATGGCTCTAAGCACTATGGGACTTAACATATGAGGTCATCACAAACATCCATGCCCGAGACAGGATTCGAAGCTGCAACCGTAGCAGCAGCGCAGTTCCAGACTAAAGCGCCTAGAACCGCTCGGCCACACCGACTGGCTCATCGTGCACATCCTAGCCAAAGTTATGGATTCATTTGATATTTACTTTTGTTTTTGACTCTATTAAAAGTGCTAAAGTTACGTGCAGTACCGAAGTGCTTCCCCTCGTGCTCCTATTCGCTTCCTTCACTCTCGGCCTATATTACAGAAGCAGTTCGCAGGAGCACACCCACGCCCCGCTTATCCAGGCGAGATACGAAATACACTTCTTTAACCTTAGTACAGAAAGTCTGCACACTATTTCACTGGACGAAAAAGAGTGATAAATTCCTTTTGGAACCCTGTTTTATTTCTGTCCTGTTACGTATTATTTACTGCGTATACCGTATATATTTTTAAATTTTTATATTTTCATTTTTGGTTTCTAATTTTTTTAATCAAAGTTCTATGAATTATGTACGCGTAATAACTTCTTGCATAGCCAAGTCCCATCCTCGCAGATTAGGTGGATTATTGGTAATCAAAGATCCTGTGAATTCACTGTTAGAAATACAAAGCTTTTCGTTACCATTATTTATTCATTGACATACTGTTATTATTGTACATCTTCAGGCTTCCCCGGCGATCTGTTGACTTCTTGAAGTGTCAGTGACGACACTGATATGCAGCAGAACACCCGACACTTATTTCTGTCACTATCATTTTTACTTAAATTTATTTATTATTATTATAAATAAATTATATTATTATTATTAGGTGCGATTGGACTCTATCGGATCTCGCAAAACAGGGAGAGTAAAACACGCAGAGAAACCAGTACTCCAGCAACGACTGAGCAGTGCTGGTGCATGGAGGTAACAGCCGGTGTGGGCCAAGGCGGTGCTGTTGCTTCCGGAATACTGGTTTTTCTCCCTGTTTTACTCTCTCTCTCTTAATGCTAATCGCTAAAACGAATACCGAACTAGACGAATCTGAGACCGCTCTATCAAATGGGCACGTGAAATTCCGCTTTAAAAATCATTTTGTTTGTGCGGAAAATAAACCTACGCTTTCCGTGATACCGTGCATCGCGTGAAAGATGTGATGAGCAGTATTTGTCTTGGATGATTCAAGCTAAACATTGCAAAAACGAAATCGCAACTTCCGAATAAGAGCGAAAATGCACCGAGAACTCAGAGGGGCACCATATAATTATATATCCGCGAAGGAAGCTCAATACGTAGGCCTATTGAAACATTTTTTTTCTCGGTCAGCTTTGGTTGAAAAAATGCGGAATTTGCTGCGGAACATTGTGGAATATTCCCGCTCCAGTCGCTATAGTTTCATGAAGTTCAGATAATTGGTGGCGCTATACATAGCCCTCAAAATGGCATCTATAACGGAGGTGAGCTCCAAGCTGACAGCTGCCATTGAGTTTCTTTTGGCGGAAAACCAGAGTACCGCAGATATTCATTGGCGCTTTTAGAATGTCTACAGCATGGAGGTAAGAATAGAGGGACACGCCGTGACGTCACAGCTGTGAAGCTATGTGAAGCCGAGGGTAGCCATCTCAGTCAGACCAAAACATTGCTGCTGTAAGCTTGTGTGCATAGGCTTGTCACTCGCTTTTGGAAGGATTTTGCATTATTATGGTGACTTGTGTGGTATTCGGATGTACGAATCGTTCTGATAGTGATGCGAAATCGAAGGGAATAACATTTCGTGTGTAAGTTGTCTCGTTAAGTGTGATTTTACAACTTCATTGTGAATGAACGTGTGCTACATCTGTACTTGTACTATAGCGTGTTTTTCTCCTGTATGATTTTAATTTCCTAAAAATGAAAGTCGGAAAGCTCTGTGGGAGAATGCCGTGAGGAGGAAGAATTGGCGTGCGTCTAAGTGGAGCACTATATGTTCTCAGCATTTCCGAGAAGAGGACATAGACCGAACTTCCCTTTCAACAGTAAGGCTCCGAGAAAATGCTGTAGTTTTCCCTACACACCCAAAACATTTGCAAAAGGTATGTTAATTCAAAGAATTAAATTCTTAGTTTTCAAGTTCACGTTTCAGTATAATACGTACGTATCGTCGATAATCGAAGTGTTGAGTAACTCACTTTGTCTTCATCATGTACCAAATTAAAAGCTAACACTACATTAAATGGCGTAAAGTCTAGGCCTAAACAGGACACTATGTAGATTTGCCATTCTATGTACCGTATTTCAGTAAATATTGGTGGTAATGAACAGTGTTTCCCATTAGTGTAACGTAACTGAAATGTCCCAGTACGTATTACAAACAAGATGTATTTATGGGGCTTTGGAGGAAGGGTATAGCTAACTTAGTTTTCAGTTTCTATTATTTAGTTTGTGATACACGTTTATTACTGAATTAACAAAATTGTATCGTTTACATTGAAGACTAGCTATTCGTAATATTACATTAAAAACTATTTTTAATCAGAAGAGACGCGGAATTTCGCCTTTACGAGATTTTATTTTAAACAAAAACTTTGAAACAACCAATCTGATGACGTTACATGCGTATATGGTGCAATTAGCGACTGTAATACACGCAGCGCTATAGCACACTGGCAATGTTTTGGTCAGAGTGTCATGGCAGCAAGACACGCCCCCATAGCTTCAAAACGTAGTACGGCTGGGATACGTAGCGCCACCTCCCCTTATTCTTACCTCCATGGTCTACAGAGACATGGCAGTAAACAAAAGCACGGAGATTCATTGGGTGGGGCGTCTCTCACGATCGCAAACAGGTCGCACAAACATGTCCGCCCTCCCGCGTGCCGGCCGGCCACATACGGCTTTGACTCTTGCAGTGCTGATACGTGCGGACTCTCTCATTCGAAATGATCGACGGATCACGATGAAACACCTCGTTGACCAACTGGACGTCTCTGTTTGTAGTACTGACTCACTCGTCCATCAGTTGGGGTGCTAAAAGATGTGTGCCCACTTGGTTCCTCACCGTCTCACAGGACACCATAAAGAGCAATTAAAGACCGTCTGTGTGGAACTGCTTGTGCGTTACGAAGGAGGTAATCAATGTAGCAAGACCTTGGGTCCGACACAGACCCAGTAAAAGTAAAGTAGGCCCTCCTAGTAAGATGGCATAAGGCCGGCGCAATGAACGGAGATTATGTGGAAAAATAGAATTTTGTAGCCGAAAGACTAGAGAATAATACGGGGTGTTGGAATCCTGAATAAAACCAACCTGAATTCAAGGAAAAATGTGTTGTATTACTTACTGCACGCTCAATACTAAGTGACAGGGATAACAGGTAAGACAAATTAGGGTAATTCGTGGTTCGTGCTAGCCGTCTTATTTCATAATGAAACAGTACAACGATTGCATAATGATTGTAAAATGTAACCTTTGCATTGTAGAGAACAACGCCCTGTGGCAGTGATGGTTAAGAATTCTACACGCATACAGAGTTCTGGCTCGCGTGTGGAGTTCTGTCACGTGGCTGCACACTTCCCCTACTCTATCACGCCACGTTGTCAGAATAAGAAGAGGGAGGGAACAGCGATTTCACCGGATTTCATGCCAATGCAACTGAGCAAGGAACACTGAACATCTTGCATGCCGCCTGGTTTCATATTGTATTTTCAGTACGATTTAATTATTTTTTGCATTCTGAAGACATAGCATAGGGGCAGCATAGGGGCAGATGCATACAATTTCGCAGACCTCTGTCACTTAGAATGTCACGTAATCCTGATTCAACTACTTTCATAATCGAAAAAACTTTTCACTCACACACACACACACACACACACACACACACACACATGTTGATCAAAACATTGTATGACGTTTGCAACCTAATTAAGGAGAGTTAGGAACTCTTCCCGAGGAAAGCAACGTAGATCTCCTGAACAGTTGGAATTGTACTGCAAATCGATCAGTTCCATCTGCACATGTACAGGGGTACTTTGCAAACGGTTTCCAACACAGCTCAAAAACAGATTTTAAACTGGCAATTTTCTCAAAATATTTAGAAAACTGTTCCTGTAATTCTTTCAACGCTACCATGAGTTCTTCAAAAGTCGCGTTATCTTTAAACCCAGTGAGCTCATGGAAATGGTCAATTTTTTTGTCAGAAGTTGCTCCTTCTATAATGCGATTTTCCATTTATATGCATTCCCCCCACCCCATGAATCATGGACCTTGCCGTTGGTGGGAACGCTTGCGTGCCTCAGCTATACAGATAGCCGTACCGTAGGTGCAACCACAACGAACGGGTATCTATTGAGAGGCCAGACAAACGTGTGGTTCCTGAAGAGGGGCAGCAGCCTTTTCAATAGTTGCAGGGGCAACAGTCTGGATGACTGACTGATCTGGCTTTGTAACACTAACCATAACGGCCTTGCTCTGCTCGTACTGCGAACGGCTGAAAGCAAGGGGAAACTACAGCCGTAATAATTCCCGAGGGCATGCAGCTTTACAGTATGGTTAAATGATGATGGCGTCCACTTTGGCAAAATATTCCAGAGGTAAAATAGTCCCCCATTCGGATCTCCGGGCGGGGACTACTCAAGAGGATGTCCTTATCAGGAGAAAGAAAACTGGCGTGGAATGTCAGATCCCTTAATCGGGCAGGTAGGTTAGAAAATTTAAAAAGGAAAATGTATAGGTTAAAGTTAGATATAATGGGAATTAGTGAAGTTCGGTGGCAGGAGGAACAAGACTTACGGTCAGGCGAATACAGGCCTATAAATACAAAATCAAATAGGGGTAATGCAGGAGTAGGTATAATAACGGATAAAAAATAAGAGAGTGGGAAAGCTACTACAAACAGCATCGTAAACGCATTATTGTGGCCAACATAGACAGGAAGCCCACGCCTACGACAGTAGTACAAGTCTTTATGCCAACTAGCTCTGCAGATGAAGAAGAAATTGAAGAAATGTATGATGAGATAAAAGAAATTATTCAGATAGTGAAGGGAGACGAAAGTCATGGGTGACTGGAATTCGATACTAGGAAAAGGAATAGAAGGAAACATAGGAGGTGAATATGGATTCGGGGTAAGAAATGAAAGAGGAAGCCTCCTGGTGTAATTTTGCACAGAGCACAACGTAATCATAGCTAACACTTGGTTCAAGAATCATAAAAGAAGGTTGTATATATGGAAGAGGCCTGGAGATACTCGAAGGTTTCAGATCGATCATATAATGGTAAGACAGAGATTTAGGAACCAGGTTTTAAATTGTGAGACATTTCCAGGGGCAGATGTGGACTCTTACCACAATCTTTTGGTTATGAACTGTAGATTAAAACTGAAGAAACTGCAAAAAGATGGGAATTTAAGGAGATGGGATCTGGATAAACTGACATAACCAGAGGTTGTAGAGAGTTTCAGGGAGCGCATTAGGGATCGATTGAGAGGAATGGAAGAAAGAAATACAGTAGAAGAAGACTAGGTAGCTTTGAGGGATGAAATAGTGAAGACAGCAGAGGATCAAGTAGGTAAAAAGACGAGGGCTAGTAGAAATCCTTCGGTAACAGAAGATATATTGAATTTAATTGATGGAAGGAGAAAATATAAAAATGCATTAAATGAAGTAGGCAAAAAGGAATACAAACGTCTCAAAAATGCGATCGACAGGAAGTGCAAAATGGCTAAGCAAGGATGGCTAGAGGACAAATGTAAGGATGTAGAGGCATATCTCACTAGGGGTAAGATAGATACTGCCTACAGGAAAATTAAAGAGACCTTTGAAGAAAAGAAAAGCACTTGTATGAATTTCAAGAGCACAGATGGAAATCCAGTTCTAAGCAAAGAAAACAGAAAGGTGGGAGGAGTATATAGAGGGTCTGCACAAGGGTGATGTACTTGAGGACAATATTATGGAAATGGAAGAGGATGTAGATGAAGATGAATGGGAGATATGATACTGCGTGAAGAGTTCGACAGAGCACTGAAAGACCTAAGCCGAAACAAGGCCCCGGGAATAGACAACATTCCATTAGAACTACTGATAGCCTTGGGAGAACCAGCCACAACAAAACTCTACAATCTGGTGAGCAAGATGTATGAGACAGGCGAAATACTCTCACACTTCAAGAAGAATATAATAATTCCAATCCAAAGAAAGCAGGTGTTGACAGATGTGAAAATTACCGAACTATCAGTTTAATAAGCCACGGCTGCAAAATACTAACACGAATTCTTTACAGACGAATCAAAAAGCCGACCTCGAGGAAGATCAGTTTTCGTAGAAATGTTGGAACACGTGAGGCAATACTGACCCTACGACTTATCTTAGAAGAAGGATTAAGGAAAGGCAAACTTACGTTTCTAGCATTTGTAGACTTAGCGAAAGCATTTGACAATGTTGACCGGAATACTCTCTTTCAAATTCTGAAGGTGGCAGGGGTAAAATACAGGGAGCGAAAGGCTATTTACAATTTGTACAGAAACCAGATGGCAGTTATAAGAGTCCAGAGGCATGAAAGGGAAGCAGTGCTTGGGAAGGGAGTGAGACAGAGTTGTAGCCTGTACCCGATGTTATGCAATCTGTATATTGAGCAAGCAGTATAGGAAACAAAAGAAAAATTCGGAGTAGGAATTAAAATCCATGGAGAAGAAATAAAAATTTTAAGGTTCGCCGATGACATTGTAATTCTGTCACAGACGGCAAAGGACATGGAAGAGCAGTTGAACGGAATGTACAGTTTCTTGAAAAGAGGATATAAGATGAATATCAACAAAAGCAAAACGAGGATAAAGGAATGTAGTCGAATTAAATGGAGTGATGCTGAGAGAATTAGATTAGGAAATGAGACACTTAAAGTAGTAAAGGAGATTTGCTATTTGGGGAGCAAAATAACTGATGATGGTCGAAGTAGAGAGGACATATAATGTAGACTGGCAATGTCAAGGAAAGCATTTCTGAAGAAGAGAAATTTGTTAACATCGAGTACAGATTTACGTGTCAGGAAGTCGTTTCTGAAAGTATTTGTATGGAGTGTAGCCATGTATGGAAGGAAACGTGGACGATGAATAATTTGGACAAGAAGAGAATAGAAGCTTTCGAAATGTAGTGCTACAGAAGAATACTGAAGATTAGATTGGTACATCACATAACTAATGAGGAGGTATTGAATAGAATTAGGGAGAAGAGAAATTTGTGGCACACCTAGACTAGAAGAAGGGATCGGTTGGTAGGACATGTTCTGAGACATCGAGGGATCACCAATTTAGTATTGGAGGGCAGCGTGGAAGGAAAAATTCGTAGAGGGAGACCAAGAGATGAATACCCTAAGCAGATTCAGCAGGATGTAGGTTGTAGGTACTGGGAGATGAAGGAGCTTGCACAGGATAGTGTAGCAAGGAGAGCTGCATCAAACCAGTCTCTGGAGTGAAGGCCACAACAACAACACGCATTCCCACCAAATAACAAATAAGTTTCCAGAATGAGATTTTCACTCTGCAGCGGAGTGTGCGCTGATACGAAACTTCCCAGTAGATTAAAACTGTGTGACCGACCGACACTCGAACTCGGGACCTTTGCCTTTCGCGGGCAAGTGCTCTACCAACTGAGCTACCGAAGCACGACTCACGCCCGGTACTCACAGCTTTACTTCTGCCAGTACCTCGTCTCCTACCTTCCAAACTTTACAGAAGCTCTCCTGCGAACCTTGCAGAACTAGCACTCCTGAAAGAAAGGATATTGCGGAGACATGGCTTAGCCACAGCGTGGCGGATGTTTCCAGAATGAGATTTTCACTCTGCAGCGGAGTGTGCGCTGATATGAAACTTCCTGGCCGATTAAAACTGTGTGCCCGACCGAGACTCGAACTCGGGACCTTTGCCTTTCACGGGCAAGTGCTCTACCAACTGAGCTACCGAAGCACGACTCACGACCGGTACTCACAGCTTTACTTCTGTCAGTACCTCGTCTCCTACCTTCCAAACTTTACAGAAGCTCTCCTGCGAACCTTGCAGAACTAGCACTCCTGAAAGAAAGGATATTGCGGAGACATGGCTTAGCCACAGCCTGGGGGATGTATCCAGAATGAGATTTTCACTCTGCAGCGGAGTGTGCGCTGATATGAAACTTCCTGGCAGATTAAAACTGTGTGCCCGACCGAGACTCGAACTCGGGACCTTTGCCTTTCACGGGCAAGTGCTCTACCAACTGAGCTACCGAAGCACGACTAACGCCCAGTACTCACAGCTTTACTTCTGCCAGCACATCGTCTCCCATTCCTGAAAGAAAGGATATTGCGGAGACATGGCTTAGCCACAGCCTGGGGAATGTTTCCAGAATGAGATTTTCACTCTGCAGCGGAGTGTGCGCTGATATGAAACTTCCTGGCAGCCACGTCTCCGCAATATCCTTTCTTTCAGGAGTGCTAGTTCTGCAAGGTTCGCAAGAGAGGCTCTGGCTCTGAGCACTATGGGACTTAACATCTGTGGTCATCAGTCCCCTAGAACTTAGAACTACTAAAACCTAACTAACCTAAGGAAATCACACACATCCATGCCTGAGGCAGGATTCGAACCTGCGACCGTAGCAGTCGCGCTGTTGCGGACTGAGCGCCTAGAATCGCTAGACCACCACGGGCGGCTCGCAGGAGAGCTTCTGTAAAGTTTGGAAGGTAGGAGACGAGGTACTGGCAGAAGTAAAGCTGTGAGTACCGGTCGTGAGTCGTGCTTCGGTAGCTCAGTTGGTAGAGCACTTGCCCGCGAAAGGCAAAGGTCCCGAGTTCGAGTCTCGGTCGGGCACACAGTTTTAATCGGCCAGGAAGTTTCATATCAGCGCACACTCCGCTGCAGAGTGAAAATCTCATTCTGGAAACATCCCCCAGGCTGTGGCTAAGCCATGTCTCCGCAATATCCTTTCTTTCAGGAGTGCTAGTTCTGCAAGGTTCGCAGGAGAGCTACTGTAAAGTTTGGAAGGTAGGAGACGAGGTACTGGAAGAAGTAAAGCTGTGAGTACCGGGCGTGAGTCGTGCTTCGGTAGCTCAGTTGGTAGAGCACTTGCCCGCGAAAGGCAAAGGTCCCGAGTTCGAGTGTCGGTCGGGCACACAGTTTTAATCTGCCAGGAAGTTTCAACAAATAAGTTGTTTCTCAGCTTGCGACGTCTTGCTGTGGGTACTGTGTAGTCAAGCCCACTTAAAGTACGAGGTCTACAGTCCATTCTGGATGTTCTAATTATCGTTTTAGATTTCATAAATTCAACAATAGCGGGTCTTAATCGAAAAATCGTTCCAAGCATACATACTGACTTCGCCAACGTTCTTTGCATTAATATATAACGTCTCCATACTCTGTAGCAACTGATGATGTAATAACGCTTGTACCTTCAGAAAATTTACTATTCATAGCACGAGTTTCACCGCGTGCTCCACGCCTGCTAATTTAGCACAAAGTGCATCCTACTTTACAGAACAATGAACCCAATGCAAATAGTCTGTCGACTGCTGTAATTTTTTGCTCTTTCATCAACAAATAAATCTTTAAATTCTTTTTTCATGGTGTTGCAATGCCATTCCATAGCAGATTTGCGGTAGCTGTCGATTATACGATTGCATAATAGATACTGAGAATTCTCATCCTTTCCTAATGCGATTCATTTTTCAAGTTTGGGATGATAGATCGCTATACTGCCTCTTTTTGTGCAAACAACAATTGGAACCGTGAACTTCCTTTATACCACAAATCAATAGCAAGATAAACGGCGCTTACACCACGATTCCAACACAACGATTCTGTTGAACTGAAGAAAATCGTGCCAAAAACGAAATGTTTCCCCAAATTCGGGAAGAAACAGTGTCACTTCGCAGTGCTAAACGAAACGTCGCGGCGTAACGAGTAGTTCAGGGAAGGACCGAGCGAAGCCGAGACCCGCCGAGACATGCTGAGTCTCATAGTACACGCGTGTAGCACATCGTGCATGCATGAAGTTCGCAGGCTGTGGTAGACCTTTTCTTATGAAGTGGATGGACATGGGAAACGCTAGAGGCGTGTGTAGTGATGTAGAGAACGTCATAGGCTTGAGCACTTTATCGCTGTACCTTAATACAAATATAGGGGAAACGAACTCGATTACCATCTCTTGGAACCGACGTTGTATTGCTCAGTTACGAAGGTTGACAGGAACCGAAGAACAAAATTGACCTGTCAAATTCGTGTTGTCTATGCATGAAAGATAAAATTGGAGATGTGAAAGCAGAAGGCAGTAAGCCTGAGAGTTAGCTTATAAAACCTCATAGCCTACGAAATACTGTGAAAACTAATTATCAAAACATTGACCAAAATAATCCGTTTCAGCAAAGAAGGACAAAACTCGAAGTCATCAGAGACGGAGCACAAGCTCGGATTGTGTTAGGGACGTGTAAAGAAATCGCCCATGCCCTTGCAAACGAACCACAGCGGTTTAGGGAAATCACGGAAAACCTAAATCTGGATAGCCGCACGCGGGTCTGAACCGTCGTCCTCCCAAATGCGAGTCCAGTGTGCTAACCACTGCGTCACCACGCTCGGTTGCATTTTTATGATTGAGAACATTCTCCTTGACTCCATCCTCGGACGTTGGCACAACCGGCTCGCTCGTTATTATCTTTGGAAGAGTCTGAGTAAAGGAGTCTAAAATGTCGCTACAGTTGAGCGGCCTAATGTAATGCACAGCGATAAAAATGGAGATTTATGTCGTCTTTGGCGGAGCAATAAAAGTTCATCTTGGCTACTAGTCGGCGAATGCATGGGGTGAGTGGGTCGTTAAGTGGGAGTCTTGCATGTAGATCGTCGGGAGACATTTGAAACTCTTGTCGGGGATTTTCAATTTGTACTGCTGCTGGTCGTCCTATTGTAAGGCAGTTTATGACTAATCGGGCAATGAGCCGTAAAAAAAGAAGTGTCCAGGTAATGCTAGGCAAAGAATCAGCGATGATGGAAACAGTGGGACTAGACTTTCAAAGAGATGAATTAAAGACACAGTTGGGACGCCGCACCATGAAGAAATGGGAAGAAAATGGCAAAATATTACACAGTACAACGAAGTATAACATCCAAGAACACGACCAAGATCTGACAGACATCGCTGAGAACCTCAGAAATTAAAGTCATTGCCTTATGCATTATGCGAACTGGACATAATAAAATTATTCATGAAGAACAACCCCCGTACTGCGTCTTTGGAGCAAACCTAATGGTTTTGCATATCGTCAAAGATTACACAGATCTGCATGACATGCGACGTCACTTGGACCTAGGAAACCACTTAGCCTAGATTCTAGTGGCTGACTCGCCTACACGGGATTCCTTTCTTCATACTGAACCACTCCCATTCATATGCAGTCAAATTACTAAGTGGCACTACCAACACACCTCGTTAGATCTCTTGCCTCCCACAACGTATTCGTCGCTTCAGTCGACTTACCCACACAACTCTGTGCACTACCTGGTGCGAGTCCACACCTATGGCTGGGTGCTAGGTTGGATACTGGGCAGAGTTACTGCCACCCTTGGTGAGATGCTCTTCAAGGTATTAGAGTGACCCTCCAACGCCACGCCAATCGTCTTCGCCTCCGGACTGAGACCAGCCTCGTTTTATAAGAAGATATAATCTAAGTACTTGCCCAGGAGCATTTTCATCCACAAATCTCTTCCACTTCTGTTCTACCTCAGCGGGCACTGGTGCACCCATGTAGGTGGAACCTCTTCCACTGTAGTTGGCCATCACTCCTTTACCTCAGGGCGTCCTCTCCGTGCAGGTGACTATATATGAGAGCACTGCAAACACGTGTCCTGTCTGCATGGTGTTCACTCGCCCATGGTGTACGAGAAAGAGGGAGCATAAACTACACACGGCTTGGCAAAAGTTGCTGAAAATCAGCGACACTACCTTGCCAAATGCCACAGCCGCATGTGCGGCTCGCGTAGCCACAGAGCAATCACTTGGATGTGCAGAAAAGAGAAATGATCGTGTGGCATTGTTGGCCGGGGACCCCAACCGGGGAAGTTCGGCCGACGAGTGGAAGGCTTATTTCAGCCGACGCCACGTTGGGCGACTTGCATGCCGATGATGAGAATGAAATGATGTTAATGAGGACAACACAACACCAGTCCACAAGCGAAGAAAATCTCCAGCCGAACCAGGTTCAGAAATGGCTCAAATGGCCTTAAGCACTATGGGACTTAACAGCTGAGGTCATCAGTCCCCTAGACTTAGAACTACTTAAACCTAACTAACCTAAGGACATCACAAACTTCCATTCCCAAGGCAGGATTCGAACCTGCGGCAGAGCAGCAGCGTGGTTCCGGACTGAAGTGCCTAGAACCGCTCCGTTACAGCGGAGTATGGCGAATGCCCGGTGAACATCATCTGCCAGCGTGTGTAGTGTCAAAAGTAAAATTCGGAGGCGGTGGAGTTATGGTGTGGTCGTGTTTCTCATGGAGGGGGTGGCACCCCTTGTTGTTTTGCGTGGCACTATTACAGCACTTGCCTACGTTGATGTTTTAAGCATCTTCTTGCTTCCCACTGTTGAACATCAATTCGGGGATGGCGATTGCATCAACACGATCGAGCACCTCTTCATAATGCGTAGCCCGTGGCGAAATAATTACACGACAATAACATCCCTGTAATGGACTGAACTGCACAGAGTCCGGACCTGAATCCTATAGAGCACCTTTGGGAAGTTTTGGAACCCTGACTTCATGCCAGGCCACACCGACCGACATCGATACCTCTCCTCAGTGCAGCACTCGGTGAGAATGGGCTGCCAACCCCAAGAAACCTTCCAGCACCTGATTGAAAGTATGCCTGCGCGAGTGGACGCTGTCATCAAGACTAAGGGTTGGCCAACACCATATTTAATTCCAGCATTACCTATGGATGGCGCCACGAACTTGTAAGTCACCCGCAACCAGATGTCCTGATACCTTTGATCAAATAGCATATAAAAGAAACTGCTGAAGATGTAGAAAATAATGGTTATGTTGGATTGAAGAGTACAGCTGGCAAGTTACAGTAATCAAAGAGAAACGTATAAAATTACATTTTGAATTTCTGTGCACACACGTCATTCATAACTGATCTATTTTCCTAATACAGCCTAATAATTACTGTGTATTTTGAAAACATGGATAGCTTAATGGCAACAATTTCAAAAATTAATAAAATTTAAAAAAACAGGTCAAATGTTTTGTGAAATGATTTGTCTAAAAGTAAGAAATAAAACAGGTTAAAGAAACATTTGATACACATCTGAATGATGCTCGAAAACAAATATAGCAAATGAGACTGCGCTGTTTGCATAATTCACCATACAAATATCCTCTAATATGCTTTAAAATTCTAAGATTCTACGTTAAACACTGAACTTCAAATTCTCAATGGGCACCTCATTTGCTGTTCGTGATTTCGAGCATCATTCAAAGACGTGACAAATGCTTTTCTAATCTGTTTTATTTCTTACTTTTAGACAAATCATTTCACACAACATTTGACCATTTTTATTTCAGTTTTTCCATTGGCAGTTAAATATCAACCAATGTAACTTTTTGTGCGCCTTGACGAGATGAACTTTCTGACTCTTCATCCACACCTAGCAAACGCTCTTCGTGAAATATTTCAGTTTTCCTTCAAATCGATAAATAATTTTGCTTAATTATCCTGATTACTTTCAAGCAATTAAATCTTTTTTGTAAAACTAGACGTTACTCTGGTCAATTTGATAGCCCATATGTCCATTTCCAGCATTTCGATTGCTTACGAAAACTCAAATAAAAAATTTCTCTCGAATCATTATTTACCCTGATTATGCTCCAACTATTAATTTTATTTCATCAAGTAAAACCGCCGTAGATTTTTTATTCAAAAACACCTGGACACATTTACGCCATCCATGACTGAGAAGTTTCCAATTTTTTATACATGCTTTACTAGTTGTTCATTTGCCCATTTCATGTTCAAAGTAGTCGCGTTTTACAGAGTAGAGAAGGCTGAAGTTTAAAATTCTAACGCTACTCATGTCTTTCTGGAGGAGACGTAGCGCTGGCAGGGAATCAACCTCGGACTGATGTGATTTGAAGAAGCAACGGAAAATCTAAGTCAGGATGCATCGGCGGGGATTTTAATTCCCACTCCTTAACGAGTTCGGTGTGTTAACCATTGTGCTGCTTTATTTTGCTGTTTAATACAAGTACATTCGACACCCTGGCTATATTGCTACATTTCTCGAGTATCGTTCAAGCTGTTCAACTGTAAGGCTCAAAAACCTTCACGGTTGCATAATTGGGAGCGCGTATCAGTGCATACACGGATAGAACAAGAACAAATGTTTTAATCTCGGGGCAGAGCCTGGACGCCGTCGGTAACTTACCTGGAGGTTCGCAGTTTGCGGTCCACATCATCTCCCCATCCTCAATGCCCACGCTAAAAAAGTACGCCACAAGTGGCTCCTTGGTGTCCACTGCCAGGAACAGCAGCCCATTCCACCACACCAACAGCTTCGTCTCTGTCCACCTACACAGAGTGGTAAATAATATGGACAGTACAATAAAACTATGAATAAACTGGTTACTACATAAACAAAACAAAAATGGCAAATTCCAGCATGCTGGAGTAGCTTGGGTCAGCAACTTCTGTTAATCAGTAGAACGAAAAACCGGTTTAAGTTGCAAATTAGTTGTCATTTACTATCCAGTTGTGTGTGACCGTTTATTGAAACTCCCTTTCTCTCAGGAACAGATGGACATCTGAAGTTGAAATATATGCCACATACATAGGTCTATGGTACCTTGGAAGTGTAAAAATTTTAAGCTTCTACGTCAATGTGATCAAAAGATAGAGCCTTTTGTCACATATTTGCACACCTTGCCATTATTGATATCGATAATAGGCAAAAATCACCGAAATTCTCTTGTCCCGGGATGGATGAACGGTCTGTACATATAAATAAGTTCCTTCTAAACCTTCGGTGCGCGAGTCCTACTTGCACTTAACCGGATTTTTTAAATTAAAAACACATTTATTTTTCGACGTAATCCCTTGTTAACTGCACTTTTTCCAACGTACTTCCAGTGACTAAGCGCGATTCTGAGAGGTCTGCATGTCTCTCATTTGCCATAAGCTTATTAGACGTAACACTTTTCCAACTGTACATCTTGTTAGACATGACAATAAACCAGAAGTCAGATGGTGCCAATTCTGGCTAATAGTTTGGAATCCCAATATTACATACTTCAAATTTCTCTGCTTCTGCATTGCCAAAGGATATTTATAGATATATTTTATGTAAATGTTGCGCCACAACTTGTACATATTTAAAGAACGCTCGCTGCTGTTCGATAAAAGGTTTATATTAATTATCAGTTCCAACCACACAAATCGTTGCCCTCACAGAGTTGTTAAAAGTAACAAGAACATAACGAGTACCGTAGTTCGTTGATTTATTTTCAAGGTCAAAATGCTTGAGTCACTATGCCAGAGGCATTTCGTGTAAAAGAGGCCAACATAGAACTACACGGGAAAAGTTAATTGAAAAACATGGATTCCTCATACAAAGCTGTTAGCAAACACATATTTGGTATGACCTCTCAGGTTTTTCGGGGTGATTCATGGTGTGCTTCCGGGGGTTCTGCCGAGTTATTGTTTCTATTTTATCCACTGTATTTTGAAGACTGGCCCAGCTATCCTCTTCAGGTGGAACAAATCATCCAGAAGGACACCATTAATGTCGGGTGGTTCTAATTAAAATGCAGATACTCACGGAGATACAGCGAGGGCTGTACTTATCGTATGCCAGCGAAACTTAGTAGGTATGCTAATACGTTAATGCGGAACCGGTTTATGATGGAAAAAAATTAGTTCCAATTTGGGCCACCGGATGCAAATCTGGCGCTGTACATTGTTTATACAACAATATGAAATCCACACAGTATCTGACAAGCCATAACGTGACTGAACAGTATGGCTATCGAGAGGAGAGACAGTGCGCTGTTAGTGAAACTGTTTTAGGTGAACGACAGCAGCTACAGTGCTGCATAGAGAGGATCGCCGACTGAAAGCTCTCAGGACAGGACCGATGCCATTAAATAGTTTCAAGGAGATGACAATGAAAGTCGGAAACACGGCTGAGTTGGTGTGGCACCTGGAAGAGGGAGGCGCTCTATCCCAGTAGAAGTTATTGACGAGACTGCTGTTGCTGTAACTGACCGTGCAGCACGTGCCCTGGATAGAGTGCTCGTACAATGTAACGAGAATCGTCCGTTCTTTGTCAAAAGTATGCAAAGTTTTGCGGTCTTTTTTACACTGCTAACGGCACAAGATGCAGACGGTGCAGCAACTGAAACCTCATGGTCTGCAGCAACGTTCTGAACTTGCTCTTCCGTTTCTGGAATGGATCGAAGTTGATGATAATTGGTCATGCAATATTCTACAGCGTGACAAGGCAGTTTCTCACTACAGAGTGCAGTGAACACATTGAACTGCCGAATTTGGGGTACTGTTAAACGGGGTGTTGCTCACGAAGAGCTGTTGCAATCGCCGTATACGACTGTGTGGTGTGGATTTACAAGCATCTTTATTCTCTGTCCGTTATTCTTTGAAGGAAATACACCCAGAGGCAGTGGTGACTGCTGTGTAAGAGCACAAGAGGCATGTGAAGACCTAACCTTACGACACCTTGCGGATTTATTGGTTATTTTTCTTTGAATGCTGTCAAACGTAACATAGATGCTACAATCTGGAAGATACACCACTTAAATCTGCTGTCAGTTGTGCAAGTTTTAAAGTGCTTCTGTGCATGCGCAATTCGCGTGACATAATTGCCTTATGGGCTACATACATAAGGATTTGATAAAAAAAAAGAGAGAAAGAAACGTGTACATAGCTAGACTTTGTCACTCAGCTGGAAGTTTACGTCAGTGCCACCAGGTGGTAGCACACTGCGACAGATTTTTATCCCCGTTCGCTTGGCATAAATCGTGGTAGATGATGGCACACACCGCAGATATGCTTATTCTCACCATATACTGTAGTACAAGTAGATCAGACTTCAGAATATGCTTAAGTTGTACCGACAGTAAACCTATTTTGTGGGTTTCTGAATGAGTTGTAGTCTATTAAGGCGCTTACAAGGGAAATTCCCCATCCCCCCCCCCCCCCCGCCCCAGATTTAGTGATAAGATGGCCCAGTGGATAGCCAATCAAAAGCTGAACACTGATCAAGAATGAAAACTGCAAGACGTGTACTGAACTGTGAAAAAAATTAAATAAATAGAAACTGTGAATGGTCCAAGCTTTATAAATGCAACATGGAGCCAACTGAAATAGTGATGGTGTCTTGGTTAAGTGGTTATGGTGTTGGACAACGAAGTGGATGAGTTGGATTCAAAACTCTGTCGTGCTATTTATTTATTTAGCAACCTGATGAACTGTCCATCCGGTCATTGAAATGTTTGCTCTCTTTCTGAGTCTTGGCAGTTGTCATACTATACATTGGTTTGAATATGAGTCATGTGGTAAGAAAATATTAGCGTCGCAAGCAAATGTGATAAATAGTGAAAGCAGGCGAGATACCACATAGACGTCTCACACAAATGAAGACAACAAATAAACGACAAATGTTACAAAAAAACGAATTCAAGAGTCAAAACTTCAACGCAAATTCCAAAACGTTAAAAACGAATATTTTGTTAGGCACAGGGAAAACTAACTCTGTGACTGTGAAACTATTGCGTTCATTTATTGCAGTTTGTGAGTCAAAATATTATGTTTTCCTCATTTCCTTGGGAGTGACCACATTCACATTCATACGAACACCTGAATCAGGCAGGGAGGCATATCTCACTCACTCACTCATCAGGCGTACAAATCTGTAGCATCGATAGGAGATTCCTATCATATGATACGTGCACTGTCACGAATGCAGTGTATGAGGCACCAAATGTTACCTGGTGGAGGATTCGATTGACTTGTCGCCTTGTCATGAAACGTTTGCGGTTCCCAGTCGAAAGTGACTTCCTTTCCGGCTGCTAATAGAGTAGTTCTGCAGAATCAACCTTCATTCATTATAGTCCCCTTCTACACACCTCGCTATTGCAAACGGACGTTACACCACGCAGGCACAAGTCTGAAGACAGCGAAAAGCGGAAAAAAAGAAGAAGAAAGAAAGAAAGAAATGTCACTTTGAACATAGCTCGCCCACTCTGCAGTCCAACATTGTGGCCATTTAATCACGATACTGTGGCTATTCTACGATACTCGATGTTGCACTTGTTAAACTTGGATCGTTCACTATTTCTATTTTGCTTTTTTTTTCACAGTTCAGTACACCTTCTTCCTGTTTTCATGCTTAATCTATGTTCAGTTTTATACTATATCTTAAGTGGGTGCGATAGGGAGTTTCGCTTGTGAGAAGCATATGGGCCTAAAGGACATAACCGTCCATTGTGAGGCTGTAGCATTTATTCATGCTTCTGAAATCTGTTGATCTTATGGTGAGTCAGGGTTATCTCTGCCGTAGGCCCACATTGTATATAAGAAAATTCACGTAAAGCTTTATTACTGGTTTCCAAATGTTCAAATGTGTGTGAAATCTTACGAGACTTAACTGCTAAGGTCATCAGTCCCTAAGCTTACACACTACTTAACCTAAATTATCCTAAGGACAAACACACACACACCCATTCCCGAGGGAGGACTCGAACCTCCGCCAGGACCAGCCGCACAGTTCATGACTGCAGCGCCTGAGACTGCTCGACTAATCCCGCGCAGCTGCTGGTTTCTCTGATATTCACTTAAATGTGTGATCGACGGCTGTGTGCTTTAGGCCCTTCTGGATCTCAGCGTCTCATTTGTACTCTAATCAAGTGACCATGTTGGAAGATATTACTACTTGAGTTTAATCATTTCCGCAAATGGGACTAGGTGTTTGTAGTTGATTGTTTACTGTGCGTAAATTGGCTTCCGTGTACAATGTCAACGTGAACTATATTGAATCTATTTTAAATGCTAACAGAAAAGTAAAGCGTGAGGACAGGTCATGCGTGGGCAGCTCAGTCGGTAGAGCACTTACCCGCGAAAGACAAAGGTCCCGAGTTCGAGTCTCGGTCCGGCATGCAGCTTTAATCTGTCAGGAAGTTTGATATCAGCGCACGCTCCGCTGCAGAGTGAAAATCTCATTCTAGAAAGAGAAAAGTAAATTACCGGGAAAAGCTAGCCATGTAGGAACTACCGCGGGACTGCTACGGTCGCAGGTTCGAATCCTGCCTCGGGCATGGGTGTGTGTGATGTCCTTAGGTTAGTTAGGTTTAAGTAGCTCTAAGTTCTAGGGGACTTATGACCTAAGATGTTGAGTCCCATAGTGCTCAGAGCCATTTGAACCATTTTTGTAGGAACTAGGGCCTCCGGGAACAGGTCCTTTGATTGAGAGAGTGACGAAATCAAATAAGCGTGACAACAAGTGAACATTTAACAAAAAAGTATACAGTTAGCACATGTTGTTGTGTGGTGGAGCGTAAGAATATCTGATTTTCAGCTCGATAGTAAGTTCGTGAACTAATACATCTGTTAGGGATCTTGTACATCGGTTCGAAAAAATGGAAAAGCACGAAAACTCCCACTTAGACAAAAATGCGAAAATATGAGTTGGAAAGCTTACACATTATTTCGTTATTTACCTACACTATACTTAATTATGTACAAAACAACAAAATTCAACAAAAACAATTCTTTCTTTTGTCAGATTAAGTTATGCATACTATTATTATTACTACTGTTACCATTATTGGCAGCGGCTGTAGTTGTATAAATTTGTTGATAATCATAACTGTTTTACAGCAGATGCTATTAATTTGACACTCTCAGATTTTTCTGAATCTAAAAATTTGTGAACACCCAGAACGTACACTCACGAGCACCACTGCCCGGAGGGTCTGTCAGGCATACCGTGACGTCTGCACATTGTCGAGATCTCATTGTACATAGTGTGATTATTGCTTTCGAAGAGCGCACCGCTGTGGAAACGACAGTTTTCATACAAGATTGGGCAACACTTCATGTCGCTCACTCAGTGAAAGATCTGCTTATTGCAATTTTCTACGAACATATTGTCTCCAGAGGTTTTCCAGATGCAATGTTACTTTTGGCTGTAGACATACCTAAAAGAACGCGTTTGCCAAAGACACATTTGGTCTCTTCCTGAGATGAAGGTCAATATACAAGAACACGTTGTTCAGATTCCAGCAGCTGTTGATGAATTTTTACGGATGTAACATCTCGTTGACGTCTTCGGTGTTCATATTGAACAAATTGGTTAGCGGCGATTAATAGTAAAATCAAAATTATGCCTTTCTCACTTTCTGACCTTTTCTGCTCAGGCCGGCCGATGTGGCCGAGCGGTTCTAGGCGCTTCAGTCTGGAACTGCGCGACCGCTACGGTCGCAGGTTCGAATCCTGCCACGGGCATGGATGTGTGTGATGTCCTTAGGTTAATTAGGTATAAGTAGTTCTAGGGGACTGATGACCTCAGATGTTAAGTCCCATAGTGCTCAGAGCCATTTGAACCATTTTTTTCTGCTCACTTGCTAATCCAGTGCATGAGCAAACATTTCTGTACGTTTTTCTTGCATTCACAGCTCCATGTTTGCACCATGTAGCCAAAATTAGAACTAATTTTTTTCAGCGTATATCGGTTCCGCATTGACACATTGGCATATCTACCAAGTTTCGTTGCCGTACGATAATTACAGTCCACACTGGGCCTTCGTGAGTAGCTGCACTTTAATTACAACCACCCGTTATATTTGGTAAACCTCGTTTCCCCGCTGTTGATCAGTTTCAACTGTGTAATGCATAGCAGATTTTAGCCCTACCGCTTTTAATATGTTGCTCAAGAATACTGCAAAACTCCAAGATCTTTACATAAATTTATAGTAAATCCCTGTATTGCAAGGGCAAGACATGAAACACATTTCACTGATATTGTCATCAAAATAAAGGAAAAGTACTGCACACTACAACGCTAGAATAGAAAGATGTTGAGGCGCAGAGGAAGAGGTGGAATGCGAGAGCTGTGTACAATCCGCACAAAATAAGGTAGCCTGTAGTTGCATATGCAGTGTGGTAGGGAAGGAGACAATGGCAGTGGTGGAGGCTACGTTAAAAACAAGTTATGTCAGTACGACCATAAATCGACCATTATAGACGCTAGAAGTAAGTATTTTCTTACTAGAGTACCAAGAAAGAAATAGTTGCACAAAAAACGATCATCAAGAGCAAAACCAGTTTTAATGCACGCTGCCTAAAGGAAATCTCATAATACAAAAAAAAAAAAAAAGATAGAAATACAGTGGAGCGGACCATATCACCTTCTACTGCACTGACGATCCAAAATAAAGAACAGCTGCCACTTAGAGATTATGGTCTTTCCCCTGTCAATCTCTTCCTAAATATTACCTATAATTATATACACTACTGGCCATTAAAATTGCTACACCAAGAAGAAATGCAGATGATAAACGGGTATTCATTGGACAAATATATTACACTAGAACTGACATGTGATTACATTTTCACGCGATTTGGGTGAAATCAGTACCCAGAACAACCACCTCTGGCCGTAATGACGGCCTTGATACGCCTGGGCATTGAGTCAAACAGAGCTTGGATGGCGTGTACAGGTACAGCTGCCCATGCAGCTTCAACACGATACCACAGTTCCTTCAAGAGTAGTGACTGGCGTATTGTGACGAGCAAGGTGTTGTATATGAGAAGATATTTTAGACTGGTTGAGCCATGTAGGGAGTTTATTTTATTTCATCATCATCATCATCAGCCAATTCGATCATTAGATGATGTGGCCTCTTCGAGTCGTGGATTCAGGTAGGCTTTTAGAAGTCTTCTCCAAGTGGGACGGTCTTGGGCAGTTCTCTGCCAGGTGTACCAGCGATCTTCTTGATGTCCTTGTCTCATCTGTCTGGTGGTCTTCCTCCAGGCCTCTGGTGCTCTCTCGGACTCCACTCCAGTACTAACTTCGTCCATCTGTTGTCTTTTCTTCTTGCAACGTGGCCAGCCCACTGCCATTTCAAGGAACCTACTCTCTCTAAGATGTCATTGACGTTCGTCACAGACCGGATGTCATCTGCCCTTTTCCTGTCCTTTCTTGTATAGCCCAGCATTCTCTCCATGGCTCTCTGTGCTGTCCTAAGTTTCCCTTTTGTGAATGAGTTCAGTGTCCATGTCTCGCGGCCATACGTCATCACAGGAAGAATGCATTGATCAAATACTGCTTTCTTCAGATTTACTGGCATTTTTGATCTAAATACTTTTGAATTCTTCCCAAATGCTTGCCAGCCAAGCTTGATGCGTCGATAGATTTCTGGTCTTATGTCTCCCTTCATATTTATAATCTGGCCAAGGTAGACATATTCACTGACCTCTTCTAGTAGACTGTCCTTGACTTTCACATCTCCAGCTGGGACCCATTTGTTGGATATTACTTTTGTTTTGGAAAGGTTCATGTTCAAGCCAACCAGCTGACATTCCGATGCAAGATCTGTAACTAAGTTTTGGAGCTCTGCGAAGTCTTTGGCCAGTAAGGCAATATCATCAGCAAATCTCAAGTTGGTAAGCCTTCTTCCATTAATTCTAATTCCCTTACCTTCCCAGCTCAGCTTTGACATAGTCATTTCTAATACAGCAGAGAACAGTTTTGGGGAGATGGGATCGCCTTGCTTGACACCCCTCATGATGCGGAATTCTTGAGTTGATTCGCCGATGTTAACATAAGCTGAAGAATTCTCGTAGATTTTCCTGAGCACTTCAATGTATGCTGCTCCCACTCGTTGCTCACGCAAAGCTTGGAGGACAGCTACATGGCTAAAGGAGTCAAATGCCTTTTCAAAGTCAACAAAGGCAATGCAGAGAGGCAGTTGGTATTCATTCGCTCTGCTTATCACTTCACTAACGGTCAGAATGTGGTCAATAGTGCTAAAATTGCTTCGGAATCCAGCTTGTTCTATAGGTTGGGCTGAGTCTAGGGTGGAACTAATTTGGTTTAACAAGATCTTTGTGAAAATTTTATTTATTTATTTCAAATTCCATGAATGCATATAGTGATGAATCACAAGGATGTGAGTTGGCTATGTAGAATGGCGTGAAGAGATGGGGACATTGAATTCGGATTTGATGGTAGGAGTCAGTAGGGATTGTAGGTTAGGTCATTATCTGAAGTGTAGATGTGATTACTATCGGACTTTTTATTCTGGAGACTCTAGTTTAAGCTTTAATTACAAGCCAAATTGCGGCATACAGCCTAATGCAGAATAAAACAAGAAAAATACCGGTATAACTAATTTTGTGTTGATATACAGAGCACAAGTGAGCCAAGTCAAGGCCTCCGTGGCGCAATCGGCTAGCGCGTTCGGCTGTTAACCGAAAGGCTGGTGGTTCGACCCCACCCGGGGGCGAAATCGTTTTAACCGTCACCGAGGTGAGGACATCCGTCAACTTTGTTGGAGATACACATCTAGTGTGACAATTTGGCTGTGTTTGAGTGATGCCACAGAGCCTTACACACATTCAGCCAAGTGACACTGTAGGTAAAAAAATGGCCCTACACAGACGTTCTACTGTTTTCCTATTTATTCGTCATGTGTGACACTGCAGTAGAGCGACGCCCACTACAAAAGACGTATTCTCTACATTCAATTTCAGCGTATACGTCGCGAGTGCCATATGACAGGGCCTGTCTCTCGATGTCGATTTGTATTTGGTGTCTCTTTAAGTGTCGGTCTGCAGTGGGCCGCTGTTGGCCGAGCGACGAGATGAAGCTAGCTATGTTACATTAATACAATATTTAAGAAAGGGGATCGCAAAATTTGTTCAAACTATCGAGGAATTTGTGTTACAAACACATTAATGAGAATTTTTGCGAAAGTAATTAAAAACAAACTGGAAAAAAATTTTAGAACCCAAGAAGAACAATGTGGATTCACGGCTGGGAGATCATGTGTAGACCATATTTTCACATTACGACAGATTTTGGAGAAACATAGGGAAAAATCAAAAAATATAGGATTAATTCTCATAGATCTAGAAAAAGCGTATGATACTGTTCCAAGAAAATTACTTTGGAGAGCACTACATATGGCAAACATAAACCCTTCCTTGATTAAAATAATACAACAGATGTATAAAGATAACATTTGCCAAGTGAAAGTTGGTAATAAACTTTCATAGAAATTTAGAACAAGCAAAGGCCTTTTACAAGGCTGTCCCATGTCACCATCATTATTTAAAATCTATATAGATATTAGCCTTAGAACATGGTCTCGTAAATGTAATAGTATGGGATTAGAAATAAGAGATGGAGTTTACCTACATCATTTATTATTTGCTGATGATCAAGTAGTCGTAGCACAAGATGGGGAGGATGCTAACTATATGTGCAATCAACTAGCAGTAGCATACAAAACTTGGGGTTTGAAGATTAATTACCAAAAAACAGAATACTTGACTAATGATTCAGATGAGCTATACATTGAAGGAAAGAAAATCAAAAAGATAAACACTTTCTGTTATTTGGGATCCATTTTAGAAATCGAGGGAAAATCAGAGTCAGAAATCAATAAAAGAATTAGTAGCGGACGGAGGGTCATTGGGATGCTTAACTCAGTCTTATGGAGCAGGTATGTAATGAGCAGAATTAAAAAATTAATATACAAATGCATATTAGAGAGTGTGGTTCTGTATGGAAAGGAGACCTGGACAATTAACATAAAGCACATTAAAAAATTACAAGCTCTAGAGATGGACTTTTGGAGAAGATCGGCAAGAATCTCCAGGAAAGAAAAGATAAGGAACACCGAAGTAATAAGGAGAATGGAAATAAAAGAAAGAATATATGACGTAACGGATAGGAAGAAATTACAGTGGTACGGACATGTACGACGAATGGAGAAAACCAGAATACCAAAATTGATACTGGAGTGGGAACCGGAGGGGAGAAGAAGAAGAGGACGACCTATCACCACCTGGCTCCTAAATGTACAGCACACAATGAGGAGATTGGGCGCAGGGGAAGAGGACACACAAGATCGAAACACCTGGAGAAATATTTTGAGATTATAGTTTAAGAACGTTTATTGTTTGTATTGTAAATTCCAAGTAAATTATTATGTTGGAGATAAGCCTCTGTAATGAGGAAAAGCTCAAAATAAATAAATAAAATAACTAATTTTGTGAATGGCCTATTGGTTTGCTTGTAATTGAAGCTTAAACTGGAGTCTCCATACTAAAAAATGCGATGATAGCAGCAGGAGCAGCAAATGTGTTGGTTTTTTACGATTTTAGTTCACGTGATCTCTTACAGAGAGGATTTGTAATATCGTATCAAAGCTTAATGTTTAACTTGACTGACCTGATGATAATCTTTGTCCACTTGTCCTTGGAGAAGATGGGCTGTGGGAGACGCACCTTGCCCACCTCAGAGAGGTTGCCGGCCCTCTGCCGCAGGAGGTAGATGCGGTCCGCGCCCTTGCCCTCCCCTAGCGTGACTGCGTGGTAGTCGCCCTCTCCGGGCTGCATGATGAGTGGCACGAGGGCCGCGCCGTATCCGCGCATGTACAACGTCAGATTGCTCGGAGGCTGTGCCAGCGGCTCCCGTCGCCACAGGCTGAGGGGCAGCACCTTGGTGAAGCGCCGGATGTTCGTTATCTCCACGTGGCACTCTGAGAAGAAATCTAGTTACCACAGACTCTGCTCTAGCATATGATAACGCTACAATGGGCCCCCTAACATTTTCGTACCAAAAAACCGTCATTTTTCGGAGATCATTACTGCGCCGTTGCATCGAAACGGCAGGAGATATCACGCTAACACCAAGTGACACACCTCTATCCAGGATAATGGCATCAGTTTGGTGGGAAAGGATGTCCACGAGATTATCAGGTACGCCATATTCGACGGAATACTCTCACTAATGAATACACTAATGTAACAAAAGTAATGGGATGGCGATATACACATATACAGATGGTGGTAGCATCACGTACTCAAGGAATAAAAGGGCAATGCATTGGCGGAACTGTCATTTGTACTCTTGTGATTCACGTGAAAAAGTTTGCGATGTGATTATGCCCTCACGACGGGAAATTAACAGACTTTGTACGCAGAATGGTAGTTTGAGCTAGACGAATGGGGTCATTCCATCTCAGGAATGGTGAGGGAATTCTATATTTCGAGATCCATAGTGTCAAGAATGTGCCTAGAATTCCAAATTTCAGGTATTACCTCTCACCACAGACAACACAGAACTAAAAGGCCGGGAGCAGCGGCGTTTGCGTGAAGTTGTCAGTGCTAACAGACAAGCAATAGCACTAGAAATAACTGTAGAAATAAGTGTGGGCCGTACGACGAACGTATCCGTTAGGAGAGTGCGGCGAAATTAAGCGTTAATGGGCAATGGCGACAGATGATTGACGTGATCGCCTTTGCTAAAAGCACGACATCACCTGCAGCACATCTCCTGGGCTTGTGACCATATCGGTTGGACCCTAGACAACTGGAAAATCGTAGGCTGGTCAGATGAGCCTCGATTTTAGTTGGTACGAGTTAACGGTAGGTTAACCATGGACCCAAGTTGTCAGCACCTACAACTAAACGAATGAATTAATTCCCATATTTTTCTCTGAAAGAGGAGCTATTTAATTGATACATGCACCGCACATTCACTATATCAAGCAGAGTCAAAAAAACGGTAGTAGTTCTACAAATGAAACAAGAGACATCCTCTATATGCATGTTCTGATCAGGGATGAAGAAGTTCTGGGAGGAGAAGAGGAAAATGCAGTTCATGAACGGTTATCTGTGATCCTACAAAGGCCAAATGCAAGAAGAAGGAGAAGATGTACTCATCATTTACATGGTAGTGTATAAAATGACGAATTATCTTTCGATTTTAAACAAAGGTGTATACAAGACTTTTTGTATTCCCCTTATTAAATACCAATTGGTTTAGAGAGATTGAGCAGATGATGGTTTGATTAAGAATCAAAGTTTAGAGATGTACTTTTGTGCCACAGGAGAACACACATAAAACAATATACTCCATTCCTATCTCTGCTGGTGCAGAGACTGGCAGTGATTTATTGTGACTCTACTAATTATTACATTCAGAATACAAAAAACTAATTTCATAACAAACTATAATGTCTACCACTGGACAGGCTCTACAATTTGTTTCTCTCATCATATAATATGTTTACGCCCTCTGTGGCAATCAATCTTATTATACCTCCTCCCATCCAAAGCACAACTTTAAATCGTAATTTTAACGTTTTTTTTTTTTTTTTAATAGTTCAACATTTATAATACATCATACGTTTATTTTGTAATACTTTAAGACAACTGATCGAACAAATGAGCAATAGCAGAGTAACAATAAATAAAAAATTGTCTAAATAACAGGAAGTAAACATTTCCGTGCCACTTGTTACCAATTTGTATGTGAAATTTGGAGATTGAAATTTGATGTGATTACACTACAGAACAGAAGTTTTCATCCTCCTGTGAAACTAAGTGTGCTCGATCTTTTAGTGAGAATAAAACCACCAATCGCCATTGACTTTGGATTTGTAAATGTCAATATCAAAATATGAATCACCAGTCTCACATTCACTGCCGCTAGCCAGAAAAATATTTATAATCATGTAACTATGGTACTAATTAAATTTATGCAAAATAATGATAAACTGTAACAATTGATCAGAATCTGAGAAATAAATGGAAATAACACAATGTTTCTATACTGTGTCCAAAACCCTTAGGTTGAAAATTATACAGATGATAGTGAAATCAATGGTACTAATTAGGTTTATGCAAAATAATGATAAACTGTAACAATTGATCAGAATCTGAGAAATAAATGTAAATAATACAATGTTTATATATTGTGTCCAAAACCTTTAGGTTGAAAATTATACAGATGATAGTGAATTTTCTGGTGATATAACTTACGTACCACCACTGCTGTTGTAGTTTTGACAGCAACACCTTTCCCAGAGGTCATGTTAGCAAGTGGCATCTTCAAATTGACAGGTCACGTAAGTAAGTGCAAGATTGACAATAGTCCCTTGTCAAGCACTTTGTGCAAGCATGCTTGATCATCTGTAGCTAATTTTGTGCAAACATGTCGACTGTTCAAGCTGCATGAGGCTTGATCGAATTACAGTCATGCAAACTTATGGAACCATACCAATGAGCATAAGTTTCAACATATGAGCGGACCTGCACAAATGAACACTAGTTGGGAGGCAATTTTGTTAGAAGCACTATGGTATGTCAAAAGACATGAAAATCTATCACAACAGCCAGAAAATTTTATTCTAGTATACAAAAGCTATCCCTCCTTGAAGAGCATTAAACCGCAAGCCTGTCACTGTGAGGAAAATAGGGCTGTTGCATATGTTGTTCTTTTAACAGAATACGAAGCAGTTGACCTTGTCAAAAATATTATTAAACTCATTATTAAAAACAAGAAATGAAAAATACTTAGTAAACTGTCACAGGATGAGATGTAGACAAGTCAACAACCATGTTACGACTGTATTTACAATGATACGCAAAATTTAAGAATGGCTGTAGCTTTCACATGGTGTGTCATTACCAAGTAACATAGCTTGAAGAAACTTGGACCATACATTGAAAGGACTGCTAAAATATAGCAAAGAAAGTAACAGGAATGACACTTTTATTCAAAGACAATAATTACACTAGTAGTCATCACAATTTATAATGATCCCCTATACATTACAACAGGTGGTACATGGTTCTTAATATGTTGAGTGTCACCATGGACAGCAGTGCATTCTCTGAGAGTATTGGCACAAAGCCCTTACTGGTACATTTGGTTCATGCAAGTTGCACACATTCAGGGCCAAGCATACACCCAGAGGCAAATTATCCCTCACCCCCTCCCATTAACCTATTGTTTTGCTATGTGTTTTACGACCCCCTGTGATTGATTTATGACTCCCTGCAGATCATACAGCCTTCTAAGAAACCCTCCATCCTTCACCCTCCCCCTCTCTTCTGGTAAATCCCCAACCATCCCCCTTGCCAATACGAGCACATTTTTCTGTCACCACTCTACCAGCATACTGGCTAGTTCATTATTCAGCCATCCAGAGGGTACCGCGAAGGCTGCCACTGGGAATTGCCCCAAAGCCGCAGGCAAGAGCCGACAGAATCTTTCTTTGTACCCGCTGGTCACACAAGGCTAAACCTTGGCTTCTGGTTGGCTGCTGGCTGCAGACACTGTGAGACAAGCAGGCAAAACTTGAACATATAGTTCTAACTGCAATTTCTGCCAACATAGCATCCCTAGTTTAAAAAAATCCGCTTTACCAAGTTGAAGTGGGGTTGTTGATGTCCATGCACCTCAAATTTGTCACACAAAATGTAGAGTTATTTTTGATGGCAGAAATAATCAGACAATACACATGCTTTCACATCACTATGATATCGTTACTTGTTGTGAAAATCCTGCACAACAGTGTAGTATTAGCCTATGTGTCCTCTAAGTACTTTCTCATCCAGTGAAAAGATCAGTTCTTATGAGCTTAATACCGTTACATCCTGCATCACAGGACTAGAATATTAAACTCATTTTTGTCTCATGACAGTGTGCTAAGAGCATGCTATACTATCACGTTAACACTATGTATCACTTTATAATTTCAAATTAATGATATGAATATAATAGAGGGAAACATTCCACGTGGGAAAAATATATCTAAAAATAAAGATGCTGTTACTTACCAAACGAAAGCGTTGGTATCTTGATAGGAGACAATAAAAAAACACACAAACACACACACAAATTTCAAGCTTTCGCAACCCAGGGTTGCTTCATCAGGAAAGAGGGAAGGAGAGGGAAAGACGAAAGGATGTGGGTTTTAAGGGAGAGGGTAAGGAGTCATTCCAATCCCGGGAGCGGAAAGACTTACCTTAGGGGGAAAAAGGGACAGGTATACACTCACACACACACACACACACACATCCATCCGCACATATAGAGACACAAGAATTGGTTTGAGCAAATGATAGGCAAGTGTGCACATCACATAAAGAATTCTGGTGATTTTATCAGTCGACTTCAGTCACTACAACTGCAAAGTAATGACTTATTGGTCAGTCTTGATGTGGTTACACTGTTCACAAAGGTGCCTCTGGTGGACTCACTACACCTCGTTGGCAATATGTTTGGTGCAGACATTACAGCATTGTTTGGGCACACTCTCTCCTCTACATATTTTATATTTAACAACGAATTTTACAAACAATCTGATGGTGTCACCATGGGGAGTCCTTTGTCTCCCCTGGTGGCCAATCTTTTTATGGAGGATTTTGAGGAGAGAGCACTCGACTCTGCCACTTTTAAACCGACAGTATTTTGGCGGTATGTTGACGACACTTTTATAGTGTGGCCTCATGGTCTGGACCATCTCCAAGAATTTTTACGTCACATAAACTACATACATGAAAACATAAAGTTTACCATGGAGATAGAGAAAGATGGTTGTCTGCCATTTTTAGACGTCTTGGTGCGACAGAAGACTGATGGCACACTTGGTCACTCAGTGTACAGAAAGCCCACTCATACAGACCTGTATCTACAAGCTACTGGTTGCCACCATCCAGCACAAACAATGGGCGTTCTCAAAACCATGATCCACTGTGCCCATACTATCTCTGACGCCGACAGTATTCAAGCGGAACTGGAACACCTGCAAAAAGTATTTTTGAAGAATGGCTTTTCACCTAGGCAAGTGAACAGAGTGATGAAGACCTACAAACGACAGAACAAGGAAGAGGAAGAGGCCTTCAGGTCGACGGTTTATCTACCATTTATTGGGAATATTTCTTCACAGATAGGCAGAATATTGAGAAAGTATCAAGTGAGAGTCATCTTTCGCCCTCCTTCCAAAATTTCATCACTGGTGGAATCCATTAAAGACGACGTGGGCCTGCGTAAACCAGGTGTTTACAAAATTCCTTGTGAATGCGGCAAATCATATATAGAGCAAACAACACGAACTGTGCAGGAACGAATTGTGGAACACCAATGGCACACACGCCTTCTCCAACCCACCAAGTCCGCAATCGCCGAACATTGTATTTCCACAGACCATTCCATGAATTACAATGACACAAAAATTTTGCCCCATACATCAAACTTTTGGAGCTCGATTATCAATGAATCTGTGGAAATAAGAGTGTCTGACAACGAGGCTCTCATCAATCGAGATAACGGTTATCAGATAAACTCTGCTTGGAATCCTGTTATAGAGAAACTTCATAGTCAACATAGTTATCTGCATAAAGATGTAAGTCGACCTGATACTGATACGCCAGGCTTTCACAGTGAAGGGTGCAAGGCGCAGCCCATGGAGACGTTATGAACGCGCACGCTGAGCAGCGCCTGCGCAGTGTCACCTCAGTATGGATTTAAATAGTGGAGCTCAGTGCGTAATCGCCAGTACTACTACAATGGCACTCACCTGAAGATGGCCAGAAGACTCTGTGCCAAAATATCGTGGCAGGACATTACTGATATCTGGCAGTTCTCCTGTGTTTTTATGGAACAATCAGAACGCCGGGAAAGCTTTAAACATCACATGTATTTCAAGATGTTTGTCTTCACTTACTGTACTGAGGTCATGTCTTGATTTGAACTGTGTTCCTTTTCTGATATAAATGCATGATCCTCCACCCCTTGAAGTAGTTCTGCAGTAAGAGTTTGCCCTTTCATACAATGATAATACTACATGTTGGATTTCTGTGCCTTACACCCATGCTCAGTAATACAAACTACTGTGCAGTTCAAAGACTGGAGCTCAACTTCTAATAGATGTATTTTATTTTTTATTGATTGCATGTTTTGATGGAGGATTGTTAAGTCTGTGAAATGCCCCATGCTACTCTTTCCGATGGTTTGTTTTTCTTTGTGACATCTGGTATGTGTGGTATTTGAAGAGTTAAAATCTGTCTTGTGAGTGAGTGTGTCAGTATTTTTTAAACTGCTGGAGATACTCTTTAGGCAGGGGAACCTGTTGTCTGGATTCATCCTAAAAAAGACCTACTTTTCCTACCCATGACAACAGGTATTTGACCATGCATGGCCTGAGATCCACCCCCTATACTTTCATGAATCAGCTATACCAATCTTCCCTTCCCAGTCCTGTTTAGGTGTAGGCCATGCCTAGTGAAACCCCATCTGTTGACAGTCCTGACGGGCACCAGAGGAACATGAGCAAAGTTGACTGTCCTCAGAGCCATCCCTAACCCCACATTGATTTGCCTCACAGCTCCATCAAGGTGTGGTCGATTATGACGCTGGAACAGCTCAACAAAGTGTATGTTGATGTTATGAGTCAGGGAAGCTATCTTGTCCAGGTCATCACCTATGTCATATGCCCCATCCCTATTCAAACTGTTTCCTGCCCCACCCTCTATCACTACATGGTCCTCTTTTGTAAAGTCCTCACATAAAGATCCTAGGTCCTCTATCACATGACTTAGCCCAGCATTTGGCTTGAAGATACTGGTGGCCTGGTACGCTGCCCCTAAACTTTCCTGTAACTGAGAGCCTACACCTCGCCCATGGCTACTACCTAGAAGCAGCACTTTCTTCTTCCTAAGACTTTGTACATTCCTAGGCTTCTTGGCCTCGGTTGAAGTGTGGTGCACATTTCCTGCTCCTCGTTCTACCTGAGGCTCTTCTCCACTTAACTCTGGCAATGGTAGATACCTGTTTTTGGTGTTGATCATAAAACTGTCAGATCACATTCTCTTTCTTCCTATCCTCCTAGCAGCTGCCAGTTCCCGACCACCCTCCTCCCCCCTATCTCCCTTGATCCTTGTGAGTTCCATACTTGCTTCCTCCAACTGTGCCTGAAGGGCACAGATTTTCCTTTCCTGTTCCCCAATCAAAATGTTCCTACTGCATACTTTGCAGTTCCAGGAGAGAGCCTGTTCTGTTCTCTCAACATTCTCCCCACTGCATCCCCCCCCCCCTCTCCAGTGAAATATTTCCTACAGAATTGGCAACAAATCTCTCTATTCACTACCCTATAACAGCTCCTACAGAGCCTGTTCTGTTCTCTCAACATTCTCCCCACTGCACCCCCCCCCCCCCCCCACCTCCAGTGAAATATTTCCTACAAGATTGGTAACAAATCTCTCTACTCACTACCCTATAACAGCTCCTACATTTCTCACTCATGGTCAGTTTTGAAAGAATAATTAAGTTTAAGGAATATAATAGAGGGAAACATTCCACGTGGGAAAAATTATATATAAAAACAAAGATGAGGTGACTTACCAAACGAAAGCGCTGGCAGGTCGATAGACACACAAACAAACACAAACATACACACAAAATTCAAGCTTTCGCAACAAACTGTTGCCTCATCAGGAAAGAGGGAAGGAGAGGGGAAGACGAAAGGAAGTGGGTTTTAAGGGAGAGGGTAAGGAGTCATTCCAATCCCGGGAGCGGAAAGACTTCAACCTGCCAGCGCTTTCGTTCGGTAAGTCACCTCATCTTTGTTTTTATATATAAGTTTAAGGAATGTTTTAAATTTGTCAAGGATGCGAGATTGGCTGCGTGTAAGCACAAAATGACACCAAGGTCTTATGTGCGGTGCTTGTTATTTTTGTACTGATTTAAAGATAAAATGACAGAAGAAAGAATTTGTATTTACTTTGCTTTTAGAGAATTTACATTATTGGGTGTGTTTGGTCAAGATTCAAAATGTTTATAACTCGGAAAATTTAAGCCTAGATTGCATCTATCTAACTAGTAAACAATCCAAAATGTGTTAGTTAAATACGATTTAGAAGTGTTTAATTACACTTTTATTGTGACAATAGACACTGATGGAACTAGTAGCTGTCTTTTTTAAATGAACTTTACACTATCAAGAAAACTTGAATAGAATTTTTTGTGTTTATGTCACGCAAAATTTTGGGTTATATTGCGATTATCTGGACTTCAGCTAAAGAGCAAGTTTTTTCAAGAACAGTCTCTGCTGGGACGCTAATATTTAGTTGTATGACAAGAACACACACTGCAGCAAGTATACAAAACAAAGAAAATTTAAATTTGACACTATTTCCTTTTAAATAAATTCTTTTAGGGGACAAAGAAAATATCTATGATCTCACTCGGCAGCCATCTTGGACAAATGAAAATACACTGTATATATTTTTCAAGGCTTCAAGATGAAAGAAAATTAATGACAGAAATTTCTCAAAGTTCACTATGAAAAACAGCCTATTTGCTTTTGTCTCAGGTTCTCCGGCTGATGTTCATCTGATAATTTTAGTGACGTTTCGCCAGCACAAATGGCTGGCATTGTCAAAGCTTCACCCTCCATTGCCGATGGTGGACTGGAGCAAAGATCACGGCTGCAGACTATATGTACCTGGCATGTCAACGTCCGAGGACTTCTCCGCGGTCATTTCCAGTGCGGTTCTCCTCTTGCTACCTGTGACGGTCATTCACTGCGGTACGGGAAGCTGGGATCCGTTTACATTAAGGCTGTCCTCTTTCTTGTTGAAGCTGATCCTGTGTTTGTGTATTTCTACAGCTTCTCTAAACAATTGAGTCTGATAGTGCTTCTCTACAGCCAGAACTTCCACATCAGTGAATTTTATTACATGGTCGGTCTCACTCAGCACATGCTCTGCCACAGCCAATTTCTCCACCTGCCCCAACCTGCAATGTGGCTTATGCTCTTTGATCCTGGTGTTGACTGATCGTCCAGTCATTCTGACATAAACTTTTCCACATGTGCATGGTAAGCGGTATATTCCCGACATTGCAAGTGGGTCCCTTTTATCCTTTGCCAATCTAAGAGATTCTTTTATCTTCCTCACCGGTTTGAAAATCATCTTTATGCCATGTTTGTGCAATATACAGCCAATTCTGTTCATCACTCTGGAAATCTATGGCAGAAAGGCCATACCCGCCATTTCTTTTCCTGATTTCTTACTTCGTCGAGTGTTTGGTTCTGTTACACTTCTAATATAATTTATGGAGTACCCATTGCTCCTCAGAAAACTTTCCAGATTTTGCATTTCATGTTTGAGGTGCTGCAGCTCACATATTTGTCCTGCTCATGTTATGAGTGTATGAATCATGCCTCTTAGCTTGCTCAGGTGATGGTTTGATAGTTTGTGCAGGTATCAGTCTGCATGTGTCGGTTTTCGGTATACACTATGTCCCAGGTTTTTGCCATCCCTTGGGACTAGCACATCTAGAAATGGTAGTTTTTTGTCATTTCCTATTTCCATGGTAAATTTTATGCTGGTGTGGAGGCTGTTCAAAGGACAAAAGGACAAAAAACTACCATTTCTAGATGTGCTGGTCACAAGGGACGGCGAAAACCTGGGACATAGCGTGTACTGAAAAACAACACACATGGACAGATACTTGCACAAACTATCAAACCACCACCCAAACCAGAAAAGACGCATGATTCATAAGCTCATAATGTGAGCAGGATGAATATGTGGGCCCCAGCACCTCAAACACAAAATGCAACATCTGGAAAGTATTCTGAGGAGCAATGGGTACTCCACAAATTATATTAGAAGTGTAACAGAGCAAAACACTTGACGAAGTAAGAAATCAGGAAAAGAAGTGGTGGGTACGCCCTTTCTGCCATACATTCCTAGAGTGATGGACAGAACTGGCAGTATATTGCACAAACGTGGTGTAAAGACAATTTTCAAACCGACGAGGAAGATCAAAGAATGTCTTAGATTGGCAAAGGATAAAAGGAACCCACTTGCAATGTCGGGAATATACCTCTTACCATGCACATGTGGAAAAGTTTATGTCAGAATGACTGGATGATCAATCAACACCAGGATCAAAGAACATAAGCGAAATTGCTTATGGAGAAATTGGCCATGGCAGAGCACGCGCTGAGTGAGACCGAGCATTTAATAAAAATCACCAACGTGGAAGTTCTGGATGTAGAGAAGCACTATCAGACTTGCTAGTTTATAGAAGCTGTAGAAATACACAAACACAGGAACAGCTTCAACAAGAAAGAGGAAAGCGTTAAGGTAAATGGATCCCGGCTTCCTGTACTGCAGCGAATGAACATCGCAGGTAGCAAGAGGAGAACCGCACTGGAAATGACTGCGGAGAAGTCCTCGGACGTTGGAGCACCAGGTACATATAGTCTGCGGTCACGAGCTCGACTCCAGTTCACTACCGGCAATGGAGGGTGAAGCTTTGACAATGCCAGCCACTCGTGTTGGCAAAACGTCACTAATATTATCAGATGAACAATGGCCAAAGAACCCAAGACACAAGCAAATAGGTAGTTTGTCAACAAGTGGCCACAAAAGCCTTAACAATTTTGTTTCACTATGGAACTTAAAACATTAAACTATAAAACTAGACAGATATGGTATTCATAAAGTAATGCAGTACTGAGTACTTAACAATCAGGAACACAGAACACTGTCCACCACACTAGCCCAGAATGCTAGGAAAATGACATGTAGTGTATTAAGGCAGAGTGATTTCAAAACATAGTGTTGTCACAATGACCATAGTGTGGGACGGAATGGAGGTCTACCCATTATTACAATGGCAAGAAAGTACTGATGCCATAGGCTGCTGTTATTGGACATTATTTTACAGTTTGTTGAGTGGGGCCATTCATGGCCGGTGCTTTTATGGTGGACAGCAAAGTCACTAACTTAAACAATCAGACGATTTAATTTGTTGTACCTTTCAGCACTCCTGCCCAAAATTTTGCATCTCCCAAATTTTGGTGCCCTAGGCATCTGTCTATATCACCTATACTGTGAAGCTATCCCTCCTTTATCTGCATTAGCCTGCACCTGTAACTGGTCTAATCTACAGGCTTGATGGTTTAAACATTATTTTTGGTTTAAATGTATTACTCCCACTAATCCCAAATTTGTTGCAGGCTTTTAGGTATTCAGTTGGGTCTATTGTTATGTAACATAACTGATAACAGCCTTTAACACTGTCTGATTTTCTCTGACAGTTTCAATAAACAATCCATTTGCAAAGTACGCCAACCCATAATTCATTTCACAGGTTAATGTGTAATTCACCTGAGTATATTTAAATGGCTAAATTGCTACTTAACACACCAACAATCTGCTAGCCTTGTTGAGTCTTTTGATATCAAAGGATGGTTCAAATGGCTCTGAGCACTATGCGACTTAACTTCTGAGGTCAGCAGTTGCCTAGAACTTAGAACTAATTAAACCTAACTAACCTAAGGACATCACACACATCCATGCCCAAGGCAGGATTTGAACCTGCGACCGTAGCGGTTGCCCGGCTCCAGACTGTAGTGCCTAGAACTGCACAGCCACTCCGCCGGCTATCAAAGGATACCATGGTAAATAAATAAAAAAATATTGGTTAGTGAAGGGCATATTTGACACACACACACAAAACAAATGATAAAAAACAGATAAAAGCAATTTACAACTGACAGTACCCAATAAGTGGTCAAAATCAAGCTAAGAAGCTATTGTAATAGATGGTGGTCACCTTCACATGGGAAGACCACACCTATGGTGTGCCCAGCAAGACTCGCATACGAAACCCGCTCTGGAAAGAAATTGGCAGCTGGAACTTTTTTCGGCTTCCAAGCAAATAGTGGCTGCTCTGCTCCCTCGCGTCCTACCTCCAGGCCTCCTTCTGCCAAGAGTTTCAGCCACATCCCTGCCCACTGGCCTATAGGGATGACATGTGAGTGCTCTTTCTCTTCCACAAGCTGGCGAGTTCCTGCAAACAGAGTGCCATGACATAAATCATGTGCAATCTGCACAAACATTCTTTCTTTCTCTACACAGATAAAAAGATGGGCAGAGGGTGAGGGGAAGGGTTAGGAGGGCCCATCAAATGATCTTAGATAAAATCTGATAAAACCTGCATGCAGAGTACTGTGCCAACGGTTAATTGAATGTCACTTCTGACACATTAGATGAACAAGATCATTATTTGCAAAAACCCTTAATCTTCTGTAACACTTTTTTTAGCTTTTGATGTTTCAGAATACATTGTCCTATCAAAAGACCTATGCATTGTGCACAAAAATTAATTCATTTGCTGTTCTTAACATAAAGCAATCACCCCAATCCCCTTATTACTGTAGCCAGAAGGCTTTGAAATACTTTGTACTATTTCTCATTCTTCAGAGCATGGACAAGATAGTAGAGAATACTGTACTTCCCTCATATAAAGTGACCTTACCTGACCATATACTATTAGCACTGATACCTTTTAATACTCTACCATTCTACATCTACATCTACATCCATACTCCGCGAGCCACCTGATGGTGTGTGGCGGAGGGTACCTTGAGTACCTCTATTGGTTTTCCCGTCTATTGCAGTCTCATATTGTTCATGGTATGCCTCTGTGTGGGCTCTAATCTCTCTGATTTTATCCTCATGGTCTCTTTGCGAGATATATGTAGGAAGGAGCAATATACTGCTTGACTCCTCGGTGGAGGTATGTTCTCGAAACTTCAACAAAAGCCCGTACCGAGCTACTGAGCATCTCTCATGCAGAGTCTCCCACTGGAGTTTATCTATCATCTCCGTAACACTTTCGTGATTACTAAATGATCCTGTAATGAAGTGTGCTGCTCTCCATTGGATCTTCTGTATCTCTTCTATCAACCCTATCTGGTATGGATCCCACGCCGGTGAGCAGCATTCAAGCAGTGGACAAAAAAGTGTACTGCAACCTACTTCCTTTGTTTTCGGACCACATTTCCTTAGGATTCTTCCAACGAATCTCAGTCTGGCATCGCTTTACCAATGATTAATTGTATATGGTCATTCCATTTTAAATCATTCCTAATGCCTACTCCCAGATAATTTATGGAATTGACTGCTTCCAATTTCTGCTATGTTGTAGCTAAATGATAAAGGATCTTTCTTTCTATGTATTCGCAGCACATTACACTTGTCTACATTGAGATTAAATTGCCATTCCCTGCACCAAGCATCAATTTGTTGCAGATCCTCCTGCATTTCAGTACAATTTTCCATTGTTACAACCTCTCGATATACTACAGCATCATCCGCAAAAAGCCTCAGTCAACTTCCGATGTTATCCACAAGGTCACTTATGTATATTGTGAGTAGCAATGGTCCTACTACACTCCCCTGTGGCACACCTGAAATCACTCTTACTTCAGAAGACTTCTCTCCATTGAGAATGACATGCTGCATTCTGTTATCTAGGAACTCTTCAATCCAATCACACAATTGGTCTGATTCTGGATGCCACTGCGAGATTTCCCCCACATTGTTCACACTTCTCATAACTCTGACTTACCTCTAATAAATTTCTGAAATATTTTCAAAGGAAGATCAATGTTTACACTGTATTTATGGTGGATTCATTAGAGATGAATCACATGCTTTGGTTAGGTAAGAATGTGAGAGGATAGAGTCTTTTTCAAAGAAACTTTCCCAACAATCATATAACCTGATTTCAGAAATTGATGAAGAACCTTATCTGGAGAGCTAGACAGGGATTTGAACACAGTTCCTCCAGGATGTGAGTCTAGTGCTCTCTGTAAAGAGCATCATGCATTAGTGTGAAATGTAATGGCTTGTAGACTAAACACACAACAGTCATTGTAAAGTTGATGTCCCAAGCCTAACAGCAAGACTCAGCAGTGGTCAAGCATGGGTCTGGTTTTCTGCTTATCAGTTTCATTCCGTTAAGCTGCCCAGAGATTGCAGGATCTCCTCACAAGCTGCTTTCCTACAGAAAGATGTGTATACTGATTGATGTCCTACTCTTGGTGAAGGCTAGTAGCTTGACACACCACATCACTGTCTTCAGTATCCAAGCCAATGTCAAATACAGTTCATTGTGCAGCCAGTGTAGATTTTTTTTACAAACATCTCTCACTTTGTAAAAACTAACCCACATAACAAACACTTCCAGCTCCCTTTACAACCCACAAAACTCACATCAAGCAACTGAAAAGATGTTATTCACTTTCCACTTGTTGTTCCATCAATATGGACATGTATCACAGCACAGCATTTGTTTTGTTGCACCTCAAACAATTTATTGGACACAACTGAGTAAAATTGAGACACCTTCCACCAGTAATGCAAGAGACCGTGGAAGTGGGTCAGTTTCAGCCAGCTCCATGAAGTAACGTCATGGGCTGCCTGCATGACCGAGCACAGCAAAGGGACCAGAGTCAGAAAATCAGAGCTGCTGTGGTGTAGGTGACCTGACTGCTTCGCTTCTGAGCCATGTTCCTATTATGGGTTATGTGATAGAAACCGATGCTTTAGCCAAACAAGGACAGGCCAAGCCCATATAAATACTAATTATTTTCAGACAGAGGTACTGAAATCTAGAAGCCACCAACTCTGTGGGTGGGATCTTCAACAGTCCATGAGTCATACAAGTCTACATGGATAGAGCAGCATCCACCTCTGGACTCTGTTGCTACCAGCTGTAGCTCTGTTGCTTGTACTGAGTCCAATGCTGTGGACTTAGCACCCTCCAGCTTTGTGCCTACCTCAGTCACTGCCAGCCTCCTACCCTAGAAGTTTGCCATTCGAATCTGGGTCTGTGCAACTATTCAGCTGGGGCCTATGTGCAAAACTCCTTCCTGTCAGCCTCTGCCCACACGAGCAGACACTGCTGGTGCCATGAGCCATCTCTTCCACTCTGCGCCAACAGCATGATTCTGTTCACCATGTCCTGTGCTGCCAGGCTGTCTTTAGTTTGCATTGCAAACCACTGCCTTCATCCATGCAGAATTGCTGCCATAATCACTCACTGGCCACGCAACATCATCACTCACCCGTCACACAATGCTGCAAGCTGTCAGGCTGTCTGCTTAAGGCTGTACCTCCTCATAGGCCATGTACATCTTACATTCTGAGGCCGTTTACTTCTCCAAGTATTGTCATGATTGTTATAGTTCATGAATAATAAATGAATATCTTAGCAGTCATGTTTTCATGACAACATGTCAAAAGGCTACCAGGCATCCACTAACTGCTCCACTTTATTCCTACCACAGTAGAGATCAATCATTCCTGGCCTCAATAGATGATGTCAGAAATGTCTCTCACTTCTGCATTTCAGTGACAGAGCAATCTCACCAACTGCCATCCCTGGAGAAGATTACAGGGTTGCAGTTTTGTTAATATGCAGTATGGTCAGGGGAGATGTTTTCTTGTTTTTGACTGCAAAAGTCATGGAGATTCAGTGGGTTTTGTGCCAGGTGTTTAATTGTAATTATAAGTGCACTATGAGGAAAGTAAATTCAGACAATGTCCTGAGAACTGTAGAATATTTCTGTTAATTTAAGCTGTTTGGAACAGGAAATCCATTCATTTTTGAGCAAGGGGTATGGTTCAGGGTGTTAAAGTTTTGTGCAACTGATACAGGGTCAACCATATTGTCTTCAATACCACTGTGGGCTGCCCTGGATGAAACAAACAATCTTATAAGCAGAGTAACCGCAGCTGCTGAAGGTCGTGATGAATGAAACTTAGCAAAACATGGTTTTAATTGACCAAACCATCAGTTTCACAGCTTTCAGCTACATTTTTAGGTGCAACTTACATACTTCAGAATAAGAAATATAATTATAAACTGTACTGGAATTTTGTGCTAATATATAAAGACTATTTGAAGACTTATTGTCACAAACATTATTACGTTAATCTGTTGTAGTAAACCTAACATTCTTAGTCAAGGCATTGCCCTTTAGAGAATATTGTCAGTATTTAATAAAATTGAGGAATGAAGGCTACTTGGGAAGGTAGCCATATAATGTCCTCTGCTAATGTTTCTGGATAGATCAAACTGATATTCTGGCCATTCATTGCATGTGGAAGTATCTATTAGGAAAAGAAATGGAACTGAAGGCTAAATCCAATTTTGAAGATATAGCTCAAACATAGTTAATGGTGGAAACAGTGCAAGGCCGTGGGTACAAAGTAGAATAAACGAGGCAAGCCGCTTTCTTACCACCTCATACCAGACACAGAAGATGCAGGTTGCAAGAGCAGGCCTGGCCTTCTCTGTCCACCAGGAAAAACTTACTGCCCATGTAAATAATAACTGTAATGTGGACACTGTGTAGCAATATTATGGCACTTTAAATATAACACATCAGGTGTTTAGTGTGTCAAATACAATGACTGCTCCAAAATATATAGAGAAAACTTGTAGATCCTTCAGTAAAAGGTTCGAGGAACATCTTAATTTAAAACAATTCATTTCTGCAGTAACCTTGCACATATGGAAAGGGGGATATAGTGCAACAGTCTTACTGAAAATCTTGCGATTCTCCACAGATAAGAAAAAGGCTAGTTTTTGAATCTAGTGGAGGAAGTGGAAATTTTTAGATTTAAATCGGTAGCATAGAGAACACACTGAATAGTCAGTTGGACTTGAAACTTCACAATATTTTGGTAAACACTGATTGCTTGTGCAATTAACTGTATTGTAAGGGAGTGACCCAGTGCTCTTAGTCATGAGTATAATGTAACACAGCATCCACATGATAGTTATTTATGTGAGCAGTCAGTGTTTCCTAGTGGACAGTGAAGGCAGGGTCTACTCTTGCAAGCTGCACCTTCCATGTCTGGTTTGAGACGGTAAGAAAGGCTTGGTTCAAATGGCTCTGAGCACTATGGGACTTAACATCTGTGGTCAGTAGTCCCCTAGAACTTAGAACTACTTAAACCTAACTAACCTAAGGACAACACACACATCCATGCCCGAGGCAGGATTCGAACCTGCGACCGTAGCAGTCGCGCGGTTCCGGACTGAGCACCTAGAACCGCTAGACCACCGCAGCCGGCACGGTAAGAAAGTGACCTGCCTAGTTTATTCTATTTTGAACCTATGACTTTGCACTATTTCCACCATTAACTACATCTGAGCTATATCTTCAAAACTGGTTTTAGCATTCAGGACCATTTCTTTCCCTTGTCGACACTTGCGCATGCATTAATGGCCAATATATTGTTTCAATCTTCCTGGAAACATTGTTAGAGGATGTTACATGGATCATCTTCCCAAATAGCCTTTGTTTGCCTAGTTTTTTTAAGTATTGACTGTTTTCTCTGAATGGCAATACCTTGACTAAGAATACTAGGTTCACCTATGATGGATTAATGCAATAATGTTGGTGAGTATAAGTCTTCCAATAATCTTTATGTAACAGCACTGATTTGCAATACAGTCTATAATTATCTTTCAATTCTTAAATAAGTATTTTGTGCCTGAAGATGTGGCTGAAAGCTGTGAAACCAGTAGCGCTGTTAATTAAAACTGAGTATTGTTGGCTGTCTGTGGTGTTAGGATTCATTATGACCTGGATGAAACATTGCAAATTTTAGCAGCTAACCACTGGCTTCCTATCAGACACACTGAGCGCACATTGGACTTCCTTCCAGCCCTGGACACTATTCTCCTTATCGGCTCCATATCATGCCTAGCATTGGAGTTCCTGATTACTAACTAACCCCTATCCCCTTGTGCCTACTCAGACCTTGTTGAAGGAGAGGCTGTCTGTTGACTCACAGGATAAATGGGCAGCAGCAGAGCTCACGGGTGAAACAAGTGACACCTGAGGTGACACAATGTGATGCACTGGATCCTCCGCCACCACCATGTCCTGAGTCAGCGGCCTCCAGAAAACTGACTTCAGTCAAAAGCATCTTTAGCTGTCTGTGAACTGCATCCAGCTCCTACTGCATCCTCATACAGCATGCACACACCCTAGCAGTACCTCTATTAGTAACTTAAGAATGAAATTATAGAAACACACAGAAAAAGCTAAATATATAATTTGCTACTTTCCTAGTGTACAACAAACAGAGTCTGGTGTCTTACTGAGCTATATCAATGTTTGCTGGCCATTCAAAAGAAGTAACAATGGCAGTACACAGAGTGCAAATCTACACATTACAGTTTCTAAAACACAGCATTACAGCTCTTAAACACAAAACATTTAGGAATTTAAGAATTAAACTATTAAAGCACACAGAAAAGATAAGTATGTAACTTGCTACTCTTCTGGCAATGGAGCTTGATGTATTACTGAGCTGTTTTCAAGCATCACTAGCTATTCAAAACAGGCAAAACTAAAAAAACTATACATGGGTTTAGAGAAACACAAGTATATCCACCATAATTTTGCTGCTTTATTTGTGATTTTTATGAATGGACTATGTTTTGTTTACAAAAAAATTACTGTTTATGTTTGTTTTTGTCATTTTTGTTTTTTGCATGCAGAGAGAAATTTCACACTGATTAAATACTAGACCCTATTACTTATTTGACTGCAGTAACTTGAAAGACATTTAGCAAAGTTTCTTACCAGTAAAAAGGCACTGGAATAACATAATAATTTCACAGGAAAATTATTACAGCAGGTTTAACAGTTTCTGTATATCCATCTGCACATACACAGACACAAGCAGACATTTGTAAAGGCAAAGAGTTTGGCAAACGAAAGCACTGGCATGTTGATAGACACACAAACAAACACAAACATACACAAAAACTTCAAGCTTTCGCAACCCACGGTTGCCTCATCAGGAAAGAGGGAAAGAGGGAGAAAGACGAAAGGATGTGGGTTTTAAGGGAGAGGGTAAGGAATCATTCCAATCCCGGGAGCAGAAAGACTTACCTTAGGGAGAAAAAAGGACAGGTAGACACACACACACACACACACACACACACACACACACACACACACACACACACACACACATATCCATCCGCACATATACAGGCACTGTATATGTATGGATGGATGTGTGTGTGTGAGAGAGAGTGTATACCTGTCCTTTTTTCCCCCTAAGGTAAGTCTTTCCACTCCTGGGATTGGAATGACTCCTTACCCTCTCCCTTAAAACCCACATCCTTTCGTCTTTCCCTCTCCTTCCCTGTTTCCTGATGAAGCAACTGTGGGTTTTGAAAGCTTGAATTTTGTGTGTGTGTTTGTGTTTGTTTGTGTCTCTATCAACATACCAACACTTTTGTTTGGTAACTTACATCATCTTTGTTTTTAGATATATTTTTCCCACGTGAAGTGTCTCAAAGCTTTGTGCTGTTTCTGGTCCTTTATTTATGTCACAATAGTAAAAACATACAACACAAAACTTCCTTGGAGATAAAAACTGTTTGCCATACCAGGGTTCAAACCTGGAACCTGTGCGTTTCACGAGCAATTTCTCTACTGGTTGGGCTACCCAAGAATGACTCATGAGCTATCCCTTCAACTTTACTTCTGCCAGTGCCTTGTATCCTATCTTACAAAGATCACTGAAGTTCTCCCGCATAGTTTTCAGGACTAGCACTTCTGAAAGAAAGGATACTGTGGAGACATGCCTTAGCCACAGCCTGGGGAATGTTCCCAGAATGAATTTTTCCCTCTGGAATGGAGTGTTCACTGATGCTGACAGATTTCAACAGTTAGTGAATTAATGCTACAAGAGAATTTGTAAGATCAATAAAGAAATATTGAATGCAAACAGTTTTCAGTTCTGAACACAAATCAAAGGAAAATTATTGCTGTTGTCAATGCTTTGTTTTATGCCTATAATGCAGTAGCCACTGTTTCTTTATAAGTTTGTTCTGAACTTGAGCCACAAAACATTTACTTTCTCCTGTCTGGACTTAAATGTTTCAAGTCTCCTTGAGATGTAACACATCTAAATTACTCAACATGTCATTCTTTCTACTGGATTTAGTTGCCCCTTGTACTTTGGCGATCATTGATGCTACAATTGGTCACTGATGGCAGTTTTCATATGGATCTCCTCAGATGCTAGGTCTATTTGCTTGAATTCTTTAAAAATGTTAATTATTTCAATCGATTGTTGAATAGTTAAGGTCTCCTTCAAATTCTGTAGTTAACAGGGGAGAAAATGTACTAATGAGCTGTCATTAAGTTTTGAGTTATTTCTAGGGGGCTAGTTTGGCAACACATAAACAGACCAAATTCTAAATTTATGCAGTCCCTTGATACTGAATCTTTCCCAAACAATGTCACGTGTGCCTTCTGTTTCCATCTCTGTTAATTTGAGTTTATTTTCTACTGTAATGGATACACCCACCTCCATTTCCAATTAGCCTATTCTTTCAATACACAGATTTGCCCCAAAAATCTCAGTGCTACGAATTTCAGGTTTTTGCCATCTTTTTGTGACTAGCATTTTGTGGGTTCCAGTGCTTCTTGAGAGCACTTCAAACTCTGGCACTCTTTTGCAGATTGTCTGACAGTTAATCATAAGGATTTTAATAGTCTCATCTGTGGAAGGGGAGGGGGGGGACTTTTTGGATTTTACAGTAATTGTTAATTGTTCAGAGTTTCCTACACCATCATTACCTAGATTGGATGGAGAGTGACCTAAGCTAAAAAACCTTTGTGTGCACCCCAGTACCTGTGTAGCAGAGTCTGATGTGTAATGGAACTCTGAGCCATTTAGGTCGAGCCTACAGTTCTCAATCCAGGGAACAATTTTAGGAACTCACAACCTAGTTAGTCCCAGGATTTTCTCTGGTTCAAGACTTTCCTCAAAACCAGAGAGCCATAATCAGTCACTGCAGTTCTGTGAGCAAGGCTGGTCTTCTAAAGCTTCTCCGGCAATCACTTCAAGGTCCAGATCAACATAATACATGATGCCTCCTGGCATACACATTGAGTGTGCAAGAGGATCTTTTCCATTCCTTGCTGTTATTCCCATAATGGTTACCATCATTCACTGTATGTTTGAAGTGATGGTGATTAACAAAGCCCTACCTGTTTGCATTTGCTTCCCCACCACACAGGACACAGCAGGCTTCACAACTGTTAAACTGTGTCATGCTGGTTCAGTTTCTGTTTCAGTGGGAGACAGTGCCTAAGGATGTAGCTGACTTGCTTCCTCACAATTCAAATGGAAAAGATAAGCAGCTTCTCTGCTTTCAATGCTTGTTAATTGTTGTTGTTGTGCAGCTCTCCAAGCTACTATATCCTGTGGGAGCCTCTTTGTCTCCATGTAACTACTGCAACCTACAACCTTCTTAAGCTGCTTACTCTATTCATCTCTTGGTCTCCCTACACGATATTTGCCCCCCACACTTCCCTCTAGTACTAAATTGGTGATCCCTTGATACCTTAGAATGTGTCCTACCAACTGATCCTTCCCTCTAGTCAGGTTGTACCATAAATTTCTCTTCACCCCAGTTCTATTCAGTACCTCCTCATTAGTTAAGCAATCTATCCATCTAATCTTCATCCTTCTTCTGTAGCACCACATTTCAAATGCTTCTATTCTCTTCCTGTCTAAACTGCTTCATTTCCATACATGGCTACACTCCAAACAAATACTTTCAGAAAGGGCTTCCTGACACTTAAATCTATACTTGATGTTAGCAAATTTCTCTTCTTCAGAGATGCTTTTCTTGCCATTGCCAGTCTGCATTTTACATCCTCCCTACTTCAACCATCATCAATTATTTTGCTTCCCAAACAGCAAAACTCATCTACTACTTTAAGTAGTTCCATTGCCTCAGCATCACCTGATTTAATTCGGCTACATTGTTTTACTTTTGTTGATGTTCATCTTATATCCTTTCATGACACTGTCCATTCCATTCCACTGCTCTTCCAAGTCCTTGCTGTCTCTGACAGAATTACAGTGTCTTGTCCCTCAGCTTTAATTCCTACTCCAAATTTTTCTTTTGTTTTCTTTACTACTTGCTCAATATACAGATTGAATAACATCAGGGATAGGCTACAAATTTGTCTCACTCCTTTCTCAACCACTGCTTCCCTTTTGTGCCCATCAACTCTTATAACTGCCATCTGGTTTCTGTGCAAATTGTAAATAGCCTTTCACTTCCTGTATTTTACCCCTGCCACCTTCAGAATTTGAAAGGGAGTATTCCAGTCAGCACTGTCAAATGCTTACTCTACATCTAGAAATGCTATAAATGTAGGTTTGCCGTTCCTTAACCCATATTTGATTAGAAGTAGTAGGGTCGGTATTGCCTTGCATGATCCTACATTTCTCTGGAATCCAAACTGATATTCCCTAAGGTTGTCTTCTTCTTGTTTTTCCATTCTTCTGTAAAGAATTCATGTTAGTACTTTGCAGCCGTGACTTATTAAATTGATAGTTCGGTTATTTTCATGCCTGTCAGAATTTGCTTTTTTGGAACTGAAATTATAATATTCTTTTTAAAGTCTGGGGGTATTTCCCCTGTTTCATACATCTTGCTCACCAGATGGAAGAGTTTTGTTGTGTCTGGCTTTCCCAAGGCTATCAGTAGCTCTAACGGAAAGTTGTCTACCCCCAGGGTCTTGTTTTGACTTAAGTCTTTCAGTGCTGTGTCAAATTCTTCTTGGAGTATTGTATCTCCCTTCTCATCTTCAGATACTCCTTCATTTCCATAATATTGCCCTCAAGTACATCTCCCTTGCATAGACACTCTGTATACTCCTTCCACCTTTCTGCTTTCCCTTCTTTGCTTAGGGGGGTATTCCATCTGAGCTCTTGATATTCATACAGATATTTCTCTTTTCTCTGAAGGTCTCTTTAATTTTCCTTCAGGCAGCATCTATCTTACCCCTAGTAATATATGGTTCTATATCCTCATTTCTCCTCCAGCCGTTCCAGCTTAGCCATTTTGCACTTCCTGTTGATCTCATTTTTTAGACATTTGTATATCCTTTTACCTGCTTAATTTATTGCATTTTTATATTTTCTCCTTTCACCAATTAAATTAAATATCTCTTGTGTTACCCAAGGACTTCTATTACCCCTTGTCTTTTCACCTACTTGATCCTCTGCTGCATTCACTATTTCATTTCTCAAAGCTACTCATTCTTCTTCTACTGTATTCCTTTCCCCTGTATTTGTCAGTTGTTCCCCAATGCTCCATTTGAAACTCTCTAGAACCTCTTGTTCTTTCAGTTTATCCAAGTCCCATCTCCTTAAATTCCTGCCTTTTTGCATTTTCTTCAGTTTCAATCTACAGTTCATAATCAGTTAAGTGTGGTCAGAGTCCACATCTGCCCTCGGAAATATCTTACAATTTAAAATCTGGTTCTGAAATCTCTCTCTTACCATAATATATTCAATCTGAAATCTTACCATGTCTCCAGGTCTCTTCCACATACACAACCTTCTTTCATGATTCTTAAACCAAGTGTTAGCTATGGTTAAATTATGCTCTGTGCAAAATTCTACTAGGTGGCTTCCTCTTTCATTCCTTTCGCCCAGTCCACACTCAGCTACTACTTTTCTTTCTCTTCCTTTCACCACTATTGAATTCCAGTCCCCCATGACTAAATTTTCATCTCTATTAACTATCTGAATAATTTATTTTACCTCATCATACAGTTTCTCTATCTCCTCCTCACCTGTGGAGCTAGTTGGCATATAAATTTATGTACTGTGGTAGGTGTGGCTTCATGTCTACCTTGGTTACAATAATGCATTCACTATGCTGCGCATAGTAGCTTATCCATGTTCCTGTTTTTTATTCATTATTAAACCCACTCCTGCATTATCCCTATTTGATTTTGAATTTATAAACCTGTATTTACCTGACAAGAAGTCCTGTTCCTCCTGCCACTTTTAACGAAATCGTCACAATTTCGTTAAAGAAGAATAATAAATTTTATTCTTTTGCTTTTAAGTTAATTTTCTTTCGTGCGAACTTTGTTGTAGAACCACTCTCTTATTTTCGTGTGGTAATAAAAATTTTTACTTTCTTAAGAATTACGTACATTTAAAGAGAAAATAATATTTACGTGAACTCATATGAACTGGTTAAGAATATTAGGTTGAGAATTGAGTCCTTTAAATCTTTCGGCCTTGGAATACACTTTCCAGATGCAGTGGGTTTTTTTGTTAAATATTTTTACTGAATTTTATCCCGGCACTAGCCATAGAACACAAGATTACCTCTATTAGCAGAAAATGTTTTAATTATTGCCAAGCCAACATTTATCACTGATCAAACTTACTTCACTATGCATTTGAGTTATTTTAAAGAACCAAACTGTTTAAATTTCAATGTTAACTAACATTAACTATCCGCCTACGAATGCACAAACGTATAATTAATTCAAATTTTATCAGCCACAGGATCACTGAAAAAGAAGAACAATTTCTTAATTCACTATTGATTTTTATGCATCTGTTCCCGATTTACGGGTTTGATAATTTTTTAAATGTGCCGCCTCTGCTATTGTTGGTCGCGGCACAGCCCAGCAATACCGCTAAAAAATGCTGAAAAATTCTTAAAGAAATTTTATAGATGACGTGGGCAAGCTAATTTACATAAATAATTCACACTTTTGATAAACTCTAATATATTTAGATCAAACAACAATACAACTCACATTAATTCGTAATGCATCGTCTAATGGTGGCTAAGTCCAGACAGAGACAAAAGAAGTCTACCCATTCGTAAAAAACTCTTTCACAGTGTCCTACCGCAATGACTTCTGAACAGAGAAGACCAAAGAATACATAATGGATTGTGCTTAAATAGTATTGCTGACTATTAACATTTCTTTGCAAATTGACGATATTATTCTCTTCTGGCAACATTTTATATCTCTGCTATCGCAAATACTGACACATTTTACAATCACATAATAAATACAGAAAAATTCCTATCCTAAATACAGAGAAATATTACAACAAAAAATATAAGGAGAATAACAAATGTCTTTTACACCACATTCAGTAATATTTTTGTTCAATAATTACGATATATACAACTTGCCCAGAGTGGCGTATATGGTACAAATAAACTCTTGTTCTTTAATAACGTGAGTTTGCCAGGGAACGTTACACACTGAACTTCACTAATTCCTGCTATATCTAGCTTTAACCTATCCATTTCCCTTTTTGAATTTTTAACCTGCCTGCCCAATTAAGGGATCTGACATTCCACGCTCTGATCTGTAGAATGCCAGTTTTGTTTCTCCTGATAGCGACATCCCCCAGAGTAGCCCCTGCCCATAGATCCAAATAGGGGAGTATTGTACCTCTGGAATATTTTACACAAGAGGATCTCATCATCAATTAACAACACAGTAGAGCTGCATTACCTAGGGGAACAATTGTTAACTAGGAGACTATTTTTGTTAACTTTTTATTTTTGTGTATATTACTGACCACCTCTGATGAGGAAAAGTTTTATCTTTTCATTTTTATCAGCTCCAAGCTCTAGCCTGAGGTAGGTAGTGTTGGTGCCAGCCTTTCTCAGAAGCCAGACAATGCCATCTGCACGCTCTGGGTTCCACTCCTTGAGCCAGAAGCGTAACCCTCGTGTCCGCCATCGAGGTAGGATCATCAAGTCCCGGCCAGCACCTGCTCCTTGTGTCAGCATGGTACAGCCCTCTGAAACAAAGGAGTTCACATAGCACATGAATGAAAATCATTGGTACTTGTTAACAGCAGTGAGAAGAAACTCCAGCACATCTAACAATCAAAAACATCTCTATCTTTGTAAAAGTAAAACAGTAATAAGTGTGAATGCTGGCTTGAAAGTTACAGTCTGTTGCGAAGTATAGCCATCACCATTTTTATTTTATTATTTTTTTTTACTCCACAGGGAAAAGACAGACTGCATATCAGACAGAAATGCCAAAGAATGAATTGAAATAAAAACCACACTTTCAGACAATTAATTCTTCTCCTACTATGAGTAGCAATGAAATAACAAAGTTATAAAATATGTATTTGTATATTCATTGTTATCAATTTATGTCTGAGTATCACATTATTATACTTGATCCCACCAACATAAAAGATTTTCCACTTTCATATCATGCCACAATACAGCCTCTTATACCTTTACTTCTGTATCTGAAAACAGCACACATTTCTTGGAGTCAAACTACTCCATCAAATTCATGAGTTAAGTGTGTAAACACTTCTTCTGATTTTTATAAAATCTTGCTTGGGAAAACTATGTCCATAGTAATAGTAGCAGTAGTGCTTCTATTCATATGTGGATCACTTTGACAAGGTTATTGTACATGTCATGGTGATAGAGCTTAAGAACAAAATAAAAGAATGTAAATACAGATTTTTACATGCTTACAGGTCCAGTTTGGTAAGGGTGGGGCATGTAGTCCATTGTGGCCTTGTAGTAGGAACTATCCTGACAACTGCCTGAAGCAATTTAAGGAAAACACTGAAAACCTAAATCAGTGCGGCCAGGTGAAGACTGGACCTCAATCCTCTCAAATACTACACCAGTCCGTTTAAAGCAAAGCAACCTCATTCAGTTTGTCCCTAGTGTACAATACTGTTTTGTAAAGAAGTCAATTAATAACATAAAAAGCTAGTGCTACACTGTGCATTAATTTCTCAATACTGATCACCCCCCCTCCACACACACACACACACACACACACACACACACACACACACACACCATCAGGTAACATGAAAACCATTTTGACAACATTTAATTTCTATTTTGTGTACCAGAATGGAGCTGAGGTTGCACTGTCAGTCAGCTTTATTTAGGAGTACACAGTGCTACACTGTTCGTTAATTTCTCAATACTGATAAACATACGCACACTATCAGGTAACATGAAAACCATTGTGGTAATATCTAATTTCCATTTTGTGTACCAGAATGGAGCTGTGGTTGTACTATCAGTCTGCTTTATTTGGGACTACTCGGTGCTTCCAACACATCCTTGGTCAAATCAATCCTTTTGCCAAATATCCTCTTTTTCAAGAGTTCATCCATCTGTGCAGTTTGATGGAGTCATGGACTGCCATCCATAAAAATGAAGTCAGGACCAAATGCACTCCTGAAAAGATGCACATGGAGAAAGAGCACAGTGTCACAATAATGTCAAGCAGTGAGTGTACCATTTTCAAAGATTTTGAGATCAGTACACCAATGCAACATTATGACTCCCACACCATAATATCTGGACCCACAAAATGATCATGTTCAGCAATGCTGGACATACCCTCATGTGACAAGAGGTGGGAACACACAATGAACACAGGAATATTGTCAAAAATTATTGTTTGGTGGTTCAGGTGTTATGGTGTAGGGAGGCATAATGTTGCATGGTTGTACTGACCTCCATCACCAACTGTGGAGGAACTATCATGAAGAATCATAGATAGTTCCCACAAATTTGGTTGTGGATTATTGGAATACCACTTTGATGCTGTTAAAGGTCATGGTTTATGATAAATGGTCCTGTATACGGATTGTAATGTTTTGGACTTTTGAACTATCTAAGAGAAAGATGAACTGCATTTCCATCTGATATTTTGCATTTTCCTCCTGTGACAATGGGTGTGAGACCAAAACCAGTAAAGAATAAAGCTTTATTTGTATAGATGATGGTTAAAAATGTAGTTCTTTAATTATCTGATGGCTGTAGGAAGTCACATCACTAAAACATTAAATGCATTGAAACTGACAGTGGGATACTGAAACATTTGTTGTGAACTGTATGATAGCAGTAATGTGATGTGTTCAATAATGTTTAGAGGTGAATGTGTTAAAAATATGCATTTTTCAATTGATACTTTGTAAAATGTATGTTGTAATGTTTAGTAACTGCTGGGCATGTGTACATCTGTAAACCTGAAAATGTATTACATAATACAGAAAATAAACAACAATATCCATTAAATGTATTCTATCCTCAAAACCATTCAGAATAGGGCATATTGTCCATATCCCCAAATCTTTACCATTCTTCCATCATCACCCACTAGAATCTTTAATGACAATTCACACAGAATGAATACAGTACAATAGTCAAGCTATGAAAAACAACAAGGCTTAATAATATATGGGATGGTATCCAGATATTACTGGCACTAACAATAATACACTAAAATAAGTATTAATGCTGACTTCTGTTATAGCTATGGTTTTATTTTACTATTGCTTCAAGCTTTCTTTCTATACTAAATTGCAATTCCTGTAGAAGGAGATGTAAAATTCTGTCATTTCATACCAGGCATAACGCAATCATAAGCATGGCACAGGTCACGAGGCAGTTTTGGATCCACTGTGTAACACCATGGTCCACCAATGTTGCGTGATGGATCCCTGCAGTAATTTCTTGCTTCTTTTAGAGATCGTTCAGCAAATAGGGTGTCATTTAGATATGTCTGATTGACCTATAGACATAGTAGTAATGAATATGTTAACATTCTGTATCTCTTTTGGCACAAAGACTAGTATAATAAATATCTTTGTGTTACACAGATCATCTTTAAGTTAAATGGAAAATCCTTCAGAAGGCTACTTTGATAATGTCTCTTATAGATCTAGAAGTCTGAATTAATTCATCGATAAAAAGTCAAATCGATGATGAGAGCAAGAAAAGAACATTGTATTCAGCAAGTGTTATGAGGTGAAATGGAATCATGTATTTAAAATTTTTGGAACACAGCTTTTTCTTGACAAGAGAAGAAGTGAAGATGGTAGATAGAAGGGAGGTGACATCAAATGTCCACTGAGCCTAGGTGATAGCATCACTTAAAGCAGACAAGCAATATCATAATAACTGGGGGTCTTCAAACAAGAGTCAAATGTCAATGTAATGTCAAGAGGTTTAATAATGTAGGCTGATGATTTTGTGAAGGAACAGTTACAACTGTTAAAGTTTTTTGTGAGTTAAATATGTGTAATAAGAAGTTTGAAAGAATTTATTACCATGGAATGTATACATGTCACAATATCAAATTCAAGAATGAAATTTACTTTGTGTTGTCCAAATACAGGATGAGGCAACTAAGACATGGTATGCAATATATACTCAGAATGAGTAAATATACAGAGGTATGGTTTTCAATATGCTATACCAGACAATATAGTAGCTTTTCTAACATCTGCTAGTAATTTTTAACATTTATATCTGTCAAATTAAGGCACTGCCTTTTTATGTAACTGTAGCTTTTGTAAGGGGCAACAGAAAGAATCTTAGAACAACACTGGTGGGAGTAATGTGGGACATGAGATGCTGCATCAACAATGAGCATGGTCTCATAGCATCTGTTGTGTGCATCCGAGATGGTTGATACAATGTAGCTCATAAGTAGAGTGTGCAGTGCAGTTTGTAAGGTGACAGGAGAAACACAGAAAAGAAGAGAAAGAAGGATGGACACTGAGTATAGTAAAGCATTAGAAAATAATAATAATGGCAAACAGCACTTGGTCATGGGATGGGAGAAAAGCCATCAGGCAAAATCAATCAAGCAATCAAAAGTCCAAGGTGGAATGTTACAATTTTATGAAAAAGATAGTTGCTACTCGCCATATAGGAGAGAAGTTAAGTTGCTATATGTGACCCCATTATAGAAATCCAGCAAGGTCTCCAGTCTCTCCACAGATCCTTAGGACCATACCAGAATCTCTTCCTGGAGTCCATCTCTCTCCACACCCCTACCACTCCTGGCACTCCTACATGCTTCCTATAATCCATAAACCCAACCACCCAGGATGCTACATTGTGTCCAGTTACTGTGTCCCCACTGGGAGAACCTCTGCTCTCATTGACCAACACCTTCAGCCTACTATCCATATCCTACCCTCCTAAATAAAAGATACCAACCATTTCCTCCACCAACTCTCCACAGTTCCTGTTCCTATACCACATCGTGTTCTGCTCATCACTATTCTTACCACTTCCCTTTACACTAACATCCCTAACACCCATAGCCTTACTGCTATTGAACACTACCTTTCCCAATGCCCAACAGATTCCAAACCAACAGCCTCTTTCCAAGTTGCCCTGACCAAGCATATCCTCACTCACAATTACTTCTCCTTTGAAGGCTTTACCTACAAACAAATTTGGGATATGGCTATGGGCACCCATATGGCACCATCCTAAGTCAACTATTCATGGACCATAAACAGGAATCCTTCCTAAACACCCAGAATCCCAAACCCCTCACCTGGTTCAGATTCATTGATGACATCTTCATGACATGGATCCACATTCCTCCAAAATCTCAACACCTTCTACCCACTTGATTCATTTGGTCCTACTCAATCCAACAGGCCACCTACATCAATGTTGGTTTGCTTCACCTGGTCCTACTCAGCCCAACAGCTACCTTCGTCAATGTTGACCTCCATCTCAAAGATGGCTACATCAGTACCTCTGTCCATCCTTTCTACACAGTAGATGAATTTTTTGAAACTGAAAATACTGTCTTTCAACACTGTATCTAGCGGATGGCCTTATGTTATCCAAACTAAATTGTATTTAGTAATTAATGTTAAAAATGTAAGTTATCTTGATGTTGTCTATTGCTTTATGAGCTGATCGACAATAAAATTTGATTGATTGATCATATCAAACATACCAACCACCAGCAACATCTCCACTTCAACAGCTACAGCCAGTTCCATACCAAGAAGTCCCTTACATACAACCTAGCCACCTGTGACCATTGCATCTGTAGTGAAGAGCAGACCCTCTCGAAATATACTGAGGGTCTCACTGTGGCCTTCACGGATTGTAATTACCCCCTCCCCCAACCTTGTACAAAAACAGATCTCCTGTTTCTTATCTTTCCAGTCACCTTCCAAAGTCCCACTGTCTGGCCACAGAGGATCATTCCCCGCATGACTCAGTACCAACCGTGACTAGAGCAACTGAATTACATTCTCCACCAGGGTTTCGACTACCTCCCGTCATTCTCTGAAATGGGAAATGTCCTACCCTTTATCCTTCCCAACGCTCTGACAGTGGAATTCCATCATAATACCCTTAGCCATTACCACACAGCCCCTGCTCCCATCCCCTTTCCTCACAGTTCATTTCCCTGTGATAGACCTAGGTGCAAGACATGCCCCCTACATCCTTCCATCACCACCTACTCCAGTCCAGTCACAAACATCACCTATCCCATCAAAGGAAGGGCTACCTGTGGAACCAGTCATGTGATCTACTAACTAATGTGTAAGCACCATGCTGCAATCTATGTGGGCATGATAACCTACAAGCTGGCCACCAACAAACTATGACCAAGAAACAGCTCGACCTCCATGTTGCTGAACACACTGCCAAACATGATGTTCTTTATTTCAATGAGTGCTTCACAGCCTGTGCCATCTGGATCTTTCCCAGCAGCACGAGCTTTTCTGAATCGCACAGGTGGGAACTCTCCTTGCAATATATGCCATGTTCTCATAACACTCCTGGCCTCAACCTGCGTTAGTCATTTTCCTTACCCATCTAGCCCCTTTCCTGTTCCTATTCCAGCACTACACAGTCCTCTATTCCACCAATGCACCCAGTCTTTTTACTTCTCTCCTTTTTCACTACTCCTCCCCCTCTCCCCTGTCTTCTGTCTAGCCTCCCAGCTGCACCTAGCTGCTCTATCATCTCTCCATCTTGCCCCTGCTCACTCCCACAAGCAGTCCTTTACTGAATGAGATTTTCACTCTGCAGCGGAGTGTGCGCTGATATGAAACTTCCTGGCAGATTAAAACTGTGTGCCCGACCGAGACTCGAACTCGGGACCTTTGCCTTTCGCGGGCAAGTGCTCTACCGAGTTCGAGTCTCGGTCGGGCACACAGTTTTAATCTGCCAGGAAGTTTCAGTCCTTTACTGTTCCCCACCCCTACCCTGCCATCCCTACCCCTCCCTGCCCAAGCCTCCTCTTTACCCCTATCAGCCAGTTGCCTCTCCAATCATGTGCTGCTGCTCACAGCCTGGCTTCAGCTGCCAGACATTTTGGTCATGTGAGTATGAGCTGGATTTGCATGAATGTGTATGTGTGTGTGTGTGTGTATGTTGTCTATTTTTGACAAAGGTCTTGTTGGCCGAAAGCTCACTTTCCAACAGTCTTTTTTTTTTGTGTATATCTGTAACTCAGCATCTCCATCATCTGGTGAATAGCAACTATCCTTGTCATAATATTGTTACATTCCATCCTGGATTTCCCATTGTTTGATTAAAATTCTGTTTACATTAAAAATGTTGGTGCACTTTGTAAAGCTAAACTCTGCAGCTGGATTTTTGTAGCATAGCAACTTTTAATTACAAGTTTAATTAAGCATACACTGTAATAATACTCTGAAATATTTTTATTGTTGCAGCTTATTTATAGTCCACCAGTGACACCTGCCAAGTTGGTCATAGATGGAGTTGTTTGACAGTTCTAGAAAGTTATAGACTATGTTTGTACTCATCTGTATTTGAAAACTATTTTTGACAGAGAAATTGTAAAAAACTGTTATAGTTTCATTCTTTGGGAGTAATAAGGAGAAGAATGTGTATAAAAAGTTGCCTGTTTATTATATTACATGATAAAACTCAGGCACTATTTAAGTTACACTCCCACAAGTTTGAATCTTCATAAAATTTATTTCACTGTACCTCTGCATTTGCTATTATTGTCTCTTGACTGGTGTACATTGAGAATTTGTTCCAGTTAAATCACCTGCTGTATTTCAAATCAATTTATGTTAATGATTATTATCACTAAGACATTATCAGATGGTGACATTACAGACTAGTTTTTTTTTTATTTTTTCAGAAACACTAGTTTCAATTACTCTTGTTGAATGGATTCTTGCATATCTATAAAAACACCTTTTTTGATATTATTTTGTTCTCTTTTCCATTAGGTACTTTTATAATTTTAAAATTTACTGCAATTTATATTTCTGATTGAACTTCTAAACATAGATTCATCTTTATTTTAAAAAAGATGATCTTAATTGTTACTCTGCACTGATATGTCTTATATGGATAAGTGTAAAACATGTTTTGGTGGAAAACAAAGTAATAATTTTTTGTAACACTGAAACTGTTTATTCCCAGGCCATAGTTTTCCCATCATCTACTATACAGTGACCTCCAGATTAGTTTGTTCCATGTCCACTTATGTCTCACAATTTGCCTTCCCACAGCTATAGGCCACATTATTGCTTCAAACAATACAAAATATGGAACATTAATAATATATACTACAATATTATTCACTTGATCGGCATGTTTCCTAATTCCTGTTTACACATAGACATAAAATTCACCTTTTGCATTTTATACTTAGTTGTGGGTCTGTATGTTTCTTGCACTGTTCCAATCATTGCCTTCAGCAATCTTCCCTTAGGAAGTGTGCCCTGGGACAGCACACAATGCATTTCCCAGCACAGATCTCCTGCTGTGTCTGTATGAAGGGTAGGAGTAATCTTGTGTGTGTTACTGACTAGGTGCACAATAGAGATCTTCAATTGGAATAAGATATGATTAAACATTTGGCTATCAAAATTCTTACATTAAATATCTTCTTTCCATCTTCAGAAATAATAGAGGATTGATTACATGACACCACCAAGAGATGTCATAATTTAACAGTTAAGCTTATTTTCTTGTGTTGCCTTGTCCTGAAATACATGTCACACTCTTATTTTCCTTTTTTTCCAGTGTTCTAAGCAACATAAGGAACATACAGGTAATCAAAATCCTTGTCGCTTTGTTAACTAAAAACAAAGATGATGTAACTTACCAAACAAAAGTGTTGGTATGTTGATAGTGACAATAACAAACGCAAACACACACACAAATTTCAAGCTTTCGCAACCCATGGCTGCTTCATCAGGCAAGAGGGAAGGAGAGGGAAAGACGAAAGGATATGGGTTTTACGGGAGAGGGTAAGGAGTCATTCCAGTCCCGGGAGCGGAAAGACTTACCTTAGGGGGAAAAAGGGACAGGTGTACACTCGCAAACACACACATATCCATCCGCACATATACAGACACAAGCAGACATATGTAAGTGACTCCTTACCCTCTCCCTTAAAACCCACATCCTTTCGTCTTTCCCTCTCCTTCCCTCTTTCCTGATAAAGCAACCGTGGGTTGTGAAAGCTTGAAATTTGTGTGTGTGTATGTGTTTGTTATTGTCTTTGTCAACATACCAACACTTTCGTTTGGTAAGTTACAGCATCTTTGTTTTTGCATATATTTTTCCCACATGGAATGTTTCCCTCTGCACTTGTTTGCAATACAATTATTATAGTACACAAACATACATGTAAGACATACAAATCTGTCATGATTATTTTGTTTTATGAGTTATGTTACTAGTTACATACCGTATAGTAAATGTGACAAATAGAGGCAATAGCCGATGTACAAAAACTGCCCTTGCAGTGATGATCAAAGTGGCACTATGACCAACTCAGCAACATTAAATACACCACATAGGATGAGTTTAGAGAACTAGTGTGCAGAGACACCAGTGGCACCAGTGGTTACCATGTAAAGCTCTAGAGGCCACTTTATTGTGTATGTGTTGAATGTATATTAGTGTACTTTAACAAAATTGCAAATATGTGGCTGGTTTGTATAAAATTGTCAAATCAACTACAATTTTTGTTGTAGGATAGTTTGAAAATAGACACAGGTGTCCAAAACTAGTCTTCTCAATGCAACTTATGATGCAGCTACAACCATTTATTTCAATTAAAAGACAAGTTGCAGACATCTTTTTTACCCGCATGCTGCAAGTTTTTAAAAATAATATTGTGGGAGTAGTGTTGGGCATCTGCTCTGTTTGTCAATAAAAAATGGTTTTGCTTCTGAACTACACCTAAGAATAAAACTGACAATGATTAATTTTTGCTAGCACAATTTCACTGGTAACAGTGACAGAAGCAACACAGTTTTGGAAATACTCTACTTGTATGAAATTGACAAAAATTAACGAAAAGGTTATTTCATCATACCTTGTGTGGTTTATTGTCAAGCCATGGCTGACACTGTCGTCCTGAACGGGTCACATTTAGTGGTCCAATGAAATCATTCCCAGTTCCAGCAAGACGACATTCTGAAAGATAAAAGACAGTTCATGTGAAGTGGCAAACAGTTAAGCCATTAGGCTTTCATAGCGAAAGGACAAGGTTCAAATCCTGAGCCAGATTTAAGTTTTTGTTGTTTTCCTGAACTACATAAATCAAATGTCTTGAGTGCCTTCTTTGACAAGAGAATGGCCAGTTTTCTTTCCCATATCAATCAGAACTTGTGCTCCATCGCTCACTGACCTCTTTATTACTAAACATAATATTAATAATAAACACTAATATAATATTAATATTATATTATTATTATTATTATTATTATTATATTAATATTAAACACTAGTCCTCCCATTTTCATTTCAGTCATGAAGTGTGCAGAAGATTATTAAAGAAAAACAAACATCATTTGCTACTTTAGTGTATTTCATGCCTTACAACACATTCAGTGTCAGATTTCGATAGCTTATTTCCCATGAGGCACTCCCTTATCATAGCACTGTCCATGTGGGCGGGAGAGTTTGTGTGCTCCAAGGAAGCTGAGAGCTATATCGGCGGTAGTGTAGCTACTGGCAGGTCCAACCTAGCCGGGTAGGTCTCAGCAGAGGAGTCAGACAAAGTCTGCCTCACAACAACCCGTCTTATATCCTATATCCTATTCCCTACCCTCTCCTCAGTTACCATTCCTTTTCTTTCTCTAATTACCTTAACACATCACTGCCTTGTGGTTGGTCTCAGGAGGGATGAAGGCTAAAGGAGAAAACCCTGAAAGAAAATCTGGAGTGGGGCCCCAAAGGTGGTTGGAAGGCATACTACTTCCTCTTTTGGCAGCTCCTGCAACCGAAGTGATACCAGACGTATTGGCTTGCCTTTCCTCTGGATATTATCATTTAGGTCGAGAGGCAGACTGTGATGATTGGGTAACTCATGTGTCTTCATATTTATCGCTCAGGCTTGTAGCATCCTGGAGAGGACACTTCAGCAATGTCCAAGGACTTTGGCACAACACGGGAAGAGGCAGTTACCAGTTATAAGCTCTGTCTAGACTCGAGTGCCAGGGGCCACTTCCGACGATGGAAGAGATCATTGCATCTCATTGGACAGCTACCGCCCACCTCAAGCTGGGCAGCCCCCATCCAATAAGGTGCTGTCCCACCACTATCTGCCTGCTTCACGAGGTGTGTGGAGCTCAGAAGTAATTTTCGACAAGTGGGTTGATATAGTACACCTATTAAAAACAAAAATAAAATAATAAAGAAATCACTATTTGGTATTGCCACATGGAATGTTAGGAACATGTGTCCAAGGTACATTGACGATGCCCAAGAGGTTGATTTCATTCATAAGACTGCCATTATTGACAGAGAGCTCCATCATTTGAATGTTGACATCGCGGGACTGCAGGAGACGCGGCTTCCAGGTGCAGGCTCTATCAGGGAGGATAATTACACATTCTTCTGGCAGGGGAAGTCTCAAGATGAGCCAAGACTTCATGGTGTAGGATTAGCTGCTAAAAACACCCTCCTGGACTGTACTGTGCCACCATATGGTGGAACAGAGTGAATTATTTCTTTAAAAATATGCTCTTCAAGCAGCACTGTCAACATCCTAAATGTGTACGTTCCCACCTTATCATCCAGCATGGAAGAGAAGGATTGTTTTATGATTTACTCAGCGACAGAATATCCAAGGTACCTAGCACCGAGACACTGTGTATTCTAGGGGACTTTAATGCTAGAGTAGGATCAGATAATGACATATGGCCAAATTGCCTGGGACATCATGCGGTGGGAAAAATGAATGAAAATGGCCAGAGACTGCTTGAAGTTTGCTGCTTTTATGGACTCTACATTACAAACACATATTTCCAGCTTAAGGATCAGCACAAGGTGTCCTGGAGACACCCACACTCTCATCACTGGCATCAACTTGACTTAGTCATAGCTAGGCGTACTGGTCTCAAAAATGTGCTACTGACACGAAGATTGGATGTCCATCCAAACTACTACAAATAATTGTCTCTTTCCATGAGAAAACAGAAGCAACAATCTGCCTCAACGGTAAAACATCAGAAGCATTCCCTGTTAATAGCGGTGTGAAACAGGAGTATGTGTTAGCTCCTACATTATTTGGGATTTTCTTTTCCCTTCTGCTCAGATTTGCCTATGAAGACTATGAGGAGGGAGTGTATCTACATACAATGTCTGATGGAAATCTTTTCAATATTGCTTGCCTCAAGGCCAAGACCAAAGTAAATACAGTTGTTATCCGTGAGTTGTTATATGAGGACGATGCAGCTCTAGTAGCGAACACAGAAGATGAGCTGCAGTATATAATTAACAAATAATCACATGCCTGTGAAAAATTTGGTTTGCTCATCAGCCTTCAAAAGACTAAGATCATGGCGCAGAGCACTACCAACCTTCCATCCATCAGCATTGATGGCAATCCTCTCCAGGTAGTTGATGACTTTACCTACTTGGGATCCACAATATGTAGCAACTTGTCCATGGACACTGAAATTACTAACAGAATCGCAAAGGCATCATCTGTCATGGCTAGATTGAGAAACAGAGTATGGAACAATGGACTACTTACCACAAAAACTAAATTAAAAGTCTACAACGCTTGTGTTATAAGCACCCTTCTCTATAGCTGTGAGACATGGACAACTCTTTCTAAGCATGAATCTCAACTCAACAGCTTCCATCTCTGCTGTCTCCGGAAGATCTTTCAGATCTCTTGGAGAGATAGAGTACCCAACACCGAAGTCTTTCATCGTGCAAGCACAAGCAGCATCTTTGCACTCCTGAGTCATCAACGTCTAAGATGGTTGGGACATGTCAGGCACATAGATCCTGAATGGATACTGAAACAACTGCTGTATGGAGAACTTCAGGAGGGTGTGAGGCCAGTGGGACGACCACATCTTCATTTCAAGGATGTCTGCAAGAGAGACCTGACCAAGACCAGAATCAATCCAAGTCACTGGGAAAGCATTGCAGATGACCGTGTCAAGTGGCGAGTAACAGTGCACAATGGTGTCAAGCTCTCAGAGGACGAACACACACAGGAACAAATCAGGAAGAGGACAAAGCAGAGAGACAGAGTGGCTTCTGTTCGAAGTCCCTCAAATTTCACATGTCCAAACTGCAGTAGGGACTGCCACTCTCGAGTGGGACTTTTTACCCACAGCAGACGCTGTAGATTCTGAACCAAGCTTGTTAAACCATCATCCCTCAAGGATGGACGGATGCCATTACAACACATTCAGTGTCAGATTTCAATAGCTTATCTAGTACAAAGCAACTTTCCTGACAAAAACCCTTTTGGGATGCTTGATGTATTATATTGGTAAAACAAATTGGAGCTCTTCACTAGAATAAATATTGATCAAGGTAAGTATATATTTTGTGAGATTCTTGCATTTAGTTCATCACTATAAATGTCTCTCCTGTGAGACACATAAATGGAATTTATGACTGACCTAGAAATCAGTTGCATAGCTAAAAAAATTATTTTAAACATGAAGATTTTTTTGATGATTTTATTATTACTATCAGGCAGCTGGCCACAGAATTTCATAATTGTGAGACCTCATTCCCTTTGTGTTCCTTGTGGGAGTGTCAACAAGCGTCAAATGAAACAGCAGCATTCCATCACGTTAGCAGGTCATACAGAAAGCAGACATCAGCACTTGGCGCGAACTGGGGAGCTTACATCAGCAGAAGCTTAGTAAAGCAATACGACTGAGAAGAATCACAACACCTTGTTACATGGAGTAAGAAGCCACATCCCTAGTGCAAGAAGGTGTACTGAATATTGTTGAAGACCAGTCTGTTGATATAACAAATGTGCTAAGCAAATAGGGCATGATATGAATGCCCCCCCATGAACCATGGACCTTGCTGTTGGTGGGGAGGCTTGCGTGCCTCAGCGATACAGATGGCCGTACCGTAGGTGCAACCACAACGGAGGGGTATCTGTTGAGAGGCCAGACAAACATGTGGTTCCTGAAGAGGGGCAGCAACCTTTTCAGTAGTTGCAGGGGCAACAGTCTGGATGATTGACTGATCTGGCCTTGTAACATTAACCAAAACGGCCTTGCTGTGCTGGTACTGCGAACGGCTGAAAGCAAGGGGAAACTACAGCCGTAAGTTTTCCCGAGGACATGCAGCTTTACTGTATGATCAGATGATGATGGCGTCCTCTTGGGTAAAATATTCCGGAGGTAAAATAGTCCCCCATTCGGATCTCCGGGTGGGGACTACTCAAGAGGACGTCGTTATCAGGAGAAAGAAAACTGGCATTCTACGGATCGGAGCGTGGAATGTCAGATCCCTTAATCGGGCAGGTAGGTTAGAAAATTTAAAAAGGGAAATGGATAGGTTAAAGTTAGATATAGTGGGAATTAGTGAAGTTCGGTGGCAGGAGGAACAAGACTTTTGGTCAGGTGATTACAGGGTTATAAATACAAAATCAAATAGGGGTAATGCAGGAGTAGGTTTAATAATGAATAAAAAAATAGGAGTGTGGGTTAGCTACTACAAACAGCATAGTGAACGCATTATTGTGGCCGAGATAGACACAAAGCCCATGCCTACTACAGTAGTACAAGTTTATATGCCAACTAGCTCTGCAGATGATGAAGAAATAGATGAAATGTATGACGAGATAAAAGAAATTATTCAGGTAGTGAAGGGAGACGAAAATTTAATAGTCATGGGTGACTGGAATTCGTCAGTAGGAAAAGGGAGAGAAGGAAACATAGTAGGTGAATATGGATTGGGGGGAAGAAATGAAAGAGGAAGCCATCTTGTAGAATTTTGCACAGAGCATAACTTAATCATAGCTAACACTTGGTTCAAGAATCATGAAAGAAGGTTGTATACCTGGAAGAAACCTGGAGATACTAAAAGGTATCAGATAGATTACATAATGGTAAGACAGAGATTTAGCAACCTGGTTTTAAATTGTAAGACATTTCCAGGGGCAGATGTGGATTCTGACCACAATCTATTGGTTATGAACTGCAGATTGAAACTGAAGAAACTGCAAAAAGGCGGGAAATTAAGGAGATGGGACCTGGATAAACTGAAAGAACCAGAGGTTGTAGAGAGTTTCAGGGAGAGCATAAGGGAACAATTGACAGGAATGGGGGAAAGAAATACAGTAGAAGAAGAATGGGTAGCTCTGAGGGATGAAGTAGTGAAGGCAGCAGATGATCAAGTAGGTAAAAAGACGAGGGCTAATAGAAATCCTTGGGTAACAGAAGAAATATTGAATTTAATTGATGAAAGGAGAAATTATAAAAACGCAGTAAATGAAGCAGGTAAAAAGGAATACAAACGTCTCAAAAATGAGATCGACAGGAAGTGCAAACTGGCTAAGCAGGGATGGCTAGAGGACAAATGTAAGCATGTAGAGGCTTGTCTCACTAGGGGTAAGATAGATACTGCCTACAGGAAAATTAAAGAGACCTTTGGAGAGAAGAGAACCACTTGTATGAATGTCAAAAGCTCAGATGGCAACCCAGTTCTAAGCAAAGAAGGGAAGGCAGAAAGGTGGAAGGAGTATATAGAGGGTTTATTCAAGGGCGATGTACTTGAAGATGTAGATGAAGACGAAATGGGAGATAAGATACTGCGTGAAGATTTTGACAGAGCACTGAAAGACCTGAGTCGAAACAAGGCCCCGGGAGTAGACAACATTCCATTAGAACTACTGATTGCCTTGGGAAAGCCAGTCATGACAAAACTCTACCATCTGGTGAGCAAGATGTATGATACAGGCGAAATACCCACAGACTTCAAGAAGAATGTAATAATTCCAATCCCAAAGAAAGCAGGTGTTGACAGATGTGAAAATTACCGAACTATCAGTTTAATAAGTCACAGCTGCAAAATACTAACGCAAATTCTTTACAGACGAATGGAAAAACTGGTAGAAGCGGACCTCGGGGAAGATCAGTTTAAATTCCGTAGAAATGTTGGAACACGTGAGGCAATACTAACCTTACGACTTAGCTTAGAAGAAAGATTAAGAAAAGGCAAACCTAAGTTTCTAGCATTTGTAGACTTCGAGAAAGCTTTTGACAACTTTAACTGGAATACTCTCTTTCAAATTCTGAAGGTGGCAGGGCTAAAATACAGGGAGCAAAAGGCTATTTACAATTTGTACAGAAACCAGATGGCAGTTATAAGAGTCAAGGGGCATGAAAGGGAAGCAGTGGTTGGGAAAGGAGTGAGACAGGGTTGTAGCCTCTCCCCGATGTTATTCAATCTGTATATTGAGCAAGCAGTAAAGGAAACAAAAGAAAAATTCGGAGTAGGTATTAAAATCCATGGAGAAGAAATAAAAACTTTGAGGTTCGCCGATGACATTGTAATTCTGTCAGAGACAGCAAAGGACTTGGAAGAGCAGTTGAACGGAATGGACAGTGTCTTGAAAGGAGGATATAAGATGAACATCAACAAAAGCAAAATGAGGATAATGGAATGTAGTCAAATTAAATCGGGTGATGCTGAGGGGATTAGATTAGGAAATGAGACACTTAAAGTAGTAAAGGAGTTTTGCTATTTAGGGAGTAAAATAACTGATGATGGTCGAAGTAGAGAGGATATAAAATGTAGACTGGCAATGGCAAGGAAATCGTTTCTGAAGAAGAGAAATTTGTTAACATCGAGTATAGATTTAAGTGTCAGGAAGTCGTTTCTGAAAGTATTTGTATGGAGTGTAGCCATGTATGGAAGTGAAACATGGACGATAACCAGTTTGGACAAGAAGAGAATAGAAGCTTTCGAAATGTGGTGCTACAGAAGAATGCTGAAGATAAGGTGGGTAGATCACGTAACTAATGAGGAGGTATTGAATAGGATTGGGGAGAAGAGAAGTTTGTGGCACAACTTGACCAGAAGAAGGGATCGGTTGGTAGGACATGTTTTGAGGCATCAAGGGATCACAAATTTAGCATTGGAGGGCAGCGTGGAGGGTAAAAATTGTAGAGGGAGACCAAGAGATCAATACACTAAGCAGATTCAGAAGGATGTGGGTTGCAGTAGGTACTGGGAGATGAAGAAGCTTGCACAGGATAGAGTAGCATGGAGAGCTGCATCAAACCAGTCTCAGGACTGAAGACCACAACAACAACAATGAATAGCTGATACATTCGAATTAGGAAATCCTATGTGGTCATTACAAGTGACGTTGGGTCAGCACCAGCCAATATTTCGCACTATAAATACTCCAGCATTGAGTTCAGAAGGGAGTTGGTCAGAAGGATTGATGGGGTACAGGATGTGTGTACTCAATTCCCTGACATGGTATTAATGCTAGGTATAAGTCTGTTGTAGATTTCCTGCTCGTACTCAACACTGCCAATAGCTGCTGGAGAGATGTCTTCCTTTCCATAAGCACCAGTCATGAGTTCGGCATTGCTGATAACTTCCAACACAGATGGGAATGCCTGGGGGGTCTTCCATGTCGACTTGGGCCAGGACACCAGCATTCCTGACACTTCAGCAGAGCCACAGGGTCGACCTGCACAGCAGGCCAGAGTCAGCACACTTCTTGACCACACGACAACCATAATTGTGGTTCAGAGAGCAGAGATGACCCACAGTTACTGGAGGGGATGGAGGACCTGCAAAGCCAGCGTGTGTAAGCCACATATGAATGTACCACCTTCTTTGAGTGTGGAAGGTGGAGATGCAGCATCAACTTCCTCAGTAGTTGCTGGGCACTCGTGGTGCACCTGGACAAGCAGCTGCTGAGGACTGCTGTAGCGTAGCTAAAGGAGAGATGTATTTGCAGGAATAAATGGTTAAAAATCACTCTTCTTTTACTGTGCCCACTGTCGTACACAGGTTATAACCATCTCCTCTTCCTGGAGGAGTCAGCAAGTGGCAAACTGGGAGAGTGCTTCCTGACACATCATCCATCTGCCACACCTTCCAATAGTCGCCATCTGCAGTATGAAAGAATTAATAGAAGAGACTATAAGATTCTCCAAGCTGACAATAAAAAAATTTACATTCTTGTAAAGGAACTTGAAGATGGTTTTATAATTATTGGAATTGGGAAGAAAGTTTAGCGATTAAATACTCATCAACTTTCAGGTGATTAGAAATGGAGTTAAAGCTAAGCTAAAGGTAAATGACTATGGCTTATTTTATGAACCCTTCAGCATGAAACCAAAGTGACTCATAAAAACTTTGGGAAACCTAAAGCATGAATGTCATACAGTGATTTCAAAGTCCTAACTGCTAATCCACCTCACTGAATACTTTAAGAGAACAGAAATGTGAAAATGCAACTCTGTCAAATGCCAACAATGCAATAATTTCTGGTTAAAATATTATTCAATCATGTCATAGAAATGCTTGGAAATGTTAATATACAAGGAGATGAAATTGATTATCACATAAGTCAACTCTGAGTGAATCAAGCAGGAAGTTTTATTTTTTTTATGTCATGGATGAAACATTGTTTATGAAAAAAGTGGCATACAAAATGTTCTACAGCCTACCTTTGCATAATAATTAATTCATGTAATAATTAAATTGAATTTGTGTCACCCGGGATTAAGAAAGGCTACCCAACAAGTATATAAAAGTTTAGAGAACACTTTGACTCACCAGTACACATGTTCCCCAGTCATACTGTTATCACTGGAGGACACTTTATAGTCCAACAACTGATTGGAATAATCACAGTTTTGTAAGCAGTGGATGTAGCAGGACAGGTTGCAAAACAGTGTTAAATGGATTCTCTGAAAGCTACTTAGAACAGCTATTTTCAAGCTCCTTCATCATGGGAATATATGGTTCTAGTGGCTAAGAACAGAGCTGTCCACACTGAAACTGGTATCAAAGACCATGGGGTAGTTGTAGCAACAATAATTGCTGAAGTACAAAGGGTAACTGTGGCGGTGCACCAACATACACTGCCACCAAGGCTGCAACAATCATATTTGATGCTGCCTCGGAGAAGGTTATACCTGGGCACATGCTTCACTCAATGGCACCACCACTGGCAGACAAGTGTTCTAAGTGGCACACAGCCAGTGAGGCCTTGCCCTCTTGTGCTTCAGCCATGCTAGGTGAAAGCTCCACTCATCAACTTGGACAATTGTATGTTATTGTAGGACAAAAATTGCATCTGATTGGACTCTATCTGGACTAGTATTTTTCAGTTCATATTATCTCATGCTTGTGTAATCCCAGTGCTCAGCTCACCGCTGTTATAAGTAATTGTGTGGTGTTGTTGTTAATTAAGAACTGTAGATACAACAGTTTATGGTGACGAGGTTGTTTCATTTCTGTATGTGTTCCATGAGCATGATGGATTTGGCATTTGTTCAGTTTTTACAACAGCAGCAGCAGCTTACTATTCAGGAACTGTGGTTTGAACAACAACAACAGCAGTTAGACTTGATTCATCAGTTGGTTACAGATCCACAAAGTGCCATAGGGCCTCCACAGCTCCCACAATGTCATTGACCATTCTGCTCCAGACAAGGAAGTACATCACAAGGTTTTGCATTTAGTAGATCTAATAACATAAGAGCTTTTGGCTCTCACTCAGGCATCTGAGTAGTCCTGAGTTGTAGCAGAACAGTTTGAGGACATCATGGATGTCACATCGGTGCTTGTGTTTCCACAGCAAAGGTGTTATTCACCAACACATTATGCTCATCAGTTTTGCACCATTCACTGTGAGATGGAGTCTCTTCTGACACAGATCCCACCTGTGTCCTGATAGTTTCTGTGCCCATGCCCATAGTCACTGCCCACACCAGCTGGTATGGTGCATGGCTTGTCAATAAACAATGCCATGTGGCAGCTGTTTGCTGTAGCTGCCTGAACAGCTAGTCTACGGTCATGGATGAAGAGTTTACAGAAGTCCATAATGTTACATCAGGAGCTCAGCGATCCCAGGAAGATTTATATTATGCTTTACATTGGGCTACACCCATATCACTTCCAGGTCAATACCAAAACCACTATGTCTCTTGTGATCCTGAAACCTACCACTGCTTGGGTTGCCCCACTCTTTCCTCAACATGTCATCATTTGGACACTTACAGCAAGTATCCCATTCCTGTTCATGGCCAGTTCGCAATCAACATTGTGTATCAGCATGTCACAAGGGGATCAAATTTTTGGAAGTTAACAGTGCAAAGTCAGAAAATATTTTTGATCTTGATGCATTATAGTTTTGGATTTTGTGTTCAAGGTTCTGTGAATCTTGTTTCCAACTGCATTCCATTCCACACACTGGATGACCTCTGCCACAAGTTCGGGTCTCAGTTTCCACCTGGACTGCATGCCGAGAAGGACTATGAGACTCACATCAGCCTTAAAACTACAGCCATTCCTAAGTTTTGTCATGCTCAGCATATCCCTTTTGTTCTGTGACAGGCTCTCAAGAACAAATTTGACAGACTGCAAGACCTGGAGATCATTGAATTAGTTCATTCTAGCCAGTGGGCTATGCCTCTAGTGGTCAGTTTTAAGCTTTTGGGGATGCTTCATATGTGTGGGGATTTTAATTCCACCATTAATGACCAATTGATAGTCAATTTCTACCCCAGTCCATGCACTGATGAAATTCTGACAAATTGGTAGGTGGTGAGTGTTTATCAAAAATTGACTTGGCAGAGGCATACCTGCAGCTTCATCTCAATTTCACACCTAAACAAATTATGGCTGTTAACACTCCCTTCAGGGTGTACTGATGTATATGCCTGCCTTTCATCATCATGAGTATCCCCACCATTTTTCACAGATTTTTTGAACAGTTAATGTAGTATGTGTTGCACAAACTATCTTGATTACATCATTGTCACTGATGCTTCATGGCAGGAGGAGCTTGCTAACCCTTGTATCCCATTCTCCAAACAGCAAGAGGCTGACCTAAGTGTAATCTACAAAAGTTGAAGATTTTTTCAGATGCAAATTTAATATTTGGACCACCTTTTTTTTTGAAGGGCAGTGTCAGATCTATGGAACAGCCAGCGTGTGGCAGCGATTGCCAATCTACCTCCACCGTGGAACCTATTTCTGGGTAATTTTTTTTTATTATTCAAAATTTCTCCACAATACAGTGGATCTCATTCATCCACTCAACAACTTGCATAAAACAGTGTTCCTTTTTTTTAGTTGCCAGACTGTGACAGAGTATTTGCCAGCATCAAGTCACTACTTAAGTCATTGCTATACCTTGGTACTTTTATGCTCCTTGCCACAGACATCATCCCTGCCAGGGACGGGACAGTCTTGGGTAAAAAAAAATGCATATGGTTTCAAACAGCTATCACATATGCCTGCAAGACATTGACAGACACACAAAATAATTACACTCAAATCGAAAAGCGGGCCACTGTGTACTCAGTCCAAAAGTTCCCCATCTTCCTGTACAGCAACAGATCCCATCTCATCAACAATCGCAAACCACTTAATACATTTTTAAGCCCTTGTTCACACATTTCAAACAGGACTGAAGCATATCTGCAGTGTTGGGCCCTGTTTTTGAGTGTGTATAACTATTAGATTCACTACAGATAAACAATGCAGCATGAAACTGAAGACACATTGTCACACTTGCCCAGGGGACCCAACCCAGCCTTCAACAAAGTTGAGGTTGTCTTTTTCAGATCTATGATCATTTGCAGCACATGGCTGATCGACTACCAGTAATTGCCCATTGCACAGTGCAGGCCACCCATCGAGATCCTGTGCTCTATCACGTGATTCAGTCTGTGTGTGGGATTGGCCTGAGTATTTGCCTGCCAAGGTTTCTGGTCACTCTGCAACTATTTGTTCCTCTGTCATTGGTTAGCAGTCATCAGTGGTGCACTTTTCCTTAGCACCAACGCAGACAACCACACCATTGTCCAAGTGTCCTCGGGAGCTCGCATACTTGCCTCCTACACTGTGGTTAATGTGGCATGATCTGCAAGAAAGTCCCTGCACAGCAATTTGTTTACTGGCCTGGCATTGGTTCAGAAATTGAGAAAGTTGTTCATGAGTGTAAACAGTGTGCCAAAGAACAGGCAGCACCACCACAGACTTATGCTCCATGGCCCACACCTGGTCAGCCATGGGAGAGCATCTACTTCCCTACTTCCTCACCTTCTGTAATTCCATGTGGTTGATAGCAGTTGATGCACTGTCCAACTATCCATATGTCATGCGTTTGCACTTTACCATGGCAGAAACTGCTGTGTGGGGTATCACTGAGTTTTTTATGATCCAAGGGCTATCCTGGGCAATCATCTCTGATAATGGTTCACACTTCACTTCAGCATTGTTTCAGACTTTTTGCACCCACAATGATACTACCCACCTTTCTTCCACTCTGTTTTAATCACAGCTTATTGGTGAGGCAGAGTGTGTGGTGAACACATTTAAGACTCAATTAAAAAAGTGCTTTGTGGATTCATCAGCAGACTCAGTGTTGCCTCCATTTCTATGTACCTAAAGGACCACCTTGCTCATTGGCCACATCCAGCAGAAATCCTCCATAGCCATCATCCTGGATGCTGCTTCACCTGCTCTGCCCTGCACTGTGTTTGCGTCCCTCACATTATGCTCCAGGTGATCCTGTCTGAGCATGCACTTTTGGTTGTTAGAATAGAGATGGCCACCAGTGATGGTACATGCAATGCATGCTGCCACAGAGATGCCTCTCTCCCATCATCAGAACCGGCTGCACCCTTGGTGGGGCTCTGAAGCACCTCATACGCAGCCACAACAACTGCTGGTGTGGAGCCATACTGCAAGGGCCGCTCGACCCCAGTGGCCTGGCACCATGGGTGTGCTTCCAGTTGATGTGCTGTTTGTGATAGCGATATTGAGATGCAGATGCCTGCCATGCCAGGGACCCTACCAATGTCTGACAGTGCCTGTCAGGATGTCAATGGCAATGGGCAGTCCTTTCCCTATAGTCACAGCCTCCACTCTTTGCCACTGACAGCACATCTTTAGCATTGTCACCATCTGAGGTCTCATTCCAGCACCTGGCTCGCCACTGTCTGGGCCACTTTTGGCTGTACGCCCTACCAGGCTAGAGACAGCTGACCATCAAGTCACCTGAGATAGAGTCACTGGAAAAAAAGGCCACACACCAGGGACTAATGAACCGTAGATATAACACAAAGCAAAGTGCTGTAGTCAGTGAGATGCTGTGAAGGATGTTCATATAGAGTTTCAAATGAAATTTTTGACTTGGTAGGGAGAATCTAGCATACTATCTGAGATGGAGAGTCACTGACACAAATAGACACCTGAGGGAAGTTCATGTGGACTTCTGTTGTTCATGCTGTATATAAATGACATCACAGTCTGTGTTAATAGTAATCTCAGACATTCTGAGAGTGAGGCAATAAACTTTAAACAAGCACTACATAAAAGAGGCTACAAAAATATCTTGTGAAATCTTGAAAAGTGATGCCAGGATTGACACCTTGAGTTCAATGTTTACAAATGTCATGTTGGGCATATCACAAAATGCTGGAAAGTAGTATCAGATGAATTCAATATCAATAACTTGTGATTGGAATCAGTTAATTAATACAAATTCTTGTTGGGATATGAAATGGAAAATTCATCTAAGGCAGTTGGTGATAAATCACATGGCAGAGTTTAGTTGACTGGTGAGATATTGGGAAAACACAGTTAGTCTACAAAATGAATGATTACAAAACACCCTGGCATCAAAGCGTACAATGTTGCTCGAGAATGTGGGACCTATATCAAATATGGAATGTACATAAAGAAGAACAGCGTGAATGGTCACAATTCAATTCAATTCAATTCAATTTTTATTGTCACATAACATGCCTTATACAATCAAAGATTGTGACATAGGTGACTTGTCAGTTTTGCACTATATATAATAATATTAAAAATAGACAATAAACTAATAATATTTATGGTGTAACATCTTCAAAGAGGTATTTTAATTACAATGCATTGCTGCCATTCATGAAATCTTCTACACTATAGTAACATTTATCTTTCAGATATTTTTCCAGGTCTCTTTTGGTACCTTTTACATTTGGGTCATCCATACCTTTCCATATTTTATTTACAAATTTCATGCCCATATAGTATGGGGTTTTTTCATATGATTTTAAATGGTGGGTAGGTAACATGTAGCTCGTTCTATATCTAGTATCATATTGATGCAAGAAGAAGTTGCCCTCAAAAAGTTGGGGGTTTCTTTTCATGAAAGTGAGAGTTTCATAGATGTATATGCTTTGAATCCTCATTAGATCTAGTTTTACAAATAAAGGTTTACAATGCTGCTTTGGTTTTGCTCCCATCATTGCTCGGATGATTCTTTTTTGTAGTCTAAAAGCTCTAAGTAAACTTCTACAGTTCTGCAAGGTTCGCAGGAGAGCTTCTGTAAAGTTTGGAAGGTAGGAGACGAGGTACTGGCAGAAGTAAAGCTGTGAGTACCGGGCGTGAGTCGTGCTTCAGTAGCTCAGATGGTAGAGCACTTGCCCGCGAAAGGCAAAGGTCCCGAGTTCGAGTCTCGGTCGGGCACACAGTTTTAATCTGCCAGGAAGTTTCATATCAGCGCACACTCCGCTGCAGAGTGAAAATCTCATTCTGGGAGCTCTAAGTAAATTTGTTTTTTCAGACCCCCAGAAAATTATACTATACCTAATGACTAAAACAAAATATGCATTATATACAGTTTTTCTTACAGCTAGATCAGTAATACTATACAAGATATTCATAATATATACAAGGCTATTCAGTCGACCCAGTATGTTGTCCACATAGTGACTCCATAACAGGTTTTTATTTACTAATACGCCAAGGAATTTGACACAGTCTGCAGTTTCTAATTTTTTGTCCATATACCTTATTTCACTTATAGACTGTGCAGATTGTTTTGTGGTGAAATGAACAATTTCTGTTTTTTGTAAAATTTAATGTCAAGTTATTGTTTTTGACCCATGCCTCCACTTCCCCAAGTGTTTGTTCAATATGACGAATTAGGTCTACCTCATTTTTACAACAGACTACAGCTGTTGAGTCATCTGCATAGAGGATAGTATCAGACTGGACCTGACGTGGCATATCATTAATATAATACAGAAAAAGCAGTGGCCCTAATATTGAACCTTGTGGAACACTTAATTGAGTTTGTTTCCAGCCAGAGAGAAATTTCTTGCCGTTGATGTTAATAAGTACTCTTTGTTTTCTGTTTGCCAAGCATGATGACATCCAGCTAAGAGATTTGCCTTGAAAACCATAGCGTGTCAATTTTTGGAGAAGCAGGTCATGATTTACTGTGTCGAAGGCTTTGGACAGGTCACAAAAGATGCCTGACACACACATTCTATCATCAAAACATCTGCTGACTTTTGTGACTAATTCATTTATTGCATGGATTATGCTGTGGCCTTTTCTGAAACCATATTGATTGTCTAAGATAATGCTGTTAGATGAATTGTGATTTTCGATCTGATCACATGCAGCTCTTTCAAATATTTTTGAGAAAATTGGTAACAGTGAGATTGGCCTATAGTTGCCCAATTCATCTTGTTTGCCTTTTTTATGTATGGGCCGAACTTCTGCATAATTTAATTGATCTGTGAAATATCCCTCATCAAAAGATTGGTTGATTATGAAGGAGAGTGGATATGCAATACTGTGACGGACTATTTTTATTATTTCAGTGGGGACCTCATCTCACCCCGCAGATTTTGAATTTTTTAGGGACATTATGATTTTGATGACATCTGAGATGGAAACATGAGAAAACTTAAAACATGGGCAATTGCTGTCTGTCATGTTGCGCTTTGTTTTTGGTGGTGAACAGTCACCAAATTTGTTACAGTTTATGAAAAAGTCATTGAATGCTTCACAAATGACACTGGGTTCTGTAACAGCTCTACCATTTATCACTATTTTAGAAGAGCATTTTCTCTCTGCCTCACTGCCAACTTCGCTTCTTATAACAGACCAAACAGCTTTTGATTTGTTTTTTGCATTTGAAATGAAGTTATTATTCGCAGTATGTTTTGCTAGTTTAACTATTTTGTCAAATGTTTTTTTGTATTTGCTTACATACTTAAGAAATTGAGGGCTTCGATTTACTTTTGCCTCCACATGCAGTTTTCTCTTAGTAGCACTAGACAATCTAATTCCTTTTGTTACCCAGGATCTACTTTTTTGGGACCTGGTCCTCACTGTTACAAAAGGGAAGCATTCATTGAATATACCCAAGAATTCAGTTAAAAAGTTATTGTAATTGTCACTTGTGGAAGTGTGTTTGCTGACTGTCCACTTGGTTTGGCTTAGTTTTTTGCAAAATGCTTCCACATTTTCTTGACAAATTCCTACATCTTTTTGTTGTGCAGACTGGATTTTGCTTCGGTAGTGATACAAATAGCGCTTTATGGTCTGATACTCCTAAATCTAGAAGAAACTTTTCTTTTATATAATAATTATAACTACTTACAATATTGTGAATACATGTTGCAGAGGTTGCTGTAATTCTTGTATACTGATCAAAATTTAGATTTAGCCCATTTGTGGCTACCAGGTTCTTTAAGTGTGAAGAAAATTTGTCATCAGTCCTTACATCTATGTTGAAATCAGCACATATAACCACTTTCTTGTACAGTTTCTCACTTTTTAATTTATGTAACAATGTATCACACTTACCTAAAAATACAGAGCTTATATGGTGCCCAGGGGTTTGATATATGCTGATAATTGGTATGTTATACTCTTTAAGTTCTATACAACAACTTTCAAATGTACCTTCTTCATTCAGATGGCTAAAATTCTGTCTGATATCATAGTCTACTGTGGAATGAACTAGTATGCAAGAGCCTCCATACCCATTGGTCCTACAAAAGCTGGTAGCCAGTTTATAACCTGTAAGTTTATTCAGGAGACTGATATTTTCAGATTTTAGACAATGTTCATTAAGGCATATTACTTTCACAGATTGTTTCACACTTTCTAGCAAAATTTCTATATCATAAAGCTTCCTGATCATTCCTTCAGACAGACCTCTGATGTTTAAAAAGTGCATAATGAAATTACTACTGCATATATTATTAGGTAGAGGGTCTTTAAAACAAATTTCACTATAAAGTAATGGAACGTCCACCTGAGTGTTGACTGCTTGTTCTGGATTCGTTGTATTGGGCCAAACTTGGAAAGAATTGGCCCCCTTTATCAGTTTCCCTGTGTGTGAGCATCTGGATGATGAGTAACTACAGTTTTCTTGACGATAATTTCAGTCTCTGCCATATCTTCTGAGGCTGGTTCTGGCACTGTCTCATCTTCTGGACATGATGTTCCTGTTTGAGCTGGCGCTGTGGCTGCGACTATGTGTGTGATTTTGAAGTTGTTTTCCCATTTTTCCATTTCCTTGGTCGAAACTGGTTGCATGGTAGTTGGTTTTCTTACAACGTCGTCATCTTTTTGTATTAATTTCGCTAGCATTTTGGCAATGTATGACTTGCCAGCATTATTATAATGTAGTCCATGTTTCGCAAACAAATCTCTTGCATTTTGTTGGGACTTGCATATTTTGTAGAACTGATTTGTTTGACTCATAGGAAAGTGTCACAGAAATACTGTAAAACCTCAGCTGGCAAATCTTTAAAGATTCTGTAGTTACCAAACTTTCTGCCAACGAATACTTACAAAATTTCAGAAACCAGTATGAACTGAAGAATCTAGGGATGCACTACAGCCCTCTATATGTGTCCTCCAATAAGGACTATGAAGACAAGTTTATACTAATTACAGCATTTACACAGGCATTTAAACATTTTTTGCATGCTCCACATACGAGCAGAACACAGAACAGAAAGAGACGCAAATATTTGATAGAGTATGAAGTTCAGTACCTCATGCACAGCATAGTCATTTAGAAACTGCACATAAAAATTCAGATGTATCTGTATTTCACAACAAAGTTTTCATGCATGATGGATTTTGTATAGTAAATTATTATTTTTAGCAAAACCATTTCTGGACTTGAGTTTTAGCTCTTTCAGGTATATATATTTTGTGAGTTGCTTACAGCTCTTAGGCCATTTCTCATAACCTCTGAAGCAAGCCTCTAGATCCTTGTATGAATCTTCTTTCGGATTTCTTCATTGCATATCCTCCTCCAAGTGATTTTTCCATTCTGGACAGGGTCTTCCTCTTCTCCTCTTGTGTGGAGATTGCCAAAATAGTACTTTTTTTGGCCAGAGTTCATCCCTTCATGTAATTACATTCTCACACCATTTTAAACACCTTTTTTCTCTTCTTTGGTAATGTATGTGTGAGTTTCAATTCAATCCCTCATTTATTTATTTGGAAGTGAATATTTACCTCATAAATAAAATTGCATACTGTTAATGTCTGATGGCAGTGGAGATTAAGTACATGGAACACAATTTACCAAATTTACTTAAGCAGTTACTTGAGAAAATATCTCCTGAACATTATGTATCAAGTGAAACAAGTACCATATTATTTAATTATTTAGGACTAATTATTTAGGACAGTCTCAATAAGCATATTTAAAGATTATTTTGCAGAGAATGAAGAATTCCATTATTGACAAAAAATTGATATTTAAATTAAGTTCTGGGGTCATTTAGGGTGAGGTATCTTTCTGCAAAAGAGGATAGCATATAAGTTTTCTCACCTACTGAAAGACAAACAGGCACATCACATGTTTCCTTCTTGTAATCTGTTGTACTAGTTTTGCCAACATAGCACCAGGGCCCACTTCTACTAGAGTCAGGATTGCGACATAAATTACGTGCATCAGGGCCCAGTGCAGCTCCTGGAACTGATGGCCAGAAAAGGCATGGTTTACCACTGGAAGCACTGTATTGTCCTCCACCATAGCTGCTACTACTGCCACTTGATGCTACACAGTCTGGGGGCAGAGCACTTGGGGGATCTGTGGAAAGAGTTGTGTCATATGACAATTGCAGTTTATAAAGAACCCCTGGCAACACTTAAATCTATAATACACTTGAAAAATGAAAATCATGCAGAGGAATGAAGAAATGTATGATTCACTTGTGAGAGTGTAGGTGTGAACTGTGAGTAGCTTCAGAGTAACTGTATTTCAAAGTTTCAGAAATTACGTAAAGAGCAAATGATATAAGGATGCTTTTATGGTAAAAGTGTCAAAATAAAGAAATATGCTGGCTGAAAATAAAATGGAAACATGAGTTACAAAATAAAACAGGACAATAATGAAGCTTTCATATTTTCATACATCAATAATAAACAACATCAGATTAGTACATATGGAAGTTGGGCGAATGAGAACCACAAAACCCATCTGTCACGCTGAATAGATGTTGCAGGTCAGTTGACAGCCAGCTTCTCGGCTCTCACAATGAATGACCAAACATTGTATACCAGCAGTAACATGCAATATCCTGTTGCTAATTGTGCTGTGAAACACAGTGGTAGGGATCAAGGTTCTTGTTTCCAACACAAGTCACTTGGATTCCTCCTCCAAACTCCAGCATTTCCAAATGAAATGGAAATTGACACTCCAATGTGTCAGTTTCTTGTGTCTTGGATAATGATTTTCACCACATATCAGGTACTAAAATACTGCATCATGATGTGCATCAGGTAACACAACACTATTTGCCATGCATTGGGTACTCCACTAGAAGTTTGTGTTTCACTCTCTCCAATGTTGTCATATAAACCCCTTAATTTTAAAAAAAATGCACATTAGGATAATATCTTTGACATCTATACTTATGAAATTCTCTAGTGTTCTATATATATTCAAGCAAGTTAATGAAGAAGAGAAAGATCTGATTAACTGTTACTAAACCCATGTTTGTGAAATATAAATATCTAGAGATAACATTTTGAGAAGCAATTTAGTAATGGTTAATATTTTATTTTTTGATAATAACTACATCTTCCATAAAAAACCAAAAATCCATCCAAACTATGACAGAATACAAACTGATACATAATCATTTGAAACTCTTAGCTTCAAAAGTTACAAATGTGTAAAAATCTTTATCTTCTGATAATTAATACCTCATTAGAAAGCTTAGATGATGGAGTATACATGCCTCACTTTAAGTCATGATGAAACAGGGTGTTTGGTTGTTATCAAAGTATCACATTGTAAATCGTATCTCAAATCGAAGTTCTAAGACACAATTAATGATACAATCATCCTATTTGGCTTTTCGTAATGCTGAAATAATATATAAAACTTGGAAGGTCACTTTCGGAGAACAGTAAATGTTGTCTTATGAGCATAAAAACAACTATCAAGCTCAAGTATCCTGCACTATTAAAAACATGGGCAGCAAATTATACTTTTATGGGTTTTGATTATTACAAAGAAGTACAAATATTATACGAGAATTACCAACACCTGTTTTATATAGAACAAAAATCTGAACATTTATTAGCAATCTGCATAAAGACATTAAAATTTAAGAAGTGTATTGACAGTGGAGTGCGTGTGCCATATACTAGGACTGGACTTATGGAATCAGCTTGTTTATAATCTAATCAACAAACTCAGTGTTGGCCGTATCGTACTTAGACGTACCACCTTCATGTATTCAACTGCAGACAAAAATGTTACCATATTTGCATTATTTCAGTCTTTATTGTCATGATATCCTCTGAAATGAAGAAAAAATTCTTTGTCTGTGAAGAATAAATAAATAATAAAATGATTTTTCTGTTAACGGAACTGGTAATGAGACTTAGAGCCCTAAATTAAAAAAACTAGGACATTTCTTCTTTAATGTCTTTACTGGCTAGTAATAAATGTCCTTTTAAGTGTATTTGTAACAGTGTAAAACATGCAAGGAATATTAAAAGAGTTTGTACCTTTTGGACAGAAAAAAGGAGACAGAAATCTGATACTGTACAAGTTATTATACCTTTACTGAATACTATCAGTTCAAGTATATAATTTTTCCCTAAGAATATTTAACATCTTAACTGCTTTTATATAAATTTTAGTGTTTTATGAGAACCTTTTATATAACAAGTTATATAGTGATTCTGCATCCATTCCTAAATTTCAGAGCAGACTTCTGTATTTTTGGCTATTACTGACATTCTAAAGTGAAGATATAGCTTATTAGGATATTCTACAAATTATTTACATTTTGTTATTACAAACAGGCAAGGAATAATTTTTCAACAATAAAAATGAAATTTTAAAAATCTGTTCTCATAAAACAGATAATTATGTTCTAAGCTTACATACATTTTTTGCAAACCATTAAGAAATATATGGCCTTCTAGTAAGTAAAAAATGCTTACATAACTGTGAAGGATTTTCTAGTGATACAGAAACTGAAATTATAGCTTGGAAGCAAGAGCTATTTCCACAGTAGCAACTTTTTATGTACTGGATTTGATATTCAGACTGAGCAAAGCTAACTATAAATGAACTGAAGCAAATAACACCGATAGTGTAACACTACCAAGCTACCATAAAATATATTAAGCAGTTGGTGTAAAATACAAGATCCACTAACAAAATACCATTAATGTATTTCATATCTAGTATTTAAAAAAGTCAGAAAGATGAAACTCATTTCCTCCACCTACCTTGAGGATGACACCAGAATGCCCAATGTGCAACAGAGTTATTAGAACCTGGAGAAAACCACTGTAATTGTTTGATAAGCTCATGTTCAATCTCCAGCAACAATTTTGTATCCCAGCTTCGTACCCAGAAAAACTGCAGTTTTTCACCAAACAAACTGTGTGACAAAAGCACTGTCATCCAAAAACATAAACACATGGTGCAGAAAAAATATAATGTAGATTGATGAAGAGATTCTTAAATGCTGCATCACTATATGAAAATTATGAACCATAAAACAAATAATCAAAAATCTGGTTTGCTTATTTGTTAGCTGCACTTCACTTAATTCAATGATAATGTTAAACAGTATTACAACAAAAGGAACTGGAACTTCCACAGAATCATTAAGTATTGTCATGTGAGCTACTAATAAAATCCACTTCATAGCATTAATGCATTTCTAGAATTTATTTTTCTAAGCAAGCAAACTATTGTAGTAGTTATCTTTCTGGGAACTGTGGTATATACAGGATTTGGTGTCGTACCCATTGCAATTACTACCATATTACAACACAGAAAGAATAAGATCTCCAAAAATACTCATTGACAGGATTAGTCTCTAAATCTTCCTTCCTTGGTTTATGTGTTAATAAAATCACATAATTATTTACTAATGTATATTTCAATTTGAAAGTGAAATATAACTGGATGCTAAAACTGCTTGTTTTAGAAAGTCCTTTCTTTTATGTCAATGAATTTATCTTAAACAGAAAAAATGGAGTATGTGTACAGCAAAAGCCATTTTAATGTTTTTTGGCAGATAGTGTAATGTGTTTTAGAATGTGTATTTTTGCACAGCATTACTCTATTGAAGAAGCATAATTATGTAATTTAAAACTGTTAATTTATGCAAAGTATAAAGAAAATAAAATGTGTACATGTTTATACAAAGAGTATATATTGCAAAACTGACAGCTCAAATGCTTACTTGGATCCAGGGCTGGCCTTAGCCGCAAAACTTCTGCAAGTTCCTCAAGGAGCTCTCCTGCATCCCCCCTCCCCACCCATCCACCAACACAGGTTATACACCTTCGTCACATTCAGAAAAATTGTAAGTTTTGTCATTGACAGACTAACAATATATCAGAAGACTGTTACTGTAGCACATCTACCATTGTGATATGAAAATAATTAAATGGACAATGAATCTTAACGGATATGTTAATTACTAAAATATTAATAATATAACTAACTTAGCTGTGGGAGTCCTTTCAATTTAATGAAGTTCAAAATCAAATGACGTTCTTAAGTGTTGTTCAGGATATACACTTCAATGTTTTCATCATTTGACTGTGCTTTATGTTTCCAAGAAGTTAAATGAATTGTATTTTATAAACACCAAGGGTTTTCTGCTTTACATAATTTGCACAAAAAATCTTTTCCTTGCTTTTTGATGAGTAAATTCATCAATAATATCTTCAAAATTCAATTTTGAAACCACATCATGTTCTACTGACAGCATGGCAAGAGAAGACAGGTGTTCTTGCAAGATTCTGGTTCTGAAATAATTCTTGATAAGTTTTAAACATGAAAAGCTCCTCTCAGCAGAGGCAAGAGTCACTGGCCCAGTTAGCAAAATTCTGTAGGCTATATAAATGTTGTTCATCCAAATTTTGGTTCAATTTGTAAACTTTCAAGCTATCTCTTTTGTTGTTATCTGTGCATTAATGAAATCTTTTTCATGGAAATTCTCAATAAATTTCACTAGATTTTCAAGGGATTTAGTTGTTACTTTCACGTCCATGTTTTCTGCTTGAAGCACCTTATTTTCTGTGTTATTGGCAAAGAGAAGGTCATACCATATGACAAAAACCTACAATAAGCTTGAAACTTTCTAATTTGTTCACAGCAAGCAAGTGTGCTTCACTCTTTGTTTTTAATTCAACATTGCTGCTCACCTCAAGAAGGGCATCTCTGACTTCTCTTGTCTGATACCTTATAGCTTTGGCACTCTCCACACAACTTGGCATAGAGTATCTGAAATCTTCTTCACTGTTAAAGTTGTCACCTTGTTCAATAAGATTTCCCATCTCTGAGTGGATGCACTGAAAACAATGTATGTTCTTTGACTTCCACCAAACAATGTGAGTACTTTTGCTGTAGATTTTGTCACATCTGATAACACAAGGTTAAGACTGAGGCTAGCATATAAAATGCTCTTGGACTGGTCTTTAGGATTCTGGCTTGAAGACCGCTTTTATAACCATTCATATTTGTGCCATTATTGTAACTTTGGCCTCTACAGTCATGAATATCGAGTCCTAGCTGATCTATTTTTGACAGAAGGGTTTCAGTCAAACTTTCTCCTGTTGTTGAAGTGATGTTCAGAAAGTCAAGGAAATGTTCTTTTACAGTAACTGCATCTTCTGATAAATTTACAGACCTAACAATCAGTGCCATATGTTCATAGTGGATTGTATCAGAAGTACAATCAAGTATGATAGAAAATTATTTACTTTGTTTTACAAAATTAACAATGCTCTTTTTTACTTTGTTGTCAAGGAAATTTATGAGTACATTTTAAATGTTTTTTTCCAAGATAATGGTCATGAATTTCTTGATTTATTTTAACCGCCTTAAATGTTCCTGCAAAACAGGGTCAACTTCTGCTATCATTCCAATCAAACCAAGAAAATGATCATTATTTTCATGATAGAGCTTGTTGCTGGCTCCCCTTAAGGTCTTATTATGTTGAGCTACATACCTGATGGTGAGTATAATCCTTATTAGAACCTGATGCCAATGTTCCTTCCCTTTTTCCAGTAGTTCAAAGTCTACTTTACCAATACCGTTTTTTGTTTCAAATGTATCTCACATTCAGTCCACTTGTTTGTACAGTTTTTGAGGTTAAATGATTGTACATTGTTCTTGAAGTTGATTACCTAAGTGAACCCAGTCACAGAGTCCATCACTTGACACTTGTTTGAAGGAGCTCCAAAAAGTTTGCTACAAAAACAAAAGGGGGGGAGGATGATAGATTCTCCTTTTCTATTACTTCTCAATTATTCCTCATTGCTCCTGTTTCTTCTGTTATGTACTATGCCAAGTATTTAAATTCAAATTTGTCCACCTTTTGCACAGTGCCTTCTGACATTTTCCAATCTCTGGTAATATTCAATGTCTTTGTCTTGTAAATAATCCTCAGACTCATCCTTTTGGCTATCTTGCTTAGGCTGTTAAGATGTATCTTTGCCCCTTCCTCCCTCTCACTATCATTATGTCAGCTGCAAAGACTAGGCAGCCCACTTGGGCTGTGTGGTCCTATTTCACCTTACATGTGTGTCTTTGCTATTTCCATCTTCTTGTTTGTTGGTCTCCAGTGTCTGAACAATTCATACTGCACTATGTTGAACAAAATTTGTGATAACCTTGACCTCAATCTCAAACTCTTTCAATATCGTTTCTCCAAATCTTACCCTTTTCTTTACACCTGTTAGAATTTTCATTATTAGTTCACATGTAGTGCTGTCCAGTCCTCTGTTGCTCAAGATCCTTCCAAGAATCTGTCTGTTGATGGAGTCATAGATCTTTATGAAATCCATGACCATAATTACCATATTTTTGCTCCTTAAGGCTCTTTGTTCTAGCCATTTGTTTCAGGGTAATGTCTATTCTGTGCATCCTCTGTCCTTCCTAGATCCCTAATGATAGTCTTGAACTGCGCTTTGCATATGTTCTTATACTCTCATCAGGAGGAGTTTTGACAGTACCTTGTAACCACACTCTAGTGCCAATATTTATCTGTAGTCATTTGCATCACTGTTGTGCCCCTTGTGTACTGGCACTATGGTCATAGTTCATCGATCCTTCTGGTAACTTAACCTTTGTCATAGTGTCTACCACCTTGTCACCTCCTTGCATTACCATCTCAGCAGCTATATCATCAGTTCTCTTACTATTCTTTAGGTCACTTATGGCCTATGCAGTCTCATCTCTGCTTGGAAAGCATGACTCTCTCTCTTCTTTGTTTGTCCCCAGTTCCAGCTCATCTTCAGATGGTTCACAGTTCAACAAGTTATGAAACTTCTCTGCTAGTGTCAAGTAGCTCTTCTTCACAGTAATTGTCAGTTCTTCTTTCTTGTCTCTTATAGACAGTTTTCTGGCCCTGCACCCAGTCAGACTCTCTTTGAATTTTCTGGAAAAGTCTCTACTATTGTTTTTCCTAAAATTTTTCTTGATCTTGCACAGTCCCTGCACCATCATACATCTTCTCATCCATCTTATTGTTCTGGCCACTTCCTTCCTTATTCCTATGAGAACATCCCATTTTTTTGGGTCCTTCTTGCTGCTTCAGTCTGCCCAGATTTTCCTATGGTTCTCTGCTGCTTCCTCACACTCCCTGCTTCACCACCTGTACTTCTTTTTTTAGTTCCTCATATTTCAACCTGCTTTCTCATATTCAACTTGACATCTTCCCATTCACTGAATATTTCAATTTCTTCCATGTTTTTGGCTCAGCTGCATCTTAATTTTGTCTCTGTCTATCTTGATGTTTCTGATTGCTCTCTTCAACTGTGGATATGTCTTAACCCTGCCTGGTGTTCAAAAACACTTGACTTCTGTAAGACAGTAATCCTATTCTATTCTTGACCACTGTGTTAGTGATCTGTATTAGTGTTTGTCCAACTGACAGTTACATGGCCAATCTGGGAGCTCTCCAACATCAGTACATGGCCTTGTCCATGTCTTCTTCTAACTAATTTTGGCCTTCAATTGTGTTATCATCACTCTCATTTTGTGTTCTCAACACAGTTAATTAACCTTTCCCCTATTTTGTCCTCTTGTGAGTTGGATGTTCCCCAGCTATTCCCTTATGTTGGCTCTCCCTTTTAATCTGTGCACTATAATCACTTACGAGAACCTTCACTAGTCTGTATGGTACCCTTCACAGTGTATCAACAAGCATCTCTGAAAAACTGTCACTAACTTTACTGGTTCCTCCTATTTTTGTCATTAGTAGGTGCATGTCCATTTACTATTACATATTTATTGTTTCCTGTCCAGACTCTTAGTGACAGCATCCTTTTTGACCTACTCTTCATTTCAGTTATGCGATCCTCATATCTCTTGTCTACTATAAACACCATACCAAAGCATCTAGGTGTTTCTCTTTCCTTTCCCATACAGATTCCTGGTTTTACTTTCAACACTATTAAGCCTTCTGAGTCCATTGCATTTTTGTCACTGTATCTTGTTTTTGGCATGGCTCATATCCTGGTACTTCTTTTTTTCATCTAACTGCCTGTTTAAATATACTAGTCTGGCTTATTGTGTGCTGTAATATTTCTGCTCACAATATAGCCAAAACTCAAATCAAAGTTTTAGTTCAAAGATATTAATTACCTGCAATAGCCACATCATAATATCATGGTTCTTGCAAGACAACATCATGTAAATAAGTAGTTACTTATTTTGTTGAATTGGAGGTGATGTTTGTTGGTTATATTCACATATCATTCTTGTTCACTGCAGAAGTCCTGAGGTGATCCATCTTATTATTCCATATTCTTATGTGACTGTGAGGAGTTTCATTAATAAGAAATTTTTCAACGTCTTTCATTTTTTCATAATAACTCTTTCTAACACGTAACTCAACTCAGATTCATTAACTACATGACCCTCTCTGCTTCTGACTCTGAGACTGGAAAAACTTATCTTGCAATTGCAGCCACTATCACCTTTATAACTTCTTGACAATTAATAAAAAGTTTACTTCTATGTTAAGACTTAAAATATAATTACAATTTCATAATGAAAATACTTTTACTACAGGTTGTTAAAATTTACATGAAATTTTAAATTAATATGATTACAATGAAGATTTTCCATCAACATATTCTTTTTTTGGTTAAATTACCACACTTTTCACATTAACATACAGGTATTTTAAAATTTTTTCTTGTTTACTTTATTTTGTGACTTTCACCCATAAGAATTAGAATATTAATTAGCATAAACATTCTTCCAATAGTAGTAGCTATTTCAAAATTAACATCTTTTAATGAAAATTACATGAAGTATACAATTTTATTGCTATTATTACTATTAATAGATCTGCCATGTTTATCAGTCAAGACTGGATAGACCGCATCAAGATTACATACATATATATGACTTGTTTACAATTTTTCATATATATACTTACTGTTTCCAGTCCAGATGTTAGTGACACATGCATAATATAATGGATGCATAAAAGATAAAACAGTATTATTTTCTCCATTCACTTTGATCAGTCTTGAAGAATTCTTCAATGGAGTATAATGAGTACTCTTACAGGTTGCATGCAAATTTTCTTTTGAATGGTCCTGGTGGCAGGGATTCAACTTCTCAGGGCAATGAGATGAACATTTTTAAAGCAACCATGGTCCAGACAGCTGCCAGCTTGATCAATGTTCCTCTTTTTTTGGGTGTCATGATAATGTATGTCTTACCTCATGTTAAAAAGCCCTTTGTTTTCTTTTCACTGATGAGGCATAAAAACATATACTGGCTCAAGATGGACATTATTCCCAACCAGGTGAATGTAGGTTTGCAGTGGTCCAGTCTTCTATTTGATGCAATAATTCTGACTTCTTTCTTTTGTAGTATTAATACATCCTTGCAACCTGCAGAATGTTCATATGACAGTAGGCCATAACTTATGCGGCTAATTAAATATTGCATACTACACTGTTATAAGTTATGCATCAGTAAATACACCTTTTATTGCATGGGAGAGCATGGAACACACATACACTGTGTGCTCATTCATTGACAGTTTGGTGGCAGTCATGAATCCCAGCAGTTTGACAGGTTCCATATTGTCATGGTATACAATGTTGCTATGGCTGCATATCAGATGATGTGTTTTTTCTTCATTTATTTTATTGTTAATGAACCATTGTTTGATGTTTGCAAAGATCACATTTTTTGCTTGTAGAACTTGTGCAGCAGCTTTTCCTTTCACAAAAGAAGTGATATCATCAGAAAACTATAACATGTGGTTGTTTCAACCCATGTAGTTGAAGTAACTAAGGAGCAGGAGGGATTCTATGACAGACCCCTGGGGTACACCATACTCCAGTTTTAGTTTTTGGGAGATTGCATCATGGACTGATACAATCTGCTTTCAGTTTCAAGACAGGATTGAAGAGTAGCCAGCACAACACCTCCAGTACCATAACACTTTAATTCACTAAGCATTACTTTGTGTGATATGCAGCCAAATGCCTTGCCGAGGACACCGAGTGTCAGTAGCACACTTCCCTATCTTCAAACCCTCACGTTACCTTCTTAATTAAGTCCAATGCTGTTGTAACCATCAACTTGTGAGAACCATGTTATGTGTCTTGAAAGAGTTTATTGTCTTTGAAGTAATTTTGTAATTGGTGTTTCATTACAGATGCCATAACTTAGCTAGGATGGGGACTATGGACATTGGTTGAAACTGACCACTTCACAAGGGTCAGCTTTTTTGCGGACAGTTGATGTCTGTGCCAGTGTCAGGAATTCTGGGAAGACACCCAAAGGTAAACATTTCTTGATTATATGACTTGAGGTTGAGCAAGCTCTGGAAGTATCTTCTTCTGGACTGTACAGGACATGCCATAGATATCTGCACTGTCTAAATGTTTACATCCATTCACTATTTTTACAATGTCCATAAGGTGCACTTCCAGTTTTTAATAGTTCAACAGCTTACATTTTTTCATACAAACTGTGGTACTCTCAGTTTGGAATTTCATTTACAGTATTTATTACTATCCTTACAAAGTACTGATTGATGCCATTATGACTACAGGAATTTAAGGTGGAGGAAGGCTTCTTCCTGTGCTCATTTACCACATCCCAAGCTGATTTATATGGATTACAAGTCTCTTTAATGAACTGGTCATTGTATTTCTTCTTTACATCCGCCACTCCCTTTCTGTAAACCCTTTTGGCCCTTAAGTGAACAATAGAAGCTCATTGGTAGAAGCAAAAACTGAGCCTACAGAAGAGGTGTCTATTATATAGTCATTACTAATATGTTTATTATTTATTTATTTAGTTGTCCATATAAATCTCTTTTTCAGTACATATATTGTACGCAGGATATTGGACAGAAAACTATTGGTTTTTCAAACATCAAACATACATTATTTAAATTTTTATGACAAATTGGATCTATACAGTTAATAATTACAAATTTTTGAAATACTGTATATTTATAACTTATTTCCTACAATTAAAGGTAAAAATTACATTTTTTTTTCTTGTATAAGATACCGTGAGATTGAATAGTAGCAGTTTTTCCAAAGGTACGCTGTCACAGACTTTTTAAAGCTTTGTAGTTCAGGAAGAGATTTTAAATTTCTTGGTAATCTGTTGTAAAGTTTTGTTCCAGCATGATATATATCTTTTTGGCGTAATGTGGTGTTACAATGATTAACATTTATGTCACTGTCTGACCTGGTTCTGTAATCATGGACACTTTTGTTTTGAGGAAAAAGGTTTTCTTTTCTCAGTATGCTTTTTTTGACATGCATGACTACTTCCAGTATATAAATGCAGGGAAGGGGTAGGATCTTTACATCTTTAAAGAAAGGTTTGCATAGTTTTCTGCTGCTCACTTGTTTCATTATTCTTATAATTGCCTTTTGTTTTCTGAAAACTGTTATGGCCTGGTGAACATTTCCCCAGAAAATGATACTGTACTTCAGTACTGAATGTACACAAACAAAGTATACAGCCCTAACTGTTTCTGCACTGGTATTGTTGCAGAGAATTCTTACTACATAGCTAATTTTTGCTAGTGTTGAATTTAGGGATGTGATATGAGTGCTCCATTTAAGATTTTCCTAGATATGAATCCCAAGAAATTTAGTTTCATTGACAGCACTAAGGTTTTGGTTATCTATACATATTACAGGTTGTGCCAGATTTTTATTTTGATCAGTCTGGAAATTCATGAATACCGTTTTTTGGGGATTAACTATTAGCCTGTTTCTGGTAAGCCATTCAGACACTCCTTTTGTAATATCTTTTGCAGATGCAGTAAGATTTTCTTCTTTATTCCCTTCAATCAATAGACTGGGTCATCTGCAAACAGTACTGGTTCAGAATCGCTAACGTGTGATGGGAAATCATTAATGTAGAAAAAAAAAAAAAAAAAAAAAAGAAAAAAGAAAGGGACCCAAAATGGAGCCCTGTGGAACATCATGACTTAGTCCACATGGTTCTGAAAGGTGTACCTGGAGTTCATTTCCTTCCATGTACTTAATTTCGGTTACCTGAGACCAATATTCCAAATATGATTTAATCCACTGATTTGACACACCTCTTACACCATATCATTCAAGCTTCCTCAGGAGTATAGAACGAGCAATCACATCAAAAGCTTTTGTTAGGTCCAAGAATTAACCTGAGATGTTTCTGTGGTTACCACTGCATTTAAGAAATGGCTTATCAGACTGAAAGTGGCTGTTTCAATTGATCGCTGTGGTCTGAAGCCATGTTGACATCCAGAAATAATATTATTCTTGTCAAAGAATGTAATTAGTTTTGAAAGGAACACTTTTTCAATAATTTTTGAAAACCCTGCCAATAGAGACACAGGCCTATAGTTACCCATACATTGATGATCAGCTTTTTTATATAGGGGTATTACTTTTGCCATTTTCAGTTGCTGAGGGAAGTCACCACATGATAAGGATGAATTGCATATGTCCAATAAAGGCGAATGTATATGTATTGCTGTTATTTTTATAATATAATCTGGAATATCATCAATACCAGTTGAATACTTACTCTTCAGTGAATTAATGGTATTTAGGACATCTGTTGGGCCTATTGGACTGAGGAACATGGATATATTATGTATTTCAATAGATGAAAGTTCTTTCCACGTTGTATTAAGTGGATTTCCAAATTTTTCCTTCACTAATTTTCCAGAAACAGTTGCATAATAAGAATTGAAACTGTTTGCAACTGCCCTAGGGTCAGTGAAATTCTTGCCATCATGTGATATCACAATATTTTTGTGAGTTGTCTTCTTCCCTGTAAGATCCTGCACAGCTTCCCACATAGACTTAGTTTTATTGGATGACTTCATAATATGTTTGTGATTTTCCTTAATTTTTGCCTCTTTTATGACATGTTTCAAAAATATTTTTTGAAATAATTAATAAATTCTGGGCTGCTGTGAGTTTTTGACTGCAGAAAAAGTTCCTGCTTCCTTTTACAAGATACTCTAATGCCTGATGTAATCCAGTTTTTGAATCTATCTGTGCTTTTGGAGATCACTATCCTTTATGGAAAAGCTATGTCAAACTTATGCTTGAAAATGTTCAAAAAATTTTCCATCTTTTCGTTGGTAATAGAGGTATCATATACTTCTCTCCAAGATTGTTCACTGATTAGGTACTGGAAGTATTCAATATTTTTCCTACTATAAATCCTTTTATGGATAACACATCTGATCAAGGAGAGTGACACTAGTTTTTGTTACATGTGTTGGAGAGCTAACAGTCAGGTAAAGATTGTAGGCTTTTATAATATTTAAAAATGTTTCCCTGTGAGGGCTATGGCTCAGAAAGTCAATATTAAAATTCCCACAGAGTACCGCTGTTTTCCCAGTTGTCTGAAGTTTACCTAAAGCAAGGTCCAATTTTTTTTTAAAAAAAAAAAAAAAAAAAAACACTGGCTGGTGTGCATGGACCTGTCTAACATGCTTACATTTATTAAGTTCACATACAGAAACTTTTTGCATACAGCATCTATCTCTTTCTTTACTCTTTCTATTAATTTATGAACACATGACCAAGGAGGTAGGTCGTATCTGTGTGGTTGACTTACAACAGCTACATTTGTGTTGCCTAATTTGGGTAGCACACTGTCAAGAACAGTGTTGAGTTCAGTACCTTTATGTCTGGCAACATCATTTGCACCTGCACAAATTACGACACAGTCTTTTGGGTTAAGGTATTCACATGATTTTATCACTATTTTTGTCACTTCTGCAACACCTGCTCTTGGTTTGACAAAGGTTTGGACATTTGCGTTAGTTTATGTAATGTTATTGTGTAATATTTGGTTGTTTTGTGGAATTTTTACAAAGGAATGACTTATCAGTTTGATTACTAGCACAAATGATGGCTAAATAAATATGTATCCTGTCTTATTTCAGTTCAGCTGCAAATGCAAGCATTCATGTGCTTGTGCTCCATATAAACAAAGAAAAGTTCTTTTCCAAGACTTTCATGCTCTCAAAGATTATGTGAAACAAAACTCCTATTTGATGGGTTTGATGATCATTAAAAGTGTGAACAGAAGGTGTCATGGTCAGTATGAAGAACCCAATGACAGCAGACGGTAAGCTACAGTTTTTGTTACTCATTTCCAGATGGAAAGGGTGACATTTTACTGGTCTGTAAGAACACTTTTATGGATGTTTTTGCAATAGCAAAATGCAGAATCTAAACTGTTGTGTCTGCAAAGAAGAAAGGTGAAACAGTGTTCAGAGAAAAGTGGTGTAATAAAGCACAAAGAAGTTCACAGAAGCAGATTTTGGAGCATGTCAATTCATTCTCAAGGAATGAGAGTCATTATGGAAGAAGAAATAGTAAAAAGGACTATTTGAGCCAAGATTTGAACGTTAGCAGGCTTTACTGTGACTTTGAGGATATATATTCAGACTATAAAATTACGTGTAAGTTTTATTATAAAACCTTTAAAAGTTTTCCTGCAAATTTCATTCCATTGACTATGCATTGATACTTGCTCTAAATGTGACTTTCTATCAGTCAAGCTGTGAGCAAAACCTGGCAACAGAAAAGCAAAAACTGCTTTAGAAATACACCACATAAAAGCTGAGAAAGCAAGAGAAGCAATTAAAGAAGATACTATATCTTCTCAGCTTCCTAATATTGATATGACCATGTGTTGAATATATCTCGAACAAGTGTTATCTGTTCCTTTTCTAACCCACAGTCAGATGTATTATTCGAGTCACCTTTCATGCTACAATCTGTGTGTTCATGCTCGCGACAAAAATAAGGGGGTTAATGTTTTTGTGGCTGAGGCAGCAATGAAATTGCTTCATGCCTCCTCCTCCTTAAACCACTTAGTAGATCTGAGTGTTGTAGGAAACAGAAGCTTACCATCTTGTCTGATAACTGCATTGGCCAGAATAAGAATAAAATTATGATTTTCTTTGGATTTATTTGACAGTTCTAGGAAAGTGTGATGAGATAAACCATAAATTTTTGGTCTTTGGCCATTCATTTATGTCATGTGACAGAGATTTTTCCCCACATTGAAAAACATAAGAGACTGGAAGGCTTTCAAGTACCTATGGATCTTGTAAAACTTATAGAGAATGCGACACCTAACAATCCATTTGTGGTTACTATGCTCCAGCCTGAATAGTTTTTTTTTATTTAAAAAAAGCAGCCAATACACATATTAACACAACTAAAGTAAATATTTCCAAATGTAGACAGATTTAACTGAATAAAAACGTTCATGGCATCGTGAAGATGAGAACAATGTTCAACAAACTTGAAGAGTGGAGCACCTGTAATATTTTCAAGAAAGGGGTTACCACTGATATAAAAACGAACTTTATTTTATTATGACAAAATGTACAAGTGTGAAAAAGGATCTGCAACAGATGCTACCAAATCTGAAAGAAGCTGATAGAACATTTTTCGAATGGTTGATCAATTAAAATTGATTTTGTAATTTGCAATATTAAATATATTGTTTAAAAGAGTGTAATCATGTGATAGTATATCTGTAAAATTTTTGGTATTAAAAAAACTGATATGGTAAACGCTTGAGGTTTCTTTCATTGGCACATATCTCATTTTTGCTGATAACTGCATGGCATTTAGCACTTTCTGAATTCTTCGGAATAATATATTTATTTTCATTGATAAAATGAAGGGAACTTAAAACATTTTTGCAATAATTGCATCACTCTTACTGTGCACAACAAATAAAAAATATTGTTCAGATTTTTTCATTAAAGTATTTTTGTCAAAACAAACAGAATTGATTAACTCAGAATCAGTTTTTGACATTTAGCCTGTTAATGATTTCCACTCTACATTTATGGTCTCTGCTCAATAATTCTATTAACCTTTATGTTTTTCAACATTCTTGGAAACTCAAAATCTACCCTTATACACTCTTTGGCAGGTCCCCTAATATTCAAATGCCGACTTGTGTCAGGCCTGGTGATAGTCCCCCTGGGAAAATCCTGATTCAGTTGTGTGACTCATAGCACAGAATGAAATAAATGTTTGTTGGCTGGCTTGTGTCTGTCCAATCATTTAATTAACTTGATGTCAGGAATCAGATGCATTGATAGCTGCCCTACCATGGAATACAGATGCTACCTGATACTTTTTGGTGGCTGTTTCAGTCTCTGATGTTGGAAAGTCACATCTACAACTTACAAATTAAATTGACAACTCCAGCATGTTGTATAGTTGTATACATGAGTTTCTTTAAACATTTGAAACAGAATGTGCAAAGATTACTAAATACGCTATAAAAAAAAAAAAAATGAAATGATCATATGGCAAGGTTGGCCGGGAGGTCCCATTTGGGATCGGCCACCAAGTGCAAGTCTTATTTCAGTCAGCGCCACATTGGATGACTTTTGGCCAACGATGAGGATGAAATGATGATGAGGACTTCACAACACCCAGTCCATGAGTGGAGAAAAGCTCCAAGCCGGCTGGGAATCAAACCTGGGCCCAGTGCATGGGAGGCAAGCACGTTACCTCCCAGCTAAGCAGGTGGACACTAAACACACTATAACCTCAGATTTAAGATATCAGACATCATGAAGTATGCTTCACTGTCCATGAACCAAAGTGCAGGTAATAAATAAATGAACCTGTTCCAATATTGCCTTGGTTGTGTCTCATAATGGAGAGATTGAGTCTTTGAACAGCTACCTCATGTACTTAGCAAACATTTCGTTTTTACATCATTCAGTTAATATGAATAATAGAAGTGTCACTCATTGTAAATTCTGATACTATGAATATTGGCACTCTGCATGTGTTCCCTGATTTGAACTTCATTTCTTAAGATTATTATATTTGATGTAAACATTTACCTTAATGTAAACTCATGCCAGTGGTGATAAGAAAGAGCAGAAGAGGCATTCTTCTTCTGAAGTGAAGTCTCCTGAAGTTTACCACCCTCTTCTTCTCTCAAAATTATGGCTGTCATATTATCTGCCTTGTTCTGAATTAATACCTATAATGAACAAATGTTCTAATTCTCATCTTCCAATGAGTATTGCATACACCAAAGACTCATTTTAAACAGTAGCAACTTTCTCCACAGTAAAACTTCAATTAAATATTTGCAGGTACATCAAGAAATGAACTGAGAACTTGTTTTAATATAAATAAGTATTGACTCATGTAATGCAGATGGTTCCCAGGCAGTCACTTTAGCCTACAAGTCAAGTGTAGCTATTGTGGCTTAGTTAACTGAGAACATTTCTCATGTTGACTGTGTGACAAAGTGGTTTGAAGATTATATTTATTCCAGTTTTGGTGTCTAAGCAATGGACAAGCTGTGATAACATTTTGGATGTTGGAAACTGATAGCTGATACTGTTTGGGTGCTGTCAAAATTGTTTCACTGATTCCATCATTAATTGATGATATGAAATCAAAATACTAGTGGCTGTTTGGACTCCAGGAAAATGAATGAAATTTAAACCACAGAACAAGCAGCACAAGTAATGTCACATAAACCTTGAAATTTGTGTAATGAGTTTACTGTCGTCTACTGTTGCTATATTGCTTCCAGATGAAAATGACAAAAATAGCATGTCCACACAACATACAGCAGCAAGGGATATACAAATACAACATTTTCTGCAGAGCATAGTCAAGACAGAAATGTCACATGCTGAAATACTGTTTGGTATTCTATTCACTTTCAAAAGGTCAAATTGAATACAGAGTATGGGACAAGAAAATTATTGACTGAAAAGAATAATCATGATTTTGAAATTACTGTTTGATAAAAACAGCTGTTTGCCTCCAAGAGACAGTCTTACAATACTTTGAAGGGTTCTATTTAAAGCTTAAAGATTGCAAATAAAGAAAGGGAATAAACATTTTAATCCTCTCATCAGGTTATGGTCTGAATAAATGAGCATTTTTAATGACTTTTTTCATTTTATGAACACCTTTAAAATGTGTACCAATTAACTATTATTTTACCAGAGAATAAGGCCAGATTATCATCATAAATACTGCCACTAATCACATTCAAGTTGACATCTTTATACTGCTCAACAACTGCCATAATTTCTTTTTTCAAGGAGAAAATTTGAAAAATCCATAGTACATAGACAAGTAATTGATATCCCGTAAAATCTTGAGGTAGAGCCAACAGGTTCATAGAAGGCCAGTGGTATTTACACTTCATTATCTGGTGGTCTGTGGTGCAGGCAGCTACAAATCTTGAGACCAAAAATACAGTTTAATGGTGTTGATTGTAAAACAAAAATAATTAAAAAACATTTACCAAGTGGTGCAGGCAGCTACAGATCTTGAGACCAAAAATACAGTTTAATGGTGTTGATTGTAAAAAAAAATAATTAAAAAACATTTACCGAGTACATCAAAACTGTGGAGAGGCAGTGACCCAGCATGCTAATGAACAGTTGATTGTCAGTCTTAATAGCTGAGAATTGTGAAAGGTGTATTAGTTTCATTCAAGGTATTTTAATAAAAAAATAACAGAGAAAAGTACACATGCATGAACACACACACACACACACACACACACACACACACACACACACACACACACACACACACACAGAGAGAGAGAGAGCAAGCAGTCAAATAGACATCATCAAGCTTTCTTTCAATATGCTCAGCTGTCAGCAGGAGGTTCGGCAAATAAAAATATACATATGTAAGACAGAAATAAGAACAGAATTTATTTCATTATATTTTCTATCTTCTCTCATCACAACAGTCTCTCTTTTGTTATTACCACCATTTCAGTTTCAGTGCACTTTTTGTTCCATTACATTTACATTTTAATTAATACTCTAGGGTTTTATCAAAACTTGACATTTTTACTGATATATAACTGCACTGTTTCTCTCAGGCTTCATTATGAAATTTATTACAATTTCCACTGAATCAATTCATTCTCCATGTTCCTCTCTGGATGCACTAAGGCCCTTTGCTCTGAAAGATTACATTTACTTCCTTAGCTTTGACTGGTATTTGGCTGTTATTAACTCGTAAATGATTTGCAGATTAGCACTGAAACACAATTTCTGAAGGTTGGAAGATAATGACTGAAATTTTTCTTAAAATGAATTTTGGTGGCTTCCTTGTTTATTGCATCCTCCATAATGGTGTGGTCAAAATGTGCACAGAGATATCCAGATGAATTATTACCGGCTTCACCATCTCAAGCTTACCACAATTTAAGAGTTGTTTTCACCAGACACATTTTGTTTTTATTTATAAAGCATCTTAAGTGGTCATGGGTCTTTTGCCTCATGTTTACATGTTCTGAACTCCACTAGTTTTTCCGTCAGTGTTAGCAGAAGCTGAAGTCGAAAGAAACATGGCTGCACATTCACTTTTTGCAATTTTTTGGCTTTTATGAAATTGCTTATTCTTTGGTTGTATTTATGTTTTTTTCCATTTCAGCTCGCTTTTATAAGCTTCAAAAGACAAACAGTACTGTAGTTTTACATTTTCCAGCATAAGCACATGGTCATTCAAACAAACACATTAAGCATATTATATTTTCCTGCCATGTTTCACTACATTGGGAATCTCCTCACTATGGATCTATGACACAAGCAACACATTTAATTTTTAAAAAAGTTTTTACAGTATGAAATGGGTCCTCTGAAACACCTGCCATTATTGAATGTTGGGCTCCATAAGGTTCCCTTTCTGTGCAGCAACCATGGAATATGAAATTATAAGTAATGGAGCAACCAGTCACGGAAACATAATTTATTTATCTTGCTGCAGATCGATTTTGACTGATATCAGTCATCATTGGCAGATTTGCACTGAATCAATTCATTCTCCATGTTCCTCTCTTAATGCCCAAGAGTCCTTTGTTCTGAAAGATTATATTTACGTCCTTTACTTTGACTGGTATTTGGCTGTTATTAACTCATAAATGATTTGCAGATCAGCACTGAAACACAATTTCTGTAGGTTGGAAGATAATGACTGAAATTTCTTTTAAAGTGAATTTTTGTGGCTTCCTTGTTTATTGCATATTGTATAATGGCGTGGTCAAAATGTGGACAGAGATTTCCAGATGAATTATTACCGGCTTCACCATCTCAAACTTACCACCTGTTGTTGTTGTGGTCTTCAGTACAGAGACTGGTTTGATGCAGCTCTCCAAGCTACTCTATCCTGTGCAAACTTCTTCATCTCCCAGTACCTACTGCAACCTACATCCTTCTGCATCTCCTTAGTGTATTCATCTCTTGGTCTCCCTCTACAATTTTTACTCTCCATGCTGCCCTCCAATACTAAATTGGTGATCCCTTGATGCCTCAGAACTTGTTCTACCAACCGATCCCTTCTTCTAGTCAAGGTGTGCCACAAATTTCTCTTCTCCCTAATTCTATTCAATACCTCCTCATTAGTTATGTGATCTACCCATCAAATCTTCAGCATTCTTCTGTAGCACAATTTGAAAGCTTCTATTCTCTTCTTGTCCAAACTATTTATTGGCCACGTTTAACTTCCATACATGGCTACACTCCATACAAATACTTTCAGAAACAACTTCCTGACACTTAAATCTATACTCAATGTTAAGAAATTTCTCTTCTTTAAAAACACATTCCTTTCCATTGACAGTCTACATTTTATATCCTCTCTACTTTGACCATAATCCATTATTTTGCTCCCCAAATAGCAAAATTCATTTACTACTTTAAGTGTCTCATTTCCTAATCTAATTCCTGCAGCAACAGCCAATTTAATTTGACTACATTCCATTATCCTCACTTTGCTTTTGTTGATGTTCATCTTATATCCTCCTTTCAAGACACTGTCCATTCCGTTCAGCTGCTCTTCCAAGTCCTTTGCTGTCTCTGACAGAATTACAATGTCATCAGCGAACCTCAAAGTTTTTATTTCTCCTCCATTGATTTTAATTCCTGCTCCAAATTTTTCTTTTGTTTCCTTTACTGCTTGCTCAATATACAGATTGAATAACATCAGGGATAGGCTACAACCCTGTCTCACTCCCTTCCCAACCGATGCTTCCCATTCATGCCCCTCGACTCTTATAACTACCATCTGGTTTCTGTACAAATTGTAAACAGCCTTTCACTCCCTGTATTTTACCCTTGCCACCTTCAGAATTTGAAAGAGAGTATTCCAGTCAACATTGCCAAAAGCTTTCTCTAAGTCTGCAAATGCTAGAAACATAGGTTTGCCTTTCCTTAATCAATTGTCTAAGATAAGTCGTAGGGTCAGTATTGTCTCATGTGTTCCAACATTTCTGTGGAATCCAAACTGATCTTCCCCAAGGTCAGCTTCTACCAGTTTTTACATTCATCTGTAAAGAATTCGTGTTAGTATTTTGCAGCGGTGGCTTATTAAACTGACAGTTCGGTAATTTTCACATCTGTCAACACCTGCTTTCTTTGTAATTGGAATTATTATATTCTTCTTGAAGTCTGAGGGTATTTCGCCTGTCTTATACATCTTGCTCACTAGATGGTAAGGGTTTTGTTAGGCCTGGCTCTCCCAAGGTTGTCAGTAGTTCTAATGGAATGTTGTCTACTCCCAGGGCCTTGTTTCGACTTTGGTCTCTCAGTGCTCTGTCAAACTCTTCACGCAGTAGCATATCTCCTATTTCATCTTCATCTACATTCTCTTCCATTCCCATAATATTGTCCTCAAGTACATCGCCCTTGTATAGACCCTCTATATACTCCTTCCACCTTTCTGCTTTCCCTTCTTTGCTTAGAACTGGGTTTCCAACTCAGCTCTTCATATCCATGCAAGTGGTTCTCTTTTCTCCAAACGTTTCTTTAATTTCATGGTAGGTAGTAATCTATCTTACCCCTAGTGATATGTGCCTCTACATCCTTATATTTGTCCTCTAGCCATCTCTGCTTAGCCAATTTGCACTTCCTGTTGATCTCATTTTTGAGACATTAGTATTCCTTTTTGCCTGTTTCATTTACTGCACTATTGTGTTTTCTCCTTTCATCAATTAAATTCAATATCTCTTCTGTTACCCAAAGATTTCTATTAGTCCTTATCTTTTTATCTACTTGATCCTCTGCTGCCTTCACTACTTCATCTTTCAAAGCTACGCATTCTTCTTCTACTGTATTTCTTTCCCCCATTCTTGTCGATCGTTCACTAATGCTCTCCCTGAAACTCTGTACAACCTTTGGTTCTTTCAGTTTATCCAGGTCCCATCTCCTCAAATCCCCACCTTTTTGCAGTTTTTAGTTTTAATCTACAGTTCATAACCAATAGATTGTGGTCAGAATCCACATCTGCCCCTGGAAATGTCTTACAATTTAAAACCTGGTTCCTGAATCTCTGTCTTACCATTATATAATCTATCTGAGACCTTCCAGTATCTCCAGGCTTCTTCCATGTATACAATCTTCTTTCATTATTCTTGAACCAAGTGTTAGCTATGATTAAGTTATGCTCTGTTCAAAATTCTTCCAGGTGGCTTCCTCTTTCATTTCCTTTTCCTACTATCGAGTTCAAGTCACCCATGACTATAAAATTTTCGTCTCCCTTCACTATCTGAGTAATTTCTTTTATCTCATCATAAATTTCATCAATCTCTTCATCATCTGCAGAGCTAGTTGGCTAGTTGTACTACTGTGGTAGGTGTGGGCTTCATATCTATCTTGGCCACAATAATGAGTTCACTACGCTGTTTGTAGTAGCTTACCCGCATTCCTATTTTCCTGTTCTTTATTAAACCTACTCCTGCATTACCCCTATTTGATTTTGTATTTATAACCCTGTTATCACCTGACCAGAAGTCTTGTTCCTCCTGCCACCGAACTTCACTAATTCCCACTATATCTAACTTTAACCTATCCATTTCCCTTTTTAAATTTTCTAACCTACCTGTGCAATTAAGGGATTTGACATTCCATGCTCTGATCTGTAGAATGCCAGTTTTCTTTCTCCTGATAACAATGTCCTCCTGAGTAGTCCCCACCTGGATATCCGAATGGGGGACTATTTTACCTCAGGAATATTTTACCCAAAAGGACGCCATCATCATTTAACCATACACTAAAGCTGCATGCCCTCGGGAAAAATTACGGCTGTAGTTTCCCCTTGCTTTCAACCGTTCGCAGTACCAGCACAGCAAGGCTGTTTTGATTAGTGTTACAAGGCGAGATCTGTCAATCATCCAGACTGTTGCCCCTGCAACTACTGAAAAGGCTGTTGCCCCCCTTCAGGAACCACACATTTATCTGTCCTCTCAACAGATACCCCTCCATTGTGGTTGCACCTATGGTATGGCTATTTGTATCGTTGAGGCATGCAAGCCTCCCCACCAACGGCAAGGTCCACGGTTCATGGAGGGCGTGTCAGTCATCGTCAGTGCATTTTTCTAACCGATACATGCCATAAGTAGAAGCACTGCCCTTAGCAGATTTCTATCATGATAGCTGGTTTTCACCATGTCAGTCATCATCAGTGCATTTTTCTAACCGATACATGCCATAAGTAGAAGCACTGACCTTGGAAGATTTCGATCATGATAGGTGGTTTTCACCTGTTGTTGTTGTTGTTGTGGTCTTCAGTCCTGAGACTGGTTTGATGCAGCTCTCCATGCTACTCTATCCTGCGCAAGCTTCTTCATCTCCCAGTACCTACTGCAACCTACATCCTTCTGAATCTGCTTAGTGTATTTATCTCTTGGTCTCCCCCTACGATTTTTACCCTCCATGCTGCCCTCTAATACTAAATTGGTGATCCCTTGATGCCTCAGAACATGTCCTACCAACCGATCCCTTCTTCTGGTCAAGTTGTGCCACAAACTCCTCTTCTCCCCAATCCTATTCAGTACCTCCTCATTAGTTATGAGATCTACCCATCTAATCTTCAGCATTCCTCTGTAGCACGACATTTCGAAAACTTCTATTCTCTTCTTGTCCAAACTATTTACCGTCCATGTTTCACTTCCATACATGGCTACAATCCAGACAAATACTTTCAGAAATGCCTTCCTGACACTTAAATCTATACTCGATGTTAACAAATTTCTCTTCTTCAGAAACGCTTTCCTTGCCATTGCCAGTCTACATTTTATATCCTCTCTACTTCGACCTTCATCAGTTATTTTGCTCCCCAAATAGCAAAACTCCTTTACTACTTTAAGTGTCTCATTTCCTAATCTAATACCCTCAACATCACCCGACTTAATTCGACTACATTCCATTATCCTCGTTTTGCTTTTGTTGATGTTCATCTTATATCCTCCCTTCAAGACACCATCCATTCCGTTCAACTGCTCTTCCAAGTCCTTTGCTATCTCTGACAGAATTAGAATGTCGTCGGCGAACCTCAAAGTTTTTATTTCTTCTCCATGGATTTTAATACCTACTCCGAATTTTTCTTTTATTTCCTTTACTGCTTGCTCAATATACAGATTGAATAACATCGGGGAGAGGCTACAACCCTGTCTTACTACCTTCCCAACCACTGCTTCCCTTTCATGTCCCTCGACTCTTATAACTGCCATCTGGTTTCTGTACAAATTGTAAATAGCCTTTCGCTCCCTGTATTTAACCCCTGCCACCTTTAGAATTTGAAAAAGAGTATTCCAGTCAACATTGTCAAAAGCTTTCTCTAAGTCTACAAATGCTAGAAACGTAGGTTTGCCTTTCCTTAATCTTTCTTCTAAGATAAGTCATAAGGTCAGTATTGCCTCACGTGTTCCAGTATTTGTACGGAATCCAAACTGATCTTCCCGAGGTCGGCTTCTACTAGTTTTTCCATTCGTCTGTAAGGAATTCGTGTTAGTATTTTGCAGCTGTGGCTTATTAAACTGATTGTTCGGTAATTCTCACAGCTGTCAACACCTGCTTTCTTTGGGATTGGAATTATTATATTCTTCTTGAAGTCTGAGGGTATTTCGCCTGTTTCATACATCTTGCTCGCCAGATGGTAGAGTTTTGTCAGGACTGGCTCTCCCAAGGCCGTCAGTAGTTCCAATGGAATGTTGTCTACTCTGGGGGCCTTGTTTCGACTCAGGTCTTTCAGTGCTCTGTCAAACTCTTCACGCAGTATCATATCTCCCATTTCATCTTCATCTACCTCCTCTTCCATTTCCATAATATTGTCCTCAAGTACATCGCCCTTGTATAGACCCTCTATATACTCCTTCCACCTTTCTGCTTTCCCTTCTTTGCTTAGAACTGGGTTTCCATCTGAGCTCTTGATGTTCATGCAAGTGGTTCTCTTATCTCCAAAGGTCTCTTTAATTTTCCTGTAGGCAGTATCTATCTTACCCCTAGTGAGATAAGCCTCTACATCCTTACATTTGTCCTCTAGCCATCCCTGCTTAGCCATTTTGCACCTCCTGTCGATCTCATTTTTGAGACGTTGGTATTCCTTTATGCCTGCTTCATTTACTGCATTTTTATATGATTATTTAGAGAAATGCACTGATGATGACTGACATGGTGAAAACCACCTATCATGATAGAAATCTGCCAAGGGCAGTACTTCTACTTATGGTATGTATCGGTTAGAAAAATGCACTGATGATGATTGACATGGTGAAAACCACCTATCATGATAGAAATCTGCCAAGGGCAGTGCTTCTACTTACGGCATGTATCGGTTAGAAAAATGCACTGATGATGACTGACATGGTGCAAACCAGCTATCATGATAGAAATCTGCCAAGGGCAGTGCTTCTACTTACGGCATGTATCGGTTAGAGAAATGCACTGATGATGACTGACATGGTGAAGACCACCTATCATGATAGAAATCTGCCAAGGGAAGTACTTCTACTTATGGTATGTATTGGTTAGAAAAATGCACTGATGATGATCGACATGGTGAAAACCACCTATCATGATAGAAATCTGCCAAGGGCAGTACTTCTACTTATGGCATGTATCGGTTAGAAAAATGCACCAATGATGACTGATATCAGTCGAAATTGATCTGCAACAAGATAAATAAATTATGCTTCCATGACTGGTTGCTCCATTATTTATAATTTTATAATCTGCCATTATCACTGGCTGGTAAATACAGTTTTGTTTTATTCTATGTGGTTACAATCTAGAAAGCTTTTAATGCTGATGAAACAACATTTCATTTCACATGTTCATTAATTCTATTTCTAATGCCTGATTCAAGATTTGTTTCACTCTATTAATAGCTATATTCCTTTTCAGACTGTCTGTATCTCACTGAAAATGCTTTCCTCTTTTGATTTAGACAAATTTGCCATTCATGCATTTTTTTACTTTTCCCTTTTGCTCAGTGTGTAATAATAAAGTTCACCACCAAATTTTACATATAGATCTGATTTGAGCCTGGCTATGATGCTAAAACAGAAGTAATCATGAACATAAAACGCCTCTTCTGAATCCCACTGTGGGAGATGCATGCAATAGGAAACAGATGTGCCCATGTAGCCCAAAACAACAACATAACTTTATTACACAGTACCTTAAGTAACAGGAAGCAACTTCTGCAGTAATATCACTAAAGATCTCCTGATATGATAAAAGTTGACACCAAGCAAAGTGACAGTTTCTTGAATGTCTGTGCCATACCATTATGCTAACATAGGCACTCAGTTAAATACACTGTCTGTCCTAAATCAATCAGCTAGCACTGACATAGCCCAGAAAGGTCTATATGTAGGTGTGGTCCATAGTTGAAGCACTCATGAAAGCTCAACTGTCTGGGCATGGTACATGATGATGTATGTTCCGAATGGCATGTGCTGTTTTAGGAGAAATAAAACTGTTGTTAGTGGGACCAAATGCACTCTTAACTACTGGCCCAGAGAACTGTAAACATGAACTCCACATGTTAAAAGACTGCTGAGTGGCTGGACAATATCCTATAAATCTGTCTGGAAGAAGAATGCCATATAATGTAATAATGTCATGTGACACACGAGGGTAAGCAACTGTTTTTGATGGCAGCATTGGTGCCACCAGATAGTGCAACAGCTGCTGCAGTTGTGATGTACTGAGGTTGAGCTGCAGACACCTTGGCTGGTGGCAACCTGCAGCAATCTGCTGAGTCAGTGGTGGCTGGATCAAAAGATTAGCCACAGTTACTACATCCCCCTTCCCTATAGAGCAGGTGATGGAGCTAATTTGCTGCGTAGTCAGTGGCTGTGAAATAGGTGCCTCCTAAGGATAGGGCAAATGAGGAAATGGTGGTTTTTTTGGGAAGAAGCAAACCTGAAAACAAGAACCAAGTCTGGTCATTTTAGAGAAAATGGCACCCACAATGCAAAAGATGGCATGACCTGGTGGGGCTGACTTGCAGCCATATTTTCAGAACAGGAGTGCCAGGGACGTCCAATGGAAGTTTCATGTAGTGTGCCCCAGAGTGGTAAGGAAGGCACTCTGTGGAGAGTAGGAGTACCAGAGACATCCACAACTGGAATTGTTAAGGGCCAGCAACCAGGATATTCATGCTGTATAGGTATCTGTTGGGGGACAAACTAAGTGCATAAGGCAAGCATGGCCCATACTCCTTGGAGAAGAAGCCCAGGAGAGGAAGCAGCGTTCTGAGGATGTGGTCTGAAAGTCGGCAAAAGGCAAAAGGATGGCTGAACAAAAGGCAGTGTGCCTCAAGGACAATGGCTGAACAAAAGGCAGTGTGTTTCAAGGACACAAGGTGTGATCAACAGAGTCAACAGAGAATGTAGTGTAGCTCTCATTGACTGCAAGTGGAGGACACAAAGGAGGCAGGAGCCAAGGGCAAAGGACAAAGAGAGGGTCAGATGGAGGATGGTATTGTGCGGGCTAGTTACATAAGGGTTGGTGGTGAGGGCTTCAGAGGTGCTGCAACCTCAAAGAGGCACTATTGGCACTGGAACCTGAAGAGGTGCTGGGCCAATGGAGGTGCCACAGCCAGTAGAGAAACCAGGTTGTTGCAGGTGCCAGGTCTGGTGGAGGGGCTGTACCCAAAGGGGCAGTGCAGGAGACTGAGCTACCAGAGGAGACCAAAAGACACTCAATGGGGAAAGCAGTGCCCTGGAGGCTGTGTGTCAGCCACACAAGGAGGGCAGGCCATGACACCAAGGCATCATCACACCCCAGAGGGTCTTGGCCTGATGTGTCATCAATACGTGCAAGCTGCCGGAAGAGAGAAGTCCAGAGGTACACTGTAAGTGCTGGACACACACCTGTGTGTCAGCCACACAAGGAGGGCAGGCCATGACACCAAGGCATCATCACACCCCAGAGGGTCTTGGCCTGATGTGTCATCAATACGTGCAAGCTGCCAGAAGAGAAGTCCATAGGTACACTGTAAGTGCTGGACTGGAGGCAGATGCTGTGATGACAGAGCCCACTGCACAATGTACCAAATAAATAAAGGTATGGAGGAACTGCTGTATTGGCTGCCCTGTGGCTACACAATCTGAGTCTGTGATAGGTCTCGTACTGAATAAGCCATGAGAAATGAGCAAAAGATACAAATCAGCACAACTGACAGTGATCTTTCTGCATAACTACTGAGACACATAATGCCCAAGAACTACAACTGCACAACCAAAACCATTGCACATTCTATCAATCCACACAAAAACACAATCTGAAAGTTAACTAACGTTGAGCCATCAGCAGCTACCAGTGACAAAACACCTCGTTTACCACCTCCAAATCACAAAGGAATATCAAAGAGAACATATAGTAATCCATGTCCCACACAGCCCACTGAAATGGAAAAAATGTACATATTGCATCAAGGCACCACACAGATTAAAATGTTTCTCAATATTTACAGTGAAACAACAGTAGCAGAATGGGAACAATGCAAGCAGATAACTCAGCAAAATATCATAGAAATTGAATAATGCACACCACCACTAGACAGGAGAAAGGCACAATTTGTAATAATATGGCATGTAATCATGTAACATGATAAAGCAAAAATTGTGCCCATGCAAATGAAGAGCCAAACACTCTGACTTAAGAGCAAATAGTAGAAAATAGCTAATGCACACAAAGCAATGTCCCTTACTGAAATCTGCATTTTCTTAATTGGAAAGCACAACAGATGCAATCACCACAGGTGATTCACAAGCAACAGCTAGTGAAAACAACTAGCCACAACTCCACAGAAGTAAGGAGGGGATGCACAAATCCAAGCAAGCCAAAAGAAACAGGCAACAACTACTGGTTGATCAGAATGATGAAAAATAATACTGCATGGAGCACACAAACACATGCACATGCACACACACACACACACACACACACACACACACACACACACACATAGGGAATGAAGCCCTGGAACCAAAACAGTCATCACTAAAAAGTGTATCCTCATCACCACTGATGAGACGAGAGCATTACAGAAATCAAGTTATAACCTCAGTGCCATTGTTGAGTCCCACTGTGGGAGGTGCATACTACAATGAGTAGATGTGCCCATGTATCCCCAAAATAAGAACAGAACTTTATTATACAGTATATTAAGCAATTACTGATCTGATAAGGGTTGGCACCAAACACCCTGATAGTTTCTCAAATCATGAGCCACTCCATTACGCTAACTTAGCCAACGTCCATTCTAAAACAGGTAGTACTGGCATGGCCTGGAAAGATCCATATGTGGGTGTCGTCCACAGCTGAAGCACTCTGAATATTCAGTGGTTTGGATGCAGTGTGGGAGGCCGTACACTTCGACTGGTGTGCACTGCACTCTGATGAGTCAAACTGTGATTGTGACCACTTGTGTGGTCAGATCTTGGCCCATAGAACTGTAGCTGTGAACTACAGATATTGACTGAGTGTCAAATGGCTAGGTGGCATCCTATAAAACTGTCTGGTGGACTGTAAAACTGTCTGGTGGAAGAATACCAAGAAATGGTGATAATGTCTCATGGCCCATGGAGGCGAGCTATTGCCAGCAATGGTAGCACTGTATTAAGCAGCTGAGGCACTACCAGATACCGCAATGGCTGCTCCATGTGTGTGTGCTGTGGTTGAGTTGCTACAACCTTGGCAGGTGGCAACCCATGGCACTCTGTTGTGTGGTTGGTGGTTAGCTCGAAAGGTATCAGCAACATTTACTACAGCATCTCAGTTTCCTTAGACCTTTATTGGACAATATAGGATACTGGAACAATAATGTATCATTGGAACAATAGTGTACCATTGGTACCCCAGAGAACTACTGTCGACTTTCAAAATTCAGTAGTATGTTTGACTGACACAAATATGTAACACTGACCACATAATTTTGCTGTTTTTCTTCATTAGGCTTTTGTTGTTCTGAACTGCCTATATCAAAAGCAGAAAAGCAATTCTGAAGGTATATAAGTATTACATGACTGGCAAGTCTAAATCTTTCCACATTAGTAGTTCAAAATCATGAATTTTTAGCATTTTTCTTCCAAAACAGTTTTGACTTGCTTGCCATGTCATAAAAGGAAGCATTTTATTAGCCTTTTTTTGCATACAGCTGACTTTGGGCCAAATTCTGTAATTTCTTGCTCATTGCTACACACATTTTGCCATTTTAACATGATACAATATTTTGCTGAGAGATAAAATCATATTTCTTATAATGTTTGTATCAAACCATAACTGAAAATATAGTCTTTTGTCCCTTAACATTATCATTAAATTTTCATATCTAAGAGACATCTATTGTCTGATATAAAACGTATACTCAATCATTGCTGTATGAAAGGAATTGCTGACTGATGAGAATATAAGTAAAGTTCTATGGAGAATGGATGTGATTTTTAGAAACAGAAGCACATGTGCATTCAGGGTGAGTCAGGAGGAAAGGTGCATGCTTTGACGGGTGACGGTATTAGTGATTCTGAACAGAAAACTTCATATGAACAACTGTCTTATTCTGAAAGGCTTCTGAGATAGAAAGCAGTTAATGTACATTGTTATTTATTTTCTGTAGTATTCAGACATTGTCATTGTTTACAATATACCACAACTGTGTAGAGGAAATTGAGATAAACAGTTTGATACAGGACACTTGTTATCTATCAAGTCTGGAAACTAGCTCAAATTGGCCTAAGCTACAGTGTATACATGTCATGTGACATTTCCAAAACTCTCGCACCCTCTTTGCACAAACTGTTAATTCCAGAGAAAAAAAATGAATAGGACCATTTTTGTGAGAAATTAAAGTAGTTTAAGTTTATGCTGCAACACATTTTCACTGCTGGTTGCAGTTTTTGAGTTATTCAAGAAAAATGTATAGAAGTGATACTAAATGTGTTCTATCTTGGGAACCATTCGGAATAGAGCATCTGTCCATATGAAGCTTTTGGTTAAGAATTACTAATAATGTCACAGCATTACCAAAGCTCTCCATCAGTATTGGAATAGCACCTCAGCATCAAATAAACCCTGTGTAAATTTGCATTACTGTGTAATCTATCACCTTGCATTATTTTATGTATTTACGTACTATCTATATTAATTTAAGTATATAATTGTACATTCAGTTTCCTTGTAGTGATTTTGTGTAATATTTACATGTATATCTGGACAATGCCCATACAATATTTATTGTCTGTGGAGGGATAATGAAATGAATGAATACCATAATGAGCACAATGACATCACCAACTCTTAGAATGTTTTCAAATCATAAAGAGACTTTTGGATACAGAAAATTTATGCACACTAAACTTGTCCACTGATGACCAAATCCTTAATTCAGATGATGAGGATGCGAAAGCCCTCTTGCCAATGAGAATGTCTGGATCCCCTTGTAAGAATCAAAAAACTGCAGCTACAGTTACAAGAAGAAAAAATTTGATTTAGATCAGTCATCTACTTATTGTGTCACAAAATTCTGGATACTGATACCCTTACTCCCTATGCTACTACAAGTAATGTCAAATTTTGCTACATTTTTGTAATTCAGTATAAATATTAAGTTAATACAATCTGTATTCTAATGCACTATAATTTTTATATAATTCATTTATATTTTCATAAAGATTGACCTGATATTTTGTTTTTTTCCTTCCATGTGGACTGAAGAAATGCTGTGGCCAACTTAAGTTCATTTGCTCTGGCTCATAAACTGCAAACAGCATAAAAAGATGAACTACAGGGTGTTGTGCAGCCACTGTTCTTTGATTCCCAATAATAACTTTTATTAATCAAATTAAACTTTAGAGTACCAGAGACCTCTTCAAGATTCAAACATCTATGATGTATATATGCACACTGAAGCAATGAATGAAAATTTGTACCAAGACCAGGATTCAAACCTGGATCTCCTGCTTGCTAGACAGATATGCTAACAGCTGCATCAACCTAGCATAGTGGGTTTGCACAACCACATGGACTACATTAGCACATATCCCTCCTCATTCCAAATTCCCATCTGCAACTCAGCCCACTGGTATTCCCCCTAAACTTGAACAGCACTGCAGAGGCTCTCCAATTTTATTGAAATAGCACCTCAGCACTGAATGAAAAGGAGGTTTTTTCCTGAAATGCAGGCATAAGTACCTTAAATCAAATGAAACTGCATGGTTCCAAGACCTTTTCACATCTCAAACATCTATGATGTACATATGCACACTGAAGCGGCAAATGAAAATTTGGACCACCACAGGGATTCATGACCTGGTCTCCTTCTCACTAGGCAGATGCACTAACCACTATGTCACACAGAAATAGTGGTTTTCCACAACTGCACAGACTACACTAGCACACCTTTCTCCTTAATTCCACTTATGCCTCAGCCCACTGGTATTCTCCATGAACTCAAACAGCATTGCAGAGGCTTCAATACAGTTGGAGAGCCATTTTGTTTGATGGCAAGGTACTATTCCAATATGGTTGGACAGTCTCTGCTATGTTGTTTGAGTTTAGGGGAAATACCAGTGGGCTGAGGAATGAATGAATTTTGGAGTGAGGAGGGAGGTGCACTAGGGTAATCTAAGCAGTTGTGCAAAGCTGCTGCGCCAGTGTGACGCAGTGGTTAGCACATCTGTCTAGTGAGCCAGAGGCCCGTGTTTGAATCCTGGCCTTGGTGCACATTTTCATTAATTGCTTCAGTCTGCATATATACATTATAGATGTTTGAGATTTCAAAATGTCTCTGGAACCATATAGTTTCATTTGCCTGGGTTTCAGGTAAGACACCCACTTCATTCGATGTTGAAGTTACAATAGTCGCCCTCCTCTAACATTACCTTTCTTTTTATATAGAAATAACCGATACCATGTACACTATCGATTCTTGTATAGGTAAACATTATATCAGCTGTCTAACTGAATGAACTTCAAATGATTTTCTGTATGATGTACTATATTTGTGGCTAAAATAAGTATACAGAAATTAATTTGTTAGTACTCTTTATGTACAGTTCAAAACACTCTTCTTCTAAAAATAATTGAAATTATGAAATTTCTGGTATGCTTAAAATTCATATTATTAATTGCACAATCTAATGCTAATTATTAAAATGTAATTCTGGACTCATTTATAAAATAATGATAGAAATTAGTAAAGATTCTTTTTGTGTCAAGAAAGTTTGTAAACTCTTTTGCTTTGTAAACTCTTAGAAATATTGTTAGTATCTCAGAAATTTAATAGTAGTGGGAAATTCTCTGATGGTCCCACTTCAAATTGAGCCCCAATAACTAATGGATATGAGTCTGGAGAGACCCCGGAAAGCAGTAGGTTTTCCAAAATTGTAATTATTTGTTTGTCTGTACGTGTACATCATATTTACTGATCTCTGTCCAAGTCAGATAATTCCTTTCAGTGCATGTTGTCTCTCTTTTCATTCTTTCTGTTTTTGTCTTAGAAAAATTTTGACAGCATTTTATTTTGCACTGAAAAAAACAGTCAAGTTCATTTTTCTTAGAATTACCTGATTTTTTTTTAAAAATGATCACTAAACCGACAGTTAAAAAAACTTTTTTTTGAGAGTGAAATAATACAAACTGTTTTCATTACAAGGCTAGACAATGTTATGAAAACACATCAAACGTCACTTCCTAGGTAGCTGAATGTGTGTGGGGTGCACATAAGGGTTTCTTAGATTTTGGGACTCTCCATCCAGTCCATGTAATGAGAGGTGTAGGAGACCCAAATGTGTCAGTATAAAATCCAAAGAATTGCCCCCTACTGTCTAGAGTATTAAAATCCTAGCGATTACTTCCCAAAGCATTCACAACACAATTTCAGAGTTTGAAGTGCTCCTAAAAAGCAATGGAAGTCACTAATATTATATACAGAAAGCTGACTAAACCATAAAATTGATAGGATTTAGATTTTTGGAGAACATTTTTGTGTATGTCAAAAGACTAGGCTAATGGTAAGTGGAGATGGTTACTTGTTGCAATAGAAAAGAAACTCAAATACACCAAGACAGCTGCTGAAGTTGCTTGTTAGCCTGTTTGGGCAAGACTCAGCATCAAAGATGAGCTCACAATTATAATCAGATCCTTCTATCAGCCATCAGACTTACCATCTGAGGTAACTGAAAACTCAAGAGTTAACCTAAATTCACTAGTATATTGAGTTCCCTAATCATATTGTCATTATTAGAGGTGACTTCAATAGTCTAACAATCGACTGAAAAAAATTAAAGTTTTGTAAGTGGTGGGCATGACAAGACTTCCTACAAAATCTTAACAGATGCCTTCTCTGGGAACTACATAGAATAAATAGTTTGGAAGCCCACTCATTATGAAAATATACTGGATCTAATGGTAACAGACAGATGTAAGCCCTAGGAGAATGTCTTCATAGAAACTGGTGTCAATGACTATGAGACAGTTGTAGCAACAATGATTACCACACACAATGAATTTGAAATACTGATTCTGAAGAAGTGCATGCAGAATAGTAATGAATAAGGTTTGAAAGAACAGATGATCCTGACCTTATCTACATGTACCTAGTAGAACAATTCCTGATGGGAGGGACCCTCCATGGTATACAGTCACAGTAAAAAAACTTCTAAAGAAAGAAAGACTACTGTGTAACAGGTGTAAAACAAAGCATGAGGCAATAGATAGAAAGATGCAGAATGTAACCTTTTTGGCTGTCAAAAGAGCAGCCCATGAAGCCCTCAATGACTACTGTAACAGAATATTTTAAAAAGATCTCACACAAAAACCAAAGAAATTCAGGTCATATGGATAGATTTTCAGTGGTACCAAAGTTAGGGCCCAGGCATTCATGGAGAATATAATGAAACTGTTCAACACAGCTCTTCAGAACATGATACAAAGGAATCAAAATTGTAAATTGTATATTTTCTATAGTTTTGATACAAATGTACACTGATGAAGCGTAATGCTGAAATAAAATTAACCATTTCCTGAGAAACATAATTATTTTTCTTTTTCTAATCTATTTTACAGTTTTGCTCATTTGAGAAGCAAGAATGTTCGGATTTAGTATTACAATCGTACTTATTTTTTCCATTATTATTATTATTATTTTTTTTTTTTTTTCAAAAAGATAAAATCAACAGCAGACTGTATGTCTTTGTACTTTCATTAAATATTACTCAACATAATTCTTTGCCCAAGGATATCGATTGTATTGATCATATGAACATATGTTTGTACTGAAAGTCTGGCCTCCACAGCCAGAGACAATGGTCATGTGCATGTGAGCTGTGTTTGTGAGAATGTATATATCAATGTCATCTAGTTCAGAAGAAGACCTTTTCACCAGAAGCCTACTTGTTCAGCAGTCATTTTGTTGTGCCTGTCTGTGACTCAGCATTTCCAACATATGGCAAGTAGTAATCTGTCCTTTTCATATTATTGTCATTATCCCATTCTGGATTTTCCATTCTTTGATTTTGCATCGAGACTGTTATATCGCTGATCTTGTTTCAATTGAAGTGTGTGCTATATTATTGCAAGAGACAATTGGAAGTTGGCAGTTCTTGTTAAGAAGTGTGTTAATTGTTGAAACCTGCATAGTATGAAATAAAATAATTTTGAAGAGAAAATATGTTACTGCTTCATGATGTTATTGACTTAATGTATACGTAAATATAATCTGGACACCTCTTTACACCTTTAGCATGAAGGCATCATTAACCTATGATGATTGTGCCAAGAACAAGAGTAACTTGCAACAAATGACAAGAAATAAGTCACATACAAAATACTTTTTACTGGTTCTCTGCTCTCTACTTAATGATCTTAATATCTGGAAGCCTATAATCCCCAATACACACACACACAGTAACTTCATAAAACTGGATTAATTAAAAATGTTTTAATTATATTTTGGTACTTGTTATGGTTCTAAAGTGAGTAGAGGGCTCAGAACGAGGCAGGAAGGGTAGCAAAGCAAGAGCACAAATGCTGAACTCTATCTTCAAGTGTTCCTTTAAAAAGAAAAACCCATGAGTCTTGCCCCAATTTAATTCTCACGCTGCTGCAAAGATGAGTGATATAGATTTTAGTCTCGGTGATGTTGAGAAACAATTGAAATTGTTAAAACTGAACAAAGCTCCTGGCCGCAATGAAATCCCTATCAAACAAATTCTATACCAAATTTGCTGCTGAGTTAGCTCCTCTTTTAACCTCATACTGAACAAAAGACTGTGCTCTGTAATTAGCAAAAAGGACAAGTCACAACTGTCTACAAGAATATTGTTAAAGTGTGCAGGACCAGTACCAAACAAGGATAACAGGGAATACTGACTGTATACAGAGAAGGGTGGCATGAATGGTCACAGGTTTGTTTGATCAATGGGAGACTGTCACAGTGTTGCTGAGGAAACTGAATTGGCAGACACCTCAAAAGAGTCACAAACTATCCCAAGGAAGCCTGCTTACAAAGTTTCAAGTACAAGATGTAAGTCATGACTCCAGGAATATACTACAATCCCATACGTGATACTTGCATAGGGATTGTGGGGGCAAGATCAGACTAATTAGAGCATGCACAGAGCATTTAAACATTCATTTTTCCCACTCTCCTAATATGAATGGAATAGGAAGAAGCCCTAATGACTGGTACAATAGGAAGTAATCTCTGCCACAAACCACACAGTGGTTTGCAGAATATGGATGCAGATGTAGATATTTTCTCTGATTTTTCAGCTGCCAACTTTTTTAGCAGAGCTCACTATCTGCACTTTCTCCTATTGAGTCAGAGACCCAGAAAATAATTCTCAGGCATCAATTTCATTATCATCTCCTCTCCCTCTTCCTCTCTGTCTTTTGCTCTCTCCTTTTTTATTGCCTGAAACATCAAAACAGAAAATAAAAAACAAATTCAATAGACACTGTGGTCCTAAGATTGACACAAATAAAAAGAGTCCCTTCAGAACTGGTTTTCTCCTTTTTGCAGTTGACTTATGGCAAAGCATTATTAATCAGTAAAATCTTTAGACACCATTGCTAGCCAGTGATGAGATTGTTAGAAAATAGACTTTCCTCATGTGCCACAATTAGACAAGACAAACTTTTTTTTTTCAGAATTGGAGTTGAAATTAGACAGAGGGCTAAGGCTCAATTAAACCAATTTCATGCAGTTTGGGATATACTCATACATAAATTAAACAATGGAAAGATCCAGATTAGATCAGATTAGCACTTGTTCCATAGGTCATGAATATGACACTTCATAATGATGTGGAACATGTCAGCTTAATAAAAGGTGTCTATCCAAGATATTACACTACACAAAATATTACATGATACTTAATTATTTTTTATTTATTTATTTATTTGGGGGGGGGGAGGGGGGGAATTACCCACTTACTATATCCAAAAATTCATCTAGTGAATAGAAGGAGTTGCCATTAAGAAATTGTTTTAATTTCCTTTTAAATGCTATATGGCTATCTGTCAGACTTTTGATGCTATTAGGTAAGTGACCAAAGACTTTTGTGGCAGCATAATTTACCCCTTTCTGAGCCAAAGTCAGATTTAACCTTGAGTAGTGAAGATCATCCTTTCTCGTAGTGTTGTAGGCATGTACACCGCTATTACTTTTGGATTTGTTCCGATTGTTAATAACAAATTTTGTAAGTGAATATACGTATTGTGAGGCTACAGTGAAGATCCCTAGCTCTTTAGATAAGTGTCTGCAGGATGATCTTGGATGAGCTCCAGTAATTATTCTGTTTACACACTTTTGTGCAATGAACACTCTTTTACTCAATGATGAGTTACCCCAGAATATGATGCCATGCAAAAGCAGAGAATGAAAATAGACATGGTAAGCTAATTTACTGAGATGTATATCGCCAAAATTTGCAATGACGCTAATAGCATAAGTAGCTGAACTCAAACGTTTCAGCAGATCTTCAGTGTGTTTTTCCCAGTTCAACCCCTCATCAATACGTGCACCTAGAAATTTTGAATATTCTACCTTATCTACCAATTTCTGATTGAAGTATGTATTTATTAATGGTGTCATTCCCTTTACTGTGTGGAACTGTATATACTGTGTTTTGTCAAAATTTAATGAGAGCCAATTTGCAGAGAACCACTTAATAATTTTCTGAAAAACATCGTTTACAATTTCATTAGTTAATTCTTGTCTGTTGGGTGTGATAGCTATACTTGTATGATCGGCAAAAAGTACTGGCTTTGCATCTTCATGAATATAGAATGGCAAGTCATTAATATATATTTGGACCAGCAGAGGACCCAAGACCGAACCTTGCAGCATCCCATTTTTGATTGTTCCCCAGTTTGAGAAATCACAGTTTTTTGCATACTATGTGAACATTCCAAGAAGAAATGCAACAATATTGTGGAAAGGAAAGTTGCTACTCACCATATAGTGGAGATGCTGAGTCGCAGACAGGCACAACAAAAAGACTGTCACAAATATAGCTTTTGGCCTGTAAGGTCTTTGTCAAAATTAGAAGACAAACACACATATACACACTCACACAAATGCAACTCACACACACACATGACTGCAGTCTCAGGAAACTGAGGCCACACTGCTAAATTGATGCATAATTGATCCATAAATTGATGGACAGGGGAAATAAACTGTGTTGATCTGAGACAGTTGACAACCATACAGAATGGCAATTCTGAAAGTGCCAAAGGAAGTGTTGCGTGTTCTGCTACAACTGCCATAGATAACAAATATATTGGTGGACTCAAACAACAGAAAGTCCAGGTTGAAATATGAAAAATATTATGAAAAGGATACATTATTATTCACCATAAAGATGACACACTGAGCTACAGACAGGCAGAACAAAAAGACTGTTACACATTGAACTTCCGGTCAAAGCCTCCTTCAGAAAGATAAACATACACACATTCACATAAGCAAGTACTCCTCTATCACACATGATGGCTATCTCTGGGTGCTCTGGCAAGACTGCCAAAATACAGTTGTCATATGTGGCTGAGGTCTGTTTGCTCATGTGAATGTATGCAAAGTAACCTGCTACTAGTTCATGTGAGTGTGAATGCACTGAGTTTTGTGTTACCACACATGTGCATGTAAATCCATTTACGTAACAACCAAGAAATACAACAAACTTATCCAAGTAACACAAATATGGCTTCATTCATAAACCTCTGAATACATAACAATCCAAAAGAATGATACAGAAGGTGCAACATAAATGATACACAGAGCAACTGGTGTTAGCAGTACAAACTAAAAGATCAAAGTTAAGATGAGTAAGCATTGCTCCACACACATATAGGTGCCAGTTGCCAGTAGACAGTGCAGTGGAAACTGTGCCATGTGCAAGTTTCCTGCAGGCAGCCTCTAGTGGAAAGTCTGTGCTGATACAGTTGGTGGTTAATTTAAGTACACACAAATGGCGACACTACACTCGGTGCACTCACACTCACAAGTACTAGTAAAAGGATACAACAGTGGGTATGTTGTTCTTCCTGAAGACAGCTTTGGCCAGAAGCTCAGTGTGTAACAGCCTTCTCATTGCGCCTACCTGCAACTCAACATGTCATCTTTATTAAAAACTTATTGATGGGGTTCAGAAATTTGATTAGTATTTATCTTTGTACATACAAACACGTAATGAGACTGTTTTATTATCTTATCTATTTGACAATTGTCAACAGTTACATACTGTACCAGCAAAACATGTAGCATACAACAGAAGAAAAATTGGTAAAATCATCTAGGTTGGGGTCATAACTGACAAATGAACTTCTTGGGCTATACATTGGCAGCAAAAAATGTGGTTATTCCTCAGGAAGCTCTTGAGTTCAGAAACACAAGTCTCCTTTCAGAAGGACTGTGGAAAATGTTTGTTACATTGTTGCAGGAAGTGCAATGTTACACTATGCAAAGGATTGTTTCCTAATTCTCATAAACTCAGTCACTTATTTTGTCTCTCACAAACTATACCTGATGTAATTATTTCATTTTGCATTCAACTTGGTACATGCAATTCACTTCACATTGTGTGTGTACCTTGTACATGTGCACCCATCTGTGTAAGAGTGGTGCCATTATAGGACTGTGGTAACAATGTACCACGTTGTTAATAAATAGCAAACACAGAAAATTTTGTAATTTTCTTCATTTGCTTGAGATGCTCATGGACTGAAATTGTTTGGGAAATTACTCTGAATTATATTTCTTACCTTTCACCCTAAAAAGGAATAAAAACATACTAGGAGTTAATAAAAATTTATTTTTATAACAAACTGTTGTAACTGTTATTGAATGGAACCAAATCAGTTGATACTGCATGTCTACTGGAGTTAAAATATCTTAAAAAAATTTAAATTCACAAAAGTAATACATGGATCCACATATGCACACACACATGCACTTGTGCATGTGCACACACAAAAACTGTCATCAATTGATCAGGCAGTAAATTATTACTCACTTAACTTTTCCTTGTTGACGTTACACAAATTTCTGAAATGTTTAGGTATCTTGTACGGCCATTATTAGTGGAGAATGATAAATTATATCTCTTTATTACTTCATACATCAACAGAAGAGCATTAATGCACATAACATACCATGAAGCTTGGGTATTTAATCGAAGGAGCAATTCTCAATTGAAGGCAAGCAGAATGACGTGCACGTACATGCAATTTTACATCATGGCCTCCAGGAGTTTGTTGCATCCGAAAGAATCTTGTAAACTGCAGCTCACTTGTTATGTGTTGAAGGCAGTCTGTAACCAACACTTACGTTATTACCTTTGAATTGCCAAATTTTTTAGGTTTATTAACGTTGTAGCATTATAGAAAATATTGTTTAATAACAAAATAGATTAAGAACCAAAAATTAATAGGAAATATGTGTGATATGTATGAATACAGAGAACAACTTATCTGTTATGAAGATAAATAAATAAATTACTCTTAAATCTATATCTATATTTAACCTGTGAGTACCAGGAGACCAGCACTGTAAGTGATACTTTCCCAATGAATAAAAAAGTTCTTTTATATGAGACGTACTTACCTTACTCTTCCTCCTGCTAGCCACCCACAGTTAGGATCCAGATGACTAGGGAGTTTTCTTAGGTTTATTGGTCAAGAATTATTTTTTCAAGTTTTTAAATAACCTTTAATTGGAACCTAAGATGACTCTACTAAGAGCTAGGAGAAGTGGCCTTAAATACATCTTGTTGAGGATAAGATGTGCTAACCAGAGTAGATCTTGATGTCCCATTCAGACAGTCATGCCAAGCAGCCACTACAAGGGCTGTCAAAAAGTATCTGACTTTTATTTATAAAACCTGTCATCATTTAGACACAACTGTTCCACATTAGTCACCTTCAAAGTAGTCCCCTTCAGCTTCTACACACGTCTCCTAATGCTGTTGCCACTGCTGGAAGTATAACTGGAAAGTCTCTTTGGATATGGTGCACAACTACTCGATCAAATTAGGCATAATTTCTTCCCTGTTCTGAAATTGAACCCTTTCAGGGTGTTTTTCAATTTAGGAAAAAGCTGGAAGTCTCTTGATGCTAGGTCTGGGGAATAGGGGGACTGACAAACCACAACTGTGTTATGTTGCCCAAAAAACTCTGAATTAATTGACAACAATGAGTGGATGTGTTACTGTGGTGAAGGTGCTGACTACTTGCTGCCAACAAGTCTGGCCATTTGCATCTCAGACAAAACAGAACTTCTTGGTAGTACTCCTTATTAACATTAGTACCTTCTGTGGGTTTACTCACAGTGGATCACACCATCAGATTAAGAAAAGACAGTCAGAATGACTTTCACATTGCTGCAGACCTGCCTCACTTTTTGGGTCTCAGGGATGATGGATCCTTCCATTACAATGACTGGAACTCTGTTTCTGGCTTGTACCCATAAACCCAGGACTCATCACCAGTGATCACTCTGGGAAGAAAGTTGGAATTACTGTTCACAATATCCAGCATGTCCTGTGCAGCCTCTGAATGAAGTTGCATTTGCTCAGTTGTTAGCAACTTTGGTACAAATTTTGTTGACATCATCCTGATGTCCAAATATTCAACTGCAATGGAATGTTTGGATACAATACTAATTTTAACCTAGTCTGCAGGTTCTCTGATCATGATTTGTCTATACTGCATCACCAAAGTCCTTACACGATCAACAAAAACTTCATTTCCAGATGCTGAGGGTCTATCTGTATGTGCCCCACTCTTCAGTGATGAGCAGCCATCTCTGCAACAGTTGTACCACTCCTTTATCTGTGTGGTACCCATTGCTTCATCCCTAAACACCTGTCAGATCTTCCAGACTGTTTTAGCTTGAGAGATACCAAACATAAAATAAAATCTGATGTGATAACATTGTTCCACTTTTTCAGTCATTTTTACCCATAACACACAATCTGACAAGTACCATTTACATGTTTTCACTTGTCAATGACAAACCAGCAACTGGTTGTTTCTGCAGTCATGAAAAAGTCAGACATGTGCACTATGTATGCCTACAAACACAGAGAGCACGCACACCCTGATACCATTGTTGATTTCAACAATAAAAAATAAGGTTGGGTATTTTTTAAAGAGCTCTCATAGTAACCATAAAGTAAGTATCTCATTGGATCAAATCATGGAAAACAAATGTGAATATGTTGTTCACTGACTCACAGAACAGGTCTTTCAGTTATTTAAAGTCTGTTAACTTCTGTACTAAATGTATCATAGCTCACCCTAAAACTGAATGACAAATATGTTATAATACTGAGAAGAGGTTTCAGGTGCCATGTGGTCAGCATGCAGACTGGGCACGTAGAAGTATTTGTGCATGGGGTAAGTGTGTCCTTTAACTTTTTAAGCCTGTAAGACTATTGTACCATGAACATTGAGAAAAGTAGACTCAGGCAATGATTTTATGTTGCAGGCAACATGTCTACTTTGCTAACACATTGCTACATAAATTCTGGTTTAACAGACAATAGCTTAGGCTGTAGAAACCCAACTGCTTCAAATACTTTTTATTTATAGACACTAAATAGCAGAGCTTTAGGAACTGAAAATAGTTTATTCCTGGAAGCCTCATGTAACTTGAATACTGTTACTGGAGACCATACTGTTAAGTGGTTTCATGCTGCAGGAATCCTTGTTGCATTGATGGCATCTTGCTTCAAAAATTTGACTAAATAGACAATAACAAATGCCACAGAAACTCAATTGCCTCAAATGCTTTTTACTCACAGATAATAAATTGCAGAGCTTTAAGAACTGATCATATGTTATTGAAAATGAAAGAGGAGTTAAAAATGATGAATGGGGGGGGGGGGGGGGGTACAGCTGGGTTAGCAGCATATGTGCAGCAAAGTAACGAAGAGCAAGCACCACTAAAAATACAACATTTTTTAATACAGAGGAGCAGGACAGGAATAAACTTCAAGTGTAAGGTTTAAAAATTAACGCATGATATTCCATGGAAATCATTTAGGTTTATTCATCAAAATGCTCATATTCTGATGAAGAAGTTGAAATAACTATGAAGTTGTAAGCTTATGAATTGCAGAATATCCCTCCACAAAAGATAATGAGTAGATTTAGTGTGAATGAGAGACAATACTAAAGAATATCTATCCAGTGAGAAACTTCAGACATGATAAAAAATAATACCACTGAGATGAAATATGTATGATCAGTCTAGCATAACATTGTATGATGGCTATACTTGTTAAACTACCCAAGCAGATTCCATGATTTATATTTTTGATGTACTGTGAAGGATGCATAATATTTGTCACTGAAATACCGTCACTGCACTGTCAATCTGTACACATCAATTGACTTCATAACCTATTCTAATAGTTGTACATAGATGAGGAAGTACCAAATGACAACAACCCTATTGTGCATGTTTCAGTTATAATGGATGTGAAATTTTATATTTTACCAGTGCCTTTCATCTATATTTTAAGTTACCTCCACCACAAAATGCAACCCAGTTGTTACTATTTCCTTCTGAAGAAGGCGTTTTTATAAATGTTGAAACCATGGTAAGGGGGTTAAATAAACATTTCATTTTGTAACTAACTGGCTGTTTATTATTCTACAAGAAAATTTCATTCTGCAGTTGCCACTCCTGCTGCCATGTTCAATATTTTAAAATAAAAAAAAAATAGTCATCCCAAACTGTAATAACTTCATTGGAGTCCATCCAAAAGATTATGGATCCAGTTAAATATGTTTTTCAACTGGGGTTGAATTATTTTTTATTTTTTTCCCAAGTCATTGAACATTTTGAACTGAGTTTGATTACACTGAAGGGTTTCAGCTGGAAAGTGAAGAGGTAAAAGATGGATCAAATGAAGTTTTTCAGTATCAAGAGATTTGATGGAGGTAATTTTCAGATATGGAAATATTATATGAAAATTATCTTTTCTGCCAAGAAACTGCTGGACATTGTCGACAGAAACAAATTAAGGTCAGCTGAAAGCACAGATGCACAGAACTTGTGAGATGAACTTATGCAAAAGCAATGAAATTTATTTCATCAGGTACAGGATTTGACTACATCTACATCTACAACTGCATCCATACTCCGCAAGTCACCTGACGGTGTGTGGTGGAGGGTACCTTGAGTACCTCTATCAGTTCTCCCTTCTATTCCAGTCTCATATTGTCCGTGGAAAGAAGGATAGTCGGTATGCCTCTGGGTGGGCTCTAATCTCTCTGATTTTATCCTCATGGTCTCTTCGCCAGATATACGTAGGAGGGAGCAATATACTGCTTGACTCCTCGGTGAAGGTATGTTCGCGAAACTTTAACAAAAGCCCGTACTGAGCTACTGAGCATCTCTCCTGCAGAGTCTACCACTGGAGTTTATCTATCATCTCCATAATGCTTTCGCTATTACTAAATGATCCTGTAACGAAGCGCGCTGCTCTCCGTTGGATCTTCTCTATCTCCTCTATCAACCCTATCTGGTACAGATCCCACACTGCTGAGCAGTATTCAAGCAGTGGGCGAACAAGTGGACTGTAACCTACTTCCTTTGTTTTCGGATTGCATTTCCTTAGGATTCTTCCAATGAATCTCAGTCTGGCATCTGCTTTACCGACGATCAACTTTATATGATCATTCCATTTTAAATCACTCCTAATGCGTACTCCCAGATAATTTATGGAATTAACTGCTTCCAATTGCTGACCTCCTACATTGTGGCTAAATGATAAGGGATCTTTCTTTCTATGTATTCGCAGCACATTACACTTGTCTACATTGAGATTCAATTGCCATTCCCTGCACCCTGCGTCAGTTCACTGCAGATCCTCCTGCATTTCAGTACAATTTTCCATTGTTACACAACCTCTCGATACACCACAGCATCATCCGCAAAAAGCCTCAGTGAACTTCCGATGTCATCCACAAGGTCATTTATGTATATTGTGAATAGCAACGGTCCTACGACACTCCCCTGCGGCACACTTGAAATCACTCTTACTTCGGAAGACTTCTCTCCATTGAGAATGACATGCTGCGTTCTGTTATCTAGGAACTCTTCAATCCAATCACACAATTGGTCTGATAGTCCATATGCTCTCATTTTGTTCATTAAACAACTGTGGGGAACTGTATCGAATGCCTTGCGGAAGTCAAGAAACACAGCATCTACCTGGGAACCCATGTCTATGGCCCTCTGAGTCTCGTGGACGAATAGCGCGAGTTGGGTTTCACACAATCGTCTTTTTCGAAACCCATACTGATTCTTACTGAGTAGATTTCTAGTCTCCAGAAAAGTCATTATACTTGAACATAATACGTGTTCCAAAATTCTACAACTGATAGACGTTGGAGATATAGGTCTATAGTTCTGCACGTCTATTCAACGTCCCTTCTTGAAAACAGGGATGACCTGTGCCCTTTTCCAATCCTTTGGAATGCTACACTCTTCTAAAGACTTACATTACACCGCTGCAAGAAGGGGGGCAAGTTCCTTCGTGTACTCTGTGTAAAATCAAACTGGTATCCCATCAGGTCCAACGGCCTTTCCTCTTTTGAGAGATTTTAATTGTTTCTCTATCCCTCTGTCGTCTATTTCAATATCTACCATTTTGTCATCTGTGCGATATGCGACAGTCTAGAGAAGGAACTACAGTGCAGTCTTCCTCTGTGAAACAGCTTTGGAAAAAGACATTTAGTATTTCGGCCTTTAGTTTGTCGTCCTCTGTTTCAGTACCATTTTGGTCACAGAGTGTCTGGACATTTTGTTTTGATCCACCTACTGCTTTGACATAAGACCAAAATTTCTTAGGATTTTCTGCCAAGTCAGTACATAGAACTTTACTTTCAAATTCATTGAATGCCTCTCGCATAGCCCTCCTCTCACTAAATTTCGCTTCGCGTAATTTTTGTTTGTCTGCAAGGCTTTGGCTATGTTTATGTTTGCTGTGCAGTTCCCTTTGCTTCCGCAGCAGTTTTCTAACTCGGTTGTTGTACCATGGTGGCTCTTTTCCATCTCTTACAATCTTGCTTGGCACTTACTCATCTAACACATATTGTACGATGGTTTTGAACTTTGTCCACTGATCCTCAACACTATTTGTACTTGGGACAAAACTTTTGTGTTGAGCTATCAGGTACTCTGAAATCTGCTTTTTTTCACTTTTGCTAAACAGAAAAATCTTCCTACCTTTTTTAATATTTCTATTTACGGCTGAAATCATCAATGCAGTAACTGCTTTATGATCACTGATTCCCTGTTCTGTGTTAACTGTTTCAAATAGTTTGGGTCTGTTTGTCACCAGAAGGTCTAATATGTTATCACCATGAGTCGGTTCTCTGTTTAACTGCTCAAGGTAGTTTTCAGATAAAGCACTTAAAAAAATTTCACTGCTGCAAATTGTTATGTCTTATGCTACAGCAAAGAGTATGCCAAATCATATTAAGATAATTCATGAACAGCAATCTGCAATAAGTAAAGTTATATCTGTGATACTATTGGACAACATATTAGTAAAGTTGAGGCATTAGCAAAATCTTTTACAGATGTTGTGGAAACAGAGGAAGATACAGTCAAGATTGCCAGGTTTAGGTGGATTTCTGGCAAGCTCTTGTTTTTTTGTTACTGCTTGGGACTTCTGTGATAAAAGCAGGCAGAGTTTTGATAATTTAGCAGCAACATGACTGAAAAATGCTGTTCAAGTTGAACACTAAAAGTATAAAAGTCAGTGCTCACAAAAAAATCAAGCAAAAATTCTGTGAACAAAAAGAATGCTGATTGCAATTATTGTCACAAGGGAGGTTATTATAAGGTTGAATGGACAAAAAGACTTTTTAAATAATTAAGACATCAAACATCCAACTCTGAGTGAACAAATCAGAAATATTTGGCTACCAATTGTGTTCATGTTTAGCCTGCTGATACTACTGCACCAAAACGTATAATTTCATGCAAGGAATAATTTTCAATATTTAAATTATTAGGGAAATTCAAAGGTCCTGTCCAGATAGGAGATAATTCAGTTGCCCATGCTGAAGATATTGGATCACTCAAGTGAGCTACGCTATTATGTTGTATGGGAACAACATATGCCAGAGAATACATTAACATACCTAGTTTTAAGAAATGCCAGTAAGGGTTTAAAATTCAGACGCAACAACAATAAGATTGAGGTGTGTTGAGAGATGCCAGTGGCAACTAGTGTAAAAGCTGAAAATCTGTGTAACAAAATTCTGATTTCTATGGAAAATACTGAACAAGAATACTGTGCATGGTCTGTTATGGCACAAGAGATTGGGAAATGGGACATGTAAACATCAATAATCTGAAGAAAATAGTTGACTTTGGTTTGATTCTAAATTTAAAATCAAGTGCTTTAACCAAATTTTTTATGAATCATATCAGTATGGCAAACTGCAAAGGTAGGGATGAAGATCAAATTTTCCAATTGTGCCTACACTCCAGGAGAACTCGTTCATGTTTATGTTTGTGGAAAGAGCCACTCCCACAATTATGTGGAGTCAACTACAATGTTATTTTTAAAAATGATTCAATTTTATACTGTTCTGAATATTTTGTTAAGAACAAAATCAATGATAATAAAAGTAATAATACTTCCGTATTCTTATAATTTCAACAGTTAATAGAAAGACAGACAAAAATAGATTTAAAGTTACCAGAACCGATAATAGGACAGAGTTTGATAATGATTAAGACTAGCATCATCCATCAAAGGAGATCATCATATACCCAGAGCAGAATGAGAAACTGAACATTAGATCAGATTGATAGTGAAGAGTGTTTGCATAATGCTTCTCATTTCTGATCTTTGAGAAGCTTTCAGTAGAAGCTGTCAGCATGACAGTATATACATTTTCTGTGTAAGTCTACTTGTGAAAAGATACCATATGAAAAATGGTCTGGGAAGAAAACATCATCAGAGCATATGAGGGGGTTTCAAAGAAAATCAAAGAGGATGGCAACCATCAGTTACAGAGGATAAACTAATAATAATTATAGGCTGTATGGTCCTATAACAAAGAAAATATATCTTTCATGAGATAGATTTTTCAATGAAAATACCACAGGATGTCCTAAAGAACTCAGGATCAATAACATTATGTATGAATACAATGTCTGAAGAGAAGCAGAAGAAGATAAAATGTAACAACCTGTAGAAAATGGAGATGTAGTCATGCGAGATCAAGGACTCTGTGCTATTGAGAAGGTTAATGATCTTGGAATGGATCTTAGAAACCACAATGAAATTTGCCCTCCAGTTCATTTCCAAAATTATGTGGTTTGTGCAGCAGTCATTGATGAAGCACAAACATTTGAGGCTCTGACAAGTGGTATCAAACAATGAAAGTTTAAATGTTTTCATTGGCAATAAATAATATCTGAGACTTGGTGGATCTACCTCCAGATTGTCACATTATCAGTTGTGAATGGGTTTACAAAATTAAACTTAAACCAGATCATAGCATAATGAGGTATAGATCTAGATTGTGTGCAAAAGCAAATTCCCAGAAACCCAGACTTGATTATGGAGACACGTTTTCACCTGTTGTTAGATATGAAGCAATTCATATTCTTTTAGCTTTCGCTGGAGTGTGTGATATTTACATGAAGCAATTTGATGCAAAAACTGTCTCTCAACAGTGACTTGTAAAAAAGATATTTTCATGGGCAGCCTTAACATTTCATTAATGATACTGCAACCTTATGCTGCAAATTAAGACAAGCCTTCACAGTTTTATTCAGACAATTATACGTTTTGTGTGATGAGGGACTAATTCTGAGTATATCAACCACAGCTGTAAATAAAATACTCGGAGAATTCAGGAAACTATCATTGATGATCCCAGTTACTTTGTAGGACTGGAAATCAGGCAACATTGTGAAACTAAAGATCTGTTTATCTGTCAAGAGAGCTATGTTAGTCACCTCTCTGAAAAATTCAACATGAACATCTGTAAGCTACATTCAACACCTACTGATTACAGTTCACAGCTGCACTTGGGACAGCGCAGCTGTGAAGAACAAGAAATGGAAAATGTTTCATTTCATGAGGCTGTAGATGGGTTGATGTTTGCTGGCAAAGTGACAAGAGATGATATAATATTTTCTGTCAGTCAAATCAGTATGTTTCTCAACAACCCTGGACTGAGCACTGGACTGCTGTCACACATCCTAAAATATATATGAGGTACATAAGACAAAGGTATTAAATACAATAATGGCAATCTGAAACCTCATGTATACTCTGATTCTGATTTTACTGGAGATATTGATACTCATCATTCAACATTGGGTTATGTCAGTATATTAACCAGTCATGGCTGTACCTAATGGCTACTGCTGAGTGGTATCTCTTCCAAACAGCAGTCCATTTGAGCCAAGCAGATGTGACTCTACCTGAGGTTACTCATACTTTAGGTAATTGGGCTATGCATAGCTCTGTTGCAAAAGAATGGCTCTATGTAGTCATACATTCGAGATGCATATGTCTACTTTCATGCCCTGCAGCTAATTGATTGCAAATAATAACCTTTTGTTGTGTTCCTGCAGTCAAATAGTCTACGCATTAGCATGAATTGAGAATTAATAAAATACACAGAAATACAAAATAAATGTTAAATGATTAATTTAATAACAAGAGTTATATTCTAATGTCTTTAATTGATGTAGATGACAGAGAATTACGTTGAATCTTGTTTGTTCATGAAGCAGCATCTCAAATAAACAGGAAATGGTCCTATGGTAGTCATTTAAAATGCAGACAGAAAATAGCCTTTTCAGATGCAGTAAAATTACATTGAGATTGTTATGAGAATGGTAGCAAAATCCTCAAACTCAATAGTCATCAAAGACTTGTGAAAAATAAGTCCTTTTCAAGATCACAATACACGAAAGATTCTCCAGCTCAAATAGTTCAGAGTCAAAATGATGATCCACAAATTAACACAAGTGCTGGGAAGAATAATAACTCATACTCGGTCTATTCTCAGTTCTGTAAATCAAGCAGTAAAAGTTAGAGTTCTTCTCTGAAGCACATTCAAACCTCTTGAAATATATATATTTATTTATTTATTTTATTTATCCATCCGTTGACAATAAATATTGTATGGATGTTGTCAAGGGTACATGTAAGTCATTTCAAAGAAATGGGACACAAACAATATATACGTAAAAAAGTACAAAACAGAATAATACAATGTATATAGCCTATATACATCCCTGCTTGATATTTTAAATGCATAGTCTGTTTTTCATAAGGCTTTAGTTTTGTCCTCCCTAAACGGCAAGTCCTTATATACACAACACTGTTTAAGTATATATTTACATCACACAACAGCTGTCCTTTAAGTATGTAAATGTAATGAATGATTAGGTAATGAATGATTAGGTACAGATAGAGTATTTTCCATTTTGCCTTTATAAATATCATCAGAAAAAAATTATTGACCTACATAGTCATTTACAGAATAAAAACATTGTTCTACTAGAAATTTTTTAAATTCTGTTTTAAATTTGTTATCATCTTCTAACTGCCTGATGTTGACTGGCAGTGCGTTGTACAGTTTTGCATTGATATGGCTCACATGCCTTTGTGTATTTGTTCTTTTTGTTCGCTGAGTATGGAGTGCTGCTTTATTATGGGTATTGTAGTTATGAAAGTCGGCATTTGTCTGAAAATCTGCAATGTGGGCCCTGACATACAATACACATTTGTATATATATAATGATGGTATAGTAAGTATTCTAAGCTTTTTGAATATGGGTTTGCAGTGTGTCTGTGGATGACTGTGAGTTATTATTCAGATGGCCCTCTTGTGCAACAAAAAAATTTGTTTTAGGCGCCCTGTTGTGGAACCCCAAAATATTATTCTGTATGTGGCAAGAGATTGAAAATAGCCGAAATATGCCATTCTGGCACCCTCTGAGGTACAAACATTTGCAATAATTCTGAGGACAAAACAGGCTGAATTAAGTTTCTGTGCAAGTTTTATTACATGGTCATTAAAATTAAAGTTTTCATCCACATGAATCCCCAGCAATTTTGTGGATGTCACTCTGTCTAAGGCTTTGTCACCCCACACCAGATCGAGAGTTACATTTTGACATCTTTTCCCAAACTGCATATAACTTGTTTTATTTACATTCAATGTCAACCAGTTTGCATTGAACCAAGAGTGGATGTAATTTAGTACTTTATCAGCAGTTGTTGGTAGCAATTGCTTTGGTGAACTTATTATCACACTAGTATCATCTGCAAATATTATTGCTTTCGCTGCATCATCTTAGGTGTGAAAATCATTTATAGAGACAAGAAACAACATGGGCCTTAGGATGCTGCCTTGTGGTACTCCTATTTCTACATTTTTTCCCTCTGATACTGAATTTATTTTGTGGCTGGAATAAGTTGACATCAGTCCTACTACCTGTGTTCAGTTTTTTAGGTATGATTCAAACCATTTTTTTCCTTTCCCATGTATACCCAATGCTTCCAATTTTTCTAAAAGAATGTCCTGGTTCACAGTATCAAAAGCTTTGGAGAGGTCTAAATTTACTCCTAAGCCCCTTAGAAGTTAAAATATGGCAGTGATTGCTCACCATTCAGAATCAATCACTCACCAAACAAATACCACATGTTACCACAGGCAGGTCTGCCTCCTTCCAGAAATCACGTAAAAGTGATTTGTTCACTCAAAAATTCCAGTCTTCACTTGACTCCTGTAGTGTTCTGGTACTAGCTGCTTCTCCATTGGCTGAAGGGCATCCCCACCAAAAATAAATTGTTCTTAAGCTCTAAAGACATGATTTGACTCAACATGGCCACTTCCTGGACTAAATAAATATGTTACAACAATATTTAAATAAAGAAATATCATAAAAATTTTGTTACACTCAAATTATTCACAATACTTTTACTTATGCTTGTTTGACTGCATTCAAAGGTTCATTTGTAAAAGTTTATTCATTATGAAATATTAACTTCTGTAGTTTAAAGTTATTGAAATGCTGTTGTTTCACTGGATGTGCCTCATATTTCTTAGTATTGCAATCTGCATTGATATATGATTGTAAATTACTACAGATTCTCAGAGAGCTGTAACAAACCGTCTTTCAGTTCATCTCAAAGACCGCCATTGCTGGGAGCATAGGCGGCCCCATTAAGTGATCAACATGTTGTCAAGATTCCCAATATTGGGATTTTCCAGTTTCTGGCCACATGCTCCTTGTCTCATACCCGAGTGGCCTGGAACATCCGTTGCAGTCTGCATGAGCCCCGGGCCCAGTAGCGTTCAGCCGTACATCAAATTCATTGACCACGTAGCAATTCTAGGTGCTTAATTAGCTCACCTACATATTGCAATGTTACACAGTGTACTTGTTACATGAACAATTCACAGTCAAAAAATGTGTTGCTAGACCTACAACAGAAGTGGAGTACATTGCAGCATCTGATGCAGCTGCTGAAACAATGTGGCTTTGTATGTTCTTGTAGAAGCTCAGTATGAGCCTAGAAGAACTATCTCAAGTCTTTGTGGACAAACAAAGTGCATCGTAACTGAATCAGCCATTGTAGAAAGGTCATAAGTCTTCTTTTTTATGAAAATGAGTTATATATTGGAACAGTGTGGTGAAAGGTAGTAGGATTAATACATACAAGAAGAGCATCGCTCCCAGTGCACGAAATCCTCATTCCACACAGAAGGATCATGAGTTACTGACTTGTGCCCTTTCTGCAATGACTATATGAACGTTTGCTCTGTTGAAAGCAGAAGATATTGGTGACCTGTTACTGATTTCAAGCGTATTTTTTCTTCTTACGATCAACACACTGTAATTATCTTTTGTTGTGCTTCAAATAGTAAGTCACTATTGTTTAATTTAGAAGTCACTTTCACGGTGTAATAAATTGTGTGTGATTCTTCTTGGGACTCCAAAATACTTCCCTACAGGAAAGAAAAGAAGAAAAATTCTAATAAATACAAAAGGAATACTATTCATGATTCAAAAGTGAAAGGAGAGGAACACATGAATTGGAAAGGGGACACAATTCTACAATGGAGTACAGGAGAAGCCTGCAAGTGAGTAAAATACATTAAATTAATTGTTGTAAGCATGTAAATTCAGTTATCTGTACAGTGCGCAGTGTAAGCATCAGTGGTGGATGAAGATACAAAGGCAGATATCATTTGAATGGAAAAAATCCACAAGACATACTCATGCAAAGGCTGTTCAAAATTCAAAGTGTGAGGAGCAGAAGAGTCTGAAAAGAGGATCCAAAACTAAAAAGTTCTAATTTCAGCTATTTCACAACTACAGGTAAGACAAAAAGTAAGGATATATAAAAAGCCTTTATTAGCTTGCATGGCAGAACATAAACAAGGGTTCAAAGATTACACCTCTTGCTACTTCAAGGCAGGAGTCCTTGTGATAATAGAGGGAAACTTGAAAAACATAACACCATACCAGGAGAAATTTGTCAAAAGATCAGTAATCATACTAATTATTTTTTAAATAAGACTACAGTTTATTCTGGAAAGGTGTTATGGTATTCAGATGCTAGGCTAAATGTTAAATCCTTGCATAACTCAATTATACAGCAATATCAAGTGCAAATTTTACTTAAAACATTTCAAGAAAAATTTTAACATAAATTTGGGCATCCACAGGTTGATAAATGTAGTGCACATAAAGGACTGTTAACAAAGGTATGTGGTCCTCACCTTGCTGAGTCTGTAAAGTGAAGTGTGGCTGCAGAATTAATGATTCAGCTCAGAAGATCCAAAAAATTTTACAATAAAATTAGTGAAGTTTCAGAATACAGCAAACAGGAAAATAATGACTGTGGGCTGGGGTTTGACTAAATGCAAAATTTACTGTTACCATTCAGGATATTTTTTATTTGAGATAGCTACAGGTCAGTTGTTTTGGCATTACATAATATGAAAAGTAAGCACTCAGACTTTTATGTGTACCATGAAGGTGAAGCCAAGAATGATGGAAATGAAGTTTGCTCATTTCATTTCTATACAATTATATCCAGAAACAGACCCGAAAAGATGAGAATGAGCTTCACTTGTTCTCTGGCAGGTGTGTCAGTCAGAAGAAGTATAACACAGTGATTCACTTTTGTTTAACGCTTGTAACAAGCAGGAGATTTAAAAAGATGAAATATTATTTCCCTATGGAAGGGAATAGTTTTCTACCAAATGGTGGCAATTTTGGGACAATAAAGAAATTGGTGAGACCACATGGCAGGACCTATATACCTTAAGAGTATGCCATAATGATAAAAAATTCATCAAGTAAATTCTCAGCAGAAACTGTTGACGATGTTGCTATATTGGCATTTAAAAATTGGTGGCCTGTGAATTTAAAGTCTTGTTTCTCTTAATCAAGCATGCGTAAAATTCCTAAGGAGCATAGAATTTCTTTTCCTCTTCTCAGTGGATGAGTTTTAGTTGATGAGCATTATCAAAGACAAGTGAAAACAGAGCTGTTCATTGATGGTGCTGTCACAGAGATACTTTTGCTCCTTCATAACTTTGCTAAGATTCCTGTGCTTCCAAATGAATTAGCATATCCTAAAAAAACTGGGTGCAAATCAATCTCAGTAAAACACAAGATATATTGAAAGTTAAAAAGTGTATTCCAGTTGAATATATGTAATTTTATGAGTAATGATAACAATGATCACCAGCATGAGGAATAAATAATAAAGATAATGATCTAGAAGATTATCATGTTTTATTGTGTTCTGTTTCAGCACTATTATAAGAAGAGCAGCTATAGCAAAAAATGTGAATAAAATGGCAATAGTCTTATTTGAGTGTGCATTTCTCATTTTTATTGATTTTATAACAAAATGAAAATGTTTTTCCAAGTATAAAAAAATGGTTCAAATGGCTCTGAGCACTATGGGACTTAACATCTATGGTCATCAGCCCCTAGAACTTAGAACTACTTAAACCTAACCAAGCTAAGGACATCACACACATCCATGCCCGAGGCAGGATTCAAACCTGTGACCATAGTGGTCACGCAGTTCCAGACTGAAGCACCTAGAACCGCATGGCCACACCGGCCTGCTTCCAGGTATAGCTTTCATTTATTATAACAAATAGTTCCAGTGCAAAATAGTCATAAATCAGCAATTTTTAAATTTACTTTTATGCTAAAAAACAAAACAAAACAAAACAAAACAAAAAACACAATACTACACAGACCTTGAATATTAAGTAACCATTGACATTGAAATAACAAAAAATATACAAATGGTTTATGCTGCAGGAAGCTTTTGATGTCTCTTGTAAAATTTTACATTGTGACTCATGATCTTCTTGGAAATGACCAATTCAATTGTTAAAAAATCACAAAAGAACTAAACACAAAGACAGAAAATGTCATTACACTTGTGAATAGATAAATAGTGGTTCTATTCTTGTGTCCTGTGTTAAGTCAGATCAGCTGGCAGACATATTTACAAAAGCACTTGCCAAGGAAATTCCCAAACTAACAGTAGATAATTATCAACTGTGTTCTTAAGATTAACAAACAAGGATGGGAGTGATACATAGTACAGCTTGTTGTACTGATTGTCTTATGGTGTGTGTGTGTGTGCGGGTGAACAATAGCTTATTAGTGCATGTGACTTTTTATATCTTTGTCACTTCAGAATGACAGACATTCTTTTATTCCTCTGTATTCTTTTTCTGTCTTGTTACCATTATCAATGGTATCTGTTCTGTGTCATGTTTGAAATGTCTTCTTCTTTATTCAAGTAATAAAATTTACAGCCTGTCCAATAGATCGCACAAAGTTCTGACAGAATCAAAAAATAAAAATTATCCTATTTGCATTTCACATTAACAAATGATACTATAGGATAAAACAAAATTCAGATTTGGGAACAATAAATACAGTTTCCCACTAGGTTCACTACTTAACCCACTTCTATTCTTGGTCTACATAAGTTACTTTCCCTAGCAATTGCAGGATTCTTGAAAAACTGTGATGTTTGCTGACAACACAAGTATACTGATAACACACCCAAACACAAACATCCGGCCACAAACAGGAGAAGTACGTAACAGGTTTACAACTAGTTCATAGGAACTAACTTAACAATTAATTTTATGAAGCCTAATAATATGCAATTCCAAACAAATAGAAGTAACTTGGAAGAATTACAATGAGAGATCAATTGGATCATACTGGTCGAGGCTCAGTGTGTGAAATTCCCAGGTGCCCAAATGGATAATAAATTATGTTGGCACCAGATCAAGATCCCCCCCATGAACCATGGACCTTGCCGTTGGTGGGGAGGCTTGCGTGCCTCAGCGATACTGATAGCCGTTACCGTAGGTGCAACCACAACGGAGGGGTATGTGTTGAGAGGCCAGACAAATGCGTGGTTCCTGAAGAGGGGCAGCAGCCTTTTCAGTAGTTGCAGGGGCAGCAGTCTGGATGATTGACTGATCTGGCCTTGTAACACTAACTAAAACGGCCTTGCTGTGCTGGTACTGCGAACGGTTGAAAGCAATAGGAAACTATAGCCATAATTTTTCCTGAGGGCATGCAGCTTTACTGTATGGTTAATGATGATGGCGTCCTCTTGGGTAAAATATTCCAGAGGTAAAATAGTCCCCCATTCGGATCTCTGGGTGGGGACTACTCAAGAGGATGTCGTTATCAGGAGAAAGAAAACTGGCGTTCTACGGATCGGAGCGTGGAATGTCAGATCCCTTAATCGGGCAGGAAGGTTAGAAAATTTAAAAAGGGAAATGGATAGGTTGAAGTTAGATATAGTGGGAATTAGTGAAGTTCAGTGGCAGGAGGAACAAGACTTCTGGTCAGTTGACTACAGGGTTATAAACACAAAATCAAATAGGGGTAATGCAGGAGTAGGTTTAATAATGAATAAAAAAAATAGGAATGCGGGTAAGCTACTACAAACAGCATAGTGAACACATTATTGTGGCCAAGATAGACACGAAGCCCACGCCTACTACAGTAGTACAAGTTTATATGCCAACTAGCTCAGCAGATGACGAAGAAATTGAAGTGTATGATGAAATAAAAGAAATTATTCAGATAGTGAAGGGAGACGAAAATTTAATAGTCATGGGTGGTTGAAATTCAGTAGTAGTAAAAGGAAGAGAAGGAAACGTAGTAGGTGAATATGGAATGGGGGTAAGAAATGAAAAAGGAAGCCGCCTGGTAGAATTTTGCACATAGCATAAATTAATCATAGCAAACACTTGGTTCAAGAATCATGAAAGAAGGTTGTATACATGGAAGAACCCTGGAGATACTGACAGGTTTCAGATAGATTATATAATGGTAAGACAGAGATTTAGGAACCAGGTTTTAAATTGTAAGACATTTCCAGGGGCAGATGTGGACTCTGACCACAGTCTATTGGTTATGAACTGTAGATTAAAACTGATTGAAACTGCAAAAAGGTGGGAATTTAAGGAGATGGGACCTGGATAAACTGACTAAACCAGAGGTTGTACAGAGTTTCGGGGACAGCATAAGGGAACAAATGGCAGGAATGGGAGAAAGAAATACAGTAGAAGAAGAATGGGTACCTCTGAGGGATGAAGTAGTGAAGGCAGCAGAGGATCAAGTAGGTAAAAAGACGAGGGCTAGTAGAAATCCTTGGGTAACAGAAGAAATATTGAATTTAATTGATGAAAGGAGAAAATATAAAAATGCAGTAAATGAAGCAGGCAAAAAGGAATACAAATGACTCAAAAATGAGATCGACAGGAAGTGCAAAATGGCTAAGCAGGGATGGCTAGAGGATAAATGTAAGGATGTAGAGGCTTATCTCACTAGGGGTAAGATAGATACTGCCTGCAGGAAAATGAAAGAGACCTTTGGAGAAAAGAGAACCACTTGCATGAATATCAAGAGCTCAGATGGCAACCCAGTTCTAAGCAAAGAAGGGAAGGCAGAAAGGCGGAAGGAGTATATAGAGGGTCTATACAAGGGCGATGTACTTGAGGACAATATTAAGGAAATGGAAGAGGATGTAGATGAAGATGAAATGGGAGATATGATACTGCGTGAAGAGTTTGACAGAGCACTGAAAGACCTGAGTCGAAACAAGGCCCCCAGAGTAGACAACATTCCATTAGAACTACTGACGGCCTTGGGAGAGCCAGTCCTGACAAAACTCTACCATCTGGTGAGCAAGATGTATGATACAGGCAAAATACCCTCAGACTTCAAGAAGAATATAATAATCCCAATCCCAAAGAAAGCAGGTGTTGACAGATGTGAAAATTACCGAACTATCAGTTTAATAAGTCACAGCTGCAAAATACTAACGCGAATTCTTTACAGACGAATGGAAAAACTGGTAGAAGCAGACCTCGGGGAAGATCAGTTTGGATTCCGTAGAAATGTTGGAACACGTGAGGCAATACTAACCTTACGACTTATCTTAGAAGAAAGATTAAGAAAAGGCAAACCTACGTTTCTAGCATTTGTAGACTTAGAGAAAGCTTTTGACAACGTTAACTGGAATACTCTCTTTCAAATTCTGAAGGTAGCAGGGGTAAAATACAGGGAGCGAAAGGCTATTTACAATTTGTACAGAAACCAGATGGCAGTTATAAGAGTCGAGAGGCATGAAAGGGAAGCAGTGGTTGGGAAGGGGGTGAGACAGGGCTGTAGCCTCTCCCCGATGCTATTCAATCTGTATATTGAGCAAGCAGTGAAGGAAGCAAAAGAAAAATTCGGAGTAGGTATTAAAATCCATGGAGAAGAAATAAAAACTTTGATGTTCGCCGATGACATTGTAATCCTGGCAGAGACAGCTAAAGACTTGGAAGAGCAGTTGAACGGAATGGATGGTGTCTTGAAGGGAGGATTTATTTATTTTTATTTATTTATTTATTTATTCATCCGTGGAACAATAAATATTGTATGGATGTCGTCAGGATATAAGATGAACATCAACAAAAGCAAAACAAGGATAATGGAATGTAGTCGAATTAAGTCAGGCGATGTTGAGGGTATTAGATTAGGAAATGAGACATTTAAAGTAGTAAATGAGTTGTGCTATTTGGGGAGCAAAATAACTGACGATGGTCGAAGTAGAGAGGATATAAAATGTAGACTGGCAATGGCAAGCAAAGCATTTCTGAAGAAGAGAAATTTGTTAACATCGAGTATTGATTTAAGTGTTAGGAAGTTGTTTCTGAAAGTATTTGTATGGAGTGTAGCCATGTATGGAAGTGAAACATGGACGATAAATAGTTTGGACAAGAAGAGAATAGAAGCTTTCGAAATGTGGTGCTGCAGAAGAATGCTGAAGCTTAGATGGGTAGACCACATAACTAATGAGGAAGTATTGAATAGGATTGGGGAGAAGAGAAGTTTGTGGCACAACTTGACCAGAAGAAGGGATCGGTTTATAGGACATGTTTTGAGGCATCAAGGGATCACCAATTTAGTATTGGAGGGCAGTGTGGAGGGTAAAAATCGTAGAGGGAGACCAAGAGATGAATACACTAAGCAGATTCAGAAGGATGTAGGTTGCAGTAGGTACTGGGAGATGAAGAAGCTTGCACAGGATAGAGTAGCATGGAGAGCTGCATAAAACCAGTCTCGGGACTGAAGACCACAACAACAACAACAGATCAAGATAAGTTACCAAAAAAGTTCAGTTATGCCTGCTAAGCACTTATACATTCCTAGCACAGTATTGAGCTGTAAACAAGATTACAGGCATTGTTCACTTATTTCACTTACTACTGTCCTATAGCATAATCTTCTTGGGCTATTCACATATTGTCAAACAAGTATTTATTCTGCAGGTGAGTGCAGTATGAATATTGTAAAAAGGATAACAGAACAGATTGCACAACTGCCTTTACTGACCTATGTAGTATTATACATAAGTGCCAATATATCCAGGGTAAACACGTTAATGGTATTTGTGGGTAACCTATGGTGACCTATGTAGTATTATACTTAAGTGCCAATATATCCAGGGTAAACACGTTAATGGTATTTGTGGGTAACAACAAGAGCGAACTGAGGATGAACTCTGCAACTCACAACCACGGTACTTGAAGCAAAATTAATATCCTTGTACACTTTTCATCCTTATGTACAGTTCAGAATGAATTTTTATATTCTAGTGAAAAAGACTGTAACAGCTTGCCAGTAGTCAGCAGTCAGGAAACATAAAATCTACAAAAACTCAAAGAATAAAGCAAAAGAATACCTTACTGGCCACTGCTTACTACAGATCTGGATATTTGGATACAAAGGTATAAATTTGACACACCTATAATATTTGCATTAAATAGGTCTTGAATTTACCAGTATGCAGACAGCTAGTGGCCTGTGTAAAGTTATGTAAATGCTTTTTTTGTTTGAAGTTTGGACACAAAAAGCTGCTGAGTAATATAAAAGAAGGAGCAGAAGCTTTTTCCCTAATGTGTGATGGGCATTGAATAAGTAACACAACACTTTTTTTTTTCAGCCAATTTCAGTTGAAAAAAAGCAGAATTTGCTGTGGGGTATCATGAAATATTCCCATTGCAGCCCCTATAGTTTCATCATGTTCCAATAGGTGACAGCACTGTACGTAGCCTTCCAAATGGCATCTGTAACAAAAGTGTGTTCGAAGCAGAGAACTGTCACTGAGTTTCCTTTGGCAGAAAACCAGAGCATAACCGATATTCATGGGCAGACCTGGCAGTGAACAAAACTACAGTGAGATGTTGCGTGTGTCATCTGCCTTCATTGCAACAAGATCACAAAAAACCTGTCCGATCTCCCATTTGCCAGCTAGCCACACACAGTTGTGACTCCTGCAATGTAGGAAAGTTCACATACTCTCATTCAAGATGATTGATGGAGCACAATCAAACATCTCGTTGCTCAACTGGAAGTTTCTGTTGGTAGTACTGACACACTCATCCACCAGTTGAGGTACTCAAAGGTGTGTGCCACTGGATTCCTCACTGTCTAACAGAAGACCTTAAAGAGCAGTGGAGAAACATCTGTGCAGAGTTTTTTTCAGTTTAAGAGGGTGATCATGACAATATTTTGTTGAATATCATCACAGGCAGTGAAACATGGCTTCATAACTGTGAACTGGAAATCAAATGGCAATCCATAGAATGGATCTCCTCCAAAGATAAAGTTCAAAGCCGCACCCTCAGTTGGTAAAGTAATGATGATAGTCCTCTGGGATTCTGCAGGGATTATTCTGTTTGATGTCCTCCATCATGGTGCAACAATCAACTAGGAAGTGTATTGTGCTACCCTCAGGACACTGAGAAACGACTTAAGTATGTTCATTGCCACAAAAATGTGAATGAACTTCTTCTCCATGACAGCACATGGCCTCAGACAATTCTGTAGTACCCAAGAGGGGCTCACAAAACTTCATTGGGCTGTTATTCTTCATCTGCCCTACAGCCATAATCTTGCACCTCCCTACCTACAAATGTTTCACCAAATGGAGGATACACTCCATGGGAGAAGTGTGGGAATAATGGGGAGGTTATTGATGCAGCAAGATGTTGTTTCCAATATTGACCAGTAGAGTGGTACCATGCAGACATACAGGCCCTCCTAGTATGGCTGTCACACTGGATGGAGATCATGCTGATAAATAGGGTTTAGTAGCGAAAAGAATGAGAAATACTAAGGTTTATTGGGATCCTGAATAAAACCAACTTGCATTCAGAAAACAAATATATTGCATTACTTATTGACTGCAACTAATATATTAATGATCAGATATTTTCAATGGGTGAGACATCTGGAGAACATGTTGGCAAGGGCCACATTTGAACACCCTCTGTATAGACATAGGTCAGCAACATGTGGTTTTGGATTATCTTGCTGAAAGATAATACCATTGACACCTCGAAAACAGGGCACTGCCATCAGCTATAAAAGGTTAGAAATGTAATGGCTGCTGTCCATACTGGCCATGTGAACCAAATATAATTGTGTTGTGTACCTAATGGCATCCCATATCATCTACTTCCAAATCTACATGCCTACTCCGCAAATCACACCAAACTGCATTGCAGAGGGTACATTCCACTGTAGCAGATATTAGGGTTTATTCCCATTTCAGTGAAGTATGGAGTGCAAGAAGAATGATTGTTTCAATGCCTCTGTGCATGCTGTAATTATTCTAATCTGATCCTCATGATCTCTATGTGAGGAATATGTAGCGGATTGTGGTATATTCCTAGAGTCATCATTTAAAGGATATTTCTTGAAACCTCAAGATAGTTTGTGTCTATCTTCAAGGGTCTGCCAGTTCAGTTAATATAGCATCATAGTAACACTCTGCCACGGTTCAACCAAACCTGTGAACATTCATGCTAACCTATTTATACATTCAATATTGCCTCAGTCCTATTTGGTAGGTGTCACTCACGCTTGAGCAATATTGTAGAATGGGTCACACGAGTTATAACCTCCCCCTCACTTATCAACCTTAATGACAGTGAAAAATTAAACCGCGTGCACCTAATGGAAATTTGGGAAAAGCATTCATCACCGAAGTTAATATGTCAGTAATGAGGGAGGAAAGGGTTACATCTAAATGAAAGGAAAAATGCAAATGAAATTGGTGGAAATTAATTTTGAGAAAAGGGTAAAATTAATAACGAAAGTAAATGTGCAGTCGTTACATTAACAATTAATTGGCGTTAATTAGATATTTGAGATTTGGGGAAAATTACAGTCGCCAGTCCTATGGACAACTACTATAATAACTGAAAATGAAAGATTAATGCACATATAATTAGCACTAAAAGCGTGCCAACTGAAGGTTGACAGGTGTTGTGTGAAAACTGAATGTTTGTCAGAAGTAATAAATTTCGCTACACTCTGACTTAATTTAGCAAAAGAATTAATAAAACTGGGAAATTGAAAGTTAATTTAGTGACTGAAATTAATAGTGAACTTTGTTTCCGAAGCACTATGAAATTCAGTAAAATAAGGTTAGTCTTGGGCTACCTCAACAATCACTTCAAAAGCTACTTGAATCTACTCATTTTAGAAATAAGAGATTTAACTTTGAACTTGAATTAAATGATTCTGATTAACAATAGTAAAATTTAGTACGTACCAAGCTGAGCTGCAGTCACAGGTAAGCTAAAATATGGTGACAAAACTCGCACTCTTAATTTGTGCTTGTGTAATGTAAATATTGTAGCCAGCTATGAATACTTTAACTGAACTTTGAAATTAAAGCAGTGAAATGGAATGATATTACTTTAATGCTGGCGTTTGAATTTCAACAACACTCGGGTTCATTCCCGAAAAGGAAGGGACCCTGCTTGGTAATGCAATTGGGACAATGAGCAACAAAGGTTCATGCTACGTTGCTGTAATTTAGTGAGAATAATTTAACAGTTTGAAAAGCTGTGGTCTGCCATACAGTTCTAAAACTTTACGTGCTTCCAGTATTCCTTGTTGGCTGATTGAAGGTTTGAAGTCGTTGATCGAGGAGGTGGCGACAGTCACTCATTGCCGACCGTCACTGTTGCAGAAGCTGGATGTTGGCGCGCCTTCTTCTCGACACGGTCACCAAGCAAAACGGGCACTTGATGTGTGCCAGCTAATGCTTCCCGTCTGCGACACCATGTCAGAAACTATCATAGCAAGTCGAGCGCAATTACATGCTGCCAAACCCAGAAAGCGCGGCAACTCACGGGAGTGTCACACAACACACCTGCTCCACCGCCCTACTCCAGCCAGACACTGCTCTGCCCGCACTCCATGTGGCAGAGTTAACACTACCAAAGATCCTAAACACTTTGGTTCTCCACACGATCTATCAATGTAATTGTTCGATAGCATAGTTTTCCCTAGGCAAGATCCAGCGTAAAAATACAAATAATATTTGCAAAACAAACCAATTATACATTGACATAAATGCATAAATATATATATACAAATAGTAAAACAATTACGATTATAAAGACACAGAAATGTCATATCTTCATGTAACAAAATAAGGAAAAAATTTATGATACAATAGATGGAAATAGGAGGATATGCATTTCCAGCGTTACAGAGTGATCTGTAAGCAATCTCCTTTGTAGACTGATTGCACTTCCTCAGTACTCTACCAAACACTGAAGTCTTTCGCCTGCTTTACCCACAACTGAGCCTATATGATCATTCAATTTCATGCTACTTTGTCTAAAACTGACATGGTGAGACTGTGTTTGTGTACAATTACTGTAGGTTGATTCTTACAAAGAAGAAGACAGTAACCAGCCACTGTTAATAATGCTATTTATTTAAGTAAATACCACCGTAACTGGTTTCAGATGGCTCTGAGCACTATGGGACTTAACTTCTGAGGTCATCAGTCCCCTAGAACTTAGAACTACTTAAACCTAACTAACCTAAGGACATCACACACATCCATGGCTGAGGCAGGATTCGAACCTGCGACCGTAGCTGTCGCGCAGTTCCCGTCTGTAGCGTGTAGAACCGCTCGGTCACTTCGGCCGGCAACCGGTTTCAAACTGACACATTCATCATCAGACAGCTGCTCACAAGATTCACAAGATGCACTTTACATAATCGTCAGTTTTCAATTCTTATTCTCCCACTGTAGCAAAATATTTTTGGTATGTTGGTGCCATTGAAAATTTTGCAAAATTTTCGATGGCACAAACACACCAAGAATATTTCACTACAGTGGGAGAATAAAAATCGAAAATTGACAATTACGTAAACTGCATCTCGGGAGCAGCCATCTGATGAACTTGTCAGTTCAAAACCAGTTATGGCGCTATTTACTTAAATAAACAGCATTATTAACAGTGGCTGGTTGCTGTCTTCTTCTTTGTAAGAATCAGCCTACATTCAATTTCATATTCCCACAAAATGTTACACCTAGGTATTTGTATGAGTTGGCCTATTCCAAGTGTGACTCATTGATATTGTAGCCATAAGATACTACATTTTCTTGTTTGTGAAGTGAACAATTTTGTATTTCTGAACATTTAAAGCAAGTCGTCAATCTTTGCACCACTTTGAAATCTTAGCAAGATCTGACTGAATACTTATACAGCTTCTTTCAGACAGAACTTCATTATAGATGACTGCATCACCTGCAAAAAGTTTGAAGTTACTATTAACAGTGTCTGAAAGGTCATTAATACACAACACGAACAGCAAGGGTCTCCAACACACTTCTCTGTGCCACACTCGTAGTTACTTCTACATATGAATATGACTCTCCATCTAAGATAACATGCTGTGTCCTCCCTACCACAAAGTCCTCATACCAGTCACAAATTTCATTTTACACTGCATAAGGTGGGACTTTTGACAATAAGCATACATGTGGTACTGAGTCAAACACTTTTCAGAAATCAAGAAATACTGCATCTTCTTGATTGCCTTGATCCAAACTTTCGCTAAGCTGTATGAGAAAGTTAAGAATTGGGTTTCACATGGTTGATGTTTTTGGAATCCATGCTAGTTGGCATGGAGTCACTCTGTTCAAGGTACCTCATTATGTTTGAACTCAGAATACGTTCTAATATTCTACAACACATCAATGTCATAGATACTTTATGATAGTTTGGATCACTTCTACAATCCTTCATGTAAAGGGTGTTACTTGGGCTTTCTTCCAACACAGATTTCACTCGCCTTTTCAGTCTTTGGTGCCACTAGCAGGCTTTATATACAGCCAGAATTTCTTTACCTTCACAATATTCTGTTACAGTAATTACTGAAGGCTTCACACATTGCTCTCTTGACAGCCAAACCTGTTTCATTCAGCATCTCCTTATATATATCCCTATGTTTTGTTTTACACTTGCCCCTTTGGAGGTTTCTTCATAGAGACTGTACACCAAGGAAGGTCCCTCCCATTATGAACTGTTCTATTGGGTATATATGTCCAGTGCATGGTCAACTATTCTTTTAACCTTGAGCCATAGTTCCTATACATGCTCCTACCCTGTGCTGAAAGTTTCAAGTTCCTCATTGAGGTATGACACTACTGACTTTTTATCCAGTTTATTTAACATAGGTAACTTTCTGCTTGTTTTGGTTGACCTTTGTACTTTGGTAATCTTTTTTGCCACAATCATATCACAATCACTGATACTGGTATTAATGCAGACATCCTCAAGAGGTGAGGCCTATTAGTTGCCATTAGATTCAATACATTACCATCAAGAGTGGGGTTCTGAACGATCTGTTCTAGATAGATTTCAGAGATGGCATTTAGTAATGTTTCGCTGGGTATCTTATTATATTATGTCCACCACTAAAAAAACTAAAGTTGATACTGATTACAGTATAATTTGGGAACTTATGTACAAGCAAACTGAGATTTTCTCTAAAGTTTCCATTTACATCAGGAAATGAGTCTGGTGGACAATAGAAGAATTTTTTTATGCCAAACCCTGATACAGAGTCTTGCCCAAATAAAGTCCCACAAAGTTTCAGTTTCTATCTTGGTGGATCAGAGAGTCTTGTCTATTGAAATAAATATGCCACCTCAATTTCTCATTAGCCTATTGTTTTGATATACACTTATATTTCCCCAAATAATCTCAATGCTATCAATTTCAGATTTCAATCAGCTTTCTGTACCTAGTATTATGTGAGCTTCACTGCTTTTCAGGAATGCTTCAAACTCTGGAACTTTGTTGCGAATGCTTTGGCAATTAACCTCTACCATTTTAGTACTGTCAGTTGTAGGAGGAATTTCTTTTGCTCTTACACTGCTAATTCTAGATTTCCTACAACTATCATTATCTGGATAGGGCGGAGAGATGCCTAATCTAAAAAAAAACCTTGTGTGCACCCCACATACCCCATCATGCCAGGTGCTGAAATTATATAACAATGATAAATGTAATGCGGGAAAATTTATTCTCCTCAGACCTTCCATACGTAGATACAACCATGGCGTGATATGGTGACACTCCTGTGTCCACTGTTGTCAGTGGATACACCACTACTGGTCCGTCTCTCTCTGCTGTAGCATCAGGGGAAGCCGTGACAATGGCTGCCCTTATTGACAGTCTGTGACACTTCAGGCATCTTTGATGTTTGTGTAGATATACCTGTCTTGCTGCAAACAAGCCCATTTTCTGACCTCAGCTACATGACACAGCTGAGTGACCTATTACAATTGTGTGAACATTATGCCTCTTGTCCAAATCACTACAGGCTGTTAGGAACTTTCATTGCCTTGGATAAGGTTCTCCTAAAAACATAGACTGCATATTCACATGATAGTTCTGGGATCCTGACTAATACACTACTGGCCATTAAAACTGCTACACCATGAAGATGACGTGCTACAGACATGAAATTTAACCGACAGGAAGAACATGGTGTGATATGCAAATGATTAGCTTTTCAGAGCATTCATACAAGGTTGGCACCGGTGGCGACACCTACAACGTGCTGACATGAGGAAAGTTTCTAACCAATTTCCCATACACAAACAGCAGTTGACTGGCGTTTCCTGGTGAAATGTTGTTGTGATACCTCATGTAAGGAGGAGAAATGTGTACCATCACATTTCCGACTTTGATAAAGGTCAGATTGTAGCCTATCGCGATTGTGGTTTATTGTATCACGACATTGCTGCTCGCATTGGTTGAGATCCAATGACCGTTAGCAGAATATGGAATCGGTGGGTTCAGGAGGGTAATAAGGAACACCGCACTGGATCCCAATGGCCTCGTATCACTAGCAGTCGAGATGACAGGCATCTTATATGCGTGGCTGTAACGGATCGTGCAGCCACGTCTTGATCCCTGAGTCAACAGATGGGGCGTTTGCAAGACAACAACCATCTGCACCAACAGTTTGATGATGTTTGCAGCAGCATGGACTATCAGCTCAGAGACCATGGCTGCGGTTACCCTTGACGCTGCATCACAGACTGGAGTGCCTGCAATGGTGTACTCAACGACAAACCTGGGTGCACGAATAGCAAAACGTCATTTTGTCAGATGAATCCAGGTTCTGTTTACAGCATCATGATGGTTGCATCCGTGTTTGGGGACATCGTGGTGAACACACATGGGAAGCGTGTATTCGTCATCGCCATACTGGCATATCACCCAGCGTGATGGTATGGGGTGCCATTGGTTACATGTCCCGGTCACCTCTTGTTCGCATTGATGGCACTTTTAACAGTGGACGTTACATTTCAGATGTGCTATGGCCCATGGCTCTACCCTTCATTCGATCCCTGCGAAACCCTACATTTCAGCAGGATAATGTGCGACCGCATGTTGCAGGTCCTGTACGGGCCTTTCTGGATACAGAAAATATTCGACTGCTGCCCTGGCCACCACATTCTCCAGATGTCTCACCAATTGAAAACATGTGGTCAATGGTGGCCGAGCAACTGGCTCGGCACAATACGCCAGTCACTACTCTTGATGAACTGTGGAATCATGTTGAAGCTGCTTGGGCAGCTGTACCTGTACACACCATTCAAGCTCTGTTTGACCCAATACCCAGGCATATCAAGGTTGTTATTACAGCCAGAGGTGGTTGTTCTGCGTACTCATTTCTCAAGATCTACGCACCCAAATTGCATGAAAATGTAATCACATGTCAGTTCTAGTATAATATATTTGTCCAATGAATATCTATTTATCATCTGCATTTCTTCTTGGTGTAGCAATTTTAATGGCCAGTAGTGTATTAGGAACAAAACTGAAATAATAAATCACAGTCTCAATAAGCCATGAGCCTCCTGTTGGCAAATTTTGACACAGGCTGGCAGATGTTTCTTCTTCTTACTCTAGGCGTAACACAATCTTCCTACAAACAACTAACAAACAAATGTGTTTCTGAATGAGAAACCTGCTGCATATTCTTTCCTTGTATGCAGTTGTAGATTGTGTTACTCCCATCCAATTTATGCTGATGGGTTGGAATTGACAATTTTAATGGCAATACCTTAGTTGTAGTTCTGATTATCATTATTATGGGTAGATTAGCATTAGTCATAATTTGTTGTTACTATACATTATAGTAGCCTGCAATGGCTGCTTCTGCCAGTTTATGTACAGTGTGATTTTTTCCATATCCCAGAAGTTTCTCCTTCATTGTAGCATTTAATACAGCACACTGATTGAATGGATGAAAATAAAGTGTACAGGACAACATACGATGCAATAAGCCACAAAGTTCCCTGGAGTCTTATGGATATCACACTATTGATCAACACAGACTATGATAGTAATTAATGTATTAATCATATGGCTGTGTGAGATTAGTGATGCAGAAAAATTGATACAGGAGCTGGAATATCTATGAACATCATCCATGGGAGTGGATATCATAATAGCACAATAAATCAAATTATATTATCCTGGAAGATGACAAAGGACAATACAGAAGAGGGAATGGGTGTATTCATACATTTCCCATTTTATAAAGATGTGTCTGATTATGTAGCAAAATACAACAAGTAGGCATCAGTGTTACAATGGCAATAAGTTAAGAGATATTCCAGTTTCAATTTGCAACCCATTGACCTACAAGAAGCTCAGGGAATGTACAAACTATGTAGTTACAGTAATAGAGTTTATATAGGAGGAATGGGTGAGTGATACACAGGTGACTGGACAGTAGCAATGCAGGTGTCAAGAAAACAATGTATGAAGACTTCAGTGACTACAGAATCTTATTGATACGCCATACGAAAGTGCTGGCAGGTCGATAGACACACAAACAAACACAATCATACACACAAAATTCTAGCTTTCGCAACCAATGGTTGCTTCATCAGGAAAGAGGGAAGGAGAGGGAAAGACGAAAGGATGTGCGTTTTAAGGGAGAGGGTAAGGAGTCATTCAAATCCCGGGAGCGGAAAGGCTTACCTTAGGGGGAAAAAAGGACAGGTATACACTTGCACACACACACACACACACACACACACATATCCATCCGCACATATACAGACACAAGCAGACATTTGTAAGGGCAAAGAGTTTGGGCAGAGATGTCAGTCGAGGTGGAAGTACAGAGGCAAAGATGTTGTTGAATGACAGGTGAGGTATGAGCGGCGGCAACTTGAAATTAACGGAGGTTGATGCCTGATGGATAACAGGAAGAGAGGATATACTGAAGGGCAAGTTTCCATCTCCGGAGTTCTGACAGGTTGGTGTTAGTGGGAAGTATCCAGATAACCTGGATGGTGTAACACTGTGCCAAGATGTACTGGCCGTGCACCAAGGTATGTTTAGCCACAAGGTGAACCTCATTACCAACAAACATTGTCTGCCTGTGTCCATTCATGCGAATGGACAGTTTGTTGCTGGTCATTCCCACATAGAAAGCTTCACATTGTAGGTAGGTCAGTTGGTAAATCACGTGGGTGCTTTCACACGTGGCTATGCCTTTGATCGTGTACACCTTCCGGTTTAAAGGACTGGAGTAGGTGGTGGTGGGAGGGTGCATGGGACAGGTTTTACACCGGGGGCGATTACAAGAGTAGGAGCCAGAGGGTAGGGAAGGTGGTTTGGGGATTTCATAGGGATGAACCAAGAGGTTACGGAGGTTAGGTGGACGGCAGAAAGACACTCTTGGTGCAGTGGGGAGGATTTCAGGAAGGATGGATCTCATTTCAAGGCCAGGATTTGAGGAAGTCGTATCCCTGCTGGAGAGCCACATTCAGAGTCTGATCCAGTCCTGGAAAGTATCCTGTCACAAGTGGGGCACTTTTGGGGTTCTTCTGTGGGAGGTTCTGGGTTTGAGGGGATGAGGAAGTGGCTCTGGTCATTTGCTTCTTTACCAGGTCGGGAGGGTAGTTGCGGGATGCGAAAGCTGTTTTCAGGTTTTTGGTGTAATGGTTCAGGGATTCCGGACTGGAGCAGATTCATTTGCCATGAAGACCTAGGCTGTAGGGAAGGAACCGTTTGATGTGGAATGGGTGGCAGCTGTCATAATGGAGGTACTGTTGCTTGTTGGTGGGTTTGATGTGGACGGATGTGTAATGCTGGCCATTGGACAGATGGAGGTCAACGTCAAGGAAAGTGGCATGGGATTTGGAGTAGGACCAGGTGAATCTGATGGAACGAAAGAAGTTGAGGTTGGAGAGGAAATTCTGGAGTTCTTCTTCACTGTGAGTCCAGATCATGAAGATGTCACCAATAAATCAGTACCAAACTTTAGGTTGGCAGACCTGGGTAACCAAGAAGGCTTCCTCTAAGCGACCCATAAATAGGTTGGCGTACAAGGGGGCCATTCTGATACCCATGGCTGTTCTTTTTAATTGTTGGTATGTCTGGCCTTCGAAAGTGAAGAAGTTGTGAGTCAGGATGAAGCTGGCTAAGGTAATGAGGAAAGAGGTTTTAGGTAGGATGGCAGGTGATCGGCATGAAAGGAAGTGCTCCATTGCAGCAAGGCCCTGGACGTGTGGAATATTTGTGTATAAGGAAGTGGCATCAATGGTTACAAGGATGGTTTCTGACACAAACAAACACAAACATACACACAAAATTCAAGCTTTCGCAACCAACAGTTGCTTCATCAGGAAAGAGGGAAGGAGAGGGAAAGATGAAAGGATGTGGGTTTTAAGGGAGAGGGTAAGGAGTCATTCCAATCCAGGGAGTGGAAAGACTTAACTTAGGGGGAAAAAGGACAGGTATACACTCGCACACTCACACATATCCATCCGCACGTACACAGACACAAGCAGACATTTGTAAAGGCAAAGAGTATGGGCAGAGATGTCAGTCGAGGCAGAAGTACAGAGGCAAAGATGTTGTTGAATGACAGGTGAGGTATGAGCAGCGGCAACTTGAAATTAACGGAGGTTGAGACCTGGTGGGTAATGGGAAGAGAGGATATACTGAAGGCAAGTTGCCATCCCCAGAGTTCTGAAAGGTTGGTGTTAGTGGGAAGTATCCAGATAACCCGGACGGTGTAACACTGTGCCAAGATGTGCTGGCCGTGCACCAAGGCATGATTAGCCACAGGGTGATCCTCAGTACCAACAAACACTGTTTGCCTGTGTCCATTCATGTGAATGGACAGTTTGTTGCTGGTCATTCCCAGCGTCCACCTAACCTTTGTAACCTCTTGGTTCATCCCTATGAAATCCCCAAACCACCTTCCCTACCCTCTGGCTCCTACCCTTGTAACCGCCCCCGGTGTAAAACCTGTCCCATGCACCCTCCCACCACCACCTACTCCAGTCCTGTAACCCGGAAGGTGTACACGATCAAAGGCAGAGCCATGTGTGAAAGCACCCATGTGATTTACCAACTGACCTGCCTACACTGTGAAGCTTTCTATGTGGGAATGACCAGCAACAAACTGTCCATTCATATGAATGGACACAGGCAGACAGTGTTTGTTGGTAATGAGGATCACCCTGTGGCTAAACATGCCTTGATGCACGGCCAGCACATCTTGGCACAGTGTTACACCGTCCGGGTTATCTGGATACTTCCCACTAACACCAACCTGTCAGAACTCCGGAGATGGGAACTTGCCCTTCAGTATATCCTCTCTTCCTGTTACCCACCAGGTCTCAACCTCCGTTAATTTCAAGTTGCCGCCGCTTATACCTCACCTGTTATTCAACATCTTTGCCTCTGTACTTCCACCTCGACTGACATCTCTGCTCAAACTTGTTGCCTTTACAAATGTCTGCTTGTGTCTGTGTACGTGCAGATGGATATGTGTGTGTGTGTGTGTGTGTGTGTGTGTGTGCGAGTGTCGGGATTTGAATGACTCCTTACCCTCTCCCTTAAAACCCACATCCTTTCGTCTTTCCCTCTCCTTCCCTCTTTCCTGATGAAACAACCGTTGGTTGCGAAAGTGTGAATTATATGCTGCCAGAGATTCAAATTACCCCACTTCTACACGTAAAATATGGATGTAAATTCTAATATCATAATATCAGATTGTAACAGTACATCCTCTAGGCGTTTAGCTGGTACAGCCCCCTTCTGTTTTCAAAAATCTTGATTATTTCATGGCCAGTTCCTTAGAAAACCCCAAAAGGCATTTCTTACCGATTTTTGTACCAGAACAGAGCCACAGATTCCAAGATGTCTATGCACAGCAAATGAGTGTAATCTTTACAGTATATATTGCTACACAGGGCTGAGTGGAGACACCACTGTGTGAAGTCTGGATAGCTGATAGGAAACTATGAAGTGTCTTCAGTACTAGTTAAACATATTAGAATTCAGTTATTTATTCACAATGTTTTTCTGTACCAGCCTCAGCTGTTGCTCATTCACCTGACATGTTGTGTTCTAGCTGACGTTCATTCAGTCAGCCAGCAGATGTGTGCCCATGAGAAGATGCCAGAGACTCTGGAATGTCATCAGACTGTCGGCAATTAAGCGCTGCCATCACCCATGCCTACCTGTACATGTAAAATTTAGTGTAAGGGACAACTGTAGTTTATAAAGTGAGATAGCAAGGAGAAATATGCTTTAAAGAGTCTCTGTTATCATCAGAAGGGTTCTGGCAACCCAATTTTGTAGTACTGAAGTACATGCAAAATTTGTATGCACGTAAAATCCTGTCTGAGATGTAAAATTAATTGAGAATTATTTCAGTTTCAGAAAAGTAAAATATCAAAAGTTTACTGACCCATAAACTTCTATTCACATGAGTAAAATGAAGGGAACCAACAGAAAAATGCTCCAATCAGAGCCCAGAAATGGCCAATATTCTTCTGCTAAAAGGCTCTTATTGAAAATTGGGGTCCTAGCTGCCTCAATCTACCTTTCTCAGCACCTTTACAAATGTTCACAAAAATTTTTGGTGTGAGAACATATTCACACTTTTTTATTGTGAGAAAGAAGGAGACAGTGGCAGTGGGAAAGAGACAGGAAAGTAATAAATTACAGGGAGATAGTAGACAGTGGTTGCAGTGCAGAAAGAGAGAAGGAGACAACGGTAATGTGAGAGAGAGGGATGCAGTGGTGGCAGAACATAGTTGACTGTGACAGAACAGTGCTACGAAAAGAGTGAAGGAGACAGTGCCAGTGGGATAGGAATAAAGATACAGAGAAAGTGGAAGTGGATGAGAGCCAGTGATAATGAGAGACAGAGTCTTTGACATTAACAAGGAAGAGAGAGATAGTGACATGAAACAACAGCAATGAGAAGGAATGAAAGAACTAGTAGCAGTAAGAGAGAGCAAGAGGTAGGCAGTGACAGAGAGAGGAGACTGCGGTGTCACTAAGCATCAAGAGTGGCACAAGAAGTATCGACCAATGCAGAGATACTGTACAACAAAGCAGTAGCATGAGGTGCCAATGAGATGCTAGGAAAAAAGCATTGCTGTCTATAGTTCTGAGGCACCACTGCCATTGCTCTGCCTGGAAATGGCATCGCCAGAGGCCAGGACTGTAGTTCTGTTGGAGGTCAGATCCTGCCCACTTCCAGGAAATTCCTGTCAGAGTAATGTTGTTGTGCTGCCTACTTGCTGTGACACAGCCCATATCAACTGTTGGGGAATGACAAGACTTCTGTCTGCTGTGAACTGTGCCTTCCTGCCAATGTTATCAGAACTGTGTCAACAAGCATCTATGAACTTGGTTTTTCTAGTGACTATAGGAAAGCCACAGTACGAGGTATGTTCAAAAAATTCCCGAACTTTGTCCACAAAATTTTTCTATGCTCATCTTTTACTTACTGTGCATGGTCTCCTTTGAAATACTCTCTTCCACAATTGGTACACTGCTCACAATGCTGTTTCCACTTCTGGAAGCAGTCTTCATATGCCTCTTGGTGGATCATGTGAAGCGCCATCTGTGAATTTTCTTTAGTTTGTCTATCATTGCAAATCTTCATCCTTTCAAAGGGATTTTCAACTCTGGAAATAAAAAAGGTCCAAGGGGCCAGCTCTGGAGAGTATGGAGGATGAGGCAGCACAGTGATTTTGTTTTTTGAGCAATAGTCATGCACCAACAGGATGAATGTGCGAGTGCATTATCGTGATGCAAGAGCCATGAATTGTCTCACCACATTTCAGGCCGTTTTCTTCCCATATTTTCTTGCAGGTGTCACAGCACATCCCAATAGCACCATCAATTAACAGTTTCGCCCTGTGGCACAAATTCATTATGAAATACTTCACAGTCAAAGAAAACTATCGGCATGGCTTTGACATTTGACCTGACTTGGTGATATTTTTTTGATCTTGGAGAACCTTTCCCAGTCCATTGTGAAGACTGAACCTTGGTCTCAACATCATAACTGTAGACCCATATCTCAGCAGTAGATATAATTCTCTTAAGGAACATATCATTCTCCTTTTTGTGATCCAAAAGCTCTTCACAGATTGCGAGGTGAAGGTCTTTTTGGTCGTGACTGATGAGCCGTGGGACTAACTTGGCGGAAACATATGTATTCCAAAATGCTATGTAAGTATTCCATGACATGATCCAACTGAAATGTTACATTCTTCTGCAATCTTTCAGACAGTCAGATTTTGATTGACATGCACAATTTTGTTGACGGTCCTGACATGAGCATCATTGGTAGACATCGAAGGCCATCCTGAATGAAGGTCATATTTAATTTCCATCCAGCCATTATTTTAACCATGTGAACCATTTGTAACACCAATTACAGCTTGAGCACTCATGAACGTAGGGCTCCTGCATCATTTGGTATGGCTCTGTAAAGGTTTTCTTGAGTTTCACGCAAAATTTAATGCACACCTGCTGCTGCTCTAACTCCACCTTCTAAAATTTGTTCTACTAAGTACAGCACTAAACAATAACTAACAGACACACAACAATGAAACTTCCAGCAATTACACATTAAACACAGGTGTGTGCAGGGATGCCAACCGCATTTTGCTCCAACACACCACTGGACCAAAATTACAAATGTTCCAGAATTTTTTGAACTGATCTCATATGGCCATTCTGAACTGGTATCAACTCACCACACAGTAACTGTGGCTTAGTATGTTCTGAACCACAAGTCCACATGTGCAGTATCATAGCTTCAGCCAAGCCTTGTGAGTAAAGGTAAGTTTTGTTGCAACTAATAAAGCATTACTTATTCAGTGTTCTGATTAACTGTATTATTACTAGCCACTTCAGTGTCTAAGAAGTCAGACACAACACAGACGGTATTCATACAACATAACAAAGGAGACTGTGGGAGACAAGAGACAGCTAGACCCACAAAGAGATAATGACACTGAGTTGGGCTGAATGAGTGAGTGAGAATGGGCAAGTGGGAGTGGAAGGGTATGAGAAACTTATCGCAATGGACTAGTGGGTGTGGGCCAGTTACAGTTAGGGGAGCTTGGAAGAGTGAGAAGTGAGTTGCATGTTAAAAACAGCTTGAATATGTTTGCATGCCATAATCTTTGGGAAAATTTTTAAAAGTAGAATGAGGCAGCTGGTACACTATTTCGAATCAGAGCCTTTTAAAGAGGAGCATATTTTCCTTTCCAGTGCACTGACAGGGGCAATTTTCTGCTGGTATGTTGACTACATGTGAAATAGATTTGACATGTGTGTATGTAGGCAAAGTCATGGGTAAAAAGCTCATCTTAAATCCCTGGAATGATTTCAACCAAATTTGGTAGACATATGTGTTACAATCTGGAAAGAAATACTGTGGGGGTAAGAACCATGGGGGGTAAGAACCACAAGCCTCCAAATTGGGTGGAGGTAAAACATGGAGAGACAAAAGGAAGGAGGAGATGGACAGACATAGAAGGGGAAGGTGGAGATGGTCACAGACAGGTGGGCAGGAAAAGATGGGCAGGAACAGGGGGAAGAGAAGGTGGACAGAGAGAGGGGGAGGAGAAAATGGACAGAGAACAGGATGAAGAGGAGATAGACAGGGAAAGGGGAGAGGAGGAGATGGATGGAGAAAGGAAAGAGGAGAAGATGGAAAAAGACTAGGGTGAAGCAGGTGGCCAGTAAGAGGGGGTAGGAGGAGGTGGACAGATGAGGAGGTACAGAGAGGATGGTCAGAGAAAGGGGGAAGAAGGAGCTGGGCTGATAGAAGACTGGAATAAATATAAAACCTAGGGAATGCCAGGTACTCAGCTATCTCTACACATACACAGAGAACAAGTCTCAGAGCATTGTTTACAGAGATGAACTGCAACAGATTTCTGGTTCTGTATACACAGCATAACAATAGGATCTTTCCCACACTAAGCATGTTGCAAATAGTCATGAAATTACTTACTCCCCTTTCTGAAATATTTTGTAATTCGCTACTTGATAACATAAAAATGATTTCTGTGAAATAAGCGAGTGAGTTGCTGGCAACCTGAGTTCTGTTGCCTTTTCCCACCATCTCAAAATTTGTAACCCCCTCTCCCTCCCCCTCCCCCCTCCCCATTCCCATGCCACATCCCCTACCCAAGATGTCACACAGTTTGCTAGGCTGCAAGGGGTTCACATCACAAGACTTTCAAGAAATAACTTTTGTGATGGCACATACATGTGGATAGTGAGTTTCGACATTAACATTTTTTTTGTAAATTACTGTTTAATCATAGGTAAAATCACAGGATTCAGCTAATAAGCAATAATTCTTCTGTGTTCCATATGTAAATGGCACAAGAAGAAGCCCTAATAAGTTGTACAGTGTGAAGTGCCCACTGCAATGCTCTTCACAGTAATTTTCAGAGTACAGATCTAGATATAGATGCATTAAATGTTGTCACCTGATCACCAGAAAAGGCCAATCACTGTTGAGAAATAAAAGCTAATAATGCATCAGCCAATGGTAAACAAATATGCATGTATCAAAGATGCAGTGAGTATTTACAATACACTAAAAGGTTTTTTGAGTTTAGTGACTTACTTGACAACTTGCCTACACCCCTTACAACAGAGATAGATAGGTCTGACATGATATATATTCATATATTATTGATCTGTTATCTGAGGATTTGGTGCTTCCAACAGCCATCACAAAACCCAACAAATTAGATCCACTAATTCTAAGAAACATGATATTTAACTATATTTTTACTTCTCATACAAGAGAAAATAGACAGACAACACTTACCCTCAACTGTAAAAGGTAAGCTCCAGAGAATACCAGCTCCAGAGATGCTGATAAAACGTAATCCTAAGTCTACAGAAAGATCAGACATTTGTCCACTAGAAAGTGGTTCTTCTGAACCTTGTCGTCCCATTGCAAGGACATTTTCACTCTGCTGCACCCATAGTTGAAGCCAGGGCCAATCACTACCAGCAATTTCAGACCTAAATGGTGTCCCCTTAGCCATCCACAGCTCCACCTCCTATTTTGTTAATGTTATAATTAATTTAGTTGATCACAATGTTTAGTGCAGATAAATAATTTAGATGCACATAGTACATAAATGTTTTGCTTGCACCTAGAACATAGTCTGAAAAACCTGCACCAGTAAGGAGTAAATTTCTCTAATACTAACAATATTTTCTAGTAAATAATGAGTATATATTCCTTTTTTAAAAAAAAACTGTGAAAAAGCCATGTTTTCCGGTGATTTGGGTTCTAAAGGAGATCAGTGGGGTTCAGGACATGTGACAGACAATGACATTGAGTACATTGCTAAGACTGCTTTTCACATAAGGATGGTGATTGTGTCACTTCATATGCTGCTTAATTTGTATCTGAGTACTCCTGGCAAGAGGTTAATTACACAACTAACTTCCAGAAGCATCCAGGCTGAGCATATCACTATACGAACCTATCCCAGTGATTTTCAGTGATATCATTAAATGTTTTTCTGGTCATTTCGAGTTGATCTTCCATTAAAACATAAGGAGCCTCGTAAATAAAGGTGGTTAAGCTTATAATAACAATACACAAAAAATGAAAGAACAAGTGTAGTGTCCACAAATATGTTGTGCTTATCAAAAATGATTTCAAAATCACTGAAATCATATACATCTGGATGGATATAGACTAATGCCTCACTACTACAAAATCAGTAGACTGGAAAGAGGGAATGGCTATGTAGATAAAAATTGGATTTAAATTCCAGGCACTACAGGTCAATGAACATTGTATATGACAGACATTTGGAATCTGTCCTACATATTTCATTCAGGTTGGTGGTCCAGCCAACTACAAAAAATTAATAAAGATGTATAAATTTCTCCAGCTGATATCTGACATTTGCTTATTTCTTACAATAAAATTCCAAATGAAGACTGAAAGTTGTACTGCAACAGACACTGACATCACGTTATTAAGCCCAACTATTTCCAGTGAATTCAATGTAAAAGTGCTAGCAAGTGGTTTACCTGAACATGATGCTTAACTGTTGACAATAAAATATGCCAACCAGTTATCCAGATCATAGAAGAACTTCCTCTATATCAGGATTGCAACCAATGATTCAATTATAATGTTTTGAGAGAATTTTTGGTGAAAATACTCAAAAGCAAATTATAAAACAGAAATTGACAGTGAAAAATACAACCATTTTTTAAAAATATTCCTTTAACACAGAGAGTTCTCTTTTTGCTTAAAACAAGAAAGAGCATAATTCAAGAAGCAGACATAAAGAATGGACAATATGAGGGATTAAATTACGTTATGCTAGAAGAGAGAGGTCTGTGAAATTTATGGGAAAGACTGATTTCACTAACTAAGCCTTCACTACCATTATAATTGTAAAATCCTCCAGTCTATTAAGAGTGAATAAAAGAAAAAGGGTGATTTGGTCACTGAAACTCGTCATTTTCAGCTAAAATAATAATAATTAATAATTTTATAAATTATAATAATTCTACATTTACATCAAATGCTTTCGAATATGCTGAAAAGCAGTAAATACTACAATTACAGCAAAGTGATTTTCCTGAGTAAGTCATATAATACCTTAGATTACTTTTCAACTTGCATAACAGTTTTGTTCATTTCTTCCACACAAGTATATTTTACTGTTATTTTAAAATCAAACGAGACATTTTACTTATAATTCAGAAGAACGTAGTACAAAAAGGGAGAGCTACTTTTTACTTACTGTTCAGAAGGATAATTTTGATTGGCTTTGCTTCTTATTATGTATGAAATAATAAAACTTGTCAAAGGTAGAAATAAGGATTACTGCTAGGTTGTTTTTAAGATACATTTTTAACTCAAAGATTGGAAAAATTAAAAAAGAGATGGGCTGTGCATCTGCCATGACAATGCAGTTTTTCACAGCAGCATTCTTTGATTCTCCATTGTCTGCAGCAATGGCTAATTTCTTTGTGGAGGATTTCAAAGAATACACATTAAATTTAGCTGTTCTTTTGGCTGTCTTGCTCCTTCCATCACCTTCATGACATTTTTATGATCTGGCCAGATGGGGCTAAAGTTCTTCACCTGTTCATTGATAATATCATAACACGGGGTAGCAGGATGGCTGGTTCTCTGCTGAAGATGGATGCAGGTGCAGCAGGAGAGGACAGGTTGTGGACATTGAAGCTACTAGTGTCAATAGTGAGTAAGTGAATATGTTGTTTAGAATCACCCAGTGTGCCAACCTCCAGCGTGGTATGAAAGTAATAATGCTGAGCAAGCACATATGTCATGGTTACTGTGTCAAAATAGGCTCACATTTCCTGGCCCATATTGTGCCACCAGCCTGGTGTTGCTGCTCCACGGTGAATATATCAGACTGCATCATGCCCTGTGGTGCAGGATATGGAAGCCCTTGTTGTTACCTGAGCAGGTTGGGGATGGCTGGACTCTGCACTGTAATGCCAAGATGGAGGTAGAGTGCCTGAATTCTGTGTTTCTCTGTCATTCCTAATGATCTAGAATAGAGGCAATGTCCTGTTTGGTTGTCATAATGGGCTATGAGCAACAGCACAAGGAAGTCAGCCAAGCTGGAGTGGCTTGTTGAAGGCTGGTCCCACAGCATCAGCACTCAGAACAGTCTTACAGAAGAGTCTTACTGCTGCTGATGGGTGCTGATCAGTCTGGAGGATGATCAATGTCTGTTTCCTGGTGCACTGTTCTTGGCTCCGAGCTCTACTACTGTCCATGACAATACAATATTAATAATGCATCCATCCATTAATATTGAGTGAGATGGAGAAAGAGAGAAAATTAGCATTTAGATGTTTTACTTGAACAAATATCAGATGGGCAGCTCAGCGACTCCATTTACCAGAAGCTAATACATATTTTCACTGAGCAAAGCTTTCATTATTCAGCCCAAAATAACACAGCTTTAATCACATTGATACATTGAGCTAAAACTATTTCTGACAACGGTCACTTGCATTTCAATATAAAATACCTGAAAAAGGTGTAACAAATGAAAAGGCTATAGTGAAAAAGACATCAAGTTACCATCTCTAACAAATGGAAACACAAAGATAGTTAAACATCTTAAAATGATCAGCTTAGAACATTTCTTCCTTTCCTTGAATGTACAGTATATAACAACAAATAAAGTAAGGAATCTTCATCCAGTGAAGATTAGAGAGATTGTGCGTGCCGTAAAAGATGGCCTTGGCATCAGTGTTACTGAAATTTATAAAATTTCTTGTGAATATGGTAACAGTTATAGTCTGTACACACAATTTCAGAATACTGCACAGAGCACCAACAATACATTAAGTATCCTGAGTTTGACAGAGCTACTGTTGCTGAACTCAGTCTTATGAACAGACATGCAATTAAGTTTTATGAAATGGAAATCTTGTCTCAAGCTTCTACGTAATAAGACACTATCATAAAGGAAGCTGTTGCAATCAGAATGTGCAACAACTTTAGCTGGAACAGTGGCTATACACTTGTGGTGTGTGGAAGTAGGTGCTTTATGCTGAAAAGATAGAGAGAAATAAACTGAATTATCAACCATCTAATGAAATCTGTATCTTTACCAATGTTTCCCATTGAGATTATACAGGTCAGGATGGTGTCAGCAGCTCAGTTGGGCATCTGGGGGGGTGGCCGGTTTCCAGCATGATAAATGCTAGGATTCAGAGAAACATTGGTTTTATTCCAAAGAACTACCACTAAGGGGTACAATATTTATGGAAACTAGCTACACTGGCTACAGTGACGGAGGGAACCGCACATGGTCCAGGAAGAGCATTTTACCCTCAATAGGACAGATTGGTGGACGCATCCAGAGGGTAAGGAATCTAGCAGGCAAGAGAGTGACCTGCTGCTTAGGATGCTACCTCACTGACCCCCTTGTGTACCTCATGCAATGGAACCTGGTCCAACCATTGGTGGGTTTGTGGCATAAAGTTGGCATCTCCCCCTAAGCAATACCATGGTGGCATCCTTAGCTCTGAGCAATAGCACATGGCATATGGGAACCAGCCACAAGTACTGTGGAGTAGTTTACATAACTGCTCATGGCATTGTCTGAAACTATGTTAAAATGATTGAAGTAAAATACAATAAAAATTTTTTACCATTATTACCCATTACCATGAACAATTCCTTAGCCCTTCCATGAGAGCTGGTGATGGGTCTGTGATTTTTATAATGGTGCTGGTGTTGCTGGCACTAATCATTCTTAATGATTATTATAAAATACACATTATGGGTAGGGGGTATAAATTTGTGATTTTACTTTACAATATCATTATCCTTTCATGTCACTTAAGTCATTAATAATTTGACTGTTAATGCCCTTTTACACACTTTGTGAAACCATCAGAGTTGGTGCAGCAGCCTGGTAGTCGACTGTGTGTATGTAGCCAAGGTGGTGATGGGTGCAGTGAGGACAACCAGCTGGGCTGCAAGTAAGTCAAAGTGTGTGGTTGCCATGGTACCATAATATGGTGCTGGAGTTGAGGTGGCTAGAGGGATGGCTGGCCGAATGAGGGTGTGTCAAGTACCAGTGACTGCAACACTCACAGGTGGGAATCGTATCAATGGAGGCTCACGTGACACACAATAAACAAGGGGTAAATTAAAAGTAAGTGATAGATACAAAGGCAGAATGAGCCTGTAACAGGCATAATTGTCAGCTGAACAAACCAGGTATCAAACATTTTCATTACAAATAGTTAGATCATTTTTACTCCTGGCCTTTGAAAACAATTTTCCCATAAAATTGTTTTTAACTAATTTGTATAAAACATGAGTAGACAGTTACACAAAATTCTATAGCTTAACCTTGTGGGAGGGCCATGCCTGTGAAGTAGTGTGACTCATTAGACATTACTCACAGTACTCACTGTCTGGCTGGGGATCTGCTACAACCTCTGGTAGTGACTTGCAGGATTTGCAATAGCCATATTTATACAAAATCCATAAAATAAAGCCAAGCATTCAGTATCTTATGTTAGTGACATACTTGGTTAATTAATTAGGATACTGTAGATGCCTTTTGGCAAGAACTGAGTAAAGCAAGATGGACCACTGCAAAAAGAGAGGAGCAGTATCTCGGTATAATGTGGCTGGAAAAGAATGTGATAGTCTTGATACTGTCAGAGGGATTAGTCCCAATTTATCCAGCTATCCTCCTCATTGACAGAAGAAAGAAATACATAATAGAGCTGAAAACATGGCAAGAGGATAAGTGATAAAACGAAGAGGGTAAAGATATTAAATGCAACAGCTTGCAGTCATTGGCACCCATTGGCAGTTCTAGCAGAATGGACACACATGCACTGTGCCCCATCGGTAGCACAAATAACCATGTTGCCAGAATCTATCCAAGCCTACATAGTCTACTGCAGAAATCAACTGGTGCCTATCTCACGTCAGTCAACAGATTACACATTTTGGCATTTCCGTTTGCCTAAGGGGTAATGGTGTGACCACTAAGTGAGTTCTTAACAAGTCAGTGTGCCTTATTTTGGTATACATGATAAAGCTTGTGGCATGGCCATTAGTACCAATGAATCTGAATGTATGTTAATGCAGGTAACTACTGCCAGTTCTCATGGGCTAATCTTTTTCTATCTTCTGTTTCACTGGGGATTGCTACTGTACCTAAATTATTGAAGTAACATGAGTCATGGCAAAAACACTGAGGTTGGATTTAGTGTGAAAAGTATTTGTTGCATAAAGTGCACTGTGTACACATCTTTCAATGAGAGAAAATAATTATTTACAATATTTAAAAAAGGAGGTATGTCATCATATTTCAGATGTTTCCCTCAACTGGTATTTTCAAATGAACAAAGTTGCAGTAATATGAGATATCCATATCTGCTACTTCCCAATAGCTCAGTCTGAGCATCCTCTTACTGCACTGTACATTTTTTATACATGATACAATGAAATAAAAATATGCTTCAAAGTGGGGAGGGAAGCTCAAAGTGAGGGAGTAGATTGTCAGATAAAACATAAATACATAATAAAATACAAATAAATGTAGGTGGACCTCCAAAATCTTATGCTAAACACAATAAACATTTTCACCCACATTATTTTAGTAGCTACAGCAGGGGCTGTTGGGATACCTTTCCTCTCATTATCTCTGTTGTCATTTACTTTTGCTTCTAGCTTGGTTTGTTACATGTGAAGGTACTGACCAATGTGTGCCTAACTGTTCTCCCTATATCTTACAGTGCATCATGAATTCCAATATTAGTTCTACTTGTTAATAAGACGTGATCTTCTTACTAATTCTTCACTCTCCCAAATGCTTTAATACTGGTATGATATATTCATTAATGATATTGTATTATTAAGCATTTTGTTTCTATGTGTCTATAATCTTTATTAGCACTGTTGGCCTTTGCAGTGATTTATTCAAACTACCTGCAATATTCTATGAATCGTTGTGCTGCACTGAAGATTGTTGCAGATAGTGGCAGTTGATTTCCCAGTGACAAACTTACCTTGAAGTCTGAAAGTTGCAAGTCATCATGGTAAATCATAGAAAGTAGCTTAAATGTGTTTTTTTTTTTCATACTACTCCACATAGTTTCCAGTAAATGAAAATAACTGATTCATCTCGAAATGGTCATTTCATGTTCCCATGTATCATTTGTTCATGTGTAGTTACAATCACAGTACTTCAAAACTAAAAGTTGTGTGTTTTGGACACAAGCTTGGAGCTTGTAGATGATGTCTTGACAAATAACAGATGGCCCCTTTGAGGAGAAAGAGCTTGGGACTGAATGGCCATGAAACTCCATCCAGTATTACAGTGTCGTAAGATAATAATTTGTAGCAATAATTTTTATATCTGTTTTGCAAGGGCATGAATAGCTGTGTTTGATAAAATAAATGCAGTGTTTTTAATGTGCAAAGGGGAGATAATGGGTGTATTCCAAAGTTTCCTCACTGTGTTATGTAAAGGTGCTGGATGCTGCAGCTAAGTGAGGCTTGCCACAGTTGCTGTGGCATTATACCAGCGGTATGTGTTGTAGTCAGCAGGAACTGGTACCATTTCGGTAGCCAGTATACCTCCAGAGCATGAGCGGATCACTTGGCACCACTGTGATGACCAACATTCACGCAGCTAAGAAATGCTGGAAACTGTATCTGGCTCACTGGTGCAGTGGTAGGATCAATACTCATTTGGAATACTCAACAGTCTTCTGTTATCATTACATATGCAAAACTCATAGTTTACTTCAATTATTTTTTGTGACTTAAAACTGGAAATACTGCAGATTGACGAGCTGGTTGCACTTAGATGCTGAGATCCTTATACTGGAATTGCTGCTACAAAACAAATGGTAGTTCTCACCCTAATCTGAGTGAAGCATTCCTAGATATGATCAATAATGGGTATTACTTACATTGTATTTTCAATATAACTTCACAGTATTTGTATTCTAATGTACAATTTCTGCTTGCTTTGAAATCTCTTCTAGGAGTAGTTTATTTGGGCAGTATTTGACTATACTGGAGTATTATATTGTCTCTCTCTCTCATGTAACAAGTATTTCCATGAAAATGCATATCGTAGCAATCTCTTGCTAAAATATGAATCTCCATTAATCACTCCTGCTACAGTGACAGATAGGATGGCCAAATATGCCAGAAACTGTTAATTGAAATTCCCAATAGGACTGGTATACTTGTGTTTATTCAAAACTATGTCGATTATGGTTTTACTTATTCAATCTATTAACCATTTGTGAGGCCTTTTGCAACATTTTGCATCTACTTGACTTATAGTGACATTATGCAGATTGATACTTTTTCCTAGAGGCCTTGTGGAGGTCTTTTGTCTCCCTGGACCTACATTAATTAAAGTTAAGCAATGCATTGTAGTGTTTGTAACTACTTATTCTCTTTAGTCTTTGTGTTTCTGACCAAATGTATGTAGAAGGCAATGCCTAACTTACATAACTTGTGACTGCTGTATCGCAAACTTACTCATACTTTCACATTTTCCCGTAACTGGCGGGAATTTGCCACAACTGAAAGAGCATTTACTAATTAGCTCACTTATTATCATTTACTTCTCATGACTTGAATCTTATCATTTTCCTCTGCTCTAGCTGCTGATGCTTAAAACTATGGCTTATAACATAACATGACACAACTAGAAGCATAAAAGAGCATATGCAGCCTTTCAACGCTAACATAACATGACACAACTAGAAGTGTAAAAGAGCATAAGCAACCCTTCAAACCTTTTTTTTTTTTTTTTTAGTGAAACAGAAACAGATACAAACAAAACAAATAGTTAAATGATTCATATCTTTCTTGTCCTATTTTGATACATTTTTATCACTACATCTTTCTCATTTAGTCCCTGAACCTCAGTGCTTAAAGATGCTTGTTTCTTAAAGCATACTGAGGACATGATGGTAATACCCTTTCTTTCTTCGTTTTCTGCTTTGTCAAGGTGACCCTTTCTCCATGAGTGTGACTTTAAGGGTAGAATCAGGTGGTGCTGCTTGAGGTGGGACAACTAGGTTGTGATATGGCTTCAGCTGATCAAAATGTACTACTGTAGAACAATCAGAAAACTGAATTTTGGCATTCACTGGGAAGATGATCTGTAATAGAGAGTAGGGGCCGTCATACCAAGGAGTGAGCTCAATTCATCGCTTTTTTCCGATGCGATTTCAGAACAATACTGAATCATCGGATTTATATTAATGGAGTGTAGTGCCTTTGTTGCTATGTTCTTGCTACTTTTGTGTGGCTTTTAAATTACTATATTTAACTTGTTCCCGTATGGCTTTGAGATGATGGGCTAGTCTTGTCACTTCATCTATACTGACATCAGGGGGCAGTTTGTCAACCTCAAAAGGTGAATTCAAGGGTCCGACATAGACTGCTTCATATGGTAAGTATCCTGTTGCCTGATGGAAGTAACTATTGTAAGCTGAGGCAACAAATTATACATATCTGTCCCACACTAAATGGATCTTCTCTACATAATTCGAAAGCATTCACACAATAGATTTGTGCACGTACTCCAGGTGCCTGCTGGCTTTAAGTTGAAAGGGTGTAGTTCACCATTTTTTGATTTGTAACATTTTGTAAACCTGTACAAACAAAACTAACATGAAATTTGAACCTTGGTCAGTAAGTACTGTGTTGGGGCTGCCAAACAGCAAGACCAAGTGACTGACAAATGTGCACATGACTGTATCTGCAAGTAGTACAAAAATTAGGCACCTGGAAAATTGATCAAGGATTGAAACTATATATTTATTACTCTGATTACTTTGAGGAAGTATATCTAAGAAATCTAAGGCCACATTCTGGCAATGCTTGTAAAGGAAATTTGATTCTTAGTGGAGGCACCCTTCATGCACAAGGCAGATATCCATTTGTTGGCCTCTCCACCAATATCACGAGGCTATTCTAGCATTTTGGCTCTTCTCCCATTATGACAGGCCTGTAGGCTGTCATGACATTGTGCCATAACATACTGTTGCAATTCTTTAGGTATTGCTATCCTGATCCCCAGTGGGGTTTTGAGGTGTAGTATACCCTCTCCTGTGACAAAATCTGTGATTGTAGCATACTGATAGCATTCTACGTCTCTCTTCTGTGCCGCTTTCAATTCATTGATTGAAATAACACCTGTTTCAACAACTCTAACTTTTCTGCTTAGGCCATCAGCACTGCTGTGCAGTCAGCCAGGCTTAGCCAAACTGTGTAACCATATTCTGATAATTTTAATGCCCACCTAGCAAAGTAACTACTTAACTCTAAGCTTAACATTCATACTAAGGCAGCATGTTTTGTAACTGCAGTGAACTGGCATTCACACAAGTAACACTTACAAGTAATTTACTCTAAACTTGAGAGCAGACAATGTCTTCTCAGTAGTACTTTAACTAATTTCTGCTGAATTCATTTGTCTGGAAATGTAACCAATGGTCTTTCCCCACTATTATATTCCTGACTTGAAACAGCTCTGACAGCATAGTATGATGGAAAGAACAAAAGGTTTTTCAAAATATACCAGTAAGGGTGAACTAGTCAAAATTTCTTTACTTTTTCTCATTGCTGCCTCACACTTATCTGTTCATTCAAATATGCATCTTTCTTTAGTAATTTTGTTCATTGCTTTGTTATTGTAGCATAATCCTGCACAAAATGCCTATAATTGTTGGCTAAGCCTAGGAAAGATTGTAGCTCTTTAGCATTTCTTTGGGTTGGAAAACTATTCACTGCTTCAGTTAGCCTAGGATCTGGCTTAGCTCCACCTAAACTAATGATACGCCCCAGTACTGAACCTGTGACTGTGCAAAAGAACATTTCTCTAGTTTTAAACTCAAACGTGCACTTTGAAATTTAGGCTATACATTTCTTAATCTTTCAGCATGGTCTTCAATTGTTTTTGCTAAAGTTATGATGTTGTTGAGATACACAAGACACATAGTAGGCTTTAAATCTCTCAATAACATGTCGGGAAATCTTTGAAATGTGGCGGGCACATTTCTTACACATGCAAAAATTCATACAGTCCAGATGGAATAACAAAAACAGTTTTAGGTCTATCTTGTGGAGCAATCAGAATCTGATGAATTCAGTATGAATGTTCAGGGTGGTAAAATATCTGCAATTTCCCAACCTATCTAAGGTCTCACCGTATTTGTAACCTGTTCCCTTTTACTTTGAGTCTACTTAGACCTATTTTAACATGGATTTGCACCCTATCAAGAGTGTCATTCTGGGCAAGCAGGTTGACCAGAAAGTCTGATCTCAGTGGTACCCAGACTTTGACTTCAATTCAGAGTACTTTTTCTGTTCCACTGCTAACTGGGACAGATGTGATAGTTTTCAATGCCCATGTGCATGGTTCAGTTGGAGCTTGTGAAGTACGCCTCCCTTCACAGGTTCCTCACAAATGAGATGCATGCTCACTGTCTGGACAGTGTTCTGTATCACTGAAATCAACAGTGCACATCCTATTATCTATCAGAGCTTGATACTGTGTTAGGAAATCATTCCCCAGGATTATATAAAAATCCTGTCTGCATTTCCTCACCACACCCATGTCAAATACATATTTCTTTCTTTCTATGTGCAGGTCTCTCCTCCCAATCCACTTGTATTATAGCACAGTGGCTTAGTTGCATGCTTATCACTGTGCGAAATAAACAGACCACTAATCCGGGTTCCTGTGCCTACCAAAATATTTATGGTCATCCTTCTGAGCTTGCCTGTTATAACTAAGTTAGGCACCTCAGTGGTTTGACCCCACTGTAAGGGGTTCACAGTTTTCAATGGGTGCAAGGCAGTGAGAAGCGGGGGCAAGGGTAGAGTAGTAGGGTAGGAGGGGCCTGCCCCACTCATTTCCCTTGGAATTGTTCTTCCATTGCAATTTACCCTTCTTTTACTCTTTTGAAGTGCACCTGGTTGTGATGGATTGTTCCACTAACTTTACTGACGTTGATCTTTCTCGTGTCCAACAGTATGACATTTCTCGCAGGAGGAAGCCCTACAGCACTCAATTGTATGATTGGATTTCCTGCACTTTTGACAATAGTGTCATTTACAAACACATGCTGACATTGCTTGTGTGTGCTGATGAGGACACAAATCATCCTGCTTCCTCATGCAATAAAGCTAAGCTGAATGAGATGGGAGAGGAAATTCTCATCTCACTCCCTATGTGTCAGTTAATTCCCCTAATGAAGACATCATTTGCTCACAATTTGGCTTCTTCAATTAGAACTTAATTATGAGTTTGATCTCTACCTAGTGTATAAGACTGATAGGATACTGTTCCGAATCTCTCAGCAAATGCTTCGAAATCTCCACCCGATTTTGGCCTGAGAGTGGGCAATCGGTAACAGTAATAGATGGCTCCTCTGTTACCAGAGTAGTGCTCTGCTAACACTTTCACCAACATTTCAAAGGTTGTGGCATCAGGCAGTACATTCACAGATTCCACATATGTCTGCGTGTCACATGAGAGCTTCAGGAAATGATCTGGCCATGCACAAGTGTGGCCCACATCTATGATATTTTGCAGGAATGTAGTAACACTTTCATTCAGTTTCCCTGCAAACGAGGGGGGAGGGGGGGGGGGGGGGTGAAAGAAATGAAAGCAATAGCCCTAAAAATACTGACATCATCCGATGTATTTATCAGGTTATGACTTACGGGCTTGAGAAGAGCCTGTGTTTGACGGATTTATGACAGAACTGGCTTTGAATGTTACAGCATTTAGCCATTCCTATAGCTGTAACTTTTGCAATGTCAAGGATTCAATTTGTTGAAATAGTAAGTCAAGGCAATCAGGCTCACCATTAGCTGCAGCTGCAGGTTCTCGGGTTGGCTCCGATCATCCTGCTGGCTGGCAGAGGTGTAAGTCAGGCATGATTACAAAATTAGAGGGAGAGACCACAACATATGAAATACAATAACAATACAAGAAATGGGTCTCGCACTATGCTATGTGGCAAGGTTAGTCAGCCTACAAGAGCGCATTTCTGTGACACTCACTCCAAAGTCCTACGTCGGACTTCGGCGGTGCATTGGCCTCACAGTGACATCAGCAGTCATGACATTGGTATCAGTGTTGCTGATGATAAGGTATTGGCAGCCAAGGTAGTGGTGCTGTGTGTGGCTATGAGAAGTGTCTGCCCTGTCACTGTGCTCAGCGGCAGGACATGGTGCAGCAAGGCCCACAGCGACTCTTCTACTGGCAGTGGCTTTCCCCGGAGTGGGATGCAGTGTAGCAGCACATGGCCAGATAGTGCACTTGCATGCTTGATTGGGCCATCACAGCCTAACACATTGTAAGGTGTCCCTGAAGGTGCATCTAGTGCAAACAGCACGAACAGCTAAGTGATGCGCTGCAACTAACTTCTATGCATCGCTGTGGTTGCCAGCACATAGGATCAGCAGGAAAGTATCAATTTGGATCAAACGATGGCAAAAATTCCACTCTCAGACAACAGTTTGCATGGGTCAGTACGGTATCACGAGCTCAGGTGGGCATCCAGGGAGGTTCTTCTTGCACGTAAAATGAGAAATGCTAGGTTACAGTGAAACATGGGTTTTATTAACAAGAACTAAGCCTTTGCCTTCCCAACCCTCTTGCATACCTAACTTGATGGCACCCAGTCCCCCCATTGACAGGTTTGTGGCAGAAAGTTGGCATCTCCTACTCAGCAGTACTGTGGTGGCATCCCTGGCTCAGTGTAACAGTGTGTGGGAGCCAGCCACAAATACTACAGAGTAGTTTATGTAACTGTTCATGCCACTGCCTAAGCATAAGTTAAAATGATGGAAAAAGAATACAATAAAAAGTTTTTACCAGTATTACCTGTGACCACAAACAAGATAATCTCTTTTAGCGCATGGAAGATCTGTAGATCTGTGACTTCATGGTGCCCCCATGACATATTTGGCCAACTAAGTACAGTATCACACAGCCTACAATTAACTGTTGACAGGTGTTGTTGAAATATTGATATTACATACAAATTGGATGCAGCAAGAACTTCATGAGATATTTATCCAAGGTATTTGCTAATTTGATTCTAGTGTGCAATGATCACACCCCAACAATGGCATTCTGTATTTTTACACCATTATTAATATTTACAGAAAATAATGAATCATGTGAATTCTTTAATTCAACACTATATGGACAGTATTCAATTAACTTATTTATTACACATATGCGCTTGGTCAATTTTTTGCCAAGTAATTTGCTGTAACATCCCATTTCATTGAGGAAACCCACAGGGCTACCACATGTTTTTGTGGGCATCACAAACAGTCAATGCCAACGCATCTGTTCCCAGTTGTAGTTACAATCAGTGTGCTCTCTGCCCCAACAATAATGCTGCTTGCCACATTTTGCCTCTACAGCAGTGTTTAAGGGACTCAGTGCAGCACCTCACAAAGGCTAGCCAATTCAAGCCGGGATGGTCATCAAAGGACTCAGCCACCAGAGAGTGGCACCACTGCACCCAGAATGAATATGCTGCACATGATGTTCACACTGGCACCTAACTAGCACCTATGTCGCTGTGTGAAATTACTGCCACGTACTTACACTGATATTGACAGCTGCTCAAGCATATCATTGCTCACAGTGTACCATCTAACTGCATACATAGCTAATTACACTGTTACTTTGGATTACTCTGTCAGTTTTGTTCTTTGGAACTGTTCATTACACTTGTGATAGTTTGCACCATACTTTGAGTTGTGAAATACAAGCGCTGTTCAAAAAGTATGAGACTTTATTTTTATTGTTGAAACTAACAATGGTTATTGTTAGCACTACCAACCTCTATTTGAAGGTCTTACTTGTTATTCTATTGCATTTGTTCTTCTTACCACTTACTGGAAAATGTTGTAATTAAGTTTGTTTGTTTAAAATTGTTTACATTTTCTGGGCCCAGTACCTTCTCATTCCTCCAACCTGCTCCCTGGCTTATGGCACCAAGTTCCATTTAATCCATGACCACAGGCCCTGCCACTAAGCTACTCAGTTGAACAGCCCACTGACTCCAGTGCTGGGCACTTTTCCTCAGCAGATACAACTATGAGATATATTTCCGGAACAGTACTTAACACACCAACAATGACACCCTGTCATGCTTCCTGTCGGGCACTGATCCAATGTTCGATGAGGAAGAGATCCTTTGTTTCCATTTAGATGATCACTTTCCCATCACCACATCCCTTATCACCAGCACCAAGGACACCAACACAACATTACAGGAAGTGCATTAACACTTCCTGCAGGGATGGCCAGACCAACTTCCAAGCAGGAATTTAGCTCCCTACAGAACTATTTTCACCTCCATCATAAGATCATTCTAGTGGCTGGCATCACCTCTAGCCTAACTGTCACAGTACTTGCAGTGGATGCAGATGCACTTTGGAATTCCTGTGTAATGGTCTAGATATATGTCTGCCTATTGCACATTATGACCCTCTTCAATTGTTAGCGGTCTGTCAGTCAACAGACAAAGTCGGCCTGTACACTTCTGTGCTGTACATGTCCCTTCACATTTCCACTTCACTATCACATCAGAAACAGTGGACCTAGGGATGTTTAGGAGTGTGGAAATCTCACGTATAGATGTATGACAGAAGTGACACGCAATCAACTGACTATGTTCAAAGTCCGTGAGTTCCACAGAGCACCCCATTCTGTCTCTCACGATATCTAATGACTACTGAGGTTGCTGATATGGAGTACCTGGCAGTAGGTGGCAGCACAATGCACCTAATAAAAAAAATATGTTTTTGGGGGTGTCTGGATACTTTTGATCACAGAGTGTAGATGTAGATTAAATAATTTAACCAAAGAAGATAGAGAAACATGATGAGCTCAGTTACTTACACCAGATGGCTATTACAAAAATTCATTCACAGCACTGTTGCAGAAGATCTCCAATTCAATCAATGGACATATCATCTGCATTTACTACTATTGTAGAAATAAGAGGGTGATCTTATGTGTCATTAATATACGTAACAAATAGGACTGCCTGTACTGCAGAACCCTGAGACACATCAGCTTTGATTAGTGGCTTAGATCTATATAAAGCATTCACTCTTTTTTAACTACAAATTGTTTTCTATTAATGATGTAAGACTTCACTGAGTCATAGGCAGTGCAACTAATTATAATATTCCATAAATATTTTTAATGACGTTTTAACACTGGCACAGTCAAAGGCTGTTTCAAGATTGAAGTCTACATTTGTGCTTTTAATAAATTTTATTTTGAGCACTATCATAGACATTCAAAAATTTTGGTATTCATGTATTTATTTATGACTGGAATACTTAGCTTAACTTTTCTTCCTAAATACATTACTCATCCTTCCTCAGTATAACACATCTTTCTATTAACTGGATATATGTCTTGAAGTTTATATTTTATTTCAATTGCACTTTTATTGCACTTACATAAGTTACATCTAAACTATGTACAATTTGACACATCCTATATCATTTTGATTCATTTGTTACATGGATTTATGGAACACAAAATAAACAAATATAATAAAAATAAACAAAGGGCAAGTTTCTGGTTACTTAATACCAATTATCCCTTCTTCAAATAACTGTGTAGCTGCTACATTGTTTGTTTTTTTTTTTCTTTTTTTTTTTTTTTCCACCACAACTCCATTCATAACAACATTTCACAATGGAAATAGAGGAAGATGGTTGTCTACCTTTCTTGCATGTCTAGACTCTGAATGTGGCACTCCAGCAGGGATATAAGACTTCCTCAAATGCTGCCCTGAAATGAAATCCTCCCCACTCCACCAAGAGTGTCTTTCTGCCATCCATCTAACCTTCGTAACCTCTTGGTTCATCCCTATGAAATCCCCAAACCACCTTCCCTACCCTCTGGCTCCCACCCTTGTAACTGCCCCTGGTGTAAAACCTGTCTCATGCACCCTCCCACCACCACCTACTCCAGTCCTGTAACCCGGAAGGTGTACACGATCAAAGGCAGAGCCATGTGTGAAAGCACCGACGTGATTTACCAACTGACCTGCCTACACTGTGAAGCTTTCTATGTGGGAATGACCAGCAACAAACTGTCCATTCACATGAATGGACACAGGCAGACAGTGTTTGTTGGTAATGAGGATCACCCTGTGGCTAAACATGCCTTGGTGCACGGCCAGCACATCTTGGCACAGTGTTACACCGTCTGGGTTATCTGGATACTTCCCACTAACACCAACCTGTCAGAACTCTGGAGATGGGAACTTTCCCTTCAGTATATCCTCTCTTCCCGTTACGCACCAGGCCTCAACCTCCGCTAATTTCTAGTTGCCGCCACTCATACCTCACCTGTCATTCACCAACATCTTTGCCTCTGTACTTCCGCCTTGACTGACATCTCTGCTCAAACTCTTTGCCTTTACAAATGTCTGCTTGTGTCTGTATATGTGCGGATGGATATGTGTGTGTGTGTGTGCGAGTGTATACCTGTCCCTTTTCCCCCTAACGTAAGTCTTTCCGCTCCCGGGATTTGAATGACTCCTTACCCTCTCCCTTAAAACCCACATCCTTTCATCTTTCCCTCTTTCCTGATGAAGCAACTGTTGGTTGTGAAAGCTTGAATTTTGTGTGTGTGTTTGGGTTTGTTTGTGTGTCTATCAACATGCCAACGCTTTCGTTTGGTAAGTTACATCATGTTTGTTTTTAGATATAACATAAAGTAAACATTTTAAAATGATCTGGAGTGCTTTTTTCTTCTAATCTCATTGGACATATCAATGGATGATGCCACACTGTTGAGACACTTCATTACACCTACATACAAATGAGCTGCCATGAACAGTGAGTACAGAATCTCTAAGTGACATGTCACGTGGGTCAACCAAGTGGCTGTGAGCTTACCTGCACTTCTGTTTGAAAGCTAATGTATTCCTTTCCATGTGACTGAAATATTGGCTATGACTCTGCACTATACTGATTATTCTTTGGGTTGTTTGAGCTATAACTGTGTCTGCTTGGGATCTGAGTAAAGTGACATTTGACCTACCACTATTAAGTTCTACTTTGGTGGACTGTGAAACCATTTGGTCAAGTAATTGATTTCTGCCTTGTCTACATGTAGTTTCCACAATCATAATTCAAGCAGAGATAATTCTGATTATTTTCATTGTAGTCATGGAAACTTTAATGAACTATTCATCATCGATATTATGGTTCAGTGTATTCAACAAAGTATTAATGAATGACATCTGTGATATAAACTGGAGACTATAAACAAAATAGCATTTCACTTAAAACTTCTAGGTTAATAGGCCATGGTCAATGTATAAAACTTTCTCCTAACTTTTCCTCTTTGACTGTGGGAGACATCTTCAGAGGTGAAATGGTGAACTGAAATCACAACTCAAGGGGGCACCAAATATATGGGTAGTATAGAGGGCACCACAGTCTATCACATGATGTTGGCTACAAGATTATGTCTGGTAATACAAACATTCTCAACTGAAAGTAATTGATGGTCATTCTACTGTTGCAATGTTGACACCCAAATTCTATCTAATTTCTGTTAAAATTATTATGGTCTTATAAATCTCAATAGCCTTTCTATACACACATGCATGATAATGCAATGTTTTCAATATGATAATAATCTCTCATGAATTTTATTTCATGATCACCCTCTTGGTAAAGATGTTCCAGTAGATACGATTTATTTGCATCGCCCAGGTGGCAATTCCTCTTGTGTTCAACCAGACAGATGATAACACTTCATTATTTTCAATCAGGAATGTTTGCTTTACCAGAGATAATCTCATAGCCAATGTCACATGATGGACTGTGGTGGCCTCTACACTGATCATATATTCAGTGCTCTCTTGAGTTCTGGTTGCAGTTTGCCACTTTACCTCTGCAGATGTCTTCCGCAGTCAGAGAGGAAATTCTAGGAGAAAGTTTTATACATCAATCATGGTCTACTAGCCCAGAAGTTTTAAGTGATGTCAGTACCAGCCATGGAAGCTTACAATGTATGATCAAAATAGGATTTTCAAACCTAATTTTGCAAAGTTTGAAATTAGTGAGTACTACCAATTCTGACTTATGGCATAAGTGAAATGGTTCAAAAGCTGGAGATTCCTCACTGAGAAACAATCAGAAATGTGATTTGGGCATTATTAGAAAAAACAGTAAAGCTAACAAAAGAATCAGGGGAAAAACTGGAGTGAAAGACTTAATTATGACTTGGAGATGGGCAGGAGAATGGATCCTAGATGTGCAAAGGAAGTTTTTTGCTGGATACTAACTGAGTAAAAAAAAAAAACTAAGAGGATAATGAAGGATGGGTAAAAAACATTAGAAAACAAGTAGGATCAGCTGAGATGGATATTGCTGAAGAGTATAAAGAATGTAACAGTCTACTGGAAGCATTTATAGAGTAGCTAATCTGAAATGGGTGATGATGGTGGTGGTGATGATGATGAACTCAATACATAATAAAATTACTTTGGTTGAAACCTTGTGTTAGTATTAAGTTTTTCAATCCCTTATGTTCAACACATAATCTAGAAAACAGCATACAAACAACAAGTTAAAAATTTCACAGGTGAGCAAGATGTGGGGCTTCAGGGGCTAAAGCAAGAGTCATCCACACAAATATTATAAATGAAAAAGTGTATTTGTCAGTTATCTTTGACAACTAAACTGCTCAACTGATTTCGATGAAATTTAGTATGGAGGTAGACTGAACCCTGAGGAAGAACAAAGGCTGCTTTTGAAAGTGTGTAGTGATGTGGACTGACAAGGCAGCCAGTCCACAGTGACGGGTAGCCGAAAGAAAGGCACGCGTACACACACACGCCGACGGGCATCAAGTACTGGAACAGGCTACGTAATTAATACTATGAAGAAAAGTACATAGCTGGATTAATACTTATCTTTAATCAATCATTGTGGTACATCGCTCTTGACTATACACAGGAGACTTTAATTACAATCACTGTAAGGCTAATGGCGCCTTGCTAGTTCGTAGCCATTAACTTAGCTGAAGGCTATTCTGTCTCTCGGCTAATGAGAGAGAAAGGCTTCGTACATCTAGTCGCTAGCTAGGTCGTCCGTACAACTGGGACGAGTGCTTGTTCGTATCACGAGACCTGCCTTGTGGTGGCGCTAGGTCTGCGATCACACAGTGGCGACACGCGGGTCCGACATGAACTAAATGGACCGCGGCCGATTTAATCTACCACCTAGCAAGTGTGGTGTCTGGCGGTGACACCACATGTAGTGTGAGATATTTATTGATTTTAAGAATGTCAAGTGAATTAGGGAAAAATATTTACTCTTTGAAAAAGCTATTTACTCTTTGACTTTTGAAATATATCATATTTTGAAAATGCTTTTATTGGTTGATATTTTCTACATAATACAATTCAGTGTAATTAATACAATGACTATACAATCCTGAACATGTCTAATCCATTCTTCCATGATAATATCATTAAATGTGAAAGTAACTCTGTTACATTTTCATGATTAAACCACTGAGCCAGTTTTGAAGAAATTTTGTATGGAGGTATATTGACCTTACTTTACATAGTCTACTTTAGGATCGAGGTGTGGTTTGGGGGCATGGGGGGTGGGGTGGAGGGGAGAGGAGAATCATCCACTAAGAGGAACACTGAATGGAATGGAACATCTTTTTTATCAGTTAACATAAAGCATTATAAAATTTGTTGTATAACGTACACGTTTTAGAATGTATAGCTACTTCAATATTACCATGCATAGATGAATGGTCCTGCCTACACTCAGCAGTGATGCTGCATGTACTGCTGCACTGTGTGTTGTAGGAGTGGGGCTTCACATCACAAACTATGGTTACCCATACATACAGAAATGTGACAGCAGCTGATGTTATCGCATGTACAACAGGTTACACACTCACAATCACTCATCTTAGTGCAATTATTGACATGCAAGGACAGCCATGGGTAACAGCTAGTATTTTGTAAGTTCATCATAAAGATAATTTATTAAAGATACATTTAAACCTTGAAATAGTGGACACCATTATAAGTATAATAGTAAGTGAAAAAAGGGCTTTTAGGATTACTAAGATGCAACTAAATGTGTAAAACTGGTCTACATAAATTTAGTTTTTTATAAATGTATGAATTACATTTGTTTTTATCTTCATCTATTAATTTCTCCATCACTAATTTCTATTATTAGTGATGTCAGATAATTGTGTGGTAGAATTACATTATGAAATAACATGGGTATAATACGTAGTGAGTGCAGTGACTAAGAGCGAGAAATAAACTATCCATCTAGCAATAGCCTTTTACATATTTAAACAGCCTATTTACAAAACTATTGTGCACTATAGATAAACTGAATGAGGTAACCCTGTTTTAAACTGACAGGCCTTATATTTGGAAGGGTGGAGGGTCCAGCCTCCGTCCTGCCATCCTGACTCAGGTTTTCCATGGTTTTCCTAAATAATTTCAGGCAAATGCCAGGATGGTTCCTACATTAAGGCTGCACCTGATTGCCCATCCCATCCTTGTCAGATCAGACCTATAAATATGTAAATACCTGTACTTGTGAATTATGATATTTTTGTTGTTCTTAAATTTCAATACCATTCTTTCTGCCATCTTCCATCTACAGCATCTAGTTCTTATAATCTGATCAATGGTAACAAACTTTACATAACAAGTATTTGATGGATTTGTGATGCTCACATTCTTACTTTCCTTATAAAAATGCTCTCTAGTTGAAGAAATATTTTTGTCCCACTAAACAAGTATCACTTACATTAACAAAGTGATGAAATAGTATGTAACAGACATGAATTGGATATTGCTTGGTAACTACCTCTAATCCTTTAGTAAAGCCAGAACTGTCCTTAGATATGGTGAGTTCAACAGCACCAAATTTACTCAGCTCTTGAGCTGCTCCAGGAATTGAAAATGGTGAAAAGAGTATTTTGGCAGTGGCTCTTGACCAGGAGGCAGCATCCCACAGACGTATTCCAAATGTTAGATTGACAGTTTTCAATGGCAATGTCTTATTTGGCTGAGAAAGATCTGTGAACTGAGTGAACTCATTTGTTTCAGCTGTGAATTCCAACCAATCTGAAACAAATAGTATTAAAAAATTGTTTGTAGAAACATTTAGTCTATAAACCCTCCAGTAAAAGAATTAAATATGGATGAAGTTTCTACTAAAATATTATAAAAAATTGAATCATTTGAAACATGTTGTACACTAAAACTTCAGTATGATTACAAAATAATTATGTATAATGTAAATGGATAAATAAAAAAATCTACTCACCAAGTGGCAGCAGGAGAGCACACACATAGATGTAGGTTATACTTATGCAAGCTTTTGGAGCCAGTGGCTCCTGCTGGCAGATAGATTGAAGGGGAAAGAAGAGGGGTGAAGGAAAAGGACTAGACAAATTAAGGAAAACGGGTAGATTTCAGAAAAGTCACCTAGAACCATGGGTCAGGAAGACTTACTGGATGGGATGAGATCGGAAGACTTCACCATGCCATCAAAAATCATGTATCAGGCACACAAAACTATAAATTCCAAGAACAGGTCATTGATCCCATTGAATTTGGGATGGATGGGGAAGGGAGTCAGCCATGCCCTTTCAAAGAAACCATGCCATCATTTGCCTAAAGTGATTTAGGAAAATCACAGGAAACCTAAATCACAATGGCTGAATGCAGGTTTGAACTGTCATCCTCCTGAATGTGAGTCAGTGTGCTAACCACTGTGCCCCCTCACTCAGTTACCTTGGATTTGCAACAAATATTACAGAGCATATCCTAAAATGAAATGAGATGAATTATGTGCTTGCATAGAAAAATCAATATCCAACATTGTAAATAGTAACACAATTTGGCTGTACGTTCATGTGATGGTTTTTGATCGACAAAAGTTATTATAGGAATCAGACTGAGCAAAAGAATGGTATGTATGTTCTTCACTGCAAACAAACACACTGCCATAATCACACATGAAGTAGATGGAACAATAACATTTTCAACAGAACCCAGGAGAAGTGCCCACAGGAAAATCTGTTTGAGTTCTCATGCAATCAAGCAATGCACCTGCTCACAAGGGTGCCAGAGCCGAAGTATCCATTGTGAGCTGTTGAATCAAGACATTTTCACACACACCCTACAACTCACTCACTGAGTGAGCTTTCTCTGTTCTTAGATGTGGAAAGAACTGTCTATATTCAATTTCAGCAGCACCAGAACTGTCTGCCTCTGCCTTGGAAGTGTTCCTGATGAGATTTCACTGGGAGGTGTATTTTACTTTACCAAGCAGTTTAAGAAAATGCACCAGGAACATAAAGCTTAAAGGATATAATTTGAGAACATGTGCAACTATGTTTCTAGAAAGGCAGGAATTTGTATCACTTTCTCAAAACCTTAACAGTTACCTTTGAATCAAACAACCAACAAATATCAAGTATGATACTAACCAACATCTTTGCAGAATGGAATCTCACAGGGTGCCCTTATTGCAGGACTTCCATCGCCACGATCCAGCGGGCACCAGGGACCTCTCAGATTACCATCAGGATTACGACAGAAGCGACCAGCACTTGATCGTGAGCCCTCAGGAAACAGTCGATCAGCAAACCTTCCCTCAGGAAATAGCTCACGATCAGTCCATTTAGCGCACTTGCCACTGTCTCCAGAAAATGGTTTCTCAACATTTCCAGAATAGTCTATGCCAAGACCACTCATCTTACAATCTAGAAATTAGGTCAGTATAATCAAGAACAAAGAAGCTATTTATTTTCATTTACATCTTTAATCTTACATATTGACACATATATAAGATATTACTTATAATGTTTAATAAATGAGAGAAAATAAATAACAGTAATTACATATATTAACAATATTATGAAAATAACAGATTGCTACTCACAGACACAGCACAGACACTGATTCGCAGACATATCAAAAAGACTGTCAAATAGGTAAACATTCACATGCACATGACTACTGTCTCTGCCTGCCGAGGCCTTTTGGCTGAAAGATTACTTGTTTGACAGTATTTTTGCTGCATCTATCTATGACTCAACATCTCTGCTATATGGTGAGCAGCAATCTGTCCTGTTAATAATATTGTCATTATTCCATCCTGGATTTTCCATTGTTTAATTACATGTATTAATATTATGTAGAAGTGCATTGGGAAAAAATGGTCACTTTAGCCTTGATATGTGTCCACCTGCATGAGCCTCAATAACAATTGCAATTTGCTGTTACCTAAACTGTGTAAAATTCAGATTTTAAAAGACATAAATGCCCACCCATTTCTTCCAGAAGTAGTAGTGTATGCTGGTCAGAGCAAACAGTTCGCATCCCTGCACATCCAGGCAGACCCAGGTATTCTCAATGTCACTTATACAGATTGGTTTTATATGTATAATTAACACTTACCATAATTAACATTAAGAGGGAATTTGATTTGCCCGAGCAGGTAAATGTCTACAGTCCCCCGCAATCCACTGACATCTCTTCAACCCCTGAAGATGAGGAAGTTTGTGGGAAGTGTGATGAAAAGAGACTTGCATGAAACTCTTTACCCAAGCCCGTGGGTGGTGATTCCTTTGGCCTATGGGTTGCGATTCCTCTTAGATGAACAACTAAGAGGAACTGCAATTCATGAATGGGTTGCAAAGTACCTTGCCTTGTAGCAAAGCTGTTTTTGGTAATGTCTGTGGTTCCAGTCTGTCATAATCATCTTTCAACTGGAAATCAGATGTTAATTTGTAATACTCCATGCTATCTGCAACAATTAGTAAATCTGTAGGACAATGTGTTGTGATACACCAGTGAACATTGCCATTTCCTTTATAAGATACCTTTTTGTGAGCCCTGAGTCAATCAGCACTATATGCCCTCAATGAATATTTTAAACACTAAGCTTCATTGTTTTCCATGTATCTCACATAAAGAAGAACCTTCATGTACATGTAATGAATGAAATATACATTGAGAAAATAAGCAGCTATTAGAAATAGCACTAACAATTAAATGTTGTTAAGCTCCTCTAAACTATTTCTGTTTACTCAAGCTATATTTAACATGATAAAATTTAATGGAAAGTCCCTACTTTGGGGACAAAAGAAGAACAAGAAGAAGAATGAAAGGAAGAATAAGCTGTTGCATCCTAAGTTATATTAAACAGTTTTTTATACATGTAACAGGAATCATTAGTTTTTGAATTTGGAAAATAAAATGTTTTGTATAATGTCAATATGGTAAATTATTAACTTCCTTTTCCATTTACAGAGATTTTTGATTCCTTGCTTCATGACACACAGGAGCTTGTTTAAGAACTTTCTACTGTATCACAAAACCCTACTCTGAACCTTAAACAGAATCACTACCTATACACACTGCCTGACAAAAAAGTGAAGCATTGACAAGACACTCTGCACGTCAATGTAGAATGTACACACCATCAACAGGTATGTAAATGGTTAGAGATGCAATTCTCTGTGACAGATAGAATGGCCACAAGTGTATGTTAGTGTTGTTCATGTTTAGTGTTGTTATCAGACCTGGTAGGGTGTATAAGAGGCTTGAGCAGCATCAGATGGTGGTTGATTACTATGAACGACACAGAGATGACACTTATTTGAGAGACAGTATTATGAGCACCTGAATGACTTTGAATGGGCTTCATTGTTGGTCTCCATTTTGCCACCTGCTCAAATTGTGCAATATCCAGATTTGTGGGGCATTCAGATGTGACAGTAGCCTAACATTGGACTGCACAGGAATCTAAGGATGGGCATACTTGTCATCAAGGTTTCAGTCAACCATGTCTAACTACAACAAAGGAGGATTGCTGTAATGAGCACAAAGCACATAATAACACCTTCACATCTGCACCTGTGATTCCAGAACAAGCAAATGGCCTCACTGCAACTTCCTGTGTTATCACACAAAATTGGTCAGAGACTAGTAACAGCCAGATAAGGGAATTATCATCTCATGCCTAAGTTTCCATTACCACCACAATACGAAAACCTGCATTTGGAGTGAGGTCATGACTAGGAAGCATGCACTGCTGATGAATAGCTTCACATTATGTCCAGCAATGAATTGTGTTTCTGCACTGCCCCAGATGAACACCATCAATAAGTATGATGGTGACCTGGGGAGAGATCTCCTTCTTCCAATATTTTGGAGAAGGATAGCAATATTACACCTGGTGGGGAGTTATCAGATCATGGCTAGTAGCAATTGAGGGACTTGTGACAGTACAACAGTACACTACATACATCCTGTGTCCCCATGTGTTACCTCTCATGTGACAGTATTGTGGTGCCATTTCTCAAGAGGTTAATGCTTGTCCACACATGATAGATGTCTCTATAAACTATCTGATGTTGACCCAGATAGAACACATGGGGGACCAGATCAGATGTCTACCCTGCCCCAGTATCAGTATCCAGGATATTCAGATTGCTTAAGAAGAGGATACAAAGGTTTTATGAGACCCTCCAAAGCGAATCAGTGCATGCAGGCCAAAGGAGGTGCAAAATTATATTGAGAAAAGGGCTCATACTGCCAACTTCTTAGTAAATTTGGCTCGATTTTGTAATCATTGAAATAACATCACAAACCTCCTCAACCTGTTAAGTTTCACTTTGCTTCCTCCTTCCCTTCTGGGCACTTCACTCTTTCTTGTCAGGCAGTGTAAATACCTTTCTGTCTTAGCTTTTATCTGTGCAGACAATTCAGTAGAAAATTATTTTTATTAGAAGTGACCATTATCATTACAGAGTACATTTATTAGAAGGGAGCATTAGAATGTCAAACTCCTTGAAGATGTCTCTGTCAGAGGCACCTCTATTAATTCAACCTGGTAAGGGCCCCTGAAAGAATCAGTTGAATAAGTGTTTGGTAAGCAATTTCTTTCATGGATGAATTATATTTGCTTAGCAGTCTTCCAATAGATGTCCACCTGACATCTGCTTTACCTACTGTATATTTTATGTGGTCATTCCACTTTAGATCAGTCCAGATCTAAAGGTATACACTTGCACACACACACACACACACACACACACACACACACACACACACACACATATCCATCCACACGTACACAGGTGTCTGTGTACATGCGGATGGATATGTGTGTGTGTGTGTGTGTGTGTGTGTGTGTGCAAGTGTATACCTATCTTTTTTCCCCCTAAGGTAAGTCTTTCTGCTCCCGGGATTGGAATGACTCCTTACCCTCTCCCTTAAAACCCACATCCTTTTGTCTTACCCTCTCCTTCCCTCTTTCCTGATGAAGCAACCGTTGGTTGCGAAAGCTTGAATTTTGTGTGTATGTTTGTGTTTGTTTGTGTGTCTATCGACCTGCCAGGGCTTTCGTTTGGTAAGTCACATCATCTTTGTTTTTACTGACTAGTTCATTACAAATCATAGAATAAAAGTATCATGTTGCAGGATGATAAACAATTACTCGATCACAATGTTTAGAGAGAAATTATTGCAAGAACACTGGGAAGACACTTATAAATTAGAAAGGTTTGAGAGATAGTTTAACTCTTTCTGTGTTTCTAAAGCAATCAGTCGTTTTTCCTATCGAACAAATAAATCCCAAATTGAACAGAAACAAGGATAACAAGTGGGTAACTCTTGAGGTTAAAGACTCTTGCACTAGAAAGAGAGAGCTATACATAATTCAGGCAACAAGTTGTACTCAAGCTCTGGAACTCCATTACCACCAGTACTGCAAAATCCTCCAGTCTGTCATTAAAAAATAAAAATTAATGTAACATGATCAAAAGAAAAACACTAAAATAATAAGTTGAAAATTATTTAGAACATTATAAACAACAAACAAACAAACAAAAATTACCCAAATTAAACTGAGACCCTAAAGTAACCTCTGGCAGCAATGGCGACACTTTTAAATCATAGCCCACCAAATTCAATGATTTCTTCCTTGCAGTGGCTGCAAACATTGCATGCATAATAAACAACCAAAGGCGAATGCGTTAGATTTACTTGAATAGACACTGCACCCACCACCAACTGACATTAGTTTAAAAAATACGTTCCCTAAGGGGATCAAGAATGTTCGTCAGATCATTAAAAAGTATTAAATTCTGTAGCTAGGACGGTTTCTAGCAGAATATTAAAATTTTGTGCTGGTCTAATAGGGTTACCCCCAAGGCGTCTTTGTGATAGATCAATGATATGGGACATATTTCCTGACAGACTTAAATAAGCTGTAGTAACATCTATCTACAAAACTGGAGATAAGTAAATCACCTCTAGTTAGCTATATCATTCCTTCCACTATTTTCAAAAGCTTTTGAGAAAGTGCCCTACGATAGCATACTGACTCATTTAAATGAGCAGAACTCATTAACAGCTTCTCAGTTTGGCTTTCCTAAAGGACTCTCTAAACAGAAAGCAATACAGTGACTTCAAAAAAGTGCTAGCAGAGATAAATAAGAAAAATATCCTGTTGATAAATTCTGTGACATTACCAAAGCCACTGCATAGGCTACAAAATTCTACTTGGCAAACTAAAATGTTATGACATTACTGACATGCCTCTTACATGGATGGAATATTACTTTCCTAAGAGAAAGCAGACTGTGCTTCAGGCATAAAACAAACTTCAGAATGGGAGAAGATAACATGGGGCTAGCCACTCTTGTTTCTTACCTACATAAATGAGCTTACAATGGTCTTAAAGGGTGTTCCAGAAAGTCTGAAGTTTGCTGGTGAACCAGCATAATAATCAAGGGCGCAAACTCACTGTTAGAAGATACAGCTTGGATGATAGCTAAAGAGTCTTACAAGTGGTTCACAACTAACAATTTAAGTCTTACTCCCATGAAGATCCATATTACCAAACAATGGAAAATCCAGGATATAGTAACAACAATATTGAAGTGATAGATAACTAACTGCCACAAAGAGGATGCATGAAAAAGAATGCTTGAATGAAAAAGAATGCTTGAATGAAAAAGAATGCTTGAATGGAAAAGAATGCTTGAAATACACTCCTGGAAATTGAAATAAGAACACCGTGAATTCATTGTCCCAGGAAGGGGAAACTTTATTGACACATTCCTGGGGTCAGATACATCACATGATCACACTGACAGAACCACAGGCACATAGACACAGGCAACAGAGCATGCACAATGTCGGCACTAGTACAGTGTATATCCACCTTTCGCAGCAATGTAGGCTGCTATTCTCCCATGGAGACGATCGTAGAGATGCTGGATGTAGTCCTGTGGAACGGCTTGCCATGCCATTTCCACCTGGCGCCTCAGTTGGACCAGCGTTCGTGCTGGACGTGCAGACCGCGTGAGACGACGCTTCATCCAGTCCCAAACATGCTCAATGGGGGACAGATCCGGAGATCTTGCTGGCCAGGGTAGTTGACTTACACCTTCTAGAGCACGTTGGGTGGCAAGGGATACATGCGGACGTGCATTGTCCTGTTGGAACAGCAAGTTCCCTTGCCGGTCTAGGAATGGTAGAACGATGGGTTCGATGACGGTTTGGATGTACCGTGCACTATTCAGTGTCCCCTCGACGATCACCAGTGGTGTACGGCCAGTGTAGGAGATCGCTCCCCACACCATGATGCCGGGTGTTGGCGCTGTGTGCCTCGGTCGTATGCAGTCCTGATTGTGGCGCTCACCTGCACGGCGCCAAACACGCATACGATTTTTGGCACCAAGGCAGAAGCGACTCTCATCGCTGAAGACGACACGTCTCCATTCGTCCCTCCATTCACGCCTGTTGCGACACCACTGGAGGCGGGCTGCACGATGTTGGGGCGTGAACGGAAGACGGCCTAACGGTGTGCGGGACCGTAGCCCAGCTTCATGGAGATGGTTGCGAATGGTCCTCGCCGATACCCCAGGAGCAACAGTGTCCGTAATTTGCTGGGAAGTGGCGGTGCGGTCCCCTACGGCACTGTGTAGGATCCTACGGTCTTGGCGTGCATCCGTGCGTCGCTGCGGTCCGGTCCCAGGTCGACGGGCACGTGCACCTTCCGCCGACCACTGGCGACAACATCGATGTACTGTGGAGACCTCACGCCCCACGTGTTGAGCAATTCGGCAGTACGTCCACATGCCCACTATACGCCCTCGCTCTAAGTCCGTCAACTGCACATACGGTTCACGTCCACGCTGTCGCGGCATGCTACCAGTGTTAAAGACTGCGATGGAGCTCCGTATGCCACGGCAAACTGGCTGACACTGACGGCGGCGGTGCACAAATGCTGCGCAGCTAGCGCCATTCGACGGCCAACACCGCGGTTCCTGGTGTGTCCGCTGTGCCGTGCGTGTGATCATTGCTTGTACAGCCCTCTCGCAGTGTCCGGAGCAAGTATGGTGGGTCTGACACACCGGTGTCAATGTGTTCTTTTTTCCATTTCCAGGAGTGTATTTTCAGCTTTTGGAAAGCGCTTCTTCAGAAGAAAAAAACTCTCACACTTTCACACTAGCTTATCTTTTACATAGAGACTCACATCTACACCTTTATCTACATCTACATACATACTCCACAAGCCATTGTATGGCACATGGCAGAGGGTACCTTGTACCATTACTACTCTTTTCGTTTCCTGTTCCATTTATAAACAGAGAGAGGGAAAATCCACCATGAGAGCCCTAATTTCTCTTATCTTTGTAGTCCTTACATGAAATATATGTTGGTAACAGTAGAATCATTCTGCAGTCAATTGCAAATGGTGGTTCTCTAAATTTTCCCAATAGTATTTTGTGAATAGTACATCCTCCCTCCGGGGATTCCCACTTGACTTCCTGATGCCTCTCTGTAATACTTGCATATTGATCAAACCTACCGGTAACATATCTGGCAGCATGCCTCTGAATTGCTTTGATATCTTCCTTTAATCTGACCTGGTGAGGATACCAAACACTACAGCCATACTCAAGAACACGTTGCAATAGTATTCTGTATGTGGTCTCCTTTATAGATGACCTACACTTTCCTACTATTTCCCCAATAAACTAACGTCAACCATTTGCCTTTCCTACTGTCATCCTTATGTGCTTGCTCCATTTCATATCAGTTTGCCAAGATGTTCACTTGACTTGACTATATCAACATGCTACTAATGCTGTATTTGAACATTACAGTACTGTTTTGTTTTCTACTGATCTCCATTAACTTACATTTTTCTACATTTAGAGCAAGCTTCCATTCATCACATCAACTAGAAATTTTGTCTAAATCCTCCTCCAGTCACCCATTGATGACCCCTTCCATATATGCAGCACCATCAGCAAACAGATGGAGATTACTGCTCCCCTGCTTGTCAGATCATTTACACACATAGAGAATATGAGAGGGATGGAGGGATATCTGTTGAGAGGCCAGACAAATGGGTGGTTCCTGAAGAGGGGCAGCAGCCTTTTCAGTAGTTGCACAGGCAACAGGCTGGATGATTGACTGATCTGGCCTTGTAACACTAACCAAAACGGCCTTGCTGTGCTGTTACTGCGAACGGCTGAAAGCAAGGGGAAACTACAGCAATAATTTTTCCCGAGGGCATGCAGCTTTACTGTATGGATAAATGATGATGGCATCCTCTTCGGTAAAATATTCCAGAGGTAAAATAGTCCCCCATTTGGATATCCGGGCGGGGACTACTCAAGAGGATGTCGTTATCAGGAGAAAGAAAACTGACGTGTAACGGATCGGAGCGTGCAATGTCAGATCCCTTAATCGGGCAGGTAGGTTAGAAAATTTAAAAAGGGAAATGGATAGGTTAAAGTTAGATATAGTGGGAATTAGTGAAGTTCGGTGGCAGGAGGAACAAGACTTTTGGTCAGGTGAACACAGGGTGATAAATACAAAATCAAATAGGGGTAGTGCAGGAGTAGGTTTAATAATGAATAAAAAAATAGGAGTGCAGGTAAGCTACTACAAACAGCATAGTGAATGCATTATTGTGGCCATGATAGACATGAAGCCCATGCCTACTACAGTAGTACAAGTTTATATGCCAACTAGCTCTGCAGATGATGAAGAAATTGATGAAATGTATGATGAGATAAAAGAAATTATTCAGGTAGTGAAGGGAGACGAAAATGTAATAGTCATGGGTGACTGGAATTCAAGATTAGGAAAAGGGAGAGAAGGAAACATAGTAGGGGAATATGGATTGGGGGTAAGAAATGAAAGAGGAAGCCATCTGGTAGAATTTTGCACAGAGCATAACTCAATCATAGCTAACACTTGGTTCAAGAATCATAAAAGAACATTGTATACATGGAAGAAGCCTGGAAATGCTGACAGGTTTCAGATAGATTATGTAATGGTAAGACAGAGATTTAGGAAACAGGTTTTAAACTGTAAGACATTTCTAGGGGCGGATGTGGACTCTGACCACAATCTATTGTTTATTAACTGTAGATTAAAACTGAAGAAACTGCAAAAACATGGGAATTTAAGGAGATGGAACCTGGATAAACTGACTAAACCAGAGGTTGTACAGAGTTTCAGGGAGAGCATAAGGAAACAATTGACAGGAATGGGGGAAAGAAATACAGTAGAAGAAGAATGGGTATCTCTGAGGGATGAAGTAGTGAAGGCAGCAGAGGATCAAGTAGGTAACAAGACGAGGGCTAGTAGAAATCCTTGGGTAACAGAAGAAATATTGAACTTAATTAATGAAAGGAGAAAATAAAAAAAAATCAGTAAATGAAGCAGGCAAAATGGAATACAAACGTCTCAAAAATGAGATCAGGGGACTTATGACCATAGATGTTAAGTCCCATAGTGCTCAGACCCATTTGAGATCGACAGGAAGTGCAAAATGGCTAAGTTGGGATGGCTAGAGGACAAATGTAAGGAAGTAGAGGCTTACCTCACTAGGGGCAAGGTAGATACTGCCTACAGGAAAATTAAAGAGACCTTTGGAGAAAAGAGAGCCACTTGTATGAATGTCAAGAGCTCAGATGGAAACCCAGTTCTAAGCAAAGAAGGGAAAGCAGAAAGGTGGAAGGAGTATATAGAAGGTCTATACAAGGGTGATGTACTTGAGGACAATATTATGGAAATGGAAGAGGATGTAGATGAAGATGAAATGGGAGATACGATACTGCGTGAAGAGTTTGACAGAGCACTCAAAGACCTGAGTCGAAATAAGGCCCCGGGAGTAGACAACATTCCATTAGAACTACTGATGGCCTTGGGAGAGCCATTCCTGACAAAACTCTACCATCTGGTGAGCAAGATGTATGAGACAGGCGAAATACCCTCAGACTTCAAGAAGAATATAATAATTCCAATCTCAAAGAATGCAGGTGTTGACAGATGTGAAAATTACTGAACTATCAGTTTAATAAGTCACAGCTGCAAAATACTAACGTGAATTCTTTACAGATGAATGGAAAAACTGGTAGAAGCCAACCTCGGGGAAGATCAGTTTGGATTCCACAGAAATGTTGGAACATGTGAGGCAACACTGACCTTACGACTTGTCTTAGAAGAAAGATTAAGGAAAGATAAACCTACGTTTCTAGCATTTGTAGACTAAGAGAATGCTTTTGACAATGTTGACTGGAATACTCTATTTCAAATTCTAAAGGTGGCAGGGGTAAAATATAGGGGGCGAAAGGCTATTTACAATTTGTACGGACACCAGATGGCAGTTATAAGAGTCGAGGGGCACAAAAGGGAAGCAGTGGTTGGGAAGGGAGTGAGACAGGGTTGTAGTTATTCAATCTGTATATTGAGCAAGCAGTAAAGGAAACAAAAGAAAAATTCGGAGTAGGTATTAAAATCCATGGAGAAGAAATAAAAACTTTAAGGTTCGCTGATGACATTGTAATTCTGTCAGAGACAGCAAAGGACTTGGCAGAGCAGTTGAATGGAATGGACAGTGTCTTGAAAGGAGGATATAAGATGAACATCAACAAAAGCAAAACGAGGATAATGCAATATAGTCGAATTAAGTCGGGTGATGCTGAGGGAATTAGATTATGAAATGAGACACTTAAAGTAGTAAAGGAGTTTTGCTATTTGGGGAGCAAAATAACTGATTATGGTCAAAGTAGAGAGGATGTAAAATGTAGACTGGCAATGGCAAGGAAAGCGTTTCTGAAGAAGAGTAATTTCTTAACATGGGGTATGGATTTAAGTGTCAGGAAGTCGTTTCTGAAAGTATTTGTATGGAGTGTAGCGATGTATGGAAGTGAAACATGGACGGTAAATAGTTTGGACAAGAAGAGAATAGAAGCTCTCGAAATGTGGCGCTACAGAAGAATGCTGAAGATTAGATGGGTAGATCACATAACTAATGAGGAGGTATTGATTAGAACTGGGGAAAAGAGGAGTTTGTGGCACAACTTGACAAGAAGAAGGGACCGGTTGGTAGGACATGTTCTGAGGCATCAGGGGATCACAAATTTAGCGTTGGAGGGCAGCATGGAGGGTAAAAATCGTAGTGGGAGACCAAGAGATGAATACACTAAGCAGATTCAGAAGGATGTAGGTTGTAGTAAGTACTGGGAGATGAAGAAGGTTGCATAGGATAGAGTAGCATGGAGAGCTGCATCAAACCAGTCTCAGGACTGAAGACCACAACAACAACATATCACACTTTCCTGGGGCACACCCAATCATATACTAGTCTCTGATGAACACTCATCATCAAGGACAACGTGCTGGACTGTATTACTTAAGAAGCCTTTGAGCCACTCATATATCTGAAAACCTAATTCATACGCTCAGACCTTCATTAACAGTCTGCTGTCGCACACTGTGTCAAATGCTTTGTGGAAATCTAGGAACGTGGAATCTGCCTGTTGCCCTTCATCCATAGTGTGCACAATATCTTGTGACAAAAGGACAAGCTGAGTTTCACACAAGCAACTCCTTCTAAATCCATGCTTATTTGTGAACAGGTACTTTTCTGTCCCCAAGAAATTTATTATACCTGAACTGAGAAAATGTTAAAGAATTCTGCATTACTTTTCCACAACAGATGTAGTCGATACCAAAAATAATTACGAATTTTTAAACATTTTAATATTATCTTAACTATCTTTCAACAAGAATTGCAAATGTTTTATACATGTTGTATTATATTTAAGGCTAAAATGTAATGTCTTTATTTTTGTTGTTACAATCAATAAGTGCTAGCTTTGAATGTACAGTTAAAATTACTTTTCTTCAATAAACATTTGAAATTATGAAATATTTTGAATACTTAAAATTTCTATAATTAATTATGCAATTTATTAAATTAATTTCTGGATTCATTTATAAATTAATGATATAAATTGGTGGAAAGTTATTTGGCAAGAAAGTTTGTAAACTCTTTGGAATATTCTTAGTCCCACAGAATGGATTATTAGTGGTTATGCCTCCGCTGTGATCGAGCGTGTTTTTAACTTTGGTAATAACAATGTAATTTTCAGTTTTGTTGTAGTGGAAATTGTAAAGACAGTGTGACATAGAAAAATGTGAGAGAATATAATCAACATAAAAGTAAACATTACTGCTCAAGCAATTCTTCATAAGTTATTACATCAATTGGAACCACGAGAACCTATTGTGGCAAAAATTTAAGCTTTAAGGATCAGCTCCTAGACATGAAGATCTGGAGCCATCTACAAGAAAAGAAAATAAGTAAAAAGTTTATTGTAAATCTTACTCCTCTTGAAGCTTATTAAAAAAGTTAACTATAAAGATACAGACAATCAACAATTGATGTGAGAGAGGGGAAGATTACAAGGTCCAATTAATTGGGCCTTTGCATGGGGAGAGAGATTTGTGACAACACAAGGTAAGAAGAGTGCCAGAGCCACAAATTACTTCCTCTAAAACTGAATTGGGATTCCATCTGGACCTGGCAGCTTATTTGTTTTCAACTCTTTCAGTTGATTCTCTACACTAGGGAGGCCTATTACTATGTTCTTCATGCAGTAGCCCATGTGAAGATTGAACAATGGTATGTTTGTAAGAGTCTCTGCATGAATTATTTCTACACCAGACTGGTCAACAAGTGACCAGACAGAAGCATTTGACAAGCTCAGCAATTTTATGTAGGGCCAAATTTTCTCAGGATTTAGCAAGATCTTTCTCTAAGGTTTGATTATGGAAGTGGTTGTATGTTTCATGTATTGCTCTTTTAACTGACTCATAAATTTTTACTAACTTTTTTCTATTCCTCCACACTGTGACTTCCATCAGTTTAAAATTTGCCCACAATCCCTCTATGTAACTCACACTGGAACTGAATGATGTCCATTCATTGTCTAAGCTGTAGCTTAATAACTGCTTATCTGCTCTTTTTAGCAACAATACTCTTCTAGCCTTGTTAACATATTTATTAATTTTTGTTTCTTTTGTCACTATGATGACATCATGATCACTAATTCCTCTCTCTTTACTAGCATTGTTGATAAGGTAAGGCCTCTTCACAGGCTAAAATACTTCCATTGTGTGAACTCTGTTAAGCAAGCTGCTCAAGACAGTTTTTGGAAAATGTTTTCAACCTACTTCACAAGAATGTCCGTACCGCCTACAGTGAATCAATAGGTCTCCCAATCTATACTTGATAGGTTAAAGTTAGCTCCAACTAATATTGGTGATCTGGGTATTTTATTGCTACTGAGCATGAACTTTCTCTGAATGATTCTAAAACTGTCACAGCAGTATGAGGTGACCAGTTACCTCATTCTGTTACTTGATTGAGAAGTAGCGGCTCTAGTCTCGGAAATTGACATATGGCCATGAGAGCGGTGTGCTAACCACATGCCCCTCCATATCCGCATCCAGTGACACCTGTGGGCTGAGGATGTCATGGCGTTTTTTAGTTTTAATATTATAATTTTGGAGATTTGGTACTATTCAGATCTCATTCAAGATCTTCACTTCTGGAGAAGAGGACCAAGATGTGGCAAAGGACCATATGTTATTATAAAACTGCCACATCCAGGTGCATATCTGTTGGCATATCCAAAGACATTGAAAATAAAGGGTGTTTACCCTGATAAGGATTTCAAAATGTTCTATAAATAATTCTGTGTATTTTTTACATGTATGTCATGGCTTGTGTAATTATATGATCTATAAACAGTAGTTATTTAAGTTACGTAATTTGTTTCCTATGATATGTGTTGATAATATGTCACCATTGTGTGCCATGAACTGGTGTTCTAAAATGAGTGAACTTCAATGGAAGTGTTGTTGACTGACAACGATGTTGTTGTTTTTGTTGTGTTAGGCAGACTTTTTTTGCGCTGTAGTTACCCAATTTGTCCTTGCTCATTCTTTTGTACCTTGTTGTACGTCGCAAGAACTTCGATCTTCGCACTGTGCGGTGTTAATCATTCCATCCCAGCCTCCAGTCCATCCAGTCCTTCACTAACAGCTTCGCATCCAACCATCTGACCAGCCATCACCACCAACCACCATTCCATCCCAATGTCTTGCAGCTTCTCACCATCAGCATTACACCGTCGACATTGTACCATTATCGACATAATATTCAGAACATGATTGTCAGTTAAATAAATCTTGTATTGTGTGATTAACTCTATTTTCAAAGCTTCTAAACAGTTCTGCGAACATTTAAATGATTTCCTGTATTTTTTGTTCTGTACAAACTGAGTAACATTTTTTTTTTCAGTAGTCATGCTGAACACCAATACGTTTGGATCAAAGTTCCAGTGTTTTTACTAAATATGATAATTACAACCAGTCTGGCGAGGCCCAGAGGGGAGTTTTGATCTCAAGTTTCCTCCACCAACCGCACCTAAATAGGTGGGCCTCATTTCCATTGTAAAATCCATTCCCAAGAAAGTTAGTATGGTTATTTATGCATGCTGGTAATGAGAGTTGTTAAGGAAGTAATACAACTCAATGATTTTATTTGTAACCATAATATTCACCAACAAACCGTTTAGAAACTTCATTACATTGAAAATTATGTTACACCAATTTATCTGTTTGAATAGATGTTGTGATCACATAACTGTTTTGAAAAAAGTTTTGTGACCAAGAGGGGCCATGTAATGTCCCTACATAATGTTAACTGATGGTCCTATGCTGTATAGTAATGAGCTTATGTTATTTGCATCATATCTGTTATGTGAAGTGAAAAGGATGCCTTACCTATTGAATTTGTGTGTGCAACACAGACACGTTTTTTATTGTTGTGAATGAAAAAAAAAACATACATCTTAGTAACACAGTAGAGCACTTAACTAATTTTATTGTAATATTCAGGGTGTGAGTTCCAGCAATGATGCACTACCGTCATTGAGCTGACAATGCTCTTTGCTGTGAAAAAGAGCATCTACGCCTTTTGTAATTTTGGAGATAAGGAATGACTATTGGACATTGTTTTTTTGGGGGTCAGATACATAGTTTCCATACAGACACAATTTGAAGTGCAGAGGAGATACAACTTGTAGTCGCAATTATCAAGAAAAAAAATTTATCCTGTGAAAAAGAAGGTAAATATCAGCTACGAACTTTTATTCGATGTTGGATCCCTGGACCTTCTTAAAACGATTAGTGTGTTTATCAATCCAGTGCATAGAGATTTCTTTGCATATTAACAATACTGGGTGAATCTGCTACTATCATGGTCTGAATGATGTGAAATATTTCGCTGTCAGCTTGTGTGTTAAACATGTTCCCTGTGCCACCAGTTTATTAATAAGAAGATATCATACTGCCACTGTTGTTCAACCTTCTCATTCTGAAAGTGTTTCCAGAAAATCTTACTGTGGCTGTGAGTACTTCAGCTGCCACGAGAGATGGAGTTTTCATCATGAGTTGTAGCAGTTTTCTCAGACTTTGCCTGGCGTTCTCTGAGAAGATAAATTTTGTAACAGGCAACTTTGAAAAATTATATCATACCAATGCACAGATTTTTTAACTTCATTGACTTATTAACCAACAGAAAAGAGGCAAGCCTTTTGCCATATTGCAAAGCAAGGAAAAAAAGCAGAAAAAAAAGATACTGTCACAGGCAACACTTTTCTGTTTGTCTACCTGGATAAAACTGCTCACAAAAAGGTAAACAGAGCTGAGATTCACTATTGATTTTACTACTGTTACACACATAATACTCTAACCTGGAGCCAGGGGTCAAATCTATCATCTTAAAGAATTATTTAATTTTAATTCAATATGGATTGGCACTTCTCCCAACGACTCTCGCAAAGCAGCAGTTTGAATTGTGTGCCAATGTTTGTGCGAGAATAGACTACAGTACTGTCTACTGTCACCAGATAGTGTTGTTGCTTCCCATAGGTGGTGCATTGCAGCACCACTTGTTCTGGCTTAAGAGTACACTGATGGACCTCGATAAAACAACATGGAAGCAAATAAGCATGGGCAAAGGTGGACAGTGTTGTTTTTCTGGAGGGAAAGAGTGACTGCTTCAGACATCAACAAGATTTTAGTAACCTTTTGTGGAGAAACAGCACCAAGTCAAAGATCCATATTTCATCAGACATCAGATTTCAAAGATGTCCAGGAACTGCACACAAACCAAACAATGCCCTTCTTGTCAGTGACTCAATAAAGGGGTACAGGCAAATACTGTTTGATGGACATGAGAAGGCAACAGGGAACATGTGTACAATGGATGCACACTGGGTGCCCCATTCCCTCATCATTGTGCAGAAACAGAAGTGTGTAGAGATAGGCCAACAGTTGGTGCAATAGTACAGTGCAGATTCAGACAGTTCTCTGAACGTCTGGTCATCACTGATGAGCCATTCTTCTCCCACAAGACTCCAGAAAATAGATGCCAGTCTATGAGCACAAGCATACCGAGAACCTTCATCCCAAGAAGTCACAGCCAGGGCTATTCATGCAGAAACAAATGCTGGCTATGTTCTGGGATCATGATGGGATACTGCTGGTGGATTGGCTCCCCCCCCCCCCCCCCCCCTTCTCCCCCGTCCAATATGACTCTCAACAGTGTTTGGTACTGCAGTTCACTGCACCAACTCTGCTGATGCATTCAACAATGTTAAAATGGAAAATGGAGTCATGGCATTCTGTTCCAACAAGACAATGTGCCAGTCACCAGATCATAGCCACCATGTGCTGCCACCTCCTCTATATTTGCTGGTCCTGGCTCCTGGTCACTAATCCCTATTCAATCCAATGAAACAGGTCATACATGGTAAGAAGTTCATCACCAATAGCAAACTTCATGCAGTTGTCCACTAGCGGTGCTGGGACACCCCCAACAATGGTTTGCTATACAAATACGGAAGCCACCATAATGATGGCAAAAGTGCGTACACATTGGCAGGGAATATCTTTAATATAATCTGTATTCATTTGTTCAGTAAGCGGTTCCTCTCAACACAAAAAATTGTAGTGCTAATCATTTTTTAATACCCGAGGTGTTACATATTTTGACTTCTACTGGAATTATAATAGATTATAAGTTCTATAATACTACCACAGTTTGGCAGTGGCCATTCATGTGGACAAATAACTTGTTAGTTGACAAGCAAATGTAGGAAGTGGCATAGTGCGTGACATAGCAATGTGGAATCTCCTCACCTGTCATGTTTTCTATTCGCATAAATAACCAATTTCTTTTTTAATTTTTATTTTATTTCCAATACAGGCTACTTACACGATACGTGACACTTACATAAAAATTTCAAATGGTTAACTGAGCTTTCCCCAGCTTAAATTTATTACCCAAATTGTTATTTTGAGTGTGCTAATTTCATAAGTGAGCATAGTTCACATGACAGCTTTACTGATTACAAGATACAGCTAACTGAAATTAAAACTACTGTTCGTCATGTGCAGTACCTAGTGCGCTAATCAGAATATTTGGATAAAGTGACATATGCCATTAAAAAGGCTGGCAGTCCATGTCTTTAATAACAAACTTTAAAGTAATTGAAACTAATTAACTTATGAAATGATTAATAGTAAAGTTCTATACCATTATTTTTTTTATGGTATATTTTGCTTCTGTGCTTGTTAGATTCTGAACTTTGACACTGTACTTTTGGTACTCCAATTTTTAGGAACAAGACAGCATACTTCATTAATTGATTAAGCAACTACTTAAGATACTACATAATTTATTATAATGTAAAATCATTTTCAAGATAGCCACCATACTTGTAACTAAGGTATTCCCAAAGCAGACCCATAAGATGGTTATATGTATCTTAAAAATTTATTAATCTTCAACGTATTTTACAATCCACATTACTGTCTTGGTACAAACTCCATTCAGAATGGAAAAAAAATCTAACCTAGCCATTTTTCAAATGATTGTTTAGTTTCCGAAATCGACAAATATATCAACCCCAGCTTCTGTTACACCGACCCCACCCCAAAATAATCAGTCAGCACTCGAATGTGAAGGTGCTACCACTTACGACAAGGCTGCAGTTGGCAAGTAATCATATAAAATTTGTGTAGCTTAAAATTCTGGATGTGCTACCAACCTGTGTATTAAGTTGTAATATCAAACAATGGAAAATGCTTGATGGAATGTAACATTATTATGAGAAGGAAAGTTGCTACTCACCATATAGCAGAGATACTGAGTTGGAGATAGGCACAACAAAAAGACTCTAAAAATTAAAGCTTTTGGCGATTAAGGCCTTTGTCAACAACAGACACACATACACACACAGACTCGTGCAAACACAGCTCACACGCACTACAGACAGCAGTGGGAGGCTGTGTGCCAGCAGGTGAGGGAATGGGATGGAGAAGGGTAGAGGATTATGTGGGTGTGTTGGAAGGATAGAAGGCCCTTGCTTTGTGGCTCATATCCCTGCAAAGCATCTAGGTGCATCCTCCCACTACCACCTACTCCAGTCCTCTCATGGGCATCTCCTGCCCCATCAAAGACAGAGCCACCAGTGAAACCAGTTGCGTATGTGTGTGATTTGCATTTGTGTAAGTGTTTGTGTGTGCATGTGTGTGTCTATTGTTGACAAAGGCCTTAATGGATAAAACCTTTAATTATGAGAGTCTTTCTGTTGTGCCTATCTGCGACTCAGCATCTCCGCTATATGGTGAGTAGCAACTTTCCTTTTCATAATATTATTAAGTTGTAATATTTTTCATGAACCTCTTTGATTTGTTCTCGAACAACTTCAGACTTTTGAGGAGTATTATGTCAACAATACAAGCATTTAATTTATTTACTTGTGCTATTCTAACAATAAGTGTAATGTTTCATTGCCTGTAACAACTGAAACCAGTTTCATGACATCATTAAAAGGATACTGTAATCGTTTTGCCACTGAGAAACTGTTTTGCACGGTTTGGTAACTGACTTCCTGTGATGAACTTTTATGTGAAATATGAGACTGATTACCACAGTGTCAAAAAGTGACAGTGAAAGTAAAAATCTGTTGAAACTATTTAGGGTTTTGTTTTATATGTTACTGGGCACTTTTCCATTTTCAGCAACTAACTGAATTTCCACCAATGAGACTCCAAGGACCACCACATGTAACACACATTCCTAGCTTGCAGCTTAGCTGATCTATCACATGGCTGGTTCCACAGGTGGTTCTGTCTTTGATGGGGCAGGAGATGCCCATGAGAGGACTGGAGTAGGTGGTAGTAGGAGGATGTTTGGTAGTGGTCTTGCACCTAGATGCATTGCAGGGATATGAGCCACAAAGCAAGGACCTTCTGTCCTTCCAACAAACCCACATAATCCTTTCCCCTTCTTTATCCCCTCCCTTCCTCGGCTGGCACACAGTGTCCCACTGCTGCATCTAGCAACCCTATCCTTTTCCCACCACATCCATGCACACTACCTCAGGCAGCACTAGCATCTTCCCCCAAACCAATCTTGCTATCCCTCCCGCCCTCCACTACACACTTCTTCCTTACTCCACTACACACCCCAGCTACACTGCTGCTCACATCAAACACAGCCACAGTCAGGTCTTAGCACCTGGAGACAGTGGCCATATATTTGTGAGTTGTACTTGTGTGCATGTGTGTGTTTCTACTTCAGAAGGATTTTATCCAAAAGCTTAAATATTTCTAGGTTTCTTTTTCACTGTGCCTGTCTGCAAGCCAACACCTCCTTATGCAGTGAGCAGCAATTGGTCCTTTCCATATCATTTTTAGAAATTATTTATACATTGAAATGATCACAAAAATGTCCTAGAAACAATAACAATAACAACCCAATTAATGCCCAGTCATTAATTTTTGAATCTGGAATGTAGTTGTTTTGTTGGGCATAACACATCACAATATCCAGCACATCATCTGACAATAACTCAAATCTGTCTTTGTCTCTTGTTCAGTTTAAGTCTCCTGACTCCTCTTCATCTTTTGGAGATCAGTGGCTGATACAGAAAAACCTCAAGGAGGAGGCGGGAAAGATATCTTGAGCTACCTTTACTTTTACCATAATAAAAGATGATCTAATTTATTGATAAACTAAGGCTTACTATTATGTATAGTTATGGATGTAGACGCAGCTAGCTATAAGCTAATAGGGTACAGCACTATCTTTTTTTTTCCATGTAATATTTTTGCTATATGAAACATAATGTACAAATAGCTATAATACTTCTGACAACATTGATTGCATGTTAATGCTGATAAATTATGGCTTACTGTTATGTATGGATCTAGGTGTAGAGGCTGTTGTAAGCTAATAGTTTACAACATTGCTATATTTTTACTATGTAATATTTTGGTATGCAAAACATAATGTACAAATAGCTGTAACTCTTCTGACGACATCGATTGCATGTAGGTGCTGAAAGATGGATAAAATAAATAAATAAATCAAGTCACATGCAAAGTTTAATAAACTGATTATACACATACACAAGACAATGCTATTATATCATATAAAAAAGTTACAATTGTGGTTCTCTTCCTTAAATGATGAACTCTAGGTGGGTTGATGCATGGAGCACTTGACACTTAACAGAAAAACAGCATTAACATTAGCTTTTGAGCACTAGCCTTTTTTCAAGTAATAACATGTACATTCAAATGCATACTCCCACGTCCAAGGCATTACTCTTCCATCCTAAAATTCGTCATATCACATGTTACAGCCATTTTTTTGTATGCCACAACATTGAAAAACTTCTTTGTACTGTAGCAATAGATGCAGAAAGACAAGCAAATATTTTGTACAGCATGTGCCATGTATGATAGTCAGAGCTTGGACAAACAGACAATGCTTTCATAACAGAATACAATCAACTGATCACTCTAACTCTTGACTAGTTCACACTTGCATTTGCTACAACGAGGACTTTTTACTTATTCATTCTTCAGTCTTAATATTTCTGCTTCTGAATGTGTACTAGCTTCCTATTTGGCAAATAGTTCATATTTAAAATGCTATGTATTGAAGGTTCTCTGAACAAAAAAACAGTGCAACATTCGTGACTTTCCTTGAACAAATGCCAGACAGAATAACATATCAAGATCACTAGAATGGCCATGACTTTTCTCCTAGGTATGTGTTAGCTATCTATGAGCCAGGCAGGAACATATGAAGTATGATGATATGGATGCACTTGCTACATAAGAAAGTACAACTACCCAATAACTCGATTCAGTCGAGTTGACTGACGAAATAAACTAATGAATAGCATGTGGGCTGTCTGGCAGGGGTATCGTGGGTGGCAACGCGGGTGGCCCCGCATTGTGTACCATTAACATAATTCTTTAATGTGGTACAAAGGATGTTGTCAAAAACTACTTATTTCTATTTTAACATCATCTAGTGCTTGCTTCAGGTTTTAAGCACTGCAAGTGCTCTAACCAGCCAGAACGTTATGACCACCTACCTAATAGCTACTAACTTTGACTCAGGTAACAGCAGTGACATATCATGGCATGGAAGCAGTGAAGCAATGAGGCCATGGTAGCTTGCTAGAGGGATCTGACACCACATCTGCATCCACAAGTCACCTGATTTCCACAAATTTCAGGGATGAGGGTGACGAGCTTTGACACCACATTCAATCTCATCCCAGATTTGTTCGATTGGGTTCAGATCTTGTGAGTTGAGCGGCCAGCACATCAATTGGAACTTGCCTCTGTGTTCCTCAAACTACTCCATGATGTTCCTGAGCTTATGACATCGCACTTTATCCTGTTGAAAAGTGCCACTGCTGTTGGGAAACATGATCATTATGAAGGGGTGCAACCAGTGTATGATACTCGTTGGCCATCTTGGTGCCTTGTATAAGCTCCACTGGACCCATGGACATCCATATGAATGTTCCCCAGAACATAATGGAGCCACAGCCAGCTTGTCTCCCTCGAGCAGTACAGGTGTCAAGTAGCTGTTCCCCCAGAAGATGACAGATTGATGCCCTCCCATCTGCAAGATGAAAAAGGTATTGGGATTCATCTGACCATGCAATGCTCTGTAATTGTGCCAACATTCAGTACTGAGGCTTACATGCCCGTTTCAGTTGTAGTTTCCATGTTGTGGTGTTACAGTTGGGACATGCATGGGTCGTTAGCTGCAGAGGCCCAAGCATATCAGCCAGTTGCACCATTTCATCCATCTGTAGGGGGCAACTGTGCCACCGATGTCAGTAGTAAAACATTAACAGTAGAGTCTGGAAAAGCCACTCAAAGTGAAACCTATACTGTCTAGTACAATGTAAAAGCAGTAGATAAAAAATAAACATTTACGTGTGTTGTTGTGACAACCAGTCAAATCTCAACCTCCCTAACAGATGTTTGTAAATTAGATTCAGTGTGTTGTTTCACAAAAGTAAATCACTTAATTGAGTTCTGGCAACACTATGAGGATTAAATATCCATCATTCCTTGGGAAACACACCATGGCCCACTTACCCCTAGGGTCCAGTTATCCTGAGCTTCCTTAACATTTGTGAAAAACAACAACAGACCTTGAATTTAAACTTTTTGTCTTGTTCATATGTTTCCATATACTGCAGATTCCAACAATCTACATCCACCTTTATTTTGGCAAAACAACAACCCAGAAACCAACAAAAGATCTTCAGTGGATAGACAAATTGTGCACAGGAGATTGTTCTCAAAAATACAGTTGGACAGCATTGCTTTTAGAATTTGACTGTTCCCAACACAACACCCAAAAAAGCACACTTTCATGTAAATACACTCCTGGAAATGGAAAAAAGAACACATTGACACCGGTGTGTCAGACCCACCATACTTGCTCCGGACACTGCGAGAGGGCTGTACAAGCAATGATCACACGCACGGCACAGCGGACACACCAGGAACCGCGGTGTTGGCCGTCGAATGGCGCTAGCTGCGCAGCATTTGTGCACCGCCGCCGTCAGTGTCAGCCAGTTTGCCGTGGCATACGGAGCTCCATCGCAGTCTTTAACACTGGTAGCATGCCGCGACAGCGTGGACGTGAACCGTATGTGCAGTTGACGGACTTTGAGCGAGGGCGTATAGTGGGCATGCGCGAGGCCGGGTGGACGTACCGTCGAATTGCTCAACACATGGGGCGTGAGGTCTCCACAGTACATCGATGTTGTCGCCAGTGGTCGGCGGAAGGTGCACGTGCCCGTCGACCTGGGACCGGACCGCAGCGACGCACGGATGCACGCCAAGACCGTAGGATCCTACGCAGTGCCGTAGGGGGCCGCACCGCCACTTCCCAGCAAATTACGGACACTGTTGCTCCTGGGGTATCGGCGAGGACCATTCGCAACCGTCTCCATGAAGCGGGGCTACGGTCCCGCACACCGTTAGGCCGTCTTCCGCTCACGCCCCAACATCGTGCAGCCCGCCTCCAGTGGTGTCGCAACAGGTGTGAATGGAGGGACGAATGGAGACGTGTTGTCTTCAGCGATGAGAGTCGCTTCTGCCTTGGTGCCAATGATGGTCGTATGCGTGTTTGGCGCCGTGCAGGTGAGCGCCACAATCAGGACTGCATACGACCGAGGCACACAGGGCCAACACCCGGCATCATGGTGTGGGGAGCGATCTCCTACACTGGCCGTACACCACTGGTGATCGTCGAGGGGACACTGAATAGTGCACGGTACATCCAAACCGTCATCGAACCCATCGTTCTACCATTCCTAGACCGGCAAGGGAACTTGCTGTTCCAACAGGACAATGCACGTCCGCATGTATCCCGTGCCACCCAACGTGCTCTAGAAGGTGTAAGTCAACTACCCTGGCCAGCAAGATCTCCGGATCTGTCCCCCATTGAGCATGTTTGGGACTGGATGAAGCGTCGTCTCACGCGGTCTGCATGTCCAGCACGAACGCTGGTCCAACTGAGGCGCCAGGTGGAAATGGCATGGCAAGCCGTTCCACAGGACTACATCCAGCATCTCTACGATCGTCTCCATGGGAGAATAGCAGCCTGCATTGTTGCGAAAGGTGGATATACACTGTACTAGTGCCGACATTGTGCATGCTCTGTTGCCTGTGTCTATGTGCCTGTGGTTCTGTCAGTGTGATCATGTGATGTATCTGACCCCAGGAATGTGTCAATAAAGTTTCCCCTTCCTGGGACAATGAATTCACGGTGTTCTTATTTCAATTTCCAGGAGTGTATATTCAAGCATATCACCACCTTTTCAACCAAATTATATTATTCATTTATCACATGAAAGAAGGCACTTTCATGATTCTGGAGAGTTGTGTCATGCCAATTGTCATCATAAGATGGAGCCACAAAAGGAGCTCAAAACCAGGAATCAGTTATTGTGAAATGAGCAATAATTATTTATGTACCAATTTCAAAATGGTTCATTGTACAGTTACTTAATTCATCTGATTTTGAAAGTGTATTTGTCCTGCTTACTGATGATCCTTACTTGACTTCAGGTTCCTACATTTACATAACTAGAAGATACATACAGTATCAGACACTTGAGTTCGAATAATCTGCCTATTATAGCTGTGTTTATTAATATTGGTACTGTTGTCATATGCATTTTACTGCCAAACAGCTGCTCCTGTAGATGCAGATATTGATGTCTTTGTGTTGTAAAAGTACAAAATTTCTTCATTACGTTGCTTTGTTTTTGATCACTTAAAAACTAAACTCCTTCAAAACAGGCCATGAAGGCCCAACAGTAGTGACTGGCCGCCATGTCATCCTCAGCCCACAGGCATCACTGAATGTGGATATGGAGGGGCATGTGGTCAGCACACGGGTCTCTCGGCTGTACGTCAGTTTCTGAGACCATTTGATCACTTCCCCACCTCAGTATTGGAATCCTCATGTATAACGACATTTCTCTTAATATTCATTTACAGCAGATTTTCTTTCTTTCCATATGCTGGTATTTATGTGATCATCATTGTCAGTAATTTAAAATCATAATTCGTTACATTTGGATAAGTTTAGGCATTTACTATCTAGACAATCAAGGGTGATGCCCCTAACAATAAAAGTAAAAATGCAGTAGACTGTCAGCACAACAGCAGAGTAGAGATGGTTTAGAATGTCACCTATGTATTTCATACAGAACACCAATAACAATGCATGGATATGTCACCAAATGCAGTTTATGAGACTGTCACTGAGTTAGTGACTCAGGTGTTGAAGAGAAGTATATGCAGTAGTTACCTTTGGAAGAGCAGAGGGGAACATCACACTCTTCATATGGAACATCAGAATCAAGTGTGTAACACCAGGGCCCACGAGAAGCATTTGTTGGATTGCGGCAATAATTCCTCGCATCCTTGCGAGACCCTTCAGGAAAATCTTCATCTGATATATTTGGCGCTATCTATATCAACATATACATACATATGTCAACAAGCTTCATAAATGCACCAGAACATTTTCTACATCTGAGGACTCCATTCCTAAAGAATAATGATATAGGAATGGCATACACAGTATTTCACTATAATTATAAAAATGGAAGAATATTTATTAATTGCTAACCTGCCTAGATATGGCCACTGTACCCTCCCTAGACCAGTCACCTTACATTTTACAATGTAGATATACAACCATTTAAGTGACAATTAATCACAATATGTGACAGTATGCAGTTATTTTATTAAAACTGTTGTATGCATTACATTAACTATAAGATGAAATTAAAATTATAAAGGAAAGAAAAAAGGGTATTGCAAGAAGAAACATGGAAGTTCAAATGTGTCTAAGACAGAGTAATACCACTGAGGCTGTAAATTGTAGTGTTTAGCCTCCAATGTGGATTAAAGAGAAACCCAGAATCATTTCAAAAGATAAGCTGTTAGCTTTTTTTTAACTGAGGAAATGTATAATTTGTGTCATGTTTTAGTGCAGAGTAGTCTACAATTACGTGCTTGCAACACAAGATGAGTGTAGAAACTTGTCATACAAGGGAAGACTGAAAGTAATTTGGGAAGTTTCTGGATTTATTTATTATCTGTCCATAACACATGGACAGAACAATATATAAGATAAGGAAAAGGTACCCACTCTCCTATGGCAGACTGATGTGTGGAGTATAGAAATATGTAACAGGAAATGCTGTTCATATCAGCTTTTGAGATCTTGCTCTTCTTCTAGTATGAGTACACACAGTCATACAAATAATGGCATGGACACCCAAATGCACACTCTTGTGACCACAGGATATAGTAATCTAGCATGGCTACAGATGTGTATGTTTGGATGTCTGTGCAGTGTGTGTACTCTTACTAGAAAGAGAGAAAGAGCTTTAAAGCTAGTTTGAATTGTGTTTCCTGTTCACATGTTTGTAGGCTCCACACATCAGTCAGCTGTAGGTCACCCTTATTTTACACACTGAAAGTAATTTTGAATGTAAAGCTCAGGTATCTCATGATCAACATTTATGTATCCAGAATGAATCTGCACTCTGCAGCAGAGAGTGTGAATGGTATGAGAGAGACACTAGTGGACGTAAAGCTGTGATAGTGGGTTCGGTATTGTACTTGGATGGCACAGTGAGTAGAGCACTTGCCTGTGAAAGGCAGGTGTCTCAATTCCTACTTCTGATCCAGTAGGCCTACCAAGTTTTCATCTTCCAAGAAGTTATGATATTTGTGATGATATGCTACACTGGGAACAGATGTGAAAACATTGAAAGCACAGTAACTACTAATTCCAAAAGTAATACTGCTGCTTCTTGCAGACATAGAAATCAAATTCTGTTACCAGAGTTACAAATAAGCCTACAAAAATCACAATGGATGAAACTTTGAATGTATTTTGTTCATATTGTGCATCCCTGAATACTCATGTTCTTGCTGTGAAGTACAGATTATTAAATACGCACACTGGAACCATCAAAGACACTATCCACTTATATTTAATACTTACCTGATGTTCACCATTGTGTTCGTAGATAATTAATTAATTAGATGGTTTACATAAAATGTCTTCATAGTCTCAGGAGGAATGGCCTTTCAGTAGCTAAGCTACAATGTATTTTCCATAAGGAATTTTGTAAACAGCGAGATCAAATCCAGGCTGATCAAATTAGTGCATGGGCCAACTTTAATTTGTTTATTACTTCAAGGAATATTTCAGAGTTTCTGATGTGATGTCTTCAAAGATCAACTAAAATGCCTTTAATTTGGTCATATCTCTGTTATGTAGTGGCCTTCTACAAGGAACCATTATTTTATCTTGAGAGATAACATAGAGATCCTAATGTGCAACAGTAATAGGAGTTATAGTTGTATTGGTGCATGAAAGGGAAATCTTGAGATTGAGAGACTACAGAGAAATTTTTCATGTGGTTCCTGTGTGTCACTTGCTTATCAGATAACAACACAATACATGGCAGCATTATGTAGCAATTAGTTAGTTAGTTACATGTTCCATTGATCAATCACATGTAAACCATTATGATGTGGATTGTGTGAAGTGCATACGAAATGCACACATGAATCAAGGTTTTTTTTACCTAACCCATTCTCTTAAATGGCACAAAATGCATATATTATACCCATAGATTTATTTATTCCTGTTCAAGAATTCATCTATGGTGTAGAAGGAGGAGAAATGATTTCAATTTATTTTTGAAATTATTAATGCTGTCTGATAATTTATAGAAAAGTTTTACAGCATCATGTTTTACCCCTTTTTGTGCCAAAGATAAGTAGAGGATAGTTTAAGTCTTTCTTTCTTCTGTTGTTTTTAAACTGGTCCATGTTGTTGAGAAAAAATTTCATTACTGAGTAAATGTACTGTGAGGCTGTCGTAAGAATCCCTAACCTTTAAACAGATGCCTACAAGATGTGAGACTATGAACCCCACACATTATTCTAACTACTTTCTTTTGAGCAGTGAATACTTTTTGCCTAAATGTTGAGTTACCCCAGAATATTATTGTGTGTGACACCAGAGACTGAAAGTATGAAAAATGTGTTAGCTTGCTAATTTTTATATCCTCAAAATTGGCAATTATTCTGATTGCAAAAGTTGCTGAACCTAGTCACATTAGGAGATCCAAAATATGAATTTTCCAATTGATATTCTCATCTTCACGTACACCCAAAAACTTAGTATGCTCTACCCAAGCTACTGACTTCTGTTGATGTGTTATATTTATTGAAGGAACTGCCCATTCACAGAAAACCAATCCATAACTTTTCCAAAGACATTATTTGTATCATTTTCTATTGGAGTTCCTTTTACTAGATTAATAATGATGCTTGTATCATCAGCAAGCAGTGTCAGTTTAGGTTCTTGTTTCAGACAAGAAGGAAAGCCGTTCACATAAATCAAGAACAGAAGGAGACCGATGATCGAACCCTGTGGAACACCTAACGTAATACTCGGGCATCCCCTGGGCGGTTGTATACCGGCTGATCCTTTCACTCCAGAAGCAACATGACAATCCTACAGAAAAGGACCTTATCAGGCCCAGCACTGACGATTATCTCTGTAAATACTGAAGGCCTGTCTGCATGCAAAGAACGTCTACTACAGGACCTCTGTCAGAAAAAGAAATGTGACGTCCTGTGTCTACAAGAAACTCACAGAGATAGCACACTCAAAAGACCCAAGATAAACGGCATGTGACTAGTAGCTGAAAGGCCACACCGACAGTATGGCAGTGCAATCTTTACCAGGCCAAACATACAGATCCTTTCAAGCAGTATAAACGACATCAATGATACTGAAGTGCTAACCATTGAACTTAGTGACTGCACTGTTACATCAGTGTACAAACCACCAACTGTGGACTTTTCCAGCTCCAACATAAACAATTTTAATAAAGACAGAATTAATTTTGTAATCGGTGATTTCAACAGCCACAGTATGCAGTGGGGCTACCAAGAAGACGACGACAATGGCACTGCTGTGATCTGCTGGGCCGAACTAAACAACCTAAAATTGATACATGACAATAAACTGCCTGCTTCCTACAACAGTAGCAGATGGGGGAGAGGTTACACCCCGGACCTCATCTTCGTTAGCCACCAAGTAACGTCCCAATGCTCAAAAGGAGTTTGCTCACCAATACCAAACACCCAGCACCGTCCAATAATGTGCCAGATCACATCTGTTGTTAAACCCCATAGCGTACCTTTTCGCCGTAGGTACAATTTTAAGAAAGCAGAATGGTCAACCTTTCAAAACCTCATGGAAGATTCTGTAAACAACCTACCACCTGAACCAAGATTCTATGACAATTTCGTGAAGGCTGTGCAGTGGTGTTCCAAGCAATTGATCCCTAGAGGATGCAGAAGCAATTATGTTGAAGGCCTTACACCAGAATTAGAGGATCAGTTGCAGCAATACCTGACACTGTTTGACGCAAACCCTCTATCCGCGGAAACTATCACTGCGGGCGAGCAGCTAACCGAGTCACTAGCTAAAACCAGGAGAGAGAAATGGCTGAGGACAATAGAGGAATTGGACATGAAAAGGAGCAGTCAGAAAGCCTGGACACTCCTTAAACATCTCAACAATGACCCGACTTTCTCTCCAGGACATGCTCCCGTCACAGCCGACCAAATAGCCCACCAGCTTCTCAAGAATGGGAAACCCGACACCAAAATCAGAAAGTCGGAGACCAAAATAGACAGGATTGAACACCAAGAAAATTCAACTCTGGCCACCCCTCTCACAATGGCAGATCTGGACAAAGCCATAGCGAAATGCAAGCTAAGGAATGCCCCGGGCCTGGAAGGGATTTTTGTTGAACAGATTAAACACTTTGGTCCCAACGTTCAACAATGGCTACTGAAACTGTTTAACAATTGCATGGAAACAGGTCAGATTCCCACAATCTGGAGGAAGGCTAAAGTTATTGCCATTTTAAAACCAGGCAAAAATGCTGATGACCCCAGAAAATTCCGACCCGTATCACTTCTCTGCTATATCTTTAAAATCTTTGAAAGAATACTCCAGGATCGCCTCTCCAGTGCCATAGAACCCTACCTAATCCCCCAACAAGCAGGTTTCTGCCCAGGGAAAAGCACTACATCTCAGGTAATTAACTTCACGCAGCTGATTGAAGACGGCTATGAGAACCGGAAAATAACCGGTGTCGCCTTTATAGACTTGACAGCCGCATATGACACCGTCAACTTACGTCTGCTAATGAAGAAGCTGTATGCTATTACCAGGGACTTTAAATTCACATCCACAGTTAGAAGTCTGTTAGAGAACTGTAGGTTCTCTGTGGAATTCCAAGGGATGCATAGCAGGTGGCGGGCCCAGAAAAATGGTATCCCTCAGGGCAGCGTACTGACACCCTTACTTTTTTACATATACACCAACGTCAACCACTGCCAGCTGGTACGGAAAACTATATCTACGCCGATGACCGTGCTATGGCCGTACAGGGTGACTCCTGACAGGATGTTGAGACAAAGCTCACGGATGCGCTAGACGTGCTCAGTTCTACGCCGACAATCAACTCAAGCCGAACCCTAGCAAAACACAAGTTTGCGCCTTCCATCTCTGTAACAAGCAGGCATCCCGCAAGCTGCATGTCTTCTGGAAGGACACACTCCTCGAACACTGCGTTAACCCCAAATACCTAGGAGTAACCCTAGACAGGGCTCTGACGTATAAACAGCACTCTATTAACACCAAAATGAACAACCACAGGTGGAAAGACAAGCGGCCAAAGACACTGCTAGCTAGGGCATAACCACCTATGGTAAACTAACATACGCAAACAGCGACAAACGCCGGTAAGCCCCTGCATATCAGCAACACTGACTGCTAACTACCAGCTGCTATTAGAGCCGACCAACAGGCCACAGCAGGGACACCGACGAGCTCGCCCACAGACGCACGAACAATCTGCCAACACTCCCTCACACTGTGCCTCCGGTATATGACCTATCGGACACAAGACCGATAACAAACCTAACTGTTGCAGGTTGCAGGACGCTGAACGAGGACTCTGTACCAGCACCCAGCGACAGCCGCCGAGCAGCACAAACGCACAATGTCAAGGTATCGACATGCATGATACCCACTACTAACAAAGCCTGTCCTTGCACAACCTATCACAGGCAGCAAGACAACCGCTACTGCTCTTGCCACCCGACCTAACTTTCGCAGAGGTTTTTTTCCCTTGGCTCTTGCTTTGGCACTTCTTTTCCTCTGCCCTTCAAACCACTACCCTTCGTCAGATTTCGACCAATCTATCTCCAGATGAGCACGTATTAATGGTTAATCCTAACCAGACGTATGCAAACATCGCAGTACCCACATCCTGCGACACCTCACTTTAGTGAATACTAACCCCTATGCAGAGATGGCAGTAGACCTTTTGTGTTGGCCATCATGCCGGTGTGGGCGTGGAGGGGCTCCACCTCTATTTAAAACCAAAATGAAGGTGAGCGGTAGAAATAATATTCTTTGGAAAATAACGAACTCCTCCTGGGGCGCAAAGCCAGAGGTAGTGATGACCACAGCACTAGCAGTTTGCTTCCCAGCAGGCGAATATGCAAGCAGTGTCTGGTACAACTCTACCCACACTAAACAGGTCGACATTGCTCTGAACGAGACCTGCAGGCTCGTCACTGGATGTCTGAAACTGACGCCAACAGACAAGCTCTACCATCTTGGTGGGATTGCACCTCCTGCAATGCGAAGAGAAGCGGCAACCTATAGTGAAAGAGCGAGGGCTGAGATGGCAGAGAGCCACCCCCTCCACAAAACTCAGCCAGCCACCAAACGCTTGAAATCTAGACGCAGTTTTCTCAGAGCAACCGAAGATTTTAGCGATCAACCTGGATCTAGGGTGGAGAGATGGAAGCGGTCAGGAGAAGGGCACTGGATAGAACCAAAGGAAGAATTGGCACCAGGTTATGATGAGGATTGGGTGGTCTGGAGATCACTAAACAGGCTTCGCACCAACACTGTACGGTCAAGAGATAACCTTCTGAAGTGGGGATATTCTACTACATCTAATCTCTGCGACTGTGGAGAGGTGCAGACGACCCAGCACATGTATAACTGCCCTGAATGTCCTTCACACTGCACTTTAGAGGATCTGATGTTGGCAACCCCAAATGCTGTCGACGTAGCCCGCTTATGGGCCAAATGCCTATAACATTTTGTTTCTGTGCACACATATTTGTATATATATTTTATATATATTTTCATATGCCTGTAATTAATTTTTTTTTCTGTGTGCTATTCATTTTTTTTATATTCCTGTATCCATGGTGCTTCTGACACGAATAAAAAAAAAAACCAGTTAGATGAAGGGGGAAATTCCTTAATCATTAGTTCATATTGTGCCTATGGTATCATCACCACATGTCCGACACCTTTGAATGCCGTGTGCAACCTTCCCACGTTGGTACTACAGTGTGGTGCGACCAGCGCCACTCAGGTGTTGCAGTACCGATCATTAATCTTTTTGAGTTATAGTGAGCTGTGGCGATTGGAATTGTTGTCGTCCAGGGGTCTGAATACCGGGCGTGTTCCATGTGGCTCAGCTGTGGCATATACTTAAATAAGAGAATTCTGTGGAAGGGGGAGTCCAAAAACTTGTCATGCTATTCATATGTACTGTATTCAGATGGTTATTTTCGTGTCCCTTCCAGAGACAAATTCTAATAGTTGTGGTTTTTTTTTTAATTATGCTTAAAACTGTTGTATTACAGCTACCTCCTCACCTCCAGCCTTCCATGCTCTGTTATACTATGGTAGCAGAGCGTGGTTGTGGTATGAGGACATGTGGGTGGTACGAAGTATATTATTTTTTTAATGACAGTTCACTAAGATTGAACTGTGTTATATTTTGTAAAGCAGATATTATTTTGGTGTTGTATTTTTTCAGCATGGCAACCAGAGAGGTGATTGGGGTGTTGGGGTGTCAGAGTTGCGGAAGGAGGAACTATCAAACGAAGTAAGTGTACCGTCAACCTATCCAACACCCAGTGTAAAGAATTGTCTGAACAGTTAAATGCATTATTAGAACATACCCAGGGGGTGTTAATACCTGGAGGAGACACCATGGGCAGGGAATTATCTCTGTCTACCTTAGGACAAGTTGCAAGTGAGGCCCCTTCTATCCCTTCTATAAAAGGTACTGATGTTTTCGCTAAGTTGCACAACCCTTTAGAAAAATTACTATGGGAGGCAAGTACATTATCATTAGATTCAATCGATCAAGTACTTAGTGCTTTGCATTTTCTATCAAGGTAACAGGATAGAGGGTAATTTTTTGACTTGACTGCTCGTCACCTTTATCGGTTATTGAGTGCAATAGTCAGTGGGCATCTGGAGGGACTGTTAATGGACACTAGGCATCATGGGTTGTCGTGTAGTGCATTTCAGGACTTAATCTTCCATAATTATTTGTCCCCCCAAGTGCAACATGAAGCTATTGGTATGGGATATCTTGAAGTCCAGCATGATAATGAGCCATTAGAGAAGTATGTTAAAAGGGTAAAGGATAGTGCCAGAAGCCTACGTCTTAATTATAGTGAAGAGAAGGTAGTCGAGAATACTCTCCAGGGGATGAGTCCTAGTGACCATTGCAGGGCTCTGTTTTGTGAATGCCTACAGAGCTTTAGGCAATTAGATGAATTGATCAATAGTGTACAAGCTCTCGTCTATGCCAACCGACAACGGGGTAAGGGAAAAGGTTCTCAACAGCAAGAGCTGGATAATTGCAGCCTCATACCACAGGCGGTTCCATGGAAGTAAAGTGCTTTGAGTGTAAGAGCAGTGGGCATGCTGTGAGGAACCATCCTACAGAAAGGTGTTTCAAGTGCAAGAACAGGGGCATATTGCTGAGAATTGCCCTGCAAAGGGGAAGCACAAAAATTTATGACCATATTGTAAGTGGGGATCACGTGGTAGGGGGTTACAAAAGTTTAAAGTGAAACTGAAAGAGTACTTGCTTGACCACTGCTTCTATTCTGTTTCTGAGTTTTTAGAGTACCAGAAAAGTGTAGTGTAATTGCTCAAATATTCTTAATAAGTCTATCATTTTATTTTATTATATTAAATTTGTCATCAATATTCAACATATATTGAATAATTTTTAATTATTTATCCTTTCAAAATAACAATATGTATGATGATGTATATACTGTACCAACCTGACTTGTCCTACATCGTTTGTGCAAAATATGTACCTATACATGATTTACAGGACCGATAAAGAAATACAAATACAAATACAAATTCTGTAGGAGAATTGAAGTGGTTCCCAGTGATAGAGTTCCTTTTGTTTGTGCAGCACTAATTGAGGAACCTGTGTTTGCTCTTCTGGACATCAGTAGTTCTGCATTTATAGTGGATGAAAGATGGGTGTCCACACACCACAGAAACTGCAAGTTGCGGGGCTTATTAGACAAAATTGACTATTGCCTACTAGCAAACTCAGAGCAAATGCAAATTTTGGGGACAATTAAGGTTAAGATCCAAAATGGTGGGTTTACGTGGAAATTTCCTGTCCAAGTGGCGCATAATCTATCGGTACCAGCTATACTGGGTGCCGATTTTATCGAGAAGGTAGGCCTAGTGCTCCAGTGGGGTAGGAGGAAAGTTTCATTTTGAGTTTGCCAGGGAAAAGCCTTACAAGTTTGGTATACATCATATACATTGCTGGATTAATGGTTCCAGACACACATGAACGCAGTGTAAACTGTTTCCATGTATGACCTGGAGCATTTGTTGCCATAGCAGAGACAGCAGATCGTTGAGTTGTGTACCGACTTCAGTAATGTGCTAACTGACCAGTTAGGCGAGATTAAAGAAGCTGAGTAAAAGATGCTCATATGAAAGCATTAAGGGAAACTATTCAGGAAATGTTGCAGGATGGAGTGATCAGACCGTCTAAATTTCTGTACTCTTCACCTATATTTGTGGTGCCCAAACCACAGAGGGGAGTATGTCCGGTGGTGGATTATAGGGCGCTTAATAAAAAATTTGTGCTACAGTCTGTACCTCTCCCTGATTTGCATTCGTGTTTTTCCTGGTTCCACAAGGCAAAAGTTTTTACTACCTTCGACTTAAACCAGGCGTATTATCAAGTGCCTCTAACAGAAGAATCTAAACCAGTGACAGCCTTTGCAACCGACTGGTCACTTTGTGAGTACAACAGAGTTCCGTTTGGGTTATCAACTGGTGCAGCTGTGTTGTCTCCCAAAATGGAATGCAAATTGACCAAAGTCGTACTGAGGCCATTTATTCATTCAAAACGCCTAAAAATGTGAAGGCCATGGCTTGTTTTATAGGAATGATTAACTCCTTTCGAAAATTCATTCTTAATTTTCCCCAGTTTGCTGCCCCCTTACACGAGCTTCAGAAGACGAGTAGAAAATTTGATTGGGAACCTTTGCAGCAGGCATCATTCAAGGCTTTAAAGAAAGTGTAGGGCACTGCCCCTGTGTTAGCAATGGCCAATTTCAACAAAGAGTTTATAGTTTAGATTGATGCCTCCATGTCAGGAATTGCTGCAGTTCTGTGGCAAGAAGACGAGTCAGGCAGATGCCCACTCGCTTACGCTTCAAGTTGTCTTTCTCTGTTAAAAGCAAAGTATTCCATATACGAACTTGAGGCCTTAACAGCCCTGTTCATGCTCAAAAAATTTAAATTATATCTGGAACACCAACCATTTCTGTTGGACACATACAATCAAGCGCATAGTCAGGTGCTTGCTAGACTGAGGCGAACGGGCAGAACAGCGAGGTGGGCGATACGAATTTTGGTTTTCAAGTTCAGGGTTATGCACATTAGGGGCTCGGAGAATGTTGTGGCTGACAGCTTAAGCCAAATGTTGGAGCTGGAGTTTGAGGAGCAGCAGGAGGATGAGGGAGGTTTTGGAGAGGCCAGCGGTCAGGATAACTGCAACGGTGTGGTTCTAGGTGATTTGGTTCTATCACAAGTGTTCAATGGGTACAGTTGTACCATTTTGAATGAGTTGCCACTGCTGTTCAAAGTGACCTCTGCAGCAGGAAGAAGACCCTATACTGCACAAGCTTAAACAGAGAATAAAATGTGGGGAGGTTGTTGGGTCCTATTGCCTAAAGGGGAACGTTTTGTGTTGTGTTATGCGTGGGAAGGGTGACCCCAAGGTAGTGCTGCCTCAAACTTTGGCCCCTATGGTCTTCAAATACTATCAAGAAACACCAGTTGGTGGACACTTGTTATTTTTTTAAGACTTGTATAAAAATTAAGGAGCATTTTACCTGGAAACCTGGAAAGAATGGAGCAGCAGATTGTGAGTTTAGCAACCCAATGGTTAATGTCAAGCAGAGGTTCTTAGCTTCGGAAGAGGCAAGGGAACCCACGGAGAGGTTGTGTATTGATTATGTAGGACCCTTCCATGTTCGAAAGATGGAAACCGTTATCTCTTTGTTTGTGTGGATGCGTTCACGCAGTTTTTCTGGCTGATGCATAACCTGCAATGTAACCTCGCATGATAAGTTTTCAGACTCCACCTCCCATAGAGTTCTCTTAGTTAAATATACACCACAGCTGAGTCACATAGAACACGCCCAGTATTCAGACCCCTGGATGACCACCGTTCCAATCACCACAGCTCACTATAACTAAAAAAAGTTAATGATCGGTACTATCCATGTACTTTCCATGGTGTCACCAATACTGAGCAAAGGCATCTTCTGTCCAGAACATGTCATATAGCAGGTTGACACAGTCCGGGGCTCTGCTCTTCCATCTCACTCCCTGGTTGCAACCGTTCTCTCCGTAGCTGGCTCCAGCCGTCCCTCATGGCAGTTGGCGACACCTGAGTGGCACTGGTCGCGCCTCACTGTAGAACTGGCTTAGGGAGGTTGTGCGTGGTATTCAAAGGCATCAGACATGTGGCAATGATACCATCAGCCATCATAAAGAAACTTTTTGCTTCCGTTCTGTAGATATGACTTGAACCACTCATATGCTGTTCCATTTATACCACAGAATTTTAATTTCTGTAACATAATGTCATAGTTCACACAATCAAATGCTTTGAAAAAGTCACAGAAAATTGCTATTGGTGACATTTGATGATTTAAAGACTCTGTTATGTGGGCAGTGAAATTGTATATCACTGTTTCAGTAGAACAGCATTTTTTGAAATCAAACTGTGGTTTACTAAGTATCCCATAACTACATTACTTTCTCAATGATTTTTGAAAATGCTATAAGCAAGGATACTGGCCAGTAATTATTGACATCTGTGGTTTCCCCTTTTTTGTACAGAGGCTTGACATTGGCATATTTTAACCTGTCTGGGAAAATACCTTGAGTTAGTGATGCATTACAGATGTGATTCAGAACATCAGCTTTAACTACTCCACATCATTTTAATATCTTGTTAGAGATGTCATCTATTCCAACAGAACATTTATTTTTCAAAGATTTAATGATTTTCCTTACTTCACAAGAGGTTTTTAGATGAAAATTAATCTGACAATGATTTCTCAAAACTGACTCTTCCATGTACTGCTTGGCTTTTTTCTTTTGAACTATTCTCACCAATTTTTTCACCTACAGTTAAGAAATTGTTGTTAAATACATTAGCTACTTGTGTACTGTTGGTTAAGATGGTCTCACTCTCTGTAATAGTAATACTATCTGCCCCAGTGGTTACTTTTCCTGGCTCTCTTCTAACAACATTCCATACTGATTTGATTTTATTGCTCAAGTTGTTAATTTCAGCTCTAATATACATATTTTTTTTTATTTTCTGACAGCTTTTCTCTGTATGTTACAATAATTTTTATAGTGTAAAATTACTGAGTCTTCACTAATTCTTGCTATCTCATACAATTTTCTTTTTCTTTATGAAGACACTTTAATACCTTTAGTAATTCAAGGTTTCTTTGAATATTGTTTGGTGTTACATTTAGTAATTTTTTTGGGGCAACAATGTAGATTGACCAATCACAGGTCAGCACAGAAATGGTTATGACAGTCAGTTGCTACAGATGAAGATGATGGAGGTAAACGTGGAAAGCTCAGATTTTTACTTCACTTAGATGTGACAACAAACCCAAGATTATTTTTTACAAGGATTATGTCATGAGAAACTTTTACGCTCATTATTTATGACAAACTCCTTCAGAAATCAATTTGTCTACAGGACCGGGATTCAAACCCAGTTCCTTGAACTTCTTGGTAAACTAGCTATCCAGATATACCTCACAACCTACCACAGAGCTTCAGTCTGTCAATATCTGTCTCCTACTTTCCAAATTCCAAGAGACTCTCCTGCACACTTCATGGGACTAACACTCATGAAAGCAAGATGAAAACAAAAATGACTCTGCCACAGCCTAAGGATTCTTTTCAGAATGGTCTTTTCACTCTGTAGCAGAGAGCAAGCAGTTTGTTATTAATTTCCAAATACATTAGGATCATTTGCCAGGAAGGGATTCAGATTGAACCAGTGCTTTTTGCAGTTGCCACTTCTATAAACTGACTTTCTAAGCAGACTTCACAAGTCAAATTGAAGTTACAGTCTTCAAGCACTGCTGTGTCACTTCTCCTAGAAAAGTAAGGAGAGCCTCTGTGGAACCTGGAAAATAGGAGAAAGATGTGAGGAAACTGTAGCTGTGAGCCCAGTGGTGAAATCAAGTGGACAGCTTAGTTGGTAAGGAAGTCAATGATTCTGAGTCCAAGTCCAACAAAAAGTTTTAATTTGTCAGGGTGTTTCTTTTCTGTGTCAGCTTTCCTTCACAGTGAAGATACATTTGTGGATATGTGATTATTTTTATGTGAATCACTATCTATAATAAAAACAAAGATGAGGTGACTTACCGAACGAAAGCGCTGGCAGGTCAATAGACACACAAACAAACACAAACATACACACAAAATTCAAGCTTTCGCAACAAACTGTTGCCTCATCAGGAAAGAGGGAAGGAGAGGGGAAGACGAAAGGAAGTGGGTTTTAAGGGAGAGGGTAAGGAGTCATTCCAATCCCGGGAGCAGAAAGACTTACCTTAGGGGGAAAAAAGGACAGGTATACACTCGCACTCACGCACATATCCATCCACACATACAGACACAAGCAGACATATTTAAAAGACAAAGAGTTTGGGCAGAGATGTCAGTCGAGGCAGAAGTGTAGAGGCAAAGAAGTTGTTGAAAGACAGGTGAGGTATGAGTGGCGGCAACTTGAAATTAGCGGAGATTGAGGCCTGGCGGATGACGAGAAGAGAAGATATACTGAAGGGCAAGTTCCCATCTCCGGAGTTCGGATAGGTTGGTGTTGGTGGGAAGTATCCAGATAACCCGGACGGTGTAACACTGTGCCAAGATGTGCTGGCTGTGCACCAAGGCATGTTTAGCCACAGGGTGATCCTCATTACCAACAAACACTGTCTGCCTGTGTCCATTCATGCGAATGGACAGTTTGTTGCTGGTCATTCCCACATAGAATGCATCACAGTGTAGGCAGGTCAGTTGGTAAATCACGTGGGTGCTTTCTCACGTGGCTCTGCCTTTGATCGTGTACACCTTCCGGGTTACAGGACTGGAGTAGGTGGTGGTGGGAGGGTGCATGGGACAGGTATTGCATCGGGGATTTACCAACTGACCTGCCTACACTGTGATGCATTCTATGTGGGAATGACCAGCAACAAACTGTCCATTCGCATGAATGGACACAGGCAGACAGTGTTTGTTGGTAATGAGGATCACCCTGTGGCTAAACATGCCTTGGTGCACAGCCAGCACATCTTGGCACAGTGTTACACCGTCCGGGTTATCTGGATAATTCCCACCAACACCAACCTATCCGAACTCCGGAGATGGGAACTTGCCCTTCAGTATATCCTCTCTTCTCGTCATCCGCCAGGCCTCAATCTCCGCTAATTTCAAGTTGCCGCCACTCATACCTCACCTGTCTTTCAACAACTTCTTTGCCTCTACACTTCTGCCTCGACTGACATCTCTGCCCAAACTCTTTGTCTTTTAAATATGTCTGCTTGTGTCTGTATGTGTGGATGGATATGTGCGTGAGTGCGAGTGTATACCTGTCCTTTTTTCCCCCTAAGGTAAGTCTTTCTGCTCCCGGGATTGGAATGACTCCTTACCCTCTCCCTTAAAACCCACTTCCTTTCGTCTTCCCCTCTCCTTCCCTCTTTCCTGATGAGGCAACAGTTTGTTGCGAAAGCTTGAATTTTGTGTGTATGTTTGTGTGTCTATCAACCTGCCAGCGCTTTCGTTCGGTAAGTCACCTCATCTTTGTTTTTATATATAATTTTTCCCACGTGGAATGTTTCCCTCTATTATATTGATATCATTAATTTGAATCCAACAATTACGTTTGTTATTGTCACTGTTGCATTTCGAAATCTTTTCTGTCGTCTTATTTTCCTCTTTCTGTTTTTGCCAGTAGTTTCACTTTGTATTCACCTTCTCCTTTTTACCGTAATCTGCTATACTATTTTATCCCGCCTATATATGCTAAATAATACGTAACCCACTTTTCTTTTTTTTTTTTTCTTTTCCTTTTTTTTTTTTTTTTTTTTTTTTCCGCTTTCAGCACTACCGCCGCTATAATATCCACCGTTTCTAGTTCACAAACAGCTCCTTTCACCTTTTAAACAACCATTTCGGCCAGTTCTCATAACTTTCACTTTATTTCCATTTCCGTTTTTCCCACATCGCTTATAATTTTTAGCCGTTTCCCACAGGTTTTAACGTCATTATTTCTTCGTCAGACAATTGTTAGCCTCATTTTCATAATCTGCCACCACAATACCACTCCTTTTAATATACTACACGCAGTTTTTTCGAAATTTTCCCGAATTTCTCTGTCCTTTAACGTGTTTTGGCGGCAACACAACCACCTAACCTTTATGCACATCGTTGTCTATCAACCCAAGTCCAACATAGCCCAGCTGTAACCAACACCTTTTCGCCTTTTTTCATTCCAGATCTCCAGTTACTTTCCGGTTCACCTTCATCTCTCCCCATATATCTTTATTTTTATTTTCATTTTCATTTCACCTCATGTTACACTTTCCACCTTCTAATACCATGTCACCCTCACAACACCCCCCCAACGACCCCTTTAAGTTTTATTTACATTCCCTCCGCAAACATGCCTTCGCCCTAGCCAGATTACGCTCCCATATTCTATTTTCTCAGGCTTGTCTGACATTTGGCATCACCCCCAAAGGCCTCATACTTAAAGTTCCCGTCTCTGGCTGCAACCCTTCCTTCCATCAGTCCCTATACCAGTTCCAAACTGAACAATCCATTGCCATCACCCACCTAATCCTTCACCTACACATCAACTCAGCCAATGAACACACCCGTCAACTCCTATCCTTAATAAAAGTCCTCAATCTTTCCTCTCCCACATCCACACCGGCTGTTCAGAGCATCCTCCTACAGGCCAACCGTAAATTAGAACAGCATGCCACCCTCCACCTCAAAAAACTATCCAATCTCCTGGTTTCCCACCTCCGGAAAGGCAACTCACTCACCCTTCACAACCTTTCCAGCAAACCTCAACCTCCTCTCATTGCACACAAACCCAGTCTCTCCCATCTACTCAATCTCCCACTTCCAGCTCCACTCCCTCCAAAACCTCAAAATTCCGATCAACACAATCTGGAACCACAACACCCTAATTCAGTAGTTAACCTTTCCCCCAAACCTCTCTCCCAATCCGAAACCTCTGTCCTATCCAAAGGCCTCACCTTCAGCCCCACTCCCAGATTCAACCAGACAGCCCTCGTCAAAGATTTACTGTCCTACACTCGTACTCTCTGCTGGAAGTATCACTTTGCCACGAAGAAAAATGATCCTAATCCTACTCCTAATGATCCGACTCCCCAAGACACCATCCAAATTGAACCCTGCCTGGAACAGTTCCGTCCTCCGTCACAGCGGGACCCACCTCCTCTTCCTCAAAATCACCCTCTCCAAACCTTCCAGGAATTTCTGACTTCCAGCCTTGCATCTCAATCCTTCTTAAAAAACCTTAATCCTACACCCAACATCACCACTGCTGAAGCCCAGGCTATCCGTGATCTGAAGGCTGACCGATCCATCGTCATTCTTCCGGCGGACAAGGGTTCCACGACCGTGGTACTTGATTGTCGGGAGTATGTGGCTGAGGGACTGCGTCAGCTTTCAGATGACACCACATACAAAGTTTGCCAAGGTAACCCCATCCCCGATGTCCAGGCGGAACTTCAAGGAATCCTCAGAACCTTAGGCCCCCTGCAAAACCTTTCACCTGACTCCATCAACCTCCTGGCCCCACCGACACCCCGCACCCCTACCTTCTACCTTCTTCCTAAAATCCACAAACCCAATCATCCCGGCCGCCCCATTGTAGCTGGTTACCAAGCCCCCACAGAACGTATCTCTGCCTACGTAGATCAACACCTTCAACCCATTATATGCAGTCTCCCATCCTTCATCAAAGACACCAACCACTTCCTTGAATGCCTGGAATCCTTACCCAATCTGTTACCCCCGGAAACCATCCTTGTAACCATTGATGCCACGTCCTTATACACAAATATTCCGCACGTCCAGGGCCTCGCTGCGATGGAGCATTTCCTTTCACGCTGATCACCTGCCACCCTACCTAAAACCTCTTTCCTCATTACCTTAGCCAGCTTCATCCTGACCCACAACTTCTTCACTTTTGAAGGCCAGACATACCAACAATTAAAGGGAACAGCCATGGGTACCAGGATGGCCCCCTCGTACGCCAACCTATTCATGGGTCGCTTAGAGGAAGCCTTCTTGGTTACCCAAGTCTGCCAACCCAAAGTTTGGTACAGATTTATTGATGACATCTTCATGATCTGGACTCACAGTGAAGAAGAACTCCAGAATTTCCTCTCCAACCTCAACTCCTTTGGTTCCATCAGATTCACCTGGTCCTACTCCAAATCCCATGCCACTTTCCTTGACGTTGACCTCCACCTGTCCAATGGCCAACTTCACACGTCCATCCACATCAAACCCACCAACAAGCAACAGTACCTCCATTATGACAGCTGCCATCCATTCCACATCAAACGGTCCCTCCCCTACAGCCTAGGTCTTCGTGGCAAACGAATCTGCTCCAGTCCGGAATCCCTGAATCATTACACCAACAACCTGACAACAGCTTTCGCATCCCGCAACTACCCTCCCGACCTGGTACAGAAGCAAATAACCAGAGCCATTTCCTCATCCCCTCAAACCCAGAATCCCCCACAGAAGAACCACAAAAGTGCCCCACTTGTGACAGGATACTTTCCCGGACTGGACCAGACTCTGAATGTGGCTCTCCAGCAGGGATACGACTTACTCAAATCCTGCCCTGAAATGAGATCCATCCTTCATGAAATCCTCCCCACTCCGCCAAGAGTGTCTTTCCGCCGCCCACCTAACCTCCGTAACCTGTTAGTTCATCCCTATGAAATCCCCAAACCACCTTCCCTACCCTCTGGCTCCTATCCTTGTAACCGCCCCCGATGCAAAACCTGTCCCATGCACCCTCCCACCACCACCTACTCCAGTCCTGTAACCTGGAAGGTGTACACGATCAAAGGCAGAGCCATGTGTGAAAGCACCCACGTGATTTACCAACTGACCTGCCTACACTGTGATGCATTCTATGCCGGCCGAAGTGGCCGTGCGGTTAAAGGCGCTGCAGTCTGGAACCGCAAGACAGCTACGGTCGCAGGTTCGAATCCTGCCTCGGGCATGGATGTTTGTGATGTCCTTAGGTTAGTTAGGTTTAACTAGTTCTAAGTTCTAGGGGACTAATGACCTCAGCAGTTGAGTCCCATAGTGCTCAGAGCCATTTGAACCATTTGATGCATTCTATGTGGGAATGACCAGCAACAAACTGTCCATTCGCATGAATGGACACAGGCAGACAGTGTTTGTTGGTAATGAGGATCACCCTGTGGCTAAACATGCCTTGGTGCACAGCCAGCACATCTTGGCACAGTGTTACACCGTCCGGGTTATCTGGATACTTCCCACCAACACCAACCTATCCGAACTCCGGAGATGGGAACTTGCCCTTCAGTATATCCTCTCTTCTTGTCATCCGCCAGGCCTCAATCTCCGCTAATTTCAAGTTGCCGCCACTCATACCTCACCTGTCTTTCAACAACTTCTTTGCCTCTACACTTCTGCCTCGACTGACATCTCTGCCCAAACTCTTTGTCTTTTAAATATGTCTGCTTGTGTCTGTATGTGTGGATGGATATGTGCGTGAGTGCGAGTGTATACCTGTCCTTTTTTCCCCCTAAGGTAAGTCTTTCCGCTCCCGGGATTGGAATGACTCCTTACCCTCTCCCTTGAAACCCACTTCCTTTCGTCTTCCCCTCTCCTTCCCTCTTTCCTGATGAGGCAACAGTTTGTTGCGAAAGCTTGAATTTTGTGTGTATGTTTGTGTTTGTTTGTGTGTCTATCGACCTGCCAGCGCTTTCGTTCGGTAAGTCACCTCATCTTTGTTTTTATATATAATTTTTCCCACGTGGAATGTTTCCCTCTATTATATTACTATCTATAATAAGTTGCATCCAATGACTTCTATAAACCCTCAGCAGATGACAAGATTGTTTTCCCATCTGTACCACACCAAAGTTAATGAAGCTGTTTGCAACACAAAACATCACAGGAGAATGTCTAATCATTTCCATTATTATCAAGTACGAAAATAAATAAAAGTAAGGAACTGCCTTCTTTGTCAATTAATTAAATGCACAGACTGTGGTCACTCAAGTCACTTACTCATCTTTTGCTTTCCATCTTTTAAGTATAGAAAGATGCACAGGGTACTGACTGGTTTCTTTTGGCTTCTGCAAAATCATTACGGAAGTCAGAATGAGAGGGATGCACCCTAGTATTGTGAGGCCACAATAAAAGTCATTTCATCCCTCTGCAGATATTGTTGGTATTGTTATAATAGTCTTCATTCACAGATCACTTTGATGCAGCCCTCCATGCAAATCTGTGCAAGTCTTGTCATCTCTGCATAACTATTGCAGCATACATCTGTTTGAACTTGTGTATTATATTAGTCTCCATTGCAGTCTACTACCTTCCTCCACCCTCTCTCACTGCACAAAAGCATGTGAGCAGGAGCATGCACTTTTCTTCTTAACTAAACATCTTAAAGTGTTTCCCATCAACTGGTCCCTTCTTTAAGTCAAATTGTGCCATAATGGTCTTTTCCTCCCACTCTGATTCAGTAGCTCTTCATTAGTTATTCATCTAATTCCATTCCTGCTACCATCCAATTTTCAAAGAGTGTATTTCAGTCAACATTATTAAAAGCTTTCACTCAACAAATGCTATAAATACAGGTCTGCCTTTATTGATTCTATCTTCTAAGATAAATTGTAGTGTCAGTACAGCCTTGAATGTTTCTACAGTTCTCCAGAATCCAAACTGATCTTCCCTGAGCATGGTTTTTAACAGTCTTCTGTACATGATTTATGTTAATACACCAAGGTGACTAAAGTCATGTGATAGAAGTATGCAAGTATACAGATGGCAGTAGTATTGCATACACAAGGTATAAAAGGGCAGTGCATCAGCAGAGCTGTAATTTGCACTCATGTGATTCATGTGAGAATGTTCCCAGTGTGATTATGGCCACACAGTGGGAACTGACAGACTATGACTGCAAAATGGTAGTTGAAGCTAGATGCATGGGACATTCCATTTCAGAAATCATTAGGGAATTCAATATTCCAAGATCCACAGTGTCAAGAGTGTGCTGAGAATACCACATTTCAGGCATTATCCCTCAACACAGTGGCCAACGGCCTTCACTTAACGACCGAAAACAACAACGTTTGCATCAAGTTGTCAGTGCTAATAGGCAAGCAACACTGTAAGAAACAACTGCAGAAATCAATGTGGTATGCATGAAGGGTGTACACATTAGGACAATGTCGCAAAATTTGGCATTAATGGGCTATGTCGGCAGACATCTGACATGAGAGCCCTTGCTAACAGGATGGCGTCACCCGCAGCACCTTTGCTCGGCTCATGACCGTATCAGTTGAACCCTAGAGAACTGGAAAACTGTGGCTTGGTCAGACGAATCCCAATTTCAGTTGCAAGAGCTGATGGTAGGGTTCGAGTGTGGTGCAGACCCCTTGAAGCCATGGAATCAAGTTGTCAACAATGCACTATGTGCAAACTGGAGATGGCTCCATAATTGTGTATGGTGTGTTTACATGGATCATTGATGGGAGATGGTTATGTTTGGCTAGTTGGAGACCAATGGCAACCGTTCATGGACTTCATGTTCCCTAACAACAATGGAATTTTTATGGATGACAATGTGCCATGTCATCATGCCACAGTCATTTATGACTGGTTTGAAGAACATTCTGGACAATTCAGGCAAATAATTTGGACACCCAGGTCAGCTGACATTAACTCCATCAATCATTTATGGGACATAATCAAGAGGTCAGTTTGTGCACAAAATCCTGCACTGGCAACACTCTCACAATTATGGACAGCTGCAGGGGTAGCATGGCTCAATATTTCCGCAGGGGATGTGCAACGAGGTGTTGAGTCAATGCCAAAGCAAGCTGCTGCACTACACTGGGCAAAAGAAGGTCTGACATGATATTAGGAGGTATCCCATGACTTTTCTCACCTCAGTGTATATTGCAACCATTACTAATTAAACTTATGGTTTAGTAATACACTCGCTTGTCAGCGTCTTCCATCTAATGAGGTGGGATTTTTACACTTCTGGTTATTAAAACTGCAACACCATAAAGGTGGCATCCAATGACCATCAAATAAGCATGAAGTATATTACATGCTTGGATACAAAGATAATAAACATTTCATCAGAACCATATAAAGTAGGTAGAAGTAGCACCATCTAAATCTAAATACATACTCCAGAAGCCACTGATGATGCATGGCAGAAAGTACCTTGTACCACTACTGGGTCATTCCCTGCCCTGTTCCACTCACAATTAGAGCAAGGGAAAGACCACTTTCTATATGCTTCCATATGAGCCCTAATTTCTCTATCTTATCTTTATAATCCTTATGTATGTCGTCAGTAGCAGAATCATTCTGCCATCAATTTCAAATGCTAGTTCTCTAAATTTTCTGAACATTGTTTCATGAAAAGAATGTCATCTCCCATCCAGGTATTCCCAATTGAGTTCACAAAGCATCTCCATAATACTTAATTGTTGATCAAACCTACTATTAACAAATCTAGCAACCCGCCTCTGAATTGCTATGATGTCTTCCTTTAATCCTACCTGGTAGGGATTCACAATACTCCAGCAGTACTCAAGAATGAGTCACACCAGTGTTATATACATGGTCTCCTTTAAAGATGAACCACACTTTCCTAAAATTCTCCCAATCAATGTTACTGCAACAAACAGTACGCCATTAACGCTGTATTTGAACATTACAGGAGTGATTTTCCTACTGATTGAAGAGGGATGTGTTAATGGCATTGACTCAACACCTCGTTGCACATCCCCTGCGGAAATATTGAGCCATGCTACCCCTGCAGCTGTCCATAATTGTGAGAGTGTTGTCAGTGCAGGATTTTGTGCACAAACTGACCTCTTGATTATGTCCCATAAATGATGGAATAGCTTGAATAGTTGGAAAAATTGATTGGAAATTTTTTTTTGAGATAAATGATTCATATTATTGTTACAAGGAACTAATGAAACTTTCATTGTATTTGTTACATGTCCACGAATTTGGCAATGATAAAAACATTGAAAGAGCAAATTAAAATTAAATTTTGCCTACAAATATTTAATGATGAATCAAAACATTATCCTTGTAGAAAACAACTCGTTAATTTACTTTTGGTGGTGTCTATAACTCATTCAGTTTACATATAGCTTATATATAAGAAAAGAAAAGAAAAGAATGAAAAAATAATATCATTCAATACATCATCTGCATTATCTTGCTTTGTTTAGATTTAGAGTGTGGTGTCTCTGGCGCCGAGCACCCTATCCTTGACTCTTATTTCTTTGAACTGCTTTCGTTCTATGTCTTCACTTGGCACACAACTTGTGTTCTGTCATGTTTGTTCCTTCTGTCTCAGTGTTTAATAAATGTATATACAATACTTAGTGTGTGTTATTACTGACCAACCATACGTGATAACCACAGTGGGACCCCGACATCGTCGTCGTGTGATCACGAGTTATTTTTTGCTTGTTTTTCTCATTAATGAACTTCGTGTGCCAGCCCACATTGTTATTGCCACAATGGATCTACCAGTGTCTTTCCGTGTTAGTGCCATGCACCCTATTAGTTGTGCTTGTGACTACGAGTGGTCAAGTGTACCTAATGTACATTTGGTTAAAAGTGAACAATTATTTATGCCCTGCCACACTGGTGGCCAACTAACCTTATCTGGCTCAACATGGCCAACATCTAATGCAGCAGCACAACAACAGCCACAACATGGACAGTGCACGCTGCCTAACAACATCGTGGACGATCATCCAGTTAAAGGTGTGGTTTACCCCTCATCTACGCAGTTACATTCGGGTTGGTTTGACGTGCCGATGAAGCTCCAGAACTGTGATTTGAACATTTCTATGCAAGGGGTAGTAAACTGTTATATGCATAGCATCACAGCAACCTCGCCCCCCCCCCCCCCCTCCCCCATCCCGCACGTCATCTCAGCGACACCAGTCGCCTTGACCACATCGGTTTCTGCAGCTATTGCACCATGGTTGCACCACAACTGCCTCCTGCCCGTTTTCATAATGGCACTGGCTGTTCCATCCGTCCAGTTACCAGGTCAGCCCCGCACACCGCGACCGCCTTCCGCCTGCTATTACAGTGGCATCGGCCATTGCTCCCACGCCATGCTCTTTGTCGGGCATGCAGTTTGGACACACTGTGCCGACTTTTGCATGCTGCCACCCCCCCCCCCCCCCCCTCCCATCACCATACAGACCTTGGCTGATGCACCGGTCACCCTACTGCACTCCTGGTGTTCGAGTCGTCCTGCCCTGCTCACACAGATCTCCGCCTACTGGTGCTGCCTCAACATGTGTTACCCAGCAGGTTTCCCAAGTTACTTGCTTTGCAAAAAGATAACCCTAAGACATGTTTCATGTTAGTGGATCACCTACTGGACATTTTGGATGACAAAGCACTATTGTCTACCTGGTGAGTCATTTACATGCTCACCTGGACCTCCTCAGTGATCTGCTTCTCTCACCACCCGCTTCACAAAAGTATTCCATGGTGAAAGAACTGCTCATTGAGTGCCTTTCTCACCCTCCTGCAGAGGATATCCACCACAGTATTCATGACAAGCATCTGGATGAACGCACTCCTTCCCAGCTTTGGTGGTGCCTATGTGCATTAATTGATGATCAAGCATTACCTGATGCCATGCTTTGGACATTGTGGATGGTCAAAATGCCTTTGGATCTACAACTTCACCTGCTGTCTCACATCACCGACCTACTCGAGGTTCGTTTACACATGGCAGATTGAGCTTATGATATCATTCATCACAGACACCACCTGTCACGCGCCCTGCTGGCAGAGGCCAGCATGCTCACCTCAACGCCTCAGCTGCCAGTCACGAGCTGCCACTTAGTGGCCTACAGGAGGTACTGCCTATGGCCTCCAGACAGCTGCCGACCTTGCCCTAGCAGCAGCCCGATTGGCTACCAGCCCTCATGCAGACAGTGGCATCTCCCACCCCCTTCACACCATCTAGGCTACAGACCTACCTGCTGTGCTGGTACCACACTACTTATGGGGATGCTGCTTGCAACTGCTGAGCACCTTGCGCCTACCCAAATGATTCCACTGGTCACATTTAGGTGCCATGTCCTGCCACGTTCCTTCACGGTGCATACCGTCCGATGCTGCACCACTCACTTCAGTGACGTAGCACCTCTATGACACAGACATCTCATCGGGCCTCACTTTCTCACTGACACCAGCACTGACATTAGCGTTATCCCGGCCAAGCATGCCGGCAACACACTTTCATCTGCTAACCTCACCTTGATAACCGCCAATTATTCTCTTATTGCGGTCCGTGGCTCCATCAAAATGTCGCTTCACCTATCACCGGTCCACACCTTTCCTTGAACATTCCACATTGCTGACGTGGATGAACCTGTGATCATGTGGGATTTTCTCCACCATTACGAACTTTCACCAGACCTGCAGGCCGCTGCGCTCCATCACGTGTCTGGCTCTATCATTCTGTGCTCAAACAAGTTCAGCACAACTCTGCTCTTTGCCTCCTTGGCTATGCTTTCCACATGTGCATCCCAGCTCGAGCACATTTTTACATGGTTCTCTGACCTGTCAGACATGTGCTCACAAATCAATGAACCCCGCATCCAGAATGATGCGTTACACACCCAGATCACCTGTGCTTCCTCTGTTGTCACACGCACGACGTATTATATGTCACCTTTCTGCAGAACTGCAACAAGGCAACCCAACACATGCCTCTACTGCACCTTCTACCCAATCTGCTACTGTGTCAACCATTTCTCCACCTACTGTCGTTTTCTCACTGCTGCAGATGAATCTACAAGACGCATCTCCATACTATGCTTCTGTAGCGCATCTACCATCGCCGACTTCAGCTGATGCACCACCTACACTGCCCCGGTTCAGCAAGGTCAGTGAACCAACATTGCCTGCAAACCCCTTCCTGACCACTCTTGCTGACCTCCCTTTGCGAGTATTGTCCATCAGTAATGGCACTTGTCATAGGATTCGCACCATAGACAGCCCACCTGTATGTTATAAGGCCAGACATCTTAATGCTTCCAAAATTCTGCGCGCCAAGGGAATGGTTCAGGATCTGTTGGCTTTGGGCCTCTGATAGCAACTGGTCTTCATCTATTCATCCTGTTCCTAAAAAGGACGGCACCTTACGCATCTGCAGGGGCTGCAGGTCACTTAATGCTTGCACCATTATTGATAACTACCCAATTCCTCATATCCAGGGTTGCACCCAACTGCTACATGGTTCTAAGTTTTTGTCTCTGTTTTAGATTGTTCCAAGCCATACCATCAAATCCCTATGCATCCACCGGATATTCCAAAGATGACCATCATCATACCCTTTGGCCTATTTGAATACTATTACATTCCTTACAGATTGAAAAATGCTGTGCAGACATGGCAGTGGCTCATTGATTCCATTTTGCTACCTCTGCCATTTGCTTACGCTTACTTAGATAATATACTGAACGTTTCCTCCTCTGCTGAGAAGCATTAAGGTCACCTCGATGCAGTCCATTCAGTCCTTGCCACCAATGGCGTGGTCATCAACCAAGATAAATCTCAATTCTGTTCTACATCAGTTACCTTCCTAGGCCATACTGCCTCTGCTGATGGCCTCCGACTGACATGTTCTCATGTCAAAACCATACTTGATCTCCCTCTTATTGAGGATTATGCTCAGCTCCATTGTTTCCTGGGTATAACAAACTTTTATCACCCCATATTCCTCAATCTGCCTCCATCCAAATGGCCCTCCTCAACGCCCTCTCCAGCAAAAACAACATGGGGAAATGGAGGTTGAAATGGACCAAACCCATTCTTGATGCCTTTGGTAACCTTAAATCTACCCTAAAGAAAGCTGTTACACTCGCCCACCCTGACCCTGAGGCCCATGTTTTGATCATGACTGATTCCAATGACTCAGCTGCGGGCGCTGTTTTACAACAGCGCACTGCCGACTGAACCCAACCACTCTGCTTCTTTTCCAAGAAATTGACTAAGAACTAATGTAAGTGGTCGGCTTTCGACTGTGAGCTCCTTGCTGTATACGAGGCAATTAAACATTACCATAGTGACCTAGAGGGGTGACCTTTCATGATCTACACAAATCACAAGCCACTCATGGACTTTACTCGTAACCCGGCTAAGGATCTTCCATTGAGGCATTTCCACCATATAGACTACATCTGTCAGCACTCTGCTGATGTGTGCTATATCCGCAGGGTGGGGAATGTTGTGACAGACTACCTTTCCTGCATCTGCATGCTAACTGCACTGCTGAATCTGGAAGAGCTCACCCAACTTCAGGCCGAAGACGACAATATACAGTGAATAATATCAATGAGTCACTGATCTCGGTCCAACCCCATATCCTACACAGGTCAACGATCCCTGTCCTTTGCGACACATCTATGGGCCCTCCCTGCCCCCTGATTCCTACCGCCCTTCGTCATGGTATATTTAATGGTTTGCATTGCTTGGCCCACCCTGTAAAGCGAGGAATGATGTGGCTGGTTACTGAGCGCTTTGTCTGGCCTGGCATGAAGCACGACTGACGCACTTGGACCCGTGCGTGTGTCCCATGCCAGTGCAGCAAGTTCGGCAGGCATGCCCAAACTCCATTGGGCAAATTTGACATTCCAAAGGAATGCCTTCAGCACGTCCACATTCCCCTTTCCCCTTCCAAGGGTTACAAATACATCTTATCGATCGTCAACCATGTGACCTGCTGGGTCGAGGCGGTCCCTCTTATTGGCATCACAGCCGACACCAATGCTCATTCTTTTATCTCAAAGTGGGTTGCTCATTTCAGCTGTCCCCTGTCTTTCACGAACAGTCTGGTCAAATAGTGGCACCGCACTCTCAAGGCTGCGCTTATGTGCCATGGCAACTTATGGTCCCAGGCCCTCCCTTGGGTCCTGCTGGGCATTCACTTGGCCCATAAAGAGAACTTGTGCACATCGCTTGCCGAGATTCTATACAGTGAACCTCTCCTCCTTCCCACAGAATACATGGAGGATACAATGTCAGCCAATACCATGGTTCTTCCTGCTCTGGTTGAACAGGTTCAAGTGCACATCGCATGCCTCCGTACCCCCTTTCCACGCCCTCACTCCAACCTGCCTGTGTTCGTCCACAAAGACCTTGCTTCGTGTGAATTTGGGATGTTGCGTGATGACCTCGTGCGAGCACCCGCCTTCTTCAGGCCCTCACCACTTGTTACATCAGAATACAAACATGTTGTAATCCACCTACATGGACAACCACAGACTTTGTCTGTTAATCACCTGAAACCGTCATGGTCACTCAGTGACCTGCTTCCTGACACCGCCGACCTGCGTCCTGACGCTGCTGCCCTGCCTCCTGACACTGCTGACCTGCCTTCGACCAATGTCTCACCACCTGCACAACCATTGGACACACAGGACTCTTGCAGTGCATTTTCCAACATGCACACTTCTCGTGCTGGCTGCCGCCTACAACCGCCACACTGGCAAGAAGATTATGGATTCGAGTGATGAAGCTTCCCTCCACCGTGCTCCATACTATTGGGAGGGGGGGGGGGGGGGGACTCTGTGGTGTCTCTCGTGCAGAACGCCCTATCTTTGAGTGTTATTTCTTTGAACTGCTTTTGTTCTATGTCTTCACTTGTGTTCTACCAAGTTTGTTCCTTCTGTCTCAGTGTTAAATAAATGTACATACGATACTTAGTCTGTGTTATTACCAACCAACCATACATGATTACCACAAGAGCAAGATGCCATTCATCACATCACACAGAAATTTTGTCTAAATCATCCTGTATCACTGCATAATCCCTCAACAGTGGCACCTTTATACATCACAGTGCCATAAGCAAATACTCACAGATTATGCTTCTATTTTGCTGTCAGGGCATTTATTTATATTGAGAATAAGAGCTATCACACTTCCCTGGGGCATTACAGATGACACCCTTGTCTCTAATGAACACTTGGCATCAAGGACAACATACTGAGTTCTATTATTGAAGAAGTCTTTGAGTCACTCACATACTTGGGAACCTATTCTGTACGCTCATACCTTTGTTAACAGTGGGGCACCATGTCAAAAGTTTTTGGAAATCTAGGAATGTGGAATCTGTCTGTTACCCTTCATCCATGGTTCACAGGATATTGTACGATTGAAGGGCAAGCTGAGTTGTGCACGTGTGATGCTTTCTTAATCCACGCAAATTTGTGAACAGAAGCTTTTCCATCTCAAGGGACTTTATTATATTCAAACTGAGACTATATCCAACACTTCTGCAGAAGGGATGCCTATTATGTCCTCCACATGGGAGTCTACGCAACAGTCAAATGACATTTTGATGTCTTCTATTGCCACACCAGACTGGTCAGTATGTGACTGTATAGAAGTCTTCAACACACTTAGTGATTTTACATGGAACCAGAATATTATTTGTTTCTTGGCAAAATATTTTGCTAAGGTATGACAGTGATAGCAGTTGTATGCTTTAAGCACCAATCTTTTTACAGACTTACAGATTTCCACTATTTTTGCCTGTCATCATTGGCAGATCCATTTATGAACTGAGAGTGCAACAGTGTCTGCATCTTCAGCATTTTCCAGATTTTGTTATTAAATCACAGTGGGTCTTTTCCATCCCTAATCCACTTATTCAACATATACTTCTCAAGAGCATGATTTACTGTCTGTTTAATCTTTGGCCATAAGTACTCTACACCTATCATATTGGAATTAAATGATGTCTGTGCATTGTCTAAGTGGGATACTAATAACTGCTTATCTGCTCTTTCTAGCAGAAAATACTTTCTAACATTCTACATATAAGGAAAGATAACACAGTGAGTTTTTCATTCAGAAATTACATTTGAATGCTGATTGTTTGTGAGAAGATAATGTTATGACTTGTGTAAGAAGGAGGAATATCTATCAGCAAGGAGCTTGCTTCATGATCTCATGATTTTCATGCAAAAATGGAATCACTGGTTTCAGGACAGCCATGCTCAATGCCTTGCAGGATCTCAATGCCTGCACACAACTAGCACCTGAGAGAGCAGACTTTTTTTCTTTTGATCATGAAGGATTGTACTGCCAGGTAATGTAATTTGAATCAGGAGATGGTCTCATTTGTGGCAAGACAAGTATCCACATGTAAAGTGGGACTACGTCTGGAGCACCAAAGACTGTCAATACTTCAAATATTGTTAAGGCTGCTCTTAACTTGGCAGCATAGAGAGGCACACTGATGGTAATGTGCCTAAATGACAACACATGGCACAGGAAAGGCAATGAGATCCCCACCAGGCTGTAAAGGTGTCTGCCTTGCAGCATCGTGTGGATGTGGTATGGATGGGAGTGTGGTCAGAATATCACTCTCCTGGCCACTGTACAATCTTTCTAGACCACAGAGGTGCTGTTACTCATCAAGTAGCTCCTCAATTGACATCACAAAGCTCTGAGTTCTCCCACTGAAGAATCCTTAGGAGTACCGGGAATCAAACACCGATCCTCTGCATGACAGCCATCCACACTGACCACTCCAGCTACAGAGGCAGATGCAGGAATAGCATAGTTTTTTTTTTTTAATCCTTCCTAGCATTGCAGTTTTAATGGACAGCAATGTACATTCTTCTTGAATGTCTGGAGATATTTCACTTGTCTTGTGTATTGTACAAACCAGGCAGAACTGTTTTTGTTTTTGTGATGAATGGCCCTCCCAAGGATCTCGATAATTCTGAGGGAATGTTGTCTACTCCAGGTGTATTAATTTGATTTGATTTTTATTTGGTCCTGTAAAATTACATTTTGCAAAAGGATTGTTCTGTAACGTAGTACAAGGTAATGAATGCCGTATTATATGGGGAAGAAAAGAAGAAAACAAACAATACTGTAAACATTATAATTAAAGATATGCAATATTACATTCAAGTTCTTAAAAAACAGTACTGCAGACAATATATTTTACATACCAAACATACAATATTACGTACACTGATGTACAAGTTACAACATTTTTAGTACAATATGTCTAATATAAATATTATAGCTCTAGAAATTCATTTAAATTATACACAGTATGTTTTATGACGAATTGTTTCAGTTTCCTCTTGAATACATAAAGGTTGTCAATGTCCTTTTTTATATTTAGTGGGAGTTTATTCTAAATTGTTATTCCATTCTGGATGACTCCTCTTTGTAATATGCTGCAAGTTTTTGTAAAGGATTTGCTTCTGCCTCATGTTATGATTGTGAATATCAGAGATATCCCAGAAAAGATTTTTGTTGCAAATTGCAAATATCGTCAACAAATCCCAAATGTTTTGAATAGGCACTTGCAGGATACCTGACAGACCACAAACCTACCTCACTGCTTGTTTTTGTATTTTGAAAACTTTTTCCACCTACAAACAAAACTGGACACCCACATGTCACCATCCTATGCCAACCTATTAATGGGCCATCTAGAGGAATCCTTCCTAAACACCCCAAATCTAAAACTCCTCACCTGGTTCAGATTCACTGATGGCATCTTTTCTATCTGGATCAAAGGTGAGGAAACCCTATCCATATTCCTCCAGAACCTCAACAACTTCTCTCCCATTTGCTTCACCTGATCCTACTCAAGCCAGCAAGCCACCTTCCTAGATGTTGACCTCCACCTCAAAGATGGCTACATCAGTACCTCTGACTATATCAAACCTACTAACCACCAGCAATACCTCCACTTCAACAGCTGCCACCCATTCCATACCAAGAAGTCCCTTCCATACAGATTAGCCACCCATTGTCGTCGCATCTGCAGTGAGAAACAGTCCCTCTCAAAATATATCGAGGAAGCCTTCACTGACTGCAATTATCCTCCCAACCTTGTACAAAAACAAATCTCCCGTGCCTTATCTTTCCAGTCTCCCACCACTTCCAAAAACCCCACTGTCTGGCCACAGAGGAGCATTCCCCTCATAACTCAGTACCACCCAGGACTGGAGCAACTGAATTAAATTCACCACCAGGGTTTCAATTACATCTCGTTATGCCCTGAAATGAGAAATGTCCTGCCTGCTATTCTTCCCACCCCTCCCACAGTGGTATTCTGTCTTTCACTGAACCTACACAATATACTCGTCCATCCTTACATAACCCCTGCTCCCAATACCTTACCTCATGGCTCATACCCCTGTAATAGACCTAGATGCAAGACCTGCCCCATACATCCTCCAACCACCACCTACTCCAGTCCAGTCACTAACATCACCTGTCCCATCAAAGGCAGGGCTACTTGTGAAACCAGTCACAGGGTCTACAAGCTAAGATGCAACCACTGTGCTGCAGTCTATGTAGACATGACAACCAACAAGCTGTTTGTCTGCATGAATGGCCACCAACAAACTGTGGCAAAGAAACAAATGGACCACCCTGTGGCTGAACACATGGCCAAACATGATATCCTTCATTTCAATTACTTTTTCACAGCCTGTGCCATATGGATCGTTCCCACCAACACCAGCTTTTCTGACTTGCATAGGTGGGAACTTTCCCTGCAATACATCCTATGATCCCATAACTCTCCTGGCCTCAACCTTCGTTAGTTGCTGTCCTCTCCTAACCAGTCCCTTTCCTGCTCCCATTCCAGCACTAAACAGCCGTCATTCCACTACCACACTCAATCTTTTTTTATTATTTATTTTATTTTTTTCTCTTTATCTCTCCACTTCTCTCTATGTCTCTCCTTTTCCGCTACCCCCCCCCCCCCCCCCCCCCCCATTCGTTCCACATCTCTCCCCTGCCTGCCGCCCAACCTGCAGCACTTCACTGTCCGCCATCCCCACCATACTATCCCTCCCCCTCCCCGCCCCAGCCTCCTCCTTTCCCCCACCCAGTCACCGCTCCCATCTTGCACTGGTGCCTGTTGCCTGAGACTACAGTCGTGTGTGTGATAGATCGTACAAGGGAATATTATACCCACAATTTAGTTGTTCTTGTAATTAGAGAGTTCTTGAGTATCTTTAGGTTTGCATAATAGGTTTTGTTTCCTGCTTGTATCCTTCCTATGATACATTGCCTCATACTATTTCACTGGTTAGGAGGACACCTAAATAATGGAAGCATCTAACAGCTATAAAGCATTTATCAAAGATATTCAGGTCCTGTGGTGTTCTTCTAGCTTCAGAATTGGACATAACCATATATTTTGTTTAGCTTTCATTTACAGTAAGTCCAATTCTTGTACCTTCTGCTTCCATTTGTCCATATATTTCTTTAAGCAATGTTACATCCCTTGTCACAGTGGCAATATCATTTGCATATGCGCTTATCTGGCTGTACTTCATCATTAATGTTCCTCTTTTATCTATTTTTTGTATGATACTATGCAGTGCTAAGTTAAACAGGATTACAGAGAGGGCATCACCTTGTTCCATTCCATCCTCAAAGTCAAACTGCCTGGTCATTCTGTTATTCACTTTTACTTTTGTTTTTGTATCCTCCATTGTTAGCTCAATTAACCTTCTCAGTTCATTACAGATGCCCAATTCTTACAGCCCTTTATACGATGCATTTCCAAGTCACTGCCAGTCATGTATTCATCATCAGTCGAGAGCAGTGAGTACATCAAATCAGCTGGAACTAATTGGTTTTCTGTCAAGCATTTAGTCATAAAAAATAAAGCTGATCATCATTTCAGAGTGGCTGTCAAAAATAAATGCATACAGTTATTAATCTAAATAAATATCTGCAATCTCGACTAAGTCACTGAAATTCCATAACATGACATACTATATCACTGACTGTAGCTGAGAAAAGATTTCCAATGAGGATATCAGGTCAGCAATGTTACAAGCTCATTGGGGTCAGTTAAACTGAGAAATTCACAATTACATTAGTGGGTATACACTGTGAGAAAACAAAAAAACCTTTTAAATTATAATTCAGTCATCTAATTACCTAGTTGTTGTTACATCATTCCCTTCTTTTCTCCTATGTTATTGCACTTCCTGCTCTGGTTTCTGAGTTGCAGATTTTTAGTGGTCAGATATTTTTGCACTTTCTTTTCACAGTTCACTGGACTTTTGTCTTTCTCAGTAATAACTAATAACACCCTACTCCTTCATAGTCTTAGTTTTTCCAAATAGAGAAATACCATACATCAGGCAAGTTCCAATAGTGATGAAGCAATTACCTTTAACTCTCAAGCAGCCTTATTTGAAATCTTTGTGTTTTTAACTAACATGATAGTTAACCTAACAATGGAAAATCATTGAAGGACTGTAACAATATTATGAAAAGGATAATTGCTACTCACCATACAGTGGAGAAACTGAGTTGCAGATAGGCACAACAAAAAGATTGTCACAACATAAGCTTTTGGTCAACAAGGCCTTTGTCAAAAATAGATGACCAACACACACACACACACACACACACACACACACACACACACACACACACACAAATGCAACTCACATGCACATGTCCGCAGTCTGAGAGGGATGAGGTGGAGGGAGGGTAGAGCAGCTAGGTGTAGTCGAAAGATTATATGGAGGGGAGGGGAAAAGAGGGGGGGGGGGGGGGGGGGAGTAATCAGAAAAACGAGAAGTAAAAAGACTGGATGGGTTGGTGGAATATAGGGCTGTGTACTGCTGGAATGGGAACAGGGAAGGGGCTAGATGGACGAGAACAATGATTAACGAAGGTTGAGGCCAGGAGCGTTACAGGTATTTAGGATATATTGCAGGTACAGTTCCCCCCCTGCACAATTCAGAAAAGCTGGTGTTGGTGGGAAGGTTCAATATGGTACAGGCTTGAAGCGGTCATTGAAATGAAGAATGTTGTGTTGGGTGGTGTGTTCAGCAACAGGGTGGTCCAGTTGTTTCTTGGCCACAGTTTGTTATGGTCATTCATGCAGACAGAAAGCTTGTTAGTTGTCATGCCCACATATAATGCAGCACAGTGCTTGCAGCTTAGCTTGTAGATCACATGACTGGTTTCACAGGTAGTTCTGACTTTGATGGAACAGGTGATGTTAGTGACCGGACTGGAGTAGATGGTGGTGGGAGGATGTATGGGACAGGTCTTGCATCTAGGTCTATTACAGGGATATAACCCATGAGGCAAGGGATTGGGTGCAGGAGTTGTGCAGGGATGGACAAGTATATTGTGTAGGTGCCTTGGACATAGGAATACCACTGTGAGAGAGGTGGAAAGAATAGTGGGGAGGACATTTCTCATCTCAGGGCACAATGAGAGGTAACTCAAACCCTGGTGGTGAATGTAATTCATTTGCTCCAGTCCTGGGTGGTGCAGAGATACGAGGGGATTGCTCCTCTGTGGCCAGACAGTGAGACTTTGAGAGGTGGTGGATGACTAGAAAGATAAGGCACAGGAGATTTGTTTTTGTACAAGGTTGGGAGGATAATTACAATCTGTAAAGGCCTCAGTGAGACCCTCAGTATATTTCGAAAGGGATCGCTTGTCACTGCAGATGTGAGGACCACAGGTGACTTGACTGTATGGAAGGTACTTCTTTGTATGGAATGGGTGGCAGCTACCAAGGTGGAGGTATCACTGTTGGTTATTAGGTTTGATATGGACAGTTGTACTGATATAGCCTTCTTTGAGGTGGAGGTCAACATCTAGGAATGTGGCCTGTTGGGCTGAGTAGGACCAGGTGAAGCAAATGGGGGAGAAGCTGTTAAGGTTCTGGAGGAATGTGGTTAGGATGTCCTCACCCTCAATCCAGATCACAAAGATGCCATCAATGAATCAGAACCAGAAAAGGAGTTTAGGATTCTTGGTGTATAAGAAGGATTCCTCTAGATGATCCATGAATATGTCTGCATAGGATGGTGACCACAGCTGTACCATGGATTTGTTTGTAGGTAATGTCTTCAAAGGAGAAGTAATTGGGGGTGAGGATACAGTCGGTCATATTGACTAGGAAGGAGGTTGTTGGTTTGGAATATATCAGGTATTGGGAAAGGTAGTGTTCAACAGCAGTAAGGCCCAGGGCATTAGGAATGTTAGTGTAAGGAGAGGTGGCATCAATAGTGATGAGTAGGGCACCATGTGGCGAAGGGACAGATCTGTGGAGAGCAGGTGGAGAAAATGGTTGGTATCTTTTATATAGGAGGTTAGGTTCTAGGTTATAGGCTGACAGTGCTGGTCTGTGAGAGTGAAGATTCTCTCAGTGGGGGCACAGTAACCAGCCACAATGGGGTATCCTGGGTGGTTGGGATTATGGACTTTAGGAAGCATGTAGAAGGCAGGAGTGTGGGGAAGGGTAGGGATGAGGAGAGAAATGGACTCAGGAGAGAAAGTTAACCTATGTATCTGTTGTTCCCATCTGCTTATTCTCCAAAAGATTACAGGTTTTGGATCCCTGTCAACCGTATCTCAAGCATGGCAATGTGTGGTAAGTCTGTATCCCTCATTGTTGTTCACCCTATGTGATTTGCATTCTAATATTATAGAGATACAGAAACAAAATTTTTGTTGATGTGGAAAGAAATAGCAATTCAGTGTGAAATATACTTCCTCTCATTCAAGAATACCTATCATGTTGATTAGCATGATTGTTAGTAACATCAATATTTGTTGTAAAGAGATCTCCCTAAATGTCCCAGAGCCAGCACACGGCGTAGAGGTAATGAATGTTATAGCATGGAAACAGGTAGACGTGATTACATCTGAACATAAGGCCACCATTAGCAAAATAACAATACTGTCATGCAGAAACTTCCAATGGAAGCTGTAAGGATGAATTCACAGCAGAAATAAATATAAGCAGTTCAGACAACAAACTAACTGCACAAAACAGTAGATGATAGTTTCTTTTCTTTTCCGAGTGTGCTTTTCATTGTGACAGTTCTGAGTTCATGCTAGTAATACATGTTCACAACCATTCATTTTGTTAATAAGCACTGTGTGTGACTGGATATTTAATGACTTTAAATGCCATAGTGTGCACTGTAGTAAAATTAAAATGACAAATGAGGGGCCCCATATTAGGTCCAAAACATTGTGAATTCAGGAAACTGAGATGCAATCATGGAAATTAATAATGCAAATAGCCCCATGGTGGGCACAAAAATGTAGTAAAATAAAAATAACAAATGAGAGTCCCCACTGAGTAGCAAAATGTTATGAATTCAAGAAACTGAAATTCTGTTGTGGAGATTAATATGCAACTCACCCTGTGCTGGGTATCAAAATTAGTAAAATTAAAATCGCAAGTGAGAGGCCACACATTAGACACAAAAATGTAGTGAACTGTAAATAAAGGAAATTAATATGTAAATTTCTGCATGCTGGGAGACAAAGTCTAATGAAACAAATGGTTATATGGATTAAAATGTGGATACTTTTATGTTTCTTATATCATCAACACAAACATAAATCGCAAGATCTATTGACTTGGCATGGGTGCAGCTCAGTAATTGGGCAAGTAGGGTGGGGGGCAGTGGGGGGCAGGGAGAGAGGGAATGGGGGGGGGGGGGGAGGCATGGCTGTTTCATCTCACATATCACAAAGTGGTGATAAATGCTGGTATGAAGACAGGGATCTAACTCAAAATTCAAAGACTGAGTCGACAATATGGGGGCACAATAGGATGGCATGCCTTCAGAATACGCAGTCTCTTCTGATTCCTCTAACTCTGCATTGCTAACTCACTGACTGCTCATTTTCTCTTCAGAGTCCAACTGCCTGACCATCCACTACCTGAAAGTCTGGGTGATTTTTCACTGACCCCTCTGTTCTGTCACTTATGTCCTCCACAGCTAAGACTTTCCTACTGTATGAGCTTTGTCACTAGTGTATTCAATTTATAATCCCATGCAATGAATAACTAACACCGCATAATCATACCTCCTAGTCTCTGTGCAGGATAAAAATTCCACTCTTGCAGCGGCTAGCAGGTAACCCAGGAACACCTGTCCTGTTCTCATGTGACCCATGTTTCAGCACATCACACCGCAGGGTGGCAGCTCCTAGAAAATAGCTTCAAGTGTCTGTCTGCATTCCTCAGTTGTCAAGAAAGCAGCCACCCACCAACAAATACACATGTTCCCCATAGAGACAGAAGCTTCACATATGCCACTCCTGTAAGGCTTTGGGCAAGACTCACTCAGCGGCTGCAACTTAAACATATTCTCATTCTTAGTGTCTGTCAGCAAGTATTAAAGCATCTGAACTCACCTACAATCACTCGGAGAGCCTGCTGACTATCACCAGCATCTTATAAATGCCTTAGCTCAAAACCATTACTGGCAAATGAAAAATAATTATTACATTATAATATCTGCTTAGCACCTTGTAGCAAATATTTAATTTTATTTATTATACCACACTTATCTTGGGATGTCATTCACTGACAGAATTTTTTTGATAATGAGTGTATTTCTCATTATAAATTCAGTAGGTCCAGTTATTAAGAACAATGGAAAAAGACCAAAGAAATCATGGAATAAGTGAAAATTTTCCAAGGAGGAAATTATGAAAATGTATGTTTCAGAACCACATTTCATAATTTCAAATTTCTCAGGTTAAAATGATCAACAATAAAAACTACCTTTCTTCCCATATGTGATAACTCACATTATTCTACATTATGGCCAAATACTACAAATGAATTGAAATATCTGATTTTTCACAAAGAATGCAAATGTCATTTCTCTTTAAACAGGAGACTGTGAACTTCCACTCCACCTTGTGTACTGGATATGATGTGTCCCAGAATTGACAACGTCGGCCAGTTGCTGTAGTTGCTTTTATACCAGTGTAATCTTTCCCACTATGTGTCAGTCTGCAACTCAGCAAATTTGTATTACCTGCAAACAAAATTTATATGAGTTACATATTGATAGGTTGTACCAACTGACAATTTATTTTTTAAGTTGCTTGAAACCAAGTATTTAATTTCAAGAATTTTCATTTAATACATTCCAGAAAAAAAGAGACAATAAGAAAATGAGCTTCAGATAAGGCACAATTTAGTTAATTAATTATGTGCTGCTAACATGAAACTTTCCAGAACAACTTTACAAAGTGGAGCACAAAGAAATCTGCAAACAGAAATTGTAAACTAGTCAGATGTAATCTTAATTACTACTGAATCAATAATATCAAGACACATCGTACATATGTGAACAACAAATACATGAAAAACTCTGAGTGGACCAATGGGTCAACAGGATAGGGGCAGAAAAATGAGAACACTCTAAGGAAATATAACACAAGTCAAAAACTGTTGTGCTTCTTTTGATCATATTATCTAAATTACTTGACAAAGAAATGCTTGACAGAATTACAGAAATGTTGACAGTGTTGGTAGCACCAATGTACAACAGTTTGTGAAATTTAAAATTTTCCTGGCGAACTGAATAATCAAAAAGATTTCGGGCTTGCAGCTGGTCGTCGTTAGCTTCCATCCACGTTATTTTGACTGGACAATTGCCAGCTGAGGCTGGTAGTTGTCCAGTCGAAATATCATGGATGGAAGCTAACGAGGACCGGCTGCAAGCCTGTAATCTTTTTGATTGTACAACAGTTTGTTGTTGTTGTTGTGGTCTTCAGTCCTGAGACTGGTTTGATGCAGCTCTCCATGCTACTCTATCCTGTGCAAGCTTCTTCATCTCCCAATACCTACTGCAACCTACATGCCTCTGAATCTGCTTAGTGCATTCATCTCTTTGTCTCCCTCTACGATTTTTACCCTCCACACTGCCCTCCAATACTAAATTTGTGATCCCTTGATGCCTCAGAACATGTCCTACCAACCGATCCCTTCTTCTAGTCAAGTTGTGCCACAAACTTCTCTTCTCCCCAATCCTATTCAGTACCTCCTCATTAGTTATGTGATCTACCCATCTAATCTTCAGCATTCTTCTGTAGCACCACATTTCGAAAGCTTCTATTCTCTTCTTGTCCAAACTATTTATTGTCCATGTTTCACTTCAATACATGGCGACACTCCATACAAATACTTTCAGAAACGACTTTGTGACACTTAAATCAATACTCAATGATAACATATTTCTCTTCTTCAGAAACACTTTCCTTGCCATTGCCACTCTCCATTTTATATCCTCTCTACTTCAGTTATTTTGCTCCCCAAATAGCAAAACTCATTTACTACTTTAAGTGTCTCATTTCCTAATCTAATTCCCTTACCATAACCTGATTTAATTTGACTACATTCCATTATCCTCGTTCCGCTTTTTTTGTTGTTCATCTTATACCCTCCTTTCAAGACACTGTCCATTCTGTTCAGCTGCTCTTCCAGGTCCATTGCTGTGTCTGACAGAATTACAATGTCATCAGCAAACCTCAAAGTTTTTATTTCTTCTCCATGGATTTTAATTCCTACTCCAAATTTTTCTTTTGTTTCATTTACTGCTTGCTCAATATACAGATTGGATAACATCAGGGATAGGCTACATAGTGTCTTACTCAGTTCTCAACCACTGCTTGCCTTTCAAGCCCCTCTACTCTAATAGCTGGCATCTGGTTTCTGTAAAAATTGAAAATACCCTTTGACTCCCTGTATTTTACTCCTGCCACCTTCAGAATTTGAAAGAGTATTACAGTCAACATTGTCAAAAGCTTTCTCTAAGTCTACACATGCGGGAAATGTAGGTTTGCCTTTCCTTAATCTATCTTCTAAGATAAGTCAAGGGCTCAGTATTGCCTCACTTGTTCCAACACTTTTATGGAATCCAAACTGATTTTCCCTGAGGTTGGCTTCTACTAGTTTTTCCATTTGTCTGTAAAGAATTCATGTTAGTATTTTGCCACCATGACTTACTAAACTGATAGTTTGGTAATTTCCACTCCTGTCAGTACCTGCGTTCTTTGGAATTGGAATTATCATATTATTCTTGAAGTCTGATGGTATTTCACCTGTCTCAAACATGTTGCTTACCAGATGGTAGAGTTTTGTCATGGCTGGCTCTCCCTAGGCAATCAGTAGTTCTAATGGAACATTGTCTGCCACCAGCGACTTGTTTTGACAGATCTTTCAGGGCTCTGTCAAATTCTTCACACTGTATCATATCTCCCATTTCATCTTCATCTATGTACTCCTCCATTTCAATAATATTGCAGTCAAATACATCACCCTTGTATAGAACCCTATTCACTCCTTCCGCCTTTCTGCTTTCCCTTCTTTGCTTAGGACTCTTTTTTCATTTGCACTCTTGATATTCATACAGAAGTTCTCTTTTCTCCAAAGGTCTCTTTTAATTTTCCTGTAGGCAGTATCTATCTTACCCCTAGTGGTGTATGCCTCTACTTGCTTTCATTTGTCCTCTAGCCATCCTTGCTTAGCCATTTTGCACTTCCTGTCGATCTCATTTTTGAGACATTTGAATTCATTTTCGCCTTCTTCCTTTACTGAATTTTTAAATTTTCTCCTTTCATCAGTTAAATTCAATATCTCTTCTGTTACCCAAGGATTTCTACAAGGCCTCATCTTTTTACCCACTTGATCCTCTGCTGCCTTCACTATTTCATCTCTCAAAACTACCCATTTTCTTCTACTGTATTTCATTCCTCCATTCTTGTCAATCATTCCCTAATGCCCTGTCTGAGAAAACAAAAGTATGTCATCAAAGTAATAAGAAAATTTTATTTTTTTACCAGGAAATCTCCAACATTACACCAACATTATGTGGAGTGCAAATAACAACACATACTGCCAGTTTTTAATGTTTATAATATTATTTCAATTAATTTACAGTGAAACTGATGACAAAATACCATATTGCTCACAATTTTTATTTCTGGGAGGAAATGGGTTAAGGCTCAACTACAGATCCGCAACAACTTCAATGTGTTATAGCATTCAAACTAATTAAGATATTCATATCATGCTTGGCTTATGTGACACACACACTCACAAAGTTTTGGTTGTGTGTATTCCAGAGTGTTTTGACTCAAGCATAATGACAAAAATGCAAGAAAAGGCTTGGCATGGGGAATGGTTTATTCAGACCAAAACAGACACACAGGTTCAAAGAAACTTTCACACATAATATAGAAGCACCCGCTCTCACAGATGTCAATATGCAAGGTACCGAAATTTTATGCACACAGGAAGTGTTGATATGAAGCATCATACTGGATGACCTGGAACAAGTGAAGCTGACATGGAATGGATACAGTTGGCTTTTCAACATTCACCACAGAAATCTGTTTGGAGGGCATTTCAGATCCCTAGGTTGACCATGCACCAGGCCTTTGTAAATGTATACCGATGTATCTATATCAACTGTAGTTGTTGCATGCATTGAAACCAGATGACAAGCCACAACATTTGCAATTTGCTGTGCTTGTTCTTCACCATTTAAACAAAGATGGAAATTTCCTAAAGAACCTAGTATTTTATGACAAACCAACATTACATCTTAGTGTTAAGGTAAACAAACACTAATGTTCATATCTGGGACACAACTAACATGCATATTGTGATGAAAGATGTATGTAACAGTCGAAAAATGAATTTGTGGTGTTGTTTGATGTTCACTGCATTGTAGAATCATTTTTCTTCTCAGAAAAAACTGTTAATTTTAAAAATTACCTTGATATCTCCCCCCCCCCCCCATGAATCATGACACTTGCCATTGGTGGGGAGGCTTGCGTGCCTCAGTGATACAGATAACCACACTGTAGATGTAACCACAACGGAGGAGTATCTGCTGAGAGGTCAGACAAACATGTAGTTCCTGAAGAGCGGCAGCATCCTTTTCAGTAGTTGCACGGGCAACAGTCTGGATGATTGACTGATCTGGCCTTGTAACATTAACCAAAACAGCCTTGCTGTGCTGGTGCTGCAAACGGCTGAAAGCAAGGGGAAACTACAGCCATAATTTTTCCCAAGAGCATGGTTAAATGATGATGGCATTCTCTTGGATGTAAAGTAGTCCCCCATTTCGATCTCCAGGCAGGGACTACTCAGCAGGACGTCTTGATCAGGAGTAAAAAACTGGTGCTCTACGGATCGGAACATGGACTGTCAGACCCTTAATTAGGCGGACAGGTTGGAAAATTTAAAAAGGAAAATGGATAGGTTTAAGTTAGATATAGTGGGAATTAGTGAAGTTTGGTGGCAGGAGAAACAAAACTTCTGGTCAGGTGAATACAGGGTTATAAATACAAATTCAAATAGGGGTAATGCAGAAGTAGCTTTAATAATGAAAAAAAAAAAAAAAAGAATAGGAGCACGGATAAGCGACTATGAACAGCATAGTTAACGCATTATTATAGCCAAGATAGGCACAAAGCCCATGCCTACCACAGTAGTACAAATTTATATGTCTACTAGAACCACAGATGATGAAGAGATTGAAGAAATGTATGATGTGATAAAAGGAATTATTCAAATAGTTAGGGGAGATGAAAATTTAATAGCTATGGGAGACTGGGATTCAATAGTAGGGAAAGAAGAAGCCACCTGGTAGAATTTTGCATAGAGCATAAATTAATCATAGTTAACACTTGCTTTAAGAATCATGAAAGAAGGTTGTATATGTGAAAGAGGCCTGGAGAGACTGGAAGGTTTCTGACATTTCCAGGGCCAGATGTGGACTCTGATCACAATTTATTGGTTATGAACTGTAGACTGAAACCGAAGAAATGGCAAAAAGGTAACAATTTAAGGAGATGGGACCTGGATAATCTGAAAGAACCAGAGGCTACAGAGAGTTTCAGAGAGAGCATTAGGGAATGATTGACAAATGCAACAGAAAGAAATACAGTAGAAGGAGAATTGGTAGCTTTGAGAGATGAAATAGTGAAAGTAACAGAGGATCGAGTAAGTAAAAAGATGAGGGTTAGTAGAAATCCTTGGGTAACAGAAGATATATTGAATTTAACTGATGAAAGGAGAAAAAATAAAAATGCAGTAAATGAAGAAGGTGAAAATGAATACAAATATATCAAAAATGAGACCGACGGGAAGTGCAAAATGGCTAAGCAAGGATGGATACAGGACAAATGAAAGCAAGTAGAGGCATATGTCACTAGGGGTAAGACACAGACTGCCTATGGGAAAATTAAAGAGACCTTTGGAGGGAAGACAATCACCTGTATGAGTATCAAGAGCACAAATGGAAAACCAGTCCTAAGCAAAGAAGGGAAAACAGAAAGGTGGAAGGAGTATATAGAGGTCTATACAAGGGTGATGTGCTTGATTTCAGTATTATGGAAATGGAAGATGACATAGATGAAGATGAAATAGGAGATATAGTGCTGTGTGAAGAATCTGACAGAGCACTGAAAGACCTAAGTCAAAAAGAGGCTCCAGGAGTAAACAACATTTCATTAGAACTACCGATTGCCTTGAGAAAGCCAGCCATGACAAGCAAAATGTATGAGACAGGTGAAATACCCTCAGATTTAAAGAAGAATACAATAATTGCAGTCCCAAAGAAAGAAGGTGTCAACAGGTGTGAAAATTAACAAATCATCAGTTTAATAAGTCATGGCTGCAAAATACTAACATGAATTCTTTGCAGACAAATGGAAAAATGGTAGAAGCCGACCTTGGGGAAGATCAGTTTGAATTCCATAGAAATGTTGGAACATGCAAGGCAATATGACCCTACAACTTATCTTAGAAGATAGATTAAGGAAAGGCAAACCTACATTTCTAGCACTTGTAGACTTAGAGAAAACTTTTGACAATGTTGACTGGAATACTCTCTTTCAAATTCTGAAGGTGGCAGGGGTACATACAGGGAGCAAAAGGCTATTTACAATTTGTACAGAAACCAGATGGCAGTTATAAGAGTCGAGGGGAATGAAAGGGAAGCAGTGATTGAAAAGGGAGTGCGACAGGGTTGTAGCCTATCCCTGATGTTATTCAATCTGTATATTGAGCAAGCAGCAAAAGGAAACAAAAGAAAAATTTAGAGTAGGAATTAAAATTCATGGAAAAAAATAAAATAAAAACTTTGAGGTTTGCCATTGACATTCTAATTCTGACAGAGACAGTAAAGGATCTGGAAGAGCAGTTGAATGAAATGGACAGAGTCTTGAAAGGAGGATATAAGATGAACACCAACAAAAGCAAAATGAGGATAATGGAATATAGTCTAATTAAATCAAGTGATGCTAAGGGAATTAGATTAGGAAATGAGGCACTTAAGGTAGTAGATGAGTTTTGCTATCTGGGGATCAAAATAACTGATGATGGTTAAAGCAGAGAGGATATAAAATGCAGACTGGCTTTGGCAAGGAAAGCGTTTCTGAATAAGAGAAATCTGTTAACATCAAGTATAAATGTAAGTGTCAGGAAGTCTTTTCTGAAAGTATTTGTATGGAGTGTGGCCGTGCATGGAAGCGAAACATGGACAATAAATAGTTTAGACAAGAAGAGAATAGATGTGGTGCTACAGAAGAATGCCAAAGATTAGATGGGTAGATTATGTAACTAATGAGGAGGTACTGAATAGAATTGGGGAGAAGAAGAATTTGTGGCACAACCTGACTAAAAGAAGGGATCGGTTGGTAGGACATATTCTGAGGCATCAAGGGATCACCAATTTAAGATTGAACGGAAGCATGAAGCATAAAAATCGTAGAGGGAGACTAAGAGATGAATACACTAAGCGGATTCAGAAGCATGTAGGTTTCAGTAGTTACTCAGAGATGAAGAAACTTGTACAGGATAGAGCAGCATGGAGAGCTGCATGAAACCAGTCTCTGGATTGAAGATCACATCAACAACACACCTTGATATTCAGTATTCAGTATTCAGTTTATTCACCATTGACCACTTACAGCGGAATAGGTCTGAACATTAAATATACAATTAACAACAACTTTACAGTAAAGTTTTTACAATTTAATTCCTTTTCTTTTAGGAATATTCTTATATACTAATGTCAATGCTTATTTCAAAATATTCTGTTATCTTATAAAATGGGTGTTTGAGAAGCCAGTCATAAACCTTACGTTTGAAAATATTATTGGTCAGTGACCGAGCAGATGCTGGAAGTTTATTGAAGAGTTTTAAACTCATTATTTTGTGTGAGTTTGCAGTCTTTGTGAGTCTGTGTCTTGGTATGTCAAAGTCCAGTTTGCCTCTGGTGTTGTGGGGATCTATGTTCTCTCTGGTCTCGAACTCATTTAAGTTGCTTTTGACATAAAGCAGGGCTGTGTAGATGTATAGATTCACCACAGTTAATATCATGTGCTTGATAAAGAGGGGATGGCAGTGTTCCTTGGGCTTAGCTTTGCTTATTATTCTAATTACTTTTTTTTGAATTTTCAGAATTTCACTGACAAAGCAAGAATGTCCCCATAACAATATGCCGTAGGAAATGTGTGACTGAAAGAGGCCAAAATATACCACCTTTAGATACTCATCAGTGACTATATCTGTCAGTCTCCAGATGAGATAACACACTCTTGCTATTCTCTTGCAGATATGGCTAATGTGTTCCTCCCAGTTTAATTTTGAGTCAATGTGGAATCCTAATAATTTTATTGATTTGCTTTCAACAGCTGTAGTTAAACCCAGAATTAGCTCTTGTGTTTTATCAGGATTACACAGGAGTTCATTAGAAGAAAACCAATCCATTACTAGTTCTAGTTTTTCCTGTGTTGCCTGATGCAGTTCTGTTGTGTCATGGTGTGTATTGAGCAACGTTGTATCATCTGCATAACACACAACTGAACTTGCTCCTACATGGTAAGGTAAGTCATTAATTGCAATGATAAACAGAAAAGGACCTAGGACCGAGCCCTGAGGCACTCCGGTCCGAACTTCCTTCAGTGAGGAGCATCTATTTTTAATTGATACATACTGTCTCCTGTTACTTAAGTATGATTCGATTACATCCAAAGATGGTTTGTGTATGCCATAAAATTCCAGTTTTGCAAGTAGGGTGTTAGATGGTATGCAGTCGAAGGCTTTGCTAAGATCACACAGTACGACTGACACTAGATCCTTATTTTCGAATGCAGTTAACACCTGGTTAACAACTTCAGTGACAGCAGTAGTGGTGTTTTTACCATGCTGATATGCAAATTGTCTGTTGGAGAGGAGATCATGCTTATCAAAATAGTTATTTAGTTGACTGTACATTACATATTCAAAAACTTTAGAAAAAATTGGGACAATAGAAACTGGTCGATAGTTTTGGGGCAGATGCTTATCTCCCTTTTTAAAGACCGGTATTACTTTAGCAGTTTTGAGTGCATCTGGGAAAACTCCAGATTCTAAACAAATATTAAAAATAAAAGAAAGAGGTTGACAGATAAGGTGTATTATTTTTTTCATTAGATAATTAGAAAACCAATAACAGTCCATGCTTTTGGAGTTGGTGAACCTTGCCACAGCTTTTACAATATCCTCTGGGGTGACAACATTCCAGTGGAAAGTATACATACTATGGGGCACAGCACAAAGATGATCTAGTGCACAAGTGCCATTTTGCTTGATTTTGTTTTTCAGCTCACTCACTGAGGTTAGGAAGTAATTATTTACTTCTTCTGGGACCAGCATTGCATCTTGTGTATGGGTTTGTGAATTATATTGGTTGATGATATCCCATGCTGCTTTACATTTGTTGGGAGCACTTTCAATGTAATGTTCACATGCTTGTTTTTTGGCCAAGGACAGTTTGTCTTTGTAGATTTTTTTACATTTTAGATAAGCTCTATAAGAAGTATTATCTAGCTCAGGTCCTTCTTTACAAGAATTTTTATATATTCTGTACAGTCTGAGCATCTCCTCCCTAGTGAGAGCTAGCTCATCTGTATACCATTTTAGCTGTTTGTTTTTCTGTTTATGTTTAGGGCTACTTTTGATTAATGGTGAGCAGGAGTACCATAACTCTATGAGTATTTCCAGGAATTTGTTAAACACCATTTCACCAGCACCCTTTCCAGGTTGTGTGTTGTATACAAAGTCCCAGTTAACATAAGATATTCTGTCAATAAATAAATTAATATATTCATCTTTCTGCCCTCTTACCCATGTGGCATTAGACTTGATTCTGACTGATTTGTCTGATTTAGGCAACTGATCACAGGAGAATGTTAAAATCAATGGTTCATGATCAGCTAGGGCTCCACTGGCAAGTCTGACGTCGTACATATCTCTAGAAAAATTTACTATAATATTATCTAAGCACGCCTTATCCCGTGTTGGTGTGTAATTTATACATTGTAAATTTAGTGATCTTAAGATATTAAAAAACGTTCTAGTAACATGTTCATCACTGTTGGCCATTTCAATGTTTGGAGTTGTAGCTTTATCACAACTGGCTGTTTTCAAACAACAAACTGTGAGAGATGTTCTATATCAGGTGTTTCCAGATCACTGGATTGGCACAGGTGGTCCAATTCTCTGGCCACCTAGACAACCTCACACTACACTGATGGACTTCTTTCTATAGCGATACATCACGAACAGAGTCCACCAAACACCTATTAATCATATCAATGATTTAAAGAATCTAATTGTTGCTGCCATTGCCACAGTTGTGGATATGTTGCACTGAGTGTGGATAGATCCTGAATACAGACTGGATACTGTGTGTGTTGCCGCCTAGGGCATAAAAACTCTCTGAGATAGTCTGTCACATAAGCCAAACATGGTGTGAATACATTAATTAGTATGGGTGCGCAACACAGTAAAGCTGTACTGCACCTTTTTAGACACCCTGTGAATTTCATAGTATTTATTGTTGAAGAAGTTATTAGAGTTGCAGTGTACAAATTTTAAGTTGCTAACAGAAGGAGAAAAACATATTTATATGGATGAAAAATTATTACACTGTAATCTTCATACTGCACAGATGGTTAAAATCATTTCTCATTTAGTGCATAGTATGCAGTATCTGATGAATGACAGAGTGTTTCAGAATAACTTCTTATCAAATTATGTTATGACTTTTCTGAGTATTTCTAGGGATCTAATGACAAATTAGCAAATTTGTAACTTTTATATAATTCAACTGCTTTTTGCCAATTGCCTTACTACTGATCCCAAGCTAAGGCGACTCCCGTGCTGGAACATTGGATTCTGCTCACCTTTTTAGGTACAACAGCTTAACTGCTGAACACATGTTCAGCATACAGCAGATTTATCACAACTTGCTGTCAAAATATCTCAGTAATCTAGTCATGATAATTTTGGATCATGTTTCAGCACCAAGAGAGGTGGCACAGTGGTTAGCATACTGGCCTTGCATTCAAGAGGACAGTGGTTCAATCACCCATCCAGCATCCTGATTTAGGTTTTCCACAATTTCCCTAAATCGCTCCAGGCAAATGCCGCGATGATTCCTTTGAAAGGGCATGGCCGACTTCCTTCCCCATCCTTCCCTAATCCAATGAGACCGATGACCTCGCTGTTTGGTTTCTTCCCCCAAACAACCCAACCCCAACCCCATGTTTCTGCACCTTATATCTAATGATAGAATGACTTTCTGATCCTGATCTTTGCATCATTTGAAGTCAGACAGTATGCAGTTGTGCAAGTGGAGGTTTTGATTATTCAAATAATTACCATGTGATCTGAGATTAAAGTTGATTCAAAGAAAAATATTCATCAAGTTTCTGTGATCAAAATGTTATATCTCAAAATGATAATTTCAGTTTTGATTTTTCTTTGCATCATTGAAAAGAGCTCATTATGTTTCGATCACGAAAAATGTACTTCATTCTTTAGGCAAACCAGTTCAATGATAATAAAGAAGTTCCAAAACTTGCACTGATGCTATAAGGAGCAAAGAATGTGTAGACGTTTTGGATATACACATTTGGAAATTATGTAAAAATCTGTTAAAGCTGTTATTCGTTGTCTGTTTCACTTAAAATATACATTAATTTGCTTGGCCTCCAACTTTTAGAAATTTTTTCTGTTCATTTAAGTTGTTTCACACTATTTCAGAATTCACCTTCCTTGATGGATGCTGCAGGCAAAATTTCAGAGCAGTGGGACATTGGTTTCCAGATAATTCTGTATGTGACCTGGCAACATTTGCATCTCAGGAAGGTTTGAAAGAAATAAGAGAATTTTCAACACAACCAGCAACATTTACTTAATAAAAGAGTCATGCTAAAAATTCATTGCTTTTGAATAAGTAAAAATTAAATGAAATTGTAGTGAGTTACTACAAGTTGTATCATTCAAGTTCATGGGTGTACACACTAACAGCAATCTAAAATGGTCTGAATATATTTTACTACTTCACAAAAATCTCAGCTCAGGAACATTAGCTATTCATATTATTTCCACTGTCTGTGACTGAGACACCACAAAAACTGCTTATTGTAGTTACTTCCATGCACTGTTGTATGGCATAGTTTTCTGGGGTAATTAGCCATGTTCCAAAAAAGTATTCATTGCCCAAAAGAGAGTTATTAGGATAATGAGTGGAATTCAGCCTAGACATTCTTGTAGAAACCCTTTTAGAAAATTAGGGATACTGACAACGGCATGTCAATATATCTATTCCCTGCTGTGTTTCATTGGTAAAAATGAGCAACTATAGAAAACCAATGATTCATACCATACCCACAATACCAGGAGGAAGATGAACCTCCATTATGAATTAAAAAACCTTAGTATTGTACAAAAAGGAGTCCACTACATGAGCTGCAAGGTGTTCAATGCTTTGCCACCAACCCTAAAATCACTTGTCCATGAGCTTCCCATATTTAAACAACAGCTCAAACACCATCTAATGGATAATTCCTTTTATTCAGTTGAAGAATATTTCAATTGTGTTAACTCTAATTGATTTTTTCTTTTAATTAAATCTGATGTACTCTTATGCAATACAATAGTTGGAATCATTGTTAAAATTACTATGTCTTTTATGTGACTACTAAAATCTACTTTTATTTTAACTACCTTAATCATAATTTTGTCTATACCTATTAATGTGTATTTTGTCTTATACCTCTTGCCCTCTTGCAAGAGGGTTTTCTGTGTGTTTCTGTTGTACAATTTGTAATAATCTGACACATCATACATCCAAGCAAATGTCTCACTGTATTGGATTTATGGGATCTAAATAAATAAAATAAAGTATGAATTTAGAAACAGCTGACAGCTATGAAAAAAAGCAATATTAAACATTATAAAAGAAGACAGCATCATCATAGTTGGATGATGAACAGTGGAAATACATCCATAGGAATCACTCAACATAAGTGTAACTGCAGTTTGGATCTCTCTTCTGAAACTGCACTGGATGTAAGTGAGGGATGCCAGAGGTGATGCAAAGACAATGATAAGTGGAACTCCAGAGATGGTTGCACACAACATTTTCAAATACTTAGTATAAGTAACGCATGTCATGAATGCTTAGATCATAAGTTGCTGATTAAAAAAGTGAAAGAAAAATTTTAGTTGTCAAAGCAGTCAGAAAAACTGCAGATTTTGACATACTCACCACAAAGATGATCTATAGAAGAAATGGTGCAGGAGTTTGGTGTCCCATGAAGAAAGGTAAAATGTTGTCAGGTGAGATACAAAATTATCTGCAAAACCAATACTACAGTACAATGAAATGTTTCTTTGAACATCCAACAAGCTACAGTTTGATTCTAACTTCCACTTGATGTTTTTTTAATTGTTAAATGTAGAAACAATGAATATTTTCACATAAACAAAACTGCATGTCCTAGATCTTGAAAAGTATTGCAATGAGTTCCAAGTCAGCAACAGAAACAACTTAACTGAACAGATAAACATTTCTAAAAATCAAAGGCTGAGCAGAAGGTTCATTTTGAGGGAAAAAAGACAATATAACAGCTTTAACAGATTTTACACAATTTTCAAATTTGCATCTCCAAAAAATCTACACAGTCTTTACTCATAATGGTTTTTGAACTTATTTTAAAAAAAAAAACCTTTCCTAGTCAAAAAGAGCTCTTTTCAATGGCGCAAAGAAAAATCGAAGTTGAGACAACACTTTTGAAAGACAGAATTTTGAAAATCAGACAAAATTGTTGAATAACTTTTTTGAATTGAATTTTCTCAGATAACTTAGTAATTAATCAAGTAATCCTGATGCCAACTCACAGCCTTATGATCTACTGGCTGGCTGCAAATGAGTAAAAAATTGACATCAGAAATTCATTCTATCATAAGATTGTTGTTGTTGTAGTTGTTGTTGTGGTCTTCAGTCCTGAGACTGGTCTGATGCAGCTCTCTATGCTACTCTATCATGTGCAAGCCTCTTCATCTCCCAGTACCTACTGCAGCCTACATCCTTCTGAATCTGCTTAGTGTATTCATCTCTTGGTCTCCCTCTATGATTTTTACCCTCCACGCTGCCTCCAGTACTAAATTGGTGATCCCTTGATGCCTCAGAACATGTCCTACCAACTGATCCCTTCTTCTAGTCAAGTTGTGCCACAAACTCCTCTTCTCCCCAATTCTATTCAATACCTCCTCATTAGTTATGTGATCTACCCATCTAATCTTCAGCATTCTTCTGTAGCACCACATTTAGGAAGCTTCTATTCTCTTCTTGTCTAAACTATTTATCGTCCATATTTCACTTCCATACATGGCTACACTCCATACAAATACTTTCAGAAACGACTTCCTAACACTTAAATCAATACTGGATGTTAACAAATTTCTCTTCTTCGGAAATGCTTTCCTTGCCATTGCCACTCTACATTTTATATCCTCTCTACTTCGACCATCATCAGTTATTTTGCTCCCCAAATAGCAAAACTCCTTTACTACTTTAAGTGTCTCATTTCCTAATCTAATTCCCGCAGCATCACCTGACTTAATTCAACTACACTCCATTATCCTCGTTTTGCTTTTGTTGATGTTCATCTTATACCCTCCTTTCATGACACAGTCCATTCCGTTCAACTGCTCTTCCAAGTCCTTTGCTGTCTCTGACAGAATTACAATGTCATCAGCGAACCTCAAAGTATTTATTTCTTCTCCATGGATTTTAATACCTACTCCGAATTTTTCTTTTGTTTCCTTTACTGCTTGCTCAATATACAGATTGAATAACATAGGGGAGAGGCTACAACCCTGTCTTACTCCCTTCCCAACCACTGCTTCCCTTTCATGTCCCTCGACTCTTATAACTGCCATCTGGTTTCTGTACAAATTGTAAATAGCCTTTCGCTCCCTGCATTTTACCCCTGCCACCTTTAGAATTTGAAAGAGAGTATTCCAGTCAACATTGTCAAAAGCTTTCTCTAAGTCTACAAATGCTAGAAACGTAGGTTTTCCTTTCCTTAATCTTTCTTCTAAGATAAGTCGTAGGGTCAGTATTGCCTCACGTGCTCCAACATTTCTACGGAATCCAAACTGATCTTCCCCAAGGTCAGCTCCTACCAGTTTCTCCATTCGTCTGTAAAGAATTTGCTTTAGTATTTTGCAGCTGTGACTTATTAAACTGATAGTTCGGTAATTTTCACATCTGTCAACACCTGCTTTCTTTGGGATTGGAATTATTATATTCTTCTTGAAGTCTGAGGGTATTTTGCCTGTCTCATACATCTTGCTCACCAGATGGTAGAGTTTTGTCAGGACTGGCTCTCCCAAGGCTGTCAGTAGTTCTAATGGAATGTTGTCTACTCCCGTGGCCTTGTTTCGACTTAGGTCTTTCAGTGCTCTGTCAAACTCTTCACGCAGTATCATATCTCCCATTGCATCTTCATCTACCTCCTCTTCCATTTCCATAATATTGTCCTCAAGAACATTGCCCCTGTATAGACCCTCTATATACTCCTTCCACCTTTCTGCTTTCCCTTCTTTGCTTAGAACTGGGTTTCCATCTTAGCTCTTGATATTCATAAAAGTGGTTCTCTTTTCTCCAAAGGTATCTTTAATTTTCCTGTAGGCTGTATCTATCTTACCCCTCACAAGATAAGCCTCTATGTCCTTACATTTGTCGTCTAGCCATCCCTGCTTAACTATTCTGCACTTCCTGTCGATCTCAATGCAGAACCGAGCAAAACATGTTATCTTCTTTGTTCATTAAAATCATGCTGTGGTGAGAAAACAGTATTGAATGCATATCATGCGTACTTTCATTCTCGTCTTAGATATGGGGTCACCTTCTGTGGAAACTCTAAAATAGCTAATAGCACTTTTAAACTACAAAAAAGGGCCATTAGAATCTTGTTTGGGTGCAAGCCTAGAGACTCTTGTAAACCACTGTTTAAGAAATCTGGTATTCCCCCGTTATGGAAACCCTTTTGTTCTTTAAATTAAATGTAATAGGCAAGGACCAGAGACTACAAAAAAACTGTGACATACATGAGCACTTTACCAGACAAAACAGAAACTTACATATGACTCAAATCAGCACAGCACTGTGCCAAAAAGGTACTTTTCACATGGGAGTTAAGCTTTATAACAAACTTCCTGAAAACATAAAAGCTATCACTGAGGTCAATACATTTGGAAAATCTCTAAAGTCATATTTACAGCATCACTGCTTCTACTCCATTGAAGAATATTTATATTTATGAAATGTGTTATATAAATACTTACGTGTAAAGTGTATTATTGTAAGCTTAAATATGTATGCCTTGAAATTACTTTCAGACTGTATATTTATAACTTGACTTGTCCAATGTCTTATGCATAAGCTGCTATGTAGACAACAGGACCAATAAAATACAATCTACAATCAATCTACAATCTCATTTTTGAGACGTTTGTATTCCTTTTTGCCGGCTTCACTTGCTACATTTTTGTATTTTCTCCTTTCATCAATTAAATTCAGTATCTCTTCTGTTACCCAAGGATTTCTACTAGCCCTCGTCTTTTTACCTACTTGATCCTCTGCTGGCTTCACTATTTCATTCCTCAAAGCTACCCATTCTTCTTCTACTGTATTTCTTTCCCCCATTCCTGTCAATTGTTCCCTTATGCTCTCCCTGAAACTCTGTACAACCTCTGGTTCTTTCAGTTTATCCAGGTCCCATCTCCTTAAATTCCCACCTTTTTACAGTTTCTTTAGTTTTAATCTACAGTTCATAACCAATAGATTGTGGCCAGAGTCCTCATCTGCCCCTGGAAATGTCTTACAATTTAAAATCTGGTTCCTAAATCTCTGTCTTACCATTATATAATCTATCTGAAACCTTTTATTATCTCCAGGGTTCTTCCATGTATACAACCTTCCTTCATGATTCTTGAACCAAGTGTTAGCTATGATTAAGTTCTGTTCTGTGCAAAATTCTACCAGGCGGCTTCCTCTTTCATTTCTTAGCCCCAATCCATATTCACCTACTATGTTTCCTTCTCTTCCTTTTACTACTGTCGAATTCCAGTCACCCATGACTATTAAATTTTCATCTCCCTTCACTTCCTGAATAAGAAGCCAAAACATGATCCAAATTTGTTACAAGATTTATGAGCTACTTTAACAGGAAGTTGTGATAAATCTGCTGTACACTGAACACATGCTCTACAACTAGGCTGCTGAACCTAAAATGTTGAGCATGGTGTGGAGAAACTAGCCTTCCCAAAAACATGGCTGATGGTCCCACCATACTACTTATGAAGCTGTAATTTGGTGTGGGTTTATGTAACACCCATACATACATCCTGTAAAAAATTCATCAAAACTGGAGAACACCATGTGGGGAATGTGTTTAAAATTAGACCACTTGACGTGGAATGATCCTTCAATTTTTTATCAAATAATAGATTAAAAGTCCTGCTTTGGTGCTACTTATAAAATCCATTTCATGTTAACGAGTAAATTATTGGAATTTACCTTGTAATGCTACCTAATTGCACATCCTATGGGGATTCTGTTAAAAATATGGCAGCTGCAAGGCACTGGCCACATTATCTATTTAGATATAGACTCTCTAAGGAGGGGCAGATGGAACTGCTGGCCTGAAACACTCACAAAACAACCACAGACTGCTCTGTCCCTGGTGAAGAGTGATGGATAACTAATAGGTACATAAAACACTCCATTGACCTTTACTAATTATGAACAAAATCGTCTGGAAGTGTAAACAAGGTAAACACTTAGTAATATTCAAAGCCCATCTAATGATGTAAGCAGACATTTGTGATGCAAGAAAGATGTCATCAGTGAAATACGTATGTGCTTGCAAAGCTCAACATCTACTTCATAACACGCTTATATTCAAATCTGCCAAGATTTTAGACTTTTGAATTTCAGTTTAATTATTACACAAGATGACACTAACTTTTTCTCGATTGTTTCATTTCACAGTACTGCATATGCCAAGTTAGTTGTTAGCTTGGAACTTAAAAGCAATCAGTGAAATATATATGTGCTTTCAAAGCTCAACACCTACTTCATAACATGCTTACATTCAAATCTGCCAAGATTTTAGACTTTTGAATTTCAATTTAATTATTACACAAGATGACACTAACTTTTTCTCAATTGTTTCATTTCACAGTACTGCATATTCCAAGTTGGTTGTTAGCTTGGCACTTAAAAGCATAACTTGAAATGCTGAATTTACAATGAACAGTAATTATAAGCACCATGTTAACTGTTGCTATTCTTCTTCATTCGCTTCTTCCAAATGTTGCATAAGTCAAGGTGCCGTTGGTTTGATGGCATTTTCATTTTTTGTTTTATTTATCTATGTTTTCATTGTTTAGAGGTGAAGAGTGCTCTGGTAGTTTTTTTAAATAGCTCAGTGCATATTCAGTGAACCTGACACCAATCACCCACACAAGTTGCTTTTATGTGAAAATATCCTTGGTGTTCCTTCAAGAGCTTGTCCAGTGACAGAAAAATTTGAAGGAGCTGAATGCTGCCATTAATTAACAAAGTGGCACATAGTTATCTATGTCCTTATGCTGTGTCACTGACTATGGGTATCATTTCTCCATCTTGATGAAGAACCCTGTAACACTGCCAATCACACAATTGTTTGTACTTTATCATTGACTCAGAACACTATCTCTTCCTGCCATAGCCTATTTGGATCCTTTGGATCCAAACAGACAACTTACAAGCTCATCTATCTGGTAAATATCAACAGCTGGGACAGGGAGAGGGGGTTCGAGCTATAATATTTCAGTTTACTACTTTTATGTTTTGAAACTGAGAAGATAATGAGAATTCAGAGCATGGTAATGGTAAGTTTTGGAAGAATGTAAATAGTTTAGGAGGTAAGGTAATCAACAGTGCACACACACGCATGCATGCACGCACACACACACACACACACACACACACACACACACACACACACACACACACACACACACCTGGACTGATACAGTGTTCCAGATGAGTACACAGTGCTGGGACTGTAGTTTTGCAGTTTGACTGGGGTGAGGGACTGTGTCTGAGCAGAGTGTATCATATCTCTGTGGAAGACCCAGGTGCAAGTTCTGTCTGATACACTCACCTAACAGGCCAGACTCCAGTTCTGTCACAGGCTTACCCCCTCCCATCTGGGACAGGGCACCTGTGGAAGCAGTCATGTCATAAAACCCAGTTCGGCTGCAATTTTTCCACAGTGCTTTATGTGGAACCATCACCCAAGTGTCACCTGAATGAATGGCCTCTGTCAAGCTGTGGCCATGAACAGAGCTGACCACCCAATGGTAGAACATGCCACTGGGCACTGCTCAATTTCAATGGCTGTCTCATAATCTGTTGCATTTTGATCCTTCTTCTTAAAACAAGCTTCTGTGAACTACTTAGATGGGAGTTATCCTTGTAGCACATCATTCATTCTCGTAATCCTCCTGGCCTCAATCTCCACTAGGCCACTGCCCCACAGCTATGTCGACCCTCATCCAGGACCCTAACTTTGTTCATCCGGCACCCATACCCTCTTCCCCAGTCCCCCCTTGCTCTTTTTTATCTCCCTCCACCCCCCCTCCCCCTCAGTCCACTCCTGCTCACTGCATGGCATCAGGTACTGCACAAACCCACTGGTGCTGGTGCTGTGCTCCATTTCTATCTCAGGCACCTGCTGCCTCCCTGTTGCATTCCCATCGTGTGCACCTTCTGGCTCCCTCTCAGCCATCAGTTACCCCTTCCCAACCCTACCTCTCACTCCCCACCTCCTTCCTACCCTCACCCACACAACCCATCACAAACCCATCACCTGAGTCAACCAGCAAATTGCAGCCCGGTACATTACATTCTGTTTGCACATTGGAGATATGTGTGTGTGTGTGAGTGTGAGTGAGTGAGTGTGTGTGTGTGTGTGTGTGTGTGTGTGTGTGTGTGTGTGTGTGTGTGTGTGTCTGTGTGTGCACGCCCTAACTTGAACAAGCATTTATCTGGAAGTCTTGTTTATGTGCCTGTCAACAACTCATCACCTCTACTATCTGGTATTACTACAGAATTCAGGGTATGATGGATATAATGAAATTTGAATTTTTGTCATCAGTAAAGGTTATGTGTTAACAAACGTGTTAGAATTTAATTCCTTTTCTGCAAATAGAGTCATAGAAATGAAATTTATGACAAAATGTAACTTCCCATGCAATGGAAAAACCAGGATAGAATGTAAAAATATTATGAAAAGGAAAGTTACTACTCACCTTATAACAGAAATGTTGAGTCACAGATAGGCGCAATATTAGATAACGTAATGCTATGACTGTAACAGATTGTTAATGCATGATTATTGCAAAGAATTTTTGGTTGTATACAGTGAGACAAGGGAGGAAATATGCTATAGTGTAATTCCTACAAGAGGATGAGCTGCTGCATTATCCAGAACTCAAATGTACATGTTGATGAGTATGCTTCTCAGTCTGGTTGGGATTGAGATAATCAGCACAGTATTCTAAAAATGACAGGAAGGAAATTGCCTGATATTTTATAAGAGCTTTGTTGTGCTGATCCTTTAGCACAAGTGACCAGGAATTGTATTTAGCTAATTTGGTTAAACATCAAACTGGCTATGTGAAGTTAAAAACATCATGTGAGAGTAAGGTTACTCCCCCTCACTGTTTAGGGATCTTAACTGTTATGTAGCCTTAAACAAATCCAGTGTATTGTTAAACAATAGAAAATTCAGGATGGAATAATAACAGTATTATGAAAAGGATAGTTGCTCCTCACCATATAGAGGAGATGCTGAGGTGCAGATGGGCACAACAAAAAGACTGTCAAACAAAGCTTTTGGCCAAACGGAACTTCATTACAATTATACAAAACACACAAACACACACACACACACACACACACACACACTGTGGTGGGGGTGGGTTGGGTGGGTGGGTGTGTGCGTGTGTGCACGTGCTTGCGTGTGAATGTGCATGTGTTCCATATTGTGGATACGCTGGGTCACAGATAGGTATATAAAAAAAGGCCTTTTTGGCCAGGAGCTTACTTGTTTGACAGTCTTTTTGTTGTGCCTATCTACAATTCAACATCTCCACTAGGCAATATATTTTTAAGTCTGATACATCCACTTGCAAAATGAGAGCTATTCACTGTGAGTTTAGAGAGGAGCTCTGAAGTGAAAATTAATAAACTCTTTTAATAGTTAATTTTATCTTTCAAATTACACCAAACATTCTTGGTTGCTACATAAATGTGTGGAAGCATCTGCAATAGGACCAGTGAAGATCATTCAAAACATGTCCAAGTTCAGATTATTACTGTTACCTTTTAACAAACATTACTCTCATGTACATTCACTCTTGTAGGCTACCCTCTAACATCAATCAGCACTTCGCAGTACCACAGCTTGATTTTCAACCATGCTGTGGGTAACACCTTTAATGTGTTGTCATCATAATCATCATCATCATCATCATCTTGGACAGTTTCCAGCCACTGGCTGGGTCTGTCGGGAACACAAGCCTCTCCATCGTGTTCTGTCTTTCCACCATTCCCCCTCTTCCACCTTCGTCCAGTTCTCTCCTCTTCTCGTCACACATTCCTTCACTCCCTTCACCCATCTATCTCTTGGTCTTCCCCTGGGCCTCTTCCCCTCCAGTTACAGATCAAACATCCTCTTTGGAATTCTTCCCTCATCCATTCTCTTCATGTGTCCATACCACTGCAGTCTTGATTTTTCTATCCTGTCCTGTACTGGTTCTTCCTTTAGTCTTTCCCTCACATACACATTTCGCAATCTGTCTCGTCTTGTTACACTCAACCTGCTCCTCTGGAACTTCATTTCACTAGCTTGTATTCTACTTTTGTCGCTTTTGTGCATTACCCATGTCTCACTTCCGTATGCCAATATGGGGACAAAGTAGGTTCGGTATATAATTCCCTTGGATTGCTGTGGCACCTCCTTGCTCCAAATAAGCCCCCTAATGCATTTGAAGAACTGCCCTGCTTTTCTGCACCTTTCATTTATTTCCATTGCGTTTCCCCCCTTACTTTCAATCAATTGATTGAAAGTTGTCATCATAATATGTACTGTAATTTAACTTGATCAGCTTCTTAGGAATAGGACTGTTTTGGAAACATCATATGGTTTAACAAGGAGATTAGCTGTGTGACGGTGCTATAGTGGGTGGTGTGGGGAGGATATCAGGGACGATTGATCTCATTTCAGGCCTTGGCAGATCAATTTATTGAGGCATTCAAGGCCTGAGTGGCACCTCAACCTCACAAGTCTTTTATTATAGGGAGATTTTGGTTAGAGGAAACCCGATGTTACGTTGTTGGAGTACATGTGAGGGCTTCGATGCTGGAGTATATATATTTAGCATGGACATTTAGGCTGCAGGGAAGAGTTCGTTTCACCTGGAAGAGGTTACAGCTTTCACAGAGCACGAATGGTTGCTTAAACTGATAGGTTTTACATGGACTAAGGTTTGGATGTGAACTTCATAGAGATATAGGTTAATGTCAAGGTATGTGGCTTTGGATTTGTTTAGATGGAAAGGAAAGGGGTTGTTAGCTCCCGTGCCACATGCTCTTCTGTTCAAGTATGACAATAGTTCGGGGTTTTGTGATATTTTTCATGAAGGACTGGAAAGTGGTGCTGTAAGTCAGGAATTCCTGGAATTCTTTGAGAGGGAAGTTTTGGGGAAGAGGGGAAGAATCAATTTGGGGTATGAGTTGAAGTTGATACAGGCAAGATTAAGTGCTGTGTTAGTTGTGGAGTGGGATTCAATGGTGAATGAGGGGAGATCTTGGACTATGACAGTGAAAATTTGAGTGTGGAACTGAAGATTAGGCCTTTAGAAAGGGGTATAAGTTAGAGCCTTACGGCTGAATGGAGATTGTGATTGTCAGGTGTTGGAGTTTGATTTTGAAAATGGTTAGGCTTGAGTGGGATATGTGCTGGGATTTGGAAATTAAATAAGGAGATCAAGATAGGATTTTTGGATAAGAAGAGGTGTGTTGCTGATGATGTTGTGGATGGTATTTGTGAGAGGGTGAGGAAAAACATTACTTTAGAGGTATTTAACCAACAGTATGGACAGCCTTTTCAAGACAGGTGTTGCTGATGATGTGAATGGTATTTGTGAGAGAGGGAGGAGAAACATTACTTTAGAGGTATTTAACCAACAGTATGGACAGCCTCTCCAAGTGGTGTACATAATTTTGTTCAAGAAGAATTACACTGTGTTTGCTAGAGGATCTATTGGCTGAAAGTAGGATGATTTAAACAGAGACATCTGCTTTCCGAAGTGGTGGTTAACTGGGTCAATGTAATGATGAAGGGTTGCTGTTCACAGTCAAATCTGAAGTTGAAAGAATGTTCAGAGCATAATACCCAAGAGGCAGTAATTTAAAACGCCGTAATGATTGCTGAAAAGCAAGTGAAACTCCAGGAAGTGAGAGAAGATTGCTATATAGAGAAACAGACTACAGTAGTGCAACGAAAACAGAAAAAATCGTAGACAAACGATCCCCAAATACAGGGAGATGATCGTTCAACAATGAATGCAGATGGCCAGGGATTTAAGGATGAAGCTCAACAATGAAAAGAGATACCAAAACAAAGGAAAAAGATCAAAATACCGAATAAAATTATCGACAAACAAAGGTAAACAATCATCATACAAAGAACAAAGATATCAAAATAAACAAAAAATCTGCTAGACACATGAACAGCATTGCTAAAACAGAAATAATATTACTGAACACCAACGAAAGCCCACAGAAAGTGGAAAGGGATCGCCGAATCACAAGGAAAAATGACAAGGATAATATGAACGTTCACCAAGATTAAGAATGTCAGATAGGTAATTGACGGTGTCACAACGGAAACTCAATTGAAAAAACTATAAAATTACAGAGAGACAAAATAGCTGACCATTACCTACATCGGTAATATTGCTGAGAAAGGCGAATCTTTATTGAGAAAGGGGCTACTACTATCGAAGAGTCATGTAATTAATTTGTTCCTGTGTTCTTTCGTGTACTTATTAAATTTGAGTACCTAATGATCCTGCAGCCCTAGTAAAGATAAACTGCTTTTTGCTTTTAGATATTTGCAACTAGAATACAAGAGCTTTGAATTTCTACGGAGAATACTCGGTTGTTGACGGCAGTAAGTGCAATTTATTTTTTAAAATTTGTGGAAAGAACACGTCTTAAAGCATGCGCGTTCTCGTATCCACTCGGTACCTCATTGCGCAAGCAGTCTGCTACAAATTTCCTTTGCTTGGGAGCGTGTGTTGCGTTTATTACCATGAAAAGGCGACAGGAAAAGAAATCACAAAGAAACTGTAGGTACAAAACACTGGAGGTACGAGAAATACAAAGTGATCACAACGTTTTGTCTGCAAATTTTGAGGAGGTCACAACGAGATTTTAGATTTTCTGCTTGGTAACAGCAGCGATAAGGCTGATAAAATTCCGTCAGCTACTAACTGGCGAATTATATACTCGTTTGAATTATTTATTCCTCAGTTCAAAAAAAGCATTTCAATTCTATCAATTTTGTAACTTGTTATGCGGAAGAATTGTAATTGATTATTTGATTGTTTTATAGTCTACCGTTTTACACTGTAGAAAATGCCTAAACTTGTAATTATTAGCATATTTTGTTCCTATACAATATTACAGTTAGTAACTGTTAGCATCTGTAAGTACTGTTCTCTGACTCGTTCTACATCCATGCAGTTCCCTCGCATATTGGATCAATGGCACAAGAAGGGATAAATAAAAATCTTGAAACAGAGAAATAATTAAGGGAGGTTCTTAGTCGGTATGTAAAGGTTAATTTACTTTCCACGCGTCGTTTGAATTTAATCATGAAATATTACATTTAGATTAGCATCCTCGGACTCGTCAAATTTGGGAATTTCGTAGACACCAGAACCCACTAGAACGGAGTTGTGTTTTTTCAATTTCGTGTGTTTCGCATCATCAGGATCCTTCATTTCTATTTTTAGTAGTTTGTTGAGGAGCTACACTTACTCCATCACTTCTTTTGTTCAGATGCCAGGCTCATCAGTTGTGCTTCTAAGTCACCACAGTTTTCATAAACACTTCTCATAAAGTTTTGGAATAGTCTTCTCAGTTTTCCTACTTCGAAACTTGCGGTATCTCGTTGTTTACATAAATACGATCGGAGACTTTTTATCTAATAGGTGACGCTCAGCAGCATTATACACGACTTTTTCTTTGTCTGTGATCATCTACAAACTTCACTGTGCTTCTTTTGGAGTCTATAGTTATTAATTATTGCACATAAATCGCTTTACAGAGGAACCTCCAACACACTACCTTATCACACAAATGCCCTCTATCTGCCCGTCGTCAGCTAAAAAGTGCAAAGATTCGCACAGAAGGCATGCATAATTGCACTGTTGGAAATTTATGCGCAAGCGCAAAGTTGAATACAAAAAAGGCGTCGCGTGGACGCACCATGAAGACGCGTATCTAGTCCTCGGTAGATTGTCTGTTTTGTAGTTAGATTAGGTGACGTCAGTGATAAACGGTAGAGATCAATGCGGATCACTGGTTGATGTCCTGAACGCATATCGTTGCGAGTAATCCATTGGCCCTCCGGTCTGAAAACTAGAAGTCAAGTCATGTGATACGCTCTTTGATAGGAAATTCAAACGCTTTCTACGTTTTTTAATTTTTCCTTCATACGCCTATGTACGGTTTGTCGGTGTATCGTACATACAATTAGGCCTACTCTATCAGTCTATCCCTTGAGTTGCATTTGCACCATCCTGTAAACAGTATTTGCACCCAGCCGAAACAACCAAAAACATAACAGACGCAAGGCGCCGCACAACCAAAGGCTCGCTCATCCAATGTTACTAAGTACAGTCACTCATGTTTAGTTACAGATAACTACGTAGAATCTTGAATAGTGATTTTGTGCAACTACAAGGTCAGTAAATTTAATATTGCTATGCGATTAAAAATTTAATTACATTGCAGTTTTATTTTTATAATAAGCTTAAAAGACCCTTCGTGAAGTTCCTTATCAACGAAATCATCTCAGCAAGTTGTTTACTTAAGACAGGTTGATTCAGAGGACTGAGGGACAGTGGATAGGGGGTTCACTATTTATAACTACCGCTAATAGCATGCACTTCACGTTTGAATTTCTGAACGTAGTAACTTGTTTAAGCTGCTAGAGGTGTAATCGTAAGTATGAAACGCCCATTTTTAAGATAATTGATTTTGCTCGGAACTACCAATCCTTGGTGCAGACTACTAACCTGTGTCAGCAGAACATAAGTGCACGAGGAACAATACATGAGCGAGTATTCTGGACATTCGTCACCGCTTAATAGGCCGAAACCCCCTACACTGGAGAATGAAAACAGTCGTTCAACAGTATAGTTGCTTCTGTCCTGCCCCTGTTTTAGCGTTTTATCTTTGTAACCTGCGATTCTGTGTTCATTTTGATTTATTTATTTATTCGTCTGGCCTCCGTCAGTTAACGGCCTTTTAGCCAACTAAACGCTAAGTAAGAGGTATGTTGTGCAACACATAAATTGATAACATAACATGATGCAAGTATAATATTAGCATCACAAATTAATAAATGAAACAAAAAAGTAGGGGGGTCAATTCTAGCGTCCGATTCCGCTCGTCGGCTTTCAGCAGTGATGTCATACCTAGGGTAGAGACGCTACATAGGGGCAGTCTCTGAAAGCAGCTGATCATATTTCTAAGCAAACGAATGTAGTATTACAACCACAGTTCACGTGATTAATTACCTAGCCACAAATTATACCGACAAGAATGAAAGGTAACGAAAATCAATAAGAACAGAAAAAGAGAAGTCTATATGTCTGAAATAAATTATTATCGCAATTTATGCGAGTAAGAAAAGCACAGAGAACCTTTAAATCCAGTGCGATATAGCGCATGGTGAAATCATAATATTATGAATGAGCGTTAACTTTTAATACTAATTGCTAAATCTCACTGGACGAGTACACAAGTAACGAAAATTGACAAAAAATGTAGGGCCTAACAAATACTGGAATCGGTAACTGGAACTGACCTATATAGGTTAATTCTGGTTACCGAATTCACCCATTCCACGGTTCGTTGCCGGCCGGGGTGGCCGAGCGCGTTCTAGGCGCTACAGTCTGGAATCGCGCGACCGCCACGGTTGCAGGTTCGAATCCTGCCTCGGGCATGGATGTGTGTGATGTCCTTAGGTTAGTTAGGTTTAAGTAGTTCTCAGTTCTAGGGGACTGATGACCTCAGAAGTTAAGTACCATAGTACTCAGAGCCATTTCAACCATTTTAAACTACGGTTCGTTATTTAGATCGTTTTAACAATAAGTGTATGTACTAAAGTGTTGCAGGATTTCTACATATGGTATTACTATTTTCATCACTGTGAAAAAGAGAAAACTTTGGAAGCTGTACGTACAATATGTATTAGTTTTTCGTAGAAGTTCTGAGATCAATAAGAAATGTAGAAATCCTACAAAAACATAGTCCACAGATTTAGTGCAAAAAATGTTCAAAATTATGAACCATCGAAAAGTTTGAATCGGTAACTAGAAGTGATGGTCAATTCTAATTACCGATTCCAGCCATTCGGTGATTCATTAATTAGATCGAAGTTTTTAGCATGTTTGTGCACTAGAATGTAGGGAAATATGACTTCTGCATTTGTAATTGCTCTCTGAACTATTACAAAAAAAGTTACTAAAATTGGAATCGGTAACTAGAATTGACGTACATAGAAGATCAGTTCTAGTTACTGATTGCAGTTTTTGTTATACACCGCAGTAGTTTTAGAGGATCATTATAAATGTAGAAATGGGATTATGTTTCATTGCATACAACTCCAAAAATAATTTTCAATCATGGAGCAACTGGAATCTGTAACTGGAATTTACCTAGATAGGCTAATTCTAGTTATCTATTCCAATATTCTTTATTTTTTGTAGATATTCTTTTATCATGTACTGGATTTTCTTTTAGAATTTAGTATGTCGGTTTCTTCATATTTTATTCTACTGTTTCGAATTTGTTGTCATTCATTTTTTGTTTTTGTCGTACATTTTAGTTTTTCCCCTCCCAAAACACCCACTATCCTGCGCTTCTAGCGTTAGGTTCAGTAATTAACGTAAAATTAACGCTATTTTATAACAGTATGACTTCACCATGTGCTTCACTGTTACGCAATTTAAAGGTTCTTTGTGCTTTTCTAGTTGCATAAATTACGAGAATACTTCTTACCATAGATGAAAATTCGTTTGTAAGTCTTGTTCTTAATTATTTTCCTTATCTTCAGTTCGTTTCAATTTAATTCGTGACTAAGTAAGTAACTGCGTGAAAGTGATTGTAACTCTATCGTATGCTACATTCGTTTGTTTACGAGTGCGATCCGTTGCTTTCATCTGCCTATTCGTAGCTACTTTGCCTTAGGCATGACGTCATTGCTCAAAGCCGACGAGTGGAATCGGACACTAGAATTTATCCAAAATAGGGCACTAGAATACATCTGTTCAGAGTCTACATTAAAATAACTGTACACATGATATACATACTAACATAACAGTTAACCTGGTCCCCAGTGCTGGGTTAGTATTACACAAATATATTGTAAAAATTTGAGAAGCTCTTCGTTATATACAGCATTATTCAAAAATCTAGACCAGCGGTCGGCACCTGAAACATGTCTGAAGTACGTATTTTTGGATAGAGGAAGGTACATCCCACATTTTCTCCCTCTCTTCATTTGGAGCCATCAGTAGACGTGGACAAAGAGTCCGACCATTTCTGGTGTACAAGACACATTGTATTACTAATGGTTCAAATGGCTCTGAGCACTATGGGATTTTGAACATTTTTTGCACAAAATCTGTGGACTATGTTTTTGTAGGATTTCTACATTTCTTATTGATCTCAGAACTTCTACGAAAAACTAATACATATTGTACGTACAGCTTCCAAAGTTTTCTCTTTTTCACAGTGATGAAAATAGTAATACCATATGTAGAAATCCTGTAACACTTTAGTACACACACTTATTGTTAAAACGATCTAAATAACGAACCGTGGTTTAAAATGGTTGAAGTGGCTCTGAGCACTATGGGACTTAACTTCTGAGGTCATCAGTCCCCGAGAACTTAGAACTACTTAAACCTAACTAACCTAAAGACATCACGCACATCCATGCCCGAGGCAGGATTCGAACCTGCGACCGTAGCGGTCGCGCGGTTCCAGACTGTAGCGCCTAGAATCGCTCGGCCACCCCGGCCGGCATGTATTACTATGGATGAATGGATTTTCCAAATACCGCCTAATGTATACACACTTCATGGGAGGCGACTGAATAATAGGTAGGAGGCGAAATGGTTCTGAGGATTTTTGTCGACACGTGACCCCATGTTCTACAGCTAAATACTAGAGCAGAAGGTAGGAGGGAGGCGCTATTCCGGTAAATAAAGTTGATGGCCTCCAGTTTGGACTTCAAACGATGATTTAAAAAGGACAGCCTATTCAGTAGACATTTGTCCACCACAAATTACCTTCTAATATGTAAAGGCATTTCATTGGCTTAAATGAAGCAGTCGTTCGTAGGGGTACAGCCCACGGCGCCTAAGCACTGTCGAATACATCCAAACTGAAATTTGTCCAATTTCCTCAGGATGTCCTTTCACCCAGCGCGGAACGCCATAATACTATAGTCAAGTCTTGATCGAATTAAGGCATTGTACGACGTCAATAAATGAGTGGGATGAGGGCCCCACCAAACTCGGTAGATTGATAGTTGATAGGATAATATTTAATGTTTTTTTCTTTCTTTTTTATTTTTTTTTTTCACAATCACTTATTACACGGTTAATGTGAGAGACCCATGACAGTCGAGAACCAGAGAAGGGGTCCAAGCATCAAGAGGAACGGTTGGAAAATATCACGAGGTGTGGCTTGTCAGCCGAAGCTTCCACGCCGTGCGTTTGGCGTAAGCTTTCCACACGGGGCATGTCAGAGGAAAGTCCAATTTCACATTCCTCAAGTGCGGTGAGTATACCAACATACATCGTCTGCGTGCTGAAGTATTGTAGTCAATGTGGGAAGAGCTGTTTCTAAATCCATGGTGCACACACAAAGGACTGAGAATCGCGCCTAGCGCGAGGTCAGTTGAGACAATGCCTCCTAGTTCACAAACAATTTTTTCTGGGATATGTAGAACTCTCAGTCTGTGGAGTATAATATTTCTTTTTACACTGTCATATGCTTCCTTGATATTCAGGAACATAGCTGTGGTCTTTTCTCTCAGAAAAGGCTGTCGAGATATCCGTTGACAAAAGAGTGATATTACCAGTTGTGCCTTTTCCCTTCCAAATTGGGAAGTAGCCAAAAGGTTGTGTAATTCCAGACACCACTCCAGTCATTGTGATTCTTCAGTTTCTCCCGGCGTATTTGTTGCTCGAACAGTCCACGGTACTGCGCGGGCGCGGACGGCGAAGAGATCGGCCCGCGGGGGGGGGGATTTAAATCGGCCGCCCGTCCTCAGGAGCTCAGTTCGTCAGCGCACCTGACGATGGCGACATGTCTGATCGCCGAACTATTGTGCTCGTTGGACACTATAAACCGGCAGTATACCCGTGGACTGTTCGAGCACTCCAGTCGTTGTTTAACTAATCGTTCCAGTGTCTTCCCGATGCAAGAGGAAAGAACAAAGGCCGGTACGAAGTTGACTGACAACTATCATTGCCTCTTTTCAAGACTGGGACAATTATGTGTGTTCTCCAATCTTCGACGAAGTCTTTAGACCAACAAAGTTGAGTACGGTAGTGGTGCATTGGACGGCATGTTGTGTATCGTAGCATGGTGTATATTATCGACCCCTGGAGAGCTGTCTGTGGCTGAGGGAACTGCCTTCTTCACTTCTACTAAGGTAAACGGAGCAACGAGTTAATTATCACCGTGACGGTGGCCAGGGGGACATGTGAGCGTTCGCGGACATACCCAAGAAGAAGAGATTCGATCAGCGAATTCTTCTGACCAAGGTGCTTCGATTGTAGGAGTGTATCCAGATGGCTTGTTCCTGAATTTATTGATTTTATGCCATAATTCTGTGATATTACTTTGTTTAGTTAATGTAGAGAAAAAAGTTTATCCAGCATAGTTTCTATTCGTGCTTATGGACTAATGCATGGGTTAATACCTGTGCATTTATTTTCTAATATTTCAGGAAATTATCGAGATTCGTTGCTTGCGATAAGCACGTAATGCAAGACGGCGTCGTGAGACTGCGTGAGAGCGGCTAGTTTCACCAAACCGGAGGGGGATTCCTGACAACAGAACAAACTTTCTCCCAAGGAATGGTAGCGCGTGCTGCGTCATTAAGGGGACGTTTACTATCTTTTGGTTCAAAAAAATCAATTATTTAAATTGCATTTTTGGATCCATAAAAGTGTTTAGAATCCACCCCTGGAACGATTTTTCCCAATACGGAACGGAAATGTTTGTTATTCGCGGTTGAACAAAAAAATGCACCTGCCTGAAATCGGCCTTTTTCACTCACCAGGTTTTTTGTTTCGGAGGACGAGTTATTGTACCGGTGCTTGAGAGGAAACACACAAAATTCAAATGAAAGCTTTAACGCGTGTGTTTGGAAGTCATCTCCCAAGCTTCTGGTGCGAAGACTGTGGAGATTGTGACTTTCCTGGCAGTGAGCAGCTTCAACGAAGGGTATTCAGCAATTCTGAAGACCATGACAACGTTGGACGTCACCCTGGGACTCTATTCGACGCAGTTCGCCAAGCATTCGGACGACCACTGGTTTCAAGCGGCCGAAAACCGCTTGTCACCGGCCGTACGAGACGCTCTGGAGCAGCGCAGGATGGCCCAGATCGAACAGAACGCCCTTTACGAGGAACAGAAAGGACTAGTTTATGGACCCGGAATAGCAGATTGAACGTACGTTGCATAACATTGCATTTGTATGTAGTCAAAACTTCAAACGCGTTTTCCTCTAAATGACTTTTTTTTATCTCGCGGTATGGTAACTTCAAATCTACTGAACCGATTGGCATGATTATTTGTTTCCGACGAAGATAATTAAATTGTCTAGGAGCTTTACCACTTTTATTCCCATCCATCAATTACAAATGTCTTTACTTGGCCGACGAAGTCGAAAAATCGATGAAAAAACCCTATTTTTTCAAATGGCCGCCATTTTGTTTCCTATGGTCCAAACAACTTAAGCGAGGTACAGCTCCTAAAGAATCTTATATACTTCGCTAATGTCAACTCAATTTTGATTTCAGACGAGCCGGCTGACCTGTGACATACCGCGCGCGGAGATCTACATCGAAATTTTGTTTCGTCCCGACGGCATTTCTGCCTTTGCTCTTTGACGTTTCCGGTCGAACAAATTGCAGTTTGTAGAGGAAATACAAATAAACATTCCGACCAAATTTGACATTGATTTTTATAACACATCCCGAGAAAACATTTCTCAAAGAACATGCTTTTTTCGGGCCAAAGATAGTAAACCACCCCTTAACGGCGTTAGGCAGCATCTTGTAGGCTGTCTGCTGGCGTAATGAGCAGCTGATGCGCTGGGCTAATTCTTCTAGTATCTACGATAAAGTGCTCAGGACATCTGTCCAATGTTCCTCGGGGAGGGAGGGAAAAGTATGTGAGTGCAGTTTACATGACTTGTGGTCGGTATCTCAGTGGGGAAATGGTCGGTCGGACCTATGCGAGTCCGTTTTGACGCACCATTAGTCGAAAAAACTGAAATCACCAGAACAAAATGTATTTGAACAGGAGATCTGTTTCGGTGCGGTGCTGAGACAACTGTAGGAGATCCATCATTTAGAATAACTAGACTATTAATTTATGCCATTCGCATTCGCAACGATGCATCTCCAAGCTTGTTGATGAGCGTTAAAACCTCCACTGTATTCAGGCATGGAAGCTGTCAAAATAAGTTGTCCCAATACTGCTCTGGACTCTATAACGCGGAGGCTTGTACACTGAGGTAATGCAGAGTTCAGAAGCAGGAGTCTTGATCTTAACCGCTATTGCCTGATTGTGTGACTTAGGGGCATTTATAGGTATTCGCTGGAAAGAAATCGTAGAATTTATTAAAAGAGCAACATCACCTTTATCGTTCTGTCGGGGTATCTGCCCCGGGTGGCACAAAAAAATGTTTTCATATGATTTTGAAGCGCATCACTGTTTGTTTTTACTGCTCAACGAATCATAATTTGATTTTTGGTTACGTGCATAGTATACGTGATGTCTCTGCCAGAGGAATCCAGAAATAAAAATCTTTCCCGCAGACTAAAGGGACATACGAGCTGAGCCGAGTAAACCAGAACGGGTGAATGCCAATCGCTATTTTGTTTATGTGATTGATTGGGTATGCGAATGATCAGCATTGTTATGATTATTAGCAAAATCCGTAGATTGAGATTACCTGAGTGGAAATAAAGACCAAAAGGAACAACAGGTAACAAAGATTACATATTAATCTGTCCAGGAAAATTAAATTTTCACAGAAAATTTTTGCCATATTGCTAAGCTACCAGGTGTACAGTTCCGATCAGCAGCCACTTTAACTTCTATTCTCGGAATAGAGCGGAAAACACAATTTACCAATATGTAATAACGCCTACCCGGAGAATAAACGCTGGTAACTAAACTGGTGATTCTGGCAGGTTTAGTGAAATTACCCGGAGAATAAGTTTTGACAATGGCAGGAATAGTTAAAGAATCAGTGACGACAAGATTGTTTGTTAGAACTAGGAAGGAGAATAAACGGGGACAACATACAAATTATATGGGAGAATATGACGATCCCAAATTCATATAAAAATTTCGTACTGCGTAATGCTTGAGAAACCGGAGCAAATGAATGAAATGTGAAACATTTTTTAACATAAAACTTTATTCTTGTAGTATACCTAATAGGCATTTGATACTGTTACTTCGTGATTTATATTCTGTCTTGTTATTTATGTAAATAAGGTAATTAAGAAGGACCCCTTGCGCCAAAAAAGTCTCACGTATTTGGCGTGCATTAGAACTGCTGCCATATTAGAAAGCCCTATTTCGTTTTATCTAGCAGACAGTGACAAAATAGACGTATTCAAATGGAGAAACTACACCAGTCTTCGGTACTATTGGTATTAACAGCTTTTTCAGTATTAGACAACGACATTTTGATTTTCCATGTAGTAAAACGTTTGATGAGGCAATAGATTCTTCTGTAGACAGTAAAGCTCGCCATCTAAAGCTTTAGCAAGATTAGAGAGAGAAAAAAAATGCTGTGACCTAAGGATACTGTCTTGCTTGTCCGTTGTCTTTACTGGTTTTATATTTCCTATATTTTATATTATGTCACACAAAATAGAAAGTAATTATCTAATATGTAATAATAAGTGCAAATTTTCTGAAGAGTTATTCTCCCGGCCACAAATAATTCCACCCAGTATTAATTGTAAGTTACTTTTTAAGAGGAGGTAGGATGTCAAACGGAACGACTGAAAGTAGGAGAGGCACCACAGGATATTTTAATTTCTACTGTCCTAAGTACAGGTTTGATAGCTTCCTTTACAAAATATACACGTTTGAATTCCACAGAGCGAAATACAGTGACGTTTGATAGAAGAATGGTGTGTGAAGAGGCGTGACACTGCACTGTGGCACATTTTAGACCAAATAACATGTCTTACATTTGCACAAACATATGTGTTCTATAAACTGAACTGTTCAGAAGGATGTGCAGTTAAAAATGAAAATTTTTTTGAAAAAAACTATTTTAAAAAAATTTTGACGTTCTGTCTGAAATGCTCGGGGGCGGGCGCCAATTTCAAGTTTTTGCCCCGGTTCGGAAGGTTCGGAAATATCGTTGATCTGGGGCTGCTGGGAGGTTCTCCTTTGAAGAGCTTCCTGACTAGCTAGGTCAGACCGAGTATTCCACTGGAGAAGCATACAAGCCATTGTTTCGTTATTTATAAAATTTCGCTGTTTTGAATGATTAGTCAAGCGATCTGTAAATAATTTTAATAACTAAAGTAACGATTCATTATTTTCCTTAGAGCATGCCGGATATCTGACGGCAGATAAGTGCCCCTACTTTTGATTGTTCGACAACTCCTATAATGATATTGTAAAAGTTTCTCGACAATCGAATCGGGGTCGCGATCTGATGGATCGTTGTTACATGTGACGTTGATTCCTTCTGCTGTACTAGACGTGGATTGTAAACGTGGTGGTATCGTCAGTGAATATAGGTTGCCTGCTGTAGTGCTAGATAGATTGGCAGTTTGGCCATAGGCACAGGAGTTGGATTAGGGTGGTGTGCGTTGGAACAAATCTGCTGACTTGGGCCTTGGTAGCTTTACAGAATTGCCACATGTTGTGTGTAAGTCCTATTATGGCACAGCATTGGTCGAGGTTCACCAATTATTTGGTGTTTAGCTGTTGCGTTCATTTTGAATAAGCAGTGGATGGGATGAGTATCAGCAATCAAATGAAATCAAAGCTAACCAATGTGCGATGGAAAACATCTGACCACAGTCATTATACTAACTATAATTCAGTCACAACTGGAGGAAAAAATTAAAAATGTGATTTAATATTTGTTTTTAACCCATTTAAAGATAAACATTATTTATATACAGTTAAAACAATTTAATAATCACCATTTTTCCATCCCCCACAGCGCGGGAATTATTAGTCTAAGAGAAAAAAAAGAATATGACCTTTATTGCAGGAAATTTAATGTATTTTAATTTTACATTGGGCAAATATTTTCGTTAGAAGCCGCAGTTTTGAGTTATTCAAGACAAACACAAAAATGTGATCTTCAAACTTTCCCGCTGCTCAGTGCTCACATCCCGTCTGTCAAGATTTTTAGTAAGTTATTCGCAGCACTCTCTTCTACCACTATAAAAATTTGGGGCTACATTAACTTTTTCCTCTAATTTTTCCTCGTTGAGTGGACGAGTACAATCATTGGTATGTCAGGTTACGCACTGAAACTTTAAGTGCCTTAATAATGGCTCTGAGCACTATGAGACTTAACAGCTGAGGTCATCAGTCCCCTAGAACTTGTTGTTGCTGTGGTCTTCAGTCCTGAGACTGGTTTGATGCAGCTCTCCATGCTACTCTATCCTGTGCAAGCTTCTTCATCTCCCAATACGTACTGCAGCCTACATCCTTCTGAATCTGTTTAGTGTATTCGTCTCTTGGTCTCCCTCTACGATTTTTACCCTCCATGCTGCCCTCCAACACTAAATTGGTGATCCCTTGATGCCTCAGAACATGTCCTACCAAGCGATCCTTCTTCTTCTCAAGTTGTGCCACAAACTTCTCTTCTCCCCAATCCTATTCAATACTTCCTCATTAGTTATGTGATCTACCCATCTAATCTTCAGCATTCTTCTGTAGCACCACATTTCGAAGGCTTCTATTCTCTTCTTGTCCAAACTACTGTATTTATCTTCCATGTTTCACTTCCATACATGACTGCACTCCATACAAATACTTTCAGAAACGACTTCCTGACGAATCAATACTCGATGTCCGCCCCTTTAGCTGAGTGGTCAGCGTGACAGACGCAGGGTTCGATTCCCGGCTGGGTCAGAGTTTTTCTCCGCTCAGGGACTGGGTGTTGTGTTGTCCTAATCATCATCACTTCATCCCCATCGACGCGCAGGTCGCCGAAGTGGCGTCAAATCGAAAGACCTGCACCAGGCGAACGGTCTACCTGACGGGAGGCCCTAGCCACACGACATTTCATTTCAATACTCGATGTTAACAAATTTCTCTTCTTCAGAAACGCTTTCCTTGCCATTGCCAGTCTACATTTTATATCCCCTCTACTTCGACCATCATCAGATACTTTGCTCCCCAAATAGCAAAACTCCTTTACTGCTTTAAGTGTCTCATTTCCTAATCTAATTCCCTCAGCATCGCCCGACTTAATTCAACTACATTCCATTATCCTCGTTCTGCTTTTGTTGATGTTCATCTTATATCCTCCTTTCAAGACACTGTCCATTCCGTTCAACTGCTCTTCCAAGTCCTTTGCTGTCTCTGACAGAATTACAATGTCATTGGCGAACCTCAAAGTTTGTATTTCTTCTCCATGGATTTTAATACCTACTCCGAATTTTACTTTTGTTTCCTTTACTGATGGCTCAATATACAGATTGAATAACATGGGGGGGAGGCTACAACCCTGTCTCACTCCCTTCCCAACACTGCTTCCCTTTCATGTCCCTCGACTCTTATAACTGCCATCTGGTTTCTGTACAAATTGTAAATAGCCTTTCGCTCCCTGTATTTTACGCCTGCCACCTTTAGAATTTGAAAGAGAGTATTCCAGTCAACATTGTCAAAAGCTTTCTCTAAGTCTACAAATGCTAGAAACGTAGGTTTTCCTTTCCTTAATCTTTCTTCTAAGATAAGTCGTAGGGTCAGTATTGCCTCAAGTGCTCCAACATTTCTACGGAATCCAAACTGATCTTCCCCAAGGTCAGCTCCTACCAGTTTCTCCATTCATCTGTAAAGAGTTCGTGTTAGTATTTTGCAGCCGTGGCTTATTAAACTGATAGTTCGGTAATTTTCACATCTGTCAACACCTGCTTTCTTTGGGATTGGAATTATTATATTCTTCTTGAAGTCTGAGGGTATTTTGCCTGTCTCATACATCTTGCTCACCAGATGGTAGAGTTTTGTCAGGACTGGCTCTCCCAAGGCTGTCAGTAGTTCTAATGGAATGTTGTCTACTCCCGTGGCCTTGTTTCGACTTAGGTCTTTCAGTGCTCTGTCAAACTCTTCACGCAGTATCATATCTCCCCATTGCATCTTCATCTACCTCCTCTTCCATTTCCATAATATTGTCCTCAAGAACATTGCCCCTGTATAGACCCTCTATACACTCCTTCCACCTTTCTGCTTTCCCTTCTTTGCTTAGAACTGGGTTTCCATCTTAGCTCTTGATATTCATAAAAGTGGTTCTCTTTTCTCCAAAGGTATCTTTAATTTTCCTGTAGGCTGTATCTATCTTACCCCTCACAAGATAAACCTCTATGTCCTTACATTTGTTGTCTAGCCATCCCTGCTTAACTATTCTGCACTTCCTGTTGATCTCAATGCAGAACCGAGCAAAACATGTTATCTTCTTTGCTCATTACAATCATGCTGTAGTGAGAAAACAGTACTGAATGCATATCATGCGTACTTTCATTCTCGTCTTAGATATGGGGTCACCTTCTGTGGAAACTCTAAAATAGCTAATAGCACTTTTAAACTACAAAAAAGGGCCATTAGAATCTTGTTTGGGTGCAAGCCTAGAGACTCTTGTAAACGCCTGTTTAAGAAATCTGGTATTCCCCCGTTATGGAAACCCTTTTGTTCTTTAAATTAAATGTAATAGGCAAGGACCAGAGACTACAAAAAACTGTGACATACATGAGCACTTTACCAGACAAAACAGAAACTTACATATGACTCAAATCAGCACAGCACTGTGCCAAAAGGTACTTTTCACATGGGAGTTAAGCTTTATAACAAACTTCCTGAAAACATAAAAGCTATCACTGAGGTCAATACATTTGGAAAATCTCTAAAGTCATATTTACAGCATCACTGCTTCTACTCCATTGAAGAATATTTATATTTATGAAATGTGTTATATAAATACTTACGTGTAAAGTGTATTATTGTAAGCTTAAATATGTATGCCTTGAAATTACTTTCAGACTGTATATTTATAACTTGACTTGTCCAATGTCTTATGCATAAGCTGCTATGTAGACAACAGGACCAATAAAATACAATCTACAATCAATCTACAATCTCATTTTTGAGATGTTTGTATTCCTTTTTGCCGGCTTCACTTGCTACATTTTTGTATTTTCTCCTTTCATCAATTAAATTCAGTATCTCTTCTGTTACCCAAGGATTTCTACTAGCCCTCGTCTTTTTACCTACTTGATCCTCTGCTGGCTTCACTATTTCATTCCTCAAAGCTACCCATTCTTCTTCTACTGTATTTCTTTCCCCCATTCCTGTCAATTGTTCCCTTATGCTCTCCCTGAAACTCTGTACAACCTCTGGTTCTTTCAGTTTATCCAGGTCCCATCTCCTTAAATTCCCACCTTTTTACAGTTTCTTTAGTTTTAATCTACAGTTCATAACCAATAGATTGTGGCCAGAGTCCTCATCTGCCCCTGGAAATGTCTTACAATTTAAAATCTGGTTCCTAAATCTCTGTCTTACCATTATATAATCTATCTGAAACCTTTTATTATCTCCAGGGTTCTTCCATGTATACAACCTTCTTTCATGATTCTTGAACCAAGTGTTAGCTATGATTAAGTTCTGTTCTGTGCAAAATTCTACCAGGCGGCTTCCTCTTTCATTTCTTAGCCCCAATCCATATTCACCTACTATGTTTCCTTCTCTTCCTTTTACTACTGTCGAATTCCAGTCACCCATGACTATTAAATTTTCATCTCCCTTCACTTCCTGAATAAGAAGCCAAAACATGATCCAAATTTGTTACAAGATTTATGAGCTACTTTAACAGGAAGTTGTGATAAATCTGCTGTACACTGAACACATGCTCTACAACTAGGCTGCTGAACCTAAAATGTTGAGCATGGTGTGGAGAAACTAGCCTTCCCAAAAACATGGCTGATGGTCCCACCATACTACTTATGAAGCTGTAATTTGGTGTGGGTTTATGTAACGCCCATACATACATCCTGTAAAAAATTCATCAAAACTGGAGAACACCATGTGGGGAATGTGTTTAAAATTAGACCACTTGAAAAGGAAGATCATGCAGTGAACAGATATTCAGTCTACTCTCCATAATACAACTTCGCGCACGCACATCGAAAAATCTAGTAATTACATTTATAGACTTCAAAAAAGCATATGATTCTATTGATAGACCAACTCTGATTAACACATTAGAAGAATTTGGGATTGATGATAAAAGCAAAAGTCTAATCCAGGAAACCCTTACGGGAACAAAATCGCAAGTGAAGTTTTTGGGTAGATTGTCACAACCGTTTGTAATCGGAACAGGTGTTAGACAAGGGGATGGGCTCTCCCCGCTGTTGTTTAACATTGTCCTTGAAAAAGTGGTCAGGGAATGGAGAAAGAAGATGGCAGAAGCTGGAGTGAAAAATGGGATAACGTTAGGAAGAAATAAAACAAAAATTGAATGTCTGGCATTTGCTGATGACATGGCAATATTGGCAGATGACATCGAAACAGCAAAGATTCAGATAGAAATGCTGCATGAGATCGCTGAGAAGACAGGTCTACAAATATCGTATGAAAAGACAGAACTGATGATACAGGACAAAACAGACCCAACACAGACATTGCAAACTAAATATGGAATAATTAAGAGAGTTCATAAATTTAAGTATCTAGGGGAATGGATTACACCGACAGGGTTACCAAATGTTTCACTACAGGAAAGAGCAATAAAGATGGAAACGGCATACCAGCTATGCCGAAATGTATACAATAAAAAGTCGATCTCCATCAATGCCAAGCTCAGGCACTACAATGCGGTAATAAAACCAGAAAGTTTGTATGCGATTGAATGCATCCCACTGAACAGAAAACGTCTGTTGGAGAAATTGGAAATAAAAGAGAGAAAAATACTGAGAAAGATCTTAGGACCTAAAAAGGATGGACAGGATTATAAATTGCGATCCAATAAAGAGTTATACGAGAAAATTGAAAAACTGACAACATCCTTTAAAAAGAGAAGACTGAGTTTCTATGGGCATGTCAAAAGAATGGCACCAGAAAGAACGGCAAAGAAAATCCTGGAATACATGGAAAGCAGAAAGACACAAATTAACTGGCTGAAAGAAGTAAAAGAAGACATTGCAGAAATGAACATTATACCAGAGACAGTTTACAACAGAATGGAATATAGGAATGCCATCAACAAAATACAGGGATTCAAAGACCGAACGCAATCAAAGAAGACGGGAACAACCTGGTCGCAAGAACGTAAAGAAGCCCACTCAGAAAAAATGAAGAAGTACTGGGAAGAACGCAAGAAAAAGCACAAGAAATGACTGATGCTTAGCATAGTCCAAAGTTGACTGTAACGAATAATAATAATAAATAGACCACTTGATGTGGAATGATCCTTAAATTTTTTATCAAATAATAGATTAAAAGTCCTGCTTTGGTGCTACTTATAAAATCCATTTCATGTTAACGAGTAAATTATTGGAATTTACCTTGTAATGCTACCTAATTGCACATCCTATGGGGATTCTGTTAAAAATATGGCAGCTGCAAGGCACTGGCCACATTATCTATTTAGATATAGACTCTCTAAGGAGGGGCAGATGGAACTGCTGACCTGAAACACTCACAAAACAACCACAGACTGCTCTGTCCCTGGTGAAGAGTGATGGATAACTAATAGGTACATAAAACACTCCATTGACCTTTACTAATTATGAACAAAATCGTCTGGAAGTGTAAACAAGGTAAACACTTAGTAATATTCAAAGCCCATCTAATGATGTAAGCAGACATTTGTGATGCAAGAAAGATGTCATCAGTGAAATACGTATGTGCTTGCAAAGCTCAACATCTACTTCATAACACGCTTATATTCAAATCTGCCAAGATTTTAGACTTTTGAATTTCAGTTTAATTATTACACAAGATGACACTAACTTTTTCTCGATTGTTTCATTTCACAGTACTGCATATGCCAAGTTAGTTGTTAGCTTGGAACTTAAAAGCAATCAGTGAAATATATATGTGCTTTCAAAGCTCAACACCTACTTCATAACATGCTTACATTCAAATCTGCCAAGATTTTAGACTTTTGAATTTCAATTTAATTATTACACAAGATGACACTAACTTTTTCTCGATTGTTTCATTTCACAGTACTGCATATGCCAAGTTAGTTGTTAGCTTGGAACTTAAAAGCAATCAGTGAAATATATATGTGCTTTCAAAGCTCAACACCTACTTCATAACATGCTTACATTCAAATCTGCCAAGATTTTAGACTTTTGAAATTCAATTTCATTATTACACAAGATGACACTAACTTTCTCTCAATTGTTTCATTTCACAGTACTGCATATTCCAAGTTGGTTGTTAGCTTGGCACTTAAAAGCATAACTTGAAATGCTGAATTTACAATGAACAGTAATTATAAGCACCATGTTAACTGTTGCTATTCTTCTTCATTCGCTTCTTCCAAATGTTGCATAAGTCAAGGTGCCGTTGGTTTGATGGCATTTTCATTTTTTGTTTTATTTATCTATGTTTTCATTGTTTAGAGGTGAAGAGTGCTCTGGTAGTTTTTTTAAATAGCTCAGTGCATATTCAGTGAACCTGACACCAATCACCCACACAAGTTGCTTTTATGTGAAAATATCCTTGGTGTTCCTTCAAGAGCTCGTCCAGTGACAGAAAAATTTGAAGGAGCTGAATGCTGCCATTAATTAACAAAGTGGCACATAGTTATCTATGTCCTTATGCTGTGTCACTGACTATGGGTATCATTTCTCCATCTTGATGAAGAACCGTGTAACACTGCCAATCACACAATTGTTTGTGCTTTATCATTGACTCAGAACACTGTCTCTTCCTGCCATAGCCTATTTGGATCCTTTGGATCCAAACAGACAACTTACAAGCTCATCTATCTGGTAAATATCAACAGCTGGGACAGGGGGAGGGGGTTCGAGCTATAATATTTCAGTTTACTACTTTTATGTTTTGAAACTGAGAAGATAATGAGAATTCAGAGCATGGTAATGGTAAGTTTTGGAAGAATGTAAATAGTTTAGGAGGTAAGGTAATCAACAGTGCACACACACGCATGCATGCACGCACACACACACACACACACACACACACACACACACACACACACACACACACACACCTGGACTGATACAGTGTTCCAGATGAGTACACAGTGCTGGGACTGTAGTTTTGCAGTTTGACTGGGGTGAGGGACTGTGTCTGAGCAGAGTGTATCATATCTCTGTGGAAGACCCAGGTGCAAGTTCTGTCTGATACACTCACCTAACAGGCCAGACTCCAGTTCTGTCACAGGCTTACCCCCTCCCATCTGGGACAGGGCACCTGTGGAAGCAGTCATGTCATAAAACCCAGTTCGGCTGCAATTTTTCCACAGTGCTTTATGTGGAACCATCACCCAAGTGTCACCTGAATGAATGGCCTCTGTCAAGCTGTGGCCATGAACAGAGCTGACCACCCAATGGTAGAACATGCCACTGGGCACTGCTCAATTTCAATGGCTGTCTCATAATCTGTTGCATTTTGATCCTTCTTCTTAAAACAAGCTTCTGTGAACTACTTAGATGGGAGTTATCCTTGTAGCACATCATTCATTCTCGTAATCCTCCTGGCCTCAATCTCCACTAGGCCACTGCCCCACAGCTATGTCGACCCTCATCCAGGACCCTAACTTTGTTCATCCGGCACCCATACCCTCTTCCCCAGTCCCCCCTTGCTCTTTTTTATCTCCCTCCACCCCCCCTCCCCCTCAGTCCACTCCTGCTCACTGCATGGCATCAGGTACTGCACAAACCCACTGGTGCTGGTGCTGTGCTCCATTTCTATCTCAGGCACCTGCTGCCTCCCTGTTGCATTCCCATCGTGTGCACCTTCTGGCTCCCTCTCAGCCATCAGTTACCCCTTCCCAACCCTACCTCTCACTCCCCACCTCCTTCCTACCCTCACCCACACAACCCATCACAAACCCATCACCTGAGTCAACCAGCAAATTGCAGCCCGGTACATTACATTCTGTTTGCACATTGGAGATATGTGTGTGTGTGTGAGTGTGAGTGAGTGAGTGAGTGTGTGTGTGTGTGTGTGTGTGTGTGTGTGTGTGTGTGTGTGTGTGTGTCTGTGTGTGCACGCCCTAACTTGAACAAGCATTTATCTGGAAGTCTTGTTTATGTGCCTGTCAACAACTCATCACCTCTACTATCTGGTATTACTACAGAATTCAGGGTATGATGGATATAATGAAATTTGAATTTTTGTCATCAGTAAAGGTTATGTGTTAACAAACGTGTTAGAATTTAATTCCTTTTCTGCAAATAGAGTCATAGAAATGAAATTTATGACAAAATGTAACTTCCCATGCAATGGAAAAACCAGGATAGAATGTAAAAATATTATGAAAAGGAAAGTTACTACTCACCTTATAACAGAAATGTTGAGTCACAGATAGGCGCAATATTAGATAACGTAATGCTATGACTGTAACAGATTGTTAATGCATGATTATTGCAAAGAATTTTTGGTTGTATACAGTGAGACAAGGGAGGAAATATGCTATAGTGTAATTCCTACAAGAGGATGAGCTGCTGCATTATCCAGAACTCAAATGTACATGTTGATGAGTATGCTTCTCAGTCTGGTTGGGATTGAGATAATCAGCACAGTATTCTAAAAATGACAGGAAGGAAATTGCCTGATATTTTATAAGAGCTTTGTTGTGCTGATCCTTTAGCACAAGTGACCAGGAATTGTATTTAGCTAATTTGGTTAAACATCAAACTGGCTATGTGAAGTTAAAAACATCATGTGAGAGTAAGGTTACTCCCCCTCACTGTTTAGGGATCTTAACTGTTATGTAGCCTTAAACAAATCCAGTGTATTGTTAAACAATAGAAAATTCAGGATGGAATAATAACAGTATTATGAAAAGGATAGTTGCTCCTCACCATATAGAGGAGATGCTGAGGTGCAGATGGGCACAACAAAAAGACTGTCAAACAAAGCTTTTGGCCAAACGGAACTTCATTACAATTATACAAAACACACACACACACACACACACACACACATACACACACTGTGGTGGGGGTGGGTTGGGTGGGTGGGTGTGTGCGTGTGTGCACGTGCTTGCGTGTGAATGTGCATGTGTTCCATATTGTGGATACGCTGGGTCACAGATAGGTATATAAAAAAAGGCCTTTTTGGCCAGGAGCTTACTTGTTTGACAGTCTTTTTGTTGTGCCTATCTACAATTCAACATCTCCACTAGGCAATATATTTTTAAGTCTGATACATCCACTTGCAAAATGAGAGCTATTCACTGTGAGTTTAGAGAGGAGCTCTGAAGTGAAAATTAATAAACTCTTTTAATAGTTAATTTTATCTTTCAAATTACACCAAACATTCTTGGTTGCTACATAAATGTGTGGAAGCATCTGCAATGGGACCAGTGAAGATCATTCAAAACATGTCCAAGTTCAGATTATTACTGTTACCTTTTAACAAACATTACTCTCATGTACATTCACTCTTGTAGGCTACCCTCTAACATCAATCAGCACTTCGCAGTACCACAGCTTGTTTTTCAACCATGCTGTGGGTAACACCTTTAATGTGTTGTCATCATAATCATCATCATCATCATCATCTTGGACAGTTTCCAGCCACTGGCTGGGTCTGTCGGGAACACAAGCCTCTCCATCGTGTTCTGTCTTTCCACCATTCCCCCTCTTCCACCTTCGTCCAGTTCTCTCCTCTTCTCGTCACACATTCCTTCACTCCCTTCACCCATCTATCTCTTGGTCTTCCCCTGGGCCTCTTCCCCTCCAGTTACAGATCAAACATCCTCTTTGGAATTCTTCCCTCATCCATTCTCTTCATGTGTCCATACCACTGCAGTCTTGATTTTTCTATCCTGTCCTGTACTGGTTCTTCCTTTAGTCTTTCCCTCACATACACATTTCGCAATCTGTCTCGTCTTGTTACACTCAACCTGCTCCTCTGGAACTTCATTTCACTAGCTTGTATTCTACTTTTGTCGCTTTTGTGCATTACCCATGTCTCACTTCCGTATGCCAATATGGGGACAAAGTAGGTTCGGTATATAATTCCCTTGGATTGCTGTGGCACCTCCTTGCTCCAAATAAGCCCCCTAATGCATTTGAAGAACTGCCCTGCTTTTCTGCACCTTTCATTTATTTCCATTGCGTTTCCCCCCTTACTTTCAATCAATTGATTGAAAGTTGTCATCATAATATGTACTGTAATTTAACTTGATCAGCTTCTTAGGAATAGGACTGTTTTGGAAACATCATATGGTTTAACAAGGAGATTAGCTGTGTGACGGTGCTATAGTGGGTGGTGTGGGGAGGATATCAGGGACGATTGATCTCATTTCAGGCCTTGGCAGATCAATTTATTGAGGCATTCAAGGCCTGAGTGGCACCTCAACCTCACAAGTCTTTTATTATAGGGAGATTTTGGTTAGAGGAAACCCGATGTTACGTTGTTGGAGTACATGTGAGGGCTTCGATGCTGGAGTATATATATTTAGCATGGACATTTAGGCTGCAGGGAAGAGTTCGTTTCACCTGGAAGAGGTTACAGCTTTCACAGAGCACGAATGGTTGCTTAAACTGATAGGTTTTACATGGACTAAGGTTTGGATGTGAACTTCATAGAGATATAGGTTAATGTCAAGGTATGTGGCTTTGGATTTGTTTAGATGGAAAGGAAAGGGGTTGTTAGCTCCCGTGCCACATGCTCTTCTGTTCAAGTATGACAATAGTTCGGGGTTTTGTGATATTTTTCATGAAGGACTGGAAAGTGGTGCTGGAAGACAGGAATTCCTGGAATTCTTTGAGAGGAAAGTTTTGGGGAAGAGGGGAAGAATCAATTTGGGGTATGAGTTGAAGTTGATACAGGCAAGATTAAGTGCTGTGTTAGTTGTGGAGTGGGATTCAATGGTGAATGAGGGGAGATCTTGGACTATGACAGTGAAAATTTGAGTGTGGAACTGAAGATTAGGCCTTTAGAAAGGGGTATAAGTTAGAGCCTTACGGCTGAATGGAGATTGTGATTGTCAGGTGTTGGAGTTTGATTTTGAAAATGGTTAGGCTTGAGTGGGATATGTGCTGGGATTTGGAAATTAAATAAGGAGATCAAGATAGGATTTTTGGATAAGAAGAGGTGTGTTGCTGATGATGTTGTGGATGGTATTTGTGAGAGGGTGAGGAAAAACATTACTTTAGAGGTATTTAACCAACAGTATGGACAGCCTTTTCAAGACAGGTGTTGCTGGTGATGTGGATGGTATTTGTGAGAGAGGGAGGAGAAACATTACTTTAGAGGTATTTAACCAACAGTATGGACAGCCTCTCCAAATGGTGTACATAATTTTGTTCAAGAAGAATTACACTGTGTTTGCTAGAGGATCTATTGGCTGAAAGTAGGATGATTTAAACAGAGACATCTGCTTTCCGAAGTGGTGGTTAACTGGGTGAATGTAATGGTTAAGGAGTGATCAGTCTGGAATTTAAGGAGGGACTTGTGGAAAGATGGGGTGCAGCCAGAGACTGGAAATTTTAATGCAAGGTCTTTAGGACCCATACAAAAGGTTAATCGGGACTAGAGGAAAAGTATGTAGGACTTTTTGCCCATGACAACGTCATGGTTACTGAATGAATGTTGGAACAGAAGTGTAGAGTTATAAAACATGATGAGATTGGTGTAAAGAAAGGGGAGAGGCCTTAGTCTTGTAAGAGATAAATGAGTAGAGCAAGGTGAAGAGTCGCTGTTCACAGTCAAATCTGAAGTTGAAAGAATGTACAGAGCATAATACCCAAGAGGCAGTAATTTAAAACGCCGTAATGATTGCTGAAAAGCAAGTGAAACTCCAGGAAGTGAGAGAAGATTGCTATATAGAGAAACAGACTACAGAAGTGCAACGAAAACAGAAAAAATCTTAGACAAACGATCCCCAAATACAGGGAGATGATCGTTCAACAATGAATGCAGATGGCCAGGGATTTAAGGATGAAGCTCAACAATGAAAAGAGATACCGAAACAAAGGAAAAAGATCAAAATACCGAATAAAATTATCGACAAACAAAGGTAAACAATCATCATACAAAGAACAAAGATATCAAAATAAACAAAAAATCTGCTAGACACATGAACAGCATTGCTAAAACAGAAATAATATTACTGAACACCAACGAAAGCCCACAGAAAGTGGAAAGGGATCGCCGAATCACAAGGAAAAATGACAAGGATAATACGAACGTTCACCAAGATTAAGAATGTCAGATAGGTAATTGACAGTGTCACAACGGAAACTCAATTGAAAAAACTATAAAATTACAGAGAGACAAAATAGCTGACCATTACCTACATCGGTAATATTGCTGAGAAAGGCGAATCTTTATTAAGAAAGGGGCTACTACTATCGAAGAGTCATGTAATTAATTTGTTCCTGTGTTCTTTCGTGTACTTATTAAATTTGAGTACCTAATGATCCTGCAGATCTAGTAAAGATAAACTGCTTTTTGCTTTTAGATATTTGCAACTAGAATACAAGAGCTTTGAATTTCTACGGAGAATACTCGGTTGTTGACGGCAGTAAGTGCAATTTATTTTTTAAAATTTGTGGAAAGAACACGTCTTAAAGCATGCGCGTTCTCGTATCCACTCGGTACCTCATTGCGCAAGCAGTCTGCTACAAATTTCCTTTGCTTGGGAGCGTGTGTTGCGTTTATTACCATGAAAAGGCGACAGGAAAAGAAATCACAAAGAGACTGTAGGTAAAAAACACTGGAGGTACGAGAAATACAAAGTGATCACAACGTTTTGTCTGCAAATTTTGAGGAGGTCACAACGAGATTTTAGATTTTCTGCTTGGTAACAGCAGCGATAAGGCTGATAAAATTCCGTCAGCTACTAACTGGTGACTTATATACTCGTTTGAATTACTTATTCCTCAGTTCAAAAAAAGCATTTCAATTCTATCAAATTTGTAACTTGTTATGCGGAAGAATTGTAATTGATTATTTGATTGTTTTATAGTCTACCGTTTTACACTGTAGAAAATGCCTAAACTTGTAATTATTAGCATATTTTGTTCCTATACAATATTACAGTTAGTAACTGTTGGCATCTGTAAGTACTGTTCTCTGACTCGTTCTACATCCATGCAGTTCCCTCGCATATTGGATCAGTGGCACAAGAAGGGATAAATAAAAATCTTGAAACAGAGAAATAATTAAGGGAGGTTCTTAGTCGGTATGTAAAGGTTAATTTACTTTCCACGCGTCGTTTGAATTTAATCATGAAATATTAAATTTAGATTAGCATCCTCGGACTCGTCAAATTTGGGAATTTCGTAGACGCCAGAACCCACTAGAACGGAGTTGTGTTTTTTCAATTTCGTGTGTTTCGCATCATCAGGATTCTTCATTGCTATTTTTAGTAGTTTGTTGAGGAGCTACACTTACTCCATCACTTCTTTTGTTCAGATGCCAGGCTCATCAGTTGTGCTTCTAAGTCACCACAGTTTTCATAAACACTTCTCATCAAGTTTTGGAATAGTCTTCTCAGTTTTCCTACTTCGAAACTTGCGGTATCTCATTGTTTACATAAATACGATCGGAGACTTTTTATCTAATAGGTGACGCTCAGCAGCATTATACACGACTTTTTCTTTGTCTGTGATCATCTACAAACTTCACCGTGCTTCCTTTGGAGTCTATAGTTATTAATTATTGCACATAAATCGCTTTACAGAGGAACCTCCAACACACTACCTAATCACACAAATGCACTCTATCTGCCCGTCGTCAGCTAAAAAGTGCAAAGATTCGCACAGAAGGCATGCATAATTGCACTGTTGGAAATTTATGCGCAAGCGCAAAGTTGAATACAAAAAAGGCGTCGCGTGGACGCACCATGAAGACGCGTATCTAGTCCTCGGTAGATTGTCTGTTTTGTAGTTAGATTAGGTGACGTCAGTGATAAACGGTAGAGATCAATGCGGATCACTGGTTGATGTCCTGAACGCATATCGTTGCGTGTAATCCATTGGCCCTCCGGTCTGAAAACTAGAAGTCAAGTCATGTGATACGCTCTTTGATAGGAATTTCAAACGCTTTCTACGTTTTTTAATTTTTCCTTCATACGCCTATGTACGGTTTGTCGGTGTATCGTACATACAATTTGGCCTACTCTATCAGTCTATCCCTTGAGTTGCATTTGCACCATCCTGTAAACAGTATTTGCACCCAGCCGAAACAACCAAAAACATAACAGGAGCAAAGCGCCGCACAACCAAAGGCTCGCTCATCCAATGTTACTAAGTACAGTCACTCATGTTTAGTTACAGATAACTACGCAGAATCTTGAATAGTGATTTTGTGCAACTACAAGGTCAGTAAATTTAATATTGCTATGCGATTAAAAATTTAATTACATTGCAGTTTTATTTTTATAATAGGCTTAAAAGACCCTTCGTTAAGTTCCTTATCAACGAAATCATCTCAGCAAGTTGTTTACTTAAGACAGGTTGATTCAGAGGACTGAGGGACAGTGGATAGGGGGTTCACTATTTATAACTACCGCTAATAGCATGCACTTCACGTTTGAATTTCTGAACGTAGTAACTTGTTTAAGCTGCTAGAGGTGTAATCGACAGTATGAAACGCCCATTTTTAAGATAATTGATTTTGCTCGGAACTACCAATCCTTGGTGCAGACTACTAACCTGTGTCAGCAGAACATAAGTGCACGAGGAACAATACATGAGCGAGTATTCTGGACATTCGTCACCGCTTAATAGGCCGAAACCCCCTACACTGGAGAATGAAAACAGTCGTTCAACAGTATAGTTGCTTCTGTCCTGCCCCTGTTTTAGCGTTTTATCTTTGTAACCTGCGATTCTGTGTTCATTTTGATTTATTTATTTATTCGTCTGGCCTCCGGCAGTTAACGGCCTTTTAGCCAACTAAACGCTAAGTAAGAGGTATGTTGTGCAACACATAAATTGATAACATAACATGATGCAAGTATAATATTAGCATCACAAATTAATAAATGAAACAAAAAAGTAGGGGGGTCAATTCTAGCGTCCGATTCCGCTCGTCGGCTTTCAGCAGTGATGTCATACCTAGGGTAGAGACGCTACATAGGGGCAGTCTCTGAAAGCAGCTGATCATATTTCTAAGCAAACGAATGTAGTATTACAACCACAGTTCACGTGATTAATTACCTAGCCACAAATTATACCGACAAGAATGAAAGGTAACGAAAATCAATAAGAACAGAAAAAGAGAAGTCTATATGTCTGAAATAAATTATTATCGCAATTTATGCGAGTAAGAAAAGCACAGAGAACCTTTAAATCCAGTGCGATATAGCGCATGGTGAAATCATAATATTATGAATGAGCGTTAACTTTTAATACTAATTGCTAAATCTCACTGGACGAGTACACAAGTAACGAAAATTGACAAAAAATGTAGGGCCTAACAAATACTGGAATCGGTAACTGGAACTGACCTATATAGGTTAATTCTGGTTACCGAATTCACCCATTCCACGGTTCGTTGCCGGCCGGGGTGGCCGAGCGCGTTCTAGGCGCTACAGTCTGGAATCGCGCGACCGCCACGGTTGCAGGTTCGAATCCTGCCTCGGGCATGGATGTGTGTGATGTCCTTAGGTTAGTTAGGTTTAAGTAGTTCTCAGTTCTAGGGGACTGATGACCTCAGAAGTTAAGTACCATAGTACTCAGAGCCATTTCAACCATTTTAAACTACGGTTCGTTATTTAGATCGTTTTAACAATAAGTGTATGTACTAAAGTGTTGCAGGATTTCTACATATGGTATTACTATTTTCATCACTGTGAAAAAGAGAAAACTTTGGAAGCTGTACGTACAATATGTATTAGTTTTTCGTAGAAGTTCTGAGATCAATAAGAAATGTAGAAATCCTACAAAAACATAGTCCACAGATTTAGTGCAAAAAATGTTCAAAATTATGAACCATCGAAAAGTTTGAATCGGTAACTAGAAGTGATGGTCAATTCTAATTACCGATTCCAGCCATTCGGTGATTCATTAATTAGATCGAAGTTTTTAGCATGTTTGTGCACTAGAATGTAGGGAAATATGACTTCTGCATTTGTAATTGCTCTCTGAACTATTACAAAAAAAGTTACTAAAATTGGAATCGGTAACTAGAATTGACGTACATAGAAGATCAGTTCTAGTTACTGATTGCAGTTTTTGTTATACACCGCAGTAGTTTTAGAGGATCATTATAAATGTAGAAATGGGATTATGTTTCATTGCATACAACTCCAAAAATAATTTTCAATCATGGAGCAACTGGAATCTGTAACTGGAATTTACCTAGATAGGCTAATTCTAGTTATCTATTCCAATATTCTTTATTTTTTGTAGATATTCTTTTATCATGTACTGGATTTTCTTTTAGAATTTAGTATGTCGGTTTCTTCATATTTTATTCTACTGTTTCGAATTTGTTGTCATTCATTTTTTGTTTTTGTCGTACATTTTAGTTTTTCCCCTCCCAAAACACCCACTATCCTGCGCTTCTAGCGTTAGGTTCAGTAATTAACGTAAAATTAACGCTATTTTATAACAGTATGACTTCACCATGTGCTTCACTGTTACGCAATTTAAAGGTTCTTTGTGCTTTTCTAGTTGCATAAATTACGAGAATACTTCTTACCATAGATGAAAATTCGTTTGTAAGTCTTGTTCTTAATTATTTTCCTTATCTTCAGTTCGTTTCAATTTAATTCGTGACTAAGTAAGTAACTGCGTGAAAGTGATTGTAACTCTATCGTATGCTACATTCGTTTGTTTACGAGTGCGATCCGTTGCTTTCATCTGCCTATTCGTAGCTACTTTGCCTTAGGCATGACGTCATTGCTCAAAGCCGACGAGTGGAATCGGACACTAGAATTTATCCAAAATAGGGCACTAGAATACATCTGTTCAGAGTCTACATTAAAATAACTGTACACATGATATACATACTAACATAACAGTTAACCTGGTCCCCAGTGCCGGGTTAGTATTACACAAATATATTGTAAAAATTTGAGAAGCTCTTCGTTATATACAGCATTATTCAAAAATCTAGACCAGCGGTCGGCACCTGAAACATGTCTGAAGTACGTATTTTTGGATAGAGGAAGGTACATCCCACATTTTCTCCCTCTCTTCATTTGGAGCCATCAGTAGACGTGGACAAAGAGTCCGACCATTTCTGGTGTACAAGACACATTGTATTACTAATGGTTCAAATGGCTCTGAGCACTATGGGATTTTGAACATTTTTTGCACAAAATCTGTGGACTATGTTTTTGTAGGATTTCTACATTTCTTATTGATCTCAGAACTTCTACGAAAAACTAATACATATTGTACGTACAGCTTCCAAAGTTTTCTCTTTTTCACAGTGATGAAAATAGTAATACCATATGTAGAAATCCTGTAACACTTTAGTACACACACTTATTGTTAAAACGATCTAAATAACGAACCGTGGTTTAAAATGGTTGAAGTGGCTCTGAGCACTATGGGACTTAACTTCTGAGGTCATCAGTCCCCGAGAACTTAGAACTACTTAAACCTAACTAACCTAAAGACATCACGCACATCCATGCCCGAGGCAGGATTCGAACCTGCGACCGTAGCGGTCGCGCGGTTCCAGACTGTAGCGCCTAGAATCGCTCGGCCACCCCGGCCGGCATGTATTACTATGGATGAATGGATTTTCCAAATACCGCCTAATGTATACACACTTCATGGGAGGCGACTGAATAATAGGTAGGAGGCGAAATGGTTCTGAGGATTTTTGTCGACACGTGACCCCATGTTCTACAGCTAAATACTAGAGCAGAAGGTAGGAGGGAGGCGCTATTCCGGTAAATAAAGTTGATGGCCTCCAGTTTGGACTTCAAACGATGATTTAAAAAGGACAGCCTATTCAGTAGACATTTGTCCACCACAAATTACCTTCTAATATGTAAAGGCATTTCATTGGCTTAAATGAAGCAGTCGTTCGTAGGGGTACAGCCCACGGCGCCTAAGCACTGTCGAATACATCCAAACTGAAATTTGTCCAATTTCCTCAGGATGTCCTTTCGCCCAGCGCGGAACGCCATAATACTATAGTCAAGTCTTGATCGAATTAAGGCATTGTACGACGTCAATAAATGAGTGGGATGAGGGCCCCACCAAACTCGGTAGATTGATAGGATAATATTTAATGTTTTTTTCTTTCTTTTTTATTTTTTTTTTCACAATCACTTATTACACGGTTAATGTGAGAGACCCAAGACAGTCGAGAACCAGAGAAGGGGTCCAAGCATCAAGAGGAACGGTTGGAAAATATCACGAGGTGTGGCTTGTCAGCCGAAGCTTCCACGCCGTGCGTTCGGCGTATGCTTTCCACACGGGGCATGTCAGAGGAAAGTCCAATTTCACATTCCTCAAGTGCAGTGAGTATACCAACATACATCGTCTGCGTGCTGAAGTATTGTAGTCGATGTGGGAAGAGCTGTTTCTAAATCCATGGTGCACACACAAAGGACTGAGAATCGCGCCTAGCGCGAGGTCAGTTGAGACAATGCGTCCTAGTTCACAATTTTTTCTGGGATATGTAGAACTCTCAGTCTGTGGAGTATAATATTTCTTTTTACACTGTCATATGCTCCCTTGATATTCAGTAACATAACTGTGGTCTTTTCTCTCAGAAAAGGCTGTCGAGATATGCGTTGACAAAAGAGTGATATTACCAGTTGTGCCTTTTCCCTTCCAAATTGGGAAGTAGCCAAAAGGTTGTGTAATTCCAGACACCACTCCAGTCGTTGTGATTCTTCAGTTTCTCCCGGCGTATTTGTTGCTCGAACAGTCCACGGTACTGCGCGGGCGCGGACGGCGAAGAGATCGGCCCGCGGGGGAGGGGGGGGGGGGGGATTTAAATCGGCCGCCCGTCCTCAGGAGCTCAGTTCGTCAGCGCACCTGACGATGGCGACATGTCTGATCGCCGAACTATTGTGCTCGTTGGACACTATAAACCGGCAGTATACCCGTGGACTGTTCGAGCACTCCAGTCGTTGTTTAACTAATCGTTCCAGTGTCTTCCCGATGCAAGAGGAAAGAACAAAGGCCGGTACGAAGTTGACTGACAACTATCATTGCCTCTTTTCAAGACTGGGACAATTATGTGTGTTCTCCAATCTTCGACGAAGTCTTTAGACCAACAAAGTTGAGTACGGTAGTGGTGCATTGGACGGCATGTTGTGTATCGTAGCATGGTGTATATTATCGACCCCTGGAGAGCTGTCTGTGGCTGAGGGAACTGCCTTCTTCACTTCTACTAAGGTAAACGGAGCAACGAGTTAATTATCACCGTGACGGTGGCCAGGGGGACATGTGAGCGTTCGCGGACGTACCCAAGAAGAAGAGATTCGATCAGCGAATTCTTCTGACCAAGGTGCTTCGATTGTAGGAGTGTATCCAGATGGCTTGTTCCTGAATTTATTGATTTTATGCCATAATTCTGTGATATTACTTTGTTTAGTTAATGTAGAGAAAAAAGTTTATCCAGCATAGTTTCTATTCGTGCTTATGGACTAATGCATGGGTTAATACCTGTGCATTTATTTTCTAATATTTCAGGAAATTATCGAGATTCGTTGCTTGCGATAAGCACGTAATGCAAGACGGCGTCGTGAGACTGCGTGAGAGCGGCTAGTTTCACCAAACCGGAGGGGGATTCCTGACAACAGAACAAACTTTCCTTCAAGGAATGGAAGCACGTGCTGCGTCATTAAGGGGACGTTGTCTATCTTTTGGTTCAAAAAAATTAATTTTTTAAATTGCATTTTTGGATCCATAAAAGTGTTTAGAATCCACCCCTGAAACGATTTTTCCGAATACGGAACGGAAATGTTTGTTATTCGCGGTTGAACAAAAAAATGCACCTGCCTGAAATCGGCCTTTTTCGCGCACCAGGTTTTTTGTTTCGGAGGACGAGTTATTGTACCGGTGCTTGAGAGGAAACACACAAAATTCAAATGAAAGTTTTAACGCGTGTGTTTGGAAGTCATCTCCCAAGCTTCTGGTGCGAAGACTGTGGAGATTATGACTTTCCTGGCAGTGAGCAGCTTCAACGAAGGGTATTCAGCAATTCTGAAGACCATGACAACGATGGACGTCACCCTGGGACTCTATTCGACGCAGTTCGCCAAGCATTCGGACGACCACTGGTTTCAAGCGGCCGAAAACCGCCTGTCACCGGCCGTACGAGACGCTCTGGAGCAGCGCAGGATGGCCCAGATCGAACAGAACGCCCTTTATGAGGAACAGAAAGGACTAGTTTATGGACCCGGAATAGCAGATTGAACGTACGTTGCATAATATTGCATTTATATGTAGTCAAAACTTCAAACGCGTTTTTCTCTAAATGACTTTTTTTTATCTCGCGGTATGGTAACTTCAAATCTACTGAACCGATTGGCATGATTATTTGTTTCCGACGAAGATAACTAAATTGTCTAGGAGCTTTACCACTTTTATTCCCATCCATCAATTATAAATGTCTTTACTTGGCCGACGAAGTCGAAAAATCGATGAAAAAAACCCTATTTTCTCAAATGGCCGCCATTTTGTTTCCTATGGTCCAAACAACCTAAGCGAGGTACAGCTCCTAAAGAATCTTATATACTTCGGTAACGTCAACTCAATTTTGATTTCAGACGAGCCGGCTGACCTGTGACATACCGCGCGCGGAGATCTACATCGAAATTTTGTTTCGTCCCGACGGCATTTCCGCCTTTGCTCTTCGACACTTCCGGTCGAACAAATTGCAGTTTGTAGAGGAAATACCAATAAACATTTTGACCAAATTTGACATTGATTTTTATAACACATCCCAAGAAAAAAATTCTCAAAGAACATGCTTTTTTCGGGCCAAAGATAGTAAACCACCCCTTAACGACGTTAGGCAGCATCTTGTAGGCTGTCTGCTGGCGTAATGAGCAGCTGATGTGCTGGACTAATTCTTCTAGTATCTACGATAAAGTGCTCAGGACATCTGTCCAATGTTCCTCGGGGAGGGAGGGAAAAGTATGCGAGTGCAGTTTACATGACTTGTGGTCGGTATCTCAGTGGGGAAATGGTCGGTCGGACCTATGCGAGTCCGTTTTGACGCAACATTAGTCGAAAAAACTGAAATCACCAGAACAAAATGTATTTGAACAGGAGATCTGTTTCGGTGCGGTGCTGAGACAACTGTAGGAGATCCATCATTTAGAATAACTAGACTATTAATTTATGCCATTCGCATTCGCAACGATGCATCCCCAAGCTTGTTGATGAGCGTTAAAACCTCCACTGTATTCGGGTATGGAAACTGTCAAAATAAGTTGTCCCAATACTGCTCTGGACTCTATAACGCGGAGGCTTGTACATTGAGGTAATGCAGAGTTCAGAAGCAGGAGTCTTGATCTTAACCGCTATTGCCTGATTGTGTGACTTAGGGGCATTTATAGGTATTCGCTGGAAAGAAATCGTAGAATTTATTAAAAGAGCAACATCACCTTTATCGTTCTGTCGGGGTATCTGCCCCGGGTGGCACCAAAAAATCTTTTCATATGATTTTGAAGCGCATCACTGTTTGTTTTTACTGCTCAACGAATCATAATTTGATTTTTGGTTACGTGCATAGTATACGTGATGTCTCTGCCAGAGGAATCCAGAAATAAAAATCTTTCCCGCAGACTAAAGGGACATACGGGCTGAGCCGAGTAAACCAGAAAGGTTGAATGCCAATCGCTGTTTTTTTTATGTGATTGATTGGGTATGCGAATGATCAGCATTGTTATGGTTATTAGCAAAATCCGTAGATTGAGATTACCTGAGTGGAAATAAAGACCAAAAGGAACAACAGGTAACAAAGATTACATATTAATCTGTCCAGGAAAATTAAATTTTGACAGAAAATTTTTGCCATATTGCTAAGCTACCAGGTGTACAGTCCTGATCAACAGCCGCTTTAACTTCTATTCTCGGAATAGAGCGGAAAACACAATTCACCAATATGTAATAACGCCTACCCGGAGAATAAACGCTGGTAACTAAACTGGTGATTCTGGCAGGTTTAGTGAAATTACCCGGAGTATAAGTTTTGACAATGGCAGGAATAGTTAAATAATCAGTGACGACAAGATTGTTTGTTAGAACTAGGAAGGAGAATAAACGGGGACAACATACAAATTATATGGGAGAATATGACGATCCCAAATTCATATAAAAATTTCGTACTGCGTAATGCTTGAGAAACCGGAGCGAATGAATGAAATGTGAAACATTTTTTAACATAAAACTTTATTCTTGTAGTATACCTAATAGGCATTTGATACTGTTACTTCATGATTTATATTCTGTCTTGTTATTTATGTAAATAAGGTAATTAAGAAGGACCCCTTGCACCAAAAAAGTCTCACGTATTTGGCGTGTGTTACAACTGCTACCATATTAGAAAGCCCTATTTCGTTTTCTCTAGCAGACAGTGACAAAATAGACGTATTTAAATGGAGAAACTACACCAGTCTTCGGTACTATTGGTATTAACAACTTTTTCAGTATTAGACAACGACATTTTGATTTTCCATGTAGTAAAACGTTTGATGAGGCAATAGATTCTTCTGTAGACAGTAAAGCTCGCCATCTAAAGCTTTAGCAAGATTAAAGAGAGAAAAAAATGCTGTGACCTAAGGATACTGTCTTGCTTGTCCGTTGTCTTTACTGGTCTTATATTTCCTATATTTTATACTATGTCACACAAAATAGAAAGTAATTATCTAATATGTAATAAAAAGTGCAAATTTTCTGAAGGGTTATTCTCCCGGCCACAAATAATTCCACCCAGTATTAATTGTAAGTTACTTTTTAAGTGGAGGTAGGATGTCAAACGGAACGACTGAAAGTAGGAGAGGCACCACAGGACATTTTAATTTCCACTGTCCTAAGTACAGGTTTGATAGCTTCCTTTACAAAATATACACGTTTGAATTCCACAGAGCAAAATACAGTGACGTTTAATAGAAGAGTGGTGTGTGAAGAGGCGTGACACTGCACTTTGGCAAGTTTTAGACCAAATAACATGTCTTATATTTGCACGAACATATGTGTTCTATATACTAAACTGTTCAGAAGGATGTGCGCTACAAAATGAAAATATTTTTGAAAAAAACTATTTTAAAAAATTTTTGACGTTCTGTCTGAAATGCTCGGGGGCGGGCGCCAATTTCAAGTTTTTGCCCCGGTTCGGAAGGTTCGGAAATATCGTTGATCTGGGGCTGCTGGGAGGTTCTCCTTTGAAGAGCTTCCTGACTAGCTAGGTCAGACCGAGCATTCCACTGGAGAAGCATACAAGCCATTGTGGCTGTTTTTTATATAAAAGTACGCCGGCCAGGATGGCCGAGAGGTTCTAGGCGCTACAGTCTGGAACCGCGCGACCGCTACGGTCGCAGGTTCGTGCTTCCGGCATGGATGTGTGTGACGTCCTTAGGTTAGTTAGGTTTAAGTAGTTCTAAGTTCTAGGGGACTGATGACCTTAGACGTTAAGTACCATAGTGCTCAGAGCCATTTTTATATAAAAGTACCGCCTAGTTTCGTTATTTATAAAATTTCGCTGTTTTGAATGATTAGTCGAGCGATCTGTAAATAATTTTAATAACTAAAGTAACGATTCATTATTTTCCTTAGCGCATGCCGGATATCTGACGGCAGATAAGTGCCCCTACTTTTGATTGTTCGACAACTACTATAATGATATTGTAAAGTTTCTCGACAATCGAATCGGGGTCGTGATCTGATGGATCGTTGTTACATGTGACGTTGATTCCTTCTGCTGTACTAGACGTGGATTGTGACCCACCATACTTGCTCCGGACACTGCGAGAGGGCTGTACAAGCAATGATCACACGCAAGGCACAGCGGACACACCAGGAACCGCGGTGTTGGCCGTCGAATGGCGCTAGCTGCGCAGCATTTGTGCACCGCCGCCGTCAGTGTCAGCCAGTTTGCCGTGGCATACGGAGCTCCATCGCAGTCTTTAACACTGGTAGCATGCCGCGACAGCGTGGACGTGAACCGTATGTGCAGTTAACGGACTTTGAGCGAGGGCGTATAGTGGGCATGCGGGAGGCCGGGTGGACGTACCGCCGAATTGCTCAACACGTGGGGCGTGAGGTCTCCACAGTACATCGATGTTGTCGCCAGTGGTCGGCGGAAAGTGCACGTGCCCGTCGACCTGGGACCGGACCGCAGCGACGCACGGATACACGCCAAGACCGTAGGATCCTACGCAGTGCCGTAGGGGACCGCACCGCCACTTCCCAGCAAATTAGGGACACTGTTGCTCCTGGGGTATGGGCGAGGACCATTCGCAACCGTCTCCATGAAGCTGGGCTACGGTCCCGCACACCGTTAGGCCGTCTTCCGCACACGCCCCAACATCGTGCAGCCCGCCTCCAGTGGTGTCGCGACAGGCGTGAATGGAGGGACGAGTGGAGACGTGTCGTCTTCAGCGATGAGAGTCGCTTCTGCCTTGGTGCCAATGATGGTCGTATGCGTGTTTGGCGCCGTGCAGGTGAGCGCCACAATCAGGACTGCATACGACCGAGGCACACAGGGCCAACACCCGGCATCATGGTGTGGGGAGCGATCTCCTACACTGGCCGTACACCACTGGTGATCGTCGAGGGGACACTGAATAGTGCACGGTACATCCAAACCGTCATCGTACCCATCGTTCTACCATTCCTAGACCGGCAAGGGAACTTGCTGTTCCAACAGGACAATGCACGTCCGCATGTATCCCGTGCCACCCAACGTGCTCTAGAAGGTGTAAGTCAACTACCCTGGCCAGCAAGATCTCCGGATCTGTCCCCCATTGAGCATGTTTGGGACTGGATGAAGCGTCGTCTCACGCGGTCTGCACGTCCAGCACGAACGCTGGTCCAACTGAGGCGCCAGGTGGAAATGGCATGGCAAGCCGTTCCACAGGACTACATCCAGCATCTCTACGATCGTCTCCATGGGAGAATAGCAGCCTGCATTGCTGCGAAAGGTGGATATACACTGTACTAGTGCCGACATTGTGCATGCTCTGTTGCCTGTGTCTATGTGCCTGTGGTTCTGTCAGTGTGATCATGTGATGTATCTGACCCCAGGAATGTGTCAATAAAGTTTCCCCTTCCTGGGACAATGAATTCACGGTGTTCTTATTTCAATTTCCAGGAGTGTAGGTTGCCTGCTGTAGTGCTAGATAGATCGGCAGTTTGGCCATAGGCACAGGAGTTGGATTGGGGTGGTGTGCGTTGGAACAAATCTGCTGACTTGGGCCTTGGTAGCTTTACAGAATTGCCACATGTTGTGTGTAAGTCCTATTATGGCACAGCTTTGGACGAGGTACACCAATTATTTGGTGTTTAGATGTTGCGTTCATTTTGAATAAGCAGTGGATGGGATGAGTATCAGCAATCAAATGAAATCAAAGGTAACCAATGTGCAATGGAAAACATCTGACCACAGTCATTATACTAACTATAATTCAGTCACAACTGGAGGAAAAAATTAAAAATGTGTTTTAATATTTGTTTTAACCCATTTAAAGATAAACATTATTTATAAACAGTTAAAACAATTTAATAATCACCATTTTTCCATCCCCTACAGCAAGGGAATTATCAGTCTAAGAGAAAAAAAAGAATACGATCTTTATTGCAGGAAATTTAATGTATTTTAATTTTACATTGGGGAAATATTTTCGTTAGAAGCCACAGTTTTGAGTTATTCAAGAAAAACACAAAAATGTGATCTTCAAACGTCCCCGCTGCTCAGTGCACACATCCCGTCTGTCAAGATTTTTAGTAAGTTATTCGCAGCACTCTCTTCTACCACTATAAAAATTTGGGGCTACATTAACTTTTTCCTCTAATTTTTCCTCGTTGAGTGGACGAGTACAATCATTCGTATGTCAGGTTACGCACTGAAATTTTAAATGCCTTAATAATGGCTCTGAGCACTATAGGACTTAACAGCTGAGGTCATCAGTCCCCTAGAACTTGTTGTTGTTGCTGTGGTCTTCAGTCCTGAGACTGGTTTGATGCAGCTCTCCATGCTACTCTATCCTGTGCAAGCTTCTTCATCTCCCAATACGTACTACAGCCTACATCCTTCTGAATCTGTTTAGTGTATTCGTCTCTTGGTCTCCCTCTACGATTTTTACCCTCCACGCTGCCCTCTAACACTAAATTGGTGATCCCTTGATGCCTCAGAACATGTCCTACCAAGCGATCCCTTCTTCTTGTCAAGTTGTGGCACAAACTCCTCTTCTCCCCAATCCTATTCAATACTTCCTCATTAGTTATGTGATCTACCCATCTAATCTTCAGCATTCTTCTGTAGCACCACATTTCGAAGGCTTCTACTTTCTTCTTGTCCAAACTATTTATCTTCCATGTTTCACTTCCATACATGGCTACACTCCATACAAATACTTTCAGAAACGACTTCCTGACAAATCAATACTCGATGTTAACAAATTTCTCTTCTTCAGAAATGCTTTCCTTGCCATTGCCAGTCTACATTTTATACCCCCTCTACTTCGACCATCATCAGTTACTTTGCTCGCCAAATAGCAAAACTCCTTTACTACTTCAAGTGTCTCATTTCCTAATCTAATTCCCTCAGCATCGCCCGACTTAATTCAACTACATTCCATTGTCCTCGTTCTGCTTTTGTTGGTGTTCATCTTATATCCTCCTTTCAAGACACTGTCCATTCCGTTCAACTGCTCTTCCAATTCCTTTGCTGTCTCTGACAGAATTACAATGTCATTGGCGAACCTCAAAGTTTTTATTTCTTCTCCATGGGTTTTAATACCTACTCCGAATTTTTCTTTTGTTTCCTTTACTGCTTGCTCAATATACAGATTGAATAACATCGGGGAGAGGCTACAACCCTGTCTCACTCCCTTCCCAACACTGCTTCCCTTTCATGTCCCTCGACTCTTATAACTGCCATCTGGTTTCTATACAGATTGTAAATAGCCTTTCGCTCCCTGTGTTTTACCCCTGCCACCTTCAGAATTTGAAAGAGATTATTCCAGTTAACATTGTCAAAAGCTTTCTCCAAGTCTACAAATGCTAGAAACGTAGGTTTGCCTTTTCTTAATCTAGCTTCTAAGATAAGTCGTAGGGTCAGTATTGCCTCACGTGTTCCCATATTTCTACGGAATCCAAACTGATCTTCCCCGAGGTCGGCTCCTACCAGTTTTTCCATTCGTCTGTAAAGAATTCGCGTTAGTATTTTGCAGCCGTGACTTATTAAACTGATAGTTCGGTAATTTTCGCATCTGTCAACGCCTGCTTTCTTTCTTTGAGATTGGAATTATTATATTCTTCTTGAAGTCTGAGGGTATTTCGCCTGTCTCATGCATTTTGCTCACCAGATGGTAGAGTTTTGTCAGGTCTGGCTCTCCCAAGGCTGTCAGTAGTTCTAATGGAATGTTGTCTACTCCCGGGGCCTTGTTTCGACTTCGGTCTTTCAGTGCTCTATCGAACTTAGATCTACGTAAACCTAACTAATCTAAGGACATCACACACATCCATGCCCGAGGCTGGATTCGAACCTGCGACCGTAGCGGTCGCGCGGTTCCAGACTGAAGCGCCTAGAACTGCTCGGGCAAACCGGCCGGCACCTTAATAATGATGCAGCCTACTCGCCTCAGGAAGCTCATCCAGATAGTAACATCTAATGCAAAGCAGCAAGATAAAAACATCATTAAAATGGTTTGTCAGTAAAATGGTATTTGTTATCTAGCTACTGTTACACATAATGCAATTCTTTGCTGAATATACTGTATAACAGGGTAAAATATAATTAATATTACCACTGTAGTACTTTACCATTTCATAAATTATTGTAGTGCACTCAGATGAAATATATGTGTTTGACATATCTAATATATGTGTTTGACATATCTCCACCTATCAAAAACTTCTCTACACAATCCATGGAAAATCATTCATGTATTGTAACAGGCAAACTTCGTACTGCCACGTAGAAATGGACAGAAAATAATTAAAAATACGTAGAGGCAACAAAAACCTAACTTTTGCGTTAACTAAGGAGCACCAATCTTCTCTTCTTTAGTGTATTGACAAAATTTTATGAGACAGTGGTTTCGTACTCACAGCCGCCATATAAAATATAGACGTAAATCCTTTACTACTCGTTCGGAATCTTGTGAAAAAGAAGATCAGTAATCCTAACATGCTATGCATTTCACTCTCTAACCCCAATAACGGCTGATGGTTTTGCTACTTATAAACTTCATGTGTCACCTTGTCTGGTAACGGTACTTCGGTGAATTGTCCGTCAATTTCGCTGCTTTTATACACTAGTAGCCTTTCAGTTGGCCTCAAAATATTAAGTCAACCTCTTTCCAGACCTTTCCACCAGATAAAAAATGAAGTGAGTGCCTGAGATCGAACCTGGAACCTCAGTGTTTGTAGTCACAAATTTTTTTCCTTGTTTTAATTTTTTTTTCTTTATCGCAGGTGGTCCATTTGCTTTCACAGATGTGATATTAGCATTTAGTGTCGTCACGCCAAAAAAAGTGAGGAAACTGAAATATAATAAAATCAGTCGACATAGATTGAACAACGAGCTACATTATTATCAGCAGCTGAAACCGCGACGGTGAAACATATAGGAACTTAGGAAATACGACATTGGTTCGCTGCCAGGTCGCTTCGAGCGCTACAAATTTATCAGTCCGTCATCTCGTTTCCTTATTCAGTGACTTAAAGTCTTCCATATTTGTTTTGGTTTTGTTCAAAACAGAAGCTGGTTACATAGCACTGTGTTCCTGATTACGGCTTCACATATGTACTGCAATTGTTGGAAATGCTTTTTGAAAATTTTGCTCTCATTCTGCGTAAGTTTTGCTCGCATCCGTACTATTAGGTCCAGGTAGCCTATATATTTCCATATTTGTTTTTGTTTCATGTAAAACAGAAGCTTGTTCCAATGGAGAGTATTCTGTGGACGTTTGTCCCTGCCTACGAATCCGTTTGTCAACTGCTCGATTTAAATGCGTAGTAAGTATAGTGCTCGTGTTCTATAATCCGTTCGTCATAAGAATAAACCTGACGTAAAGATTGCACTGTGTATTCTTCCGCGATTGCTGGAATCTTATTGGGTTTCCGTTTCACGTGGCACTGCAGCCAAGCTGTCTTGAGTATTGGCAAGTACGATAATAGGGTACGTTTTGTGCTGTGCGTTACGCGCACATCGACTTAGAAATAATAGGGGACAACAGCTTTACCGGCGCATTTGAGTAGGTTACAAACATAACTCGCATGCTCCAAAAACATAAATTTTCACAAATGACTAAAAACGTGTTTTACATGCGTCATGCGCATGTCCCATATATTGACACAAGTATGTGCAAGAACAATGGCTGTAAATCATTATGTATATTTCAGATTATGTTTTCTTATTGAGAAATTACAATTGTTTAACGTTATATTATGGATCATGTGAGTTTTGTTAATGAGCTATGGAACATGTAAGTTTTGACAATCCCCATTTTGGATCTTGTGAGTTTTGGTACTGAGCTGTTTGGACGATGTTGGTTTCGCGGGAACTATCGTGTTGCGACTCGAAATGCAACACTTTTTGGTTCCGACTGCAAGCCACTTTCTCTTCTATAGTGTATATATAATATTACATTCCGATGTTAATCGTGATAAATACCAATTAATCATCTTTTATGGACTTTGCTTGTGTTAGTTTACAAAAGATATTCTCTAGTTTGGAATACCGCTTGCAATTTCATAAAAGAAATGTCTGCCGAGCACATTTCTTCAGTTTAATGATCAAAGAAATTTACAAGTTTGCCATTCATGAGAACTAATTATTGATCACAAAGAAAAGTAGAATATTATAATCAGGAAAATAATTCAGACTTGTTAAGCATTCTTTGAGAAGAAAGAAACTATCAAATACCAAAAGAAAATAAGCTACTAAAATAAAACTGAAGATTTGAAGGAAATTCACTTGTAAAACTGAAAATAATTTTACTCTTCTATGTCTATATCACAACATTAAGTTCCTCTTGAACCATGTCACACATACACTCACGATCAGTTTGATCCGATGTATTCTCATCAATGACATGCTTATAGAACTTGAGCTCCTCAATTTCTCTCCAGTTTTCCCGATAATGGGCAGTCAGAAGTTTATCAACAGCCCTCCTTTTCTCTAAAGAGATTGAATCCTTTGGTTGGATGAGTTCGGGATGTGTAAGTGCATTTACTCCAGATTTAAACACAGATCTAAACACTCCAAGGTCATTTCTGTACGTTTGTTCACCACACACAAAAATTTTATTTCCTACTGCGCGCTTTATGTAAATGCGCTTACATTTTGAAATTGAAAAATGCCATGATCCTGGATTTCTTAATGCAATTGTCACACAATTCTTGAAGTCGGCAACACTGGAGTCTCTTCCTACCAGTTTCAATGCCGACTGACTCGAAATTATCTCATACACTTGTTCAGGCTGTACTATTATTTCCATTGTTATTTTCCTTTCTATATTTCCAAACACACGGTCCGGGGGAATGTAACTATGACCGGTGACTGCAAAAATCATTTCAATTCCATCGATATGTGGGGGAGACTTCATGGAAAGCCAAAACATACACATCACAACCAACGTAGAATTCTTATTTTGTGCAGCACACCCATCACATACCAATCGAATTTGTTTGTAACGGGACATGTCTAGGGAGTTTAATGTATCAAACACACTTGAGGCTATAGTGTTTGAATCTCGACTGAATTCATTTTCTGTCCAACAATAAGAAGTGACAGTGGAACGGTTTAACTCTGATTTACTGTGACCTTTAACAATGGTAAAATTCTGGACATAAATTTGTCTGCTATAATAGGATGACTGATCTGGAACTTTGAGCAATGGAATATTCTTCTCACAATCAAATGAAAGAATTAACGTTTCAACGTCTTTGTCCTTCAGGGTGTTAAAAATGCCATATACTTTAACTTGTGAAGCCTTTTTTTCAGTAATTGATTGAGTTTTCCTATTAGGGTCTCTCTCATGTTTTAACTTTTCAGCTAGGCTTAAGCATGTAGAACTCACATCAGTTCTCGGTGCACCAAAGCCTACGTTGTATATTGTGTTAAAAAGGTACCTAAAGTAAGATAGCGTCACAGGGATGTTTTCGGGCTTGGAAGAATAAATTTTCCATAACATTTTACAGTTCATATTCGCAGGCAGATATCGTCTTTCTGTTCGTCCTCTACAGTAATGTGTCTCTACACACTTTAGACTATTGATAAACTTCATGACACAGTCTCTCTTGGGTTCATATTCTGCCGCCCTCCTGCTTGTACAAAACCTTGCTGATGAAACTGTTTAGTGATATTATTTATTCTCCCAATACATTTATAAAGGTTGACATGCAAATTGTAACTTTATTTTTCTGCGTGCTTCGTATAAAATATTTCGTCGTTCTAAGCAGTTGCGACTTTTGGTTTTGACTTGATTTGTCTTTTCTAGGTCGACGTCTGATGACGTTGCAAATTTCCACATACTTCAATATGAACTGATTCTGATAATCTCTTTCCGGTGTTTTATAAAACAAATCATGAAAGTTTTTAATATCGTTCATAGAAAGTGAACTACAATTAAAGGCTCCTCCGTGGTGTTGACATGTCGGATGCTGGGGCAGCACTGAAGGTTTGTACCTATAATGATAGAACAAACTACACTGTGAGGTTCTGTTTATTTTTCAAAAATGGACTTAAAATACTGAATTTGCGATTCCTCACTGTTAAGTTCCAAAGAAAGAGTCCTATACATTCTTACGTGGAGGAACAAAGCAAGCCAATAAAAAGAAACAGTTTAATTTGAAAACAGTGAAGAAAACAGGATATTCTAACCTCATTCGATTGGCTTCCTGACTTTTCCACAATTCTGGATGCTGTGAACGTTTCCTTGGCCTTCCTCTTTCTCCAACGGGTGAAACGGTTTCTTCCAGGACTTGAATCTCAAATCACTTTTATTCCAACCACTATATTGAATTATATTCCCCAAAATAACTGAACGGAACAGAAAACACACTCCACTGGCATCCACTGGCATCAATATTTGCTACTACACAAGAAAATGGCGCCGAGTGAACTAATCGCTGATTGGTCAAGAAGAGGTACGAGACAAAAATCACAAGATCCCGCGGATCATGAGACTTTTGAAACTAACCATGAAGTTTAACAGCGGTTTTCTCAAGGATCTTGTGCCAAATGTGAATAACTGTTTCGTGAATTATGTTCTATGTATAAAGGTATATGAGAAAATGTCGGCATCTCAATTTTAATTACTTTGGAGTATGTGAGTTATGACTCTAATGTACATATTTAGCTTGTACAGCACTGGCCGGTCAGCTGGTACAGCTAGCGTTCAGTGACGTGGCCAGCTGCAGTTCACTCGTGAAAACAGACGAACAGAGGAGCAATACAGCTTGGAATGTCATTTAATTTTTAAGCAGAATTAAATAATACTCTGCAAATCTACCACAATACGCTCCTTAGACGACTAGACGAAAACCGCAACACGTTATCGTTTTTAGCTAACACACTATTGTAATCAAAAACAAGAGTGATGAAAATTCCTGACTTGACCACTGAGTAATTTTCCTATACCAATATAAGCTGTGTGTAACGTGAGAGAGTATTGAAGGATATCATCGTATAGTTAAACACTGAAGCCACTGAAGGTATTACTTATAGTCAATCGTTTGGTAATCTCTTAGCTCCTTCCTTTTCCGAATCCGAGAAATACATTTCAGTTCTGAAAGTGTCACTGCTACGTTGATAGCGAGCCTACCGACGACAGAATCCACGAAGCCAACCAGATGAAATATTTTCTCTTCTTTTATGACGAGCCGTTCTATATCTCTCGGCGGTGACGTGTAAAAAAGCTGCGTGCGTTAGTTCCAGTGCGTCTGGCAGCTTAACAGTCTTGTTACTTCTCAGGGGCCCAATTCCGCAGCTTGGCTCCAGATCAGTTCTGTTGGGTTTATATTGTAATGGTACAGTAGGGTATGTAAAAATGCAGCATTTGTATGACGCGCTCGATGCTGTGAAAATGATTGTTTTTCATGTTTCTACGATACTTATTTACCACTGTGGTATATAAAGAGGATTTGATTTTTCATTTTCACCTTGAAAATTAAATTGTTATATTTACTTAATTTAAGGAACTTTTATTAACAGTTTTTCATAAAACATCGATAGTTAAGAATTTGTATTTGAAATGGTAACAGGAATTTCGCGTCCAATATGTAATTAGAAACAAGAAGACGTGCATTATTAATAAAATATGATGAGTTTTATAATTATGAGATGTACGTATCTCAGATTGAACGAGAAAAATTTTGATTTCGGGAAGACTTGAACCAACGCACTTAAAACTGTCCATTTGGAACTCATGCCAACACGCTACCTGCTGCGCCACACGCAATTTTTTTTTTTTTTTTTTTTGATTTTTCGGAAATGGGTCAGGTAGTGGGGTGGCGGAGGCAAGGCGGGCAGGGGTCGCAACCCGAGTCCTGGCCACGATGTCTCCTCCCTCCCGTCCTGGGGATGTGATGTGGTACAAAGGATGCAGTTGGTGTATTATTGTGAATGTTTTTTGTTATTTTATTTATTTATTTTTAATTTTTTAATTTTTTTAAACAGTAAGCAACTGAAACTAGTAAGTACACTCGCGTCGAGTTGGGGACGCACATAACTAAAAACATGCTTATAGTTGCAGCAAGGGGCATAAAGAAACAGAGCAAAGTCTGGGGTTAAGGAAGCCATAAAACAAAACCTAAGGGAGGAATCCATACCACCATTAACCGGTGCTACATCGTGTACCGCCGGCCGAAGTGGCCGTGCGGTTAAAGGCGCTGCAGTCTGGAACCGCAGGACCGCTACGGTCGCAGGTTCGAATCCTGCCTCGGGCATGGATGTTTGTGATGTCCTTAGGTTAGTTAGGTTTAACTAGTTCTAAGTTCTAGGGGACTAATGACCTCAGCAGTTGAGTCCCATAGTGCTCAGAGCCATTTGAACCATACATCGTGTACCAGAAAGGAAACAAAAACTGCGAAGACAGACCTTTTCGCACCGCGGACAAAAAGAGGAATGGGGCAAATACTGCTTAGAGTAAGAGGGCTCACGACGAAACTCTCCATCTGCTATATCACCCAGGTGTGACTTCTCGCAATGACCAAGGTAGATCCCACGTTGTACCGTGTAGTGTTCTATCATCGTCTTGTAATTTTAGCTTCTCCTACCCATGATGTTCCAGCTTCGTGGAGGGTCGAGGAACACACTCCACTAATAACTGGAAAAATATTGTCGATACTTTTGGTTACGGAGGATCTTGCAATGTCGTTCCTGCAAAAAGTTCCAAAAATCTAAAGCGTACTTAGTGCCGTCTTGAAACAAATAATGACATGTCCACGAAGCCACGTCATGGCATTAGTTTTCGTGCGTGGGTAATACGTCTCATCCGGGAATAAGATAGTCTTGGGGTCGATATGATTCGGCGTCACTCGAAGGAAGTATGGCTCTGAGCACTACGGGACTTAACAGCTGTGGTCTTCAGTCCCCCAGAACTTAGAACTACTTAAGCCTAACTAACCTAAGGACATCACACACATCCATGCCCCAGGCAGGAGTCGAACCTGCGACCGTAGCGGTCGCGCGGTTCCAGACTGAAGCGCCTAGAAACGCTCGGGCACTCCGGCCAGCCGAAGGAAGTATGCTGACATTTGCTTCATTAAGTGCCACACTGTCGTAGACTCGCCACAGCTAAGACGGTGTTCTTCGTTGTCTTGACCGCCACAGCTCGTGCACGTGGGTGAGTCTACCAAATGGATCGCATATGTAGCTTTGATCTGGTTACCTGCTTACCGTTGACAGTGATATTCCACATAAAAAAAATGGCTCTGAGCACTATGCGACTTAACTTCTGAGGTCATCAGTCTCCTAGAACTTAGAACTAATTAAACCTAACTAACCTAAGGACATCACACACATCCATGCCCGAGGCAGGATTCGAACCTGCGACCGTAGCGGTCGCTCGGCTCCAGACTGTAGCACCTAGAACCGCACGGCCACTCCGGCAGGCCTATACCACATCGCCGTGACGTCAGTGTCCAGTGTTACGTGGGGAATTGTCCTCCACACTCCTCACCAGTTGACGTTCGGGTGCTTCCTCTCCACAACGTTAGCAAGTCGTCCACGTTGCAGGACCCGATAAACCGTCTTTGCCGTCGCCAGCTGAGTCGCTGGTAAGGCAAGCCGAACGTAACTGAGTTCGAGGTAAAAGACACCGATGTAGAAGAGCAAGGAGGGGAAGTGGTGTATCGGCACAGGTGGCAACAGGGGGGGGGGGGGGGGGCGGTGTTAGTTCTTCTATTAACAAACTCGTCAGACCGTCCGGACGGTGGTGCCATAGTTTGACTAACGTGCTCACAAATAGGGCGACCGCTCTGTCATGAACGTGATAAAAACCAAGCCCTCCCCGATCCGGGGGAAGGGTGAGAGTCTCATATTTGATCTTGAAAAGCGTTCCTGAACTCACGAAGGACCCAAAAGCCGCCAGTATACAGCGAGCTAACATCACTGGTATAGGTAATGTCTGGGCGATGTGCTGAATGCGTGATGCTAAATGTGTGTTGACATACTGGATCCGTTGGACGATGTCCAGGGCTCGTAGGCGGTTGTTGGCTATCCCAGTGCTAACATTTCGTAAAAGCCGTCGAAAATTATGAGCAGCGGTTCGTCGTATATCGTCTGTAAAATCAATGCCAAGACATTTCAAAGTATCTCGAGCTGTAAGGGGGTGACACTGTCCTCAGACAATCCGACCTCGATGTTCACCGCCACCGATTTTGCGAGGTTGATACGACTGCCAGTGGCCATGCTATATGTCGCTATCCAATTCACTGAGTTAGCGGTGTCTTTGGCGTTGCGGATGACAATCACCAGGTCGTCAGCGTACGCTTTACATCGGAAAGTGTGGCCTCATAACGTCATTCCCATTAGTCGTTGGCTCAGGCCGCATAGGAGTGGTTCCATGGCCCCAGCGTAAATTAAAGTGGACAGAGGGCAGCCTTGGTGTATCAATCGAGAAATGGTGAGGAGCTGCGTAGGTCGGCCGTTGATAATCACCTTGGATGTTGCGCCACGGAGTAGTCGCATGACGACAGTGACGAATGGCTGTGGGTACCGCATATGTTGGAGGACCGCTTCCAAATAGTCGTGGTCCACTCGGTCGAAAGCTTGACTGAAATCGATTGCCGCCAGTGCACCCTTCAGACGACATGCCCTCGCCAGTGAGATCAAGTCACGATATTCACTGAGTGCTGTTTGAATATTATTGTCGTCTCCTAATGACGTTTGATCGGGCGAGATGACGTTTCGTAAGATCTGGTGTATCTGCGCCACCAACAGTTGAGAAAAGATCTTAAAGTCGCAGTTCAATAGATCAACGGGTGGTAGTCCTGCAGCCGTGAGCCACCGGACGGTTTGTGAATAGGAATAATCATCCCTTCCACAAGGGCCGCAGGGAGCGGCACTTCCGGAGATAGTAGTTCGCAACAGATGCCCATCCATCAGGTGGATAACAAATATTTAAAATTACGGTAAAATTCCAAGGGGAGGCCATCAGGACCTGGAGAATTATTAACAGGTCCTTTTCTAATGGCGTCGATCACTTCTTCTTCCGTAATTTCTTCCATCAAGGTCGCTTCCATTGCCGGGGTGACGGTGCCGTAAATCATTTGAGAGACGTCCTCCAGTGCTGACGGATTAGGGGTCTGAGCGGAATAGAGCTGTGAATAAAGATATAGAACGCTGCGTGGTGAGGCAACGACCGTCCTCTGTGTCGATGAAGAGTATCAGCGCTCGTTGGCGTCGTTTACATTCACGAAGTACATGGAACAACGATGGGCGTTTACTCGGTATTCGATCCTGCATCCTCAAGCGGATGACCACGCCCTGTAGGTGGCGCCGAATATGAGCGATGATCTGAGCCTTAGCACGGCGGACCGCCGTTTGCCGTTCCGGAGACGGCGCCAGAGCATCGCAGTCGCGCAGTACCCTGAAGTAAAAATCGAGTGCATGTCTACGCCAAGCAACGTGGTCGCGACCATATATTATCAACGTTCGCCTCAGTGCCGGTTTGGCGCAGTCCAGCCACCAGCGGATCGTTGTGGGATATGCACGGAGGCCATTTTCACACGAATGCCTCGTATCCTCAATGGCTTGGTGGCATCCGGGTACGACAGGTGAGCGATGTTTAATTTCCATGGGCTGCGACTCCTTCACACTTGTTGCCACCGCTAAGTGACGGCACAAATGTAAGCTGAGTGGTCCAAGAAAGCTGCAGACCACAGTTCCGCATCCTGTGTTCCAGCGGCAAGAGAGCGTGAGACATAAATCCGGCCAATGCGACTGGAAGGGTGACTCGTTCAGTGTGTGAATCCCGGTCAGTGGCTGTGAAGGTATTCCCAAGTGTCCACCATCCGCAGATCTCGAATTAGCGCCTCAAGTTCCGGGCACGAATTATGTCGTGGGAGTTGGTCTCTGGGCGCCAGTACGCAATTGTGGTCACCTCCAAACACCAGATGATCGTGGCGGCCTTGGAAGAGTGGGGCGACGTCTTCCACAAAGAATCGTGAATGTTTGCGACGTTTGTCCGTCCCGGAAGGTGCGTAGATATTGATAAGGCGGACACCTAGTACTGTGAGTGCCATTCCTCTTGCCCCATGCAGGAAGAGGATATCGTCCGCCACTATCCCTTCCCGAAGAAGTACAGCGACACCACTGCCTGTGACGGAAGCTGGAGAGATGCAAGCATCGTAACCGCACGTGCCTGGGAAGTCGTCGACGAGAAGGGCGATATCGATGGAAGCAGAATTCAACATATCCTGAAGCAAGGATAGCTTAGCGCGCGTCCGTATAGTGTTGATGTTTATAATTGCAACGCGGTAGGTTTGAGGTCTATCCATAGCAACTGTGTTGGCAATCAATACCCTTGTAAGGCTGTCTCGTCACTGTATCTGATGGTGGGAAAGGATCGACACTGGTGGGGCAAATTCCCCCGCGTGTCGTCCGACACGAAAGGCAAGGATTTTTCCTCACTGTCGTCCACCCAGTCGCCATGAAATACCATCGGCTGTTGGTGGCTCTTTGTAGCTGCTGCAGCACTCGGCGCTGACTCCATCGGCTCTACTGGCTGGGAATCGGCAGCGACTGTCTGCTTGTGATCTTGCTGTTCTGTGGGGTCGGACGGACTGATGCCGTTACCATGGCGATCCGTTGGGTGGGATGTTACTGCGGCCTCTGTACCGCCGGTACCGTCGTCGGAGTGTCCACACTGCATGTCAGACGATCGCTGCAAACACTCGTCCGATGAAGCACGCCGCCATCTCTTGTGTTTGCACGGGGAACACTGTTTACGGATGTGTGTTTCAGTATCCGAATGTGGGTGGATCTCTTCAGCTTCTCTGGTGTTTGGAAGAAAAGCCGCTGTCGGCACAACCTCTTGGGTCAATGTCCATCCTGGCATCCATGCTTTCTTGCAAGGGCGGTTGGTGATTATCTTCAGGTGGGGGCGCCGTTGTAGAGGCTGGATCCGGTACTGCAGGATCCATCATGGTCTCGCTATCGGGGGCGGCTATCGGACCAATGTGGTCAGCATTGGAAAGGGTTGTTGCCCATGCAACTTCGGCATAATTGAGAGGAAGGGTCATCACCGTAGAAGGAGGCATAGATTCACCTGTCGGGATTTGAATAAGCCGTCGTCGGTGACAATCCGACGGGACATGCCCTTCTTGGCCACAACCGGAGCAAGTGCGTGGCTGGCCGTCATACATAATGATCGCCCTACATCCGCTGACGACAAGATAGGATGGTACATGTTTGGTCAGTTCAATTTTGATCTGTCGTACCCCGTTAAGAACCGGGTACGTTATAAAGGTGGTCCATTTTTCGGCCATGTGGCTGACAACTCTGCCGTAAGGCTGGAAAGCCGTGGTGACTACATCTGGTGATACTTCGAAAGGGAGATCAAAAACTCGTATCGCATGGAGGCCAAGCCCCCCCCCCCCCCCCCCCCCCCCCTCCCCCGCGTGATCGATAGAGACCGCCCCAATATGGCCATCAGAATGTTTGAATTTAAGATCGTTCGCATGTGCGCGCACGATTCTGTTGCACACCTCGTCACTTACTAACTTGACGTAGACAACACTGCTCGTGATAGAGAGATGGATACCAATTATGTCCTGCGGTTCAATTTTCACATCGTCACGTAGAAAACGTTCCACTCCAAAAGCTCGCAGTCGTGCATGATCGAGTTGAAAACTGATCTTGATGGTGGTTTGTCTGTATGAATGTGCCATATTGCGTCGGTAGTGGTGGACTCTATAAACTAGCGACGACGAAGTAGTAAACAGCTACGGGCACTCGCGACCGCGTGGATGGGACGTAAACAAGACGTGCTCCCCGCAGTGCTGCGGAAAGCAGACTGACGCTCAATGGGGAAATGAGAACAAGTGCATTTTATACAACTTGGGGAAAACTTCGAAGCCGAGTATCTCCGTAAGTTTGTGAAAAACATTAAGAACAGCCTATTTCTTGGCACATTTTAACCATGTTCCATGCGCGTGTTTCACTACGAAACAGAAAGCTGCCTCACCCACTTTCGTAGTGCGCATTAACACAGCGACAGTCAAGAGCACAACGCTGCAGGGACTGTGACTGTACACGATTTTTGAAATAAAAACTACATAGCTAAAGCGTGATTAACAAAAGCATTGATAGTTGTTAATACATTTGAATATCTTAAAGTTTCATTTAACGTAACTTAGTAATAAGATATCTAATACATAAGTTGGATCTACTTCCAAGAGCGTAACAGCACCAGTGCACGTGTGCTACAGCTTTTGATCAATCATCATGTTTATATTTGTTTACATCACGTTTATTCTTACGATGAATGGATTATACATTATTTCTGTTCGCATCCTTTTTTTGTACTTTCTCACATTTAAAGGAGAACATGTTAGTAGTTTTTGATGGAAATGGTATAGAACTTTATTACATCTGATCACGAAACGAGTATGTATTTCTGCTTTTAATGATGTTGCTTCTTGCTACTGACTATGCTTTCAAGTCTTAGTAACTAAGACATTCATTTTGAAACTCCTAAAAATGCAACAGTAGTTACGTAAATATGTTATTGACAGATACTACAGACAAATCGATGTAGTAGATCACACTCCCACACTAAACAGATTTGAACAAAAACAAAGTGGAATACGACCAAATTGCTTGGAATGAATTTGAAGTGAGCAGTTCATACACGGATTCGTCAAATATACACTACTGGCCATTAAAATTGCTAGTCCAAGAAGAAATGCAGATGATAAACGGGTATTCATTGGACAAATATATTATACTACAACTGCCATGTGATTACATTTTCACGCAATTTGGGTGCATAGATCCTGAGAAATCAGTACCCAGAACAACCACTTCTGGCCGTAATAACGGCCTTGATACGCCTGGGCATTGAGTCAAACAGAGCTTGGATGGCGTGTACAGGTACAGCTGCCGATGCAGCTTCAACACGATACCACAGTTCATCAAGAGTAGTGACTGGCATATTGTGACGGCCACCATTGACCAGACGTTTACAGTTGGTGAGAGATCTGGAGAATGTGCTGGCCAGGGCAGCAGTCGAACATTTTCTGTATCCAGAAAGGCCAGTACACGACCTGCAACATATGGTCGTGCATTAACCTGCTGAAATGTAGGGTTTCGCAGGGATCGAATGAAGGGTAGAGCCACAGGTCGTAACACATCTGAAATGTAACGTCTACTGTTCAAAGTGCCGTCAATGCAAACAAGAGGTGACCGAGAAGAGTAACCAATGGCACCCCATACCATCACTCCGGGTGATACGCCAATATGGTGATGGCGAATACACGCTTCCAATGTGCGTTCACCGCAATGTTGCCAAATACTGATGCGACCATCACGATGCTGTAAACAGAACCTGGATTCATCCGAAAAAAATGACGTTTTGCCATTCGTGCACCCAGGTTTGTCGTTGAGTACACCATCGCAGGCACTCCTGTCTGGGATGCAGCGTCAAGGGTAACTGCAGCCATGGTCTCCAAGCTGATAGTCCATGCTGCTGCAAACGTCGTCGAACTGTTCGTGCAGATGGTTGTTGTAGTTGTTGCAAACGTCCCCATATGTTGACTCAGGGATCGAGATGTGGGTGCACGATCCGTTACAGCCATGCACATAAGATGCCAGTCATCTCGACTGCTAGTGGTACGAGGCCGTTGGGATCCAGCACGGCGTTCCGTATTACCCTCCTGAACCCATCCATTCCATATTCTGCTAACAGTCATTAGATCTCGGCCAACGCGAGCAGCAATGTCGCAATACGATAAACTGCAATCGTGATAGGCTACAATCCGACCTTTATCAAAGTCAGAAACGTGATGGTACATATTTCTCCTTCTTACACGGGGCATCACAATAACGTTTCATCAGGAAACGCTGGTCAACTGCTGTTTGTATATGAGAAATCGGTAGGAAACTTTCCTCATGTCAGTACGTTGTAGGTATCGCCGCTGGCGCCAACCTTATGTGAATGCTCTGAAAAGTAATCATTTGCATATCATAGCATCTTAAATTTCGCATCTATAGCACGTCATCTTCGTGGTGTAGCAATTTTAATGGCCAGTAGTGTACATGAGCATGCAGAACACCCTGAGACAAAACCATCTTCTGTTTTATATGAAACAAAAACAAATATGGAACCCAATATTACAGATAAGAGCAACATACTGACAATACAATTCAAAGGGTACACTACACACATGGAGTCGTACTCATGTACACAATAGTATTGGAGCAAGGCCAGTTCTACTGCACAGGGTGCCCCAAGAGTTCCGAGATGATGACATCATCCCTAATGACAGTTATGTCATTACCCCCACCCCATGCTGGTTCTACCCCACAGGGTGCCCCAAAAGTTCCTCCACGATGACATCATCCAAGACAGTGGCGATAACGTCATCCAAGATGGTGGTATGTAGACTTGGCAACAACATGTGACTTCATCTAAGATGGCGGATTTTGGCAGGAAGATAGGTCAATTGGGCTACCCCCACTAACCTAAACCCCCTCCACTCCCTTCCCCTGGAATATGACGGGAAGTTCAGATTCCATCAGGACAATGCAACTTCTACTAACCTAAGAAAATGGCGGAAAAGAATGGTTACTGAGGTTACATTCATTAACCTAAGTCATCTGACTGCCACATCATCCTAGGAAATGGCAGGAAAAGGACTCTTCCTGTGTTAGACATAAGTCATTATTATTTTGCATGCAGTACTTATTAAAACATTTAGAGACAGTACACCACTAGGGACCGATGACCTCAGAAGTTAAGCTGCATAGTGCTCAGAGCCATACACTACTAGGTCTGGACTCCAACTGTCTTAGTGCACTGTACCACTACCAGAGGGTGCTATCGTCTGTTCTGTGACATAATCCAAGATGGTGGCCATGACATCGATCAACTGATGATGCAAGTACTGTTATCGAAGATGGCGGATTTTGGTGGGAAACAGAGTGTTCACCACGAGGTCTGTGCCTAGTTCATAGTACCACAACCAGAGGGCACTGTCGCCCATTCCGTGATGTTATCCAAGATCTGGGCCATGACTTCAGCTGATGATACAAGTACCATTATCCAAGATGGCGTGAAACTGTGTTTGCCACAAGGTCTGGATCTAGTACACAGTACTGCTACCAGAGAGCACTGTCATCCATTCCATGATGTAACCCAAGACATTGTCGAAAAATGGCGGGAAACAGAGTGGTCACCACGAGATCTGGACCCAGTACACATTACTGCCAACAGAGAGTGCTGTCTTCTGTTCCATGACTTAACCCAGGATGACTGTCTGGAGGAGTGATATGACAGTCAGCAGTGGGCTGCTGGAGAGAGGAAGGAGTGTACTTTATTTATTTTGGAACAATTTATTTAGAGATGGATTTGAGATAGTATATTTATCACACTGATACAAAACACACGCTCTGTCATGCTTGGGGTCACGCCACACAGCCCACAGACCTGTAAACTACTCTATTCCTAAAGAACACCCTACAAACAACTCCTAAATAATGCAGTACACTGATGTACAGACACAAAATCAACTTGAAAATTGTCCAAACAACAGATAGCACAGCCTACAGACCTGATCGCAAAATAATGCGTCAGACATGCAAACGACATAAGCAGTCACCATCCACTGCCCCCTGTCCATTGGACCGCACAGGAGGCTATTGCACATGCACCCAGGAGTCGGGATGCACCAGCAACCCTACGAAGTGACACACAGCTGCCCATTTGGGTGCCACAACCATGAAGCGGCGACATCCCTTTCATACTTGACACCTAAGAAATTCCTCTTGAAATATGTGTTCACCTACGCACCATTGCTGAAGGGACCGGACAGGAGTGAAGACCTGTTAGCAGAGCGTGACGATGCCACCTCGATCCACCACCAGATACAAGCCAGTGGGAGCCACCACTCTCACACCACTGCTACCTGCAGTGAGCGGGTGAAAATTGTTTCTATTTTTGGGTATACAGTTAGAGTTGTCTGAGTGTTATACTGATGCCACAGAACCCCAACGTGCACTCACATCAGTCCCATATGGGAGAGACCTCTGTACAGCATGTGTGTTTTACCATTGCTGATGCAATACCTGGGGATACTAATGTCACTGCATACCACATTGGTGCATTGTTCCTAGTGTGACATGCGAGATGCATCTAACCATGTTTAACTGTGCAGTGTAACTGACGCAACACTGTGATGTGCATGCATGTAGCTACAAACCATCGCAAGTGCATCTAACAAGGTTCTCAATCTTATACTGCTGTCACATGGCTATGTAAAATAACAACTGAGTCGCCCTCTCGGGAATTGTATAGTGTCCCAGAAATAGTTAACGTTCGCTTTCTCGATGTCTCAGCTTGTAAGCATGGAAATTCTTGCTCTAACACAACCTGTTTACGAAAATAGCGCAGAATAACCTCAAATGCATTCTTCCTCATGGACCTAAATAGCACCCAATCCATCACGTGTTATCCTTCCTGCTTACAACATATGCAAACGTTCTCACTGCTATGTAGAGACTCTTATATCCCAGCACAAAGGATTTCATGTGAACGAATCAAGCAATGTGGTTGGCTCCTATCGAATTATTTTCCAAATGATTGATGCTGCTGGTGTTGAAGCACTGTCTGCCTTTTCTTTCTTTCTGCAGATGAGCCTTTCAGTGGGAGAAAAACTATTTTACACAGATCGCCATATTGCACTGACAATTAAACCCTGCAAAGTGCCCCTACATATCGTAAAATATGGAAAGACTCTTACTCAATTACATTGCTCTCCCACTGAGGACAGTAGCTTGAATATTAGAGCGTGAAACCGATCTCCAACCCAGCAATATATCACTGTGTACCGTGTCGATGTAGTAAACATACAATTCCTATACTGCACCATACAAAATCATCCCTTTTACGTCATTCGTACATATACCACGATGACAGACAGTATTGTATATATCCCTCGCAGCGCTAGATATTTTCCTGCGAGGTCAGCTGTCATCCACCCCTGACAGGTGACCAGAGCGCCCTTAGAGGATCAAAGTCACCCTCAGAACTGTTCTACAAATTTGGGCTCACTTCCACTCGGCACAAACGCGTTGCTGTTTCTGGTCTGGACCTGCTTGCTTGTTCACTTTCTACACCCATCTTCAGACTGGGGGATTACAAGAACACGTGTATTTTCACATGGTTTGCCATAATATTATACCATTTTCCGGTAATTCTCCATATCAAGCATTCGGTTGCATCCTACCGACTGCTCACACAACGTATAGACTGGAAATTATTTCTCTACAAACTCGAAACTTTGGCGAGGAGGAACATGCTCTAGACCACTGATTAACTAGGAACTTATCCCATTTGCGAGGACCTTTATGTGAGAACTTGAAACAAATATAGGAAACCAATATTTCCACTCGCGAATACTGATGTCCACGATGTAACAGATTCCAAATCATCCCTATAATTTACAAAGTCAACTAATGTGTTTCTCATATCTAGAGAACCGGCAAATGTGTTTTTCACCTGCTAGATGCACACGCCACAATCGATGTTCCCTCAACTAAATAAAGACGTGAAATGTACAGAAGCAGTCAACTGAACAGTATACATGGGAGGGAATAATGGTCCAGTGCAAACACTCATCCATTTTCACTCTTCTCAAATTTCCATGCAGTCATGAAAGCTGCCCAAAACATACTATGTATTAGTTCGCTATTCTGCCGCCTAGAGGTCGACACAGTTACATCAGCTACATTCCTGTATTCCAACAGACATTTGCATTTGGATGGCTCCTGCTGTTTGCTGGAAACATGAATCATTCCCACCACAGGCCACACATAGATGGAACCATCTTCTGTATTCCCCCTACCCTCCTTAAATTGCCAAACCTACAATGTTCGTTGTCGGTTGCATTATCACCTTCTGTGTTTATTGTTGACACGTGTTACTGATAGGTGTTGGAGTCTGCCAGACCGCTCGTCATAAACTATGTACCTGTTTGCTTCAGTACTATATTGTATAGATCAAACTGTGTTGACACAAACGTGTCATTTATAACTTTCCCAAGTTTGATGAAATTGCTAGTCGGCCTATGGAGGAAGGTGTCAGTGATATAGATCAAGAAATAAATGATTTTACATTCGCCAGTGATCACAGTTCTGCTATCGAACAACAGTATCATTCAGAGGAAGAACTCCAGGAAAGTTGTGATGGGGATCTGTCTGTTTCTTCAAAGAAATACGTAAAGTGTCTGTTAAAGTCGAATGTGTTCTGAGTGGTGATAAAAATGTACTTCCCTGCTACGAATGTCAATTTGACAGATTTTCTTTTTATACCTATCGGATGGAATTTTCCTGAGCAAATTTAAACCCTGGAATTTAGTTTTATTTGGAAATTTATTTGCTTCAGAGATTTTATAATTTTTCAGAATGTTAAATTCAATACTCTAGTTGTATGTCCTATTTAAAATTTACCTCACAAAATTATGTGCTTTTGTGTGATAAATAGTAAAAAGCTGCAGGCTTTGTTTAGTGCAATAAAATAAACTAGAAGCATTTAAACAACACTTAAATAATTGTAGAAATGGATGTTATACAGCATAAGTTAAAAATTTCAAGTGATTTTTGGCTTCAATCTCGGTTTAAATATAGGGGTCCCAGAGACGTTACAGAGAAGTCACCTTGCGAGATAAGGGATATAGTCACTTCGGCCAACCAACCAGCCAACTTTTCTTGTCGGGTGGTCGGTTGGGTATGACCATGCATATGAGAATATTCTACTATCCTTGGGCACGACCACCCAACAGCTGACCCTCACCACCATTTTACTCAACAATTGTGCTGTGTGTAGTATTGTACCAATCGCTCAACAAAAGTTCGTCTTTTGTCGTTGCGGCGCTGTAATCGCTGAGTAAAGTCACTTGGGACCTACACACAGAATTGGTTGTTCAGCTGGTTGGTGCATTGGCGGTTGGCATGTCAGTCAGGCCGGCCGAAGTGGCCGTGCGGTTAAAGGCGCTGCAGTCTGGAACCGCAAGACCGTTACGGTCGCAGGTTCGAATCCTGCCTCGGGCATGGATGTTTGTGATGTCCTTAGGTTAGTTAGGTTTAAGTAGTTCTAAGTTCTAGGGGACTGATGACCTCAGAAGTTAAGTCCCATAGTGCTCAGAGCCATTTGAACCATGTTTCCAGTTTGGTTTGCCGAATAGTAGAGCAGAAATAAACAGAAAGTGCTGTTGCTGCTGCTGGCGGGTTCCTTTGGCTCCACAACTGTGGTGTGTTCTTCACTGAAACACCCATTTTGAAACACCTCACAAATGCTTCACAACCTAGCAGTCAATAAATCGGCAGTAGAAAATATACTCAAGTTCGTTGCCTTTGTGGCTTTTGGGCTTAATATCTGATGACATGCTTTTCAAGCAGTAGATGAACTATATAATAGTTTTAAGCACCTTTCAGTGAGGGATTAGGTTCTATGAACGACTTCGCAGCTTGTTACCATAAATTCGTCAGTGGCTCAAAAATTCCTTTCAGCTTAGTCCATTCAATTTGCCTTAAAGGTGTCGCACAAAAAGGAATCCGCACACTAGAAGCTGAAGTGTTGTACGATATGTAAGTTAATCTCCTTAGAACAGGGGAGCATATTCCTTTTTAGCAACGATGCACGAAGTAACCATTGTTAATAACGCAGGAATATACAAGTGGCGAGCCAGTGTCACTTCCATTCAGTTCTCTAGTGTGAAATTTCGTCGACTTTTTTGTCTTGGCCCTGTACGCCCTTGTTCTTGATGTTAAAATCATTTTCTCTAGCGTATTCTCCATCAATATTACTAGACTAATTAAGTTTCTCTTAATCATTTGTTTAGTGGTACATGATATGGATTGTGTGACGAAAAAGTACTATTATAAAAAACAATTTAAATTGTATTGGGGCGCTTCTGTTGTTAATTAAACGACAATTTCTCAGAATTTACACAGATATTACTGATCGTTTTGCTGTGGTACCCTCTGAACATAGGCTATGTATTTGGGAGGATAGAATGGATTGTTATGGGGTGATACAACCCATTCTGCCAAGCTATGAAGCTCGATGGCACAGTGGGAAAGTGCCGTACTGCACATTCGGAGGTCTCGGTCATATGGCAGGAGCTACAAGAAGTGATAAGGTGTCGGGCTATAATCAATTCAGACACGTTTTTAAAACAAATTTACTAACAAGAACTTCCCCCATTACATCACACTTGATTAAATAACAACCTTGATCCAATATTGATGGCAAATAACAGTGGTATAACGATATCAACTTTAAGCTTATGACAGTTACTCTGACACCAATTAAAAGTTTTAGCTGAAACTAGGGAATTACTTGACATTAAAGTTTAAATGCACAAACCATCGTAAAAATGCATATAGTAAACCTTTAAACAAAATTTATAATGATAAACTGACATCAATTCAAATAGAAAAAAAATCTTCAAATAACGTCAATTTAGCAACAGAACGTAAAATAAACAATAACAGTTACTACTGGTAAGTTTTATGCACTTCAATTTGAGTTATGGTACAATTTAAGAATTTCTCAAGTACTGTAGGGAAGTAACAGAAAATTACAAAACGAGCTTAGGCGTACAGCGACTACTCTTGAACGCCAAATAAGAAGATGTGAATTGTTCAATTACAATAGCTGATTACTTAAAACTTGATGTGCAGCATTAGGATTTATCCATGGATATCTCAAGGGGCTTACAGTGCCGTAAGCTTGGAATCAGATTTTATTCCACACTTCAGTCCTGTGTACACTTCTTGGTGATACTTTATGCACAACACTGAACTAGTATGATAAAACCTGAAGCATAAATCAGATGCAATCGGTTCCACACGTACACACAATAAAATCGGCGCCCCCAAAGGCAGAATCAGTGATAACCTTTACAACACGAACCTATAAAATAAGCAGATCACCAGCTATTGAATAGTAAAACTACTCAACTTCGCCTGGAGTGAATGAGTACTCGTCCACAAACGCAACCAGGGTGCAGCGACAGTGCAGTGAAAGCTGGGCGGACCTTCCATCTTTGCTTTGATCGACAATCTCTTCCAGACAGATACAGTTTCTGAAAGTGTACACACCATTCACTGTTAACGCTTCTATGAATACCAGTATAGGACTAGCGAATACTTGATTATAAAAGCGGTGGTTCTTTTCAAACAAACGGCCCTCGACTCCAACGAGACCATGCTATCATTCCAGGTCCAGACAAGACGTTTTGTGACACAAACACGGGTCTGTTCCCAGCCCCGGGCCGGCTCAGCACCTTCCTCATGCCGCTGCTAACCCAAAACTTCTTCACTGAGGATCATGTTCCTACGACAAGTTACTCTCTGGCAAAGAGAATATGTACCACCACCAGCTCCACCAGAGGGGCACAAAGTCAGCAAAAAGCAAAATAACTTTCAGGAGGGTTCTGTGCATGGCACACTCAGTCTCGATCAATGGTCGATCCTAGGATTTTTACCTCTTACTTATCACTTCTGGAAAAGTTTGTTGATGTGAAAAATGCCGAGTTGCACCGTGGTTTTGAGTCCATTTTAAACTGTAGGTTCCAGTATAACAGGCTGGGTAAGTCAGTTCAAAGGTTAAAGGAAGGCAGAAGCATACCACCTCCAACAGGTGCATGCCTAGTGAAGCACTGATTTGTTAAAAACGAGCTTCAAATTAATGACTGCTTTACTAATTTCCTTACAGTGGAACACTGGTAGAGACAATGACACACTTTGCCTGTGTAGCTATTTTAAAATGGATATATTTACTTGTTCAGTAATAAATATTTAGTACTTGGCCGCCTGAAGGATCTGTTATCCAGACAGTTTTTTATTTTATTTTTTACCCTCACGAATATCATTTTCGCACATGCATATTGACAAATTACCACTAGATGCAGAAATGCAGCAGGTTACGAAAATCAACAAACCTCTGGTTTATAGATATATAATGATTATCATTTGGTTTTATGTTAGCCTCAATACTATTCAAGACTCTCATAATGACTTAGAAGAACTATTCACAACCTCTCATTGCGATATCTGGCCCACACTGCGAGCATCCCTAAATAACGATCCACTTTCTACAACACTGGGATTTTCTCTTAACCTATTAGGATTATGAGTAATTCCTGTTGTATGAGACATCCTATTCACATCGATGGAAAAAATCACAACACCAAAAAATAATTAACGTAGAGTAGTGAAATTTTGGGAGTATGTTTGTCTGTGTAACATATTTAAGTGATTACATTGCTAGGTCACAAGTTAACATAAGTGTGAGGTAAGCCATTGCAAATGTGTAATACCGGTATGTTAATAACTGGTGTAACCGCCAGAACGTTGAATGCAACCCTGCAAACGTGCATGCATTGTGTTGTTCAGGTAACAGATGTCAGTTTGTGGGATGGACTTCCAAATTACATCATCAGACCAGTTTAACTCTACATCAAGTGTCAAGCCAAGAAATTTGGTCGAGTATTCTTTTTAAATGAATTCATCACTCATTAAAATTTGGTTTTCATGAGTTTTTTTCGTCCCAGGATCAAATTCAACACAGACAGATTTATTAGTGTTTAATTTTAGTTTGTTTTCATTAAAATACTGCAGAATTATGCCTGCTGCAGCATTGGATACCACTTCGAGCTGCAAATAGCTTGCATTGTAGCATATTAACGTTGTATCATCTGCATATAAGATAGCAATAGCAGGGTTTGTTATAGACTGAATATAATTAACATAAATAATAAAAAGAGGTGGTCTTAATATTGACCCCTGTGGAATACCAAAATTGATATAAGTGGTGTTTGATTTGTATGCTCCCTCTGAAGTGCTAATAGACACAAACTGCTTCCTATTTTGTCAAGTAGGATATACTCAGATTATGGGCTGTGCCTCGAATGTCATAGTTCCACAGTTTGTCCAGGAATATCGTCATATCAACACAGTCACATGCTTTTAGTAATATTAGAAAGATGCCATATACATGTTCTTTACTATCTATTGCTTGAATGACATCTTCGATTAAGTTAGATGCTGCTGTAATGGTGGATAACTCCTTGACAAACCCCTGCCCCTCAGAAATTTTGCTTACCACGAAGTTCCAGATTCTTATGTATATGGTATGACTTTCTCAGAGATTTAGGATATTGTTGGAAGAACAGATGTTGGTCAAAAGTTTTCTAGTAGATTTCTGTATCCTTTGTTAAAAATAGGCACAACTCGAGCAATTTTCAACTCATCTGGAAAAAGACCATCTTCCATATGGAAGTTGATAATTGCTGATAAAGGTGATGCAATTTTATGACTACATTTCTTAAGAGTGTCCAGACTTAGACCATCATATCCATATACTGCATGAGTATTCTTCAAGCTACTCACTATTTTAATTACTTCTTCTTCAGTTGTTGGTGTCAAAAATATACTTCCTGACACTGGTGTTCCCCTGAATTTGTATTTATGATTTTCAAGCTGATTGTTTATGCTGGAGCAAAGTAATTGTTAAATAGATCCAATACCTTATTCTGATCAGTTTCAATTATGCCATTTATCAGCAAGTGAATTGCAGTTGTATGTTTTCCAGATTTACCTATTTCTCTATTTACTAGTGACCATGATGTTTACTAGGCAGTATGCCACATTATGGTTAGTTACACTCCTGGTCGTTGAGACTACAACATCAGGAAAAAAAGCAAATAACGAAATGTTACACGTTGTAGGTATACTGCACAGTGGTATGAATACACAGTTACATTTGTATGTGTTATGGGGGCGTACAGAGATCCCACATTTTGCAGCAATAATGGTTACCAAAAAGAAATGAGTTTTGATGACAGGTACGAGTACTTCAGTCCTTGCTGCTCCAACTCTGTGCAAGATTTCATGGATCATAGTAACTATCGAGTGGTGGCATACCATTCTCTTTGCAACCCATGACTTGAGGGTTTTGTACATCTACATCAAAGACCTTGTAAAAAATAACTAGACTCACTTATGGCGCTGCAGTCGCGGGATAATTTGAACCTTCGGCTGGACGCCATTATAGTGGTTGTAGTCTGATGTGTTGTGTAGTACTGTTGTTTATGAAGACCCTGATTCAACGTTGTATATTTGTTGGGGCGTACATACAGTATTTGTTACTCGTAATTCTACTGTCTGTACGTTCCAATCAAAAGAAGTTCAATGGTGAAGAGTTGTGCAGCGATTAATTGTACAAATAAATTCGAGAAAGGAACGAATATTACATTTCACAGGTATGTGGATATTTTAAGTTGTTTTGTATGTCAGTGCACTTGCTTAGTAAATGTTTTTGTAACACGGTATTAGCATAATGTCTGTGCATATATTTGCAGGTTTCCTTTCTACAAAAATGGTTACACGCTGTCAGGAGGCAAGATTTCCGACCGACAGAATATCATTTTATATGTTCCGATCATTTTGAAGAAAGTTGTTTCCTTGAAAATTACGTAAATCGCAGAAAGCTGAAAGATGATGATGTTCCATCCATCTTTCGTTTTCCAGACCATATACAGCAGAAGATAAATTTTTCTTTGTGAACCACATTTTATTTTAACTATAAAAGTTGAGTTGCAAGCAACACGAAATTTGAGTTAGGCTTTTTATCGTTATAAAATGCAACTTAATGTGTGTAATTGTAATCTGATTTCACAACTTCTCTCGATGGAACAGTTGTTGAGTTTTATTTATTATATGAAAAAACCACACGTATAAACTGAAGTGTACATCTTCGAAAGTAAATATTGTGACTAATGCGATACTGGATACCTGCCTGAAGTCTTGTTTGTTGTAGCTGGCTGATCGGTAGTGTTTTCATGGTCGTGAGTTGCCAAAGCACTACGCCATGTATAACGCACTTTTCGCCATAAAATCTAAAGCAACGTAGAGTCAGAAAATATCTATGAACATAGTGGGCAAATCTTCGAGTATTTTGATGCATTTTTCGTACATCTATCGTAAATGAACTACGAAAAATGCTAGGGGTCCAGTGCATAACTTTTAGCTACGGCAGATTCCATGTACTACGTAACATAAATTCATAAACAGTGACTAGTTGCTGTTTGTTCATCAATTAAAAACTATATTGTAGTAACGTATTTAAAGGAGGCATTATGTTTGTGACCTAACCCTAAGGAAGGCATTTTATAACCAAAAGCGATGTATAAACATTCGAAATCCGCACGTCAGTTTACCACTCTAATGGCCGCCGGCCAGCTATTCAATTTGTCCGCTCTTCACAGTCGACCACTCGTGCGGTTGTGGGGGCCTGATCTACATACATACTCCACAAGCGACAGTACGGTGTGTAAATGAACTCCTAGAGTAATAAGGAATCCTGCTGAGTAAAAATAGTGAAAGAAAACATTTACTTATATCAAGAAGACAAAATTGTGTATTTCCAACATAAATTATAGTGATAAAATGTAAATTTATTTATTTATATAACAGGTTAAAATGTGTACTTCAATCTATTCTACACTATTAAGTATTCACTTGAACTTACTTATGAGGTGAAGATAAAAATTTTGTATTTTAAGCTAAATCATAATGTCAAAATACAAATTTTCATTATTTATTCGTGACACTGGGATAAAAATGTATGCTGCTATTATAATCATTCACTTGAAGCCGGTAGAACAGTGTAGCTACACTTCAGTCTCAGCTAAAACGAAGTTTCATGACAACTCAACGTGTAAAGAATACAAAAAAAAAACATGTGATTAAAGGCATCCTCCGTGTGAGTTGTAACTTCTGATTACACGAAAAGTGTGCGAATAAGAATCTCAAGTTCGTAAATGACGATATTAGGTGGACATGTAACTGTGCTAGTGAATAACGTGAAGATTTTCTCAACACGATAAATTCAAAAGACGAAATTACCAAGTTACTGAATAGTGACATTGACACTCTCAGAAAAGAAATTGTAATCTCGAAGCAAGAAATTGGGTAACTATTAAATGAAAAACGTTTATGGATGCGTGGAAACAGTGAATCGGTGAAGGGAAATGGCGAAAAAAACAGTCGAACTCAGTGTTAAAAGCGATATGCACACCGAAAAAAGTGATGATAATGACGAAAGTCAAGTAGAAAGAAATACAAAATACGTCGAACCTAGAAATAAATATACGTGGGTTGCAGTAACGTACAAAAACAAAGGAAGGAGGCATAAAGAAGGTGGCAAACAAAGCACCGAAAATGGCTTCTTAATAATTGGTGATTCACTAATTAAAAACGCTGCAGTACCGAATGCTAAAATTGATGTTCGCCTAGGAGAAGGTATACATCACCTCAAGAACATGCAGACAACGAGCAAAATGCATTCTCGCTGGTACATCGCAGTGAAAACTACAAAGGTGTATTCATCCACGTGAGGACAAACTGCGAAACAGCAGTGAAGAAGAGGTGGTAAACGAAGCAATAAATCAAATCCGGACGGCGATAAACGTGTACCCAGCATCGAAGTTAATAATTAGTAGTATCATGCACTGAAGATCGGTAAGTGATAAATACATATCCAGGATAAATAATCACATCAGAGAGCAGTGCAACAGACTTGGAGTAGTTTTCGTGGATTCGAATAAATTTATCAGTGATAAATATGTTGGACAAGATGGACTGCATCTAAACAGGCTAGGATCGGCAACATTCAGCAATATGTAAAGTTATGTATGTAAGATCATACTTAGTAAGGGGAAACTAGTATGCAGAGATGATAGTGTAAAAATTGATAACGAAGTTGAAACGAAAACATACAAACAGCTTTTCAAAACATATGCCATTGGGAATATTCAAAAAAGTACCAATACCTTCGGAATGCAGTTTAACATAAATGGGTTAAGTTCAAACTATACAAATGGCAGAGAAACAAATCTTAACCACTTGCAAATCATTGTGTCAGAAATGCCAAGTATCAAGGTTGTATGCTTGAATGAACTCTGGCTTACAAAGGATAGTATCTAAATCTCAAATAACCTTGATAACTTTTATGTTGCCAGCAACTTTTGTATGAGTAATGTACATCGAGGAGGAGCTTGCATACTTGTGGAAAGATCAATGGAATATAGAGCAAGACTCGATTTCGATTCCCTTAATGAAGATTGTATATTTGAAAGCTGCTGCGTTGAGTTAGAGCAAAATATTGTAATTTTATCTGTGTATAGAATTCCAGGCGCAGAAATAACGAAACATTATTTGTCGAAATTCCAGTGTCTGTTGCAAAAAAACTTCAAAAAGAAACCAAGAAAAGAGCCATAATAACTGCTGATTTCAACAGATTTAGCTAGTGAAGTCAATAACGCAACAAAATTCATTGATATGATTCCAATATCGGGTTTCATAGCAAATTTCACAGATTAACGAAATGTCTGTAACATGTATAGATAATATTTTAAACGATTACACTTATAATGAGATTTAGGACTTTGTTTATGGAGCTACCATGAAAATTTATTATACTTTAATTTTTGACAATACTTGGTTGTAATAGCCAAGAAACTACCTACTGTGTGAATGATGGATGTATGGAAAGCAGATGTAAGTCTTTAAGTCGTAAATAGTGGAAGTTTAATTTTAAATCATGTACATAATCTGAGGATCACTGAAATGAATAATTAACTATAATTTTTGACACTACTTGGTTGTAATAGCCAAGAAACTAGCAAATGTCTGAATGATGGATTTATTGAAAGCAGATTTAAGTATTAAACCTATAAATATTAAAAGTTTAAATTTAATTCATGTACAGAATTTTACTGTTTATTGACTGAGAATCATTAAAATTAATGAAACTCAAGTTTTTCTAATTACATTTTTGTAATGTGTTTATCTGACATGTTCCACACCCAGGAGGACTCCCTCTTTTATGGGTCTATGGAATGAATAATTAATCTAATCTAATTGAACCAAAAATAATAGAACCTTACACAAAAAAAAACCTACACCAAACGCCAGCTCAGAAAAGAAAATATGAACTTATTCTATCATACATTTAATAAGGTGGAGTGGGCTATAGATCATAGTATTTAATGCTCTGAAAATTTTGCTACTTTCTTGGAAAACTTCTACATGTTTTTAATGAAACTTTCCACTTTACTGTACATCATAAAAAAGTAGGAAATAAAGCAAAGTGGATTACTGAAGGAATAAAAATCTCTAGTGTAAGAAAAAGACAGCTATGCAGGGAACTAAAACAACACAAATATCCTGATTTTGTTGCCTTTGTAATAAATTATAAAAATATTTTTAAAAAAGTTGTAACGACAGGCAAATAACTAGCCAATGACATATTTATATTGGACAGTGAAAATAAATCAAAGGCATTATGGTCAGTGATCAAAGCTGAAACAGGTGCCACAGGTAGAGGCCATGATATTTCTGAAATCAAGATAAAGGATAAAACTATTGTAAATCCTTATCAAATTTCTGAATTATTTAATGAATTCTTTACAAATGTAAATAAATCTAATGTCAATGTAGCAGAGTACCCAGACAATGTAAATTTCTTCAACAGTGAGCAATTTGATGCCGAATTTTTCAGTACATTTACCAAAACTACTCTAAAAGGTATAGAAAATGTGATACCAACAAAAGTGTTACAAATAGTCTCTAAAATAATTATGAAGCCACTAACTACAATAGTTAAACAGTTCCTTCAAGAAGGTTATTTTCCAGACACACTGAAGTACACAGTAGTTAAGCCACTATTAAAAAAGGTACAAAAGAACTCATGGAAAACTACTGTCCAGTCTCTCTTCTTCCACTACTATCAAAAATATTTGAGAAGGTAGTCACCATACAAATTTAAAATATCACAGAAAAAATTAAAATAATCGCAAAAAAATCAGTATGGATTTCAAAAAGGCAAAACCACAGTATCTGCTATAAATAATTTTGTTGATAAAATTAGCTTGTCTCTAGACTACTCACTGCACGCCACAGGAGTTTTTTGATTGTGTGAATCACTCCTTGCTACTCTGTAAACTGGAAAAGTATGGAATTAGGGGCATGGTATTACAATAGTTTAAGTCTAACCAACCGAAGACAAAGAGTCTTCATAACATCAGATAGAGAAACGTATACTTCAAAATGGAAAACCATTTCACATGGAGTACCCCAGGGTTCTCTCTGAGGTCCCATTCTGTTTTTGTTTTACATAAATGATCTGCCACTTAATACTGAGTGTCACTCAGTTTTATTTGCAGATGATTCATCTTTAATCATTGAAAGTAGCAGTACTGATCAGATTCTGCAAACTGTGTTAAATACTTTAGAAAAATTAGGTACCTGGTTTGATTCAAACAGGTTAGAATTAAACATGGAAAAGACTCAGTTAATGCAGTGAAAAAAAATTAAATGATATTCAGGTCAGTCACAGAAAGTTAAGGTCCTAGGAATGCAACTGGATAAAAATCTATCATGGGGATCACATACACAGCACCTTGCAAATAAATTAAATAGCTTAGCATTTGCAATGAGACTATTATACAACGCTACCAGTATGGGCATAAGAGGAGTAGTGTAACACAGCTACTTTGAGTCAGTAATATGGCATGGAATTGTATTTTGGGGTATCTCAGGCCGTATGTTTCGAATACTAAAACTCCAGGAAACCACCATTAGAAATATGCACAACATAGGGTGAAGAAAGTTATGTCACCCACAACTGAAAAATCTAAGTATATTAAGTGTTCCCTTTCTATACATACATGAGCTGATTATCTTTGTACACAGTAACCCTGATTTATTTGTAGCAAATCATTTTCAACATGATTACAACACTAGAAATAAAAACTTTGTGCCCAAACTCCACATTATATATGTATGAAAATGTATTAAAATGAAAGCAAGAGAATTGCTCAGCATAAATTTAAAAACACTGAAAAAACCCTTATGTGAGAAACTAGTGCAGAAATGTTACTATTCAGTAGAAGAATTTATAAATGACAACCTGAAAATTTGAGCAGCAGAAGCAAGTACTTAGGGCTGTTAATCTTTAAAAGTTTGTTACTTTTGAAGAAAAATTATTAATTGCATTATTAAGTAATTATTCAGTGCTGTATATTAAATTACTGGTGTTATAAGGAATATTGTAAACCAGTTTTTGTGTTTTGACGAGTCTCCCGTGCTTTAAGTCAGTGGCTTGAAACTGTATGTTACGAGACAATAAACTTCTACTATACCAGTAAAATGAATATTATAGTATTGTCCATAATCAGTCATTCATAGAAAATAAGTATTTATGTGATACATAAAATTCTCAGGTAATTTTTTTTTATTTCACTTGACTTGTCCTATATTACTAGTACATCATCTGTACTATATGTAGTCAACAGGACCAAATAAAAAATCAAATCAAGCCAGTAGTTTAAATGACTTAAGTGGCCCTTGACTGAGGTTTCCTGGGTGAACAGCAGCATTTTGGTGGCGAATCTACACTCCTGGAAATGGAAAAAAGAACACATTGACACCGGTGTGTCAGACCCACCATACTTGCTCCGGACACTGCGAGAGGGCTGTACAAGCAATGATCACACGCACGGCACAGCGGACACACCAGGAACCGCGGTGTTGGCCGTCGAATGGCGCTAGCTGCGCAGCATTTGTGCACCGCCGCCGTCAGTGTCAGCCAGTTTGCCGTGGCATACGGAACTCCATCGCAGTCTTTAACACTGGTAGCATGCCGCGACAGCATGGACGTGAACCGTATGTGCAGTTGACGGACTTTGAGCGAGGGCGTATAGTGGGCATGCGGGAGGCCGGGTGGACGTACCGCCGAATTGCTCAACACGTGGGGCGTGAGGTCTCCACAGTACATCGATGTTGTCGCCAGTGGTCGGCGGAAGGTGCACGTGCCCGTCGACCTGGGACCGGACCGCAGCGACGCACGGATGCACGCCAAGACCGTAGGATCCTACGCAGTGCCGTAGGGGACCGCACCGCCACTTCCCAGCAAATTAGGGACACTGTTGCTCCTGGGGTATCGGCGAGGACCATTCGCAACCGTCTCCATGAAGCCGGGCTACGGTCCCGCACACCGTTAGGCTGTCTTCCGCTCACGCCCCAACATCGTGCAGCCCGCCTCCAGTGGTGTCGCGACAGGCGTGAATGGAGGGACGAATGGAGACGTGTCATCTTCAGCGATGGGAGTCGCTTCTGCCTTGGTGCCAATGATGGTCGTATGCGTGTTTGGCGCCGTGCAGGTGAGCGCCACAATCAGGACTGCATACGACCGAGGCACACAGGGCCAACACCCGGCATCATGGTGTGGGGAGCGATCTCCTACACTGGCCGTACACCACTGGTGATCGTCGAGGGGACACTGAATAGTGCACGGTACATCCAAACCGTCATCGAACCCATCGTTCTACCATTCCTAGACCGACAAGGGAACTTGGTGTTCCAACAGGACAATGCACGTCCGCATGTATCCCGTGCCACCCAACGTGCTCTAGAAGGTGTAAGTCAACTACCCTGGCCAGCAAGATCTCCGGATCTGTCCCCCATTGAGCATGTTTGGGACTGGATGAAGCGTCGTCTCACGCGGTCTGCACGTCCAGCACGAACGCTGGTCCAACTGAGGCGCCAGGTGGAAATGGCATGGCAAGCCGTTCCACAGGACTACATCCAGCATCTCTACGATCGTCTCCATGGGAGAATAGCAGCCTGCATTGCTGCGAAAGGTGGATATACACTGTACTAGTGCCGACATTGTGCATGCTCTGTTGCCTGTGTCTATGTGCCTGTAGTTCTGTCAGTGTGATCATGCGATGTATCTGACCCCAGGAATGTGTCAATAAAGTTTCCCCTTCCTGGGACAATGAATTCACGGTGTTCTTATTTCAATTTCCAGGAGTGTATGTTGGGATGCTGTTGGAGATGGTCAGGCTGTGATATTTTATGTTTCAAGGAAGTTTATCTGATAAACAGTGAAATAACTCGAGTTTGCATATGTGAATTATTCATAGTTCCTACTTCCATACACAGAAATTTTTTGGCATCTGATGGACTTGTTATTTTTTGGGTTCCATGTAATAGAAGCCATTTTAGAAGGTTTCAGAGTGTAACCATTGTGGAATGTATAGTTCGAGATACAGTTTTCTGAAGATAAATCATAGAATTAATCATGGTTTATTGAACCACCCCCAAGACCTTAAGAAACTTGGCCAGGTTCCGAAATTAATTTATTGTAAACTGTGACTTTCAATGTCTATGTAATCTTATTATTATTAATTCAACTTTTTGAAAGTTTAAGAAACATGTGGTTTGTACATGAGTTTTGCATAGGAATACTGTATGCATGTACATTAAACACTTTTGTGGAACACTGGGCACACTGCAGTTAATGTGAGTTAGCGCCCCATAGATGAAACTTAGCCAGACTTGTAAGTTCAACCACAGTTACGGGGGCACATTGAAGTGTTTGTACTGTGTAATTTGTGGGTAAATCTTTTCATGCAGTAGCACCTAGGGACTCTTGAGCTGATACAGAACTTGTGAACAGTTTAGAACATTGATTTTCGGCGAGTTGATAACAGAGATTGTATTTTATTTTGTCATCCACAACACATGCACATTCCTATTCAACTTGTATGGTTGCATAGGGGGGCTTGTCTGCGATAGTTCAGAGTGAACAAATCCAGAAAGCAGTGAAGAATTGCATCAAGTGAAAACAGTTCCTTGACAGCATAACAATTTCATCAAACATCGCTACATGCTGGCATGCTGCGACCACTGCCACGCTATGGAATTAATGGCTGTTGCAGCTACGATTACCACGAGTGCCACACAGTTCACCGTATGGCATGCCAAGTGCCGAGACTGCCTGCTGCAACCTGAGATCCCTGCTGCTGCTCGCTCAGCTACCAGAAAGCCACTCTAACCTCACTTCAGCAACAGCACAACAGTGCAGCATTCATCAGCAGCAGTGGCAGAGTCACAGCTACAAATAAGTGCTGCAGCAGGTGCAGTTTCCTTTGTAATTCCAACTTTTGTGCCAGCCATAGTGATGGAGCAAGAAATTGGGGAAATAAAATAAAAAAATCACCTAGTGATTGTGAGTCCAAAGCTAGCAGAAGTGAGTCTTAGAGTCCACAGAGACAGGCAAAAGTAGAGGATACAACCGTGATGGACATGCTTAGGTCACTGATGAGTGAGATGGGAAATCTGAGAATGGCTATGCGCAATGTGAATAGTTCTGTGGAGAGTTTTAAAGATGATTTGAGTGGTAAAATTGAGGGATTAACCAGTGAAGTGGAGGATTTATCAATAAAATTTGACAAGGTGGAAAAGAATATGTTTGCCAGAACTGATACAGTTGAGGCTGAACTGAGGGTTGAGACTGGTTCAGGCTGGCAGTTGTGTTATGCAAGAGATGAGGAAACAAGGCAAGATCTTGTTGAGGTAGATAGAAAAATTGTGGCTAACTGTGATGAAACAGAAATTTATTCATGGGTGAATTGGCAAGCACCGCTGACAATCTGAGAAAAGAACTGGAGAATATAGTTGCCATTAATAATAATGAAATTAAAAAGGTAAATCATAGGATAAGTAATTTAGAATTATGTGGTGCTTCTGGAAATGTGGGGTGGCTTATGATGTAGGTGCCAAATTTCCTTATAGCATGCAAAGGCTGATCCGTAGATGGGTTGAGAGATAAGATACAAATTAAATTTGTTAAAAGATTGTAGGAGGAGTCTGCTCAGACATAAAAGGCTCACTTGCTGGGCAGAAAATGTAACCGCATTTGATGATGTGATGAACATTGTGAAAAGTAGTGCTACGGGGTTCACACAACATGAAGCAATGTGGAATGAGAAGGCACCGAACCTGATAGTGAAGACAGTGGGTACACCTATCTCTTAACAGGAGAGAAAGAAATTAATTGTGAAGCAAATGGCAAGAGATCATTACAGAGGAAACATAAGGCATGACTGTAGGTATACACCAATGGGATTGGTGGCCTGGTACTAGTAAAAACAAAGGAACTGTCAAAGAAGTTTGTTGTAGTGAGTTGTCCTCACCTAAATTCATGCAAGTTGGAGTATCCCGAATAACAGAAACAATTGGGACTAAGGAATGTGACTGAGCCCCGGCTGTACAAACAACCAAAGTAATGAGTGGTACATAATTTTGATGATATGGAATATATACGTTTGTGGAATTGTACATATGTTGGTTAATATTTGGGGTGAAATTACAATTAAATCAATACAATGAAATGAATACCCGTATCTGCTTACAGGCGTTGATATACATCATAGGGGACAGTTGAAAATACGTGCCCCGACTGGGACTCTAACCCGGGATCTCCTCCTTACATGGAAGATGCTCTATCCATCTGAGCCACCGATGACACAGAGGATAGTGCGACTGCAGGGACTTATTTCTGGCACACCTTCCGTGGGACCCACATTCCCAACTTACTGTCCTGCGCTATATTCATACTGCTCCTGCCCATTACACTCATTACTCGAGGCTTTACTGATTCCCATAAGAGTTCGGGCAATGTGTGTTCATCCATATAGAAGATGGTCAAATGGCCAGTGAGCCTTAACTATAACAGATACCACCTTCCTGTAACAGTTCGGGCAATGTGTGTGCATCCACACAGAAGATGATCAAATGGCCAATGAGCCTTAACTATATATGAAGATGGTATCTGTCCCGAACTCTTACGGGAATCGGTAAAGCCGTGAGTAATGAGTGTAATGGGCAGCGGCACTACGAATATAGTGTGAGACAATAAGTTCGGAATGTGGGTCTCACGGGAGGTGTGCCAGAGATAAGTCCCTGCAGTTGCACTATTCTCTGTGTCCTCGGGGGCTCAGGTGGATAGAGCATCTTCCATGTAAGGAGGAGATCCCGGGTTCAAGTCCTGGTCGGGGCACACATTTTCAACTGTCCCCGTTGATGTATATCAATGCCTGTATGCAGCTAAGGGTATTTATTTCATTGTATTGATTTAATTGTAATTTCATTCTAACAAGCTGCATGGTCACCGATGGTAACTGTTCTTTCGGACATGTCCAAAAGAACAGATTCCATTTTAATATATATAATATGAGCATCGTAGGATATGGAAGAAGGTTGAGGAACTTTGTGGATGAAATTTTACGTACTGTTATTTTGGAATGCGACAAACACAGATGTACAAGTGGTTATTTTGGTCACACACCAAACTTCTTTTTGGTGCATGGGGAGGAAGTTTGTAGTTTAGATGTGACTGACTGGTCAGGGGATGGGAATGAAATAATGTATAAGAAGTTATATGAATTGATGAAAATATTTTTGTGGTATGTAGTTTTCTATCTGTGTTTTCATTGGTTACTTTATTCAGTCAGATTAGAATGAGATTCTGTATTGTGCTGTATAATGGGATATTTATAAATTTTTACTTTTATTCATTTGCGTAAAATTTAGGTCAAATAGTAATGAACAGCAGTTAATATAATGTTTGCAAAATGAGTAGCCAAGATTGTAGCTGACACCTACCATGAAACCAGTTATGTCTAGATATTCTGAGTACCATCCTAGTCACTTTTTCATTTCACTTTGTTTGGAGAAATTTTGTCTTTGTGTTGTACAGCTGCTATGATTTGGGCTTTTCTGTCCTTAATACAAGTTGTTGCTACTTATATGAAAAATCTGTACCTAGCATACATTCCTTGCACACATGATCATCTATTTGTCTGTGTCAGTTTTTGCCCTGAAATTTAGTTTCATTGCATCAAGTCTGGAAGGCGAAGGGGGTAGGTTTTCAATCTGACAAAACCTCAGTACCCAGTCGCTTTTGCTGATATGAAACTGACTGGGTGATTTTTGTTTCTTGTTAGTGTCACATCAACAGGCTGGCAGAAGAGCTTAGAAAACTGTGCCAAAGTTATAGGGTGCATCACAGCTAAATGAGTCACATATGAAGACAGTGAAAGGTGTATTGTAGTGTTTGTGCAAATTGTTTACGGTGAAAGAAATCAGTGAAATTGCAATGTTTAGTTGATGGTGTAACTTGTTCTCAGATATTAAATTTGTTCATTTATTGTTTGATAGAGTGTGTAATTTTGTTCGCATCTGTTCAGGATAATTATGTTTGTATTAAGGTAGACATGTGCTGCCACATAAGTTCATTTATAGTTTTATTTAGTTAAGTTTTTTGGTTTTCATGTGAGAGTTTTAGGGTAAATTATTTCTAATAATGCAGTACTGTGTTTGGTGCTATTTGTGACACCATTTACTATGTATATGGTGTAGCAAGTGGGGGTATTGTAACATGATAGCCTATTGTAGAGGAAAGAGACACTTTCTTCAGTCATGAAGATGTGACTGCAGATGTGCAGGCAGGATTAAGATCAAGTCATATTTGTGCTGACAGCTGAAATCAGATTGACAGGAATGTGTGGAGGGCCAGTTTCACACTATGCTCCACAGATATGGTTGTCTCTGGATTTCCACTGGCCGCTAAGGTGACCATGCGACTGGGAAAACCCATCCGTTGCGCAGCATAATGGCTGCTCATTTATCATGGCTGCTTTTCATGTTCAGCACAAAATTAAAGCTTACCCCAAAATTAATAAATGTTGAACCATATGTGTCACTGAAGAGCCAGTAGGCTCATTTGAAGCAGAAACAGACGATTTCATGTGTGAAGACATCCCTTCAATATCCACATTAGTTTGTAAGTTTCTGTAAGTCAAATTTTATAAATAATTCCTGAATTGTAAAAGTGAATATCTTAGCAATGCAGTATGTGATTGCAACAAATGAGGTGTCTACGGATACATCTCATAAAACTGTATCGGACTGTGATAGCAAATTTACTGAAATTATCCACATATTCAAATGAGAGCCAAAAAGTGAATTTTGTGAAGTTAAAACAGCTTTTCTTACTAAATAAATAGAGAAACCATTAAAAATAGTGGCAGTACTGCGAACTTTAGGTATATAGGAAATTATTTAATGTATAATTTATATTTTTTGTTAATATTTACACTTATAAATCTGAAAATGGAGGAAAGCCATAACAATTATTGTTGATAAATAAACTATGACAGATAAAAGAAAAATGGTGACAGTATAGCATTCCTCAGAAAGTTTCCATGTCATTTGATGTATCATATGTATCTAAAAGGTTAGAATTAAGAATTTCAGAAATTTTCATGTTCAGTAGTTTGAAAGACTTCAGTGGTACTGACTGAGGTTTCTTGCATGAACAGCATCATTTTGCAGGATGAGTCTATGTTTGGATGCCATTGAAGGTGTGTTAGTCTGTAATTTGAGAAAGTCTATTTGAGGAGCACTGAAATAGCTGCTAGTCTATGTGTGTGAATTATTCAGAGTTCCTACTTTTGGACACAGAAGTTTTTCAGCATCTTATGGCCTTGTTATTTTTCGGGTTGCATGTGATAGAAGCTGCATTAGAAGGTTCCAGTGTGTAGCCATTGTGGAATTTGTAGTTTGAGATACTGTGCAACTTTAACAATTTTCTAAAGATTACACACACAGTTAATTGTGATTTAATCAGCCACCTCCAAGATCTTAAGAAACTTGGTCAGGCTCTGAAATTAATTTATTTTGAACTGTGACTTTCGATGTTTCTGTATTCGTGTTACTATAAACCCGATTTTGTGAAACTTAAAAAAAAAAAAAAAAAAAAAAATGTGAGTGTGTACATGATTTTTGCATAGAAATACTGTCTGCATCTATATTAAACACATTTGTGGAGCATTGCGTACACTGCAGTGAATGTGAGTTAGCACCCCATAGATGAAACTTAGTCAGACTTGTAAGTCCAACTGTAGTTGTAGGGGCACATTGAAGTGTTTATGCTGTGTAGTTTGTGGGTAAATCTTTTCATGTGGTAGCACCTGGGGACTCTGAGCTGATACAGAACTTGTGAACAGTTTAGAACTTTGATTTTCGGTGAGTTTATGAGAGAGATTGTATTTTATTTCGTCACACACAACACGCACATTCTCATTCAACCTGTACAGTCACAATAATTACCAGACATAAACTGCTTTACACCAACACATATGCATTGTACAAAATGTAATAGTGTGTACTTATGTGGTGTAGACTACTCTTTCTATTGTGGAACAAACCTAAAATGATTTGTAAAGAATTGCCATTAGTAATTTAGTTGTGTTTATGTGTCACTTGATGGATTGTGTCTTATATTCTTGTTGATGAAATTAATAGCACGAAGAGCATTTTAATTCTGAAATACTACCAGGGTCAGAGTATAATGTGTGTACATGGAGATGATAACAGTTTTAGTTATGAATCATAAGACAGACATTGCCCTGTATTAGTTGATAAGAAATTTAATCTGCTGTCACCACCTAATTTGAGGCTAATGAGATTCTTAAGATAATAATCTACTGATAAAGTAATTAAGCTAAGCCATAGCAGTGAAAGCTGTTATCCATTTGGTATGCTAGTAATATATTAAGGGTTTGCTAGATTTTAAGTGATTCTAAATTGAATGGGGTATTAGGTAGGTATAGGTTTACATTCACAGTTGATACGATATCTAGAATTTTTCTTCCTCACTTAGTTTTGCTGTCAGTTGCATATCTCACTGAGGTTGATGCAAGTTAGTACAGCACATAAATGAATGAACAATGAAATATACAGCACTGTGTACTCTCTACATCTGTGTAGATGAAGCACCTGAGCATATAAGGAACCAAAGGTGTACATAAAACAATTCAGAAGCAGAGGTGCCAAGGTAATTTTACTTTTTTGTTTATGTTACTATGTTAATTTCAGTTGAGTATAACATTGCTCACAGTCACTAGTGATTTGTGATGGCAGTCTTAAAAATGATATATTGTGAGGATGCCATATGAGTCTACTATATTTATGTCTATAGATTGACAATATGAACATTCAAAATATTAGCTGGTTAGTTGCTTGACTGACTTTACAGTGTGGATAAGGAACTTTAAACTGCAACGGCAAACACCAAAAAACTGTGAGTAACACTTACCTTCAATCAGCTACTCTGCTGTTGGGGTACAAATTTCTGCTGTGTGGTGTAGACTACTCTTTATGTTGTGGAATAAACCTAAAATGATTTGTAAAGAATTATCACAAATAAGTTAGTTGTGTTTCTGTGTCACTTGATGGACTGTGTGATGGAAGTACTGCCGTGAGCATTACAGAAGTAAATGGAAGTAGAGACATGCTACTACTGAGCAACTGCTGCTGAGATGAAAATTAGTTTGGCCAGCTGGCATTGGTAATAAAAACTGTGTGCATCAGGCACCTTCAAAATATGTGATATGGCTTATTAAACTAACTACACATGTACAATGTAAGTGCATTTGTAGATATAATGGCCTGTATTGCTATGACTGTGGGCTGTGGTCTGAGTCACAAGTTGATGAACAATGAACTCAACTGGCTCGCAGACAGATTCTGCTAACCATTAGCTGGCCGGGGTGGCCGAGCAGTTCTAGGCGCTACAATCTGGAACCGCGGGACCGCCACGGTTGCAGGTTCGAATCCTGCCTCGGGCATGGATGTGTGTGATGTCCTTAGGTAGGGGACTGATGACCTTGGAAGTTAAGTCCCATAGTGCTCAGAGCCATTTTTCTGCTAACCATTATCAAATGAACTTTGTTGTAGATTGCTTCTCCGTAATCCGCATGTTTACATTTTGTGGTAGGTTAGTATATCTCTTATGAGCGAGAATATCTCTACCTCCAGTTTCACAATTGATGTTTACCTTGTTTTCCCATCAGAGAGCTATTACTGTTATATGTTTTTGATACCAGTGTTCAGTTGTTTCATTTGTTCCTGCCATGCTGGATGGTGGTTCTGTGAGCTGTACCCCCTTAAGTTGGATCATCACTCTGCTTCCTTGGCTGAAGCTAGGAGACAAAGCTCCACTGACAACCATATACGAGATGTGGCTAGAAAAAAATCGGACTAGTACTGGTGAAACAATAAAACGAATGCAATAAGGCTGAAAGTCACGTGGCCTGTCACGTGACTCTCGCTCCACCTACTGCTCGAGTTTCAGCTGCCTCCTGCACTCAGTCTGCCCGTGGCGTCTGTTTTAAGTAGTTGACGTTTTGTCTGTGCGTCGGAAAATGTTGAGTGTACAGAAAGAACAGCGTGTTAACATCAAATTTTGTTTCAAACTAGGAAAATCTGCAAGTGAAACGTTTGTAATGTTACAACAAGTGTACGGCGATGATTGTTTATCGCGAACACAAGTGTTTGAGTGGTTTAAACGATTTAAAGATGGCCGCGAAGACACCAGTGATGACACTCGCACTGGCAGACCATTGTCAGCAAAAACTGATGCAAACATTGAAAAAATCGGTAAACTTGTTCGACAAGATCACCGTTTAACAATCAGAGCAGAGTCTGAGTTAACAGGAGTTGACAAGGAAAGTGTTAGGCAGATTCTTCATGAAAGTTTCAACATGAACAAAGTGTGTTCAAAAATGGTTCCAAAGTGTCTCACAATTGAACAGAAGGAACGCCGAAGAATGATTTGTTCTGACATCCTGGAAAACATTGAAAGTGATCCCACCTTCTTACAAAATGTTATTACTTGCGATGAATCATGGTTTTTTACTTACGATCCCGAAACTAAACACCAATCGATGCATTGGAAAACTCCCGGTTCTCCACGACAAAAAAAAGCACGAATGTCAAAATCGAAATTTAAGGCAATGATGATTGTTTTTTTTTTTTTTTTTGACATCAAAGGGATTGTGCACATTGATTGGGTACCAGAGGGACAAACAGTGAATCAGCATTACTACATTAGCGTCCTGGCTACCCCACGTGAGCGAGTACGGAGAAAACGGAACGATTTGTGGAGAAAAAAGTCGTGGATCCTTCACCAAGACAATGCCCCAGCTCACAGTGCGTTGTCAGTGAAGACGTTTTTGGCAAAACACAACATTCCCATCTTAGATCATCCACCCTACTCACCTGATTTGGCCCCCTGTGACTTTTTTCTTTTCCCTAAAGTCAAGTCAGCTTTGAAAGGAACTAGATTTGAGACTGTTGAAGCAGTAAAAGAAAAAGTGACGGAAGTAATGTATGGACTTACCGAAAATGACCTGTAGCATTGCTATGAACAGTGGAAAATTCGTATGGAGCGGTGTAGAGACCGAGGAGGAGAGTACATTGAAGGAGATAACATGAAATTGTAAATAATTGTAAATAAATGTTTTTTCCAGCATCAGTCCGGTTTTTTTCTAGCCGCACCTCGTATACAATCCATATGAACAATCTCCACTCTGTTTCATTTGTGAAGCAAGAGTCTCTCTATGAATACCCTTTGTAAATGCCAAACAGCTATGAAAACCAAACAAATATTAATGTAAAAACTCCATTCGACCAATGATGAAAAGAACTGCACCAACTTATGAATCATATAAACAAGATATTTTTCCATGGAAACTATTCATTTGGTAAATAATTGTAGGTCTTGCAAAATGCATCCAACCAATAAGGAAAATTATTTTGTGTAAAATTTTCCAATGAAAATAGAAAAACTTATTTGTCAAAATACTGTAATGATAGTTACCATATGGAAAATAACTAAATGTCTCTGAGGTTGGAGGCCATTCCCTTGATTTCCCTGGTTTCCTGATGGACTGGACTAAATAGTGGGGCAAAATATAGAAATTAATCCAGGGTGAAAATTAAATCCAATCTCACAAGTAGGAAGAATAACAGCATTGATGCTTAATGTTGTATACTGTTGAAAATGAAACAAATTGTAATTCACTGATGCACTCATCATATAAACACTGATCTATCAAACCATCTTTATTACTTCTTTCCGTGGTACTGCAATTTATGCCAGTGTGGATATTCATTTAAAAAAAAAAAAGAAGAAATACTGGTATTCCACAATAGTCCTAGCCTTTCCTTCTTATGTCAACCAAAGAGAAAAACAATAGTTAACCTTAAAGAAAATATAAAATTTAATTTGGGAACTTCAGAGAAAAAATAAGAAAGGTAGAAATCTATTAAGTAGTGGAGTGAGTAAAATTAGAATGGCAAGAGCTTTGTTTACCTAGTAAATAAAGTCTCTCACCATTATGGGGTTTGTGTTGAATTTTCTTGATTTGTCATATTTTCCATCTTTATTCACTGTAGCATAGAATCCAGAGGTGCTACATGCATGAAATTTAAACCTTCTGTTGTCTTTCTCAACAAGTCTTCTCCGCGTGGTAAGAAAGCTAAATGGACATATAATACAGGGGTTGGACAAAAATATGGAAACACCAGAAACACAATACATTAACATGCCTAATACAGTGCAGGAAACCTGTTGGCATTTGGAACAGCTTCCAGTCATCTTGAAGGAATGAACACAGGTCCTGTGTGGTTTTTATGTGAATTTTGTACCATTCTTCCTACAAAATAGTGGCCAATTTCGGTAACAACGATGGAGGTGTATAGTGATCACGCACCCTTCTCTCCAAAGCAGACCAAAAAGGCTCAATATACTGAGATCTGGTGACTGTGGTGCCCATGGGAGATAATTCACCAGTCCCGGAGGATGCGATCTCTGTGAACAGAGGCCCTGTCGTCTTAGGACACATCAGTTTTATACAATGGGGATGCGTTGTTCAGTCAATATGCCATGGCTGGTAAATGAGATGTTGTATGCTCATTTTTCTTTTGGCATTTTTCTTTCTGCATCTTCATAATTTATTTCAAGGATTATTTTTGCTAACAAAAAAATTAATTTACTATGATGCCTTATCCCACTTGACAGAACAAGCAAATATAATCCTTCATTCTGCTTGCAAATACATTACACATAAACCTCAGTAAATAGTAAAGTAAAACTCCATTCTATTACAAGGTATTGTTCTTCCATTAAGCGTCAGTATTTAAAGTCTGCTGGGGTAGATAAACAGTATGGTGATGGAAATAGTGGAAAAGCAGTGGATTTTATGCTAAATAACATTTCTTCCATGACATGTTTAAGTCTATACTTTTCTCTTTTAAGTTTGTATCTACAGAAAGTTCTCGTAGAGGTTCTCTAGTGTTCATGAGGATGTTTTCAATTTCCTTTTTGTGATATGTAGTGAGAGCCAGCCTTTTCACACCTAAAATTACTGGTTTTAGTTCCAGTGCAAAATTCACTATGCCCCTAAAATATTTCATTGCAATAATTGTTCTTTCCAAAGTTTATTCTAGTTCAGACTGCCAACTTCAGGGGCTCTATAATCTGAATTCTGGATTATAATGTACATCATTTTTAAATATGATACAAGTCTAAACAGAGTATGGTAATGGAAATTTTCATTCGTATTATCTTGTCCTTTACTGGAAACTTCATTACAATTAAAATTCACCTGCAACACCAAGCAATCACCTATTGTTGCTGTTCATTAGAGTAAATGACTTTTGGCCTTTGATGGTTGGTCTTTAAACATAACATTACAAGACAGTCTCAAACAATGAAATGTTTTGTTGAATTATGATAAGTAAACGGAACTAGCCCATTACCAAATTTTTTTAGTTGGTCAGAACTGTCCACAACTAGATTTGTGCCACAAATAGGGCAATTAGTTTTCCTTTTCTGCAGTAGCTAATCCAGAAGAATCAGAAAAATTGATGCTCATCAATAGGTAACTTCACTGAACTACTTGTGTGTGTGACTGTATTTTAATTAGTTAATGATTTTATTGTGAGATGTTGAAATGAAAAAGAACTTATTATTCAGCTGAATAATCAAAAATTTTAATCCAGTATTTGCCAATTAGTCATTAATATGGTGATGAAGTTGTTCATTTCTTCTCTTTCCTGTTTCAGAAGAAAGGTTGAAGCCTTTTAAAACATCTGAAAATGCCACATTTCTAAATCTTTTCTAGTAGTGTAGGCACTAATGACTTATTGAACTATGTTAACATGAAATAAACACTTCTAATGGCATTTTAGTTGCCCTGCATCTTCCTCACAGAAATTCATTTTTCTTTTTCTGTGGTTTTATAAACAAAAGTAAGTGCAGAGTAGCATGTGCTACCACCACAAATCAGTCATCTACTTCGTGATTAATTCCCAAACTCAACCTATCAGCACATGCAGTCTAATGTTAAATAATGATCCATTATATCTTTTTTTGTAATTTTTCTTTGAGCTTACAGGAAGGAAGGGTGAAATACATTTACCAGTATGAACAGCATGAAGAGAGAAGAGGACTTTCTCTCCACTCAACATGTCCAGTGTTACCCACCTGTGTTTTCTGCTCCTTGCCAGCATACACTAACAGGAAACCAGCCAGGCAGAACTTATGAGAGACTTAAACACTTCATGTAATCAGACCTGAAGTGGTGGTACAGAGGGACCCATTTCTGCATAAAATGTTTGGGCGTACAGACATATTAGTAAGCATGACATGTTAGTAAGCAGGAACTCCAAGAAGAGCTTCATACCATATATGGACAATTTTTCATGAAAACAACCATTTTAGAACTGACTGAAATACACCGTGGGCTAGAGTAATGGATGCAAAGGAAGTAATGGAAGATATCGGAAAACAGATAAACAGATGCTTGAGAAGAACTTCGTCAAAAGTCTCATGTAATAGGATGATGAAAATCCTAGATTACTATTCTGCTGCTTCTTCTTCTTCTTTTTCCTTGTATCTTCACACGGGGTTGGCATGTTGATTGGGATTTGGCAGTGTTAGTTGTAGAGGGTGGCCAGATCCCACACCTGTCACCACCCCTTCCTCTCCAGGACAGAATCTGTGTACTCCACCTATCTGCATCTAGTGTTATCCCATGTGAAAGTGTGTGAACATTTTTAAAATGTTTGCAGATCTTGTAACTGAGGTGGGGGTGCAAATACCAGCCCAGTATTCACCTAGTCGGATGTGTGAAACTGCATCCAGACACACCGACTCATGTCATTAATCAATGGGGCACATTTGATCCAGGGTTGGTACACCTCTCAGAATCCCAGAAGCAGTGTGCTAATGCGTGTGGCCATCTTGGCCGGTCCTTACATTGCTACTGAAAAACAAAATATGCACATCTTGTCTCTCCTGGTCTAGAATGTTATTAGTGCACAAATATTAGCTGAGTAGTAAAAGATGCAGTCCCAATATAAAACTGTTTAAATGATGAATAGCATCTGCTACAGTTATTTCTGAGAAGCAAGGCACTCTGTTCTGTATCATGTTATGAGACATTTTTGCAGTCGCAATACAAAAACATGTAAATGATGAATGTCAATTATTTCTATTATTTCTGAGATGAGTAATTGAAGCATGGCACTGTGTTCTGTAATGTGTTGTGTAAGACTTTCTTCAATGCATCAGTGATTTTCTTGAAAGTTATCATTGTATATTTGTTAATATATAATCCTGCACACAATCTCTTTTAAGTTTGTAACTGATATTATTTTAATGTCTTCTTCATGTATAATGTCAGTTTTTACGAAATTTTTGAACTTAAATTCCTAGTTCAACTAAGTTCAACAGAATATCAGGACAACATGACAACTTGATAAACTGAGAGCACATTTACTTAATGAAAATAATGTGCAGTATAATTTTATTGCCTATTTCTTCATTAATCAGAGGGCAGGTACAGTACAGATATGCATTACTTGTCAAAACACCATGAAATAATATAACATATATTTCCTTTACAGTTTCTGTACAACCAGGTAGCTCCAATGTGCATATCCTGTACTTGTTCCCCTGCCCCCACTCTTACACCTCGTATTAACAATGGCAAAATTATATCTTTGAAACACAAGTATTTATATAAAAACTTATTGTTCATTAAATATACAATCATCAAATCATTTAAACAAAATGTGTAACAAAAATGAAGCTACCTTCTGATGTTCATACATCTAGAATATTTCTGTTATTTGCTAGCACCTTTAGCTTAGAAACAAAATTTCTCCACACACACCCTTCATTTACAAGCAACTAATTCCCTTTTCTTATGTCTCTTGGTTAGGTTTTCTGAACCCATAGTATTGTGTAACACCACTGCACACCTTGTTACTTGTTTGTCAGCAGTTTTTTGGATGGAATAAAATGGAGAAGATTGCAGACACAGAAGATATATGATGCAAATAGTCAGCAGGTAAGTGAATATCTACTGCCTTAATATTTAAACATAAATCTCACTTTCCATTTAAGTGACATGTTTCATAATAAAAATTCAGCTGTAACAAGACACAACTACCAAATGTATCTTCTTATCTGACCAATTCTCATTTGTTACAAACTGAAATATCAACACTGCCAATGGACAAAGTAAAGTTATAAATAGTGTTATCTATGGTACAGTTAACATATTTCACTTTCATTTGCTTAGTAGCTGTTTTGATACTGAACTCCACTGATCAGAAATGTAGTTCACACTGAATAATGACTGTGGAGAAAGTACATCAGCGACATAGCTAGGATATTTTCTTTAATCAAAATACTTCTCTGCTGACTTTATAAACAGTACACTCATGCAGAAACAAGAGTTAACTGCTGTCTACAATAGCAAATCTGCTTCACAACTTATTTAAGTTTGGGTTTTTTTTTTTTTTTTGGGGGGGGGGGGGGGGGGGGGCGGCACTCAACTGCTTAATTAAGTCATACCTGTAAAAAGAATGGAATATATCTTACAAAGTTCACAACTTCAAATATTTTTTTCTTATTTCACTTTGTATGTATTGTAGAATAAAATATTACATATATATATGGAAGTTTTTCCCACTTTATAATATTAAGCAAGATCATGAAACAATGACATGTTCAAAAGGACAAAATTTGCTAACCCGCAATGATTGGAGTCCTTTGTAGAAAACAACAGAATAGCAGCACAATTTTACTCAGCCACAGTGTAAGAAATTGACAGATAATTGATTAGGCCATGTATGAAGCATAATAACTTAAACCATATAAGGACTGGCAGGGTGTACATCTTTGCTGAACAGAAACAATAATGTAAGGCAGTAACAAAGTGGCAGGTGGCTGCTTTGTGTGTGGAAAAAAATTACATATATCAGTTTTAGCATAAGCAATCACTGTACAGTGCAAATGGCATTAAAACAGTCAACTCACCAAACTTCAAACAATTTAAATATCTAACAGATAAGTAACAAAACAACTTTTGTAATTTGTACACCAAATTCAGAATGATATGTATCAAAATTGTTTGAAATAAGTCATAAAATAAAAGGATAGCTGCTCTGAAGGAGTCCTTTTCAGGTTTCACATCATCTCTCCACAGACACAAATATATAAATCTCCTTCATCAACAAACTTCCATAAAATTGAAAAACATCTTTGCTCATAATATATTTGAAAAATCTTTAAAAACTGAAGTTCATCAGCTATATATTTCTTTTACAAGTAGAGTTCTCAGAATGAACCAATCAAAGTAATAGGTTTAAAATAAGTAATTTACACTCCTGAGGCCAGAAATTTGATTGGTTCATTTTATGCTCAGTTTTTATTATATCATTTCTAAACATCTAAGTTAACACAATGTGATATATAAAGTTTGTGTTACTGTGACAAGATGACAAGACACATGCTGACAACAGATGGTTCCTACTTCTTGTGTATTTTCTATTTATAGAATACCACAGTAAGCTGGCACAGAACCTAATATTCTGTACCAATGAACCTTAAGAAACAAATATGGACGACATATATCACACCAATAAAAAAGAATTTTTGAAGCCACCTTCAATAGCCTCAGTCTGTAGTCTTTGGAAGTGGATAGATTAGAAACAATAGATTTACAATACAGCTCATATTTAGTCTACAGTAGTGAATAGATACACATGACTTTTTTTGCAATGAGTAATTGCAAGAAGGAAAAGAAGGAAGTCACAAGATAGTACACAACAGTACAAAAGGTCATATAAACACCATGACCATTTGTTAATATAGGTTGCTACTAGCTTACATTTGGTCAATCTATTCCAAATTCTAAACAAAATCAGGTATAAAGTAATAACATCGATATCCTACAACAATAACGGTTAACAGCCCAAGGAAAATAAAAACACTTGTATGACCTCAAAGGTAACTTAATTTTTGGTATTTCCAAGAAACGTCCTTTGCAATGGTGGAAACACAGAGAAAAGCAGACTGAGAAGATCTTTCATAGGAAGAAATCAGTGAAAAGTAACAATATTAAGCAGAATTTTAAAATGATGAACTCTGCTATTATATTTTTAGATTTTATGATCATAATTTAAATTTAAAAGAGTACACAATACATCTGTTTTCACACTGAAATAAAAAAGAACCGAAACTCATTCGACATTTCAAACCATATTTGGTTGTGCCAAGATGGCAATAGGAACTTTCACTTTATTCTTGGTCCTCTTGACAAGCAGAGAATGAAAGTCGAGAGTTCGGGTTGTGCCGCACACAGCTGCCCATGTCCTGCCCAGAATTTGATGAGGAACCCTGCTTTGACGGGTGGGTACATGGGGTGCATAGGTACGGCATTGTCTTGATCACACACACCTACATATGAACATATGTTTGCTGACCATCAGCACATGAGCATGGGTCAAATTTAATGGCATTTCCAAAAAAGTTCAACCGATGAATGAGGACTTTACATGCAAACAAACGACTATATATTGCATTTACATATCAGATAATACTAGAATTGATAGGAACTTCTTTGATGGAAGACATTTTCCACTATTACACTTTCCTTTCACTCTCTTCATGGAAGAAATACGTTACATAATGTAATGATCTCTGAGGAACAGCAAGAAGTGCTAAAAGGGAGTCCATAAATTTAGTTTGCTACAGTTAAAAAATTATACTTCTTGAGATCAGGCAATAACTTGGTCAAATATTCTTTGGAAATTTATAAATGATTACTACTGATCTCATTATGGACAAAATGAGTAAAACACTTCTCAATGTAAAACTTTACATATTTTGATAAATTTTTGTGATAGAAATGTTAAACAAATTGTTCAGTATTGGCTGTGATGAAGATTAAATACCACAAATAGAACATTATTTATTATTTTTGTAAAAAATTAGCGTGGTAATATCTGACTCATCCTATCATCTATGACACAGAAGACCTTACTTTTTAAAAACATTATTTGACCCCATCAAGCCTCGTATAGTGTGATAGTGGCCCATCCCCATGGTGCTGTGGCCAGTTTGCAACATTGTCCCAATATAATTCACTCTTAACTTACACTATGTTACAGACACTTTGACAGTGCCAAGTCAGTAGATTCTATTACACCAGCAGATACAAATGAATTTGTAAAACTGGGTAGTTTACACACGCTTAAAGAGTCTGCAGTTATGTGATTAGCTGTCCAGTTTCTTGCTCTTCTTCTACTGAATGACTTCGACCATTATTTACACTGTTTTTACAGCTACTTTCGGAATACATATTCACTGATGTAGAGAATGACACCACACTGCCACCAATCGAGAGCAGTCAATATGTCATGCGCCATGGCATGACAGTTCAGAAAGGTCATTCCGTCTTGACAGCAGGAGCAGAGTAATTCGCTGTAGGTCCTCCTACACCCACACCTGTGACGAGCGACAGTGGGCCATGCGGGTGCGGGTGTGGGTGAGGGTGAGGGTGAGGGTGGGCGTGCGCGTGGGCGTTGATGCTCAGGGCGCCTGTGGCAGCCAGGGGCCCAGCCAGGTGGCCAAACACGGTGGTACTGCCAGTGCTGCCATTCCCGGAGCCCGCTCCGCCGGCACTGCCGCTGCTAGGGGTGTTGCTGCCGGGTGGCCCGCCCATCGCCGCACTCGGGGGGTTGATCCTCTTCTCCTTCTGGCGCCTGCAACAACGCAGGGGGTGGTAGCGAAATAACCCTGTTCCCGGGCTAGTTAGGTTGTGTTATGGAGCAAATCAATGGGCTAATTTTGAAATTAGATTGTAATAAGAACTGTTTGTTGGCGCTAAAACATCAAATGGTCTATTTTTTCTGGAGGAGTGGATCATTTTAGGGGGGTGAAGTATTCCACACAACAGCAATAAACAAAATAGCGAGTGGCTGTGTTGCAAAAATGGCCCCAAATATCAGCCCATGATGTTATATCTACATGTGACACAATCAGTGGAGATTGTAACTGATATATATGATGAATTAATGGAGTTCCAAAACTGTAAACCGTGAGCACAGACGTATATTATATAATGTAAATAATGGTGATTTTTTTTACATAAAATTATAATTGCTATAGCTGACAAACAGATTCAATGGAAGAAGATAATAACAGTTCAGCATTTAATAACTTTCAGAACTAGGTAATATCTTCTACAACAAAATTATTGTGAACTGTGGTACCAATTTCCAGTCAGATGCAGTATCTCCACCTGGATTTGATAGCAAAATGTTCACTTACAAACATTCAGAAACTTCAATCATTTTCTTTGTCTAGAATTTCCTCCTTTCGAAGTACACCTTTATTTGTTTTAAGGCCATTTTTCCATTGTTCTCCGAGTTCTTCAGTTCCTCTTACTCACTTTAGTTTCAAGCCCACATACATCCATATTTTGTACTGAGTCCTTAATCATACTTGTTTCTAAAATCTGCATCTGAGCTCTTATATTCTGACAATGGTTTCCAGAGGTCCTTCAACTGTATCCTCAAAGTAGTTGAATGCATGTTTGTGCAAAGTAGAGAAGATCACTTCTCATGACATAAAAAGGGCACTGAGTAGTAGACAGGCATTTAGAAATGCTATGCTTTCGAAGCTAGCCCTGAAGATGGACACAATCTGAACATTTAGCAGTTTAATATCCCTTCTACAGACCTGTCTACTGTTCAGCACTGTTATGCCTGCAAGTAGAGATGCTGCCTCCTATACATAATTCTATTCCATCTCAGATTTACGTTTGATGGATATTTGTTTAGGTAAGTTTATTTTTATTTCAGCTCTGGTACTAAAAATGGAACATAATTCTACACCTATTATTTGTGATCTTTCATTATTTTAGTACTTTTTTTTGTTTCATCTTCAGCTTTTACTGATTCTCTCAAAAATCTTTGTTTTGTCTCACTTCTAGCTACTCAACTTACAGATAACTGAAATGCATTTGCATATGTGTAGTTGCATTTTTGTCATCTGTAAATAGTCATAACAGTTGTCCCATGGAATTCACAGTGCAAGTTGTTCTCATATGTTTTTTTCAATCACATTCAAGTATTTCATTGTGAATCAAAATTTCCTTTATGAGGACATTGCTGGTACAGTGAAAATATGTTTGAAATTTCTTTAAAAAACATGATATTTCCTGGTATTTTACATTCTGTAACATCACTTGCCTAACAGCACCATATGAATCCACATCACATACATTTCTGCAAGAGACTGCATCTGCTCTTTGAAAATCACACATATTTCCTGTAAATGACTAAAACAAACTCACAGAAGCAACAATTTATTAATATGTCAAGAAAATTACTCCTACACCACAACAGTAGTTTGTGTGCCCCATACCTGTTACAGAACCACACTCGCACCACCTCCTTTTCCATGACCAGACTTTCAGCAAGCACAGCAATTTCTTCACTTGTTGGCTTTGGATTCTGTAGGAAAGCCTTCTCAAGTGCTACACGGACACTTGTCTCAATAGATGTGCGCTTCTTGCGACGACGGCCTACAGCCTCTGGTGTTGTCAGAGGGTTGCTTAAGGAGCCGGGGTTGCTTGCTGAGCTGTCTGCATCCTCTAACCACTTTTGTAACAGTGGCTTCAATTTGCACATGTTCTTGAATGACAGATTTAGAGCTTCAAACCTGAAACACAACAATAACTCTCAAGAATAAGACTTTCTCAAATATATTACACTGTTGGGTTCAAATTAATGATATCAATATAATAGAGGGAAACATTCCACGCGGGAAAAATATATTTAAAAACAAAGATGATGTGACTTACCATATGAAAGCGCTGGTAGGTCGTAGAAACACAAACAGACACATACATACACACAAAATTCAAGCTTTCGCAACAAACTGTTGCCTCATCAGGGAAGAGGGAAGGAGAGGGAAAGACGCGGGAGCGGAAAGACTTACCTTAGGGGGAAAAAAGGACGGGTATACACTCGCACACACACACATATCCATCCACACATATACAGACACAAGCAGACATATTTAAAGACCAGTGCTTTCATATGGTAAGTCACATCATCTTTGTTTTTAAATATATTACACTGTTGGTTATACTTGGACTAAATTGGATAGATATCAATTTACTATGTCAGAAGTGGGAAAGGGTTCATGTACTGTTAATGATCAATTAACTGGAAAATCTGACACACTATTCCTGAGAGCAGCTTAAGACTGCATTACTTTAGCATATGTGGGAATAAAAAATACTTATGAACTTTCAGGATGCTAGAGTAATTGCAGCGCAACAACTTGTGTTAATCAATACAATAGAAAACCAGCCAAAGCTGCCAATTTCACTTTTATTTACTTGATAACTAGTTTTGGTTCAGGACCCATTTTCAAATCATCCAGATAGTCAAAATGGCATTTCCCAAAATATAAGAACCGTGCCAAGATGTACCTATTAACAAAGTGTTAGTGAACAGTTACAGAAAATACAGATAACTCTGCTGTATAACTGTTCATTTGCACAAGTTTGTTATCTTGATATGGTTCTTATATTTTGGAAAATACAGTTTTGACTATCTGGATGATTTTAAACTGGGTCCCAAATTGAATGTAGTCATCAAATAAGTAAAAGTTAAATTTGCAACTTTGGCCATTTCTTTCATTGTAATGATTAAAAAATACTGCTACAGAAATTATGATTAAGAAGGGTAAATGTAAAACATCACAGAAGAATTTGTATCTTTTAATAAAAAATACTTCTGCCTGCAGCACACTCAATGAATATCTGATAAAGAGGCAAATGCATTATTCATTGATACATTAGGTACAGGATAGCAGTGAGCAAAAAAATTCTCTGGCACATCAATGAAAAAAAAATCCATTGAATGTTTGTGTCAGTCTTAATTTTTTTGAAAAATACATTTAAATTCATTGATTCATTACACACTTATAGAATTTCAATATTCAAAGTCATAAAGTTGAAATGTGAGAATTATAAATGGAGCTGTGACTCAGAATTAGACAAAAGTAGCAAGATGTTGCTATGCTTATAAAGGCCCCATGATACTGAGTGGATGTCACTGAAATAACATCCAAGGTTGTTTCCTGAGACTGAACCCAGAAACTCTCTGTCATTAGTCAGCAATGATATAATCAGATGTGAGTTACAGACAATTTTAGATGAAACTGTAGATTTGGCAGTGCTCTCTCATAATACCAGAAGAGTTGTAAAAGACGTTATAAGTTTTCTCATGCCACTTGCAGAAAATTTTAACAACTAACCTGGAGATTGTGGTTTGTGAGAAGTCATTCCCATATAGTTTCCCCATAGCAAGTCCAACATCACCTTGAGTGAACCCCAATTTTATGCGTCGCTGCTTAAAAGTTTTTGCAAACTGTTCCAATTCTTCCAGGTCAGTTGTCTCGTCTGGGCCTGGTGGTTGTGGTTCTGGAGTCCTCATCACTGTTGCACCAGCCTTGTGATGTTGGTGATGGTGATTGTGGTGGTGGTGGTGGTGGTTATGATGGTTGTGGGGAGATGGCCCGTGAGCATGACTGTGTTGCTGTGATGCCTGTTGCTTCTGCAACTGCTGCAGCTGTTGGGCTGCTTGCGCCACTGCATGCTGCACCTGTGAACACATTCATTATATGTTTCTGTGCAACAGCATGAACATTATACAATTCTTGTACACACAGCATCATCACAACAGTAATGTAATTTCTGAGATATTCTGGATATAAAACATAAAAAAAGTGCCAAAGAAACTGGTATAGGCATACATACTCAAATGCAGAGATATGTAAACAGGCAGAATACAGCACATGAGTGATGGGACACAGCACTTCTGAGATAGGGATGAAGTGAAGATTTTTCCCATATGACAATTTCATGAATATATCGTGAATATAAGGAATCCGATAAAACATCAAATCTCCAACATCGCTATGGCCAGAAAAAGAGCCTACAAGAAGGGGACCAACAATGACTGAAGAGAATCGTTCAGCATGACAGATGTGCAACCCTTCTGCAGATTGTTGCAGATTTCAATACTGGGCCAGCAGCAAGTGTCAGTGTGTGAACCATTCAACGAAACGTCATTGATATGGGCTGTTGGAGCTGAAGGCCCACTCGTGTACCCTCGATAACTGCACTGCACAAAGCTTTATGCCTCGCATGCGCTCATCAACCCCAATGTTGGACTGTTGATGACTGGAAACATGTTGCCTGGTTGGACGAGTCTCGTTTCAAATTGTATCGAGTGGATGAACATGTGGGTGCAGTTGGAGTGATATGGGACCCCTGACATGTCTAGATATGACTCTGATAGGTGACACATATGTAAGCATCCTGTTTGATAACCTGCATCTATTCATGTCCATTGTACATTCCAATGATCTTGGGCAATTCCTGTAGGACAATGCGACACCACACAAGTCCAGAATTGCTACAGAGTGGCTCCAGGAATGCTCTACTGAGTTTAAATACTTCAGTTGGCCACCAAACTCCCCAGACATGAACATTATTGAGCACATCTGGGATCCCTTGCAACATGCTGTTCAGAAGAGAATTCCACACCCTCCTACTCTTATGGATTTATGGACAGCCCTGCAGCATTTCTGGTCTCAGTTCCGTGCAGCACTACTTCAGACATTAGTTGAGTCTGTGCCATGTACTGTTGCGGCACTTCTGCATGCTTGTGGGGGCCCTGCTCGATATTAGACAGGTGTACCACCTTCTTTGGCTCTTCAATGTATTTTTTAGTGTATGCACAAAACCCTTTTTTCATTCTTTATCAGCTACTCAGCTAGGACATTTTTTGCTGGGAAAACTTGGGCTACCAATATATGAAAATAAAAACTTACTTTCCTTTTGTGTGTACCTGACGAATACATAATTTCAGTTGCTTTTTATGTGCAAGCTTATTTTATTCCTTGTTGTGATAGCATTTTTCCTTGGCCTTCCTGTTCACTAATGATTTCTCTTACTAATGTTGTCTATGTTTTTCCTCCTTTCTCTAACAGTGAGAGTAATTTCTCTTTCGTAATGCTTTGAACTGTCAGTGGGTATGAGAAGACATATCCATTCTTTCGAATATGCTAGGAAATACATGGCACACATGCAACTGCTCGTTGTGCTTTTCTGTGATCACTGTGAATATCTCTCACATGGTGAGAATGTATTTCCAGAAATAAGTATTACTTTGTTAACCCTGGGACATAATAGCCAAGGAAACTTTGCCAGGCTATATTTTTATATTAACAAAGTGCCAAAATAATTTATAAATTTCCACAAAGAAATATTTTATTTTGTGCAGAGGTGATTCAACTGACATTTATATTGAAAAATTAACTATTGCAACTGGGCTGAGAAACAATGAACAGAAGGAAACTGCACTTGTCAGTATTCTGTATCTTTGACAAGTTATGTCATTTCTTATTTACTTTTGCTGCTCCTCAGTTTCCTCTCCCTCATCAACTCATTTCCAGTTCCTATATTTATTAAGTATTTTAAATTCAGGTATCCAAATTCCAGTACTACCTAAAGAAACATATAAACGTGCAAAAAGCTATCCTAGCCTTCTGCACTATTAGTTCCTTCCTCAGGAAAGAGGGAGTGACAGGTTAGGGAAGGTTGGGAGAGGACATGTCACTCAGAATACATTATGAAAAGTATCACAGGATAAGTGTAGTCAAAGATTTGTTCCTTCCTCTAGGAGGAAAAGCCATACCTCACCCTTTCTAACCTTCCCCAACCCATCCCTCTCTTTTTCTGAGACAGAAACTTATAGTAGAAAGTCTGTCACTTTAACTTTTAATATGTGTATTGGCAGGACTGGAATTTGGTCCCCCAAAGGTACTTAAAGTATGGCCAACCATTCTGTCTCAGTAATTTTATGTAGCGAATATACCTCTTGATACAGTTAAAGGAGCTTGTCTTTTCCTGTTACATTAAATTTCATACTTCAGTTTTCCTCGTTTCAGGTTTATTTTCTGTGATATTCATGATACTGACTGATTCTAATTTCTTGTATTTTAATGCTCTTGTTACCCATAGATGTGGATCCAAACACTTGTTTCTTCTCGTTTACTAGATTTTTGTATTTTGCATTTTATAATGTAAGAAAATGATCTGAAATCACTATGGAAAACTACAAAGTTGAATCATGTTGAGGAACACATTTCACATTACTGCTGGTAAATCTTTTGAGGTAAAGGGTCATGATCCACAAAACTCTTCTGTTCTTAATGTTTCATGCAGAACTGCACTGGATGTCTCAGTGACGTTGCTCCTATGTTGAGTCTTGCCAATGGAGAAGCAACACCTCTGAAGATGTCTGGCACAGTTCCGGACAAAATGTTAGGAACAGAAGAATTTCAAGGACCACAACCGTATACCTTGAATGGTTTACCAGCAGCAATGTCATCCAGTTGTAAAAGCCCTCATTCTATGAACATTTCACATTGGATAATTATTATGATGTACTACAACACATAATTGCTTAATGCTCACTTTTGACCCTCTGTCACAAAGTATAAAATAAACATGCCATGCTAAGATAAATAAATCACATAAGCATCAGGGCTTTTCTTGCTGAAGCAAAAGTCAGTGCAGGAGGAGAGACTGCAAAATGGTGGGTGCTGTAATCAGACAAGTGACAGCAGATACAAAAAAAGAGCATTTGTGTATCATCTTATTCAATGAGAGGAATATTATCAGTAAAACTTTGCATGGATCATAATTGTTTTGTTTTCTGAATATGCAGAAAACTGTTTAAACAAGAGAGATTGCTGGATTCCCCAAGCACTAAAAAATTAAATACAAAAAACTGCAGCCTTCTGTCATGAATGAATTCTTTCTCTAAAAATGTGAGGTTCTTTCTGAGATTGCACTATAGCCTACTCATGCATCTTGAAACTCTGCAGATGTTTGACATGCGGCTAATGATATGCAGGAATTACTACGGTTTCAAAAAACCAAATGTTTCACAGGGAAGGAAACAATGCATTCAAGCAGGTAGTCAAGGAAAGGGCGAGTTACCTGCGCTGTCTGCGTAGGTACTCCGCGCCCAGACAGATTTTGATGAGTAAACCCTTGTTGTAACAGATCCTGTAAACATCAGAGGCATATAGCCAAGAACAGAAACTTACTGTTGTTGGCAGTTGCTACAGAGAGAATATGGCATTGAAATAGAAAGGGAAGACAGGTTGTAACGGGAATTTTATGTATGATATGCAAAAACATTTTAAAAGAAAATCCTGTCTCACAGATGACATTGACAGAGTATTGTAACTTTGAGAAAGTGGGGAGAAAACAGAATGGAGCAAAGCTTTTGAAAATTATTGATATCTGTATATCATTTTCTTAACATTTCAAAAACCTGTGAAATCATTAATTTTTCCAAGACACGCCCATCACATTCTGCAATGTAAGTTCACGTTTAGTGCATTAGCAAAGTGTAATTTTCTTCTAGTTTGATAACAGATTGCGTTTACTACAAGGAACATGCACCTGTGCAAATTCTCTCTTTTCTTAGTAGTTGTACTTTGAAAAATGAAAATTAAATTTTATCTTCTGTCATTATAATACGCACAATCAATTTCAGTAGTTACTGGTTCTGCCAAGAATAACCACAGCACACAGGACTGATGGAACTGACACTACTATACACATTTCTATAAAGTATGCACTTTATTATAAAATATTTAAGATAGTAAGTGGTTTTGCAGTTCATTAACTTAGATGATAGGACCTTCACAGTTTTTTATGTAAAAGAATTATGGCAAAATAATTAAAACTGAGCATGCATTAGAGTATATATTTTTGTTTATAAGAAAATTTTTAACGCAGATTCTCATTTCTGTGAAACATGATGACATATTTTCACTATGCACTTCATTCTGTGTAATTTACCTCATCTATATTTAGTACAGAGCAGCATGATAAATGAACAAAAATTGTAGGTAATATATCCATTGCAGACTAGGATATCGTTCCGACTTGATGCATCTTGATTGGCCTATTTCCCAGCCATTTTCATAATTGCAGAATGTTTGGAATCCAATCTCATTAGCATCAGAAACTGAATTAATGAGTCTGTTGTTGAAATTATCAAATTTAGGCTATGTTAGAAAACAATACAGCTGACTTGGGTCTAGGGGATACTGTGTTGGCAACATATTTGGCAAAAATCACTCACCCGACTTTGCAGAAAGAAATGTGCCTGGCTTCCAGGAGCTGGAGCAGTAGGTGAAGAAGTGGCTCCAGGCTGGAAAAGCACAAACTGCTGCAGAACTTGCTGTGTACTGGAGCCCAGTCCAAGAGAGCCCGATGCTGCTGCTGCAGCAGCCAGCTGATTCTGCAAGAACAGCTGCTGTCCCTGGCTCATCAGCTGAAACAGTTAACACAAATCAGCAATTTAACATTTGATAATTAATTACTGTTTGAAACACCTATCTTGGATGTGGCCTTGTAATATTTATTTCATCTTGTATGCATCCTTTTAATATTCATTTCATGTAAATGTACACGTTATTTAAAGCCTTACTCTCTATTTTCAAAATTTCTTATCTGTAGATGTTAGGATGGGACAGCGTCTCTTCATTAATATCAAATTTTTAATGCACCATAAAAATAAAAATTAGTAATTTTTTGCAATAAATAATTACCATTAGTGTCAATTATTTACATTATCCTGTTCAACATGGAAAAGGATTGGGATGGGTGGATTTTGCAGTTCTCAACCAGAGAACAAAATAGGTACAACTGACTGATGGAACAAGTAAACACAATAAATTAGTATGTAATGGAGATGCTGAGTGGTGCGTATAAGTATGAACAAGGACTCCATTATAGTATCTAATCATATCAAGATATGACCATTTCGATATTTGTGTCCCAGCCCGCTCTCTCTCTCTCTCTCTCTCTCTCTCTCTCTCTCTCTCTCTCTCTCTCTCTCTCTCTTTTCCTCTCTTCTTGTGTTGTTGGAGAGAATGCCTCTTCCCTGCAAGATAATGGAGAAATGGTTTTATGTGTCTGTGAAGGAGCACTGTAAAATGACTCAGGAAAAAGAACATTGTCTCTCAGAAACAATGCTCTGGATCCCTGCGGTCATAAAAATAAAAGAAAACTTTATTAAAAAGATCATTGTAAAACTTTTGTTGAGACTGAGAAAAGTATGGAATGGATACTCTAACATAAACAAATGTTTTCGAACATTTGGTCTCACTGAGTGATGTGGTACCAAATACCGACTGGAGAATTCAAAAGTCAAGGCATCTAAAAACAACAATCTATAGTTATGTTCAATAAGCTTAGTCTCGCAACTGAGAAACCAAATGAAAATTTTCTGTCTGCTGTTTTGCTAAAGAAAGTATTGTTGCCAAGGTGAAATGGTTGCCTCCACTCATCACGATATTCGTTCAGTTGACAACTGTAGAGTCAGCTACAAACTTTTGGTGTACTCTTGTAAGACATTGATAGATAAAATGAAATAAAGTGAGACTCCTAGCCATGGCACTTGTTACTATTCAGAAGTGGAGCCATTCCTTTGGAGCATTTCCACACCTATTTTTTACCATTTGTGTCCACCCAATCTGCTGTTTGGTTTGTGTGGAAAATAGGGTTAGAGAAGACCGGGAAAAATATGAGACAAGGGAAAAAAATCCTTAATGAATGCTGGTTGGCCTACCAATATTCAGCTGTATAGTCACCTAACTCAGCCTTTAAATACAGAGCCATGTTTTGTTTTTGTTTTTTCCAAGGAATATCCTCATTTCTTTTGGTGAAACATGTTTCCATGTGTATCTCACTGAATGTTTTGTTACTGAAATCACCTTTGGTACTTTTTTGCAGCACACAAAATTTCATGAGTAATGCCTGGGGAATGGAGCTGGAAACGTTCAAGTTCCACTGTTAGCCTAGCATTCTGAGGAAGTGTGAGTCACTATTGTCAAACAGTGAATGGGAGCTTGATAATATCACCATAAATCCTCCATTTACAGGTGACAGAATGCAATTTACTGCCACTTCCTTCATCGTCATTAACTACAGACTCACAAAAGTGGATAAAGGAGTAATGCCTTTTTCTTCAATTTAACTTTCTTTTATTCTCAGTATCCTGCCATAAGTACTCGGCAACATCACTGGCACTTGCACATTCTCTGCATGTGTAGTTTTTTCACTTACAAGGATAACTAAATTGAATATATTAATTTCATGTACATAAAATGAACTCTTTAAATATATTTAAATCTTATAATCAATGATTTAACTTTGTGGAATAAAATAATGGGTTGGAGATGTGACAGCCTGGAATTTGGATGACTAACCTATGGTACCATCGCGGCAATGAGATTTTAAGAATACCTCATACTATACGCTCGCACAATACACTACATGCAATTTCAGAGGGAAATACTGACCTTTTTAATTCAGTAATGTGTGGCAAGTGATTGACTTCAAATTAAATATTTGTTCAGAAATGATCTGCCCTTCCTAAAACCACCTTGATATTCAAAATTTCTCTCCGGTATTGTTGCTACTCTGTTCAATATAATCTCCAAAAACATGTCATTTGCAACTAGTTGCAAAGAAATTCATCTGTAGTTGTTAAACATCTTGCTTATCTTTCTTATGTTATGGATGAATTGAGGCCACCTTCCACTCTCCTGGCAGTTTTTCTGTTTTCCAAGTTTTCTCAAATATTACTTTTAGCTAATTTTTTTTATTTTTGATAGAGATCATTTCAAAGGTTCTGCTGTAATAGAGTACTCTCCATTAACTTTAGAAGACTTAAATAACTTCTTTGATAGCTGAGAGTACATATTCTTCTAGATTTTCAAGAGTGTTTGAGTATCTGCATTTATGGATTAGTTCTGGAGAATTAAGAAGCTGATCAAAATATTTTACAAGTATTTTGAAATTTTCACCATTACGTAAGCCAAATCGGTAAGGTTCGTCCCAGACCCAGCTGCTAGATTTACATTGGAAATATATCTACCTAACTCTTCAAACCTCACATTCTCCTCCAAAGATATAATGGGAAAAAGTCTCTTTAGCAGTTCATTTACGGAACTAAATTTTCTCATACATTCGCTTGTTTCATCACCGTGTAGCCCAGGGGTAGCCAAACTATTTTACCTTAACTTGCCAATAGTGTTGAAGAGTTTTGGAAACAGAGGAACGAAGGAAATAGTCTAGCTCTGTAATGAGACATAAGATGAAAGGGAATGCTCTGATGACTTTCTTGCAATGATGATGATACCAAAAAAATGTGAAGAGTATACGTCAGCCCAATTTCTCAAGCAAATAAAATACTGCTGAGATTATGTTTGGGGGTCACTCAACTGCGCAGTCATCAGTGCCCGTACAAAGTCCCAATTTTTACACAGTCCAATTGTTTTACACAGTACAATCTAGCCACAGTCGCAAATGATGATGATGATGATGATGATAATGATGATGATGAGATGAGGTAAACACAAATACCCACAAACACCCAGTCCCCAGACAGAGAAGAACCCCACCCCAACTGGGAATCGAACCTGGGAGGGTTCTACCCCATAGGTAGCAACGCTAGCCACTAGACCACGAGCTGCGGACATATATACTGCTGAGAGTACTGAATAAACCGCTACAGGGCAAATTGGGTATATGGACTGGGGGGGAACAATTTCGAATTTTGAAGAGGAAAAGGAACAAGAGATGCAATTGATCTGTTAAAAATTGCAGGGAAAATATATATGAGAAAGATAGAGAAATTTGTGCTGTGCCGACCGGTTTGGGAAATTCTTTCGACAGAGTTCAGTGGAACGATGGATATTTTGATGAAGAAAGGAGTAAAGTGGGAGGAAGACGACTGGTACAGAATTTATATTTACACCAGGTAAGACTAAGGATTCGAAAAGAAACGTTGGAAGCAAGCAGCGTTGCAAGGGGTGTTAGACATGATTGTTGCCTCCCCCCCCCCCCCTTTCTTGTTTAACTTATACGTGGAAGAGATTATTGCGACAGGCTTGGATGGAAAAAAAGAGAAGTATGTGTTGATGGGAAAAGAATATAATTATAAGGTTTGATAATTACATGGTATTAGTGGCATAAAATGAAAGAAACTGTAAATAAGTGCTAAAATATCTGAATGAAGCTTGTGTGGGCTATAGGATAGGCATCAATACAGCAAAAACAAGGAGTTTGGTGGACATCATGGAAGGAGACTAGCAAATATTAAGACAGGATGAGTTCTTACTAGCTAAGAAAGAGCATTTACGTATGTTGGGAGTAAGTTCACTGAAGAGGTGTCACCAGGAGGTGAAAACTCGCATAGCTATAGCGAAGAGATAATTGTGTAGCAAACTAGATAAAGGTCTGAGGAAAAGACTTGACAAGTGTTTCATTTAGAATAATGCAATTTATGGAATTAGATTAGGAAATGAGACACTTAAAGTAGTTTTGCTATTTGGGGATCAAAATAACTGATGATGGTTGAAGTAGAGAGGATATAAAATGTAGACTGGCAATGGCAAGCAAAGCATTTCTGAAGAAGAGAAATTTTTTAACATCGAGTATAGATTTAAGTGTCAGGAAGTCGTTTCTGAAAGTATTTGTTTGGAGTGTAGCCACGTATGGAAGTGAAACATGGACGATAAATAGTTTGGACAAGAAGAGAATAGAAACTTTCGAAATGTGGTGCTACAGAAGAATGCTTCAGATTAGATGGGTAAATCACATAACTAATGAGGAAGTACTTTATAGGATTGGGGAGAAGAGAAGTTTGTGGCACAACTTGACTAGAAGAAGGGATCAGTTGGTAGGACATGTTCTGAGGCATCAAGGAATCACCAATTTAGTATTGGAGGGCAGCGAAGAGGGTAAAAATCGCAGAGGGAGACCAAGAGATGAATACACTAAGCAGATTCAGAAGGATGTACGTTGCAGTAAGTACTGGGAGATGAAGAAGCTTGCACAGGATAGAGTAGCATGGAGGGCTGCATCAAACCAGTCTCAGGACTGAAGACCACAACAACAACAATGGGGCAAGAACGTGGACATTAAGGCGAGAGGATGAAAAAATGCTAGATGCATTCGAGACGTGAATGTGGAGGATAAGCTAGATGAAAAGAGTGAGTAACGAAAGACTGTTGGAAATGATTGGTGAAACGAGGAGAATGCTGAAGATTGTGACAGTTAGGATGAACTGGATGGGACATTTGTCGAGACGGGAATGCTTGCTTTGGAAGCACTAGTTTGTGAGTGAGATTGAGAAGAAGGAGGAGATACAAGACGATAGACGCTATAAAGGCAAGCGGAAATTACGCAGACGTGAAGAGTATAGCGGAAGAGAGGAGAGCGTATGGAGAGTTACCATGTGGAAATCTGCCTTTGGGCGTAACACTAATGATGCTACTTTATATTTGAGGTAGGTTGCCAATCTTTGCACCATGCTGAAATCTTGTCAAGATGTTACTGGATTTTTGCAGCTTTTTTCTGATAGTACTTCATTACAGATATCTGCATCATCTGTGAGAAGTCTGAGGTTAACGCTGGTAGTGTCATCAGTTAATCTACGGTATAACCAGGAACAGTCAGTGTTTCACGACAGAACATGTTTTGTCTGCGACAGCAGACCAGGCGATAAAATGACAGCAGCGCGAAAGCTAAAACCGGTACGTCGGTCGAGGTTTGACACTAGAGAGGAAAAGGTTGCCGCTGGAAGTGCCACTTACCTGGTTGAGGGAGAGTAGCGCGGCCTGAACGGAGGCGGAAGCGGACGCCGCCCCCGCCCCTGACGCCGCCCCCGGAACTGCCCCCGGCGTCATCGGTGGCCCCGGCGACCCGCCTCCGGAGCTACGCTGCGACACCACCTCCGTCACCTGTCAAGGACCAAACCTGCCCTTCAACAGTCTCGCATTGATGGGCCGCTGCCCAAGACTGGACGGCGTCTAGGATTTAACGGAGAACGTGACTCCTCTATACCCTAATCGAAATTAGTTGCCATCTGATATTTAAGGTCCGAAGTTACGCCATTGTCGCAACAAGCACTGTATATAGCTGGCACAGGGCTCCGCTGCGACAGAAAATTGTTTTAAATTCTCTGCGTTCCGTAAAAGACCTTAAATTCACGTACGGCATCGATTTCTGTACTACCTCTAACAAGGAAACATCACCAACTTGACCTCATATTTTGAGGAGGAAAAAAAAAAAAAAACAGAAATCGATGCTGGGCAAAAATTTGGGACATAATTCTGATAGCACGCAGTTGTGACTTTCTGAAAGTACACCTTTTAAATTTTCGCGTGCACAGGTCGTTCGTAGTTCGTTCAGTCCCACTGCAGCTGCCTAACTCCCGAGATCGAAGTGCTGTACAGTGGAGAGGGAAGAGGTTTGTGAAATTCTGTTGCGAAATTCTGTATGGAATACTACCTCCCTCAGATTCTTCCTTTTCGTTTACTATAAAATTAGTGTTAATTTTCTTAACAGAGTTGGGAAAAGTCTTAATCTTGTTTGTGATGAAACTTCAGAAATGGTGTGAATTGATAAATCAAAACTGTGTACTTTACTTCTAAATCTGTTTGTTAAGAGTACAACTAAAAACCAGTCAAAAATTGCAAATTTCACTTTTTTTATTCGCTCGATGACCAGTTTCAGGCCGGGAGAAATTTTCAAATCATCGAAACATAGACAAAATTTGCGAAAATGCAAAAACCATGCCAATAATGTGCAACCAAACAGTTACAGCGCATACGGATTGTTTTTTAACAATTTAAGATGGACAAAATTTTGATAGCTTTGGCTCTTTTATCTGTAATTATGCACTTATGTATTCTTTTCATACAACTGAATGTACGTTGTAACCATTTGTTTCAGATGGCTACAGAGAGTACACACGCTGGAAGCCAAATAAATAAAAAGAAATTCTTCAGGCCCCATCTATGACACCACGTGATCATGTGGATTCCTGGTAATCATCGTTATACATATCATAGAAGGTGCGCCTTAGTTCCTGCTATGGTGAGAACTACGGCAGCAGTCAACATGACTATTGATAGGAAGTAGGGACCTGTAAATACAGCTGAAGGCATCATCCTTACAACATGAAGACGAAATTTCAGTCTCCATCTTCTAAAAAAAATAAGTAAATAAAATGAATAAAAAAGTAAAAAAAAAAATTAAAAAATCCGAAATTCACATACCGGAATAGTACAGATATCGACAATGTCTGTAAGCATTTCAGACAACGATTGTTAATTTTAATGAGAGCTGGAATTTTTCTTTAAATAGACGAAATTTTTGTATGCAAATACGTTTCATATTTGAGAACTGGTAGACACAATTCTTTGCGCAGCGGAAACGGCAGTGCAGTGGGAACCGACTCTCATTGGTGTTATACTGGCGAGAGCAGTCCAGCCCTCTCACCGTCAAATCCCAACTAATTAAAAGTAGAGCTGTAGACAATTGAATCTGGAATAGAAGCCTTTTAGTCTGTTTTAAATTAACTGGCATCCGACAGCGAGCGGGAAGGAATGCTCCCGCCAGAAAAACATCGATGTCAGTTGTATTGTCATTGTGGGATCTGTTTGTTTGCCATTCCGGCTGCGAAAGTATTGTTTCCGCCATTTCTCAAGTAGGAAACTTCTCTAATTTCGGAATTTCACCTGTTTTAAGAAAAAAACGAAAATCTGATCCTAATTAAAACGAAGAGCGGAGTTCTGACATGTTTGGATACACTACTGACACTTCTGTGTTTTCTAAGTGTTTTTACCATCGGACCTTAAACACCAGCTACCAACTAATTTAAATTAGACTATAATTCTGAGTTTATAAACAAACGAGGCGATAATGTAACATGTGAATAAACTGTTGCGTTAGTGCACGAGTAAATACAAATACCTTTGTCGCCTTGGATTTATCGTGTTGACTAGTGGAAGGTGTTTACACAAAAATTAAAAACTATGGTTCAAATGGCTCTGAGCACTATGGGACTCAACTGCTGAGGTCATTAGTCCCCTAGAACTTAGAACTAGTTAAACCTAACTAACCTAAGGACATCACAAACATCCATGCTCGAGGCAGGATTCGAACCTGCGACCGCAGCGGTCTTGCGGTTCCAGACTGCAGCGCCTTTAACCGCACGGCCACATCGGCCGGCTAAAAACTATGTTCCCCAGCTTGTGTGAATAACTAAACATAAATTGTGAGGTTAATAAACCATACCGTGGTAGCACCTACCTGACCAGACGAAATATGTCAGCGAAGTCTGCATTAATACCACGGCTAAAGAGACATTCTCGCAACGAGAATCTTTCAGTAAACAACTTAAAATTTGAAAGAAAGAAGAGCCATAAGGCAGCACGACATTCTGACTTTTTTCGGTGCCACTTTGTTTTCCCACACTAGAGTCTCAGCACGAGTAACGAGATTGTCAGCATTCTGGAAGCATTCAAGTTCGGGCTTGAGGACTCGCTTAAAAAAGAACAGCACGGAGCGGAGAGGGGAGCTGTTGTCGTCCCTTAAAACACTTGATAAATCGGATTTGTCAACAGCGAGGGCGCCTGACGATCACGTTCGTCCCCAAGCGCCCTTCGCCCCAGCCACAGCAGCAGATGCGACCTCCGGAACGCAGCACGCGCCCCCCCCTTTCAGCTGTGCGTTACTTGTTCTCATCGTTCAGCTGTGAGACTGTTTAACGACAAGAAATGTGACTAGACACTGCCACAATTCTTTAAAAAGAATCATCCAAATTCCGGTCTGTCTAGAACGCTCGAAAGTTTTCGGTGTGGGTACGAACCGCCAAGTTCTGCAAAATAGTTCATATCGGACAAGTATCAAGGAAAGAATAGGAGTTGCTATTATTAACATCGCTCCTCTTCCAGGGAGTGAGGCAAGCTGAGAAAACCAAACTGTGGTGTCAAACTTTTTCTGTAATTCCATCAACAGGCCCTGCTGGGTCCTTCGGTACCGACCGCCCGCCGTGTCATGCTCTACCAATGGCGTCGTTGGATGCGATATGGAGTGGCACGTTGTCAGCACTCCGCTCTTCCTGCCGATGTCAGTTTTCGTGGCCGCTACTACTCAGCCAGGTAGCTCGTCAGTTGCCATCACGAGGCTGAGAGCACCCCGTTCCACTCTTCCCACCACGCAAAAATCCCTGGCAGTACCGGGAATCAAACACGGGCCCACCACATGGCAGTCACCCGCACTGACCACCCAGCTACGAAGGTGAACCATACTCTTTCTTTCCCACATCGAATCCTGTGTCTTACTCCCGCTTTAAACTCATCATCATCATCGTTACTGAGGCACGGAAGAGTAATAATTTACATCTGTAATTGTGCCAGAAGAGGCAGCACATCAATCTATTTAATTGGCAGTATGGAATTATACCACTGTACCGGAAACTTGATAGTGGTTTAGATGCCCCTCTGTTCAGCAACTTCTTACAGTTGTTTGAACAACTCTGACGACTTTACGAACTGTGCGAGACTACCACTAGACTTACTCAAATTCTGATACAAACGAGATGTTCACTTCTTTCTTACTGTCTGTTTCAATAGTTTCTATAATACGAAATGGTCACGTATGGGATGAATGAACAATGGGTTTTATCCTCCCGTCGATGACGCTGACATTGGAGACGAAACGCAGGCTCAGATTGGAAAAGGAACCATACCGACATTTGCCTAAAGTGAAGTAGGGAAATCACAAGAAAACCAAAAGCTGGGTGGCAGAGCGGCGATTTGAACGCAGTCATCTCGATGAAGACTCCAGTGTGTTACCACTGTGCCACCTCGCTCGCATGAATGAATCATGTCGTCCGCCGCTCGTGGTCGTGCGGTAGCGTTCTCACTTCCCGCGCCCGGGTTCCCGGGTTCGATTCCCGGCGGGGTCAGGGATTTTCTCTGCTTCGTGATGACTGGGTGTTTTGTGATGTCCTTAGGTTAGTTAGGTTTAAGTAGTTCTAAGTTCTAGGGGACTGATGACCATAGCTGTTAAGTCCCATAGTGCTCAGAGCCATTTGAACCAATGAATCATGTCGAGGAAATGAGAAACTGGGAGACGTTGGGATATAATCGGGTAGCTAGGGGAACGCTAGATGACAATGAGAATTTTCATTGCTGGGACTTCAAATCTGTTTCAGTGAAAGATAAACAAAGCGTGAAAAACATATGAACTATGAGGACTTATTTTAGATGGTTTAAATTATACGTAATATAACTCAGCACTGTGCAATATAGGGTTATACTCCATACCTTAGGGTAAAAGCAGGTACTTGTGGGACACAAACGGGCAATGTTATATTCTACATCTGAGGCATGGGACATACAGGTATTCAGGCAAATCATCTTAAATGCAACCTGTCCCTCATGGGTCCACTTCTCACCAGTCATCTGATTTTCTTATTGACAAGTAGGTCTCTTTGTAAAGAAGAAAGGATGTTTTAATTTTCATGTTCACAAGAGCTATTTGCCCCATTCGTTTTCGGATTCTTCCAACTCTTTTTTACGGTCTATACCGGGAAACCTACGACAATTTTTTTCAGATCTGCCGGGAAGATGCTTTTGTTGTACTGAGTTCTATATTGTAGGAAGTCCGTGATCACGGGGCATTTTCTTCTTTACCTGGGTGATGATGGTCTCCCCTAATGAGGAAACGGCTGATACAGCGAGTGAAGGCTGTGTCTGCACATCAGTCGAGGGACCAGAATGCGGAGCAGCAACAGTAATGACTGTTGTGTTCTGGAAATCTAGCATTAGTATTTCTGTTGTATCTGATGGTGCAATTTCCTCTTCGCCAAATTCATTCGCATTAAGGGGGAAAATACCCGTGTTTTAAATTTAAGATAGGTCGTTTTGCATTGTTGGTATTCTAGTATGTCCATGTTCGAACTATCGAGCTATTCAGTACTAGGTTGCCATTCGTCTCGGATGGCTGTTAAGCCACGTCTTAATTCTCGAACCGTATAAAGCGCTGAATGATCTCATCTCAAATGAAAATATACTCTGCCACAAGGGAGAATTAATCACATTATTAGTGACAAAACTAATCTCAATTGGAGCAAAATAATTGAGACTTCTATATGCAATTATTAAATTGTAGATATAAAAACGTGTGCACGCCAGTGGCGTAACGTTAACGGCATAAATTTGTGACGTTGCACATGCAAGTTATATGTAACGAAGCCGTGAGGTAATATCAGGTAGTTTCGGTTTTACCTCATTGCTCCTACCCGGCTTTACCGCAGCTGTACCTTATCTCTAAAACTCCTTCCGCATAAGAAAGAATGTGAAGAATCGTTTAAGATGGCATTTATTTATAAAGCCTGTTACAAGTTTTATTTATTGTATTACTAGTTTCAGCTTGTAATACGACGTGTAAGTTCCTTATTGAACACAAAATATCACAAGGTATGATACACAACCACAAAAATCCAACAAATTACTTTGCTCAACAACAACGCGTCTCACAGTACCAAGCGTATGGCGATACCGGAGTTGGCAGCTGTCTTCATGATCCAACGGTCAAAAAATGTGACCAACTAGGAAAGAGAAATATGAGTGTTCCCGGTTCTACTCCCAAACTCGATTATACGTCAACTTCCTCGACTGGAAGTCTGGGCTGTACCAAATTTTCTTTGTATAACGTTGAAAAGAAGTGGGAAGATACAGAAAAGTTAATTTGCGATCTACCCTTTGCTTGTAATTCATCGTCTAGACATAAACTGAATTTCGCTGTTTTGGCGCAGCTTTGACAGTCTCTTAGAGATTCTCTGCGAAATTGATGGTTTACAGGTTAGTTGGTTTGCAGCCGAATTGCAAACCCAAAAACTTGTAATACCTCTGTGAATACCTTCGTAAAGATTTCCAGCGTTTTATTACGGTATATTGATAATTTTTACTTATGGACCGTCTGGCGGAACTGAATAAAACACAATTTGTGTTTTATTCAGTTGCTGTCAGACGGTCCATAAGTAAAAATTATCAATATACCGTAATATTACAAGCAACTGAGGAAGACAGGATTACAAATGTTGAAGATTTCCAGCGTTTATTTAATTATTCGTGTTTAGGACTAGTGGACGCTTGTGGAAGACTCACGAGGTTGAGGGCGGCGTGCGCGGGGGCGGCGCGGCTGTCGGCCGACGCCACCGAGTCGTCGTCGTCCTCGTCATCGTCGTCGTCAGCGGGGCGGTGCGCGGGCGGGCTTCCGACGGCCACGCCCACCCTCGCCGCCGGCGCTGCAGCCTCCGAGTCGCTGCTGCTGCCTGTAAACACCACAAACGAATCCTTACGTACCGTCCGTCTCTTCCGCTTTACCACTCAATCAGATAACGTTCTTTCCGAAACGGTGTGGCGTGTAACAGTCACCAGACAACCAGAAGCCTGCCGTTCGAACTTTACTGCTAATGAGAAAACTGCTCCTCATATTACAGACACTCTTTCCCAACTTCCTGGCAGATTAAAACTGTGTTCCGGACCGAGACTCGAACTCGGGACCTTTGCCTTTCGCGGGCAAGTGCTCTACCATCTGAGCTACCCAAGCACGACTCACGCCCCGTCTTCACAGCTTAACTTCTGCCAGATGGTAGAGCACTTGCCCGCGAAAGGCAAAGGTCCCGAGTTCGAGTCTCGGTCCGGAACACAGTTTTAATCTGCCAGGAAGTTTCGTATCAGCGTACACTCCGCTGCAGAGTGAAAATCTCATTCTGGACTCTTTGCAAAATTAGTTACATTTTCGAGGTACATATACTACACAATTGCTTAAGGTATAACTGAATTCAAGCAACAGAATTGACCATATTCTAAATATTTTTAACACAGACTACAGGTTTTTTGCTACTAGGGTAAGCTTGCTACCGAAGGACAGGCTCCTTCGATAGGCTGGATCGATTTCTCTGTGCATATTGACAATAGGTGCATTCTAGGAGTCACTAAGCGTACCTCTCGTTACCTAAGATTCGCCATCTTAGTAGTGAGTTTATCCGCAAAGGCACACAGAAACAGTGGAAAAATGTAAGATTTGCACTATGTTCTTGTAACCGGCTAGTATTGATGATTGAAAAGTCTAGTGATACGGTGATAATGATTCAATTTCTGCAGCTATCATTGGCGAGTATGTGAATCCGTACCAGTTTGTCATACAATATAAAATTAGGTGTTGTGGATGGAGAATAGGTATTGTTAAGCCGGCAGCGGTTGCCGAGCGGTTCTATGCGCTTCAGTCCGGAACGTCGCGAATGCTACGGTCGCAGGTTCGAATCCTGCCTCGGGCTTGGATGTGTGTGATGTCCTTAGGTTAGTTAGGTTTAAGTAGTTTTAAGTTCTAGGGGACTGATGACCTCCGATGTTAAGTCCCATAGTGCTCAGAGCCATTTGAACCATTCTTTTGTTGTTGTTGTTGTTAAGCAATGCAATGCAATAATGAAGCACTTCGAATTTTGTCTAATCGTAGGCCTAAGAAGGCCACTGCGAACAAAACTGAAGTACAAGTTTTCATTAAATGTTTTCTAGGAGTCTGCAAGTGTTCTGATAATTAGTCAATGTATTTTAATTCTTTTGTAATTTTTTTTACGTTAAAAGGCGACGTTTCTACTTTTAGCCTTTTTGGTTTCAGATGTCAACAGAAAACTTCTAAAAATAAAAAAAATAATATGAAATGTTTTGATGTTTATTTAGATGTGTGTAGTATTTAACAGCTGTTACTTCATATCCCATTCACAGAAACTACCTGGCACAATAAAGGAAACCAGTCCTCTTGCTTGGCCCCTTGACGCATCTTATGATTTTTCAAATATTTCATTAACACTGAATATTTATGACTTCTGTGTCCACTACGGTCAGATGCAAAAGATTATGTTCAAGTTACAATTAAATAATTATTACAATATTCGAGGATTTTATTGCACATTTTTTGTAGGTGGGCCATCGACAGCAATCTCCCCCCACAAGCCGGCCGTTGTGACCGAGCGGTTCTAGGCGCTTCAGTCCGGAACCGCGCTGTTACTAGGGCCGCGTGTTCGAATCCTGCATCGGGCATGGTTTTCTGTGATGTCCTTAGGTTAGTTAGGTATAAGTAGTTCTAAGTCTAGGGGACTGATGACGTCAGATGTTAAGTTCCATAATGCTTAGAGTCATTTGAACCATTTTTCTTCCCGCACAGGTGCAAACAAAAGAGGTGAGTAGCGGGCAATGAGGCACACAAATAATCGCAACAAAGACAGATCCGGAAACCAAATGTTTAGCCAATACGACGTAAGCAAAACTGCAGTTCTGCTAATGTTTCAACGTTATTAATATCTAAGGCTGCGTTTATTTCGAAACACTGCAAGTGAGGCGTAAATTACAAATCGATGAACTGCCCTCGTTTGAATTTATCATTCCCGACACCAAAGTACTGGTAAAGAGCATTTCGGCAGCAAGTTTGTCGGTCGTAGCTGGTATCATGGCTTCCAGTGTCCCCTGACTTTTACTCCTACATACATATTCCGCAAGCGACCTTAAACGACTATCTATATGCCTCTATATGAGCCCTGATTTCTCGTATCTTCGTGGCACTTTGGCGAAATGTAAGGTGGCGGCAATCGAATCGTCCTGCACTCAGTTTCAATTGCCGCTTCTCTACGTTTTTTCAATAGTGTTCCTCGAAAAGCCTTCCCTCCAGGGAGTTTCCGAAGCTTGGGCCGTTGGGACCTGCGTGAATCTGTTGGATTTTATTTATTTATTTTTTTTTTTTAGGGGCATTTAGTCGATGAACTCCGCGGGCGCTTTGTGGATGCTTGCCAATGCATTCGGAACACGCCTTGGATTTTTGTACGTGTACGGGCATCGACGATGAGACGTGCTGAAGCCCGCCTTCACATAAACGATCAAGCGAGGTGGCGCTGCGGCTTAGAACACAGGACACGCATTCGGGCAGACGACGATTCAAATCCCCGTTCGGACAGGTTCAGGTTTTCTGTGTCTTCCCTAAATTGCTCCAGGTAAATGCCGGGACAGCTCCCTTGAGAAGGGCCCGTCCGATTTCCTTCCCCATCCTTGATAGTCCGAGCTTGTGCTCCGTCTCTAATGGCCGCGCTGTAGACCGGACATTAAACTCCAATCTTGCTTTCTTTTTACACATGAACGGTGGCCTTGTGAAACAATTTTTGTAAAGTATTTGTCTTCAGGCACGTAACTGCAGTTTGAATTCTCGGGTACTCTGTTATAAAATGTTCATGCACTCAGTTGTAATACGTCATATCGGGGAAAAGATTAGTTTCAAGACCTGTTTAGTAGCATCATTTGCGTGTTCGACTGTCCTCGTGCGCCTTTTTCATTTTTACCCACAACAGTCGAACAGCCTGTGTACTTTTCTGGCCATTGTACATGTGATGAGAATTATGGAGAGCCGGCCGCGGTGGTCTAGCGGTTCTGGCGCTGCAGTCAGGAACCGCGGGACTGCTACGGTCGCAGGTTCGAATCCTGCCTCGGGCATGGGTGTGTGTGATGTCCTTAGGTTAGTTAGGTTTAAGTAGTTTTAGGGGACTTATGACCTAAGATGTTGAGTCCCATAGTGCTCAGAGCCATTTGAACCATTTTTTTGAGAATTATGGAGAGAGTGGCTGGTATTGTGTTTAGTGATATCATCAGCCGTTGTCTTTCCCGTAGCATACGAGTCAGGCAAAAATGGCTACCTTCTTGCCTCCGTAAGCGCCAAAATATCCGTTTGTATGTCTTTATAATCCTTATGCGCTATGCACGGTGAATCCAGCAGAACCGTTTCCCGAAATTTACCGAATAGCATCTCTTGGGAAGAAACTGATCTTTCTTAACTATTTTCTTTTCTGACTTCTTCAAGTATCTTCGTAGACTAACAGAATCAAACGATCCCATCTCTAACAACACATCTCACACCTGTCGTCTCATGCCGACTTCGCGAGGGTACCAATACATCACAATTCAATAAAAGATTCCACTAGTTTTTTGCATCCATTCTCCTCCGTAAACTCTCTTAGTTTCTCAGTCTTTCACTTCGCCTTCCTATAAGGGACTTTGTGTGTTAGTTCCATCGCATGTGGCACTGTAAAGTTTAGATCAACATATTTACCCAATTGGAAATGATTATCACTAATGCCGCAATCTAATTCTATTCCACCCCCCGCTTATGTGCATTATTTTGTGCATATTCACATTGAAACTGAACTTTCCTTGACAATACCAAATTCACATTATATGTAACTTGTTCCGAATTCTCTTACGAGTATTCAGAGAAGATAAAAGTCTCTCTCTGAAAATAAAACAGCGTCCTGAAATAACACTGTTCGTCTTGTTCAAAATATCCTTCTTATATTCGTATAGGATGTGTCATACCTAATATAGTTTGCAAACCGTTCTCGGTATCGAAATAAGCTTTAGAACAAGTGGTAGGAAGCAAAGAGAGTGAGTTATTTGCTGCATAGTTAACATTCCTTTTTCTATGAAGACACCAGAGCTACGTTTTTTTTTCTTTTAGTGGTTCGGTGCAATAGCATTCTGGAGCTCTATAGATATTAAACGTGACGCCCATGGCTGCTGACACAGAGTGGTTACACCTAAACTGCCTCGTATGTTTCAATCAAGTAACGTCCTCTACATCTAGTTAATCCAACTATCGCACTGCTACCATTGAGGAAATAACTACAACTAGAACTCACAGTCACATGCGTCAACGACTCTGCTCTATAGTGGGCACAGTTTATCATTGTGTTTTATGCACAATGACAGTATTGTGGCATTCGCAAATTATTGGTTTACCTGAATCGGCCCGTCAGAAACAAAGTCCTAATTGATACGAACATGTGGGGAAAATAGGTTTTATCCGTTTTCATCGGGAATATACATAGTAAATCAGTGACGAAGATGTTTATGTATGTCAAGAAAGAATATGTTGAAATTCGATACTCTGCGCTTAAAATGTTGGTTAGTTAATGAAACCGGATTTTTACTCTTTGAACTTCGTTGTCGCCTGCAGGTCGCAATCGCACGATCTGCAGTTCTCTAACACTGAATATATATCGCAATCCAGTGTGCGATTTGCAGGGGGGGGGGGGGGGATGGGGGGGAATTTCCCCCCCTCTACATCAGACCATCCCCTCCTCTGGTTTTAGTTTATGCATCCCAACCTGGGATGTTCATTTCCCACGCACTGGGGTAAAACTTGACATATAACGTAAATTTGTGGAGCCGAACACAAAGTTTTTAATAAGTATTACTATTAACACTATTAATATGTTTCAGTTTTCTATCATCAGAATAAGTACAACTTTTCACAAATGTGCCTGTACGTTTTGAATTCCCCTCGTATATCTGTACCTGTATGTAGATGATTTTGTAAACAAGCTTTACCTATTACGTACTTTTAAAGATATAACAAGGGATGGCTTTTCTGATAGTGCATACGCGTCAATAGTGAGTTTCGGCTCTAACATCTATTTATAAATAGCTGTTTAACCATGCGTAATGCCACGGTCCAAGCTAGTAACATATATAATTATACTAACCCCCTAAGACATTCCCCCCACTGGTAGAAGCACAAATCGCACACTGTCGCAATCCTGAATAAAGGTGATTCTGCGAATTGTGTGTCGTCACTGTCCAGGCACGGCGTAACTGTAAGCAGGCCCGGCGTATCTGTGAACATGGTTGGCTACACGCCAACCATAGCTGTCAGAACGGTTGCAGATGTGCACGGCGTGGAGAGACGTCTACAGACGTTAAAGTAACCTCTGACGTGCCACAGGGGAGTGTTATGGGACTATTGCTTTTCACAATATATATAAATGACCTAGTAGATAGTGTCGGAAGTTCCATGCGGCTTTTCGCGGATGATGCTGTAGTATACAGCGAAATGCAGGAAGATCTACAGCGGATAGACACTTGGTGCAGGTAGTGGCTACTGACCCTTAACATAGACAAAAAATGGTTCAAATGGCTCTGAGCACTATGGGACTCAACATCTTAGGTCATAAGTCCCCTAGAACTTAGAACTACTTAAACCTAACTAACCTAAGGACATCACACACACCCGTGCCCGAGGCAGGATTCGAACCTGCGACCGTATAGCAGCCTCGCGGTTCCGGACTGCAGCGCCAGAACCGCACGGCCACCGCGGCCGGCTAACATAGACAAATGTAATGTATTGCGAATACATAGAAAGAAGGATCCTTTATTGTATGATTATATGATAGCGGAACAAACACTGGTAGCAGTTACTTCTGTAAAATATCTGGGAGTATTCGTGCGGAACGATTTGAAATGGAATGATCATATAAAATTAATTGTTGGTAAGGCGGGTACCAGGTTGAGATTCATTGGGAGAGTCCTTAGAAAATGTAGTCCATCAACAAAGGAGGTGGCTTACAAAACACTCGTTCGACCTATACTTGAGTATTGCTCATCAGTGTGGGATCCGTACCAGATCGGGTTGACGGAGGAGATAGAGAAGATCCAAAGAAGAGCGGCGCGTTTCGTCACAGGGTTATTTGGTAACCGTGATAGCGTTACGGAGATGTTTAACAAACTCAAGTGGCAGACTCTGCAAGAGAGGCGCTCTGCATCGCGGTGTAGCTTGCTCGCCAGGTTTCGAGAGGGTGCGTTTCTGGATGAGGTATCGAATATATTGCTTCCCCCTACTTATACCTCCCGAGGAGATCACGAATGTAAAATTAGAGAGTTTAGAGCGCGCACGGAGGCTTTCAGACAATCGTTCTTCCCGCGAACCATACGCGACTGGAACAGGAAAGGGAGGTAATGACAGTGGCACGTAAAGTGCCCTCCGCCACACACCGTTGGGTGGCTTGCGGAGTATCAATGTAGATGCAGCGGTCTGCGGGTAAGCACTTTCGGCACCTATTTTAACTCAGCGAGCAGGTGTCTTTATATGACAACTTTAAATACCGTTTCTTTTTTCAGAACATTCTGCGTAAGGCGCATGCGACATGATAACACTCTGAAAAAGTGTAAAAGAAATCGGAACAGCAGCAATGAGCATTATTGTCCTCAATACATTCATAGCAGCCTGCTTAAGCACGAAAAAGAACGTTGCTGTATGGAATAGCAAGTAGCACAAACATTTACACGGGAAGTATCAGCAGTTTTTCAGCAGAAACGAAGGCATTAAGATTCCTCGTCAGTCAGTGTCAACGAATTTTATTTAGTTTCCACTGCTCAATTAAATACCCAAGGGAAGTGTGTCATATCGAAATTTCAGGACATCACGAAAATGCTTAAGATATAAATAGCTCATCCGAAACCCAGTAGTATAACTGCGCTTCTTACAACGAGACATATTTAAATGATCGCTTGTTCAGAGTCTAAGAGAAGAACTTCTGTAACGCGCAGAAATAAAATATCGATATAATACGACCAAAAACACATTTTTGAATGTCGTGGTCTATTGCTATATTGTCTCTGTTTAAAACAATTACGCTATACGAACAATAAACTTTTTTCTAATGATCTGATAGTACTGCACAAGCATTCAGTGTTCAAAGTGTTGGTATGGTATTTCAGTGAAGTGCTCAAAGCAAAGTGAAACAGAACAATGTGTACGTCTGACTAAAGTAACTTTTTCACATTCAACATCACTTCCGCATTCAAACAGTTCGATATCAAACGTCACACTAAGTGCATTTTCAAACGATGATATTGGCGTGTCAGTGCCATTACCGGCCTTCTGGCAAGCGTAGTTCGGTGCAGAAAGTTGACTGTACGCCACTGATGATGGAATGACGATCGTGTAACTATTTGTGGTTTCTGACATTGCAGTCTTAGGAAATCAACGATTCCTCTCACGTAGAGCATACATTACCTAAAGAAGCACACACAAAGAGGCTGGCAATATAGCAATAAGTCACGACATTGAAATGTGTGTTTTTTTGATCCTGTCATGTTGATACTTAGGTTCTTCGCGCTACTTACCTTCCTCTCTTAGACCTTCAATAGGAGATCATCAAATGTCTCGCGGTAAGACGCGCAGTTTTGCATGAGAATGGGTCATACAGCTGTTTTTGGGATAAGTTATTTTTATTCTAAGCACATATTCAAAAATGGTTCAAATGGCTCTTGGACTTAACTTCTGAGGTCATCGGTCCCCTAGAACTTAGAACTACGTAAATCTAACTAACTTAAGGACATCACACACACCCATGCCCGAAGCAGGATTCGAACCTGCGACCGTAGCGGCCGCGCGGTTCCAGACTGAAGCGCCTAGAACAGCTCGGCGACACCGGCCGTCAAGCACATTTTCCTGCCATTCTGAGCGTCCGAAGTCACGCTCTTCCTTTGCATGGGAAATTCGTATATTACGCCGATTTAAGTATTTAAACGATATCTATAGTTACACGTTTTGTAGCGTGTATCTGTTTCATTAGGAGGGATATATTTACTTCATCTTCGACACATCTCTTTTCGCTTTGTGTTGTGTTAAATCATCGACGATTACTTCTTTTGGACATATCTGTTTCGGTATCTTCGATTTCATGCAATTGTCTTAGCCTAGTACATGGAGATAACTACTTTATGCATTTTGGTTGGTATGTAATTGGAACAGGGTTGAGATATCTCCAAAAGGGTGAAATAAGTAAAATTTTAAAATTGTTCGTCAGCTGTAGTGGCGTCGTTGCTCGGCGTACTCAAGTGCCCCGACCTACAGCCATTACATTACGATGCGTCAACAGCGCAGAGCAGGATATTGTCTTTGGCATTTTAACTGCATCTACTTACGCCGAAGAACACTGAGAGCAGTTTAGATTACAAAGTAGCAGCCGCTTTACAGCAGCTGCAAACAGTCGCACAGGATTGCTGTCTGGAGAGATCATCAACCAGAAGTTACGTGAAAGTATTGGTCACTTAGTATACTGCCGCTTGTAGTAGTACTTTTCTTCTAATTTCGATTGACTTCTCTAACGTTTCTAGAGTAGATCGCTTGCTCGTGTAATATATCTCAATACAGATCTCTTAAGCTTCGTCGTTTAAAGAGTAATGGATGCCACCTCGTGGTTCAAACTATAACAGGCTGAATAAGCATGCCGCATTGTTGTAGTGTGAAATGTACTGAAGTCGCACAATCAGCAAAGTGCAGGCATAACAAAATGGTAATTACTTTAACGATTAACGAAAGTAAGAAAGGGCGAAGGCTACAATTGGTTTCTGTCCGATACCACAATCATTGCATACAAGTAGCATTAACTTAACCTGTATAAAGATGAAGAAGTAAGCGGCCGGTGGTTTTGTTGAAGGAACTATATGGAAATTAGCTTGAAGTGATGTAAGATATCGCATATAACCGATATCTTGCAAGTATCAATCTCGACAACACGCGAAAATTGTCAATACCCTCGATTCCCCGATTAGATGAACCTTTATATACACTACTGGCCATTAAAATTGCTACACCACGAAGATGACGTGCTAAGGACACGAAATTTAACCGACAGGAAGAAGATGCTGTGATTAGCTTTTCAGAGCATTCACACAAGGTTAGCGCCGGTGGTGACACCTACAACGTGCTGACATGAGGAAAGTTACCAACCGATTTCTTATACACAAACAGCAGTTTACCGGCGTTGCCCGGTGAAACGTTGTTGTGATGCATCGTGTAAGGAGGAGAAATGCGTACCATCACGTTTCCGACTTTGATAAAGGTCGGATTGTAGCCTAACGCGAATGCGGTTTATCGTATCGCGACATTGCTGCTCGTGTTGGTCGAGATCCAATGACTGTTAGCAGAATATGGAATCGGTGGGTTCAGGAGGGTGATACGGGTCGCCGTACTGGATCCCAACGGCCTCGTACCACTAGCAGTCGAGATGACAGGCATCTTATCCGCATGGCTGTAACGGATCGTGCAGCCACGTCTCGATTCCTGAGTCAACAGATGGGGACGTTTGCAAGACAACAACCATCTGCACCAATAGTTCGACGACGTTTGCAGCAGCATGGACTATAAGCTCGGAGACCGTGGCTGCGGTTACCCTTGACGCCGCATCACAGACAGGAGCGCCTGCGATGGTGTACTCAACGACGAACCTGGGTAGCACGAATGGCAAAACGTCATTTTTTCGGATAAATACAGGTTCTGTTTACAGCATCATGATGGTCGCATCCGTGTTTGGCGACAACGCGGTGAACGCACATTGGGAGCGTGTATTCGTCATCGCCATACTGGCGTATCACCCAGCGTGATGATATGGGGTGCCATTGGTTACATGTCGCGGTCACCTCTTTTTCGTATTGACGGCACTTTGAACAGTGGAAGTTACATTTCAGATGTGTTACGACCCGTGGCTCTACCCTTCATTCTATCCCTGCGAAATCCTACATTTCAGCAGGATAATCCACGACCGCATGTTGCAGGTCCTGTACGGGCCTTTCTGGATACAGAAAATGTTCGACTGCTGCCCTGGCCAGCTCATTCTCCAGATCTCTCACCAATTGAAAACATCTGGTCAATGGTGGCCGAGCAACTGGCTCGTCACAATAATCCAGTCACTACTCTTGGTGAACTGTGGTATCGTGTTGAAGCTGCATGGGCAGCTGTACCTGTACACGCCATCCAAGCTCTGATTGACTCAATGCCCAGGCGTATCAAGGTCGTTATTACGGCTAGAGGTGGTTGTTTTGGGTACTGATTTCTCAGGATCTATGCATCCAAATTGCGTGAAAATGTAATCAGATGTCAGTTCTAGTATAATATATTTGTCCAAAAAAATGGTTCAAATGGCTCTGAGCACTATGGGACTCAACTGCTGAGGTCATTAGTCCCCTAGAACTTAGAACTAGTTAAACCTAACTAACCTAAGGACATCACAAACATCCATGCCCGAGGCAGGATTCGAACCTGCGACCGTAGCGGTCCTGCGGTTCCAGACTGCAGCGCCTTTAACCGCACGGCCACTTCGGCCGGCTATATTTGTCCAATGAATACCCGTTTATCATCTGCATTTCTTCTTGGTGTAGCAATTTTAATGGCCAGTAGTGTACATAGTTAAGTTTTTACGAAACAGTGTGCGAGTCGTTCTCGCACCTAGCTAATGTTTTTTTGCATCTGTCTCGTTTTCATCTGACTGTCCGTTACGATAGTAGTACTTACGAAGAGATGTAAAGGCTTGCATAAGGTAGACTAGCATGGGGAACTGCATACAATCATTCTTCAATCTTCTGACTATCACCACCACCCACAACAACAACCAAGAATAACACGCATGTGAACGAAAATCAACAGCAGTTTTAGGGACAGGGCTGACTTTAGCAACTGTGGTTAGAGGAACATCACACGTGTGCGAGAGTGGCGAGGGGACAGGAAAGCGGAGAGAGGGCCACGTCGCGGAGTTTGTGCAGCCCTGCGGGCGAGGAGGCGCTCAATTTCCGTGTCCAAGCATGCATGAAAACAGGCGGGGAGGCGGAGGTGGATGTGGAGGCGGCCGGCGGACGTGGACACGGGCGCAGAGGTGCCGGTGGCGGCAGCGGCTGCGGTGAGATGCTAGCGCGCTCCAGTCCGCCGGGCCGGCCCGTTAATTACAAAGGCGCCAATTAATTTGGGCGATGAGCGCGCGATAAGTGGCGGCCCGTAATTGGATTAGCCGGGGAGCAGCGCACGAAGCCCGCGACGACAGCCGAGACGCGGGCACCGCCGATCGCTGACGCGGACACTGCCACTGGGCTATCTGAACGCGGTGCCACCAACACCCTGCTACGTACTCTCCCTACTTTTCCCACACCCTTATCCGGGAACCTTCCAAAATTTTGAACTCTTTTTTGACTTTTTCTTCATGTCGCCATACCTGTAACGGATCTTCCGCTACTAATCGTGACCACGCCTTACCTTGCCTATCCTGTCCTGTCCATTCACGAGGAAGCATACGCCCCATGGCTCACAGATTTTGGTGTGGATATGGTACACAGCCAATACAGAGGGGGCGCCACACGGCAGTAGCAGATCCAGTGCAGCCACATACTTGGGTAACCAACTCTCCCGTATTTCCCGGGATCTCCCGTATTTGAATAAACGAGGTTTGTGGTGTCACCGCCAGACACCACACTTGCTAGGCCGCGGTCCGTTAATATACGTCGGACCCGCGTGTCGCCATTATCAGTGATTGCAGACCGAGCGCCGCCACACGGGAGGTCTAGTCTAGAGAGACTCCCTAGCACTCGCCCCAGTTGGACAGCCGACGTCGCTAGCGATGGTTCACTGTCTACATACGCTCTCATTTGCCGAGACGACAGTTTAGCATAGCCTTCAGCTACGTCATTTGCTACGACCTAGCAAGGCGCCATAATCAGTTACTATTCTGAACAGATAATATTGTGAATCATGTACCGTCAAGAGCGACGTTCATCATTAATGGATTAAAGTTAAGTATCAAACGAATTACGTCCGCTTTCTGAATTCTAATTCCTTGTAATGTTCCAGACCTCACGTCAGTATAGTCCTTCCCTCCTCACGCCAGCCTGCGTGAGCTAAAACGCGTACATTTCGGCCTCCACTAGTAACACGGTGTTGGCTCTTCTGCCAACACAACAAGGGTCACTCCAAAAGAAATCCATACTATTTTTGTAAAAATACAATTTTCATTCTGCATGTGTGAAAGTTTTACAGTGTGTAGATACATCCTTCCCGCTGGTTTTCAAACTTAGTTCAACCTGTTTCCGTGACTGGCACCGTCACAGCATGTCTTCAAGATGGCTGCTACACGTGACGTTCGTCAGAAGCAACGTCCTGTCATAGAATTCCTGTGATGTGAAAACGAGACAGTGGGAAACATCCACAAGAGGTTGAAAAACGTGTATGGAGATGCTGCTGTCGATCGCAGTACAGTTAGTCGGTGGGCAAGCAGGTTACGTGATAAAAGCGGCCACGGGAATATAGAGGATTGTCCTCGCAGCGGCAGGCCTCGTACTGCACACACTCCAGACAATGTGCAGAGTGTTAACGAATTGGTGACTGCTGGCAGACGCATCACAGTGAACGAATTGTCACGGTACATTGGTATAGGGGAAGGAAGTGTCTGCAGAATACTGGAAGTGTTGGCGTTAAAGCCGGCCGGAGTGGCCGTGCGGTTCTAGGCGCTACAGTCTGGAACCGAGCGACCGCTACGGTCGCAGGTTCGAATCCTGCCTCGGGCATGGATGTGTGTGATGTCCTTAGGTTAGTTCGGTTTAACTAGTTCTAAGTTCTAGGCGACTGATGACCACAGAAGTTGAGTCGCATAGTGCTCAGAGCCATTTGAACCCATCTGTTGGCGTTGAAAAAGGTTTGTGCCAGGTGGGTTCCCAGGATGTTGACAGTGGCTCACAAAGAAACAAGAAAAACGGTATGCAGCGAACTTTTGGAACAGTACGAGAATGGTGGAGATGAATTTCATGGAAGAATTGTGACTAGTGATGAAACATGGCTCCATCATTTTTCACCAGAGTCGAAGAGGCAATCAATGCAGTGGCATCATGCAAATTCACCCAAGAAAAAAGATTCAAAACCACACCTTCTGCTGGAAAAGTTATGGCTACGGTGTTTTTCGATTCCGAAGGACTCTTGCTTGTGGACGTCATGCCAAGTGGAACCACCATAAATTCGGATGCATATGTGACGACACTGAAGAAACTTCAAGCTCGACTGAGTCGTGTTCGACCACATCGGCAAAAGCAGGATGTTTTGCTGTTGCACGACAATGTACGGCCAAGTGCGAGTCGAAAAACCATGGAAGCGATCACAAAACTCGGATGGACAACACTGAAACACCCGCCTTACAGTCCTGGCCTGGCTCCATGTGACTATCATCTCTTTGATAAACTGAAAGACTCTCTTCGTGGAACAAGGTTTGAAGATGATGACTCCCTTGTGCACGCTGCCAAACAGAGGCTGCAACAGGTTGGTCCAGAATTTTACCGTGCGGGTATACAGGCGCTGCTTCCCGGATGGCGTAAGGCAGTTGAGAGGGATGGAAATTTTGTGGAGAAAATATTGTTCCTAAAGGATGTATCTACTCAATGTAAAACTTTCAAACATGTAGAATAAAAGATGGATTTAAAAAAAAGTAGTATGCTTTTCTTTTGGAGTGACCCTCGTATTTTTTCGTAATCCCCTTGCTCCCATATTTTCAGGCTCATTGGGCCTTTTTCTGCGGTCTTTAACTTCACTTTTTTGTTTTTACAAACGTACAAATATTTTTCAGCCATTTAAATTTTGCGCGAACGGTCAGAATTCGTTGAGACGTCGGACTGCAGAGACAACCGATTCTATATCGACATTCTGTCTATAGATTATCTTAGAAATGGTCAACCGACGCTTGGGGCTTAGATGGGACTTCGTTTCAGTGCCAGTGCTTACTGCGAATTGTTGTTCAAGATTTGATGATGGGCTTCACTAATCAGGAAAGTTAGGCAGAGAATGGAAGATAGATTTTCCAGTTTTAACAACATTCAAATCAAATAATTTGAATTTTGAGAACTTGGTTAAGCCAGAAGGTTATGTTACAAGTATACCAGAACGTAATGCTCACACTGAGAGAGTATTTTCTCTTATGAATAATAAGTGGATAGATGTAAGAAATAGAAGTAGTGCAAACCTAATGAAATCTGAACTGCAAGTTGCCATTAATTTTCCTTATTCATATAGTGAATTCATTAAATTTGCTAAAAATTATATAAAACTACTGACAGAGGCGAAATCTGTTCAAAAATGGTTCAAACGGCTCTGAGCACTGTGGGACTTAACATCTGAGGTCATCAGTTCCCCACAACTTCGAACTACTTAAACATAACTAACGTAAGGACATCAAACACATCCATGCTCGAGGCAGGATTTGAGCCTGCGACCGTAGCGGTCGCGCGGTTCCAGACTGAAGCACCTAGAACCGCTCGGCCACAGCGGCCGGCGGTTAGTTAGGTTTAAGTAGTTCTAAGTCGAGAAGACTGATGACCTCAGACGCTAAGTTCCATAGTGCTTAGAGCCGTTTGAACCATTAACGGCAAAACTTCACAGCACTGTCCTAACGAATACGTTCGTCGTACGTCCCACGTTGATTCCTGAGGTTATTTCACGCAGTATCGTTTGTCGTCAACTTCACACGGCGCTGTTCTCGTACTTAAGTGAAGGACGTCGGCCACTGCGTTGTCCATGGTGAGAGGTAATGCCTGAAGTTTGGTATTCTCGGCACACCCTTGACACTGTGAATGTCGGAATATTGAATTCCCCAACGATTTCCAAAATGGAGTGTCCCATGCGTATAGCCCCAACTACGATTCCGCGTTCAAACTCTGTTAATTACCGTCATGCGGCCATAATCACGCAGTAAAGCTTTTCACATGACTCACCCGAGTACAAATGACGGTTGCGCCAATGCATTGCTCTTGTATACTTTCTGTACGCGATACTACCGCCACCTGTGTATGTGCATTATGAATTAACTCGAAGAAAACTGTCTATTGACAGACAGTCAACATGGGTTTAGAAAACATCGTTCCTGTGAAACACAACTAGCTCGTTATTCACATGAAGTGCTCAGTGCTATTGACAAGGGATTTCAGATCGATTCCGTATTTCTGGATTTCCGTAAGGCTTTTGACACTGTACCACACAAGTGGCTCGTATTGAAATTGCGTGCTTATGGAATATCGTCTCAGCTTTGCGACAGGATTTGTGATTTCCTGTCGGAGAGGTCACAGTTCGTAGTAATTGACGGAAAGTCATCGTGTAAAACAGAAGTGATTTCTGGCGTTCCCCAAGGTAGTGCTGTAGGCCTTTTGCTGTTCCTTATCTATATAAACGATTTGGGAGACAATCTGAGCAGCCGTCTTCGGTTGTTTGCAGATGACGCTGTCGTTTATCGACTAATAAAGTGATCAAGAGATTAAAAAAAAAAACTGCAAAACGATTTAGAAAAGATATCTGAATGGTGCGAAAATTTGCAGTTGACCCTACATAACGAAAATTGTGAGGTCATTCACATGAGTGCTAAAAGGAACTCATTAAACTCCGGTTACACGATAAAACAGTCTAATCTAAAAGCCCTAATTCAACTAAATACCTAGGTATTACAATTACGAACAACTTAAATTGGAAGGAACACATAGAAAATGTTGTGGGGAAGGCTAACCAAAGACTGCGTTTTATTGGCAGGACACTTATAAAATGTAACAGACCTACTAAGGAGACTGCCTACTTGTCCGTCCTCTTTTAGAATACTGCTGCTGGTGTGGGATGCTTACCAGATAGGACTGACAGAGTACATTGAAAAAGTTCAAAGAAAGGCAACACGTTTTTATTATCGTGAAATATGGGAGAGAGTGTCACAGAAATGATAGACGATTTGGGCCGGAAATCGTTAAAAGAAAGGCGTTTTTCGTTGCGACCGAATCTTCTCACGAAATTCCAATCACCAACTTTCTCCTTCGAATGCGAAAATATTTTGTTGACACCGACCTACATAGGGAGGAACGATCATCACGATAAAATAAGGGAAATAAGAGCTCGTACGGAAAGATATAGTTGTTCATTCTTCATGCGCGCTATACGAGATTGGAATAATAGAGAATTGCGAAGGTGGTTCGATGAACCCACTGCCAGGCACTTAAATGTGATTTGCAGAGTATCCACGTAGATGTAAATGTAGATGTACACTACTGGCTATTAAAATTGCTACACCACGAAGATGACGTGCTACAGACGCGAAATTTAACCGACAAGAAGAAGATGCTGTGATACGCAAATGATTAGTTTTTCAGAGCATTCACACAAGGTTGGCGCCGGTGGCGACACCTACAACGTGCTGACATGAGGAAAGTTTGCAATCGAATTCTGATACACAAACAGCAGTTGACCGGCGTTGCCTGGTGAAACGTTGTTGTGATGCCTCGAGTAAGGAGGAGAAATGCGTACCATCACGTTTCCGACTTTGATAAAGGTCGGATTGTAGCCTATCGCGATTGCGGTTTATCGTATCGCGACATTGCTGCTCGCGTTGGTCGAGATCCAATGACTTAGCAGAATATGGAATCGGTGGGTTCAGGAGGGTAATACGGAACGCCGTGCTGGATCCCAACGGCTTCGTATCACTAGCAGTCGAGATGACAGGCATCTTATCCGCATGGCTGTAACGGATCGTGCAGCCACGTCTCGATCCCTGAGCCAACAGATGAGGACGTTTGCAAGACAAGAACCATCTGTACGAACAGTTCGCGGCGTTTGCAGCAGCATGGACTATCAGCTCGGAGACCAAGGCCGCGGTTACCCTTGACGCTGCATCACAGACAGGAGCGCCTGCGATGGTGTACTCAACGACGAACCTGGGTGCACGAATGGCAAAACGTCATTTTTTCAGATGAATTCAGGTTCTGTTTACAACGTCATTGTGGTCCATCCGTGTTCGGCCACATCGCTGTGAACGCACATTGGAAGCGTGTATTCGTTATCGCCATACTGGCATATCAGTCGGCGTGATGGTATGGGGTGCCATTGGTTACACGTCTCGGTCACCTCTTGTTCGCATTGACGGCACTTTGAACAGTGGACGTTACATTTCAGATGTTTTACGAATCGTGGCTCTACCCTTCAGTCGATCCCTGGGAAACCGTACATTTCAGTAGGATAATTGACGACCGCATGTTGCAGGTCCTGTACGGGCCTTTCTGGATACAGAAAATGTTCGACTGCTGCCCTGGCCAGCGCATTCTCCAGATCTCTCACCAATTTAAAACGTCTGGTCAATGGTGACCGAGCAACTGGCTCGTCACAATACGCCAGTCACTACTCTTGATGAACTGTGGTATCGCGTTGAAACTGCATGGGCAGCTGTACCTGTACACGCCATCCAAGGTCTGTTTCACTCAATGCCCAGGCTTATAAAGGCCGTTATTACGGCCAGAGGAGGTTGTTCTGGGTAGTGATTTCTCAGGATCTATGCACCCAAATTGCGTGAAAATGTAATCACATGTCATTTCTAGTATAATACATTTGTCCAATGAATACCCGTTTCTCATCTGCATTTCTTCTTGGTTTAGAAATTTTATTGGCCAGTATTGTAGATGCATATCGCTACCCCATGACTTCTGTCACCCAGTGTAATGTCCACTAATAGGTGTCCGGATACTTCTGATCAGACAGTAAAAGTTCCCCGTGCAGTTCTGTTATAATTTCTTACGGACTATATGGGCCTGAACCGATCCTAGAGCAGTGTACCTGACACGTAGTAATTTCCGTCAGGCGTCATGTAGCGCCAGGCGCTTGGCCGCGCAGTGACAGTGGATCTGCCCCTGAGTCCAGCCCGGCAGACTTCGCCTCCAGCTGAGTGCCCGCCACTGGGCGGCGGGCACGCGCCTGCATGCAGACACGAGGGCGACCGCGTGGGCGGCAATCCGTCATCCGGCCGCTCATCGCGCATTCACGCCGCGCTTCCCGGCCTCGCAGCGATTTATGGAGGCGCGGAGGCGGCCGCCGTAGGGAAATGTGATTTCCTGCCCGGGGCGGACGCGGGGGCGGAGGCGGGAGTGGACCACCCGCCGCCTCCAGGAGCTCCTCTCCCAGAGGACCACATTCATAGCGGTTCATTTCAAACTTCCATCAACAGCCTTCTGGGAAGCTGGCCTCTACGACCAGCCAGATACTGTACATCCTCATCTGCGAGTCATTGTACAGAGCATGGCCGAGGATAAATCGTGCCGACACTATCGACTTTCTCTTTACTGATCGGACTGAGCATGAGAAAAAAATTGGCCGGGTGCGAGTGGGTCTCGCGCTCTGAGGGTTCCGTACAAATTTAGTTATGTATTTAGACCATTAAACCAGTCCGGGAATCGCGCATATCGACAGTTTTTGCCCGTTAGCGACGTTGATAGTCCAGGATATCTGCATCAGGGATTCCATGACTTTCGAGAACGTTTTAATTTCAAATTTCAAGTCGGACAACAAATGCCAAGCCGGCCGCGGTGGCCTAGCGGTTCTAGGCGCGCAGTCCGGAACCACGCGACTGCTACGGTCGCAGGTTCGAATCCTGCCTCGGGCATGGATGTGTGTGATGTCCTTAGGTTAGTTAGGTTTAAGTAGTTCTAAGTTCTAGGGGACTGATGACCACAGTAGTTAAGTCCCATAGTGCTCAGAGCCATTTTTGAACAAATGCCAAAACAAAATTTTTCGCGCGACATAATTACAAATTAATAATTTTCTGAGTTTTTTTTCCTTTGCTTGTACTTTGAAAACTTAAATCCTACCAAATTTCACGATTCTAGCTGAAAGAGAAGTACCTATAGGTTTGTCCGCCCGATTGGCCGTGCGGTCTAACGCACGGCTTTCCGTGCGGGAAGGATCGCCTGGTCCCCGGCACGAATCCGCCATGCGGATTTGTGTCGAGGTCCGGTGAACCGGCCAGTCTGTGGGTGGTTTTTAGGCGGTTTTCCATCTGCCTCGGCGAATGCGGGCTGGTTCCCCTTATTCCGCCTCAGCTACACTATGTTGGCGATTGCTGTGCAAACAAGTTCTCCACGTAAGCGTACACCACCATTACTCTACCACGCAAACATAGGGGCTACATTCGTCTGGTGTGTGACTTTCCCTGGGGGGTCCACCGGGGACCGAATCGCACAATAATCCTGGGTTCGGTGTGGTGCGGCGGAGGGGTGAAATGGACTGCAGTAGTCGTTGTGGGGTTGTGGACAACTGCGGCTACGGCGGGGACGGAGCCTCTCCGTCGTTTCTAGGTTCCCGGTTAACAAAACATAACCTATAGGTTTTGATGAGTAAGTTTTCTAGTAGCAAAATACTTGACATAAATGGTCTTATCTTTTGATTACAATGAATTAGAAGCTTAGATCTATTGCACCGCCAAGGGACTGTAGACTTTAGTATGCCGCGCCGAGTAGCCGCCCTATCTAGGGCGCCTTGTCACGGCTCGCGCGGCTCCTCCCGTCGGAGGTTCGAGTCCTCTCTCGGGTATGGGTGTGTGTGTGTGTGTGTGTGTGTGTGTGTGTGTGTGTGTGTGTGTGTGTGTGTCTGTGTGTGTGTGTGTGTGCTAAGTTTAAGTTAGATTAAGTAGTGTGTAATCTTAGGGACCGATGACGCCAGCAGTTTGCCGGCCGGAGTGGCCGAACAGTTCTAGGCGCTACAGTCTGGAACCCCGCGACCGCTACGGTCGCAGGTTCGAATCCTGCCTCGGGCATGGAAGTGTGTGATGTCCTTAGGTTAGTTAGGTTTAACTAGTTCTAAGTTCTAGGGGACTGATGACCTCAGAAGTTAAGTCCCATAGTGCTCAGAGCCATTTGAACCATTTTTGAACGCCAGCAGTTTGGTCCCATAGAACTTCCCACTTACCATTTTAGTGTGTGACATGTTTCAGGTTGATACATGTACCCGTTCCGGAGAAAAAGGAGCCTCAACAGACACACAATCTGATAAGAAATGACTAAAAATTCTTTCTCGGTTTGATGTAATTACAAATTCACAATTTTCGGATTTTTTCCTTTAGTTGTACTGTGAAACGTGATTTCCTGCCAAATTTCATGATTACAGACCAACGCCAAATACCCCACAGGTTTTGGTGAGTGAGTTTTCGTGTATCAAAATATGTGACATAAATGGCCGATCATTCGATTGTCTGACTTAAAAATTTTCTTTTTGGAAATTTGTGTTAAGTTCCTATGAGACCAAACTGCTGAAGTCATCGGTCCCTTGGCTTACAATCTACTTAATCTAACTTAGACTAACATAACGCTAAGGACAACACACACACCGATGCCCGAGGGAAGACTCGAACCTCCGACGCAAGAGCCGCGCGAACCGTGGCAAGGCGTGACTTAGAAGCTTCAATTTCCTACGCCGACAATGGACTTCAGTCCTTAGTACGTGACACGATTTTAAACTTGATATGTCTACCCGTTCTTGAGAAAAAGGGCTTTTAATCGTCGGACAGACAAATAGACGAACAGCAAAGTGATCGTATAAAGGTTCCCTTTTTGCCGACTGAGATGCGGTGTCTCAGGGCGCTGCAGAGGGTAAAATCTGTAGGGGAAGGCAAAGTTTGGAATATATGCGACAAGTAACTGAGGATGTTCGGTGGAAGTGGTACTCTGAGATGAAAGCATAGGCGCAAGAGGAAGTAGCAGTATAATTATTGGAAAGTCTTCGTCGAAAATAGATTCTCTAAATTTACCGAAATGGTTTTCGAGACAACTTCGTCGTCTATCACCCAAGGATTCCATTTAAGTTCCCAGAGTATTTCTTTTACACTTTCGTGTAAGCTCTATGGACCTACAATGGAATGGAACCCAATTAAATCAAACGATGCTGATGGAATTAAATTAGGAAACGATACACTAAAGGTAGTGAAGTTTTGCAGTTTGGGGAATAAGATAATTGATGATGGCCGAAGTAGAAAGGATATAAAATGTAAACTGGCGGTGACAAGAAAAGTGCATCTGGAAAAGAGAAATTGGTCAACATTGAATATAGATTTAAGTGTTAGGAAGTTTTTTTCTGTAGGTATTTGTCTGGTGGGTAGCACTGTATGGAAGTGAAACGTCGACATTAAGCAGTTCAGACAAGAAGAGAATAGAAGCTTTTGAAATGCGGTGCTACGGAAGAACGCTGAAGATTATCTACGTAGTCATTTATCAGTTGATACTTGGCGGTGTAGAAGTGTAATATGACGCCGCTGTCACGGTTGCGCAGTTGTCCAGAAGCGGTAGTTGTCAGCCCTGCCTTTTAACCGGCTCCCCTCGCGGCCGCAGAGGTGACCAGCGTGGGCCGGGGAACCCCCGCGGCTGGCGGCTGGCGAGGTGCTGAGGGCCCTCCAGGCGGCCATCCACCTGCTGAGCGCCGCCGGTCGCGCTCGTAAAACACGCCCCCGCCGCCCCCGCTCCGCTCCGCCCCGTCCTGTTGCTCGCAGCCCCATCAGCCTTTTCATTAAACTCCTCTCCTGGAGCAGAGGGGCACGCGACAGCCAGCCACGACGCTGCGCCTGTCCGCTCTTCCCGCTTCCCACGCTTTTTAAGCCACTATTACGGGCAAAATTCGTGATTGAGAGTGTTCTTATTTGCCATATTTACGCCTTCCGCTGCGTCACAGACCGAAGAAGAGGATTGGTTCGTATTCGTGATGAATGGTGTTCAGATCCCCCTCCGCCAATCTCATATGGAAGTACACTGCCGGAAAGAAACTAATAAACCTGGAAAGACGACGGCATAAGCCACCAGCTGCGGGAAGCAGATGTACTAATACTGATTTCAGCGTCGTTCGCCAACAGATAGCGCAGTGGTATAGCTACCAGAGCGTCATCCGTGTCTACCGTTTAATAGGGAATACAGTCAGAAGGCTCAGTGTGGTGCAAATGTTTGAAGCAAGCAGCAAACACGCCACGGATACACACTCGTGCTTCCCACAGCCAATTGAGCGAGTCTGAAAGGGGTCAAATTGTGACCTGACTGGCGGGATGGTCCTTCCGGAGAACTGTCACACAAGTTGAAAGTGAAACTTCCTGGCAGATTAAAACTGTGTGCCGGACCGAGACTCGAACTCGGGACCTTTGCCTTTCGCGGGCAAGTGTTCTACCAACTGAGCTACCCAAGCACCACTCACGCCCCATTCTCACAGCTTTACCTCTGCCAGTATCTCGTCTCCTACCTTCCAAACTTTACAGAAGCTCTCCTGCTAACCTTCCAGAACTAGCACTTCTGGAAGAAAGGATGCCGAGCGGTCTAGGGCGCTGCAGTCATGAACTGTGCGGCTGGCCTCGGCGGAGGTTCGAGTCCTCCCTCGGGCATGGGTGTGTGTGTTTGTCCTTCGGATAATTTAGGTTAAGTAGTGTGTAAGCTTAGGGACTGATGACCTTAGCAGTTAAGTCCCGTAAGATTTCACACACATTTGAACATTTTTGAAGAAAGGATACTGCGGAGACATGGCTTAGCCACAGCCCGGGGGTTGTTTCTAGAATGAAATGTTCACTCTACAACGGAGTATGCGCTGATATGAAACTTCGGTAAAGTTTGGAAAGTAGGAGATGAGGTACTGGCAGAAGTAAAGCTGTGAGGACGAGGCGTGAGTCGTGCTTGGGTAGAGCACTTGCCTGCGAAAGGCAAAGGTCCCGAGTTCGAGTCTCGGTCCGGCACACAGTTAAAAAAAAAAATCTGCCAGGAAGTTTCATATCAGCGCACACTCCGCTGCAGAGTGAAAATCTCATTCTGGAAGTTGAACGTGCTGCGTCAGTTGTGCAAAGATGTTAGTATCAGTTGTAAGTAGGCTGTTTAGATTTTTATGTTGGTAACGCCACGTAGCGCTCTGTATGAAAATCACTGGCCGTACTGTGTGCAGTCTGTGGCTGGTTGGCATTGTTGTAATATTGGCTATTGAAGTGCTGGGCAGTTGGATGTGAACAGCGCGTAGCATTGCGCAGTTGGAGGTGAGCCGCCAGCAGTGGTGGATGTGGGGAGAGAGATGGCGGAGTTTTGAGAGCGGATGATCTGGACGTGTGTCCATCAGAGTAAATTTGTAATACTGGATATCATGAACAAATATATATATATATATATATATATATATATATATATATATATATATATATATATATATATATCAATAGTTAGTGCCTTCAGTAGTCAGAATCTTTTATTTAGCTGGCGGTATTGGCGCTCGCTGTATTGCAGTAGTTCGAGTAACGAAGATTTTTGTGAGGTAAGTGATTCATGAAACGTATAGGTTATTGTTAGTCAGGGCCATTCTTTTGTAGGGATTATTGAAAGTCAGATTGCGTTGTGCTAAAAATATTGTGTGTCAGTTTATTGATGATCTGAATAAGTAAAGAGAGAAATGTCTGAACGTTCAGTTTTGCTCAGCTGTTTGAAAATCAAATAACGTAAGGGGTTTTTCAGCACAATCATTCATAAATTTTTCTAAGGTGAGGTTTCACAGTTGTCACGTGACATTCTCAGAGCTGTAGATGGACGTCCACCCAGCAGAGACGCCCTCCAGGATCGTCGTATTCTAAGAACAGCAGTGGCAGATCGTACAACTACCAGAGCACAGATAAGAGGGCTTGTGAGCCCAGGTGTGTCAACAACATCTGTTGCGAAATGGTTGTTAGCAGTGGGATTACGAGCACACGCACCTCCAGCCCGTCTTCCACTCACGCCACAATATCGACGTACACGGCTCGACTGGAGCTGTCAGAGCATCGCTTGGAATGGCGCGCCTCGTCTTCAGTGATGAAAGCAGATTCTGCCTTAACGCAAGGGATGGTCGTTTGTTCGTACGTCGCAGTCCTGGTAAGCGCTTTCACACAGACTGCATACGTCAAGACACGCTGGCCGCACCCCAGGCCTTATGATCTGGGGAGCGATAAACTACAACTCTCTTTCACCTCTGTTTCTGGAGTGAACGCTAACCAGCGCTCGGTATGTGCATAATGTTGTCAGGCCGATTCTTTTGCCGGTCTTGCAAACAGGAAGGTAATTTGTTTTTCCAATAGGATTGCTCGCCCACACACTGCCTGTGTTGCTCATCAGGACGTACAGCAGCTTCCCTGGCCAGCACGGTCTCCAGACTTTACTCCAGCCGAGCACATATCGGATATGATGAGACGAGAACCGACTCGTCAGCCAGCACTCCTTACAGAACTACTTGAACAGGTCGAGCAGGCTGGTGTAACGTATCCCAGGACAGTATTCGACATCTATACGATCGACTGGATGTCAGAGTCAGCTCCTGCATTGTCACCCGTGGAGACTACACCACGTACTATTATGGGTGTATCAGCATGGGTTGATACCTGGTACCACAGAACCGCTAGTGGTATTGCTCTATAAATGTAATCATTTCATGTACCCTATATACACGGTTGCAACAATTAATCGCGGCCACTCCCGCAGGAGGTTCGAGTCCTCCCTCGGGCATGGGTGTGTGTGTGGTGTTCTTAGCATAAGTTAGTTTAAGTAGTGTGTAAGTCTAGGGACCGATGATCTCAGCAGTTTGGTCCCTTAGGAATACAATACACATTTGAACAATAAATCTTGAGTGAATTGGAAACCTCTAAAAGGCTTATTTTTCCAGCAGTGCATATTATTTCACGAGAATACTAGTATGGTTCCTTCAACAAGATCACAGAACACTCCATCCACTGTCATTGCGTTACGTCTCTCACGACTGACGTCGATTGCGCACGAGACTTTCGTCTGTCAGTTCCTCTTTTCGAAGTTTTTTTTTTTTCTAGTCGGCATGGATAATCTTGGAAATAAAGGCCTATTAAACATTTGCGCCGCGCAGGTCGATATCGAACTACTATCCAAGTGCTACTGGTTCCCTCGCCATCTCGGCTCAGTGTCGTGTGTCAGCCGAAACTACGTCTCATTGTGCATTCTATGAGCGCTCAACTTGAAGTGTGTGATACAAACGTTCCTCCGACTGTGAGCTCAGAGATGTTATTCAATTTCTGAATGATTGTTAAAGTTGTGCGAGCTGATACAGTTATCAACGAAAGAAATGCGAGAAAGTTCTTCAAACATGGTTCAAATGGCTCTGAACACTATGCGACGTAACTTCTGAGGTCATCAGTCGCCTAGAACTTATAACTAATTGAACCTAACTAACCCAAGGACATCACACACATCCATGCCCGAGGCAGGATTCGAACCTGCGACCATAGCGGTCGCTTGGCTCCAGACTGTAGCGCCTAGAACCGCACGGCTTCTCCGGCCCGCGAGATAGTTCTGTTGGATGTTCTACAGTGGATGAAACAAATGTATATTACGATACTTCCCCCTGACGTCTATTTGAAGAGCTAAGTTAAGAATGAAATTGCTCAAAGCGGACGCGTACTCCTAGTTCTATAGGAAATGACATGTTTGTTTCCCTATTGTTCTTTTACGGGTAATATTGAGTGTGAACATCTTCCAGTGACCTAATCCAGTCAGTTACAAGTGAGCCTAGAGTATAACGTGAAATATGAACATTTTTTTTATATATGCGTATTGTTCTCAGACGTGTGGGACCGTCAAACGGCAGAGCAGATGTCGGGATTGAGTGAAGTATTAATTCGGAACCGTCTCGTTTTAGATCTAGCTTATCTATTACGAACTTCGGTCAGAACGTCACTGTCTATAGGTCCTAAGGATAAATAATATCAATATTGGCATGAATATGATAGTTAGGTGTATCGAGAGCTTATAATGCGCTCAAACGATTATCTATACGGACAGATCTACAATTATATGCTGCAAGCAACGAGTACTTCGGCTATTGCTGTCATCGTATCAGCTCTAATTTCTCCGATTTTCTCATCGTGGTCTTTTCACGAGATATATGTGGCGAAAAGTAATATGTTACTTGAATATTTTTAGAACGTACGCTCTCGGAATACCAAGAGAAAACTTTTCCGCGGTGCAGAACTCATCATTTGTAACGCATGCTCTCGCGCTTATTATACGACCCCGTGACTAGATGCGCCACTTCTTGTTGGATCTTCTCTACCGCCTCTATTAATCCAGTATGGTAAGAGTGCCAGACTGATGAGCGATACCCAGGAGTCGGTCGAACAAGTGCTTCAAAGACACGTTCTTCGTGGATGAATTAATTATGTTTCCCTAACATTCGCGCAATGAATATCAGCCTCGCGTCTAATTTTCCTAAACTCAGTTTTATGTGACCATTGCATTTTAGGTGGCTCTGGACGGTTACTCCCAGTCATTTTACAGGTGTTAATGTTTCAGATGATTTATCACCAAAGGCCAGATCGAACAGCAGTGGATCTCTTCTCAATAAGTTACATTTATTCACAATCTCCTCCTGGCATCCCCCATGTTTTAGTCCCCACTGGAGTCAAGCTCTTGTGCACATTGATTTAAGAGCTGACAGTATATACAGCTTGAAGTCTTAACGGAAGGGAGGGACATGAATTGAGCCATATTATGCCCTCAGTGATAGCTTCCGTGTGTTGGTATGCACCCCGACCTTTGCGAGTTGTTTGTTTAGTCAAATCAAGCAACCCTCCACGGCCTGTGTTAAGAGCGACGTTGAGGTCCTCCAGCGATAGACAGGAACAGTAAACTCCTTCTTACACGTCTACAGCCACGGCTACGTCTACATCTACAATGCTCTTTATTTGCCTCTTTAGGGAACTGCGAGAGCTATACGGCGATCTCGATTGTTCGAGCGCAGTGTCATCGCGAGTCAGTTTATTTCAGCCTCTATCATATAAGCATACATGTTACAAGGTTCCACCTCAAGAACATTTAATTTCTTTCTCTGTGCAAGAAGCTCAGGATACAAAGAAAGCAATGAATAGTTGTTGATGTTAGGCTCTTCCTGTAGTTGGTTGGTTGGTTTGTGGGATTGAAGGACCAGACTACTAGGGCCATCGATCCCTTTTTCCACGAACTTGAGACACCTACAAAGAATAAAAACAAACAATGGAGATGAGAAGAGACGACACAGGAAAAGAAAGACACAGACAGAGACCAGAAAAAAGGAATTAAAATCACACCGAGTGTGACAGTGATTGGCCGACCATAGAAACAAAAAACGAAAAGCCAACCACCAAGAAATGCACTAAAAACCCCTGTAGTCTGGCTTATTATTTCCGTCTGTGTCTCTGAGTCGCTGACGTGTCAGTTAACCAGTCTTAGCGAATTGTTAGCTGCAGATATCCGTACAATCTCTCTTTTTCTTTTCATTATACATAAATCATTCAGAATTTTCTCCAGATGCTATACCTTCACCTTGTTCGAGAATTGTGATAACAAGGAACGGGTTGTGGTTATTGCCAGAAAATTACCAACTCAGAAGAGTCGACATCATCAAACTCAGAAGATAAACAGTCTGAAGATTTTGATAGTAGTGTCTGCAAAAGTCTACAGTAATCTACTATACACGTCGAATATTTTCGGACAGCAACGCAAAGCGATGGCAGACGTTAATATAAATATGGTGTCAGCTACATTAAATAACAGACCCACAGAACAAATTTAATGATAACATACAAAATGAGAACCTAAAAAACTAACTAAAATAGGCACCAAGAATACTGCGTTTTGATAAAACAAATCGAATGAGCAAGGAGGAGGGAAAATACTTGTACTGTTTAAAGTTTATTTACATCCTTGCAGCTGTTAATTCAGTTAAGAAGAAATCCTGAAATGTTAAAGTACCTGATATTATCGTACACAAGTGTGCTAAAAAGGAAGGAAGATGTCCCGTCGACGACATGGTCATAGTGATGAAGCTCTGTTCAGGGAAGGAAATCGGCCGTGCCTTATCAGAGAACCATTCCGGCATCCGCTTTAATCGATTTAGGAAAACTACGGAAAACGAAAATGCGGCCTAAAAATAGTAGTTGTAAAAAGAATGTAGTGGATAGAAACCAGAGACGACTGTCGTATTTTGTCAATGACAGTCGGTTTCGAGTCTATCAGAAATTGCTGCTGCCACAGAACGCAGGTCCGTATCAGTGAGCTCCCGAGTGAACATTCCGAAGTAACCTAGATGCGAATGACATTTTGAATATGGTACCTTGCAAAAGACTATTTCCCGTAGCGGTAAAGCAGGAACTGGGCGTTAGCTGACTGGAAACATGTGGTATGGATCGTCAAGTCACTACCTTTCTGTTCGAGCTCTGATTTCCCTTATTTTATTTTGATGATCATTCCTACCTATGTAGGTTGGGCTAAACAAAATATTTTCGCATTCGGAAGAGAAAGTTGGTGACTGAAATTTCGTAACTAGATCTCGCCGCGACGAAACACGTCTCTGCTTTAACGACTTCCATCCCAATTCGCGTATCATATCTGCCACACTCTCTCCCCTATTACGTGTTAATACAAAACGAGCTGCCCTTTTTTGCACCCTTTCCATGTCCTCCGTCAATCCCACCTGGTAAGGATCCCACACCGCGCAGCAATATTCTAACAGAGGGCGAACGAGTGTAGTGTAAGCAGTCTCTTTAGTGGACTTGTTGCGTCTTCTAAGTGTCCTGCCAATGAAACACAACCTTTGGCTCGCCTTCCCCACAATATTATCTATGTGGTCTTTCCAAATGAAGTTGTTCGTAATTTTAACACCCAGGTATTTAGTTGAATTGACAGCCTTGAGAATTGTACTATTTATCGAGTAATCGAATTCCAACGGATTTCTTTTGGAACTCATGTGGATCACCTCACACTTTTCGTTATTTAGCGTCAACTGCCACCTGCCACACCGTACAGCAATCTTTTCTAAATTGCTTTGCAACTGATACTGGTCTTCGGATGACCTTACTAGACGGTAAATTACAGCATCATCTGCGAACAACCTAAGAGAACTGCTCAGATTGTCACCCAGGTCATTTATATAGATCAGGAACAGCAGAGGTCCCAGGACGCTTCCCTGGGGAACACCTGATATCACTTCAGTTTTACTCGATGATTTGCCGTCTATTACTACGAACTGCGACCTTCCTGACAGGAAATCACGAATCCAGTCGCACAATTGAGACGATACCCCATAGGCCCGCAGCTTGATTAGAAGTCGCTTGTGAGGAACGGTGTCAAAAGCTTTCCGGAAATCTAGAAATTAGGAATCAACTTGAGATTCCCTGTCGATAGCGGCCATTACTTCGTGCGAATAAAGAGCTAGCTGCGTTGCACGAGAACGATGTTTTCTGAAACCATGCTGATTACGTATGAATAGATCGTTCCCTTGCCGGCCGAAGTGGCCGTGCGGTTAAAGGCGCTGCAGTCTGGAACCGCAAGACCGCTACGGTCGCAGGTTCGAATCCTGCCTCGGGCATGGATGTTTGTGATGTCCTTAGGTTAGTTAGGTTTAACTAGTTCTAAGTTCTAGGGGACTAATGACCTCAGCAGTTGAGTCCCATAGTGCTCAGAGCCATTTTTGAGATCGTTCCCTTCGAGGTGAGTCATAATGTTTGAATACAGTATATGTTCCAAAACCCTACTGCAAACCGACGTCAATGATATAGGTCTGTAGTTCGATGGATTATTCCTACTACCCTTCTTAAACACTGGTGCGACCTGCGCAATTTTCCAATCTGTAGGTACAGATCTATCGGTGAGCGAGCGGTTGTATATTATTGCTAAGTAGGGAGCTATTGTATCAGCGTAATCCGAAAGGAACCTAATCGGTATACAATCTGGACCTGAAGACTTGCCCGTATCAAGCGATTTGAGTTGCTTCGCAACCCCTAAGGTATCTACTTCTAAGAAACTCATACTAGCAGCTGTTCGTGTTTCAAATTCTGGAATATTCCATTCGTCTTCCCTGGTGAAGGAATTTCGGAAAACTGCGTTCAATAACTCCGCTTTAGCGGCACAGTCGTCGGTAACAGTACCATCGGCACTGCGCAGCTTTGTTCCGTCTTCGATTTCCCTCCTAATTATGCCAATTTATTCTACGTCCCATGCACTTTCCAGTTAGATTTACCTTTTAGATGTTCAAAAAACTGTACAATTATTGTTATCAGTCTACTAGGGATCATTCGTTGGATGTACACCGAGCGAGGTGGCGCAGTGGTTAGCACATCGGACTCGCATTCTGGAGGACGACGGCTCAAACCCGCGTCCGGCCATTCTGATTTAGGTTCTCCGTGATTTCCCTAAATCTCTTCAGGCAAATGCCGGAATGGTTCCTATGAAAGGGCACGGCTGACTTCGTTCCCCATCCTTCTCTAATCCGATGGGACCAATGACCTCCTTGTCCGGACCCCTCCTCCCAGATCAACCAACCGTCTGTTGGATGTACCCAAACAATAAGAGTCTTATTTCCTAAATTTCATCAGCGGTATTTGCTCCACAATTGCAGACTTACATGCTACTTTTTAAATTAAATGTTTCTACTGTTGTTCTATTTTCTAGTAGATTCTTATATTATTGTCTTGTACATTGTAAAGTGAATAGCTAATATCATCGACTTGACAACCACTACCTTGGCTCCAGGAGATAGATAATATTAATCGATCTTTACATCACGTATCGACTAAATCATAGATTCGCTTTGTGAAGGTAGTAAGGTTAACACAGGACTGAAACTTCCTGGCTTTGTTGATACCGGTGCCTCCTGGTAAGTGAGAATGGCAAAGTAAATGCTCCAGGAGCGGGGACCACAATGAAAATAAAACAGAACTATACTGGCACTCCATCTCCATACGTGTGTGAGTGCTGGGGTGGGCACAGAGCGCGCCTTACTCGAGCGTCGCGCGTTGCGAAGTTTCGCAGGCGGGAAACCCCAGCAGTACATCAGGGGCAGCCCACCCCCTCAGGCGGCTGTTGCCTGGGGTGGGAGGAGGGAATGTGGGGGTGGTGGCGGCCGAGTGACCAGCGGCGGTAATGACCGGGGGGCGTCGCCTGGCAACGCTAGGCCCCTGGGGCTCTCTGACCACCCGGCGCATTATCTGCTGATTTACCTGCCGGCTCTACGCGAACGATGGCCCGGCTTCTGCCCCTCTCTCTCTCTCTCTCTCTCTCTCTCTCTCTGCCGTTTCCTTCCGCAGCCATAGCACGAAAACACACTGAAAGTAAGAACGAGAAATATGTTTACAGTAAGCCTTGCTCCTGTCGCTAGTACAACACATTAAACGGCCCTCAAACGTTCAATAATATTGTCAAACAGTCAATATGTTGACCGTCTGAGGATGCGTATTAACGTATTGTCAGTACGAGAAATACTGATGAGCAATGTTGATGGACCTCAAAATATTTTCATTATTGTCAATAATACTGAACGTGTGAGGTCAAATATTCACGGTTTGACAATCTCCATTCAGACGTTGACAGACTTACAGGAACCGGCCATGTGCACTGTTTATTATCCGTTTTTTTAATTTTATTTTTTTAATTCACCTTTGTGTAAATCATACCTCAGATTCAGTTTTTAAGGAGTGTTTTAGCAAAAAAGAATTTTAATGATCTTAAGGATGGGTAATAATAGTATATGCCACTTTACGATGGTTAACGGAGGGTTCTCCATGGCATTGCTTACTTCATTAATTTTAAAATATATGGTACAGATTGTTGTGTTACATAGTAGTTTTGAGAAACGCCCCCTATTTTGCAAAATTCGTCACATTCTGCAAAGACTAGTAAGAGCTCTGCCAAGTTTCATCAAGATCGTTTATTTACACCTGGGAACATTCCCTTGTGAATGCGGAGAGGCGTTCCTTTTCGGCGTTGCCGTGTCGACTCACCTGCGCGTGTGGGCGAGAGCGCGTCGTGGTCTCCGGCCGCGTCGCCTCCCCGCTCCACCCCTGCAACAGAAGAAGCCGTCAGCCTAGCCGAGTCAATTGAAGTCAGTCAACAATTTATCTCTTGTTTCCTTGAGTTTATTATACTGCCGCACGGGGTCCGATGTGTCTCATGGTTTGAAAATTTAGGCAACGGCAGGAACCGTCACCCAGTCTCCGGGCCCGAGGGCTTCCAGGGGCAAGAATGACTTGATTTTCAGTAATTGATAGAATTATTGGCCGAATTAAAAAAAAAATTGAAATGGGGCAATGATCTACTCACTGACCCTTTGAATACCAGTAGTTCTTTCCTGAAATCACAGCTTTATTATTATTATTATTTTAAGTGCCAGTACCTTTCGCATGAAACCACCGATGATATTGCAAGACAGCGACTTCTACTCTTACAATGAGGTACTTCTACGAGTGTAGTGCGCTGTAGCAGTCACTTACAGCGCTCAAAGCAACAGTTGGCGCTGAGGTTGTGCTAAGGGGTTTTTGGAGATTCTGACATACGACCTTTTTTTTTTAATGGCCATATTGAGGAGATCACAGTGAAAATAAGTACTCGTATATCTAAGTTACTTTAATGTAAATTGAAGTTTGTGCTACTGATTTCATGAGTGCCAGTGAAATGAAGCCACTTCGAGGGTATGTAATTTTCATATAAGATTTATTAAATTTTAGGCCCGTTCTCGCTAGTTATTTACGACTATCATCTATTTTAGACGTTATGAGTTCATGGAAGTTTCGAGATGTGGGATATTATTTACGATAAACGCAAAATTTCTTTTCAGTATATCACATGAAATGATGGGTGGTTGGAAACTGTACCTTCTAGTGGTTACAAATGAGCCCAATCTGTCGCAGAGAGCAAGCAATCCGCTATTGGCTCTTACTAAGGGACACGACTATAGCAGGTTTTTTTTCCCTTGACTCTTGCCTTGTCAGTTTTTTTCCTTTACCCTTCAAATCATTCCCTTCGTTCAATTTTCGACTCAGTCTATCTTCTGATGAGTGCGTATTAATGGTTCATGATAACCACACATATGCAAACTTTGCAGTACCCACATCCTGCGAGACCTCACTTAGTGAATACTAATCCCTATGTGGAGATGGTAGTAGACCTTTTTTGTTGGCCATGATGCCGATGTGGGCGTGGAGGGGCTTCATCCTGTAATACATCCTTAAAACAACTGTTTACTATTTACCGATTTCCTCTTGTATTCGTTGCTTATGATGATGATAAAGGTTAATATATGAAAATTCTTAAAATTATATATTTTTCATATTTTTGGGACGCAAAGGGTTAGGAGGTATAATCTTACGGTAAACATATTAAAGTTAGAAAGTGTGTGTATGTCATGAGGGAGCGTAAGTCGCAGCGCACCAATTACCCAGGCTATATTTGTCCAGTATTTGAAAATGAGAGCACTTGACGACTATCACCAAATAGCACACACGTAATTTCAAACTTTTTCGGAACTTTTCCTCGCTGACGTGACCCTCAGAATAACGAAACGAAGAAAGACTATCGCTCACTACATTGTCACTGCTCATAGAGCAAAACTTCAGCATCAGGCATGTCATTTTAATTTATTACTTTGCTTTTCTACTAACCCTATTCCCAACACATTTTGCAGAGGTGACTCTTATTAACGTTTAAAAACCCTCCGGAGTGACGTACATGACGTTGTGACAAGTGGTTTAATATAAGACACACAGGGTCGCAAATGTCGGGAAAGACAACAAACGTTGAACATGTGACGTCAGCAGATGACGTAAATCACCGCACGTGCAGCGGTTGGGCTTGTCGATCCTACCCTCGCCGGTTGGGGTTAGTGCTACACATTGCTCCGCTAGGGTACTCTGTATTCATTCATGGATTGTCCGGTGTGATGCGGCAGTGCGCGCGGCAGAAGTATTCCAATACTACGATGAATAGGTTAACATTTACGAAAACAGAGCAGCCTAGCGGAGCGATGTGTAGCGCCGCCTCTACCAGCAAGAGTACGATCGACAAGCCCAACCACAGCACGTGAGGCGAGGTACATCATCTGATGACGTTGATGTTCTGTTTGTTATCCACCTTTGGGCTTTCTCTCAGCATTCGCTACCCGACATGTGTTATATCAAATTACTCGTCTCAGCGTCATCTACTTCACTTAGGGAGCTCTTAAACATTAATACGAATCGCCCTATACCACTGAACATACCTGCAAATTTTCGTCATTCTACGATACGTAGTTCAGCAGATATGACGTCATAAACAATGAGATGCGTGAGAAACTAGCTTTTATTGGTACGGAGCGCAAATTTTAGTATCCGGCCATGACTCGGATTCGCCTCTCAGCCCCAGTATCAATGTAGAGAACAGGTCAAGAGAGAACTCTTGTCTCCAGCGAGTGGCGCCGCCGCGGCATGCTCGTCACGTGGAGCCGTCCACCGGCGCGAGACTGCCTGGAAACACCGCGGCCTGACACTTGTTATGCGGTCGCTCGCTATTCTTTGAAGCCTTTAGTCACGCGTCGTTCAACAGTAGAGTCCTGACTTCGCCTGTATTACGTTTGTGCTATGGATTGCTACCTGGACTGTTGTGTATACGCTTGAATACGACTTTCCTACGTTCTGGACTTGTTCTGGCTAGCCGTTCAGTTCGTGAACTCCACCGTCATTAACAAACATCAGGAAGGGCGTGTTTGTTCCACTGGGCTCTGCGCTACAGCCAGTTCGAGCGGTCATGAACTGTGTTCTACTTACGCAGAGTATGACAGGAAACAACACAATAACACGTTTTCAAAGTAAACAGATATCTGAAATTGAGAGTCAGGATGGGGGTACTGACTTCATCTAAGAGCTCAGATCCCCCCCCCAGTCTGTATCTACAATCGTCGGTTAACCTAATGGAAGAAATTAGTGTGCGAGATCTGTCAGTGGATCATTTAAAATTTGCTCTTCATGTTGCCGTATTTTAACTGTTGGTGTATCGTAGTTTCTACAGCGGAGACTGGGGACCGGGAGAGAATTTGCCTAAACGATTGTGAAAAACCGCCTAAAACCACACTGAGTTTGGGTTGGTTACCAGGACGTTAATCCGTCGCGCCGATTCGTTTCGGGTATGATTTGCCTCCCAGTCTCGCACGCCAGCAGTTACACTCTACACTACCTGTAGCTCCTCAACATATGGATCTCTAACAATAATAGGGTTTCGGATGAAAATAACTAACAAAATGTGTTCCACTCCATTAGGCCGTTTGGAAAGCACCCGTAGGTAGAATATTTGAAATAAAACAGTCTTGGTTACAATGTATTCTTTTATTAACAACGCGTTTCGCCTTCGTGGGGCATCTTCAGACTGATTATCTACAGCGATATGAAAATAAGCAAAATATTGGGTATGGTCCTAGCATGACCCATTCTAAATGTTAATAAGGAATTATTACTAATCGTAAAATTATACTTTTACATCATAACAAAAAACTGCTCTGTGCTACAGTGAAGCACGCGTCACAGCAGATAAACCTGCAGAGGCCAAGTCTGGTGATTCGACGTGTTGTGCTGGCATTCCTGAACAGCATTCCAACGCGATAACGCTCGCACACATATCGCTGTTGTAATCCAACATGCTCTACAAAGTGTCGACATGTTACCTCTGTCTGCTCGATCACCGGATCTGTCTCCATCAGAGCACATGTGGGACATAATCGGACAACTCTAGCAGTATCCACAACCGGCATTAACCGAACCTGTGTTGACCGACCAAGTGCCTGGGACCTGTACAACAAAATGCATGCACGGTTGCTTGCTTGCTTTCAACATTCTGGCGGTTACACCTGTTATTAACGTACTAGCATTTCGGATTTGCAATGGCGTATCTCGCGCTTACGTTAACTTGTGATCTTGCAACATTAACCACTTACATATGTTACCTAGACAAATGTATTCCTGAAATTTCATTACTCTACATGAATAATTTTTTGGTGCTGCGATTTCTTTTGTGACAGTATATATGGTAAAAGAAGGACCCAGCGTAAGCAATTTCTCTACCTTAGCACTCCGCCGCTGACGTTAAATCGGTTTTGAACACCACCACGTTGTGAAACACTCCTCAGCGTTTTGTGTGTGGGGTAACCGGCGGTGGCAGCCAGCTACTCAGTTTTAATGCGCAATATCTATTACAGGCCGACCCGCGCCTCGCAGGTATACGCGCGGTAGCGTTGGGCGGGTGCTGAAATATTGAAGAGCGCTCACCGATTTGCAGGTGAGGCGGTGCGCCGCGTCTGGATATGATTGTGCTGCCCACGATGGATTATTGAGCAGGCGTGGCGCGTGGCGCACACGTGTGGCCAGGTAGCCGCAGACACGTGCCGGAAGGGTGAGGGGTGCGGCGGTCAAAAGGCTGTACGAACAGGTAGGCAGCGCTAACACAAAACACTACGCTGGCTCCTCCCGGACCTGCTAATGTAGCTTCTATTGCTGACGTGATTGTACTCCTGCGTGCCCCAGATTCGTTCAGATTCCCTTTTACATCTGTCACACTCAGATTTTTTTTTTTTTAGCTTAAAGTGGCACTGTGGTGCTCCAAGAGTTTCTACAAACGACCTCTAGGTGGCATTGAGTGATGCACTATTACTTTTGTTTTAAAAATTGTCATATTTTATTGTTAAAACAAGAGCAGCAGAGAAATTAAACGATTTGTTTGTTTCCAGTGGACGTTTAAAGAAAAAAAAATAGGGCTGATATAGAAATATAATTGTCCAGATGCGAGTAGAACTCGCGATCGTATTAATTCTCCACAGTAGTTCCTCGCCCGGTCATAAAAAAACCTAGAAGAACCATACATACACAGGGAACATTTAATAAAATATTTTTTATTTACTTACTAAAACATGGTTGCAGCTTACATCTTATGTTTGCATGCAGTAAATATTACGCTTTTGTCGCATGATGAATGCAATGTGTATTTAAATGCCAAAAAGATTTTTTAAGTGATATAATTTAACAAGTGTCATGATAAATGACTTTACTTGTGCTGTGAAACCTTGCTTCTAGGTCAATAGGAGGTATCCTATAGGTTTTGATGAGTGAGTTTTCGAGCATCAAAATAAGTGACATAAATGACCGGACCTTTTGCCGCACTGGCTGAGAAGCATAATCATTTTACACCGCCAAGGGACCACAGACTGTAATATGTGACATAAATTTGAACTTGTTACGTCTCTCTGACCCTGAGACAAAGGGTTATTAACAGTCGGATGGATAGGCAGACAGACAGAAAATTAAAAAAAAAAAAAAATCTATAAGAGTTCCACTTTTACAGATTGAGGTATGGAACCCAAAAAGCAGCATGTTTTCGTTAGGTAATTCTTTTTACGGTTTCCATAAAGGGCCATCGCATCTATGACGGCTCTAATCGCTTCTTTCTACTCTTGGTAATCGATCACTTTGGATAACACAGCTTGCAACTGGTTACCAGATTTTTGTTGTGATCGTGTTTCCGCCAGTGACGAACTTCATGGAGATCGGCCAGCACCGGTTCTTATAGTTCGTCTACATCTACATGGATACTCTGCAAATCACATTTAAGTTCCTGGCAGAGGATCCATCGAACCACCTTCACAATTCTCTATTGTTCCAATCTCGTATAGCGCGCGGAAAGAACGAACACCTATATCTTTCCGTGCGAGCTCTGATTTCCCTCATTTTATCGTGGTGATTGTCCCTTCCTATGTAGGTCGGTGTCAAAAAAATATTTTCGCATTCGGAGGAGAAAGTTGGTGACTGAAATTTCGTGAGAAGATTCCGTCGCAACGAAAAACGCCTTTGTTTTAATGATGTCCAGCCCAAATCCTGTATCATTTGAGTGACACTCTCCCGCATATTTCGTGATAATACAAAACGTGCTGCCCTTCTTTCAACTTTTTCGATGTACTCCGTCAATCCTATCGGGTAAGGATCCCGCACCGCGCAGTAGTATTCTAAAAGAGGACGGACAAGCGTATTGTAGGCAGTCTCCTTAGTAGATCTATTACATTTCCTGAATGTCCTGCCAATAAAACGCTGTCTTTGGTTAGCCTTCCCCACAACATTTTCTTTGTGTTCCTTCCAATTTAAGTTGTTCGCAGTTGTAATTCCTAAGTATTTAGTTGAATTTTCGGCCTTTAGATTTGACTGATATATCGTTTAATTGAAGTTTAACGGATTTCTTTTAGCACTCATGTGGATGACCTCACACTTTTCGTTATTTAGGGTCTATGGCCAATTTTCGAATCATACAGATATCTTTCCTAAATTGTTTTGCAATTTGTTTTGATCTTCGAATGACTTCACTAGTCGATAAACGACGGCGTCATCTGCAAACAATCTAAGACGGCTGCTCAGATTGTCTCCCGAATCGCTTATATAGATAAGAAACAGCAAAGGGCCTAAGTTGAGTTGTGCGCGATATGACTCGAAGGGTTCGACTTCTGTCTTTCCGGAAGACAGAGAAGTTCTTAGATGTATCGAAGTCAGCACTACTTTCGATTGCTGATGGCACCATGCTTTTAGCCAGCAGCGGAGTCGAACTTTTTGGGCTACTAACTAAAGTAAATGACATTAGAGTCCATCATATGGATTAGACATTAATCTCAACACGTCCAAACTCATGATAGTCGATCGAGGGGCACAGGTCCAACTCGCAGGTCGATTAAAGGAACTGGCAGTGGAGCATTTTCTTTGTCTTGGATCAACCATCTGTGACACGGCAAGCTGTGAAGATGAGGTAACAAGAAGGATCACGCCAGTGCGACTGGCTATGAAGCCGCTTACCAACATCCAGCAGTACAGAGCGATAATGAACAGTGCAGAGGTCCGCACTGTTGAAACACGCTTGTGTTCCGTCTTCTTTTATGGATACGAAACATGGGTCCTTAATGCCAATGGTAAAAAGTGTTTCGATGCAAGACCTTGGCACCGATGTCAATCAGTAGAGTGGTAGCATAAAGGCATACAGGCCCTCCCAGAAGGTGGCGTAAGGCCATCATATTGGATGGAGACTGTATTGAAAAATAGGGTTTCGTAGCCAAAAGACTGGAGAATAATATGGTTGGATGGGGTTGTTTTGGGGGAGGAGACCAAACAGTGAGGTCATCGCTCTCATCGGATTAGGAAAGGAAGTCGGTCGTGCCCTTTCGAAGGAACCATGCCGGCATTTTCCTGGAGCGATTTAGGGAAATAACGGAAAACCTCAATCAGGATGGCCGGACACGGGATTGAACCGTCGTTCTCCCGAATGGGAGTCCAGTGTGCTAGCCACTGCGCCACCGCATTCGGTTATGATGTATTGGAATCCTGAATAAACCACCGTGATGTCCGAAAAAAAACAATGTGTTGCATTACTTATTGAACACCTATAATTTGTATATGTGCACAACACACGGGGAAGTTGATCTTTTAAAAAATATGTTTTTGAGGTATCAACTTCGGAGTGGAGGAGTTATTTCGAGAAATGGTTTGCAGCAAATTCATGTGACAAGGTTACCGATGTCACTGTGGCCGGAAAAGGGGAATTAACAAACTCTGAACGCGGAATGGTAGTTGAAGCCAGGCGCGTGGGTCATTCGGTTTTGGAAATTGACAGGGAATTCAAAACTCCGAGATGGACAGTGTCAAGAACGTGCCGATAATACCAAATTTCAGGCGTTACCTCTCACCATGAACAACGCAGTGGTCGACGGCCCTCACTTAACGACCGAGAGCAGCGGCGTTTGCGTAGAGTTGCCATTGCTAACGGAGAAGCAACACTGCTTGAAATAATCCCAGAAATAAAAATGGTTCAAATGTCTCTGAGCACTATGGGACTTAACATCTGAGGTCATCAGTCCCCTAGACTTAGAACTACTTAAACCTAGCCGGCCGCGGTGGCCGTGCGGTTCTAGGCACTTCAGTCCGGAACCACGTGACTGCTACGGTCGCAGGTTCGAATCCTGCCTCGGGCATGGATGTGTGTGATGTCCTTAGGTTAGTTAGGTTTAAGTAGTTCTACGTTCTAGGGGACTGATGACCTCAGATGTTGAGTCCCATAGTGCTCAGAGCCATTTGAACTTAAACCTAAGGACTTCACACACATCCATGCCCAAGGCAGTATTCGAACATGCGACCGTAGCAGTCGCGCGGTTCAGGACTGAAGCACCTACATCGCTCGGCCACAGCGGCCGGCCATTCCAGAAATCAATGTGGGACGTACGACGAACGCATCCTTTAGCTCAGGGGGGCGAAGTCTGGCATTAATGGGCTATGGCAGCAGACGACTGAAGCGAGTGCCTTTACTAAGAACACGACATCGCCTGTAGCCCCTATCCTGGACTCGCGACCGTATCTGTTGGACCCTAGACGCACTGAATTAACGTGGCCTGGTCACACGAGTCCCGATTTCAGTTGGTAAGAGCTGATGGTAGGGTTGGTGTGTGGCGCAGACTCCACGAAGCCATAGACCGAAGTTGTCAACAAGCCACTGTGCATAATGGCGTGGACTGTGTTTACATGGAATGGAGTGGGTTCTCTGGTCCAAGTGAACCAGTCATTGACTGGAGATGTTTATGTTCAGCTACGTGGAGACCAAACAACGACGGAATTATTATGGATGACACTGCGCCATCACTGGGCATCGATTGTTCCAGTTGGTCTGATGAACATTTTGGACAATTCGAGCGAATGGTTTGGCCACCTAGATCGTCCAATCCCGTCGAACATTTATGCGACGTAATCGAGAGGTCCCGTTCTGGCAACATTTTCGGAGTTATAGACGGCTGCGGAGGCAGCACGGCTCAATATTTCTGCAGCGGACCTCTAACGAGTTGTTGAGTCCATTCGACGACGAGTTGCTGCTCTACGCCATGTTAGGAGGTTATCCCATTGCTTTTGTCACCTGAGTGCAGTGTATGAATTTTAATGCTGAATATTTGGAGAAAGAATGAAATGATTTGTTTTTGTAGTACGTTAAAAGGCGGTCCTCGCGCAGTGAGAATCGAGCGGCGGCCTCCAGTCGCGGAGAGCGGCCGGCGTGACTGACTGCGCGGCCGGGGCAGTCGCCGCCCGCTGCGTGCGCGGCATATTAGTTGGCGGTATCGACCCGCGCGCGGTCAGCTGGCCGGGCATCGCGCATTCGCGGCGCCCGCTGCCCGCCCGCCGACCTTTGTGAATAAAACAGCCGCGCCCGGCCTGGCTGGAGCGGCCCGCCATAAAACATGCACGCCCCAATCACGCCACGCGCGCCCCGAGCCGCGCTATGATGCACTGCCAGCCGCGCCGGCACCGCTCTACGCTCCACGCTTCTCTTTCTGGCTCTGTCCGCGTTTTATGCTACGAGTAGTCGCACGCAGCTATGTTCCTGCCGAACTTCTACCTCAACATAAGTACTCCCTGCGATGAAACGCTCCCTTCGTCCGTTCTCCGGAGCTTTCGTAGCGTCGCGCGAAGACACATCCGTGGCAGAGGTCAGAACACACGCAGTCTTGGCGATTTACAGCGCTCGAGACAAATTTATTCGGTAGCAATGGGTACATGGGATACCGTGCATAAAATATCCCGTCAGGTAAATGTCTCTTGCCAAAGCTTTAAAAACACTGCGCAATGTCCTTATTACGTACGATATGTGGCGCAGTTCGTTGCAAACCGAGCGAAATCAGGCCTACAGCAACATGCCGGAGGTGTATGCATGGTCTGGCTGCACGAATGTAGAACGTGTTAGGTATTTCGAAACATCAAATAGATAATAAAATACTGCTTATTGGCGGACCCGTAATAATTCTCTCTCAGTTCTGCTACATTATTAATTTAGTTTAAATAACGATCGCCAAACTCGCTTTGACTCGTGGGACTTGCAAGTCAACAAGAATGGCCCTTAGCTATCTAACTACTTTTAGGACAGACTAAGAGTGGCGGTCATTAGACTGGAAAATGTGTGGCGTTGGTCGAGATCCAATGACTGTTAGCAGAATATGGAATCGGTGGGTTCAGGAGGGTAATACGGAACGCCGTGCTGGACCGCAACGGCCTCGTGTCACTAGCAGTCGAGATGACAGGCATCTTATCCGCATGGCTGTAACCGATCGTGCAGCCACGTCTCGATCCCTGAGTCAACAGATGGGGACGTTTGCAAGACAACAACCATCTGCACGAACAGTTCGACGACGTTTGCAGCAGCATGGACTATCAGCTCGGAGATCATGGCTGCGGTTACCCTAGACGCTGCATCACAGACAGGAGCGCCTGCGATGGTGTACTCAACATCGAACTTGGGTGCACGAATAGCAAAACGTCATTTTTTCGGATGAATCCAGGTTCTGTTTATAGCATCATGATGGTCGCATCCTGTTTGGCGACATCGCGGTGAACGCACATTGGAAGCGTGTATTCGTCATCGCCATACTGGCGTATCACCCGGTGTGATGGTATGGAATGCCATTGGTTACACGTCTCGGTCACCTCTTGTTCGCATTGACTGCACTTTGAACAGTGGACGTTACATTTCAGATGTGTTACGATCCCTGCGAAACCCTACATTTCAGCAGGATAATGCACGACCGCATGTTGCAGGTCCTGTACGGGCCTTTCTGGATACAGAAAATGTTCGACTGCTGCCCTGGCCTCACATTCTCCAGATCTCTTACCAATTGAAAACGTCTGGTAAATGGTGGCCGAGCAACTGGCTCGTCACAATATGCCAGTCACTAACTACTCTTGATGAACTGCGGTATTGTGTTGAAGCTGCATGGGCAGCTGAACCTGTACACGCCACCCAAGCTCCGTTTAGCTCAATGCCCAGGCGTATCAAGGCCGTTATTACGGCCAGAGGAGGTTGGTCTGGGTACCGATTTCTCAGGATCTATGCACCTAAATTGCGTGAAAATGTAATCACATGTCAGTTGTAGTATAATATATTTGTCCAATGAATACCCGTTTATCATCTGCATTTCTTCTTGGTGTAGCAATTTTAGTGGCCAGTAGTGTACATTGAACAGTCTGATCAGTCAGCAATATAGTGGACCATGAAAATACTGTCGTGAACTGCAGCGACATTGCAGCAATGTACACGGCAACTCTACAGCGACCACACATTGTCGTAAAATGCGGAGCGTGTAAGCACACCAATTGACGTCGTCTGATCTCCTTCCGTTAACTACTGAGCAACAGCAATGCCGAGCAGCAATCGGCCACGGTTTACGCTGTGGAGCGGAGCGGTGCACAGTGCGTAGGCGTATTTGGCAGCGCGGCGCGGCGTCGGCGGTGGCGCAGGTGAGCGGCGCTGTCCGCTGGTCCGGCTTCCGGCGGGATGAATAATGGAGCCGCCGCCTGCATAATGCATGCCGCCGAGTCGCCGGCCCGCGCCACGCACGCTGCCGCGCCGCAATTAAAACTCTGCCCCCGCATAACTCCCAGCCACTAGCCGCACTCCCTCTGCCCTGTACCCAGCCAGCTCTGCAGCAGACGACGGCACGTTAAGAAGGCTCCCTTCCTCGGGCGGCGGTCAATGGAAAGGGGGTGGCCACGCAGCAGCTGCGAGGCACGCGTCGATTCAACTGCGAACCTTTAAGACCATCTGCCTGTCTGCTGCCAACGGTCTATCGTTCGTTTTAGTACGCGAGGCACCACCATGTGCCGTCATTCAACTATAAAAATTTCGTGTGGCTCAATGGCCCGGTGCAAGTCTTTCAATTGGAGCGGCTTTGGTGACTTGTATGTCCTTAACCTACCACAGTTACGTCCATTATAATTATCCGGGCTGTTATGCCGTGGTCGGTTTATGAATTCTGTGTCGATTCCCAACGTTTCGTCTCCGACTGCGGGAAACATCTTCAAGGGGGTCCGTAGCTCAATGGAAGGTCCAACACACCCACTGGCTCGTTACTGACTGCCGCTAAATTCCGTGTCCGCGCGCTCCCACGCCGCGGCGTGACGTCACGTGTTTTGAAAACGTCAGTGCAATTGGCCGCTGTCCGTCGCCGTCGATCGCCGTTGCCATCACCCACTAGTGGACGGGTGGTACACATCTTATTTAACACCGGCATCCATATGCCGTTTAATTTCACACCCTCCTCCTTACGGTTGAAATTATTTGGGTGTTTAGCTATTTCGATTGCCTCCCTGTAGAGCCTTTCGTAATATGCGCTTGTGGCCGCTAGTACTAGCGTCTCCTCGAAACTAATATTGTGGTTCCCTGGCTGGAAAGCATGCTTCGCAACAGCTGATCGTTCCGTTTCTCCTCTTCTGCAATTTCCCTTACGCTCTTCCAAACGTTTAGAAACAGTTCTTTTAGTGGTACCCACATAAACATCACCACAGCTGCATGGGATCCTACACACTCCAGCTTTTTCCAGTGGTTTGCAAGCGTCCTTGGCAGGCTTAAGGTATTCCTGTATCTTCCTGGTGGGCTTGTAAATTACGGTAATATTCCGCTTCGTCAAGATCCTCCCTATTCTTTCCGTTACATTTTTAACAGACGGCAGGAAAGCCTTAGATTTTGCAGTAGCCTGTACGTCAGTACGATTTCTGCGTGGCTGCCTCAACGCACGTTTTATTTCGGCGGACGAATATCCGTTCTTCATTAGCGCATTGTGGAGATGTTCCATCTCAGCGTCGAGCAACTCAGTTTCTTAAATATTTCTAGCTCCGTCCGCTAACGTCTTGATAACATCCCGCTTCTGTTGTGGGTGGTGGTTCGAATCCCGGTGCAAATAACGGTCCGTGTGCGTGGGTTTGCGGTATACTGAGTGGCCCAAACTACCATTTTCGTTTCTAAAAACAAGCACATCGAGGAAATGTAACTTGCCGTCTACCTCCTCCTCGATTGTAAACTGAATTCTCGAGTTTATACTGTTCAGATGTTCGTGGAACCGGCTTAGTTCCTCCCTACCATGTCTCCACAGCACAAACGTATCATCCACGTATCGGAACCATACATTTGGTTTTTTGCTGGCAGTACCTAAGGCCTGTTCTTCGAATTTCTCCATAAAGAAGTTTGCGATTACGGGACTTAGGGGGCTTCCCATAGCCACGCCATCCGTTTGCTCAACGTTTGAAACGTTGGGAATCGACACAGAATTCATCAACCGACCACGGCATAACAGTCCGGATAATTATAATGGACATGATATTTCCGGCCGTGAAAGTCTACATTTTAGTATCTACCACAGTTAGCCAACCGGGTAAAGGTGAACTGCAGTTTAACGGGAAAACCTAAACACATGTCGGTCCTGTCATAGCTTCACATCACTGAAAGGGGAATACTAGGTTAAAAGGCTGACTGAAAAACCCATGGTCCGACTGGGATTCGATCCCGCGATTTCTCGATTTCCAGGCACATGCTGTTCTGCTAGACCTCAGCAACTAGTGGAAGCTACTTTTGCTCCGCCGGCCGTTGTGGCGCTACTGTCTGGAACCGCTACGGTCGCAGGTTCGAATCCTTCCTCGGGCATGGATGTGTGTGATGTCCTTAGGTTAGTTAGGTTCAACTAGTTCTAAGTTCTAGGGGGACTTATGACCTCAGAAGTTGAGTCCCATAGTGCTCAGAGCCATTTGAACCATTTTGAACCAACACCCTGCCATCGGATCGCTACAATGTATAGCGCGAGTCGTCACTCCACACAACGTTTTCCCACTGTTCAATCATCCAACGTTTACGCTCCTTACACCAAGCGAGGCATCGTTTGGGTTTTACCGGCGTGATGTGTGGCTTATAAGCAGCCGCTCTACCATGAAATCAAAGTTTTCTCACCTCCTGCCTAACTGTCGTAGTACTTGCAGTGGATCCTGATGCCGTTTGGAATTCCTGTGTGATGGTGTGGATAGATGTGTGCCTATTACACATTACGACCCTCTTCAGCTGTCGGCGGTCTCTGTCAGTCAACAGACGAGGCCGGCCTGTACGCTTTTGTCCTGTACGTGTCCCTTCTCGTTACCACTTTTTTTTATCACAGCTGAAACAGTAGACCTAGGGATGTTTAGGAGTGTGGATATCTCTCGTACAGACGTATGACACAAGTGACACCCAATCACCTGACCACATTCGAAGTCCGAGAGTTCCACGGAGCGCCCCATTCTGCTCTTTCACGATGCCTAATGACTACTGAGGTTGCTAATATGGAATAGCTGGCAGTAGGTAGCAGCACAATGCACCTAATATGAAAAACGTATGCTTTTGGTGGTGGCTGGATACGATTGGTCACATAGGGTGCATCAGTGAAACTTATGATTTTCTTGGAATTTTGAGTGTAGTGCAGCTTATTACTTGTACCTTATGTTGTTTTGATGGCCTACTAAATGTATACAAAGTTTGAAGTAAATCCGTGAGTCCGACGTCGTGGCCTCAGCTTCTCAGTACTGATGCTCCCAAAGTCTGTAACCAGACTGAGGCCGACTAGCGACGGGCGGCTGGCTAAGTCAGCGTTGACAGGGAGCACTGATCTCTTCCTGGCGCGACTGTGTGGCGCTGTCGGCTCTTTCCACTGGCACGCGGGTCAGCGCCTTCTTGTGTCATTTCGCGGCGCTTCGCTGGTCTGTGTGCAGTCGATACGTTATGACTGCACACTTAGTATGGGAATTAAGCCCGAAAGGTAAAGCGCTAGCAGTCATTTACGTGCCTACAATGCTACCAACCCGTACCTGCAACAGCGTCGACTACATCCTTCACACTGTGTTCTCTGCTCCCCAGCTTGCTTATACTTTTTCTGTTTGCCTGCCTGTCTGTCGCGAGCAATGCAGTGATCAGTTTACATACTGTCTCATCGGGGGAGTCCCGGAGGGTGAGAAATGGGAGCGCAGAGAGTGTCCAGCGTCACGGGCCATTAAGTAGGGCCGACGCGGCGCTGACAGGCGGCCGGGCCGGCTAATGGCCGATAAATTAGACCGGCCAATTAACGGGCCACGCACGCGGACACAATTAAGCGCGCGCTGACTCAGAGCCGGCAAAAACCAGCCCCGTCTGCAGCGGCCGCGGTGCCATCGGCCGCTCAAGGGTACATTTCCAAAATCAATAACACGGTGAGCGGTCCAGACGGCGGACTCCGATTCGAATCCTCTTTTTCCTGCGAGCTAGCACGAAACTCCGAGAAAAATAGGGGTAACGTATAGGGAAAGGCGGGTAGTACACAATATGTACAAGAACGAACAATAAAAATGGAATGGAAGAAAGAAGTGCTCAGGTAGAGTGTAAGGCAGGGGTGTAATCTTTCGCCCTTATTGTTCAGTATATACATCAAAGAACCAATGAGGAAAATAAAAGTAAGTTTCAAGATGGAATTGGAATTCAGTATGAAAGGAAATCAATGATAACATTAGCTGATGATATTGGTATCCAGAGTGAAAGTGAAGAAGTATTACAGGATGTGTTGCACGGAATGGATAGTTTAATGAGTTCAGAATATGGACTGAGAGTAAATCGAAGGAAGACGAGAGTAATGGGAAGTAGCATAAATCAGAAAAGCGAGAAACTTATGAAGCGTTTGAGATGTGGTGTTACAGACGAATGTTGAAAATTGGGTAGACTGAAGAATCGAAGAGGAGAGGAATATACGAAAAACACTGATAAGAAGAAGGGACAGGATGATAGGAAATTTAATAAGACATAAGGGAATAACTTCCATGCTGCTAGAGGGAGTTGTAGAGGGTAAAAAATGTACAGAGGAACACAGAGATTGGAATACATCCAACAAGTAATTTGGAACGTGGGTTGCAAGTTGCAAGAGATGTTTGATGATGTTCCTTGTGATTAAAGGATGCCTATGTGATACATGCATGATGGCGCACCAGCACACTTGGTTCGCCAATACTATGGCCTACCAAGTCCCCCCTCCCCCCCAATTTGAACCTGTTAGATTTCTTCTACAAGCTTTGGTGTATTTGTGCTCTGTTGATAGTGGCGATTAACTTTGGGAAAGCAATAAGGAAGCTAAACTGCATTTCTATTTGGTAGGTACGTAACTATATAAATGTGTCATTATGAATTCATAATAGATGCTCATTTCTGTTCAGTGTACAACACGAATAAGATGGATGACAAGATAAGGTGAAGTATATTTGAGTAACAGATTCAGAAAACGCCAGATTACTGTTATTGCAAGACATCCACATTAGGATAAAAATAACAGTTCTTTAATTGATTGATTTTCAAGCAACTTGGCTCCATGATCTCAGAAAACTGTTGAAGGTTTATTCATACCTCTGATTTAAACTGGCCTAATGTTTTAGTTGAATGCCGAGGGGTGTGTGCTGGTGTAAGCTGTCGCCGGCACACCGGTCGGCACAGATATAGCGCCAAGATCGACAGTAAGCGCTGGATCAACGGCACTCATCACGAGAGAGGCCAGAGTCACGCTAACAAGAACAAGCCGCCAACGCCCTCTCGACAGCATGTATTTAGGCCGCGGACGCTGACGGGAGAGCCTCACTAACTCACGCTCCAGTTTGGCGGTTGTCAGCTCAATTGCAGAGCGGGTATAGTTCATCGCAGGTTACGACAGTACATAGCGTCCAAATAAGGGCCCAGTAGTGAGACTAAAGTTTCGTCCGCTCCGATAGCTGAGTGGTCAGCGCGACGGAATGCCGCGCACAGGGGCCCGGGTTCGATTCCCGGCTGGGTCGGGGATTTTTCTCCGTTCAGGGACTGGGTGTTGTGCTGTCCTAATCCTCGTCATCGTGTTGTGTTCATCATCTGATCCAACGCGGTGGCGACAGGAAGGGCATCCGGCCACTCCTTAAATTAACCTTGCCAAATCCAACCACAAGCATGCCGACAATGCGGGACTAAGGCACAAGGAAAAGAAGTGAGACTAATGTTTGCAATAGCAAGATTACCGATATTGTCTGCGAGAGGACTATTATTGGTGAGCTTGTACCGAAACACATGTAGTCTATTCAACATAAGTAGCTTTCTGTTCATGTAAATAAAGAACCGTGCTAACCCACGTGTGCATTTGTGTTATAGAAAGAGGATACTGCCCACCCATAACAACGTCCTCTTCCTTGCTTCCTACGATACAAGAGTCTACAAGGTGTATATCAGTTCCACGTGTTACTAGGTGCTATCTGACCTTCAGTGAAAAATAATAACTTTTTCAGCCACGATGACGTGGCGCCTGTCTTTCATTACAGGGGTGTCTCTCGTTATGATTGTACGATACACGCCCAATAACATTATTTCCAGAAGATCTGAAGATGACAGCTAGACCTGTCGCAACCGTACACCGAAAAAATTAAATATTACGGCACGCAATCTTGACCGCAAAACTTATTATTTATCGCTGAGAAGTCTGTCCGGCTTAGGTGGCCGGTGTGGCCGAGCGGTTCTAGGTGCTTAAGTCCGGAACGACGCGGCTGCTACGGTCGCAGGTTCGAATCCTACCTCGGGCATGGACGTGTGTGATGTCCTTAGGTTAGTTAGGTTCAAGTAGTTCTAAGTTCTAGGGGACTGATGACCTCCGATGTTAAGTCCCATGGTGCTCAGAGCCATTTGAACCATCTGTCCAGTTCAAATTATTTTTTCCGGTAAGTCTATGTTAAAATTCATGCTTACAAGAGTGAACTTAAAATTCTCATTGAACATAAGCCCTAGATGTGGACGACACCGACGAAATTGTAAGAGAGTTTATGAATGAATCATAACAAACGAAATATTTACCATCTCCATAAGGTCAGTTTGATTAATGCTCATCCTCAGGATACAACGAAGATGTGTTGGTTCAGCGTTCAGATTTGGACGCGCCGTTACTTCTCCTCATATCTTCAAGACAATATCGGAACGGCTCCCGATATCACCACAGACGATTACTTCCCCACCCTCCTCTAGCTGGACTACTTGCTACCTCTTTGACAACTTAGATGTGGGCGTGAAGTTAACCACCGGCCTTCAGCCGTCTTTCCTTTTCTCTCTGCACGCCGTGCTTCGGACTTGCAGAGTATGAATTCAGATGTACTGGCAGGGTCGGCCACTTCTGTGTGAATATGTAATCCTCGCGCTATGACAGCCGTCTCTGTGTTATGTACTGCAGAGCTTTTCCTCAGAGAAGGCGGGTCCCGTCGTCGTCGGCTGGAGACTGTTAGGGCAGCATATCTCGCGGTCCTTGCCGTTCCCTGGCGAGGCCGCCTGAAAGCGTATTTAGATTGGCAGGGGAGGCGACCGTTACGGGGGACGGCATTAAATTTGTCCGATATTGGCGGCGGGTAGCGGGGGCGGGAGCGGGGGCGGTCCTGTCCGGCCAGAGAACGTCCGGCGGATGGCCCTCCTCGGCAGCTGACACGCCGAGTGCCGGCCTGTAATGGAATCGAATCGGCGTATTTTAACTTTTACGAGGCTCTTCCACTAGGCGGCCGGAGTGGCGGTCATTTGTATAAACTCCAACGGCTCTCTCCATCTAGCTCTCCCGACAGTAACGCCCTGCGTCGCGACCCGACCGTGCCAGAGCCGGCGAGTAGGTGGACTGCGTCCAGACTGGTCACGGCGAGGTGTTGGTTTTTCTCCTCTAAACGTACGATATAGGTAATCAACATGGATTCCGGAAACAGCGATCATATGAGACACAACTCGTTTTATTTGTTCATGAGACCCAGAAAATATTAGATACAGGCTCCCAGGTAGATGCCATTTTCCTTGACTTCTGGAAGGCGTTCGATACAGTTCCGCACTGTCGCCTGATAAAGTAAGAGCCTACGGAATATCAGACAAGCTGTGTGGCTGGATTGAAGAGTTCTTAGCAAACAGAACATAGCATGTTGTTCTCAATGGAGAGACGTCTACAGACGTAAGTAACCTCTGACGTGCCACAGGGGAGTGTTATGGGACCATTGCTTTTCACAATATATATATAAATGACCTAGTAGATAGTGTCGGAAGTTCCATGCGGTTTTTCGCGGATGATGCTGTAGTATATAGAGAAGTTGCAGCATTGGAAAATTGCAGCGAAATGCAGGAAGATCTGCAGCGGATAGGCACTTGGTGCAGGGAGTGGCAATTGATCCTTAACATAGACAAATGTAATGTATTGCGAATACGTAGAAAGAAGGATCCTTTATTGTATGATTATATGATAGCGGAACAAACACTGGTAGCAGTTACCTCTGTAAAATATCTCTGAGTATGTGTACGGAACGATTTGAATGGAATGATCATATAAAATTAATTGTTGGTAAGGCGAGTGCCAGGTTGAGATTCATTGGGAGAGTCCTTAGGGAATGTAGTCCATCAACAAAGGAGGGGGCTTACAAAACACTCGTTCGACCTATACTTGAGTATTGCTCATCAGTGTGGGATCCGTACCAGATCGGGTTGACGGAGGAGATAGAGAAGATCCAAAGAAGAGCGGCGCGTTTCGTCACAGGGTTATTTGGTAACCGCGATAGCGTTACGGAGATGTTTAGCAAACTCAAGTGGCAGACTCTGCAAGAGAGGCACTCTGCATCGCGGTGTAGCTTGCTGTCCACGTTTCGAGAGGGTGCGTTTCTGGATGAGGTATCGAATATATTGCTTCCCCCCACTTATGCCTCCCGAGGAGATCACGAATGTAAAATTAGAGAGATTCGAGCGCGCGCGGAGGCTTTCCGGCAGTCGTTCATCCCGCGAACCATACGCGACTGGAACAGGAAAGGGAGGTAATGAGAGTGGCACGTAAAGTGCCCTCCGCCACACACCGTTGGGTGGCTTGCGGATTAAAAATGTAGATGTAGATGTAGAATACGAAAGTATAAAAGACAAACAATAAGTTGTAAGTTATAACTCACGCTGGGTCGACCGGAAAGTATTTCAGTATTTCATGCAGCTTAAAGTAAGCAACGGAACTTCCAGTTGGGTTGCTTACCTTAAAGTGCACGAAATATTGAAATACATATTAATTTGACCACCGCGTATGTTCGACGTCAACGTCCAATAACCACTCACACGCAGACGGTGGCAGCAGTAGCACTAGAGGGTATATAAAGCATGCCGGGGAGTGGGGGAGGACGCAGGAAACAACGCAGTCGTTGTCGTAATGCGGAATCGGGGCGCTTTATCTGTTGTCCGAAAGAACATGATGACTGGCTTTCGGGCAAAGGAGGAAGCATTTACACAACGGCTAAACTTGTAAAGTGTTTGCGTGCCGTCGTGGTAAAAGCATACCGTGCATGGCAAAATGGTACTATCCAAAGCAGGCGTCGAGGCGACTGCGATGCATCGCGGACCGTAGATGATGGGGCTGAATGATGGCTGAGGAGATGTGTGCGGGCGAATAGACTGTTGACCAACTGCCCGCCGGGTAAACCAAGAGGGTACCAACTGTGTCTCATCAACGACCGTTGAGTGGACATTGTTGCTTATGGACCTCGTAGCAAGGCGACGAAGGTTGGAATTTGTACGCCAATACCGAAACTGGAAGCCCTCTAGCGCTGAGTGGCGACAAGTGGTCTTTTCAGATGAATCAAGTTTTATGACCATCGGATGGATGATCGTCGGCGTGTACAGCTCTCAAAAAATCATCAGAAGGGTCCAGGCTGGTGGACGGAGCGTTAGGGTCTGGAGAACGCTCTCGTGACATTTCCTGGGTGATTTCTTCTTTCTGGAAGGCACAACGGATCAAAATATGTATGCATTTATCCTTGGGGACCATGTCCAGCCCTACAAGCACTTTGTTTTTTCCTCGGCACAATGATTTCTACCAGCAGGACAATGCACACAGCTCGCATTGTATATGGGTGTTTCGAAGAATACCAGAATGGGTTTACTGCACTCCTCTAGCCACGAGACTTTGCGGGTTTAATCCTAGTCGAGAATCTGTGAGACTAATTCGATCGGGCTATTCGCGCCGTGGATCCTTAACTGAGAAACCTAACGCAATTGGCCACAGGACTGGAGTCGGCATGACTGCCGGTACCTTCCCAACCCCACTGAGACTCTTCCTACACGTCCTGCAACTTCCCGCACTGCAAAAGGTGGTTATTCGAGCTTCTGACAGGTGGTTACATTAATGTGACAGGGCGGTGTACGTCATCCTCACCCAGGGCGGATGATTTAAGATGGGTTGCCTATTTTAAGCTTCATAAAATATTTTCCGAGCGCTTTATTCTATGCCTTCAACCCGTAAAGAAGAATGGCTATTATAGTCCGCCTGCAAACTGTTGTAACAGTTAAGGAATACAGTAATTAGTAAAATAAGTAACACAAGAAAGGCACAAGAACAAGTGATACGTAAATCTCCGCATGTTGCAGAACACTGCTGGGCGGGAAACTGCTTCGAAGTGTTCCTGTGCGGCAGCTGTAGCTTTTTCTTCCGACGAACACCACTTCCCCCCGCCACAAGCGCTGCGCGTCAGTTTATAGACAGACCCTACGGTTCCTTTGCAGCTGCATTTCTATTTTTGCTTCAGATCAAACACACTCCTTGCGATAATTTTAGACATTTCCAACGGCCCACAAAAGAAATGAGAGAAATAATTGTTCGTTTAACTAGGAATAATGAAATCTGAGATACGTAATCCTCCAAAGTTAACAATTTTCCGTTAGTTTAACATTCGGATTATAGACACGTAAAGAATCTGAAATTGGACCTTACTTTTATGTGTACTATGCTTATCTAGACTAGTATGAAGGAACTTTCGCATGATGCGTCACTGCCAAGTAACGTAGCTTGTCGGAACTGGGAACATACATAGAACTGCTGCAGTAAATTACGGAACGCAACTGAGAGAAAAGTGAATTGAGATGAGCAGAGAAGACACTTTTATTGAAATACAATAATTAGGGTGAAATTACCACGATTCATCGTGGTCGCTTCGACGTTACAAAAGGCGGAACGTGGTTCTGAATAGGACGTGCGTTGACCGCGTATGGCAGTGCATTATCTGCAACGTGCTCCCATGCTGGCAAAAAGGTTGGTAAGGAGTTCTCACACGTGATCGATTGACTTAATTCGGGGCATCGGGCAGGTAGGTCCACTAGACGAATACCCCCCTCGTCCTCCACCTACGCTGTTCGATGCGGTCGAGCATTTTCATCCATAAAAATGTTGTCGGAGACGAATGCTCTACTGAGAAGATGCACACGAGGAAGGAGTGGAGTGTCACCGTAAAGTTGACAGGTAAGGGTACCACATTGAAAGATTTGGAGGTTAGTAAGCTCTATCAAGATTATGCCTTCCAACATCTTAACATCTGGACCAAAAAAATGTAAGGTTTGACAATGCTCTTCGGTGCATTACACATTCCCATCTTTCGCCATTTGAGGGTATATCCAGCATTGTCGAACATGACCGTTGAGATAACGCTGGTGTACGTGTGAGCGTGTGTGATCAACATTCTGTATACAGATTATGCAGAGGGTTCCAGACGCAGATATCGAATCTGAACGCTGATTGTTTGTGGAAAGATCATGTTGTGTCTCGCGTCAGGAGAAGAACGTCTACTACCAGGTGTTGGTACTTGACAGCAGCAGGAATAGAAGGATTGCGGAAGGACTCACTCATCGCCATGCAGGATCCGAATGGGCGCCACGCGTCTAGCGTGCGAGAGGATGCACTCATTGTGCAAGCTGCCAGGCAATATCGTACAGCCACGTCACGTACCTTGAATCAAAACATGGGTTTATTTGCAGGAAGACAAGTATACCCAAGGTCAGTGTGACGTATCTAGCACCAACGAATCTCAGCACAGCCATCATTGTTGCCGCTCCCTCCGACGCGGAAACAGAAAGAGGTTCACTGTTGGTGCGACCGACGAAAAGAGTTGACACAGGAGTACCAACACATTGTCTTTTCAGATACGCCCTGGTACTGCGTTCATCATTAGTATGGACTTAATCTATGCGTGTAGGTTCCGAGAAGAACGCACGTTGCCGGACTGCGTGGGGTACCGTTATGTAGACAATACGACCACCTGTGGCACATGCAGAGGATGATTTCTGGTACGTTAAGGCTTGGCCTAATCTGCATGGTCTGCGTCTTCCAACACGATAACGCAAGGCGGCATCCTGACCGTGCTGACGTGACCTGAGTGGGTATAGAACGTTCGCCAGATCTCTCACTCATTGATAATATCTGGTCTGCCAATACTGTCACGTCACCACTCAGTAATGACTTCGACTGATGAACTCGTGTATAGAGTTGAAGCAGCACAGATGACGCCATACCTACTACCCAGCCTGAATTTGACTCCACGCACAGCTTCCTTAGAATCTTTGACGCTGTCAGAGGTAACAGTTCTGTGTAGTAAATTTCGCACTCTCTAAACCCGTATATAATCTACAAATTTAATCGTATATACTTCCTACCATGACGCGCCTAGTGGCCGCGCGGTTTGAGGCGTCATGTCATGAACTGCGCGGCCTCTCCCACCGGAGGTTCGAGTCCTCCCTCGGGTATGGGTGTGTGTGTTGTCTTAGCGTAAGTTACTTTAAGTTAGTTTAACTAGTGTGTAAATCTAGGGAGCGATGGACTAAATAGTTTGGTCTCTTAGGAATTCACACACATTTAAGCATTTGAGCTTCCTACTATACTGTACGTGCTGTAATACGCCATTTGTGACGCCAGTAAAGGGTCTTGCATAATTTTGTAAGTAAGTTACGTAATTCTTATAAAAAGGGGCAGTTCGAGTCACGAACCCAAGAAAGACATTGAATAATACGGGAAAGGTGCAAATTTAATCGTATATGCCCGCAAATCACCTAATAATTTAATCGTAAATTCTTCGAATTCTTGTTTCCGTAATAAGAAAAACGGTAATTTTTTTTTTCTAGCGTTGACCGAAGAGAGACAGAACAGATCTTAATTAGCTAGGCAGTTACAGATTCTTACTGCTGGCCTCCTGTAATGTTTAATTTCGAGGTTAGCCGAAGTTTTCTTAAGCACTACACATTATCAAGTGTACGAACTGTAAACTGATCATTGAGACTTTTTCATTCAAGATACCATTCTGGGATATTTCAGACAGAATAGAATCGTACCTGGACAGCTGGATTCCAAACGAACTGCTTACCGACGACAGCCTGCCCGCGGTCCGGCTTTGCAAAGTGTGAAACGTTGCACCAGCATAGCCATTATTTCGGAGATTAATATCATTCTTTCCGATATCAGTAATCAGCCCAATAAGGGAGGAGCTAAATCGTACTCCCGTAGTGTGCAGGCGGCCATGGCCTTTCTGATGAATGTATTTCAAGTTTTAGGTTGCTCAAGAAGACTTTAGCTGCAGCGTCGTGGAGTCTCAAGGGATTAAGGTCGCCGGATTATTTAGTTGAAGCTCTACAAGACGTTCAGCGGCGCGTGAGACGGGCACACTAAGTTAGCAGTACCTATTGAGACTCATTTTGTGTAGAACGAACATTCCTCACTATACGAGTCACTAGAGATACTTTTATTCAGTGTTTCAGTCGAGAATTTGTATGACCGCTGATATTATCTATTCAAACTAGATAACAGATTTTCTCTGAGCTCTAAATTTTCATTGAGATGTTGTCCGCCCTGATAGTTGAATGGTCAGCGTGGCGGAATGCCGTCCTAAGGGGCCCTGGTTCGATTCCCGGCTGGATCGGGGATTTTCTCCGCTCAGGTACTGGTTGTTGTGTTGTCTTCAACATCATTTCATCCCCATCCGGCGCGCAGGTCGCCCAATGTGGCGTCGAATGTAATAAGACCTGCACCAAGGCGGCCGGACCTGCACCGTAAGGGGCCTCCCGGCCAATGACGCCAAACGCTCTTTTCCACTGAGATATTTAACTCATTCAAAGCCTAGGCTAGGACTTGAATGGCGGTAGCCGAGCTACTCCTTTAGTTATGAGTGATTTCCAGGAGAGCGACTATCTAATTCTAGTCAGATACAGATATCATTACATTCGAAACTGATTAATCCTCCTAGGTATTTCAATTAATAATTATTCAGAAGTAAGTAACTTCTTAAAACACATAACAAGTAAAATTTATTTACTTGATAACCTTCCTTCTGACACAGTTTTAGCGAGCACCAGCGTAAGTGCGTGCTTGTTGAAATAAAGTTCCCGTAAGGGTTTCTCGTGTGTTCCTTACGCAGTGTTGATAAAAAAACATGTCGCAGGGGGATTTGTCGACGACGTTAAAGATCGTGACCATCTGGTCGTCCAGATTCGTCATCTGCGAAAAAGTGGCGTCTGGTGAGAGGGGTCGGCTCGAGGCTGGCGACCGCATAAGCGGCGTGACAGGTAAATAAGGCGGTCGGCCGGAGATTTGCGTCGCGGAACAGCCCGCGATTTTTGCCGCGCTGCGCCGCGTTCCGGGAAGCCGAGCCGGCCGTCGCAGCCGCCGCGCCGCCATATATCTCCGGCCTGTCCCGGCTGCCACACGGGGACGCCTCCGTCTCCTTTTCTGGGCGCTAAGTGGTCGCCGGGTTGATCGTCCTGCCGCGCCGCGTCGCAAAACCTCGCATCGCAGCAGGACCAGCTACCAGCACGCCTCCACGTATCTCCACTGCCGGCCGAGTGCGGGCTTGCAAAACAGCTAACGGCCGAGACGCGCGCTGGAATCGAGTAGGCAGATTTACATCGACGTATGACGGAGCCCGTCCGCCTTCCTAGTCGAATGGTGAGTGCGGGTGACTGCCACGCGGAAGACCCGGGCTCGATCCCGGGTACCGCCAGGGATTTTTCCGAGTAGTAGCAGCTTCCTGTCACGAAAATTGACAATGGTTGGGACAGCAGTGGACTGACATCAAATTCACGCCCCCCCTCCCCTTTTCCCTCATCCTACTATTGATTTCAAAGAGCGCTGGATGCAGTTCATGAAGTGGACTGAGATTTTGTCTTCAGCACATTCTCAGAGCCTAGATCGGCATGGGAAGCCCCACTTCAACATACTCATTGTGGATCTTCATTCACCAGTAAGAAATCTGTTCCAGATAGACGTGAATTCTTCGTGTTCTGGGGGTGATGGGTGATGGTCGATTTGTTGCGTCCACGATGCTCCATGATGTTAACCTTGTAGTCTGAGGAGGTTCGTTTACATTTACGGTCGTATGGAGGAATCTACTCCTAGGCCCCAGTCGTTGGTGGACAGGTTGATATCCATACAATGGGTGCACGTGTGATGCAAGTGGTTTAGATCTCTCGTGCATCGACACAGCTTGTCTTATAAAATCTGGTGGAGTGATTACTGCCAGACGGTAAACCCTATCACGTGTGGTTGGCCTCAAGCAACTAATGAGGAGTGTTACTTTCAAAGAAGTGTCAAACATACATGTTAAGTGTCAACTTGTTTAGCATCACTGGATGTGAAACAAACAGGACGAGTAGTCTGCGGTAAAACAGGGCGGTAATTCTCACCATCTCTGGTTGTATACGCCAACTGGTTCCACTCGGTTTGTGGACAATGTTATTTCTAGCTGACACTTTCTATGTGGTATTTGTGAAATGCTTTTTGTAAGTGAGTCGGACTATTTAGGAAGCTCAAGAACATTCGTACATGCTACCCTGGAAATCAAATTTCAGAATTTGAGAAAATTCTCGAGAGATATTTGGCGTGATTTTTCGCGAGGTCTTGGGTATTTCATTATTTCTGTTGTATTCTCTCTGCAGCCAAAGAAGTGTCTGCGTACGATTTCTGTTGTTAGATTGACCTGATGGAGATTCCAAACACCAGAGAAACAACTTCTCCCATTGAGTAAAAACTGTAAAAGTGTCTTCAAAGCAATCTCTTTCGCACACATATTGCAGTCTGCCAGTATCCTTCCAATTACTAGAAATAAGCTTCTCTCTTCGCAGAAAATGGAATCGAAGCGATTGTCCTAATCGTGCAGTGAATTACTGTATTTTAAATGTCTCGTAAATTTCTCAACTTTAACAGCAGTTAATTCTAAAGATGAATAATTCAACAATCCTATTAACCTATTAAAAAAGGACACCCCTTTTTATGCTATTGCATTGTTATAGAAATTTACTGCGAAGCGCTAATAGAGTCTGGTTTGGTGGAACTTGATCCAGAAGTTCTTGGTACAAATTCTATGCTCACGAGCTCGTTTGGAAACAGATTTTCTTAAAGCAGCAAACATCTGTTTACTAGAACATCCAGCTAGAGGAATGATATTCAACAAACAGACCAGCAAGAACATTTAGTTCAAATCCGATTAACGTAAATCAATTGTGGCTATATCTCAAAGAATTATGAAATGCTCCCTACATAAAAAATGGTCCCTTTTTTTCTCAAAATTTTCCCAACAGTGTCATTAACCTGCTATTGCTACATTATAGCCACAAAAGAGACTGCCCTGCAACTGACTATTCAAAAATTAATGTAATTCGTGCACATGGAAGAATGGCTGTACTTGAAGACTCAAAATACCGAGAGATAGATCCTGGCAAAACAGCTGTCACAAGATTCTAGGATGTTTCGCTCATCCGTAAACTCAACCAACGGATGCAAAGTTACTTGTTAAAATCTTCTGGGTTGTTAGGCCGCGTCATATTTACCTATAAAATAATCGACTTTTCGACCCCTCTGCTGGGATCTTCTTCAGGATCTTCCGGTGTCCACTACTGGTAGAACACCGGAAGATCCTGAAGAAGATCCCAGCAGATGGGTCGAAACGTCGATTATTTTAGAGGAAATATCACGCAGCCTATCAACCCAGAAGATTTTAGCTTTAGTGACAACGACCACGAAAGCCTGCAGATTTACTTAACCTGTTTTACTTAGCTGCGTATGACACAAACCTCCTACCTTTTTTTTACCATTCAGTGACTTGATGGATGTTTCGAATGTAGCCCAAGTATATCTACATGCTAGTTCATGCTATGTAAGTGTTGTTTCTGTTCTTTCGACTAAAGAACCACATTCTGTATTTTAACTGTGTTACCTGTTATATGTTGCTTATTTCACTTCTAGCAATGATTCCGTAACGTGAAAAGTGCCAAGTTAGGTTTGAGCAGTCTGATACCATACCAGGCTACGTACTGACGGCTGCTTATCCCAAGCTGTGTGTCTAAATAAATCTGGAAGCTGAGAGGTGGCGATCGCTGCCCCCCCCCCCCCCCCGACACCCCGTGACGCCCCCCCCCCTCGTGGGGAGATTCAGTCCGAACGGCAGTCTAGCGGGGTCCATTCTTTAGTTCTCACAATGTCTCGCGCCCTCATTCGATTTCTCCGTCCCATTCCCCCGTGCTCTCTCTTCCACAGTTACGAGCTGCCACTAAATCAGATTTTTATCGGAAGGTCACCCACCTCGAGAATGGCCCGGAGGAAAGGTTGATTTTACGAAAAGCGAGCCAACGAATCTAGATGCAAGCTGCAAGAAACACTTCCTCTGATGTCTGCAGCGCTGGAAGGCGAAAGCACTGAAAGGAATGACGAACTGGTGATTTCATTTCCTGGAGAATGATTATAGCAGCCCCGCTCGTCATTCAGATTTGTTTTGTATGGCAATTCCCGATCGTATTTCAGACGAAAGCACTTGGTATTGATGTTTCTTTTGTGAATCTCTGTTAGGTGTCGCTTCTAACGCAATTAGTTCATCAACGGTAAGTTACTCAGTGTCGTGCTACTAGCTAACTGATGGCGATCAAACTAAGATGCACAAATTGTTTACTCGTTGTATGCGATTTTCTGATAAGTTTCCGTTAGCGTCTGATAGAGGGAACTGTCCATCGCACCCCCGTCAGATTTAGCGGTGAAATGGTCCAGTGAATAGCACGTGAAAAACTGAACATAGATGAAGCATGAAAACAGGAAGAAATTATACTGAACTTTGTAAAAAGAAACAAAATAGAAACAGTGAACGCTCCGAGGATTTACCGAAACCACCAAACAGTTAATTATTATGATTATATGACCGTGTGCTTAATGGACGAAAGGCTACCGGTTTTTCTGCTGTGGGTTCGGGGGTATTTCAACCAAGTGAGGCTGTTTTGAGACGGAATAGGTAATGACTGAAAGTTTGTCTATCATTAAAAACCATAAAGGTTGCGATGTAAAAACTGATATGTATTTTCTACTAACACACAAATTCTGAGGCAGTTGCTACCTTCGCCTCAGACGTTTATTTACAGTTATATCTTTTAATGGTTGCTGATTTTAAGTACATTGTCACACGCAATGACGACGGTTAACATTCACAACAATCCTCACTGCAATTCACGGTTGTTGCTGGCGGATGCGGTTGACGCGAAACACGTAGTTCGGCACTTGTCACTTTTGGTTTCATATCACTCGCGAATCGGTATCGATGAGGGTCAACTCCACGACGATCAGGGGGGCGCGCTCATTTGTCATACTCCGGTGAATTTACCGTTTACTACTCAATTCGCAAATCTGCCTTTGACACTGTACTCAGCTCGACCACAATTCTTGCCCGTCTCTCCCGTACTGTTGCTCAGTCGACACTAATCTCACTGCCTCCTGCAGCGCTCGACAATCGACTGCTATCGACCTGGGTGTCGGATACTAGCATCTATATTCGTGGGATCACGGATCCCTGACAAACATCGAACAAATTGCGGGAACAGCACCATTGAGGTTGTATGGTTATGGTGTTGGACCGTCAAGCTGGAAATCCACATTCAGATCTCCCTCATATCGAATATTTTTTTCGCAAAATTATGAATTTTCCGTCCGGTCACTGTTGTGTCTGTTCTCCTTCTGTAGTCTTGACAATTGTCATACTATTCACTAGTTACAGAATATGATGATGATGATGTCCCATACTCCGAAGAGCGTAGGGGACGATGCGGTAGACCCGCACCACTGTACTAGGCAAGGTCCGTCCTCCGATCGTAATGGGGATGAATGATGATGATGATGACACAACACCACCCAGTCATCTCGAGGCAGGAAAAATCCCTGACCCCGCCGGGAATCGAACCCTGGACGCCGTGCGCGGGAAGCGAGAACACTACCGCAAGACCAGGAGCTGCGGACATGTGTCATGTAGTAACAATGTATTAACCGTAGCAATAAATGTAATGAATAGTGAAAGCAGGCGAGATCCCGCATAGACATCTCACAGAAATGAAAACAACAAATAAACAGGTGTGAACTATATTACACAAAGTGATTCACGAGTCAAAACTTCCCAAACGGAACGCAAGAGTGATAACAAGTGGTACTTGCGTAGAACAAATAAGAGGTACATACGTCTGGAGGTCCCTTCCGTACACCTTGCTCTTGCAAACGGACGTTGGACCACGTCACAGGCGCAAACATGGATATGGCGAACAAACGCGTCAATGACCGGACGGACAGTTGATAAATTTGTGAAAAAAAAAAAAAAAAATGCGGCACGAGCAAGATTTCAACACGGATCTCCCTATTCGGTGTCCAACACCGTGACCACACGACCACGACGCTGGGGCTAGTCGAATCCTCTCGATGTTACACTTCTTGAGTTTGGACAGTTCACTATTTTGCTTCTTTTTGCACAATTCAGTACACCTTGTCCCTGTTTTCATGCTTGACCTGTGTTCCGTTTTTGACAGGCTGTCCACTGGGTCATCTTACCACTAAATCTGAGGGGGCTTCGATAGCGAGTTTCACATGTCAGGAATGAACTACTCCGTGTCCCCCAGTACATACGGTGCACACCCATACACAGAGAGGGCGCCACGTGGCAAGGGCAGCCTCCAGATTAATCCAACATAGTTAAAGCCAGGGACCACAGAGGGCACACACAACGCGAACTACGTCACACTTCCGCCTTACATTCCGAAGAGGACTTCCATGCGCCAAACGGGGATAAAAGTGGACACCCGGCTCCAGTCGGAGTGCATCAACACTTATTTCGTTCATTAGCGCCATGCCTTATGACAGCATCCGGACTACAGTCGCCGCCGAGAAGAGCAGAACTAGACAGTCTACTACTTATTGTGCACATATGTTAGAGCAATACAAATCGGAAGATGAAGCGGACTAAAAAAATCAAAGGAAATTAAGCAAATCTGCAACGAGGTGCCGGATATTTTGACTCATTAATACCAGTTTACATCTATATCTATATCTACATCCATACTCCGCGAGCGACCTTAAGGTGTGTGGCGGAGGGTACTTTCTGTATCACTGTCACTTCCCCCCTTTCCTTTTCCAGGCGCGAATGGTTCGCGAAAATAACGATTGTCGGTAAGCCTCCGTTTGGGCTCGAATCTCTTGTGTCAGTGGTGTTTTCCCGCATAATACTACGTCGGAGGAAGTAATATCTTTGTTGACTCTTCTAGAAACGTACGCTCTCGGAACAGTAACCACACGGTGATACAGACCGCGTCTTGCACGTGTGCCGCTGGAGTTCGTTGACCATCTCCAAGAAGTTTTCGTGGTTACCAAATGAATCTGTAACGAAACGCGCTGCTCTTCTTTGTATCTTCTCTATTTCCTCTATCAATCCTGTATATACAGACCCCATACTGATGAGCAATATTCAAAAATTGGTCCAACGAGTGTTTTAGAAGCTTCTTACTTTGTTCATGGACTACTTTTCCCGAGGATTCTTTCAATGAAACTCAGACTGACATCTGGTCGTTCCATTTCAAATCGCTCCGTACGTATACCCATAGATATTTTATGGAAGTAACTGCTACTCTGCAATAGTGTAATCGTACAATAATGGGTCTTTATGTCTATGTATTGGCAATACACTACTATCATTTATGTCGAGGATCAATTGCCACTCCCTGCACCAAGTGTCGATCGGCTGCAGGTTTTCCTTCCTGCATCGCGCTACAGTTTTCTAGCGCTGCGACTTCTATGTATACAACAGCATCATCCGCGAAAATCCTCATGGAACTTTCGATGTTGTCTAATGTGTCGTTTTACACATATTGCGAAGAGTAATAGATCTGTAACATTTCCTTACGGGACGCCCGAAATCACTTTTACGTCTTAAGACTTCTCTCCATTCAGAGTGACACGCTTTGTTCTGTTCGCTAGAAACTGTTCAGTGCAGTCACACAGCTGGTCTGATATTCTGTACGCTCGAATTTAATTCATTAGGCGGCCCTGCGGAACTGTATCAAATGCCTTACGGAATTCAAGACAGACAGGATCCACCTCGGCGCCGGTATCTACCGTCATCTGGGCCTCTTGGACGAATAGAGCTACTGCATTTCAACGATCGTTGTTTTCAAAACCCTTGTTGATTCCTACAGAGGAGATTTTGGGTCTCCAAAAATGTCATAACACCTGAACTTAAAACGTGTTTCAAAATTCTCCAACTGAGCGATGTCAGCGATGTGGACCAATTGTTTTATCCGTCTGTTTGACGACCTTGCTTGAAAACAGGAATGGCCTGATACAGCAAATAATCCTTGAACAAGCGTCGCAATTATGTCGGTGGCATTCAGATCTATCTTCTCCACCAGTACAATAGTTCAACATTTGGACCTAGTTTGGCTATGAATAATCGATGGACAGTCTTACTGCACATGTTCTTCCATTTTGCAACACTGAAGGCGAGATTATGCTGCCGTCACCACCGACGAGTTACGCGAGCGATGGAAATGGAAATGTGGCGAACTGCGTGGGAATAGCATAAAGAGCTGCTGTACCTGCGTCTCGCGATGGCCGGGAGGTGCAAGTTTCAATGAGGAACGCGCAGAGAGCAACAAATGCCTGCGTCGCGGACGGACAAACAAGCGCGAGTCCTTCGGCGGAGCTGTAAAGCGCGCCACGTAACGACTGCCTGCGCGGGAGTTAACGACCCGCGGCGCGCGACAAAGAAGCGGCTAACGACCCGCGCCTGGCTCCGCCCACGCGCCGCGGACCGGGTTCGTGTCCCGGCTCCTAATTAGCGGGGGGCGGGCTGACGGCCGCGACGCCGGCCAATCGGCGCGCGCCGCCTCCGCGCCGGCCGCCGCGACTCGCGGGCCGCGTCGGGGGGCGGGGCTTCGCATGCAGAGTGGCGGCTGCCAGCCGGCTCGGCTTGCCGCTGCCGCCGCGGACGGGTTCATAGCCGCGGCCAGCCGCCTCGCCGTGCGTACCGGTGCTGTGCTGTCCGCAAGTCCATTATCCGCTACCTCAACTATTTTACCCACATTCGCGGATATTATAATTTTTGTCCACAATATTAACTAAGCAATCCTAAAGAATGATCGGTTGACAGAGACAGCGGAGAGGGTACATCTGCATCTATATTATACTTCGCAAGCTGCCTAGGAGTGTGTGGCGGAGGGTACTTTCCGTACCACTATCTGATCCCTCCAACCCTGTTCCACTCGCGAATACTGCGTGGGAATAATGATTGTCGGTAAGCCTCTGTACTGGCTCTGATTTCTCGAATTCTTTCCTCGTAGCCAATACGCGAGATGTATGTGGGGGGAAGTAATATGTTATCCGACTCCTTCTGAAAAGTGCTGTCCCCAAATCTCAATAGTAAATCTCTCCGTGATGCACAAGGCCTCTATTGTAACGTCTGCCAGTGGAGTTTGTTTAGCATCTCCGTAACGCTCTCTCGCCAGATAAACGATCCCATGACGAAACGCGCGATCCTTCGTTGGATCTTCTCTACCTCCTCTATCAGTCCTACCTAAGAGTGATCCCAGATAGGTGAACAACACTCAAGAATCGGGCGAACAAGCGCCTTATAAGCCACTTCTTTCGGGTAGGAGGGCCAGCCGCGGTGGCCGAGCGGTTCTAGGCGCTTCAGTCCGGAACTGTGCGACTGCTACGGTCGCAGGCTCGAATCCTGTCTCGGGCATGGATGTGTGTGATGTCCTTAGGTTAGTTAGGTTTAAGTAGTTCTAAGTTCTAAGGGACTGATGACCTCAGCTGTTAAGTCCCACAGGGCTCAGAGCCATTTGATTTTTCGTGTAGGAGTTACATTTCCTGAAGATTCTTCCGATGAATCGCAGTCTGGTATCTGTTTTTCCCACTATCTGTTTTATGTGGTACCGTTACGGGTTTCCTTTGAAAAGGCAAAATACGTGAGAAGCACTAGCGAGGGACCCGAATGAAAGTTTTTTTAACTAAGGGAAGATTAATCATCTGAGGGAATTTAGAACCTACATCAGGCAATCCAAGAGAATGGTTAAAACAGGAAGCGATTAATCCTAGGATCTGCAAACTGGAGTAAGTTACCGCATGAAAAACTGTAATAGGAAGTCGCTGAGCACTGGAGCGAAATTAAGACACTACAGTACGACTGTTAAACCATTAGAATTATATGCTTCGGAAACTCTAATAATGAATAGCCGTAGAGTAGTCGATGTATTAGTCAAAAGAGTACGCAAAATATTAAGGAAGATTTTAGGCTACACATCGATTGAGGAGTATGCATCTTCGAGATCATATGAGAAACTGCGCACAGAGATAGAACCAGTAATATCATCGATTTAAAAAAAATAGCTTGTTGTTCTATAACCGCAGCTTCAAAATGTCAGAGGATCGTGTACCAAAGAAAATGTGAAAGTTCATATGGCTCAAGGCAGAAAGATTTCTATGGCTGTATGCATGTGATAAAGATCTTAAGGAAATCGGTATCTCAAAGGACAAAATCTCTGACAAATGCCGAAACACTACGGAGATTCTGATCTGGGAAAAAGCTCGAAAGATGAAGACCACCTTTCAGAAGACTGGAAGAAGGCGCTAAGTGGTGGGCTCAAGAGCTAATGGCGGGACATAAAACTGACAGTCGGACAAAAGCTAAAAATGGAAAATGATATCGATTGTTAACTCACAGTCCGTAGTGGCTCAAATGGTATGAAAAAATTTATAAACACTTAAACCATTAGATACGTCGGAGGTCTAACGATAAGCATGCGTCTGGCATGAATTTAAGTTTCCCGAAGCCGGACTTCGAAATTTGCGCACCATACACTAAGAAATATGGTATGATCTTGACCACATTCTGATACAGCACAGCCTGTTATATTTTTCACATACTCGATAAGTGACAATGTGCTATCGTAATCAGGGAAAAGGATTTTTTGAAATTATCTGTGAAACATTTCTGTAACTTTGGGAAGTCGAAGTCGAGAAGAAGATGCCTCACACGTTGTTTATTGTTAAATGTTAGCCATCTAATTCTTTTGCAAAGGTACGTTAATTCATCGTTGAGTTAGAGTCATGTTAATCTGGCACGATTGTCAGTCTATGAAGAATAGCATTCTGTGATTTTAAACGGCGAACACCGAAAATTACATTACAATAATTAATGACGAATTATTGAACAGAATTAGGGAGAAGAGAGAGTTGTAGCACAACTTCACTAAAATCAAGAATATGTCTATAAGACAAATCCTCAGGCATCAAGGAATGGTTATCTTGTTAATGGGGAGAATTGTGTGGGTAAAAACCAGGTTTTCATACTCATACGCCACCAGGACGCTAAAAACAATGCAATCGAAACTTTCCAGACAAATGCCAAACTCGCAGTGCTGCTTTCGCTCTTTGTAGCTAGAAGTGTGGAGTAAGCAAGCGTAGATGTAGAACATTACGACGAAAAATGTTTGTTATCACTGCAATCAGAAATAAAAAATTGACATACAACGGAATAATGGTGTTTAATATGTCGAATCCTTTGTTAGTACTGGAGCACAGATAAACTTTTCATTGTGCAAAACAGGAAATAACGTACAGTCACGCAACACGAGTGGCATCCGGGAGGTTAACTGCCTGTGAAACAATTGACGGCGCCACCCGGGAAGAAGTGATATGCTCTAAGGTGCAAGATAATACTTTTTCTGAGGAAATGTCCATCAAATGAAAATTAAGAACGAACTTAATTATTTAACGAGCTCACCAAAATGATCTCTGCGTTGAGATAGATAAAGTAAGGGGGTGAGGTGAATGGCGAGGAGGGTGTCTGCAGTATGTATATCACTGAGATTTTCATCATTCACGTTCAGATTACGCAGCGTTGAAAGTGCGTCATTAAAGAAGAAAATAAAAAAAGAACGGGCCATGCCATACTTAACACGCCGTGACGCGTTCATCTGTTGACAGTTCTGCCACTGAGTTTTGCATTTTTGGTTACGCATCTGAGAGGCGAACGCATGACTGCGTGATACGACTCAAAGCTTTTCCGAAATATCTCATTCATTTACTATAGATCTCATAATTATATGGATAGGTCTTAGCAGTCTTCTAAAGGGCAACAGTTTAATTATAAAGTTTCTTCCAATTTCTCTGCGAGGTTTTTATGAAGGGATAGAACGAGCCCTTCAGTACATTCAGTTACAGATCTCTGTAAATACAGCATAAACTCTTCTGAATATACAGTGATGCCACACCAGAATTCAAAAACCCCAAAACAGTGCTTGCGAGATGTAACATTAGGAACTGGCTGTCGAGGATACATCGGATTTTACGCAGGGAATTAAAAACACATACTGGATGAGGAATCAAAAAAAGGAAAAAGAAGAAAGGTTAAGGTCTCACATCTTGTCGACGGCTTGGTCGATAGAGCCGGAGCTCAAGCTAGCATTATGAAAGGATTTTGGCTTTTTTTCTTTTCTTAAAGGGATTTGCTCTGCGAAACTTAGAAATCACTATAAACGCTAAGGCCGAGTCCAGCGTCCAAGGAGACTTTCTGAGCAGACATGCTTCAATATCATCTGGTTAACTCATGCGACGCAACGAAGAAAACGGGGAGAAATGAAAAGCTTGCAAACAAGCAGTAATACGACGGCTGTAGTTCCACGCCGTGGCCGAAGCTCAGTGAATATTAACCATTATTGTTCCTTGCATTAACATAATCCTGACACTCCACTAATTTGCTACTGATCTCGCAAAATTTGATGCACTAAACCATCTCCTTACGTAATAAAATATTATACAGGGTTTTAGCTGCCTTTTCCCATGGGTTATATGCAACCCGCAACGCTTTCAATACCACGTGCAAGATTTTCATGTTCTCTCACTCGCAAACTTTTAGTCCCACAGAAAACATGTAAAGGACCTTTTTGTAACAAATTTAATGTACCGTAGTTCAATTTTGTAATGGGATACTTTTTCGCTAGAGGCCATAATTTTTGAATTGAAGTGATCTTGAAACACGTCTGTATTGAAGACCATGGCGTCCAGCGAAAACCTATCCCAGTACAAAATTTAATTGCATTAAAATTTCCTACAGGAATTTCCTGTTCATTTTTGTTTATGACTAATGGTTTGCCTGTAGCGAGAGAATAATAAAATCTGGCGCATGGTTTTTGAAGGCGTTGTGGGTTGCATAAAACCTATTGGTAGGGGCAGCTGAATCACGCCGTATAGAGCATTCTTCATCGCATAGAAATACTTTTATTCATAAATGGCGTCTGGTTTTTACGCAATAAGGATATCTTTGGACAATACACCAGTGATTACGTGTGTTGACAATGGCACGGAGAAGGAACTGTGGATATCACCCACTGATGTCGACTTCATACTGGAGTATGTTCTGATGGTGATCCACATCAGGTCGAAACCGATCACGACTTATGAACAAAAATGTTTTTATGCCATCAAACTGTTCTATACAATAATTTATTACTGTTCATTGTGATCGCTGGTATGCCCAATACGTTTACAAAGATCGTCTTCTAACGGATTAGAATTGGCGTACTACCTTTCAATTAGTAAAAAGTGAAGCTCTCGTCAAACTGAAGGATGTTTGCATACTGCTGTGCATTACTAGCCATAGTTCAACTGGAGGTGGTATTCCGCTGCCTTCCTCCGGCCTTTGAAATGCCGTATTACAGTACAACCACATCAGCATTTCTCAATGCCGCAACCACCCAACGGTCATCTTCAGATAAAAAGCATATACTGGAAGCGGTGATGTAACGTTCCGTTGCGTTGTCACCAATACTCAGTAATACAAAAGATATTCCAAGTGAAAATATCAAAACAAAAGAACATGCATCAGTCATTTAATATCCATTGACAGACTGTATGTTATTCTTACCCATCCATTTCATTTACAGGGGGATCTGAAGTTTAACGAGGACTCAAAACCAAGGTGCAACATTTTTGTCGTAAACGAACATTCCCAGATTTGAAATAAATGATAAGGGACAATTACAAATCCTAAGACAGAACACTGGACTCGCATTCGGGAGGACGACGGTTCAATCAAGCGTCCTGCCATCCTGATTTAGATTTTCCTTGATTTCCTTAAATCACTCCAGGCAAATGCCGGGATGGTTCCTTTGAAAGGGCACGGCCGACTTTCTTCCCCGTCCTTCCCTAATCCGATGAGACCGATGACCTCGCTATCTGGTCTCCTCCCCCAAACAACCCAACCCCTAAGACAGATTGAGGATCAAACCCACCCCATTTGCATCCTTAGCCTCCCACTTACAACCCTGAACCACCGCGTTATTCAGTTAAACAATGTATATCAAAAGTCATGCGAACCCATGTGATGGCATGTTACTTATTTACGTAATTCATACGAAGCAGTTAATACTGACTACAGTAATACGCAATTAACTAACGGCCTACATAGACTACAGGTAACCTACATTCTTTTCCAGAGGTATATAGCAGATTTCTTTTCCATTATGCATCTCGTTGCATCATGACCTCTAACGACACAGTATGCGTCAGTTTGCTAGAGATGGGAAAAACCGACGGGTTAAGACCAGTAGCGGTTTTTTAGTTCTGAATAATCTACCGTCTTCGGTAATTGTTTGGACTCGGTTGTGACTGACTTTTTTCATTCCTTAGTTGTAACCGTGTAAAAAAAAAAACATATCAGTTTACAATAGCAATGTTACTAAAATTTTTGGTTTTTAATAAAACATTTTAAAATACCATTAATTTTTATTCGTAAAATTTTTCACTGCTTTGAATATTGGATTACTGTGTAAATTGAGAAGAGTGATCAGCACTATTTTAATAACAACGCCTCTAGTTACAAATTAGTACAAACACATGACGTAAGAACTGGTAAGGCATAGCAGACACACCTGTTGCCCTGTAGCGTGGCCTATGAGACTGTAAGCATGTACGTGCAGTGTGCGAGTGTCGCCCCCCACCTGGTCTATGCGGTAGTTTCTAGTTTCTCGCTGTCGTCCTCGAACATTAGTTGTACAACAGAATGGTATTATCTTTAGCTAGAAAGTATTTTAAGAAGTGCGGTAGAAATGAGGTAAAATCTCCATTTGCTTTAAAAGATTAAAAACGGGAGGTGGCACAACAAACTTGCAACATGTTCTACGGAAGAGAAGGTAAATTTAATTGATTTACCTTCAATTTTACTGTGGCGCTGTAAACATGGAGAAATAACAGAGCCGTTAATTTTATGGTTGCTTCAGGGCGAAAATTTGATGTCATCCAAAAGAGACGATGCAAGGAAGTCATCAACTTGCGATTTTTCTCTCCCGCTGTTACCGCGCCTGTCAGCTTCACCTTACAGTCTTTACTGGAAGCAATGAGGCTGATTTTTGCAGCAGCCTCAACCTCATAGCGCTCGTGATTACCTACTGCTTCATGTTCAGCAGAATTTCAATCTTTGTTCGAAGTCTGCGTTTGTTACTTGAAGTAATAGCAATAAAAAAACTGTAAATAGGTTATTTCAGAAAAATGGCTATTTTGAGCGGTTTTAACATTGAGATGAAACTGGAGACGCAAAGAAGCGGCGTAACCGTGAAACACGTATGTAACATAGCAGCGATGGTGAGGCACGTTAAAATCTTTGACCAGAGAGCCTATTATCGTGGTTAGTCTGCGCTTGACCGCGCGAGTGTTGCGAGCAGTACAGTAGTAGTCGTCATGTAGAGCAGTACGCGAGTTGCAGTAGGCCAGTGCAGTCTGTCGATAGCAGTAGCTCAGTTCAGTTGCGTCCAGCAGTACGCTAGTAGTCGTCGTGCAGAGCAGTCGGTCAGTAGTAGCAGCCCAGTGCGGTTGTGTGATGTAGTCTGTCGGTAGTAGTGGTCTAGTCCTGTCACGGTCGCTAGCGGGACGCAGTCGGCGAGCGTCGACATGGCATTCTGGTCAAGATGCTGAATGAGGTATATTGTTAATTAAGGTAATCATCAGATAATGTAAAGTTTATTTATTGTAATTAATTTCCAACAAGTGCCCCAATAATAATTTTGATTTCAAAGCAATTTTACAAAAAAAAAAAAAAAATTATTTAATTGAACTAACGATTTCGTTCCACTTCCCTTAAAGAAAAGTTTCAGTTAAATTTAAAAAAAAAAAATATATTATTTGCAATGCAGTTCCTCCAAGCCGTGCGCAACAATAAGAGCAGAAATTTGACTAGCAGTTACAATGAGGTAAGAATTTAATTCTGATTGTTTTGCACAGGGCCAAAGACCGATATTTCGGTTTAATTGAGTTATCATTATCACTGAGATTTTCTTAACACTGAATTGTTTTTCATTATTTTTGTTGGAGCTTACACCAGAGTCAGATTGCGAATTTCACGTTTTTGTTGCCTTTGTCAGTACATTTCATTGCAGGGAGGTTACACTTAGCGCAATGTCCATTAGCATTCTTAAATAATATTGTCATTCATTTTAAAATTTTTGTGGGGAGGTTACAACCGAAAACCCGTTGTTTCAACGATAACAACGATAACCGATATCCCTACAGTGAGCCCTATTGCAAACTTGGTGGCCCCAGTTGCAAAAAGGGGGGGGGGGGGGGCTCCAGTCGTTGTTAAACAGGTTCCTGTCGCTGTGGAGAGGCTGCAAAGTAAAGGCGGGAAGTAAAGACTCGACACGCGACTGACACGCGAACAGGTAGGGAAGGGTTGGCCGCTCGAGAGGCTGGGGTTGCAGCTAAGACGCGCCACGTGCTCCCCACGTGTGGACGTGTGGCGGGGCGTTTCTCCACTACCTGCTCCCCAAGCCTCAAGGCGAAGGGTTGACGCGTACTCACCTGCACAAAGGGAAGCTCATGTCTGCAACTCCGATAGCTACAGCATTTACTAGCTTATTCTTCTGGCTATCCAACGCAGTCTGTTTTCACCGGCAAACACTGCAAAGTTCAGCGGGAGGCTTACTTATATCGGTTTAATTTTGTCGAATTGACAACTCACGCATCCAACAGCGGTTCGTCAAAGCATGGTGCCGCAGACTGTGAAAGCAATATGCGATGTTTACTCCACGCTTCCCATTAACTTACTTTTTTTTCTCCATTCTATTGCAGTGTGATACAGCAACTATTAATAACAATATGAAGGATCAAGTCCTGGTTGCTAGACTGGATTTTCTTCGCCTTATACAAGGCATTTTCAGTTGGCTGGAAAAATGTGGTTTTAAGCACATAGGATGCCGCTCATACAAATGTGCCAGCAGGAAACAGGCGTGGTCAGAAAAAAAAAGACATCGGTAGTTTCTTTTCACCTAGCTGATTATTGGCCAGGGACTCGTGAAGCGAAGACCAGCGTGTTTCCGCAACTTCATTCACCACAGATTTGTGTGTTGTAACGATTAGACAACGTTGGTCATGAGGCATTTCAACTTCCATTATGTACACGGTTGTCGAAAAAGTGGAAATGATTTTCGGTTATGGAGAATATCCCCAAACTGGTAGAGCAGCAGTATTTTTGCGTACTGATAGGACCTCTGATTATGCCAAACCCTCACGAACTTAGTTAAAAAAAATCATGAAACTGTAAGCGTCAGGATCAAAATATGCCTATGAAAAGGAACAGCAACAAATGGAAGAGATGCGTGTAACATTTTAGCAGCCGTAACAAACAATCCATATGTTACAACGAAGAAGCTTGAATGTGCGAGTGGGATCATCAAAAGGAGTGTTCATGAATTGCTAGATTTCAACACCTTTCATGCTTTCCATATTTCACGCCATAGCAGTTCCAGTTCTTCGCATGGCGGCTACGAAAACTGCCAAGTGAAGCGGCATTTCTGTGCAGTACTTGTTTTACAGATGAAGCTTCGTTTACGTACCACGGACAAATCAATCTTCGCAATATGGAGTAATGGTCTGTTGAAAATCAACCCTGGCTGAGAGAAATGGATAAACAACGACTTTGGTTTGTCAACGTATGGAGCGTGCTACTGAAGAAAAGCGTCTTACTGGTGGGACTCTGAAGACTCAAGTATTTACAGTTCGTAACATATGCGGTGCTGCACTTTTTGGAACTGGGCATAAAGCAATTCGTGTGGTAGCAGCCTAGCAAATATTCCGCCCATTCCGCAGATAACTGTAGACCTTCTGAACAGGACGTTCGGAGATCTTTGAGGAAACGCAAAATGGCCTGTACTCTAATTGGACATCACCTCCGGACTTTTACCTTTGGGGAAAACTGAAGTGCGAGATTTACAAGGAACAATCTACGACTCCCGAAGACATGAAAAACCGTATAACACTCCGCTGCGGTTAAGTCCAGATGAAAAGCAGCGTAGAATATGGGTTGCCCGAAATCATTATTCAGCATCTATCAGTCCGCAAGTCTAACATTTTGGCCACTGTATATTACAGTCTAAATAATAAGCACAAGTACAGTACCGGACAGACCGAAGACGTTTGTGCGACCTTTTCTCCTGACGATAGCACAACGTTTTTTGCAAAGCTGTTATCTTTGTTATTTGATCGAGCTTCACATGTGTTTAGTAGTTGAAGTCCTCTGTGAAGGGGCTTTCACCACTACATAAATAAGAATATAAGTTCTATTAAAAATGTTTTAAAATTTGGCAGTTATAACCATTAAAAATTATTTGCATATGAGAGAAAATCCGAGTCACTTTGTATGCTTTTTACCTCATTATACAGGATGTTTCAAAGTCTTTGCATCAAACGTCTAGAGCTGACAGATCACGTCGTGGAGAACAGCTTTTGTTACAGACAAAATGTCCACCGATGCTTCCTGGCGGTACTAGGCGCCTTGTAGTACCAGGTGTTTATAAAGTAGTTATACAAAAGTAATGTTCAATTGTGAAAAAGGTAAATAACTTGCAGAAATGTTTGACACAACACAGAATTCAGTATAACTTCAAGCTTTATATACAAATGTTCAATGTGGCCACTTTTTTAACACGAGGAATGTTCCATCTATAATCAGCTTACAGCACATAAAACGTTTACCTTGGGCGAATCTCGTATGTGACTTCTTTTCTGCTCACCCCATATCCGAACATTATGCCGATTCATTTGATGGCAGTTATGGAAGGTGGCTTCGTCTCTGAACACAACGTTATTAAGAAAATCATCTTCAGTCTGCATTTTGTTAAACATTTCTACGCAGAACTTAGCTCGTTTCTCTTCGTCACTTCGTTTTAAAGTTTGCAACATTTCCAGTTTGTACGGTTTGAATGACCGGCGTTTCCGTAATACCTTCAACACTGTAACACTAGGCATATTCAATTCTGAGCTGGTACATATCGTTGATTGACCCAAACTACGAATGTAAGACCTCCGAACTTGGTCAATTGCTTCGTTGGGGACTGCTGACAGACACAGACCCAGCGTCCTATGTGATACACTGTCAGTTTCCGTGATATGATTGCACAAATCGATAGCAGTCTGTCTTTGAGGTGGCGGCTGGCGCCGTTTAGGTCCTGATTTATGTGAACTGCAGTGGCGGATTTGGATCCATGAAACCATAAACAACACCTTGCCGGCTCTGCACCGTTATACAGCTCTGTCGCTACTGTTGGATTAACTCATCCCCGCATTCCAGCTAGGAGGACCATCGGGAATTAACAGTGTTAGGCGGGAATAAAACTTAAAAGATAAATTGCATTCAGTTCTGTATCAAACATCGCCGGCCGCTGTGACCGAGCGGTTCTAGGCGCTTCAGTCCGGAACCGCGCGACTGCTACGTCGCAGGTTCGAATCCTGCCTGGGGCATGGATGTGTGTGATGTCCTTAGGTTGGTTAGGTTTAAGTAGTTCTAAGTTCTAGGGGACTGATGACCTCAGATGTTAAGTCCCATAGTGCCTAGAGCCATTTGAACCATATTTGTATCAAACATTCCTGTAAGTTATCTCCCCTTTTCACAAATTAAAGCTTAGTTTTGTATAACTAATTTATAAACACCCTGTATTTGTCGGGCCTGAGATGACTAGATTTCACCGAACTAGCAGGCGCCGGCCGGAGTGGCCGTGTGGTTCTAGGCGCTATAGTCTGGAACCGAGCGACCGCTACGGTCGCAGGTTCGAATCCTGCCTCGGGCATGGATGTGTGTGATGTCCTTAGGTTAGTTAGGTTTAATTAGTTCTATGTTCTAGGCGACTGATGACCTCAGAAGTGAAGTCGCATAGTGCTCAGAGCCATTTGAACCATTTGAACTAGCTGACAGGGTCTTCTAATCAGGTGTGATCCATACTTCCTATCCCACTAAAGTGATTTTCAACAGGAAAATCTTAAGAATGAGTATCTTAGTGGAGAAACTTATTTTAGAAGCAATCGGGAATTTTAATTTCGATGGGTTCAAAAATGGTTCAAATGGCTCTGAGCAATATGGGACTTAACATCAATGGTCATCAGTCCCCTAGAACTTAGAACTACTTAAACCTAACTAACCTAAGGACAGCACACAACACCCAGTCATCACGAGGCAGAGAAAATCCCCGACCCCGCCGGGAATCGAACCCGGGAACGCTACCGCACGACCACGAGCTGCGGACGATTTCGATGGGCCTACAACTCTTTCCTATAGAGCAGATGACCGAATTATGAGCAACAGACAAGACATATGCAATAGCAGACATTCTGTCACTGGAAGTGACACCGAACGTTTTGTCTCTAACAAAAGTTATACCCCATGACGTAATCTACCACCCCTAAATGTTTGATTTTGGAACACCCTGTATTTACTCTTTCTGGATACACAGGCTTAATTCAGCTATGGATTTATGCAACCCGCAACACCTTCAAATACCATACATGAGATTTTCACATTCCTTCGCTCGCTCACTACGCGCTGGCTACTAGATCTCAGAAAAAATGAACAGGACCTTTCTGTAGGAAATTTAATGTAGTTAAATTTTGTGTCAGAATACGCTTTCGCCGGAGGCCACGGTCTCCGAGTTAGTCCACAAAAACGTGTATGTTTTTCTTGAATAATTCGAGAACTACGGCCTCCAGCTAAAACGTATCCCAGTACGAAAGTTAGCTACGTTAATTTCCAACAAAAAGGTACTGTTCACTTTTCTGTAGGACTAATTTAATTATCGTGCAGCAAGCGAGAGACTATGAAAATATTGTATGTGGTATCTGAAGGGTCTGTGACTTGCGTAAAACCCATAAGTAGAGGCACCCTGTTTTGGGTGGCTTTTCTTAGCTGTCTTACGCTGTATTTCAAAATGTCATCTTCAGCAAAACAATTACTTGTCTTCCAATTTTACCCACACGTTTCGCTGCCCTTAAGCCATCATCACTGCGTTGCACAACATGAATCTAAAAGCCGCAATGGGGACAAGGAATTGTTTCTAAGGAATTGCTTCTCTGACAGTCTCTGGTGGCTTGTCAATGGAATTCGTGTTACCATGTATATTCCAATATCACTGGAAGCTACCGCGTCTGGCATGGCCGAGGAATGCGTGCTAGGTGCGCACTTGCGCGTCGTTCAACGACCCCCGGTTGTTGCGTAAATGGGGAGAAAAACGGCGGCGGCGCTGCGAGGGAAAAGGCGGCGGGCATACCGGGGAGATGTTTTACAAGGGAAGCAGAGAGAGCAGCTCGCAGTGAGAACTGAGTAACGAGCGACTCGCCCGTAATTGGGAGGCAGAAACACGGGCCGTCATAAAAATGTAATCTCACAAATCGAGAAGGCATTCCTGCAGGAAGTGCGCGCCGTGCGCACCGGCTGCGAGATGACAGCTGACATTTGTTAGGCAGGCGCCACAGGCTAACAACCGCGCACAATGGACGCAGCTGCCGGCTGGGAGTCCCACTTCTTCAGCGCTTCTACAGTCCATTGTTGGCCCTGGACTCTTCCACGATTTCCCGCTAGATGCTCCGGATCTGTGCTAGTGCTTTCCAATTCCTGTACCCCATTTTCTGTAGGTTTTCTTTAACATTAACTGTCCATCTGGTTTTTGGTCAGCCGCGCTCTAATTCTCCACCGAGGTTTCCATTTAATATCATCTTTGGAGCATCGTTGTCGCCCATCTGTACCACACGCACGCCGTCTTGCTGAAATCACTACTGGATATCCAGCTGGAATACACTGCCGAATAACTGGCACCACACAGGGAAGCCGTACCGTACACTGCATGCAAACAAGCTCCACACATCCCCCACACAGTGAGATGATCTATGGCCGATCTCCCACTACTGTATAACGATCTTGATTGTTCCAGGAATGCAGCAGCAGCAGCAACTGGGACACATCGCCATCGCTTGTCATGGTAATGATGCATGATACCTATACTAACAAATCCAACCTTGCATGAGCTATCGCAGCTAGTAAGCCACTACTGCTCTTACTACCCATCCCACTGTCGCAGAGGTTTTTTTCCCACGGCACGAGCCATGGCACTTTTTTCCCTCTGCTCTTCAAATCGCTACCCTCACTCGCGTTTCGTCCACTATCTATCACCTGATGGACCGTGTTAATGCGTAGCCTTACCCAGACGCACGGACATCATCACAGCCCAGCATCCTGTGATCCACTTACTAGACAACTAACATGTTTACGGAGGTGACAGTAGAACTTTTGGTTTGGTCACCACGTTGGTGCGGGCGTGGAGGGGCCCCATCTCTATTTAGAACTACTTTTATGATGGGTGGATCTTGGTCCATGGTATGAATTGGAATGCTGCATCACCTCCTTCACCTTCGTCTCTGACAACAATGACTTACTATGCCGTGGAGTATGTTCCTCTGAAAGGCACCCATCCAACATGTTGGTATCTTCTACAGTTACTGACCAATTTTCAGTGTTCTATACGTGAATAATTTAGTGGTGCGAGGTATGAATCTTACGGAAAGTAATTTTGTTATGATTAAATAAGCTCTGACAGCTGCATCTATAGTCTTTTAATTTCATACGAGGTACAGTTGTGGATCGCGGTCGATCTCTGCTATTTTAACTGTTCGTCCTTCTGAGATTCACAATCAGACGTATTTATTTACGCATTTATTTCACGTGGCATTATGGGCTTCAAGCTCGCTCTGACAAATAACTAAGTGGGCCAATATTACAAAATGCGTTGTACGCGAATAGTATTAAGATAATAATAAAAATAATAATAATACGACATTTTAATGAATGTAGGGCATTTAAGGAATGCCAGTTTTGTTAATGTTATGTCAATTAATTTTTTCATTACGTTTTTGACGAATGTGACAATGATATCTCAACAAGAATATACGGTAGCAATACAGAAAGAAGCAAATAGGAGGAAGAAATTGACCGATCTAAGTAAGTGCGAGACATAATACGTTATGCTTAGCCGGTAGGTGAGTTGGAACGAGGAAACACAGAAATATGTAGGGATGAGATAAGCACCGAAGGTGTTCTAATGTGACAGAGATACTAGTCACCGTTGGACAGGAGGAAGATAGCTGGGATATGCAGCAAGATATACCGATAGTGTATATATGCAAAAGGCAATGTCCCGACTGACTGTTTCACTCACTGACTAACGAACGCTCACTCCAAACTGCTAAGTATAGAAACATGAAATTTGGATAGGGTGTTGCCTTTATACTGAAGGCGTCGTTTAAGAAGGACTTCGACCCCCAATGGAGTGAAGTAGGGGATGCAAACTTTTTTGAAAAATGTCGCTATTAAGGCCATTTCGAAGCCAGACCTACGAAAATTGGTTCTTCGTCTCTCGGTCAGAAGTAAAGGAGTACGTGTTCCACCGTTTTCGGAAATTTAACTCCTATCAGTGAGAAATAGTGGTAAATTTCTTTTTTTAAGTAAATCATTATTAAATAATTACTAAAGCATTTTTAAAGCTACATCTATAAAACTGGTATTTGACTTCTCCGTTGAAAATAAAAAAAATAGTGTTACACCGGTTTTGGAAATTCGAGTCTTTAAGGGGTGAAACAGGGAATGAGAATTATTAAGAAAACATTTCATTGTATTAAAAAAAAAGTTGATGCTATGAAAACTGGTATTCACATCTCGGTTAATATAAAGAAATATGTGTTATGGGATGAAAGTTTTCATGTAAATATCATCACAAGAGCGCAAAAGACACGATTAACAAGAGCCTTGTACTCCAGCTACCACAATCGCTTTTTGATCGGAAGTACGAAAGACCATGATTGTAATGCTTTATTTAGCGTGCGAAGTTTAAAAGGTATTAAAGTTTGTGAACAACAATATAATATCATTTAAAAGAAAACTTAAAAAAAAATCTGTGCAGACCATACAGTCTACGCGAGCGAAGTAGCGGGCGCTAAGCTATTAACCGATAAAGTTTTAATGTCGTCTGCTTTTTTTTTTTTAGAGGTAGGGTACAGTGTAGCTTGCTCCACAATCTTATGGTTGCAGTGGAGACACTGGAGAAAGATTTAGTGTCGTGGAAAGATATAGCTAAGATGCGTGACGAATCCGATCCGATATAATTACTGATACCGGTGTGTTTTCCATGTTCGGCTTCTATAATGGCGGATGGAAGTTCTCGCCTCTCAAAAGCTCCGGGTGCAGGCACTGCTACTGGTCGTGTTTCAGTCTCTTTGTGCCTTGTATGTTCCCTCGGACGATTCGGAGCAGGCACGTGATTCTCTAATCAGTGCCCTGAAATGTAGCTGACAAACCCGTTTTCCAGTGACCTCGGTGCACCCAAAGTCCGGTAATCATTTGGAGAAATATTAACGAAAATATGACATCGCTATAAAAAAACGGGGAAAATAGGTCGAAACTAACGAAAATTTGAGCCAGATGGGACTCAAACCCAGATTTTCTGCTTACTGCGAGCAATCTAGACCTGTGTCAAACTTTTACTGTCACTGATGTTTCCACCTATGATTTCCGACCACCACTCCCAGGTCCCTCCTGCAGGGTCTACATCTGCCATCACGTATCTACACTTTAGTTAGATTCACTGAGTTGAAATGAAAAAAAAAAAAGATCATATCTGGAAGGGCATCAAATGACCTGTAACCTTTAGGTGACTACTCTTTGGGAATCCGGATTCGTATTCTGATGTGAGGTGCCACCTCAGGTTCGATACACCGCTGATTCAGCACATGTGATTGATCTCGCTGATGTAGTTTTACGTCAGCGCATCTTTGCTGAATTAATCTCTATCAATCCATTGATTTCAGATCAGTGAATCGTTCAACCACCTTGAGATCAGATGTGCAGCGCTTATGACTTCCTTATCTTGAGGCTATGTGCCGTCATGATTCTTCCGGGTCTCTCTTTTTTTCGTTAACTGTAGTACTAAACTGCGTAACCTATAGTCGCCTTTGTTTCTTCTGTTATTTCTTTAATTTACATAAGATCTGCGGTGCGGCTCGGTGACTTAGTGGGTGTCAGGCTACAAATCTGAAGTTACAGGGTTCGAACCATAGTGGAAAATGTTGTCTTGTTGACATGTTAACTTACTCGTTCACCTGCGGAAACGCATTCGAGATCTGGTGTTACATACGAAGAAGGCTTCGATCATCCATCACTCAACCGGTATTGCATCGACATAATGAAAATGATAAGGTGGGAAAAGTAAAGATGCCACTATTCAGAAACAATGCCGTCGTTTGGATGATCAGACTCATGGCTACTGACATAATTCAGAATCAACCAGCTGTTGTCAATGATCATTACTTATACCTAGAATCAGAACATCAAACAACAAAATTCCGTAAGAATTACGCAGAATTATCTAGGAACAGGCTGAACCTGTAGATCACACCACCATAAATCAGAAAGAAAGGCCAGTGGGATCACTTTTCACACTCACTGCTCACTGTTAATAACGCGAGGTAATCGTATCACACATAGATCTGAAGTATGAGGTACCTTATTATAAGATTACAAAAATGGAATGCTTTACAATTTTAAAAAAAATGGTGAAAATAGTCGGTTTGAAAGTTTTTTGTAATTAGTAAAGGTATCAATAACTTTTGTTAAAAAATGTAAACGTCCCGAACACACTATTTCGCATGAAAGACATCTGGACATAGAACGCAAGAATAGTGACGATCCTGAGTTCCGTTTCACACGATGAAAGGACCATTTGATATGGAATAAGCCGGCAACATGAGACGTGCAACCCGTACGCGCACATCAGATATGACTGTAGCTGGCCATGAATTGACAATGGGCGCAGACAGACGGGGATAAGCCGGGCGGGGAGCGAGACGGCGCTCAGCCGAGGCCGCCGGCTCCAGCTTCCAGGCGGGGCCAGTTTTTAGGCTCCAGCGGGAGGAGACCCCAAAAAACCTCCACACAAAGCTCAGCTGTCCTCTCGACTCATGCAAATCAAATTCTTTCGTCGCAGACCTGCCCTCCTCAGAAAGAAAGGAGAACGAAGCCTGAGACACAACACTGCCACTTACGGTTACTTCTGATATCGCTATTATTCTTCACCCCTCTCCCCCTTTCCTTATTCCAGTCGCGAGTACTATGTGAGAACAATTAGTTTCGTTTATCCTCTGTATGGGGTCTAACTTCTCCAGTTTTCTCGTCACAGTAATTTCACGAGGCGTATGTGGGAGGAAGTAATATGTTGTCAGATTCGTATTGAAACTACGCTACGCCATGAGTAAACATTCCAGCCACTAAACGCATCTCTCTTCATTGGGTCTTCTCTCTCTCTCTCTCTCTCTCTCTCTCTCTCTCTCTTCTATTAACACAACCTAGTAAGGATCACATTCTGAAGATCTATACTGTAAAATCGGTCTTACAAGTTTTTTATAAGCCACTTATTCTATGGAGGAATTACATAGCCTTGAGATTTCCCGTAATCACACTAGGCAATTGCCATGTTGACTCCTTTGAAAGGGCACGACGAGTTTTCTTCTCCATCCTTGAAACAATACAGGCTTGTGCTCCATTCTAATGACCTTGATGTCGACGGGACGGTAAACCCTACTCTTTCTTCCTACATTTCTCTGAGAGACTCCGTATGGAGAGATTCTATAGAATCTCAGCCTTGGATGTATTTTTCCTACAATTAGTTTTATGTGCCCATTACACTTTAAGTCACTCTGGACAGTTACTCCTGGAAATTTTACAGCAGTTACTCTTTTCAGTGATAGTATCATAATCGAACAATAACGGATCTCTTCGTCTATTTATACACATGTTATGTTTCTTTACTTTCAGGGTCAGCTGCCTCCACTGTCCCTGTGCCCGCTACAGTCTCACAGCGTCGCAACATTCCTGCAGATAACAGCATTGACTGTGGATAGCCTCATGGAGTTTCCGATTTCATCTACTACATTGTTTAGATATACTATAAATAGTAATGACCCTTTCAAATTTCCTTGGGGTACTCTTGAAATTTAACAACACGCACCTCTGGCGTCGTCACTTGTGTTATGGCATTTGATCTATTGCCATACGTATAATATTTCAAATTTACTTGACATTGCTTTGTCCTGGCTGTTCGCCTGCCACTACAGCTCCACGCTACAAACCCGCGAGTGACGCGTGGCCGCGCTCCAGTATTGCAAGCGCCTCCCGCTGGAGCCAGCACATGCACCGGCAATCCAAATACTGGCCAAATCCTGGACAACAACATCAGTTATATGGATATGGTGTCTGTTCTTTCGGATATGTATATAGATCTGGCAATACCGGCCATGACGTTCTTCTTCTGTGCGGATGCACACATATTCCCCGAACTCTTACGGAACTTGGTAGGAATGTCTTCCACGAGTAATGAGTGTGTTGGGTAGGGACACTGCGAATGTAGTGTGTGGACATTAAAGGTGAGAATGTGGGTCTCGCGGGAGGCGTGCGCGAGATGGTCCCTGCAGTCACACTATCCTCTGTGCCCTCGGTGGCTCAGATGGATAGTGTGTCTGCCATGTAAGCAGGAGATCCCGGGTTCGAGTCCCGGTCGGGGTACACATTTTCACCTGTCCCCATTGATATATATCAAAGCCCGTCAGCAGCTGAAGGTATTAATATATAATTCTAACAACGCCAGTTGGCCGGTTTGTAGGCAAAGGAACTTCTGGCAACGGCCACAGAAACGTGCGATAGGCGCCACTGAGCGAGGTGGCGCAGTAGTTTTCACACTGGACTCGCATTCGGGAGGGCGACAGTTCAGATCCGCGTCCTGCCATCCGCATTTACGATTTCCCTAAATCGCTCCAGGCAAATGCAGGGATGAGTTCTTTGAAAGGACACTGCAGATTTCATTCCCCGTGTTTACTTCCCCAGCCTTAAAACATTCTGAGCTTGTGCTCTAATGATTTCGATGGCGGCGGGACGTTAAACTCTAATCTTTCTTCCTTCACAACTGGTTCGAACATTGCTTTGAAAGTTGGAATTAAAAATGTGAATCATGAGGTGATACTGGTGTAATGAGTATTCTGAGATTTTAACGTTGCAGCAGGATGATACTGACAACAGTCACAAAATAAATAGGATAAGGAGCTGTTCAAGTCCATGTGTTTATGGTTTTACTCAAATTTCTTGTCAACATTTAGTCAATATAATACACAGTTCTAAAAGACTACCGTTTTAACGCAATTTTTCACCACCGTGTGTTATTTCAGCAAACACTTTCAAAATTTCGTTTCCTATACTGAACGGACTGCTGAAACCTCTTTCTTTTCCTTTCTGTCGCTTTGCACCGTCACTTGGACCTACAGAAGCAAGTTAATTTTTATTGATGCACCTGCATCTCGAGTGCTTCAGTTATATATTTAATTGAAAGAATTTAGAAATCCTACCAAATAACTTCATTCCCTTACTTCGATTTTCTTAACATTACAATTACAGTCTACTTATCTTCCTGTCTGTCGAAATGTACCTTTATACAGGTATAGAAAAAAAATTCACCTCTGCTGATGTCTTCCTTTCATGTCAATTCTCATAACTGAATTTCTAATTGCTGCAATAAGTAGCTTTGGTATTGGTCAAGGCTGATGAATTCATCATTTCTACTCCCAAGAGAGACGTCCCTTTGTCTGCTTCCATTAACTCGAAATAACTGAGGAAAACACAGACAGAAACACCTGCGGGTGCGAGAAGTAATTGTAGGTAGTTAAAGATGAACATAAACTTGTAGGAGCCCTAGACAGGAGGCTGCTTGTCTCGACACAGCTGTTCTCCTTTCCCTGACTTGGGTTTACGTAACTCATAGCAGCACTGTGCCTGGTTGATGAACTAGGTACACGCAACTGTTGTTTTCTGCGCGTTACGTCTTATGCCTCTTCAGAAGTTTCCGGTTGCTCACTATGTTCACGGCGATACTATATCCTGAGCGTTCCTGTCTGACGCTCCGAACATTCTTACACTACGTGTAAGCCAGAGATATTCTACAACACTGGAAACTACCTCCCTATACACTTTATTTGCCCATACTAAACCGTTCATTGTGATTAAGGCAGCCATGAGTACGAAGACGAAAACTGTGTTTTATTATAAACGATACTGATGGCAGTACTATGTCTTTCTCCTTCTTTTTGACTGTGGAGAGAATTCATACTATAAAAATTAGAATCGGGTTTAATGTCCAAAAATCTTTCTACGTTAATTTCTGATTGAGTTCTAACAGATAACCAACGGAGCCATCACATGTATCTGAAATTGTCAGTTATAATTCCGATTGAAAGGAACTGTGGCATTCAGATGCAGCAGACTGTAGCCAGTATTGCAACCACAGTTTCCTCTATACAGCTCATGTGACCCGAATAGATACATTTCTCACGTGTGACATCATTCTCGATTACAAAAAAATGGTTCAAATGGCTCTGAGCACTATGGGACTTAACATCTATGGTCATCAGTCCCTTAGAACTTAGAACTACTTAAACCTAACTAACCTAAGGACATCACACAACACCCAGTCATCACGAGGCAGAGAAAATCCCTGACCCCGCCGGGAATCGAACCCGGGAACCCGGGCGCGGGAAGCGAGAACACTACCGCACGACCATTTTCGATTACAAGTCAGATTGCCTTCCACTGTACAAAGTCGACAACCATATTTTATTTAAATCCCTCTTTCCTTCTGTTAAAATTATCATGATGCTTCTAAATGTCTATAGCCACTCTACACAAGCACTCGTGCGAAAGCATTGTCTCGGCTAAAACTTAAGTGTACAGACTGTAAAGCATGTTCCGCTAGAGTTGGATTGCCAGTTTCACCAAAGCGGTAGCTCCTTATGCGTTCTTTTAAATGGATGTTAATACATCTTTTCGTGGAAGTATGTATACTTTCTCACAACTGCACGACACTTTACGCACATCATCTGTCACCAACGAATGAGGTTCACCTCTCAGAGATATGGTGGGCTTAAAAAGCGTTTTAACCACAGGCTTTGCGAAAACATTTCCGAATGGATATGATGTCACTTGTCAGCGACAATCGAGATCATGTGACGAACTGTCGTGCCTTCTACAGTGCTCATAGCGTCCCTTAAGCTTTCTGCCCCGTTGTGAGGGTTTCATCTTTGAAGATGAACTCCGCAGACGAGGACGAAACGTTAGCGAATAGTTTTATGGATCGACTACAGCCTCTCAGCCCGGAAGCTCTAAAAGAATTTTATGAAAATTGTTACAACTGTTTGAATCCATTCCACCTGAGCCGTGGCAGCGTTGTGCTATCTTTGGATCCTCTGAGTGGCTGGCGTCCCGTTTGGAGGCTCGAGTGCCGTACTGATTCGCTCGGTTTATCGCTGTTCGCCAGTGAGGAAAAGGCGCGACCCGCGCCGCGATTGGCGTGTTGGTGTTTGTACGAGGAGGCAGCAGGTACGGGCTGAGGGGCCAGTCTGTTGACATAGCAGCCGTTGCGACCTCTAGGTGTATTTGAAACCGTATGCGCGATAGCATCCATTGTGGCTGATTTCTGGGTTTTGGCCAGAAAGTGCAGCAGCAACTTGCCTTGTGGAATGTTCTCGGCGTGTGCAGTTTCGACGTTGGCGGCCGGAACAGTGATTTGAATGATGGCATATGGAGTACTAAAGAAATTATGATGCCTATTGTGTTTGTTCCCTCAGTAAACCGCGCCTGTGAGGTTGGAAAGGTGTGGTTTTCTTAAAATTAGTGTAATGTGTTTAAATCCGAGAGAGTAACTTTGCTGATTTGCTTAGTGATTTCTATTTGTGTGTGTATAAAAAGTGTTCTACGGGCAGCTTGTCTGTCAGAATTTCCGAGTTAGTCTCGGGTTACCTGAATGTTTGCTTACATGGGCCACTGACCCAAGTGATAAATTTGTCTTTGAAATGCAGGATTTTATGCCTAAGTGACCTCTCGATTACGTCACGTAAATGTTCGATGGGATTCATGTTGGGCGATCTGGACGGCCAAATCATTACCTTGAACTGTCCAGAATTTTCTTCAAACTAAACAGTTGCGTGCCGGTGACATGTTGTTTGAGACCATAAAGTTACTGCATATGGTCTCCAAGTAACCGAACGTAACCTTTTCCACTCAACGATCGGTTCAGTTGGACCAGAGGACCCAGGCCATTCCAAGTAAACAAAGCCTACACCACTATGTAACCACCACTAGCTTGCACGGTGTCTTGATAACGATTTGGGTCCATTGCTTCGTCGGGTCTGCGTCACACGCGAACCCTACCTTCAGCTCTTACCAACTGAAATCGGTATTCATCTTACGAGGCCACGGTTTTCTAGTCCTCTAGGATGCAATCGATATCGTTACGAGCCCAGGAAATGCACTGTAGACGATGTCGTGCTGTTAACAAAGGCACTCGTTTCGGTCGTCTGCTGGCATAGCCCATAACGCCAAATTTCGCGATATTGTCCTAACGGATAACTTTGCCGAACTTCCCACATTTCTGCGCTTATTTCGCCCAGTGTTGCTTGTCTGTTAGAACTAACAGCTCTATGCAGATGCCGCTGGCCCCGACCGTTTAATGAAGGTCGTCAGCCACTGCATTGTCCGTGGCGAGAGGTAATGCCTGAAATTTGTTATTCTCGGCACACCACACCCCTGACAGTGCGGATCACAGAAAACTGAATTCCCATTTCCGAAATGGAATGTCCCATGCGTTTAGCTGCAACTAATTTACGCGTGCGGGCATATTCACATCGGAAACCTTTTCAAATGAATCACCTGAGTACAAGCGAAAGCTCCGCCAATGCACTACCGTTTTATACATTGTGTACGCGATAGTATATGTATATCTCAATACCATGACTTGTGTCACTTCAGTGCATATCTCGGTTATTAAGTGTGTATATCGTAAACAAACCTGTTAGTGCATTCTTCTTTTGTAAATGTCTCATTAGCTGACAGAATATAGTCATAGACTATAATACTGGCGAACACTTAGTAGAGGTGTCACTTAAAATTCATAAGTCATGTAGAATGGACAGAGGTCGCCACTACATCTACATCTACATCCGTGATCCGTAAGCCACCTGACGGTGTGTGGCGGAGGGTACTTTGAGTACCTCTATCGGCTCTCCCTTCTATTCCAGTCTCGTATTGTTCGTGGAAAGAAAAATTATCGGTATGCCTCTGTGTGGGCTCTAATCTCTCTGATTTTATCCTCATGGTCTCTTCGCGAGATATATGTAGGAGGGAGCAATATACTGCTTGACTCCTCGGTGAATGTATGTTCTCGAAACTTCAACGAAAGCCCGTACCGAGCTACTGAGTGTCTCTCTTGCAGAGTCTTCCACCGGAGTTTATCTATCATCTCCGTAACGCTATCGCAATTACTAAATGATCCTGTAACGAAGTGCGCTGCTCTCCGTTGGATCTTCTCTATCTCTTCTATCAACCCTATCTGGCACAGAGCCCACACCGGTGAGGAGTATCCAAGCAGTGCGCGAACAAGTGTACTGTAACCTACTTCCTTTGTATTCGGATTGCAATTCCTTAGGACTCTTCCAATGAATCTGAGTCTGGCATCTGCTTTACCGATGGTTAATTTTATATGGTCATTCCATTTTAAATCGCTCCTAATACCTACTCCCAGATAATTTATGGAATTGACTGCTTCCAGTTGCTGACCTGCTATATTGTAGCTAAATGATATGGGATCCTTCTTTCTATGTATTCGCAGCACATTACACTTGTCTACATTGAGATTCAATTGCCATTCCCTGCACCATGCGTCAATTCGTTGCAGATTCTCTTGCATTTCAGTACAATTTTCCATTGTTACAACCTCTCGATACACCACAGCATCATATGCAAAAAGCCTCAGTGAACTTCCGATGTCATCCACAAGGTCATTTATGTATATTGTGAATAGCAACGGTGCTACGACACTCCCCTGCGGCACACCTGAAATCACTCTTACTTCGGAAGACTACTCTCCATTGAGAATGACATGCTGCGTCCTGTTATCTAGGAACTCCTCAATCCAATCACACAATTGGTCTGATAGTCCATATGCTCTTACTTTGTTCATTAAACGACTGTGGGGAACAGTATTGAACGCCTTGCGGAAGTCAAGAAACACGTCATCTGCCTGGGAACCCGTGTCTATGGCCCTCTTAGTGTCGTGGACGAATAGTCTTTTTCGAAACCCATGCTGATTCCTACAGAGTAGATTTCTAGTCTCCAGAAAAGTCATTATACTCGAACATGATACATGTTCCAAATGTCTTGCAACTACTATGAACAGACGTTAATTAATGCATGGTACTCCGGACAAGGAGCGACAGCGGCTTAGTGTAAGACAGGCAAGGAAAAGAACCACCGGCAGCGGTGGTCTTGGCGGGCGTGCGTTGGCTGCGCCCCACGCCTATCTACACGTCCATCGGCCACGCACCACGTTCCGCTGCATCGGCTGTTTCCACACCAGCTGACAGCTGGCTGCGATAGATCGCCGCTTTCCCCGAGGTCGTGCTGATCACACTTCTTATGGACAACGTGTGAAAATCTGTTCGGGAATATTCGGGTATGAACCGCAGATACACTTATCTCGAAGAAGAACGTGAGAAGGAAGATCATTGCGGAATAGGAATAGAAACACGAGGAAACAAATTATCAAGTCAACTTACCGTCTTTTGATATGTTTAATGCACTCGCTACACCTTCCTCTCTTATGCCAACCTCTTAATCTCAGAGTAGCACATACGTCCAAAGTACCTCAAGTATTTGATGGATATATTACAGTCTCTAGTTTCGACTACAGTTTCTTGCCCTCTGCAGATCGCTTTAGTTCAATATACGAATGTCTTAACACATATTCTCCTTGCCCATTGTTCTTGTCAGTGCATTCGGGAGGACGATAGCTTCCAATATCCGTCCGACCACCCAGATTTGACTTTTCCTTGGTTTCCTCATATCGCTCCACGAAAATTCCGGCAAGGCTTCTCAACAAAGGGCAAAGCTGATTCCCTTTCCCATCCTCTCGTAATTCAAGATTGCGCTCTTTCTCTAATGACCGCGTTGTCGATGGAGCGTTAAACTCCTTCCTCTTGTCAGTGTTTTCCACGTATTCCTTTCGTTGTCGATTCTGCGGAAGATCACCTCATTTCTTATCTTATGAGTCCACATCATTTTCAGCAACCTTGTGTAACGACACATCTCAAATGCTTCGACTCCCTTCTTTTCCAGGTTATCTACAGCCTTTTATTAACTTTCATAAAATACAGGGCTCTGGACTCACATTCTAAGAAATTTATTTCCCAAATAAAGGCCTATGTTTTGGTACTAGTAGACTACTTCTGCGTATTTGGCTATGCTACACTGCTCATTATGTCCTCGCTGCTTCACCGAGCGAGGTGGCGCAGTGGTTAAATACTGGTCTCGCATTCGGGAGGACGACGGTTCAATCCCGCGTCCGGCCATCCTGATTTAGGTTTTCCGTGATTTCCCTAAATCGCTCCAGGCAAATGCCGGGATGGTTCCTTTCAAAGGGCACGGCCGACTTCCTTCCCCGTCCTTCCCTAATCCGATGAGACCGATGACCTCGCTGTCTGGTCTCCTTCCCCAGAACAACCCCAACCCAACCCTCGCTGCTTCGTCCTTTATTCGTTGTTTTGCTTCCAAAGTAGAAATATTCCCTCCCTTGATCAACTATGTGTCACTGCTTTCGCGTTAAGTTTATCACTGATCTCGTTTCTGCTGCTCATTACTTTCTTCGGTTCACTTACTTACTTACTCTTCCAGGATTAGTCAGTTAGCGTGTTACGGCCTCAGTTTTGCTACCATCACTTCATAGGCCGACCAACATCTCTGCTGCCGTTGGGATGATATTCAAGGGTAAGCACTGGAATTCTGTTGTCCTCCACTCTAAAAATATTGTTTTCCCAATTTGTCTTGCTTTGGAAAATTCCGTCATTCAACGAGAATATATTTAATTGCTGCATAATCTCTTCATTACATTTTTTGTCTTTTAGTGTGTATGCTGGCACTGACCGGAGGAACAGAATTTCAGACGATTGTATACTTTTTCGATGACTTGTTTAACTCACTGATGTGTCGCTTCCATACATCAATGTTGGCACAGAAATAGTCTTGCCTTACCGCTCGCCGAGTTGTTCCGCACATACATTGAAATCTATGAAGCTTTTTCCTTCACTCTATCAGCACTGAAAGATAACTCACACCCACATTGATGAAGCTTGAAACTTGTTCTATTGGTTGATAATCAGTTATCACCTTCATCGTAAATGGGTATTTTCTTCGCCATGCCATAGCTTTCGTTTTTGTGCTAGATACCTGAAAATTAAAACTTTTACAAATGTAATCTTATGTAATCTTCATCTTTCTTCATCGTCCTGTAGGATGGTAATCTTATGTAATCTTCATCTTCATCGTCCTGTAGGATGGACTGATCACACGCAGAAAGCATATATTATATGTACATGTTATTGCAAGGTGTACATTTTTTCTCTCAGTCCATATTCTGTCAGACTGTTCATGCCATTAAGCAGGTCGTGCAATTCTTCCTCTCGGTCACAGAGGATTGCAACGTTGTTAGCAAAACCCCGTAAGGTATGCGCAATTGAAAACGAGACCTTCGCTGTAGTGGCGCTCTATGTAATCCCAGTGGATGAATGTGTTTAGCGAGAGCTGGTATGGTGGTATTCCCAGTTGCACAAGTAAAGTTAGAGGCCTCGCAGCAATTTCCTCATTTCTGGAGAGTTGTTTCCATAGTCCGGAGCATGATGGATTCGTTCCAGTCCACACAAAGAGCGATTATTGAATTTCTTGGCGCAGAAGGGGAGCACGCTTCCCAGATTTACGAAGAGCATTGTCTCGGAACGTGCACGGCACTCTGGTGGTGTCAACGTCATGGGGCGGGGTGTGTGGCCAAGAAGGGACCTCCGATGGGAGGTCAAGTAACATCCTCCTTACAGTCCCGATATCTCCCCATGCGACTCGCACGTCTTCCGCCCCTTAATATAGTCTCCGAAAGGTCAAAGGCTTACCTGTGACAAAGAAGTACAGGGCACCTCGGGCACCTAGATCCGTCAGCAACGAAGAGTTTCTACACTGAATCCATCCACTCCCTTCCTACGCGCTGGTTTCGGTGTATCAATGTCAGTGGCAATTATGTATATTAAAATTTCTTTACGTATAAATACCGTCTATTTTTCATTTGGGCGCATCTTACAACATTGCTATTTTTTTCACCCCGAATTTTCATCCTACTGAATTTTTCTACCATTTGCTTCACTGTTGCTTTGTTTTATTGGCTGAACAGTGGGGAGAAAGACTACATCCGTCCCTTACGCCCGTTGTAATCGGAGCACTTGTCTCTCGGTCTTCCATTCTCATATATTTATAACAGACCTGAAGGCGACAGTCGATTTGTTAACGGCGCGGCGAAAGCGGTGCCACTGGAGAGGAGAGACGAGGAGAGAAGAGTGGCAATCCCGGACGCGGCCAAGTGGGGCAGTGGCGGCGAATTAAAGCACTCCTGGCGCTTCATCAGCCGGCCGCGCCCCAGGAAGTTGCCAATCCCGCCGAGTGGCTCTCTCACCCCCACTCCCGCCCCACCCACGCCTGTCGCCACACCTCAGGTCCTGCTGCCGGGATGCACGCCACGCACGCCGTCCTGGCGACACAGTAGACTGGCCACATGGGGTGGCTCCTGAGGCTAGCACCTGCTACTGACTGCTTGTGCCATTTTCAGTTAAGAGTCTGTTAAAGGAAATCGTGATGGATCGTTTCTGACTGGTTTGATGCGAACCATCACAAGGCTGTTGACAAGAAAGCGTATTTCTCTTATTCCAAGAACTATTCATTTATGAATTAGATTGCCTCAGCTAGCTTCAGTTACACATTTGCATCATTTGTCAATTTCTTTTCTCTTTCACCAGTATTCCTTCACTCCCTGACCCACTCTTGCTCGATCTTCCTGTATATGATCTAATAGATCCACCATTGTCGATATTTTTGTTCTGAACCTCTCTCTCTCTCTCTCTCTCGTCCTTTTATCTTCTTAACCGACCCCACACTGCTCTAGCTTCTGACATACGTTTCTTATTCGTGGAATGTCTGCCTTTCTGTTCTTCTACTACTACATCAATGACCTATCTGCAAGCCTCTGGTTTCATTTTCTTAATCTCTCCTTAGAATCCAGCCTCTGTTTCTTTAGTGTTGTTGCCGGCCGGAGTGGCCGAGCGGTTCTAGGCGCTACAGTCTGGGACCGCGCGACCGCTACGGTCGCAGTTTCGAATCCTGCCTCGGGCATGGATGTGTGTGATGTCCTTAGGTTAGTTATGTTTAAGGAGTTCTAAGTCCTAGGGGACTGATGACCTTAGACGTTAAGTCCCATAGTGCTCAGAGCCATTTGAACCATTTTTAGTGTTGTTGAGAGCTTTTCAAACTTTTCATACAATCCCAGGTTTGATCTCAAGTGAATAACTTAACAATGCGAAACTGCACACGATTGCACTTAACAATGTAGATATTCCAGATCCAGAATAGTAATTTTGCCTCATCGATTGTGCAACCTATGCTTAACGCTATCCGACTGAAGACAAATATAAATATGCGGAAACAGTAATTCATTCACTATCGTCGTTATTATATAGTAACGTGTCAAAACATTCATCGATTGCACAATGGACTGTGTTTCATTCCGAAATGACAATTTGCGGTTTCTGTGCACTTAGTTCAGTAATCCTTTCTGATCGGTGTTAAATGCAGCAGTGGCTGGGATAATAGTAAGCTTCATTTTCACATCAACTACTAATTTCTGTGTAGTATTGCTTATCAGCAGCACACGTTTGTTTGAACTAAACTTTCTAATTTTGCGATTTCCTATCCTGTATGATTCCTTGAGTCAGCTTAACCAGCTCGAAGAAGCTTGGAAATAAGCAATGTTCTTCTCGTAGATCTCCGTCAGTAACGGTGCATTGTCTTTTACGAGCAGTTCTAAGTTTTACTAATAGTTTTTCTTCCACACTTTTCAATGTTTCATTCTGGTGCATATTTCTTACTTCGTGTAATTCTTTCTCCTATTTATACAATTTACGTTCAAATTTTAAGAAACGCAATCGGCTTTGCACACTACTTAAGTTTAAGATTTTTCTCCATCGTTCACTTAACAAACAATTCAGTTTTTTCCTTTTCCTTTAAAAACTTCTACTTTAAATTTTTGCTTTTGCCTTGGAAGAGATTCGGACGCTTACTGGCACAAACATCATCGTTCGAATCACAATCCATGGACTCGTCAGAGTATTTCCTACTTCTTCTAATGTTCCAACAGTTTCTGATGAAATGTTGGCGTAATTCGAATATATGTCCAAGAAAGTATCTTGCAATTAACACATGTATAGCTCTCCAACAGAGGTCAGTGATTCCGATTGCATATCACTTTCTTCATATGTCATTTTTACAAGACTAAGAATGTTAACTGAATTCAAAATTACTGTGAAACTTTACTACATGCGTAAATGAAATGTCTGTTAGCAGGCATAGATGAAGATAACAAACGGATTTTGATTCAATTTTATATCAACTCTTGATAGTTAACAACTATGCAAATGAACTGGCAACTTGTTGATTTGGGATACTAAATGAGTTGCAAGTTAGACGAATAGTAACTGTGAGCATTTGAATCACAGAAAGTTGATAGTGTCGGAAGTTCCATGCGGCTTTTCGCGGATGACGCTGTAGTATACAGAGAAGTTGCAGCATTAGAAAATTGCAGCGAAATGCAGGAAGATCTGCAGCGGATATCAGTTGGTGCAGGGAGTGGCAACTGACCGTTAATTTAGACAAATGTCATGTATTGCGAATTTATTGTATGATTATATGATAGCGGAACAAACACTGGTAGCAGTTACTGCTGCAAAATTACTGGTAGTATGCGTACGGAGCGATTTGAAGTGGAATGATCATATAAAATTAATTGTTGGTAAGGCGGGTGCCAGATTGAGATTCATTGGGAGAGTCCTTACAAAATGTAGTCCATCAACAAAGGAGGTGGCTTACAAAACACTCGTTCGACCTATACTTGAGTATTGCTCATCAGTGTGGGATCCGTACCAGGTCGGGTTGACAGAGGAGATAGAGAAGATCCAAAGAAGAGCGGCGCGTTTCGTCACAGGGTTATTTGGTAAGCGTGATAGCGTTACGGAGATGTTCAGCAAACTCAAGTGGCAGACTCTGCAAGAGAGGCACTCTGCATCGCGGTGTAGCTTGCTGTCCAGGCTTCGAGAGGGTGCGTTTCTGGATAAGGTATCGAATATATTGCTTCCCTCTGCTTATAACTCCCGAGGAGGTCACGAATCTAAAATTAGAGAGATTCGAGCGCCCACGGAGGCTTTCCGGCAGTCGTTCTTCCCGCGAACCATACGCGACTGGAACAGGAAAGGGAGGTAATGACAGTGGCACGTAATGTGCCCTCCGCCACACACCGTTGGGTGGCTTGCGGAGTATAAATGTAGATGTAGATACGGAAATACAGTTTACATACTACGATCGGGTTGTTTTGTGTTATCTATTTACCAATGCGCCGTCAACCAATTCGCCTGCTACAGCTTCGGTGAATGTGTGAATGTCCGCATCCCCCAGGCGGGCACCGAATTTTGCCATTTTCAACATAAAAGACCTCGAGTGTCCCTTAGTACCTAAAATTTAGGCAGTGAATTTCTTTCGGTGTATTCTTCCTGTGTAAAAAATTTCCTGGCATGTTTCGACTTGTGGAACTGGACCATCCCCTGTTAGTTCTGATAGGGAGTTGAATCCAGCGCTGACAGTCCTCTGCGACGGGTCGTGCCAATATAACACGTGTCTTTGATGTTGGTTACAAGGGAGGCACTATTGTGTGGGTTCGCTTAGAAAGCGGCTGCGGAACCTCACAACGCGAGAACGCGAACCAAAGGCGGGAGCCGGTCGCGCTTCTGCCAGGTCGCCCCTCGTCCAGCGAGCGGGAGGGATTGTGGGGAGGCACGAGGCAACCGGAGCCGGCGTGGAGATTGGACAGTGACCGGCGGGCAGATTAAACGGCCTCTTCCTTATCCCGGTAAGTGCCGGCGGACCCGCCCGGAAACGGGAGACTGGCCGCCTACGGTCGGCGCCGTGCGTCGCGGGTCAGTCGCATATGCAGGGGCAGTCACCGCGCACTAAACTCTGCCAGGTATCGTAACTTCTTCTTGTATTAACAACGCACACAGTGGTATTTTCACGAATGTCTTATGTTGTCAATTACCGACTCCATAAGGTAGGCATACTCCCGTCAGTGAGAATGTGGTGTGTAAGTAATTGTTGATCGTGTTAGGACAGCAACCAGCCACAAATTTACTTTGAGTTCCTTTATTCAAAGGAAACCGTTACCGGTTTCGAATCGTTACGATTCATCATCAGACGGTTTACACGCTTTCTTTCTACATTTGGTGTGTTTTTTACAGATTAATTGTCCTAAAATATAAATAAAACACAATTACAAACACGCCACACACAGATGGTTGCGTTGCAGATTTTTGTTGCATGTGACTTACGTGAAACGTCGGTTTCGAGTGATTGTTTCTATAACGTTCATCCAATCGATGTAAATGCATTCCCACTGCATCCTCGTTGTTGGACACGTAATAGTTCTCACTGTACACTTTAAATTTGACACTGAGTTCATTCCAACCACGCACCACATGTTTTGGTACATACAAAGAGCTTACAAACATATGGGTGTCACAGATGCTACGATATATCGTAACTTTTGACGATGATGTCCCATGTTTGGAGAGGATCATATATTCTTTTACAAAACTGTAATGTCTTTTCCACTAGTGTAGAGAGATAGAATTTTTTTTAAATATATATATATATATATATATATATATATATAAATCTGTTATTGCTAATTTAATTATAAAGTTTTTTATATATATTTAGAGCTGTATAGGTAAAATTGTACATTATTTTATTACATTTGGCAGCATGAGAATTATAGTAACAATAAATTTTCTACTTGATCTGCAGACAGGTGTATTAATATTATTTTTTGCTTTGGAGGCTGGAAAGTAATTTTTGGAAATTTTTCAGGAAAGGGGCGTTAGCCAACTCTGTTTGTTCGTTAAGGATATAGTCTGGGGTGCTGTTTTTGTGTGTGTGTATTTCTAATTCTTCTAATATATTCATAGTGGCCCCTTTTTCTGTTAGATGTAAAATCTTTAAGTTGTCCTCAATGTTACCCACTGAATGGTTTTCTTCAGCAATATGGGCTGCAAATGCTGATTTGTTCAAGTTACCAAGTCTTAGGGCATCAATATGTTCTTTATATCTAATTTCAAAACTTCTGCCTGTCTGTCCAATGTAGAATTTGGGTACTATTACGTGTGCAACAACGAGGATGCAGTGGGAATGCATTTACATCGATTGGATGAACGTTATAGAAACAATCACTCGAAACCGACGTTTCACGTAAGTCACATGCAACAAAAATCTGCAACGCAACCATCTGTGTGTGGCGTGTTTGTAATTGTGTTTTATTTATATTTTAGGACAATTAATCTGTAAAAAACACACCAAATGTAGAAAGAAAGCGTGTAAACCGTCTGATGATGAATCGTAACGATTCGAAACCGGTAACGGTTTCCTTTGAATAAAGGAACTCAAAGTAAATTTGTGGCTGGTTGCTGTCCTAACACGATCAACATTTGTCTTCAAAAACAGCCACGGTCTCCAATATGTCATCATATGACAAAATTGCAGTAAGTAATTGTGTCACAACAAGCCAGTTGGGTAATACGTCTGATTATTACGCTACTTAACGTCTGGAATAATATTCTTCGTAGCTGGTGGACATAATGGGTATTGTTGCGGGTTTTGATAACCCATGCCAGCGATATAAAAAATTAAGTTACTTAAACCGATCTACTGCGGCATCTACATGATTGGTGTGCCAAAATATCATAACTGTAAGCTGGCGTGGCGGAAGATTCAAAATCCACGACACAGCATTTATTCCTCGCATGTGAGCAACACTACATTTGGTATTGTTCTAGGAAAATATTTTGGCACTTATACCCAGGTCTTCATAGAGGTATATAACAACAGGAATATGTCTGATTCCAGATCTGAAAGTCTTCACAGCAGCGAAAAATAATGCATTCGCTTGGGTTCTTGGAAACTTAGCTTACAGTTTACAAGCCAGACCTGGTATCTTTAGCCGGTGCAAAGAATACCTCACTAACCAACACTGAATGTACAATAGGACAAGCGACAATTAAAAGAAGCACTTGGAAAGATTTATTTCCGGTGTGTTAGGTTTATTTTAACCAAAGAAGTGTTTTATTTAGTTTTGTCTTCCTTCAAAGAGCCTTAAGTTCTTCAAGAACAAGATTCTTTTGTTTCTTTTTCTCAATATGACAAGGCTATTGTGGCCGCCGATGCGTACAAGAAAGGCGAATAACGACTTATTAAACATCAATATTGGCAAAGAATGAATAGTGGAAGAAGTGAAAGGATTCTGCTGACTAGGAACCTAGACTAAACAGAATGCCGGAATCAATGTTAATATTATACTGACATTGGTACATATTAAACGCGCTTCTACATCTATACACATTATAAGTCGCCCCGAGGTTTTCAACAATGGATAGACTGATTCACGTGGAAGGTTTGAATATATAATTTACTGTTTACGGCAATGATGAATGATATTATTCCATATTAAATTGGTGTCAGGAACGACATCTCGCGGCAATGATGGGAGTTACTGGTTGGTCATCTACGGAGCACGTTGTATCTGGAAGAAAGAGCAGTAAACTGCCCTGCATCCGTAGAGAGCAGCGTAACTTGACTCGAATCTACACATATTGGGAGGGTTGGAACTTTAATAGTGGCAACTATTTATTTACAGCTCGTACAAAATAGATACGTGTTTCAAAGTTTTACTGACCTTCAAATTAGTCACCAGCATTTTGTATAGCCCGTTGCCAGCGATGTGGAAGTTGTAGGATACTCTTAGCAGTGCCAGTTGTGTTGACAGTTCGAGCGGCGCGTTCTATTGCCCGACGAATTTGTTGCAGTTCTAAAGCGAATGTCGTGAAGCGTTTCATTCAGTTTAGAAATCGGGTTGAACTTAAGTCAGGGGAGTGCAGAAGGTGGTATAGCACTTAGCAACCCTATCAGTCAAACAAATCAGTAACAGCTTGCACTGTACGTGCTTGAGCACTTACTGCAAAATGATGGTCAGGTCCTGCAGAAAGTGTCATAACTTCTGTCACTATGCTGTTCATTTTTGGGACACAACCTACGACCAGCAAGTGACACGGTGCCCTTTTGCAGGCTCTTAACGAAGGTACGATCATATGGAATAGGTTCACAGATATGTGACTCGAAGACGTTTTAAGTAGTTGAACCCAGTATGTTTTCCTCGACGGCGAGTGTTCATCGGAGACAACGGTATCGTCAAGAATGCCCCAGGGAAGTGTGATAGCACCAATGTCGTTCTGTGTATACATAAATGATTTAGAGGGAAGTGTGAGCAGCAATATGCATTTGTTTGCTGATGATGCTGTGGTGTACAGTAAGGTGACGAAGTTGAGTGACTATAGGATGACTTAGATAAAGTTAATGTGAATAAGCAGGAAAAACAAACCCGTAATGTTCGGATACAGAGTTAGTAGTGTGCTGCTTCACACAATCATATCGTTGAAATATCTGGGCGTAAAGTTGCAAAGCGGTATGAAAGGGAACTAGCAGCTGAGGACTGTGGTAGGGAAGACGAATGGTCGACTTCGGTCTTTTGGGAGAATTTTCGGAAAGTGTGGTTTATCTGTAAGGGAGACCGCACATAGGACGCTGGTGTGACCTATTCTTGAATATTGCTCGACTGTTTAGGATCTGTACCGGGTCGGATTAAAGGAAGACTTCGAAATAATTCAGAGGCGGGCAAGATTTGTTACCAGAACGTTTGAACAACACGTGAGTGTTACAGATATGCTTGGGCAATCCCTGGAGGGAAGGCTTTGTTCTTTTCGAGGAACATTATTGACAAAATTTATAGAACTGGTGTATGAAGCTTACTACCGAACGATTCTACTGTCGCCAATATAGATTGCGCGTAAGGACCAGACTGATCAAGTTACTCAGGAATATAGACAATCGTTCTTTTCTCGTTCTATTTGGGAGTGGAACAATAAAGAAAACAAGTAGTAGCAGTACAGGATACCCTCCGCCACGCATCGTACGGTGGCTTGCGGAGTATCTATGTAAATGTAGTGTCTGTGTCACCTGTCACATTGCACGACTTGACAATGTTATGTGAGTGTTCGCAAAACTCTTTGGATCATTGGTGATAACTATGTGGGAGCGGGTGAAGGCTGACATTTTGGGGAAGGTGGTGTGGGGGTGGAGCATCCCCTTGAACAGCCGCGGGCAGCTGGTGCTGGCGCTGGGGCGGTCAATAACTGGTGAGAGTCCAGAGCGGGGTAGGGGTGCCGGCTAATCAAGCGGGGGACGGGACGGCACGGGGTCGCCATGTAAATACCCCGCCGGCCGCACAGCCCGACCACAAAGTTCCGACAGCCGCCACACTCTGCAGCGCCACCACTACTTTACCTGCTGTTCAGAAACTGGGATAAATCGGGCCCATTTTTCTCACCGTGGGGTAAAAAATATACAAGGACGCTGGAAAGTAATGACTACGAATTTGTTATGTAAACTCTGTAAGCCTTTTAAGTAAAACAAACTTTAGTATTCTACAACTTTGTTCTTGATATCTACACATTTATTTCTCAAGACAGTCACCATGAGGACTAACACATTTCTACCAACGAGAGATTCGTTTGTTGATTCTATCACTGTAGATTGTCTGACATTGTTGACGGAGCCACTGATTGCACCGTTTCATCAATAAGCTCCCTGGAAAATATAGTCACCCCAGTGCGCACGCACAGATGAATCGTTAAGCCTTTACAGATGGCGCAGCGATCAAGTCACGTGTTCAACTGCACTCCCAACACCTCTACATCAGCATGACGCAGCATTTTTGTTTTGAGCGGACATTCTACGTAAACGTAAGTAAATGTGAGGAAGTGACAGAATGACAAAAAGGTGGAGTCTTGTTTGACCTTGCTCGTGGCCATACTGTGTGTGCCATTGCTGGGTATATTAGTGTTTCGCGCCGAACTGTTCAAAAATGGCTCAAATGGCTCTGAGCACTATGCGACTTAACTTCTGAGGTCATCAGTCGCCTAGAACATAGAGCTAATTAAACCTAACTAACCTAAGAACATCAAACACATCCATGCCCGAGGCAGGTTTCGAACCTGCGACCGTAGCGGTCGCTCGGCTCCTGACTGTAGCGCCTAGAACCGCAAGGCCACTCCGGCCGGCGCGCCGAACTGTTCAACGCATCTACAAGCAGTAGTGTAACACATGTGACCACGAAACACGACGTCAGAATTGTGGCCGGTAAAAGATCCTGACTGAAAGAGACTGTGAATCAAAATCACTTCCAAACCCGACACGATTTGCTGCAGGGAGTGAGTGATGTCCATCCCTACCTGTTAGCGAGAGAACACTGCGACGGGATCACAATGCAGTGAACATTTGGTGTCGATCATCTGGCAAGAGGCCATTGCTCACACATAATCACTACAGCAGCAAAGTTCATCGGGCTCGAAGAATACGTGACTGGTTTCCTGAAAACTCGCCCACCCTATTTCATCTCGATTGGCCTGTAAAATCACCTGACTTAAATTCCATACAAAATCTTTTGGACAAATTGGAATAGTTACTCAGCATCCCCGCAATTTGTGCAACCAAATCGTCAGCCAGTGGCTTAACTTCAATGTGACGCACTTGCACATCCTTGTGGACTCACTTCCTAACTGAATCCAGACGGTTATCAAGTTAAGGGGCAAAATTACACGCTAACTTTTTGTCCGTTGAGCTTAACAAAATGAAGTCTTAGTAGGTATTCTTTAAGTTCTGGAAACAGATGAAAAACTGTTGTGGCTAAGTAGGGACTATGAAGGACGACCGATGACAGTGGACCCGAGGTGTCGAATTATTGCAGATGCCGCAGCTCTCGTTTGTGGTCTGGCGTTATCGTGCTGAAGAAGAGGGTACTCCACGTGTGGACTAACTATTCGAATTCGTGCTTTCAATTTTCCGAGGGTCTCGCAGTTCTGCAATGATGGTCTGCAGGCGCTCTCGTGATATGCCACACTTACCTGAGAACTGTGTTATGTTATCCTACGATTTTCTCTGATTAGTACGACAACCCGATTGTGATGGGTCTCGCCAGTTGTTGTACGCGGTCGTCCACTCCGAGTTCTGTCACACACGTTGAGGTTATCACCACTGTTTCTTTCATTACTAGCGCGAACAACCCAACGTCGCACGCTACTGATGTCGGTACAAGCATCGCCCTACACTATTTTCATTCTTCTGTGAATTTCAATTGAAGGCACAATTTATGCGGTTAGAAACTCGACTGCAGTACGCTGTTTCTCATGCACCGACATACTTACGTTACACATTACCTAGTTACACGCCACAATTCGGAGTCTTCTAGCGGCAGAGGGAAACTTTCGTCAGCGAAGCGGGGAATTAGACCAAGTAATATGCTTAACATGTAATACTTCAACCGATATTGAGAACAGAATAAAAAATTCGGAGGCATTACTTTTCTTCATGTCCTAGTTACACTCAATATATTGAGTTAGAGAGAGAGAGAGAGAGAGAGAGAGAGAGAGAGAGAGAGAGAGAGACTAATGTGAAAATTTTGAATATTTTAAATTGAGCACCACTTGACAAACATCTAGAAACTGCTCGGAATGAAACGATAATGAATAATCTGGTGGCTCGTCACATACTCGCCACTTTGGAGCAGGAGATGTAAACGTTATGTTCATTACTACTTACACAGTGGCACGCAAACAGATTTCATTTCAGCATTCCACCTGTAAATGACAGACGTGTATCGCTTTTGTGAAGTTGCGGTGCAGATGTAGATACAGACGTACGAGATGGGGCAGAGCATTCACCGTTCAGCTGTGGCGATCACCGAGAGAGGTTCTGCTGTGCGAGGAGGGTAGGGGTCTGTTTTAAGGACGGCCACTACGGCCCAAACTGCTTGTCAGGGGGCGTTTTCCATATTTTACCGGCAGACGTGTCGCGAATATCCGGCCAGCTGCTGAATATCGAATTAGGTATAAAACCTGACGACTTGCGTGGGGGACTTTATCCACTGGCCACTCTCCCCTCAGCTACTTTACTCGCAGCCGTAAGCTTCGGCGAGGGCGCTGATGGCTGTTGCTTCAGCAGCTGATATACTCAAGAAAGCACATGGAGGGGCGAGGCTTAAGTTACATTCGTTAACCATAGTTAATATACCTACAGTATAATACACGTATGACCAAAAGTCCTCGCACAGGCCCATGAAGGCGCTCCGGTTGCATTTAGGCTAAGCGTCCAAGGGAAAAGGCCGACATATAAAGCATCGAAGACGATCTTCCTATAAAGAATAAATCGACTGAGTTCTGAGGAAGTTCGAAGGTCATTCTGCAATTGTAAGTGTCCACAAGTTTGAACACCCCGTGAGGTAGTGCCATGGTAGTACTGGTAGGCCGAAGAAATTAACCGCTGGTGACTACTTAACTTTAAAGCACACTCTAGTAACATCCGTCTTTGTCTCTGATTAATTCCCTATGCAATGGAGTGTGAGCTGTTTCGAAATTTTCTGGCAGGTCACAACTGTGTGATGGACCGGAACTCGAACATAGATACTTGCCTTCTGGTGACAATATTCTTCCGAATGAGCTTAGATTTGAAGTCACTTTGTTCCAGATAGGTGTCTATTATTTAGGAACACATATTTCAATAATTTTCCAGCATCCATAAAATGATTAACAACTAATACACGCCATTTTAAGAGGAATCTAAAGAATTTATTAGTGGTCAACTTCACCTCCTCCACTAACAAACTTCTGAGTACAACCGATTAATGTGTATTTTTTTTTAGACAACATCAGATAACTTGAGTGCTGCGTAAAATCTGACTTCTACGGATCCTCATTGCAGTAATGCGTTCAATGTAGAAACAGATTTTCTGTTTGGTGATGGTTGTCTACAACAGCCTACGAATAATCATCCGTATCTCAGTAAATTTGTGAGAAGTTGGGAAAAAAATTTTGTTCCACATCCATGACAACCATTTTATTTAGGATTTGTTGAAGCAACATTAGCCTATCCTTCAACACAAAGTATTAATGTTCCACAATAATTATTGTGGAACATCAATATTTTGCATTCAAATTATTAATATGTCTACGTTCCTCTAAGAACCGACGGAATATTCCATAAATATTAGCATATCCCTTTTTTTTGTAAACATGTATTACGTATTCTTGTTCTATAGACTGGTCTACATCTTTGAGAATCTCCTCACTATGCACCTACAGAACCTATAATACATCTAGCCTAACCCATACAGGCGCGATTGAAATCTCGCCCTCACAGTTGAAATTCTGCACATGCTAAAGGTTCGGATCCTGGTCTGGCACAAAATTTTGGTGTTCCAGAAACTTTCATCTTCCATTAGAGCCCAGGTTCAGAAATAAGTGACAGAAAATGGCATCAACTGCCGGACGAGAATTGATATTCGCTGTCATCCCAGTGCCCAGAAACCACCGATCATAAGATGCGTAATTGACGCCGTAGTGTGGTGCAAAGAACACTATCTTTCGCGTGTGGAGCAGTAGAGAGATGTCAAGGTACATTAGATGGTCTTCGGATACACATGTGTGTCCGTGACGGATGTCTGGCGAATGTCGTTTAGCTGATTTTATTTTAGGAAAGAAAGGAATTCAATGGAGATGTTTCTTCTTCTGAGGTATCTTTTTCAGGTGACGGGTATCTACTGTAGACGCTGAGAACACATTATCGAATGGCACAGCGGATAAATATTTTGTTTGACCTACGATCCCGCAATACGCAGCTTTACCTCATTTTCTTCATCTACAGTTCAAGGTTTAGTCACTTGTGCCTATTTCATCTTCGCTTTTCACTACCCCCCGCCCTCCCCCCATCACCCTGCGTCTTCCTACATCCACTCTCTCTCTTGGCTGGTAAAACATGACCTCCCGTGGGATTCACTCAACACTCATTCCTTATAGATGTTTCAGTAATGTTTAATTTTCTTCAGTCTTTTCATTGATCTCGTTGATTTCTAATATCCTCACTTCTTATATGATCTTCGCTTGTAACATCTATATAACGTTCCTGAGAAATCTAATTTCTACTGCCTTTTTTTTAAATTTTTGGTGGTCCATGATTCACTTCGATACAGCAATACGAATGTAACTACGGTTTTATAAAATTTTAATTTTGTTTCCTTATATATTTTGATTTGCAATGTTTTACTTTCCATTCCGCATATTAATTGATATTATTAATCTCATTTTTATATTTTTGTTCATATCATGGACTATATTACTTCCTAAAAAATTTAAAGCTGGAAACCTGCCCACATGGGGTATCGTATATATTATTTCTCAACCTCCCTGTTTCTTGACGCATACCAATCGTACAGGGATGAGTGAGGTATCGTTAGAAAGGTTTTTTAATCGGCTTCTGACATGGTATACCTATTTTGCGCTAACCTTACTAAAAATTGGTTGAAATGGCTCTGAGCACTATGGGACTTAGCTTCTGAGGTCATCAGTCCCCTAGAACTTAGAATTACTTAAGCCTAACTAACCTAAGGACATCACACACATTCATGCCCGAGGCAGGATTCGAACCTGCGACCGTAGCGCCTAGAACCGCTCGGCCACTCCAGCCGGCAAACCTTACTATTTGAGGGAAATTTTAACATAAGAGATTTTTAACTGTATAAGCAAATGGGCATATTGTACGAAGCAAAGTCATACAAATATCATTTTATTCATTTTAAAGTACTTATAAATTGGATAATTTGTGTCAGCATTGTCACAGATAATAACCGTGACCACAGCGGTAGTCCATTATCTCTGCCCGTCGTACAAGTTGCCTTTTCAAAACGAATATAGTTTCCGAAATTACAAAAGTATTTATCATTGTCGCCTTGAATTGTGATTTACCCATTGCTGCTAGGGCCTAAGTGGGTTACTTCAACAAAGTCTTTGTCGTGTTAAAGTTATAGGTTACGTGGCCCTATGACAGTTCGTGATCTCTGCCCGTCGTACAAGCCAAGACAAACACACTAAATGAAAAACATATGTTTGGGCACATTGAAATGTATAGACGAGGATGTATCATAAATTCGTGGTTATTATTTCATGTTGCTTGGTTCATTTTGAAAGATGTTTTCTCTTCATTCCTACAACTACACTATCCCTACGACAACACTTACTCCAAATGTTGTCATTCTTTAAAATTATGAAAGTGTGAAAGTTTCGCATGTATCCCCTATTTACCGATTATTATTTTTGAGCAGGTGCGGTATTTTCCATGATATGTCATGATTTTAGTTTTATTTATAGACATAGGAAAGGTTATATTTCCTTTTCTCATAGTCCATCAGTGCTCTTCGTACCTCATCTTCATTTTCCTCCAAAATAGCTTTGAAACTGACTTACAACTTCTCTAGAGGTTATTTGCTATAAGAATTATGTAAGTTTGCAAATGAAGGCTACGGAACAATGTTTGTCTACTGACAATGAAGTCTCCCTATAAATGACCTCAGACAGTAATTGGCGCCCGCCGGATCTCAGGGAGCGGCCGATGAGTCACGAAGCCTATTTCATTTGCCGCTCTTCCCCTTTCTTCCAAACACGACCCAATTGCCAGGACAGACGCAATTGCGCTTAGGAAAAATAGAGCGCAGTAAATATAAGGGGGTAATTACCGGGAATAACGGTCTGCGCAGGGTGTGGCGCCTGCAGGAGGGGTGCTTCGCGTCGCCAGCTCGGCAGAGGAGAGGCCTTCGCCGCAGCCCGGCCGGGGGTGATTTGCACGTAAAGTGGGTTTTCCCTCTTCGTTAAATATTCGATTACTGGCCGGTCGTGGCCGTCTAGAGGGGGTTAGATGCGCTGCCGGAGCCGGCCTCGCGCCTGATCGCGGAGCGCTGGGGTGGGGCCGAACCTGTAGGTGATACAGCGAACTGCGCCGTGTGTCCCGTGTTGACAACGCGTCCCACTACACGTCAGGCGACATCTCTGTCTTGGCGACCTACGGAGTCTCCGAGACCTTTAGGGTCAAAATTATAAATTATGCCTTCGGTAGAGGAGGAATTGAGCATTTTTAGATAGGAGTCGTAGTTCGGAAATGGACATGTCATCTCTCTCTCTCTCTCTCTCTCTCTCTTTCACACACACACACACACACCACACACACACACACACACACACACACACACACACACACACACATATATATATATATATATATATATATCAGGTGATCAAAAAGTCAGTATAAAAACTTTATAAACCACGGAATAATGTAGATAGAGAGGTAAAAATTGACACTCATGCTTGGAATGACATGGGGTTTTATTAGAACCAAAAAAAAAAAAAAACAACCTGTATTGCTAGATGCGTAAAACATCTCTTGCGCGTGTCGTTTGGTGATGATCGTGTGCTCAGCCGCCACTTTCGTCATGCTTGGCCTCCCAGGTCCCCAGACCTCAGTCCGTGCGATTATTGGCTTTGGGGTTAGCTGAAGTCGCAAGTGTATCGTGATCGACCGACATCTCTAGGATGCTGAGAGACAACATCCGACGCCAATGCCTCATCATAACTCCGGACATGCTTTACAGGGCTGTTCACAACATTATTCCTCGACTGCAGCTATTGTTGAGGAATGATGGTGGACATATTGAGCATTTCCTGTAAAGATCATCATCTTTGCTTTGTCTTACTTTGTTATGCTAATTATTGCTATGATGATCAGATAAAGGGCCATCAGTCGGACATTTTTTGAACTTTTGTATTTTTTTGGTTCTAATAAAACTCCATGTCATTCCAAGCATGTGTGTCAATATATATATATATATATATATATATATATATATATATATATATATGTGTGTGTGTGTGTGTGTGTAAGCGCGCAGTGGTGCCCGGTCGACCGATTCGTCTGCAACTGACAACGCCACAGGGGTACAATTCACATGTCAAACAAGTGTACTTTGTACATTGAAATGCATTTGGGGGTAGGCAAAATGATTTTACTGAAATAGTCAGCACAGATCTTTGGTGCCTTTTTCGGCATGATTTTACATTGAATGACACGATACGATTGGCTTACAGTCGAGTCTAATGTATAACTTACAGCAATAAAAGCTCGTCATCACATGTTTATTTTCGAAGAGATGAGCTAAGTGACAAACATTAACAAGGAGCTGCCTATTTATTCAACACTGTAGGTCCCTCTTATACACTCTATTAAATACGTAAAGAATGACATAAAAATTTAAATAATTGTTAAAATTTTATTTACAATATTTTGGAATGAAATTTGTTATCCAGTACTTAGATATTAGTTACCTGATAGAAAGAGGACAGCTACTCCCAGTAAAAACAATGCGATTAAACAAATATAGTATAATCTGGGTCCGTAGTGAACAAATATTGCATTAAATTTCTACACAGATAAATGAAATTTATATTAATTTTCATATGCCTTAATTGAAACATTATGTTATCTGCTAACGAAGAATAATTTGCTTTGTTCAATAAATATTTCTGAGAAAGCTATTACTCACAAAGAAAAATTTGGAATTTAGAACAATCCATTGTAAATTTAAAATATTTTACAGTAACTAACAAATATCATATTTTCAAAATACAAAAAATTGTAGATTCAAATAATATATACTTTTCTGAAAATTTGTGTGCTAGATACTAAACTGTAGAAATTAAAATATGCTTCGAGAAACTTTTCGCACCGAAAGTTGGGTTCTAAATAGGAGCAAATCGCGCCAACGGCATGTTATGTTCAGTCAAGTTGAGTCTGTTGCTTTCAATAGCCTATGCAAACATTTCACGTTAAATTTTTTAGCATACCGTGAAGAGTCTAACTTTTTTTTTGATGCGTAATCACAGTATGTAGTGTTGCGAAAAGCTACTGGACGTAAGTGAACGTCAGCCAAGGCCGACGAATGTGTTTCGAACACTCCGAGTAGACTTCACACCTGGACAACAAGCTTGTAGCGAGCCAGAAAGATAAGTAATTTTTTGAACACACCTTGTATTGCGTCCTTCTCATACTCAGCTCTTATTTTAACTGTTACGTCAATACTGAATAATCACATTTCGCAACAAACTGAATTATTCCATTTCTTGAACGTTGAAACGTGTAGTGTGAATACCGAGTATAGAATACAGTAGTAGAGTTCTCGGCACACATCTTGTGGCTGAGCGTGATGGAGTAGCTGTGCCACTGGAATTGTATTCAGAGGATGGTGCATTAAAAGCCGTACTCACTCAGAGACCAAGCTTTACCTCTGGTTATCTCAAACCATGGGGGCCGACGATGTAGGACATTTTAAACACCGTATTTATTTTTAGGACAACATTGTTCTACAACTGACTGATTTTCTGTGGTTAAAACATAGACTTTTTTGCCTCACCAGCCTTGATGTGGCGCGCCAAGACATCCCCTCCTATTTCAACGCTCCAAAACACAACATCCTCAGTTATTTGTTGTATATATAGCAATATTTGTTTTCCACTATATTTTTTTGTCTTGTACGATGGCGGCGAAGGCAACCGCTCGCGTAAAGCCAGAAATCCGCATTGGATTCTAGGTCCGCACAGATTTTCACTGTCACCAATACACTGTGCAGATGGAGTCCGATAATATTCAAAATGGTGAATGTATTTCCAGTACTATGGAAGTTGTTCCCTGACATCTGTACACACATCCCATCATCTTGTACTTCCTTCTAGTCAGTGCCTCACATACATTCGTTCCATCGCAGAGTCTGTGGAAAACTTCAATTCTTCTGTTGTTGGTCCACACAATTTTCAACATCTTTTTGTGACACAACATCTCAGACACTTTTATTCTCTTCTCCTCCTGTTTCTCACAGTCCCGGATGTGTTACATCACTTTATTCTCCTTACTGTGCACTGTCTCCTCTGAATCGATTTTCAAGTATCCTAACATACACACCAGAAAAGTGAAGGACAGTTTCGCAGGATTAAAAACGTATTTTTAGTTCCGCAAAACTCTTCTTCTTTTCTGCTTTGATGATATTTAGAGTAATTATGAAGGCACTCCAATTAAAGAATGCTTAAAAATCACCTCAGGAGCGAAAGTGTGCAGTAACGAGCAATAAAGGTAATCGAACATTCAGCCAGTGGAGGATCAATATTGTCTCTGTCGCTTTCAAACTGGCAGACAATAATAATTCACACAGACATGTCTAGATAGGGCGGAAAATGTTACCCACATCAGGCAAGTGATTCTCCGCCCCGGCAGAAAAAATATAACGCGTGGCAAACCGAGAGCAGAGATCGGGTTTCAGGGACCTGCCAGTGTCGCTTGGTGGAGGGTCCGAGCCAGGGTGTTGGCTAACAGGATGGGGCTGGGGAGTGGCGGGGGAGGATGAGGGGGGACGGGAGGGGGGGAGGGGAGGGATGGGCGCCTCAACATCCACCGTCTTGGAGAATCTACGTGGAGTGGCCAATAGTGGTAACGACGCTGACTGCCTGACAGCTCAGAACGCCATGTTTTGTGTATACCGTTTCTCCAATATTATTGTCAGTGCTGTTCTTGGGCGATATTGACGTCCCCAATACATCATTCCGTAGGATAATTTTTTGCAGACAGAAATACAGTAAGTCCTGATGCACTTCTGCATGCCCTTTGTGTAATCTAACATCGATAAAAGAATCATCCTGTCCGTCGAATCTGCAGCGATGATGATTTTTTTTCTACTGGCTTTTGGAACGAGCCCGTACTACCATTATAACAGTGGAATATCCACTATGACGATACGAACGAAAAGAGAAAACAACACAACGCCAAGCCTCCGAACCGGCCATGATGAATCGAACCCGGGCCCCTTCGGCTAGCAAAGCGCCGCGCTGACCGCGCAGCCACCAAGGCGGAATCGTGGCCATGATTGTCTCATTTGATATTCACACCAGTTTTTGTGTACTAAATATTGATTGATAAGGAATTTAATGAATGTAACTATGACTTCAGTAATTTTTAAGGACAACAGAGAGAAATTTCAGTTTGTTCTCCTATTGACTGTAAGAACTGTAGTGAAGGTTGCTCGGTGGCACTAATATTTCCAGTGAATGAATAAAGGCGCAAACAATGGACAGTTATAGTTAACTCGTAAGACGGAATTCGTCGTAATGGCAGTTTATGGAAAGCGACAAATTATTCATGTCTATGTGAAGTACGTATCTGGTGTTGTGATATATCTTTAGTAATGTCGAACCAATAATATTTCGTTGTATTTACTACTGTTCCAAGAATATTGAGCGCTGCAGAGTGCAATTTATATTTTGCTTGCACAGGAGAGAATAGAAAAGCCACACTTTTCCTACCAAACAGTTGTCATTTGCTCGTTTTAGTAGCGACGTGCAAACTCACTACAATTATTCACATGATGCGTAAAACACTGTACGTCACGCGTATTTAATGCTACAGTTTAGAATGTTTCCCGGTGGCTAAGTGGCATAGTACCTGAATGCCACTCTGACACCTCGGAATCAATCCTCAGTTTCATTTTTTCATTTTTAATTCATTTTTTTCAGGTACCGATTCCTTTATCTCTCTGATACTGATTTGCTAACGCGAAAAATTTGATTTGCGACTTGTGTGAGATGTCTGTAAAAATAAGTCAAACTTACAGACCGCACTATTTTTTTAAATTTACTGCTAATTTTAGTTTTTAAATTGCTTATTACTACCATTCGTCAGGCAAATCATTGGTTATGGAAAATGAAAGGCAAGGAACAAAAATCTCATGGAATTTTGCTAGTGTATATAACGTGGATAATCAGTTACCTGTCAGTTCATACAGATGTTACGTTTTCGAAAGACAGTTCGTGTGAAAACTTTTTCCGATATTTTACGTTTTTTTTTATGAAGTCCCTATAGAAATATGTTTGCTGAGTTTCCCTATTGTAAGAAAAAATTATTCGGTCCACAATGCCTCATAGAAAATATGTTGGAGTAAAGGAAAAAATTATGCTCAAATCGTAGATGATACTAATTTCAACGATGAATGTCCCAGCGGGAAAACCTGAAGCGGCTGCAGAACACTTGAAAAAAGAGAAGAGAAGCAAATGAAATTTGATTTGGTGCATTCTCACTGAACCCAGAATGTCGGAAAATTGTAATAAATGGCAAACTGTTTCATATTCTTAGGTGCTTACACTGCTTCACAACAAAATGTTCGGTATACTTCACATCAATGATGTGACAGCCATGTGGGGATGCCAGTCGCTACCATATGAGAATCTAGAAGAGCTGCTTTGGTGTCGCTTGTCCGATCGACGTACTGCTACGGCCAATAGGCGATTCATTTCGCGTTGGCCTGAGCGTTGGTCACACTGTCTGTACACTTGCAGGTTCTCTACGCTGTTCCGCGGCACAGCTAGCTGCTCGGCTGATCACTGCAAACCAGCTAGTGTGGAAGCCTGCAGGGTTGGTCAGTCCAGCTCTCGCTTCCCTAACCGCAACATAAAATTTTGCGTTGTACGAATATCTAATTCTTTCTCTATAGTATCTTTAGCGTTTACATTCACGTGTTTGTTCCGCTAGGCGCCATCCTGTGCCTGAGACGGAGAAAAACCTACTTCGTTTTGTCCTCCTTTCCACTCATGGGGATATCCTATCTGGTGCAGGATTTTACCCACAAAATCAATATTACTGATGTCCACATACGCGCGATATTGTTAGTAAAATTGAATCTCCTGGCGGAGAAAACTGTAACCCGTATTGGCACACATACCGAGAACCTTGCTTTTCGCTGAAAATTCTCTCGCTGCGTGAAATATCCAAGCCCGACTCTCAACTTCAGTTCTCCATTACCTGTCTCCTACATTAACGTTGTTAAATAAAACTATTCTGTGACTATCGGCGGAATTTATACATACAATTATTTAATTACAACAGTCGTGGTCATTTCCTACACAATGGATGCGTCTGGGAACTGGTGTAGGGAAACGATGTGCGTAAAATTACAGTAGTGTTTATTACATCGTCATAATTTCACATAATTATTGAACGAATTTAAGAATGTAAAATGCTGTCATAATCTACTCATCGAGAGGTATAATAGTAGGTTAGAGTGCTAACACAGTTAGTTGAGTATTAAATGCAGACATTTTGTATGCTTTATGTTGTGAGGCAGTGTAACACACGACGTGCAAATTACCCAGATTACATTCATCCATTATTTGATGATGAATTAGCGACTTCAACAAACTTTATACACAATTTCAAAGCTTATCGGAAGTTGTTTCTCGCTGATACCCCACACAGAAAGATGTTTAATAGCCGGCCGCAGTGGCCGAGCGGTTCTAGGCGCTTTAGTCCGAAACCGCGCGGCTGCTACGGTCGCAGGTTCGAATCCTGCCTCGGGCATGGATGTGTGTGATGTCCTTAGGTTAGTTAGGCTTAAGTAGTTCTGAGTTCTAGGGGACTGATGACCTCAGATGTTAAGTCCCATAGTGCTCAGAGCCATTTAGAACAGTTAAAACTTGGGCGTAATGTGTGCAAAGTGGTGGGGTAGCGCCACTTATCAAATGCCGACGGCTAATATGGCAGTGCCCAATACGCAGCCTACTTAAAATGACCTCCTCCCGGCTATCAAGTCTGATGCTGATGTTTTACTGCATCAACTGGGAAAAAGTAATAAGCTACAAACTTTTTTCCTTGCTCCGCTTTGTGGGGGATGTCAGGGAGAATAGGTTTCGTTAGGGTTATATGTAAGGTTTGTCGGAAGTCGGTAAGTGCTCTCAGTCTCAAAAACTGGATGAATAAACTCCGGATATTAACGCGCCACGGGTTACAGTGCCTTCACAGATACACAGTCTCTGATTGTAATACTTGCTGTGTTAAACTTTTAATATGAGATTATGAGAGCATTTTAAATTTTTTAATTCGGAAAATATTAACGCGAAATACTGAAAATCAAATTTTTGTTGCCTCTGCAAGCCGTTAGATAGGCAACCCAGACCCTGTTTCGAGTATCGGGAAAGTCGCGTAGTATTACAGATGACGTCATGAACAAGCGAGTTCGATTCTTTAAAGGAACGGGTAGGGGATGGGGGGAAAGAGGGTGTCAGTGTTAGTACCTATTACCGAAGACATTTGTAGCGGCTCTAGGATTGTCCCCGTGAAACTGGCCTCAGTTGACTGGGCTACAGCGCGAATTCCACCGAGCATTACGATCGAGGAGTTTACTAATCGAGGCCCGTCCGACACGCTGACGACTGAGCTGACGTGTGGGCGTGGTGTGGGGGAGAATGAAGTGCGGCCCGCCTCCCCGTCCATTCCACGCACATCACGCAAATCAGTGCTAGTCGCCTAATGCTGTGTGCCAAATGGCGGAGCGTCGCAGGGTTCCATAAGCCCCGCGACGCTTTGTCGGCAGTGACGTGCTGGCGATCTCATCGCGAGCGAGGGAGGATGGCGCTGAATCCAGGCAGGCGCGGGGCGGCCGGTATTCCGCGCTCGTCCGCCGGCAGCTATGTGACCTCTTTGCGACGCCAACACCAGCCTTCCATTCACAGTACGGAGTCCGAAAGCTTCACAAGGCAGTCTCTCTATCCTTGACGCAGTAGGGTACTGTTCCCGACTGCCCCTCACACGTCAAATTTGGCTACGTCATTTTTCTTTTGTTTCAACGAACACGCGTGAAGAGCGCTATCGTAAATAGCGAACGAACATGCGTAAAGAGCGCTATTGTAAATAGCGGAGATGCCCATAACGAACTTGTAGTACAAAGAATTGTTCACTAACACGGAAGTGGAAAAATTTAGATAGAATTTAGTGGCAATGTGGTTAGTGAGTAGGGGTGCACCACCCCGTTGTTAGATGACAGCTCCACACGATTAGCCTTGGGAGGCTAACAAGGAAACCACGCGGCAATCTGATTGTTGTTTTTTTTTGTATTTATGGTGCTTCAAGTCCAGAAGTGCTCATTAATAAAACGGACAAACTCCAGGGACGGATTGCTGACTGGCAATGGAGAAAGAAGGGTCCCGTGAACATGTGTCCGGAAATAGGTGGTATGCATGTAACGACAACAAATCGTGCTGGAACACGATACGGAGCTGCATCGCGTCCACGTAACAGTGGGATGCAATGCACATGTTCACGTCGCACCATGGATTATAACACTCTTTTGCACGTTCCGACCTCTCTCCGAATAGCGTCACAAGGGTCGCGAACACGCTGTTGAAGGGTCTCCACATGGAAAACTGGTTCAGTATACACAACACTCTTCAGAGGTAAAAATCCAGGGAGTGTAACTCCGATAATCTTGCAGGCCTTGCTACAGGGCCTCCGCGTTCTGTCTAACGTCGGGGGAAGATGTTGAGTTATCGGCGAACTGTAATGCGGAAGTGGGTTGGTGCTCCGTCATGTGGAACCACATGACCTGTCGTATTCCCGAAGGCACACTCTTAAGCAGCCCAGCAGACTGTTCCACAGAACGTCTAGGTACGTTCCTCCACCGAGGCGTTGTGGAATAATAACCGGTCCAAATATGTGTTTGCCAAGAATCCCCGCCCACGCATTAACGCTGAACCGATGTTGATGAGACACCTCAACCATTCCACTAGGATTTTCTGTAGCCCACAGATGACGATTATACAGATTGATGATGTCAGTTCTGGTACAGGTTGCTTCGTCGGTAAGGAGGACTGATGACAGCAATCCCATAATTGTGATTGTATGGCGCAAAAACCATCGACAAAATCCTTCGCGTAGAGGGGAGTCCGCTGCTGATGATCCTTGTACTCGTTGCAGGTGATAGGGATAACAGCGGTTGTGAAGCAGAAAAACATAATCGTTCAAAAATGGTTCAAATGGCTCTCAGCACAATGGGACTTAACTTCTAAGGTCATCAGTCCCCTAGAACTTAGAACTACTTAAACCTAACCAATCTAAGGACATCAAACACATCCATGCCCGAGGCAGGATTCTAACCTGCGACCGTAGCGGTCACGCGGTTCCAGACTGTAGCGCCTAGAACCGCCCGGCCACTACAGCCGGCTACGGTTTTGGTTCCGATTCGGCACGCAAGGGAGTCTTTCCATGTATCTATGATTCTAAAACCACTGTAATATCAAAAATAACGTCTGCTGAAACAACTAACAAGAAAACTAGATGTGGCGGAGAACGTTACGTAACAATCGGTGCCGTGAACGTTCATTTCTTTTTTAAAATGACTTCATATTCACCATTGACTGCACTGTTTATTACAATACGCATTGTTGAGATTTCGTCTTAAGATCATTTTTAAATGATGAAAAGACACGTAAATAAAGGGAATAAAAATCATGTGATTTTCTATAGCTATATATACAATCGGTATGTGACGGATGCGAAAAAAACTCATGAAACAGTTTCTTTCTTCTAGTCTTGCATAATCTAACGGTCAACCGCCCTGTCGTACGGCAAACGAAAATAACCCTTGCTATCGGTGAAAACGAAAAACAAAAAAATTCAACAAAAGCGTTAGACAATCAAACAGGACAGCAAGTACTTGAAATGACAACGATGTATACTTTTGTTGTTTTATCTTCGAAGATATCTAAACTGATAATACTGACTGACCTTTAAATAAGTGTTCTTCATTTGACAGAGCATTAGAAGACATTTCTAAAGTTGTAATTTATCAGTCAGTCGTCCCTCTTCAGAGACCCAGATCAAGAAAAAGTGCTGCGAGAGATGTTTTGGTCTGTAAGCTGGTCGGAAAATCCCTAATAAAAATACTGAGAGATTTACTCACTGCCAAAACAGCTTACTTAACACGCGAAAGGATATCACTGTGAAAAATGCTTAAAGTCGAATAATAAGAAATCAATGTATCTCTCTTCATTAAATGATAACGTAGTATGTTACTGAAATTAATTATAATGGGTACAGTTATACGTGTATATTAGTAAGGGAAATCATTGACCTCTTTGCAGTGACTGTAGCCCTTTCATGACAAAAAACTATTTGTTGGGACCGTTATATACGTTATCAGAATAATTACAAAGCATTTTGGCCAAAGACGTTTTCTACCTGGACTCTTATTAAACGTTTTTATTCACAACAGTTATTTGAGAGTTTTATGTACTGAATAAGTGCTTAATCGTTGCTTTCAAGAGGGCGCTGTCCTCATGTCAGACACGTTTATATGTTTCATGTGCATAATAAGATGGGAGTCTTCATCACTTATAAAAAAGAAGGACGTAGCACTTTATGCAATAGGCCTACTTTCTTAACGAGTTCACGCCATCTGCACTCTTGATTTTTTCTCACATGTTTGCGCGGAACGAAATCAAGACTCCCTAGAAATTACACAACGGAGTATTGATCCGAATTTGCATAGCCAAACGAAGAGTAGGAAATGGACAAAGGGGGTATTAAATTGACCACTGTGAGGTCTAGTTCTGCAAATAAGAAAGCTTTATTGCTTGAAAATAATCAGGGCAATTAAGAAAAAATAGTAATTTGAGGGAAATACTTCACGGACAGCTGTTGCTTGCTATAGAAATGAAGCGTCAAAAAGTTCATCTCTTCAAGCTCTATCTATTTTTCGCGAAAAAAGTTACATTGATGTACAAATTGTGGAATCTTGCTTTCGTGTCGCAAGGATAAAAAGTATAAAATTACAGCATCAACTGAAACCCCATTTTTTTTCTCTTTCTCTTGATCTATATACATTAATAATAATAGAATACCGACTGATATTTAAATTTACTATATTTTTCGTTCTCTGAGAAAAACTTGAAAATGAAAAAATTGAAAAAAGTCTAATTTTTTGTGAAATGATTCGTCTAAAACTAAGAAATAAAGAGATCAGAAAAAAATATTTGATGCACCTCATATACCGCGCATGACTTCAAGCATAATTTCACCACATGTCAAATCTTACTCTAATCTATTTTATTTCTTGCTTATAGACAAACGATTGCCTAAAACATTTGACCGTTTTCTTTAATTTTTTTTTCACTATGCATCTACATTATATAATATTGGACAAGACGTAGAGAGCTGGGCATCTGATATTGGCAGAATATGCCGAAATCACGATTTTGGATAAACACATCTAAAAACAGTACAGACGAAAACGTCGTCATTTATAAAATATTGCAGGACTATCGACTCAAGTAAACAGGGAATAAAATACTACACAAGCGAATGATCTCTGCAGGGAGTTATAATAGAGACATCAGAAACTTTTGCGCAGTGCCTAATAACCTGATGTCGGTGACGACATGAAAGAGTGCAATGTCAGTACTAATGGATGGCTATATGTGGATCATGTTGTGGAATCAATCAAACAATAAAAAAAAATTTGCAGTGTGCTTGTTATGATGAAAATCTAGGTGACAAGAAGCTCCCTTCCACACTTGGTTAAGGGCGCCTCGTACTTTCTTGTTCTCGTGCCAGCTCAGCGGATGGTGAAAGAGCTGTCAGAATGTAAGGGGAAAACACGTGGAGCATTTGCTGAGGCGGCTGATCTTGGACTGCAGGGACGCCCAGAAGCGGCAAATGGAGCTAATCACTCACTGGGGCTCCTCGCCTTGACGCCTCAGAGTGACAGGACACTGACTCACTCAGCGCCTCCTCCTCTCTGCTGCAACACACACACACACATACACACACACATATATATACAGACGTAAACTATTCGTTACTCTGATATTAACTTTGATAGAGACCGCAGTACGTAACCTTCAAACTTGGACTTTCCATAAAAGAAGCTGGAACCAAGGATAAGCTAAGAAAATTTGATCGACAGCTAAAAAAAAAAAAAAAAGGCTCTGAGCACTATGGGACTCAATTTCTAAGGTCATTAGTACCCTAGAACTTAGAACTAGTTAAACCTAACTAACCTAAGGACATCACACACATCCATGCCCGAGGCAGGATTCGAACCTGCGACCGTAGTGGTCTCGCGGTTCCAGACTGCAGCGCCTAGAACCGCACGGCCACTTCGGCCGGCAGCTACAACACTTACGTCAGTAGCGTAAACTTGGAACAAGAACGGAAAAATGTTGTTAAGGCAATTCGATGCAGAGTAAACCAGTACCAGCAAAAAATTTATAAACGCATGAACGTCGTACAGACGCTGACAATTGTACTTGATATCTTTAGTTAATAACCCGCGTTATTTTACTGAATACGTGTCACCAGTTCTTACAGCAGAATTGAATGTTATTACGTGAATCCTAGGATTTCTATGAACGATGAAAACCATGTCCACTTCTCGGGAGTGAAAAAAAAAAATCCGCCATAGAAAGCAAGAAAACGCATTTATCTCACACAAGGAAATAATTTTCCTTTCTGTAATTCTGACAGTACCACAATTACATCCAAGCAGCACTTTATGAGTTCGGAATGTTAAATGAACTTTGGAATGGAAATATGGATCCCCTGGAAGATGAACAATTTTTTCACAGATCCTTTCACCATAATTTTTATCGCTAGCTACAAAACTCCATTTTACCTATTTATATATTTTTATTTACCAAATTCCGTACTATGTTACTCGGCCATAAGCTCGACAATATATTCCAAGTGTGTTTTGGCGCTTAACGTAACGAATCCTCGAAGTTAAAGAAATGCAAAAAATGGGGACACATGATCTCTCCTTCGTGGGGGATCACAGTCATATAGAATTTTTTGGAAGAAACTTCCGCCATCTGACAGTTAATTGTTCATTTACTTTATACAATGATGATTTCGGCTTTATAGCCACTTATAAGTGCACGTTGAAATGTTAAAATACGTCTGAATTGCCTATCACATGTCATCGTCGAAAGAACATATTTCTGATCTTATCGACCAGATGTCGTATTAAATGATTGCAGGATCGATATGTTCTCGTATCCTGCAATACGACAAATTGTTCTATAAGATCAGAAATATGTTTTTTCGACGATGACATGTCACAGACAGGTCAGATATATTTTAACATTTCAACATTCAAATGAGAATGGCTGTAAGCCGAAATCATGATCCGAAAAATAAATGAACAATTGACAGTGAAATGGAGGAAATTTCATTAAAAAATAAAGTAATGATACAGATTTTTTTCACTAGCAATCTCACGAAATTTGGAGTGTTGCACACTTCCCAATATTCACACCAAACGTTGTTTTATGTGTATGGATCTGTGGCAGTTTTCGCCTCATAGAGAAATTCTGTAGATCTATATTTATACTCTGCCGTCACCCAATGATGTATCGAGAGGGATACTTCTGGTAACATTGAGATTTCATCACCTGCCTGTTCCATTAGTGATACATGTGTGGGAAGAAATTTTTCTGGTTTGTCAATTCGAGAGGAGTGTGTGGGTGGAAGTAATGTGTCCTACTATTTTTTGAAAGAGTGCTCTTTGAATTTTCAACAGTAAACATTCCGTGAGCGTGAAAGGCATCATTAGACGCGTTACATTTTTGTAGCGTGGAGAGGAATGTGGGTAATGAGATGAAAAATCCATTTCTGCGTCACAAACGGAACTTAGGAGAGGCCAAATTGGACTACATCGTTTGCAGTTAGCCATATTTGGTGGGTTTTATATTGTAACTTACGTGCTATGAATGTATGCGATTTCACAGCAATGGCACATTGAGAACTCTAAAAAACGTTTCTTTTTTGTGTGATTTGCTATACATAAGCGTCAGTTTAATATCGTCGGTTAAAGTCTTCAGGACATAGTAAGATCACAGACCGGCAACTGTACTGTAGTGCACAGAGGCGCGGATTATGAACTGAAAGGATGCCAGTTCGCATCATACTCTCTGCAAATATATTTTAATACCCTTGACGTTTTCTAAAAGATTCTACGATTTTCTTACTAGTTTAATAAAAGTTTTGGAATATTCGATGTTATATATAATGGGCGTTCACCGTTTGCGAATGAATTTCTTCGAGCTAGTGAACGTGCCAGGGGACATGGACTCAAATGCAAGACCGCTGTCTATGCCATTGGCTGATCCCTCGAAATTCAGTACAGTGTATACCGTCGACAACATGGTTAGCATGAGGACAAAGGAACAAATGTGCGTTTTAATACACGCATGGAAAAATAAGCCATGTTTCTACAATATTAAAAGTAGCAACTACCACAATAAACTTTGCCGAAGAGTGGCGTTTTTCTGTGTTGTTGATAAAATTCGTTAGACTGGAGTTAATGACGTCAAAGGACCGCCAAAATAATTTTTAAATTTAGGTAACTATTCGTTGTTCAATCCATCTATGTGTTCACAGTCTTCTTCGTGATTTTCCCCGGTCATCTTCGGCCATCGCTAACAGAACAATCGTAGGCTGTTTTACGCGCATCGAATTTCGTAAACAAAGCTTCCCGCGTGCGTGCCAGATATAGCCGACAACTGCCGCTGTAACGCACTGTAGTTGTAAATTACGTTGAACAGTTTCTTCTGTGTGGTGCAAAAGCTCGTTTCTGACGTACGCCAACCAGGCTGAAAATTACGTTTCCATATCTACACGATTGTTCTGCATTTCATACTCTAACAGCAAATGGAGAAAATGAATTGATCTCTATTTTATTACGACGGTCATTTCTTTCTATATCGGCGAGAGTCAACAAAGTATTTTCACATTGGGAGGAGACATTGATGATTGAAATTTCATGGAAACACATACCCTAACGAAAAACGCCTTTGTTTTAATAACTGCTATCCCGTTTTGTGATAAAACTTACTTCTTTACTGTGCAGCTGTACTCCAGAGGACATCGGACAAGGGTAGAGCAGGCAGTCTCTTTTAAGTAGATTTGTAGCGTCTTCTAAGTTTTCTGCCAATAAAATGCAGTATTTGGTTCGCCTGTGCCGCACAGGATTAGCCGAGCGGTCTGAGGCGCTGCAGTCATGGACTGTGCGGCTGGTCTCGGCGGAGGTTCGAGTCCTCCCTCGGGCATGGGCGTGTGTGTTTGTCCTTAGGATAATTTAGGTTAAGTAGTGTGTAAGCTTAGGGACTGATGACCTTAGCAGTTAAGTCCCAGAAGATTTCACACACATTTGACATTTTTGGTTCCCAGTCGCACTACATTTTCTATGCGACGGTGTTAATTTACATTGTTCTGTATTGTAATATCTAGGTATTTACATAATTGGATCGACAACCTTCACTTGATGTGACTTCCGGTTTAACCGAAATTTAACGGATTTATTTATTATTCAGGCGAAGGAGTTCGCACTTATTATTATTCAGAGTCAATTGCCACTTTAGTTACAATAAATATATCTTGTCTAAATCATTTCTCAATTCATTTTGATCTTCTGAGGACTTTACTAGACAGTAGCTGACTGTATCATCTGCAAAAAATCTAATACGACTTCTCAGATTGTCTCCTAAATCATTTATGTAGGTGGTATACGTGGTAACATGTATCGGTAACACCCTACCAGCGTTGGCAACGGAATTACGTTTCCGTCTGACGCCGATAGAGTTGGTGTGGGGTCTGGCGGACCCAATAGTGCACGCCCACTGAGCCACATCTCCAGCAGCTCAGTACCACTAGAGCCTTCTGCCATCACGATACGGTACGGACAGCGGCAGCTACTCAACCCACTTGCACTTCAAGCCTCATCGCTACGACACCACTGCTCGTGCTTTCTGCAGTAAGCCTCATTCTATTTGCATACATGAAGATGGTATCTGTTCTTTCGAACATGTCCGAAAGAACAGATACCACCTTCATATAGTTAAGGCTAACCAGCCATTGACCTTCTTCATCTGTGCTGGATGCACACGCATTGCCCGAACCCTTACGGGACTCGGTAAGATTGTCTGCCGCGAGTAATGAGTGTAATGGACAGGGGCACTACGAATTTAGTGTGTGGACATGAAGTTGGAGATGTGGGTGGGTCTCACGGGGAACGTGCAAGGGATAAATCCCTGCAGTCGCACTGTCCTCTGTGCCCTCGGTGGCTCAGATGGATAGAGCATCTGCCATATAAGCAGGAGATCCCGGGTTCGAGACCCAGTCGGGGCACACATTTTCAACTGTCCCCGTCGATGTATATCAACGCCTGTCGACAGCTTAGGGTCTTGATTTAATTATCACTTCATCCTATTTTCTCTTGTATCGGCTGGACTCTTATTCTTGCTGCATTATTTGAAATGAGTCTTCGTTCGCTTGAAAAAAAAAAAAAACAAGTTAAATAAATCTTCTGTTTGCTTTGTTAACGTGCTCGCTAATCATTTTTGCTCCTGTCCAGCTTTTCTATGACGACAGTTGCCACACCACTCTGTGGCCACCTCTTCTTACTGTTGCATATGACGTACACAACAGGTTAAATTCCTCACATTTTTCTGATCTCTTCTTCCACGATCACTAACACAGCTAACGACGTAGCTCATTTTTCGCGAGTCCAATTTAGTAAACAGCTTTTGGGTTTGGGCACCAGATATAGCTGACAGCTGCCGCTAGAGAGGGCAGCTGTCGCAAATCATGTTGCGGAGTACGCTCCGTGTGATTATCAGCTCATTTCTGAGCGTACACCAATCACAGTCGGTGTGGTTCACATTAAAAAAAACATTCCAAGTGAGGCCAGTAAATGGCTACACAGGATAATTGAAGTGGCGTGGGAGTCGGGACAGGTTCCATCAGACTCGGCGAAAGCAGTAATCACACCAATCTTTAAGCATGGAAACAGAAAAGATTGTAACAACTACAGAGGTATCTCTTTAATGAGCGTTGTGGGTAAAATCTTCTCAGGTATTGTTGAAAGGAAAGTGCGAGTATTAGTTGAGGACAAAATGGATGAAAATCAGTGTGGGTTTAGGCCTCTTAGAGGTTGTCAGGACCAGATCTTTAGCTTACGGCAAATAATGGAGAAGTATTACGAGTGGAACAGGGAATTATATCTATGCTTTATAGATCTAGAACAGGCATATGACCGGGTTCCTAGGAGGAAGTTATTGTCTGGTCTACGAGATGCAGAATAGGAGGCAAACTTTTGCAAGCAATTAAAGCCCTTTACATAGATAGTCAAATGGTTCAAATGGCTCTGAGCACTATGGGACTTAACAGCTGAGGTCATCAGTCCCCTAGAACTCAGAACTACTTAAACCCAACTAACCTAAGGACATCACACACATCCAATCCCGAGGCAGGATTCGAACCTGCGACCGTAGCGGTCGCGTGGGCATAGATAGTCAGACAGCAGTTAAAGTTGACGGTAAATTGAGTTCATGGTTCAGAGTAGTTTCAGGGGTAAGACAAGGCTGCAACCTGTCTCCACTGTTTTTCATATTATTTATGGATCATATGTTGAAAACAATAGACTGGCTGGGTGAGATTAAGATATGTGAACACAAAATAAGCAGTCTCGCATATGCGGATGACTTAGTTGTGATGGTAGATTCGATTGAAAGTTTGTAAAGTAATATTTCAGAGCTAGATCAGAAATGTATAGACTACGATATGAAGATCAGCATCTGCAAAACGAAAGTAATGTCAGTGGGAAAGAGATATAAACGGATCGAGTGCCAAATAGGAGGAACAAAGTTAGAACAGGTGGACGGTTTCAAGTACTTAGGATGCATATTCTCACAGGATGGCAACATATTGAAAGAACTGGAAGCGAGGTGTAGCAAAGGTAATGCAGTGAGCACTCAGCTACGATCTACTTACTCTCTTCTGCAAGAAGGAAGTCAGTACCAAGACTAAGTTATCTGTGCACCATTCAATCTTTTGACCAACTTTGTCGAATGGGAGCGAAAGCTGGGTGGATTCAGGTTACCTTATCAATAAGGTTGAGGTTACGGATATGAAAGTAGCTAGGATGATTGCAGGTACTAGTAGATGGGAACAATGGCAGGAGGGTGTCCACAATGAGGAAATCAAAGAAAAACTGGGAATGAACTCTATAGATGTAGCAGTCAGGTAGGGGCATGTTACACGTATGGGAGAAGCAAGGTTACCCAAGAGACTCATGGGTTCAGCAGTAGAGGGTAGGAGGAGTCGGGGTAGACCAAGGAGAAGGTACCTGGATTCGGTTAAGAATGATTTTGAAGTAATAGGCTTTACATCAGAAGAGGCGCCAATGTTAGCACTGAATAGGGGATCATGGAGGAATTTTATAAGGAGGACTATGCTCCAGACTGAACGCTGGAAGTCATACTTAGTCTTAAATGATAATGATAATGGTGTTGGTGGTAGTGGTGATGAGTGAGGCTCATCAAGCGAACCGTGGCGAAACGCTCCGCTGTTGGCTAGGTGTCCTCTGTCTTATGTATAAATCCTACCTCGTAAGGGTTTTAGCCCGACGAGCACCGGACAGCAGGTAGTCTTTCACCGCGGGCACGCGCGCGCTAGAGCGGACACTGTGTGTCGACCGGTCGGCGAGCGGCAGACGGAGAGGGTCTGCGTCTGCTGCCGCCCGGCAACAGGATCGTGAACGTGGACGTGAACGTGAACCGGGACGGGGACGCAGCGCGAATTGGCGTGAGGCAGCCTCCGCCTCCGCCTCCACCTGCCTGTGCCTGTGGCTGTGGCTACCGGCGCGGTCCCGGCCGCGGGCAGCATGAATACTTATTGGCGGCGGGCGATGCATTAAACATGACAGGCGGCCGGCAGCGCCTTTGACATGGAAAGCGCAGCGGCCCGGACCGGACCGCACCCAGCGCGGAAAAAGGCCGCCAATTTGAGGCGAGCCAGCCGAGGCGTCTGCTGCCCCAGACACAGGCGCGGGCAGTCGCCGCCCCCGCCCCCGCCACCGCGTGCTTGCTGCGGCGGACAATCCCTCCCAGGAAACTACGTGACAGTAGTGTCACCGCAGTCGGGCAGGCTCGAGAAAACTGGTGATGCGTACTGCGAGCAGTGAGAGGGCTGAATACCTGCAGCGGCGATACATTCCGAGGTGAAGTCATGGGACATCTCCTAATGTCGTCTGGGACTTCCTTTTGCTGGTCCTAGTGCAGCAACTCGACGTGGCATGGACTCAACAAGTCGTTGGAAGTCCCCTGCAGAAATATTGACCCATGCAGCCTCTATAGCCGCCCGGAACTTCGAAAGTGTTGCCGGTGTAGGATTTTGTGCAGGAACTGACTTCTCGCTTAAGTCCCATAAATTCTCTGGTGGGATTCATATCGGGCGATGAGGGTAGCCAAACCATTCGCTCCAATCGCACAACTATTGCCCAGTAAGAATGAGATCGTTGTTTGGGTTGCAAGTGGTCTCCGAGTAGCCGAACGTAACCATTTCCAGTCAACGATCAGCTCTGTTTGACCAGTCGAAAGGACACAGTGCTTTCCATGTAAACACAGCAGACACTATTGTGGAGCCCAGCTTGCACAGTGCCTTGTTGACAACTTGGGTCCATGGGTTCATCAGCTCTTACCAACTGAAATCAGGACTCATCTGACCAGGCCACGCCGGCCAGTGTGGCCGAACGGTTCTAGGCGCTTCAGTCTGGAATCGCGCGACTGCTACGGTCGCAGGTTCGAATCCTGCCTCGGGCATGGATGTGTGTGATGTCCTTAGGTTGGTTAGTTTTAAGTAGTTCTAAGTTCTAGGGGACTGATGACCTCAGATGTTAAGTCCCATAGTGCTCAGAGCCATTTGAACCATTTGACCAGGCCACGGTTTCCCAGTCGTCTAGGATCCAACAGATATAGTCACGAGCCCAGGAGACGCACTGCAGACGATGTCGTCCCGTTAGCAAAGGCACTCGCGTCGATCGTCTGCTGCCAAATTTCGCAGCACTGTCCTAGCGGATAAGTTTGTCGTACATCCCACACTGATTTCTGCAGTTATTTCATGCAATGTTGCTTGCCTGTTAGCACTGACAACTCTGCTGCTCTTGGTCGTTACGGGAGGGCCGTCGATCAGTTCGTTGTCCATAGTGAGAGGTAATGGCTGAAATTTGGCATTCTCGGCACACTCTCGACACTGTGGACCTCTGAATATGGAATTCTGTAACGCGTTTAGATTCAGCTATAATTCCGCGTTCAAAGTCTGTTAATTTCCGTCGTGCGGTCGTAATAACTTCGGAAACCTTTTCACATATATCGCTTGACTGCAAATGACATCTCTGCCAATACGCTCTCCTTTTTTACCTTGTGTACGTCGTACTATCACCATGTGTATATGTGCAAAGCGCTATCCCTTGACTTTTGTCGCCTTAGTGTATTCAGCGCACACTGTTAACTCCACAAACCACTGTAAAGCGCGAGTCGGAGGAAACTTTGAAGCAATGTAAGTGGTGTTCCGTCTCGTTTCCTTCGCCTACTTAGTGAAGTAAAACTGGATTTCTATATGCTTTTAATCTTTCTTATCTCAATTCATGATTCCCACGCAACATATACAGGGTATTTCAGAGCATATGAACGAAACGTCTGGGGGTGATAGATCACGTCATAGGGAACAACTTACACTTCCCGTCGACTCTACGTGTCTTATAAAATGTCAAATCTAAAACACCTTCAAACGTTTACATTTCAAATTTTATTTCATTTATGCGACCACTTTCGGCGTTTCACTACACCACATTCAGGACATGTAGGAAGTATCCAACCTGATGTGCAATCGAAATAGGGGCTAGCTAAGTAGACTTACATTTTAACAACGTGACCCCTTCGTTCACCAATTGGAGAATTGTGGGTCCTTACAGATGAACCATTCTTTTTCCAGAACTCTTTCAACGAATCGTATTTCATTCACGTACCGTAACAATCATCATGTGTGATCATCCCATTTCATATCGCTTCATAGCATTACGCGTAAGTACTTAAGCGATGTGACGTGCTAAAGATGTTCACTACTCATCTTGTAATAAGTTACCTCCGGGTTCTTTCTCTTTCTTACAGACAGTATCTTGCATTTTTGCACATTTGATTGGAGCAGCCGTACATTGCACTAGGGGGAAATTTCGTCACACATATTTCTGCAATTCATTACGATCATCGGACCATGACGCTTTTCTGTCGAAAACAGCACCTTCTCTGAAAAATCTTATATGGCTGTTGATATTCTCTAACAAATCGTTTCGACGACACAGTGGCATATCTGTCCAACTATTCCGTATGAGCGTATCTTTGGTATTAGTTTCTTCACTGAAGTTCTCTCTGTCTAAACTTTATAACGTGAAAATGTATTTAAAATCATCCTCTTGCAGGGCCCGACAAAGTTAGGAATGTGAAAAATTTGTGTCGCCTTTAATTTGGGAATATCTTACGTGTTGTAAGCTACGTGGCCAGGGAACGAGTAAATGGAATGTCGACCCGCGCTCCGGGAAATTATTGGCCCAGCTCAGTACATAAGATCGTTAATAGATGCCTGTAGAACTTACTTAATGAAGTTGCGTGAGTAAAAATAAACAAGTATTTTGCTCAATATTTGTGATAAACAGAAGATAAAAAACTTCAAATAGCCGTAATTCAGACAATTGACCCCAAAGAGAAGACCACGACGCGCCTGATCCGATGGAAATGGCTCGAGCGAATAAAGCGGGCTTTGAAAAACTGAACAAGTTTACATTTACGATGCGATGCCTCTGGAACTATTGAGAAAGTTACTCTAGAAGCATTTAACTGAGTCGTCAAGTATGAGTAGTTTATTCCTTTTATTCTTTATGTAACAAATATTCCCTGATATAAAAATATTTTCAGTTTTCTGCGTCTATCTTCGTAGACGTTTTGACACAAAGTGCTTTTCTACCGTTGTGACCTAGTTCTCTTTCTTCCTGTTTTGTGTTAATACGCAAAGCTCTTTATATCTACCAAATACAGGGTAATATATAACATGTCTGCGATTTCAGTTTTTCTTCTTTAGTGCTCTTTCCAACGCTAAGTTAAATATTCCAGAGAGCTATACTAGTCCTGGTGTTTTCCGTAATTTCTGGTCTCACCAATTCTTGCTTGTACCTCTCAGTCTGCCGACTGTGTAGTCCACATTCTTCAGAAGTGCTGAATTACTACTTCTACAGCTTTTTTTTTATATATATATATATAGCTCTACACTCATCCATGATTTAGTATTTACTCGTGGTCCCATTTCAGTTCCATACCGAAAAATGAATGTGAGGGAGGAATGTACGGCATTAGTTACCGTTCTTTTATTCATTTCCCTTTTGTAGAAGACTTTTAAACTAAGCTGACTTTCACTGGACAGATTTCTCAAGCTTTGTTTGGCTATTAACATGTTTTCGAGGCATTCAGCATACCAGACAACCTGAATGGAATACTGCTGCTATCAGGTGAATGTTACTGCACAGTAGTCTGATTGTTATGCTTATTATTCTCATTTCTAATGACAGTCTGCCACTGCTCCGCGTGATCAAACATGTTAATCGCGTTGTGCCTATATATAAACAGCATTTTGCATTTTGTCATTATAAATATGGAATTCATCTACTTTGTATAGGCCTATGGACGGGGAAACGAATCCGCCCTGCATTTCTTGAATGAACTGTGCCTCGATTGACGTGCAGCGATTGAAACAAAACTTGAACGCGTAGAATACATAACCGATCTCTTTGAAGATCAAGTCATGTGCCATCAGAACCGGTGATCAAAATAAAGACTGCCGCGACGATATTCATTTTACTGGTTTGTGTATAGTGTAGAAAAGATGGGAAAAAGTGAAAACGTACGAGAAAACTCTGCTGTGGTGTGTAGAGTCAATCAGAAATCACGTGCAGACCTATCAGTATCCAAAATAGTAACGTCAAGCATTTCAGTCGAATATCAGCCCCTATGAATTTGCTAACAGCTGTGAAGCTTGCCGAATATTTCGGTAAATGTCGATTATACTCATTATTGATTCAAAACCAACAGCGAAGGAGGAACAAATAAATAATTTGTCAAAATAAGAGCGGAAAGGGACTAAAGGAAAACGACAGAGGTTCAGACTATCGCACAGATGGTAACTTTAAAGCGGTAGTATTACTGGGGATGTTGGGATTAATGAACGTGCTAACAACTGCAGAACTTTTAACTTCGTTTATTATATAGAAAGCTATTTTATTCCTCTAATTACCTCTTTAACGTTTTTATTGGAGCCATCGTAGGAGAAATTCTTTTCCTTATGAAAGGCTGCCTGTTCATCATTGCACTTTCTAACAGCTTATGTTTCGTGGAAGTAGAATTATTATATTAACAAAAGGAAAGTATTTCAGTTGAACGAAGATGAAGCGACGAAAAACTGGAACAAGCACTACAGGCAAACACTGGATGTAAATAACGATGTTATATGGTTACTTCATCGAATCACATGAAACAGGAGAAGGTATGTATGCAAGAGCTGTTCGGCGCGGTGTGATATGTAAAAATGCATACAACTAAACGGGTCGTCTGGAAGAAGGGGGCGAAGAGGAAAACGTTTCGTCATTTTGAGGATTTTGGGAATGAGTGGAGGTGACTGATTTTACGTGACAGCAGGTTTCATGACGCACGAACGAAAGGAGATTGTGAGTTTAACAGTATGAATATACGAATTATTATTTTAGCAGCTATTTTGTTTGTTTAAATAAGAGAAATCAGGGCGTGCACAGAAAAATTTAAATGCTCGTTTTTCCCATGCACCATTCGACAGTTGGACGGTAGAGAGACAGCTTGAAGGTGGTTCATTGAACCCTCTGCCAGGCACTTTATTGTGAATAGCAGAGTAATCACGTAGATGTAGATGTAGAAAACGTGTTACCGGTTTCGAAATTATGCAGTTTACAAAGCACGTGAGTGTCAATGACGCTGATACACAATTATATGTTACAAAGATGTCATTCTGGGAAACGTACATTATGGGTGCGTTAAATTGAAGAAGTATTAAATACAGATAGATCTCTGTATTTGCTTTTTATGTGTTGTGAATAAAAACATGTGGTGCGCATTGAAAATTCGTTTTGTAACCAGACGATAGTATTTATAATGCAGACCAACGTATGCGACTGTGATAATAGAGACAACATTACCAATACCATACGATCCGAACAATACGAATATGATCCATTGGAAGAAAACTGTGAAAACAAATTCTCTAGACGGACATTTCACATAAGTTGCATTGTAACACAATTCTATAGCGCAACCATCTTTCTGCAGTTCTATAGTAAACCGGTGCAGAATTACAGGCCTATATCACTAACGTCGATTCGCAGTATTGTTTTGGAACATATACTGTATTCAAACATTATGAAGTACCTCGAAGATTTATTGACACACAACACGGATTCAGAAAATATCGTTCTTGCGAAACACAACTAGCTCTTTATACTCATGAAGTAATGAGTGCTATCGACCGGGGATGTTAAATTGATTCCATATTTTTAGATTTCCAGAAGGCTTTCGACACCATTCCTCATTGCATGCCTATGGAATATCGCCTCAGTCGTGCGACTGGATTCGTGAATTCCTGTCAGAAAGGTCACAATTCGCAGTAACAGACGGTAAGTCATCGAGTAACACAGAAGCAATATCCGGCGTTCCCCAAGGAAGTGTTATAGGCCTTCTATTGTCCCTGATCTATTTTAACGGCATAGGAGACAATCTGCGTAGCCGTCTTAGATTGTTTGCAGGTGTTGATGTCATTTACCGTCGTGTAAAGTCATCAGATGACCAAAACGAATTGCAAAATGATTTAGATAAGATATCTGTATGGTGCGAAAAGTGGCAATTGACCCTGAATAAAGAAAAGTATGAATTTATTCACATGAGTACTAAAAGAAATCCGCTAAATTTCGATTACGCGGTATGTCACACAAATCCGAAGTCTGTAAATTCAACTAAATACTTAGGGATTACAATAACAAATAACCTAAACACGAACGATCACATAGATAATATTGTGGGTAGAGCAAACCAGACTGCGATTCATTGCCAGAACACTTAGAACGTGTAACAGATATAGTAAAGAGACTGCTTAAACCATGCTTGTCCGCCCTATATTGGAGTATTGCTGTGAGGTATGGGATACGCATCAGGTGGGACTGACGGATAACATCGAAAAAGTACAAATTAGGGCAGCCCGTTTTGCATTACCGCAAAATAGCAGAGATAGTGCCACAGAAATGACACGTGAATTGTCGGCCGCTGTGGCCGAGCGGTTCTAGGAGCTTCAGTCTGGAAACGCGCGACCGCTGCGGTCGCACGTTCGAATCCTGCCTCGGGCATGGATGTGTGTGATGTCCTTAGATTAGTTAGGTTTAAGTAGTTCTAAGTTCTACGGGACTGATGACCTCAGATGTTAAGTCCCACAGTGCTCAGAGCCGTTTGAACCATTTGATACGTGAATTGGAGTGTCAATCATAAAAAAAGTCGTTTCTTGTTGCGGCGGGGTCTTACGATGAAATTTCAATCACCAGTTTTCTCCTCCGATTGCGAAAACATTGTGTTGGCACCCACCTACATGGGGAGAAATGATCATCACGATAAAATAAGAGAAATAAAGGCTCGCACAGAAAAATTTAAGTGCTCGTTTTTCCCGCACGCCTTTCGAGAGTGGAAAGGTACAGGACAGCTTCAAGGTGGTTCATTGAACCTTCTGCCAGCCACTTTATTGTGAATAGGAGGGTAATCACGTAGATGTAGAAAATGTGTTTTGACAAAAGCATGAATCTGTCTTACGATGAACTGTATAAATTCGAAACCAGTAAGGTTACTTTTTGAATGAAGTAATGTAAAACCTATCCGCAGCTAGCTGCTGTGCACGATCAGCCATTTATTGCATTTCTGTGCCTTGTGAGGATATTTTTAAACTGAAGATTTGATCGCTTCAGTTACCCAATAGACGCTTTGCCTAATCAAATAAAGCCTCATCAGAGGATTTGAAAGAATAACTGTTTATACAGACACACAAAAAGCGCCAATTGTGTGAGAAACGGAAATAGTTATTGTAACGATAAATCTCTGCCCTTTCGAGCTGGGGTGGGAAGCCGCCGAACCCTTTTATACGGCCGTCTCGGAAGACTATGTAGGACTGTTTGAAAGGCGGCGGCAGCTCTATCGCGACCACACATCGTTTGGGACGCGACAATAGCGGGTCGCGAGGCGGCAGTGAGAGAGTGAAAACGGCTCGGGACGCCTCTGGGTAGGCCACGTGGCGGGCAGGCGCGGAAGGGGTTCGCCGCTCGCCGGCTGTCTCTCTATTGAGTGCGCCTCCTCACTCCCCGGATGAATGACGCCGTCGCGTGTCCTCCGGCTGCAAGGGTTGGTCGCTAACCGTGCCCACTTCTTTATCGCCGAGGGTTGCGCTGACTGCCGAGCAGGTGGAATTTCAAATCAAATCTCAAACTGCCGTACGGTGGGGGCCCGCAAGCGAACGTCGCTGGAGGGGGAGAGCGTCACTGCCGAGGTCTTACTCAGGCAACCAGCGATCCACATCCATCGCCGTGGTTGGGCTTTAAAGAGCTGAAAACCGCAGACAACGCAAGTCTATGTTACTAAACGGCTAAAATGGTCACCCGATCCTAGTTACGGTTTGCCTGACTACTTCCAAGGAAAACAACACATTTATTTTCAATATTTCATATATTTACTGACCGAATTTAGAAATAATAAAATGCTGTGAAAAGCCACTCTTTAAGAAGTACAGGGTGATTCAAAAAGAATACCACAACTTTAAAAATATGTATTTAATGAAAGAAACATAATATAACCTTCTGTTATACATCATTACAAAGAGTATTTAAAAAGGTTTTTTTTCACTCAAAAACAAGTTCAGAGATGTTCAATATGGCCCTCTCCAGACACACGAGCAATATCAACCCGATACTCCAACTCGTTCCACACTCTCTGTAACATATCAGGCGTAACAGTTTGGATAGCTGCTGTTATTTCTCGTTTCAAATCATGAATGGTGGCTGGGAGAGGTGGCCGAAACACCATATCCTTAACATACCCCCATAAGAAAAAATCACAGCGGGTAAGATCAGGGCTTCTTGGAGGCCAGTGATGAAGTGCTCTGTCACGGGCTGCCTGGCGGCCGATCCATCGCCTCGGGTAGTTGTACAACTAAATGAAACTTTATAGCTCCCTTAATTCGCCGACAGATAGTGCTTAGCTCTGCCTTTTGTCGTTGCAGAGTTTTAAATTCCTAAAGTTGTGGTATTCTTTTTGAATCACCCTGTATAATGTTACAGCAGAGGCTTAACACAATAAACAAGTATCAAAAGGTCTTTTAAAAAAATTGTGGCAAAATCTAAAAAAGCTGTAGAGTCCACTTGTAGCTACTAATCCTCATACATTAGGATATCAAAGTGCAACCAGTTTTACGATAATAAATCGCCTAATTTTGCTGGATTACATTATGCCATTAAGGCAGTATGATCTACCAACCTTCTACAAAGCACAATCCTGGCAACATCAAATGCAATGGACGTTGAAAGATCCATCAACAGTCTGTAATAATCACTGGATCTGGCAACATCAATTGCATTTGAGAATCCCAGGATACGTGCGTTGTAGAACGTTGGGAGCTCTTCTTGGCTTAATGTAATGTAATCTAGCCATATTACCCTGAAGATGTGGAACCTTGATCCCACAATAAATGTGGATTAGCAGCTACAAACAAACTCTACAATTTTTAGACGATTTATTACTTGACTTACTGTGTTAAACCTCTAATGTAAGAGGCATTTAAAAAGCATTTAAAAAATTTTAATTCGCTTAGTACCTACGGAATATTCCTAAGAAGTATACTTCATAAAGACGCAACATGTGAAGACTACTTGAGAAACAAATTAAGCACAGGAAGGAGAACAATATCAAAACTGACCTCCGTTTTGCGGTCCAAAAAAATTGGAATAAGTGAAAATTTAACATACATGAAGGCATCACTTAGCCAAATACCATCTTTTGTTCTGAGTGCTGGACGATTACTGAGAAGAACCGCAAGAAGATCGAAGATTTACTAATGGACTTTCTAAGACAAACATCATGGAGCTTAGTTCGAAACATAGGAAAAAAATAAGGATGTACAGGAAATAAAGCGCAAGAAAGATAACATGATGGGTGTAATAGATCATGGACAACTTTTTTGGTTTGAAAACTTAATGAGAATGGGACAGAAAAAATACCCAAAACATAATTGAATATAAACCGGCAAACAGAGGGCGCAGAAAAAGTCTGCTACTTAGATGGATCCAAGAAATAAAACAAGAGTACAGCTAAACGAAATTTGACCTTTGAAGATATCAAATTTTTAAACATGACTGCTTGGTTCAGTGACCGTTTTTAAATTAGAATTGAAACAAACGAGCCCTCTGTCACTATTATTTTTAGTCTTATTGTCCAACTTTCAACACTTCTAAGAGTGCCTTCATCAGAATTAAAACAATTAAAATGGCCTATAACATAGTTACAAATTTATAGGAAAAGACATTTTTATATAAAAAGTGTAAGTACTGACTAACAATAAAAGACAGTAGCAGTACTTACGTGTCACATATAAAATAATTAACAGGCCAGAAGGGCTTTACTCACAAAATGTGAGCCACTACGGACTGCTCGTACCTGTACAGCCACAGGCTCCATATTTTTGCCATAGTGTTGCCTAAACACACATCGCCCTATCAAGAGGCTGTATAGTTTCTGTATGGAAGCGACCCAACTCATAAGTGCAATTACAATCGGTGGTAGGGAGCTCACTTCCTGTCACATTTTTACGTTTGGCACCAAGAGCAGTTGATAAATACAACATTATCAAAACTACAAAACCAAGAAATGTGAGCTAATTTTGATAATTCTAACAAATACACCTGCTGGAGGAACATCAGCAACTGAGCATTATGGTAGAGGTTGAAAATACCGCTTAAGTTGTCACGTTCTTTTTATTTTTCAATACCTAAGCGACGACCTGTTCCTGGCTCTTACAGAGTGCTCGGTACTTCCTCTGCTCGTCCATGGCGGCGCTCGGAGTCCAGGACAGATTTATCACACCTGTTGATGAGCGTGTAAGATGTCAAAACCAGTCGTGGTTTAAGTATTGACAAATAGAAAGAACCTTACAACTCAAGCTGTATTTTCAACCTGTGCTTTCATAACTGCAGTTAAGATGCTATGGCCAGATGAGAGGAAACGCAGATTCTGGCAAGACAGACGATTAACGAAAAAATCCATTGAAAATACGTCTCATAGAAAAAGGCGAAATGCTTCTGCAACGTAAATATACACATTGCAGGAAGAAAAGGAATTTGAAATCAAGAAACGAAAATATAGGAGTTCAAGATGTGATGATGACTGTTACGAAACTGAACTGGAGATGCGCTGGCAATATAGAGATAAGAAATGGTGGGAGATGGTCTAAGGAGATTCTGTGTTGGATTTCTCATGATAAAGAAAGACCTTAACAACGAGCTAGTGGATGACGGATTAGCGACAAAAACAAATAACCAGTACAAACTTGGATGCGAAAAGTTGAAGGCCATAATATATTAAAAAACTAAAAACTCGCCTCGATTGCGAAAAAAGTACCTAGTTTTGACCTAGGTTTCGGCGTAGATAACTACACCTTCTTCAGAACAACAATAAAACCCACAAGTGCCTAAGAAGACCTTCGTCAATGATTAAAAGAACACCATAGCAATGCATTTATAAACGAAAAAGAAGGAAAACACAAACATTACATATGTACAAAGTGTTTTTCCTTTTTTTTCGTTTATAAATGCATAGCTATTGTGTTCTTTTAATCATTGACAAAGGTCTTCTTAGGCACTTGTGGGTTTTATTGTTGTTCTGAAGAAGGTGTAGTTATCTACGCCGAAACCTAGGTTAACACTAGGTGCTGTTTTCGTAATCGAGGCGGGCTTTAGTTTTTTAATATATTAACCAACGATTTCTGACGCGCTGCGATGTTGAAGGTTCTTGAAGGCTATAAGGTATATTGGAGTCTGGAAGAGGCTAGGCACACCAGGGTATAAGTGGATAACGATGATCAAGAAGAAGAAGAAGCTGAAGATCATGGTCGTGGTGGTGGAGATGGTGATGATGGTCATGATCATGAGGATAGCCTTGATGATGTGATGATGATGATGATGATAATGATCATAATCACGATCATCATCATGGTGGTAAGCATGATGATGAGACATGATATGCTTATGATGATGATGATGATGATGATGATGATGATAATAATAATAATAATAATAATAATAATATGGTCATGGTGATAATCAAGATGATGAGGATCATGATAATTGTGGTGATGGTAGTGGTGGTTAACTTCTACTACTAGCTCTGAAACTGTACCTTACAAAGAAAACAAAGAGAGAGGAAGGGAAGGAGCGCCGCGGCTGAGAAGTGGGCGCTCCCCGGGTGCTGGCGCGTGCCCGTGATTGATGCAGCACACCCACACACCGTCTGGGCGCTACTCGCCGGCCTTAAACTGGATTTAGGCGGCCGAGTGGCGGCGGGGAGAGGCAAGGCGAGAAGCCCTAAACACTTTGTCCCCGGGCCGCGCCGGACGCTCGTCTATTCAAATTGAGTTGCCGGCCGCTCCTCCAGGCCCCAGCAGAGACAAAAGAGCGCCGGGGAGACCCGGGCGAGGGTCGCCTGCCGCTTTTATGGAGCCGGCCTCGGGACAGCCCGCCCACGCAGAACGGGCCAGGGGACGCCTTTGTCGCTCTCTCGCTCTCTAGAATACCTGACTTCCTAGAGAGTGTGACAATGCTGCCCGCTGCCTCAGCCGCAGTCATTATTTAATGGTGTCGCTACTGTTAGGCGACTCCGTGCCACAAGAGCACGCCACAAATGGAATACGTGAAACGTCTAAAATGAAGTTCCTCAGGAATGTGTAAGTTGCACTACACTAGAACAGAGGAATGAAATCACAACAAAACAGCAAGCGCACACACTCTTTAAAGGATAACTTACACACAGGGGTAGAAAAACCATTCAAAGTCCCTAACAAGAAAGGGAATATCATCCACCCGTAGAGATATGCATTACTAGAGTTGCACTCTACCGAAACTACTGTTCGCTAGATTTGGTATAGCACATCAATGACGCAGTAAAAGGTAGGACTACCAGAGGTAAAAGAAACGTAGATAAATGTGTGTGAGAGTATCCGAAAGCCGACGACTTCTCTTTGTCTTTTGTTTGTTTTGCACATAATTAGAATTACGCATCGTTCAGTGTTAGGCCATTGCATATTTTACATCCTTACAAAATATAAACTGCATTTCATAAGTAATAAAAATTATTTGATTCTGCAACTTCAGCGCTTGTATGTAACCAAAGCAAAATTACTTTAGACGAAATGCAATTTACTTGCCCAAACATAAAAAATTTATACAATTATTGCTGTTATTATGTGCTCAATAGAACGTTCTTCATCGTAATCAAAGGCAAGAGTTCCCTGTTATTACTGGAAGTGCGACAGTGGTTTATGAATACCAGAAACATGTTTTATACAATTTTTAAGGTGGAATAACAAGTACATTGTTATTGTTCTGCTGATTTTTGTGGTTACGAACTAGTTTTCGGCTTATCAGGCCATCTTCAGGAAACAACTGTTTTATGTAAGCTCGTGAGAAAATTTTATTTTCTAGCGCTTTGCGATAAATCGGCGTTTTTTAAAAATCTTTCTACAGCAGCTTCCTGTTTCCGTTTACATGTCAACAATTTTCGAATAACACTTGAAATAAACACTGGAAATTTCAGTTTTGCTATGAATACTGTTTACTTGTAAATAACAGACAGGAGAATAACTATGTAGAACAAAAATGTTCCGTTGGTTGCGCGTTATTTTCAGGGGTTACAATCTTTTTTAAATTCTCGTATTCTTACATTTCATTCTTATATCAGTTCTTATATTAATACTTATATTTTATTCTTATGCGTATTCTACAGGAAGAACTGGTGCATTCCCTTGGATGATATCGATTGCAGAAACATTCGAAAGACAGAAATTCCGAACACCACAAGCAGCGTGCGAAGAAAGGTTTGCCACAGTGATATTTCTTCGTATGAATCTTACTCTGAAAATAAATGTTAACAGTGTCGAAGATTTCACGCGTTAGCATAAATATCGCGGCAGTCCAAGCATACCGAAAACTCGCCCTTGCAGTTTATTATGAATCAAGGTAGACTACAGGAATTTCACCGAAAACAATTTCAAATAATTTTCTCATTTATTTATTGTATTTTCGTTAAATTCATTCAGCAGACATGCAACCAGCAGACGAATAAGGACAACGTTATTCCAATATAAATCGGAAAACATTCGTGGAATAATCTTCTGCGGACATGAGTAGATAAATGAAAAACGAAAATAAAAATAATCATCGAGCGTCGAGCAAGGGGCGTAATCGAGTGATGTAGTGCTTCAGCTGAACTTTTTTCTCGCTAAAAGGCACATAAATTACCTCGAAAATTTTGAACCACCGTTTTCTCGTAAACGGTCGCGTATGCACAGATAAGCCGAGGCGCATGTTCGCTCATTTTGACCCCTTTTCTCTTCCCGGACGGGAAGTTTTTGGGAAATAGGGATATGGCACTTGCCGTGTTTTCGTTGTGAGTCACCGCGGCACACTACCTCCCGCGTAAGGCAAGCATCTGGGCTGACTGCCCAGTTGTAACGCGAATGAAAGTTTAGTAATCACACACAACAGCTATGAGTAGCTGAGACTGGCATTTAAATACGCGATATCCCTCGGAAGACGGGAAGCGCCCCCTCTGTCTGCTGGGTTCCCCTGTAGAAGCTGCCAGGTGCAGCTGCCGGCTGCTGGGGGAAGAGCTTCAAGGGCGGCGCACTTTAAGCGAAATCAATTATTTTAATTCGATCGCAGTAGGGAAGGCAAGGGCAGGGAAGGAAAGGGAGGAATGAGAGGCGGGGACGGGGGTGGGGGGTGAGCGACTGACCACTCGGGACCCCTGGGGCGGGGGCGGAAGGGGAGAGGAGGGCAGAGTAGGGGAGGTTTCGTGTCCACTTCAAAGGCGGCGACGCGGGGGCGGCCTGGTGCGGCCTGGACTGGCGCCGTATTCAGCGTCGGTTATTGGCTGCGATCCGCCAGCTGCTGCCGGGCCGGACACACTTATCAAAAGGCAATATCGTCGCGCCGCGGCCCCGCGTGCTGCCGTGTCTTCCCCTCCCACGGCGCCTTGTTGCGGAGTCGCCGCTCTTGTCGCCCCGAGACGTGACCGGCCGACAATCTCACGCCGCGCCGCCCCCGCTTACGACTCTCCTAACGACAGCCGCCACCCTAGCCGAAATATGTCTCACACCGTGGTGGTAATCTGACAGTACGTTATACGAGCTGAATTGCTTGCCGATTTCTTCATTGCAATATCCCGCTCGCTAGCTACTGACCCAGCATCTACACAAAAAATGGTTCAAATGGCTCTAAGTACTATGGGACTTAACATCTGAAGTCATCAGTCCCCTAGAACTTGGAACTACTTAAACCTAACTAACCTAAGGACATCACACACATCCATGCCCGAGGCAGGATTCGAGTCTGCGACCGTAGCAGTCGCGCAGTTCCAGGCGGAAGCGCCTAGAACCGCTCGTCCACTGCGGCTGGCAGCATCTACATACCATAAGGAGTCACACAAAGAATTTTTTTGGATCGCGATGTATTGATTAGCCTTGCTATACAGGGTGTTACAAAAAGGTACGGCCAAACTTTCAGGAAACATTCTTCACACACAAATAAAGAAAATATGTTATGTGGACATGTGTCCAGCAACGCTTAATTTCCATGTTAGATCTCATTTTAGTTTCGTCAGTATGTACTGTACTTCCTCGATTCACCGTAAATTTTCACAATCAACATGTGTGGGCTGACGAGAATTCCCACGCAATTGTGCAATCACGCCATCAACACAGATTTTCTGTGACCGTTTGCGCAGCCACTGTTGGTGATGTCTTGATTGGGCCCCATGTTCTTCCACCTACGCTCAATGGAGTACGTTATCATGATTTCATACGGGATACTCTACCTGTGCTGCTAGAACATGTGCCTTTACAAGTACGACACAACATGTGGTTCATGCACGATGGAGCTCCTGCACATTTCAGTCGAAGTGTTCGTACGCTTCTCAACAACAGATTCGGTGACCGATGGATTTGTAGGGGCGTACCAATTCCGTGGCCTCCACGCTCTCCTGACCTCAACCCTCTTGACTTTCATTTATGGGGGCATTTGAAAGCTCTTGTCTACGCAACCCCGGTACCAAATGTAGAGACTCTTCGTGCTCGTATTGTGAACGGCTGTGATACAATACGCCAGTCTCCAGGGCTGCATCAGCGCATCAGGGATTCCATGCGACGGAGGGTGGATGCATGTATCCTCGCTAACGGAGGACATTTTGAACATTTCCTGTAACAAAGTGTTTGAAGTCACGATGGTACGTTCTGCTGCTGTGTGTTTCCCTTCCATGATTAATGTGATTTGAAGAGAATAAAATGAGCTCTAACATGGAAAGTAACCGTTTCCGGACACATGTCCACATAACATATTTTCTTTCTTTGTGTGTGAGGAATGCTTCCTGAAAGTTTGGCCGTACCTTTTTGTAACACCCTGTATACATGCAAGGCAACACTGACTGCCTGACTCAACATGGTCTTCATCATACACAGAAGACCTCGTTTAGTAAGGGATTTATCGAAATTCCACGCTTAAGGGGGATGAAACAGGGGATGAAGGATTTTTTGAAAATATGTCACTATTAATGCAATTTTAAAGCTAGACTTACGAAAATTGGTATTTGGTTACGCGGTCAGAAGTAAACAAACACATGTTTCACCACTAAGGTAGATAAAAAAGTGAATGAAAGTTTATTTGACAACAAATCATTAATAAAGTAATACTAAAACATTTTAAAGTTACATCGACGAAAATAAGTATTTCACTTCTCAGTTGGAGAAAAAAGTTCCAGCATTTTTGGAAATTCGACCCCTAATGGGGTGAAATAGTGGGTGAAAGCTTTTTCTTGAAAATAAATCGTTATTAAAGAACTACTAAAGCATTGTTAAAACTACATCTATGAAAATTTGTATTGACTTCAAGGGTAGAAATAAATAAATACGTGTTTCAGTGTTTTTGGAAATTCAACTCCTAAGGGGGTGAAATAGGAGATGAAGAGTTTTACGAAAATATTTCATTATGAAAGCAGACTCGCTTTTTGTTAGAAGCACATTCGGAAAAGGCGATGCTTCTATGGCCTCATTTAGTGCGAAAAGTGCAGAACGTGTTGCAATTTGTGAACTAAATCGAAGAAAGCTGTTTAACAGTCACAAATCGGCTTTATCAGAACTGAGTAGAAAAAGACATGGAGCTTTAATACAATTAATTTTTCAGTAGACCTAATACATGTTTATTAAATTATCTTTGTTGTAATTACTACGCAAACTAATAATTATTGGTGACGGAATAGATAGCATCTTTGAATGTGGTTTCATGTACGGAAATATGCGGTTGAGATGAGAGAATACAGTACCGGATGTAAGACTGGAACCACTTATCCGATTTGTCTGCTTCTCTTTTGAACTCGCTAGATGAAATTAAATTAAACCATTAGGACACTTTAATGATGCAAAGACTGATAGGCATGTAGAGGGACACTAACTCCTTTATAATGTGTAGATTTACAAGTTAGCAATTGCCGTAGCAACATACAAATTCGATTAAAGAAAAACAAAATAAATTTGTGCACCACAGCCTTGCGATCGAAGCAGCGGGCTCTAAGCTAGTTCTTTTTAAACCGAGCCCGCAGTGTGCACCATAAGATCAAAATAAAAACGGAGACAGATACGATGTGTCTCAACGACAACTGTATTGTGGCAGCACTGTTGTTGACGAGACACAGTGTTCTTGTCCTTGTTTTTACTTTCATCCGATGATGGCTACCGTCGAACCGCGTCGTTTGGAACAATTAAGATACTGATCTAGACAAATTCTGTGTTTAAGTGCTAAAGTAATGGCCGAGCTCTGTAAGGATTTCTGATCGTATGTAATAGCATAAGGTGGGTGGGGGCGGGTGGGGTGGTAATTATATTAGATGCTGGATAGGCTGTCTCCATGTGGCACAATCACAGTCCGGAAATGTCATTTTCCACCATAAGCGAAGCGAATCTGATTACCTGCCATGCCCTCTGCGTACCCGATTTAGTGCCTTCCACGGTCTTTGGTTTAATTCAGTTCCAGGACTGTTCAGGTTGTAGTTTTGGAACCATTGTTGTATGGGTTAGTTTGTTTCTTTATTCCAGTAACGTGTCCGTTGGTCTCTCGACTTGTAACCGTCGTTTTCAAGTTCAGCCAGACATAGTGACAGTTGTCGGGATTTTAGACGCCTGCGGTTTAGTTGTGAGAGATCTTCATCGAATGGTAAGGCCTGGATCTTCAACGCTTTTTGTTTTTAATTCTCGTAGCAGATCGTCTTCTCTACATATCTCCGGAGATATAGAACACCGAAGCCAATATGTAAGTGTGGATTTGATGGTACTAGAGATCATTCCCGTAGTGTTGTTCAGTTGTCCACCAACAACCGTGGAATGACAACTACTGATCCATACTGGGGCACAATGTTCGGCTAGAGGGTATACTAGAGCAAGCCAATATGTGCGAAGAGGTTCAGCGGTTGCTCCCCAAGCAGTTGCACAAAATGTCTGAATTAACTTATTTCGAGTTCATATATTTTCAGCTGAGTTCTCAGAATGTTTTACGTAGAGGGTCATCAATAATAACGCAACACTTTTTTGTGAAATCAGGTTGGTTTTGTTCAGGATCCCAAACAACACATTATTCCCCGCCCTATTTTTCAACATGATCTCCGTTCAATGCAACAACCTCTTCCCACCTTACTGGGCGACCTGTATGCCCGCATGCTACCACTTTAGTGGTTGACGTCGGAGCCAATGTGTTGCTGCATCAATAACCTCCACGACCGGCCTCTTAAGGCGGAAGCACTTCCGCATGATCCTTCGTTGCTCTTTATGGTCTTCTGTTAGGCAACGAAAAACCCAACAGGTACATGGCTTTGAGTACAAATGGTGGACAAGTGTGTCAGCAGAGACATCCAGTTGAGCAGCGAGGTGTTTGATTGTGATCCGCCGGTCACCTCGAATGACAGTTTCCGCACGTTCCAGCACTGCGGGAGTCACAGCTGTATGCGGCCGATCGGCACGCGGGAGCTCTAACAGGTTTGCGAGACCTTGTTGTGATTACGACAGACGCCTCAACCAACGGCTCACCGTGCTTTCATTCACAGCCATGTCCCCGTAGATATTCTGCAAATGCCCACGAATATTTTCGATACTCTGTTTCCGCCAAAAGAAACTCAATGACAACACTGTGCTTGGAACACACCTCAGTTAGAGACGCCATTTTGAAGGCTACGTAGCTACATGTGGCGCCGACAGCCATTGGAACTTCAAGAAGCGGAAATTTTGGCAATCGAAATTAACCAGAAAAATGTGTTTGGCGTTTTACTGAACGCCCCTCGTACGTAATAGTGCGGTCATGACTCATCCACAGATACTTGGGATGTTTGTTAAGATGCAAGCTGCATACATATTCTCACATTTACGAGTTTATCATTAATTATAGTGGAAGTAGGCATACTCACCAGCATGGATGCCCCTGAGGCGCGCGTGCAGCGTGGCGGCGGTGCAGCGGGCCTCTTCCGGGGACCACGACAGCGCCGCTTCCGGAGGCCACAGCGACCGTGGGACCACTCCGTCTGCAACAAGAAAGCACCCAAACTGCACTCGCGGCGCTCACCAAACACACTCAACATTAACTTCATATCAACTTAACAAATGCGTAGCAGTGGAAGATATTACTATGCGGTGTAAGAGCCCACGCAATACCTTATTGGGGCTCTGTAATAGGACACTGCATTATGTAAGTGGCCTTCCTAAGTAACGAAGCCCAGTACGTTGTTCTCGATGGCCAGTGCTCATCAGAGACAAGCGTATCGTCAGGAGTGGCCCAGGAAAACGTGATAGGCGCTCTCTTACACTCCATATAAATAAACGATTTGACGGACAGGGTGGACAGCAATCTGATGACGCTGTGGTGTACAGAAAAGTATCATCGTTGAGCAACTACAGAATGCTACAACATGACTTAGACAAAATTTCTAGTTGGTGAGATGAATAAATATAGGGTGAACTCTACCGATGAAATTATAAAGCTTATTCCACAATATATTCTGATTATTTAACCCCCCCCCCTCCCCCCCCCCCCCCCCAGCAAAACCATACAGCCAACAGGTGGTACAAAAGTGCGCTATTGATATAATTACAATTTACACGGTAGAACAATAAAAAGAGAGCGCTGTACAAACATTAGTTCTTAATGTAATATAACAGCACTAAAAGACGAACTCCAGACAGCCAACAGTAGGTAAAACAGTGCCAAGTTACTATCAGTGCAGTTTTCACTATTAACTAATTATAAGATTGTGAAGTACGAAGGTAAGTTATTATATAAATTAAAAACAAAGAAGACACAAAATTAGGACCCAGTATTGTAACCGGGCTGGTTCCAGAGGAGAATGACGTCCATGGCAACTTACCACTGAAAGATGAATAATGGCGTCGTTTAGAAAGATCTTAATGCAAAGTAAAAAATACGGACGTCCCAGTTTTTAAACCGGGTTGATTCCATGGGAGGACAAGAGCCACATAGCGTATAGGCCAAAGCCGTCTTTTAAATAGTTCGTGAGTAAATAATGCCTCTATATATAGAAGTGGCGAAGTAAAGCAGTTACAGTTGTACGGAGTTGGTAGCCTCTCTCAACCAGTCTTTTATACAAGATTGCCTGCGTGGCTGAGTAGTTGGTACACCCCAATATGACGTGGTTCAGATCCGTTTCCACCGTTCCGATTGCAGTGTCCAGATGCGCCGATATGTCAACCGGTATAGCTGGCTAGGTTAACACCCTTTCCAGTCTCATGTGGACGAGGGAGGTCACATGACGTCCACTAAACTTGGCCGAGAAGATACGTTCGGTCGCCGGATGGCCGCTATTACGCGACATTCACAGTTCCAGTCGTGGTAAGCAGCTTTCTTAACCGTCGACTTGAAATCCGTACAAGGAATGGGTGTTGGGTGGAACTGTCCATCAGTAATGTTCCTTTTAGTAAAGTGGTCAAAAGTTTGATTATGTAGAATACCTTGACCGTTATTTATCCAAAGTAAGCGGATGTCAGTGCCCAATGTGGTATCACTTATCGGTACCACCTCGTGGGTGCCATAGCAGCGGAATTGAAAGTTTCCATTTTGACGCCAACAGCAGTCGCGCGCGATCTGGCGGACCCAATGGTGCGCGCCCGAGCCATGCCTACAAAGACTCTGTACAAGGAGCGCCCTGTGCGCCGCAATATAAGACGGCCGGCAGCAGCCACTCAGCCCACTTACTATTGTAGCCTATGTACTACGACTCCATCGTTCGTGCTTAGTACAGGGAGCATCACCAATAGGAAGATAAGGTGAAATTCCTCCCTGCCATGCTCCACAAAAGCGGTTCCGCAGGATGCCTTAGATCCAACATCAACAACACAAGAAAATGTCATAGTGAGGTACGCCGACAACAGGGTGTCGCATATAGTTGACAAAAAATGCAACATGTTGTTGTTGTTGTGGTCTTCAGCACAGAGACTGGTTTGATGCAGCTCTCCATGCTACTCTATCCTGTGCAACCTTCTTCATCTCCCAGTACCTACTGCAACCTACATCCTTCTGGATCTGTTTAGTGTATTCATCTCTTGGTCTTCCTCTACTATTTTTACCCTCCACTATGCCCCCCCCCCCCCCCCTTGATGCCTTAGAATATGTCCTACCAACCGATCCCTTCTTCTAGTCAAGTTGTGCCACAAATTTCTCTTCTCCCCAACTCTGTTCAATACCTCCTTATTAGTTATGTGATCTACCCATCTAATCTTCAGCATTCTTCTGTAGAACCACATCTGGAAAGCTTCTATTCTCTTCTTGTCTGAACTATTTATCGTCCACGTTTTACTTCCATACATGGCTACACTCCATACAAATACTTTCAGAAACGACTTCCTGACATTTAAATCTATACTCGATGTTAACAAATTTCTCTTCTTCAGAAACGCTTTCCTTGCTATTGCCAGTCCACATTTTATATCCTCTCTACTTCGACCATCGTAAGTTACTTGGCCCCCCAAATAGCAATACTCATTTACTACTTGAAGTGTCTCATTTCCTAATCTAATTCCCGCAGCATCACCCGATTTAATTCGACTACATTCCATTATCTTCGTTTTGCTTTTGTTGATGTTCATCCTATATCCTCTTTTCAAGAGACTGTCCATTCCGTTCAGCTGCTCTTCCAGGTCCTTTGCTGTCTCTGACAGAATTACAATGTCATCGGCGAACTTCAAAGTTTTTATTCCTTCTCCATGGATTTTAATTCCTACTCCGAATTTTTCTTTTGTTTCCTTTACTGCTTACTCAATATACAGATTGAATAACATCCGGGAGAGGCTACAACCCCGTCTCACTCCCTTCCCAACCACTGCTTCCCTTTCATGCCCCTCGACTCTTATAACTGCCATCTGGTTTCTGTACAAATTGTAAATAGCCTTTCGCTCCCTTTATTTTATCCCTGCACCCTTCAGAATATGAAAGAGAGTATTCCAATCAACATTGTCAAAAGCTTTCTCTACGTCTACAAATGCTAGAAACGTAGGCTTGCCTTTCCTTAAGCTATTTTCTAAGATAAGTCGTAGGGTCAGTATTGCCTCACGTGTTCCAACATGTCTACGGAATCCAAACTGATCTTCCCCGAGGTCGGCTTCTACCAATTTTTCCATTCATCTGTAAAGAGTTCGTGTTAGTATTTTGCAGCCGTGGCTTATTAAACTTATAGTTCGGCAATTTTCACATCTGTCAGCACCTGCTTTCTTTGGGATTGGAATTAATATATTATTCTTGAAGTCTGAGGGTATTTCATCTGTCTCATACATCTTGCTCACCAGATGGGAGAGTTTTGTCATGGTTGGCTCTCCCAAGTCTATCAGTAGTTCTAATGGAATGTTGTCTACTCCCGGGGCCTTGTTTCGACTCAGGTCTTTCAGTGCTCTGTCAAACTCTTCACGCAGTATCGTGCCTCCCATTTCATCTTCTTCTACCTCCTCTTCCATTTCCATAATACTGTCCTCAAGAACATCGCCCTTGTATAGACCCTCTATATACTCCTTCCACCTTTCTGCTTTCCTTTCTTTGGTTAGAACAGGGTTTGCATCTGAGCTCTTGATATTAAGGCAAGCGGTTCTTTTTTCTCCGAAGGTCTCTTTGTATTTCCTGTTGGCAGTATCTATCTTACCCCTAGTGATACATGTATTTCGAACTAAATGTGCTAGCAACGTGAGCAAAATCATGGTTTAAGAGTACCAAGCTTGTGTAGCAGCTATGGCATCTCACTACCGGAACAGTAAGACGGCATAAGTGGCGTCGCGGCGCAGCCGGGTTTGGGCAGTAACTGGCCTGTACCTCGCCCCCCTGGCGGCGCCGATGTCTCCGGCTGAGGGACCGGCAGGCGGCAGCCGGCAGTTACCGGCCGTCATCTGTTGCCGCCGTGTTGATGTCATTTATCAGGCGGCGGCCAGGCGCCGGCATTATTACTTGTCGCCCGGACGCCGACCATTTCCAGTTTACGACACGCCGGACCTCGCTGTAATACTGCCGCATGCGGACCCCATGCCCGCGCGGTAGGAGGGATCAATAAGGGCTCTCGAGTTAAAATACAGCCTCCTGCGGCCATCCGTACATTCGCACCCGCCCCAGGCGAGAAGGGGCCGTGCGCAGGACGCGCTGGTATAGTGCTGAATACCGCTGCAGTATGTGGGTCTCCATAAAACCTGCAGACGGAGTGAAGTCAAATGAGCGAAAGACGCGCTGTTGTATTCGGAGGGTAGGACGGGTATCGCATCGCAGGTGTTGAGTTCGTTTAGTTAACCCAGCCTTTTTTCTGCTTATCAGTGATCTCTATTGTTTCTTGGTATTTCGATTTAAAAATACTACACCAAAATAGGTAGTTACTTAGGTGGTAGAAAAATGTTGTTTTAAGACTCTTTCAGTATATGTTGGTTACCTGAACTAGATGGCAACTTTTATAACAAACTACCGTCGTTACGAGACGCTACCCATGATCAGTCGTAAACGATAATAACAATAAAATTAGACAAAAAAGATTGAGATATTCTGGGAGAGCACGGAGTGAGGAGGAAAATACAGAAGGTTGGGTTATTAGCTGGGTGAGTAAGACGAGAAGGATGAGAAAGGAGGATCAACAGCGGGAGGAGGAGGAGAATGAGCAACGAGAGAAGGATGAGGAACCACAAGGAGGAGGAGGAATAAGAGGAGGAGGATGAAAAACAAATGGAGTATCACAATCACAAGGAGTATCAGGAACCAGAGGAGATGGATGAGGAGATGGAGGCGCAGACAGAGGAGGAGGACATGGAGGAAGAGGAGATGGAGTAGGATGAGGAACAAGAGGAAGAGGATGCGGAAAAGAGGAGTATCAAGGACACAAGGAGGATGAGGAACAAGAGGAGGATGAGGAGGAGGAGGAGGAGGAGGAGGAGGGTGAGAGGGAGATGAGGTTTGAGAGAAAGCAAGGAGGGCGCTACTGGAGTGTAACTTTTATATTTGAATGCATCACAATTACAATTTCACAAATACGTCTTTTTCATCACATCTGGTTTCGGCTACTAAACCATTAAGACTAAACGAGTCTTGTTGTGAAAGCATCACTGCCCAGGACACACTGATGGAATGGTAATAAGTAGCCTATTTTGTTAAACGCTTACCAAGTGTAGCTGGAACTGGATGCAACGGAAAATTATGTATGCAACTGGAGCTGTACTTTATTGAGACTGTTAATAGTGTAGCATTTACCCTGTGATCTGTACGGAGAAAATGCTCAATAAAATAATAAAACTCCTGTGTTGTCTAACCTCGAGAACACAGCAAACTTGATTTTTCCTATAACGCCAACACCGAATTCAGAATTCTGCAACGTGTCTAGTGTTTATTTGTATAACATTCTTTACATTAACAAGTTACTTACCTTTCAATGCATGTGTTCAGGAAACTTATTACATACACACAGTCTTTAAAATGTTATCACACTGAATCCTTTGACGATAGAACGGAAATTCACTAAATAAGGTGATACCTCACAGGAAGGGAAAGCGATTTTAGATGACATCAGAAACTCATATTCTTGAGTATCCAGTAACACTGTCTCCCTGCAGTCCTGTTCACTGCATGAGGACTGTGGTGTCACCGCCAGACACCACACTTGCTAGGTGGTAGCCTTTAAATCGGCCGCGGTCCATTAGTATACGTCGGACCCGCGTGTCGCCACTATGAGTGATTGCAGACCGAGCGCCGCCACACGGCAGGTCTAGAGAGACTTCCTAGCACTCGCCCCAGTTGTACAACCGACTTTGCTAGCGATGGTTCACTGACAAAATACGTTCTCATTTGCCGAGACGATAGTTAGCATAGCCTTCAGCTACGTCATTTGCTACGACCTAGCAAGGCGCCATTATCAGTTGCTATTGATATTGTGAAGAATGTACAGACAAGAGCTACATTCAACATTAATGGATTAAAGTTAAGTATTCTACCAGTTACCTCCTTTTTTTCTAAGTTATAAAATCTTTGTCCTATTCCAGACCTCACGCCAGCCTGCGTGAGCTTAAACGCGTGCCTTTCGGCTTCCTGCCAATCCACAACAAGGACTGACGTCGATTCAGACATGAAATCGTAATTTAGATTAACACAGCCTCGTGCATAGCGAGAATCTTGTTTAAACAAATAAGGGTCGTATGCTGCTGCAACCACTGGTAGAAATGCAGTCGGCGACGCATGCTACGAATGCACAGCCGTACTAACATGAAGTACATGATTGCAATACCATTCCATGCTGTAGAGCAAAGGGAAAGGTAGAAATGACTGGAGGGGGGGAGAGCGGGGGTGACGATGGGGGTGGGGGTGAAGGGGCCGAGGGACAGACGAAGCGAGGCGTGTTTTTGTTCAAATTTCTGCTTTGTATTTCTCATTTACTGATTGTTACTTTTCAAGCATTGTATATAATCGACGGTGATCAACCGGATAACATTTTCGCTATCGCGCCAGAATTGTTAGAACTTGTAGTGAAAGACTGGAATTTATACAATCTAGGCATACTGCCTCAGGGAAACACAATAACCATCTCGTGTGTTTCTTAATTACACATTTCACCTCAGGTCACAAAAATGATATCTGGATAGTGTCTTGAAAGGAGCATATAAGATGAACATCAACAAAAGCAAAACAAAGATAATGGAATGTAGTCGAATTAAGTCGGGTGATGCTGAGGGAATTAGATTTGGAAATGAGACACTTAAAGTAGTAAAGGTGTTCTGCTATTTGGGGAGCAAAATAACTGATGATGGTCGAAGTAGAGAGGATTTAAAATGTAGACTGGCAATGGCAAGGAAAGCGTTTCTGAAGAAGAAAAATTTGTTATCGAGTATAGGTTTAAGTGTCAGGAAGTCGTTTCTGAAAGTATTTGTATGGAGTTTAGCCATGTATGGAAGTGAAACGTGGACGATAAATAGTTTGAACAAGAAGAGAATAGAAGCTTTCGAAATGTGGTGCTACAGAAGAACTCTGAAGATTAGATGGGTAGATCACATAACTAATGAGGAAGTATTGAATAGGATTGGGGAGAAGAGAAGTTTGTGGGACAACTTGACTAGAAGAAGGGATCGGTTGGAAGGACATGTTCTGAGGCATCAAGGGATCACCAGTTTAGTATTGGAGGGCAGCGTGGAGGGTAAAAATCGTAGAGGGAGACCATTTATCTGAAAATAAAGAAAACGGAATGGTGAAATACAAGAAAACTAAATAACATAATTCTATGCAAAAACCTACGCTATGTGATCAAAAGTATCCGCACACCTGGCTGAAAATGACTTTTAAAGTTCGTGGCGCCCGCCATCAATAATGCTGGAATTAAGTATGGTGTTGGCCCACCCTTAGCGTTCATGACAGCTTCCACTATTGCAGGCATACGTTCAGTCAGGTGCTGCAAGGTTTGTTGGGGAATGGCAGCCCATTCTTCACGGAGTGCTGCACTGAAGAGAGGCATCAATGTCGGTTGGTGAGGCCTGGCACGAAGTCGGCGTTCCAAAACATCCCAAAGGTGTTCTATAGGATTCAGCTGAGGACTCTGTGCAGGCCAGTCCATTACAGGGATGTTACTGTCGTATAACCACTTCGCCACAGGCCGTGCATTAGGAACAGCTGCTCGACCGCGACCGCGTTGTAAGATGCAATCGCCATCCCCGAATTGCTCTTCAACAGGGGAAAGCAAACAAAGTGCTTCGAACATCAGTGTAGGATTGTGCTGTGATGGTGCCACGCAAAACAACAAGGGGTGCATGAAAAGCACGACCACACAATAGCACCACCGCCTCCGAATTTTACTGTTTGCACTACACACGCTGGCAGATGACGTTCACCGGGCACTCGTCATACCCACACCCTGCCATCGGATCGGCACATTATGTACCGTGATTCGTCACTCCACCGTTCAATTTATCCTATGTTTGCGCTCCTTACACCAAGCGAGGCGTCGCTTGGCATTTACCGGTGTGATGTGTGGCTTATGAGCAGGCGCTCGAGCTTGAAATCCAAGTTTTCTCACCTCCCAATCAAATGGCTCTGAGCGCCATGGGACTTAATATCTGAGGGCAGCAGAACTTAGAACTACTTAAACCTAACTAACTTAAGGACATCACACATATCCATGCCCGAGGCAGGATTCGAACCTGCGACCGTAGCGGTCGCGCGGTTCCGCACTGATGAGGCCAGAACCGGTCGGTCACAGCGGCTGGTTGATTAACCCTAGGACGCCTAAGGGGGGGGGGGGGGAGGGTTCGTTGAACCCACAATTTTTTTATGTCCCCTGCGTTTGCCCAAGTAACTTTCATACTACATATTCCCTTTGAGTTATTGTTTGTTGGCTATTTTATGAAACGTTAGTGTCAATATATTTTATAGAAAATTCCTGCTTTGAAAGAAAAAATAAACAAACTTATTATGGGTCCAACAACCCCCCCCCCCCCCTTAGGCTTCCATGCTATAGAAAATTTCCCTTAGTAGGATTTCGTATTTCTCATCTCCACAACAATGCAAGTTAGTTTCTTGTTGGTTGGTATTCTTGATATTCACAACAATCGGTTACTTTCAGAGGAAGTGATTGTTGATGTCTGTCAGCTGTTATTTATCTTGTAAACTTGCAGTGAGTTAGTGCAGTTCCCAACACGGAGGGCCCCAGTAACTTTGGTGTCCTACACAGCAAAAATGAAACCAAGTACGAACTTACTGATATTGTCAACAATGCTCCAAGATAAAGGCACTGTTGGAGGAGAGAAGAATAAAACTGAGATAAATGAATATTATAATTCCACTAAAGGTGGAATTGATACCATTGATCAAATGGCGCGTATGTACACCTACAAGGGGGGAACAAAGAATGGCCCCTATCTGTATTTTACTCTCTCAACGACATTTGTGCTATCAATGCAACCACCATATTCATCGAGCAACATCCAAGATGGAATGAAGAGAAACACAACAAACGGGAACTCTATCTTCTGCAAGCTGGGATGGAACTAGTGAAATTGCAGGTAGAAGAAAGAAGTGCCAATGCAAGAGAGTTATCTAACCAAATTGTTCAATCAATGGAGACTATTCTGCAAAAGAAAATCAAAGAAGTGACAACAGAAGCACGTCAGCTTCCTGCAGGGAAAGGTCGGCGCCATGTTTGTGTAAGAAAAGCTAAACAAAGAAGCAGAATTACAGCAATCTAAGTAAACCAAAAGAGTATTGTGGACAGTTGTTATAAACACGTGGGTAACACACATTCAGAAAAAAATTGTGAAGTGTCTCTCTTGCCTTGAAGTTGAGGACTCAGAGTAGTCTATTGTATATGAACACATCTGTATTTTGTATTGTAATATGTTAATTTTTTATTCACTCAGTCCAATATTTATAACAATTAACAACATTTATAAGCCGATGCCTTAGTTAAAATACATAAACCATTTTGAAAGTTGTAATTTTTCGTCAGTAAACTTATTTAATACCTGTGGGCTCGCCGAACCCCCCCTTTGGCATCCAAGTTAGAAAAAAAGGCTTGGGCTTCCTAGGGTTAACATGTTGTTGCTGTGGTCTTCAATACTGAGATTGGTTTGATGCAGCTCTCCATGCTACTTATCCTGTGCAAGCTTCTTCATTTACCAGTACCTACTACAACCTACATCCTTCTGAATCTGTTTGGAGTATTCATCTCTTGGTCTTCCTCTACGATTTTTACCCTCCACGCTGCCCTCCAATACTAAACTGGTGATCCCTTGATGCCTCAGAACATGTCCTTCCAACCGATCCCTTCTTCTAGTCAAGTTGTGCCACAAACTCCTCTTCTCTCCAATTCTATTCAATACCTCCTCAGTAGTTATGTGATCTACCCATGTAATCTTCAACATTCTTCTGTAGCACCACATTTCGAAAGCTTCTATTCTCTTCTTGTCCAAACTATTTATCGTCCACGTTTCACTTCCATACATGGCTACACTCCATACAAATACTTTCAGAAACGACTTCCTAACACTTAAATCTATACTCGATGTTAACAAATTTCTTTTTTTCAGAAACGATTTCCTTGCCATTGCCAGTCTACATTTTATATCCTCTCTACTTCGACCATCATCAGTTATTTTGCTCCCCAAATAGCAGAACACCTTTACTACTTTAAGTGTCTCATTTCCTAATCTAATTACCTCAGCTTCACCCGACTTAATTCGACTACATTCCATTATCCTTGTTTTGCTTTTGTTGATGTGCATATTATATGCTCCTTTCAAGACACTATCCATTCCGTTCAACTACTCTTCCAAGTCCTTTGCTGTCTCCGACAGAATTACAATGTCATCGGCGAACCTTAAAGTTTTTATTTCTTCTCCATGGATTTTAATACCTACTCCGAATTTTTCTTTTGTTTCCTTTAGTGCTTGCTCAATATACAGATTGAACAACATCGGGGAGAGGCTACAACCCTGTCTCACTCTCTTCCCAACCACTGCTTCCCTTTGATGTCCCTCAACTCTTATAACTGCCATCTGGTTTCTGTACAAATTGTAAATAACTTTTCGCTCCCTGTATTTTATCCCTGCCACCTTCAGAATTTGAAAGAGAGTGTTCCAGTCAACATTGTCAAAAGCTATCTCTAAGTCTACAAATGCTAGAAACGTAGGTTTGCCTTTCCTTAATCTAGCTTCTAAGATAAGTCGTAGGGTCAAGTATTGCCTCACGTGTTCCAACATGTCTACGGAATCCAAACTGATCTTCCCCGAGGTCGGCTTCTACCAAATTTTCCATTCATCAGTAAAGAGTTCGTGTTAGTATTTTGCAGCCGTGGCTTGTTAAACTGGTAGTTCGGCAATTTTCACATCTGTCAACACCTGCTTTCTTTGGGATTGGAATTATTATATTCTTCTTGAAGTCTGAGGGTATTTTGCCCGTCTCATACATCTTGCTCACCAGATGGTAGAGTTTCGTCAGCACTGTCTCTCCCATGGCTGTCAGTAGTTCTAATGGAATGTTGTCTACTCCCGGAGCTTTGTTGCGGCTCGGGTCTTTCAGTGTTCTGTCAAACTCCTCACGCAGTATCATATCTCCCATTTCATCTTCATCTACATCCTCTTCCATTTCCATAATATTGTCATCAAGAACATCGCCCTTGTACAGACCCTCTATATACTCCTTCCACCTTTCTGCTTTCCCTTCTTTGCTTAGAACTGGGTTAACATAAACGTCGGGATAGTTACTATGGAAGCACACCGCCCATCCTGTCCCAGACCGAGCGTAGTGACCTCCTCGCTGAATGGACGTTTAACCGTAATCTGCTTTACACATAACGCCCCTTTTTGCAAGACGCAGACATACACCGCCAAGCCGCTGTTCCCAGCGCGAGGCGAGGCGCCGTACATCAGAGTGTAGCAGCGCCGAGTGCATTGACGTCAGAGCGGGGCGCTCCGCCCAGTAGCGGGCGCGGACAGGCTAATTGCTATCCGGACGGCCGCCGTAATTCCGCCGCCGGCTAACTGCGCTTAACGAAGCGTGAGACCGGGCATCCCGAGCCGCATGATTTATCTGCCCCGGCGACGCCTTCCTGGAATACCGTCACCTCCTATCACTCCGCCTAAATGGTAACGAACGGCTCATCCTTTCTGACGCGTCTACTCGATTAGTGAACGTTCAGTTTATACAGCGCTCCCCGGCAATAATAGCAATTAGAAGCGATGCGGCGGTCGTCTGGATGTTTAACCTACGGCAACATTGACGTCAGCAGAGATGGGAACGGCCGAGGTCGGACCCATTTTCCAGCGTCGCTGAACTATGATAGGCAGACGCGCATCCTCTCTGGGACCGGTTCCTTGCTTTACTACAAGGGGCGTTCATCAAGTAATGTACCACTTTTTTCAAGGGAGAGTGGTTTTATTCAGGATGCCATTATACCATGTTAGTCCCCGCTCTTAGGGCTACAAAACCCTATATGCGACGGCCTTACGACGTGTGGTGTGCGTACTGTAAGACCTTCCGTACACACACCATCAGATTATTTGACTTATCGCTCTAACGAAGTAGGCGAGTGTCAGCAATATGTCTCGTGGTCTTATCGTGGCGTGTTTATCTTCTGCCGTTAGGTCAGACGATAGAAATGCCACTTGCACGCTTAGAGCAGCAGATTGACAGTGACCAACTTTAAACAGAATTTGATTAATTTTCACACACATTTATTAAAATAATAAAAAGCATAGACATTACGTAACTTGATTCTGGATGCTGTTTACAATTGACAGTCTGAAGTTCCTTTGGTCTTGGTACGTTAATCTTATCCTCACATATCTCTGATACTTGACAAAGTGTCTATACATTTCTCTTCATGGCTATGTACAGGAATATGATAATCTTATTAGGTGCAGACTGAAACTTGACTATAGACTGGTACAGACAAATGCACACTCGTACAGACTGACTAATCGGAGGTCTGTACATTCGTTATAATACCTCGCGCGTTCAGGTATCACTGTGCGAGTGTGATACGCGAGGAGAAAAGGTTCTACGTTAGCAGCAATCTCATTGGCTGCGTTACATACTAATACGCGGATCGGCGGAAGCAGAATTTGATCCGTCTCTAAGGCAGCGCCATCTCGTAGTGCGGAGACGGACGAGCGCTGCGCCTGCGCTGTTGTGCTTAGCGGGGCGCGCTCTAGTGGGAAAGTTGTGTACGCGCTGACTACGCGGAACTATGTACACAACACGACGTCTTACCAGGAGGCTTCTACGTCCGCTTGGGACCACCTACTGGTCGACATCTTGCTGCATCAATAATCTCCCCACCATAATCGTACCGCTTCCGGCGGAGCGCATCCTATGAGATGCGGTGTGTGTGATGGAGGAGGAAGAACAGTCCAATGAAGTGTTTTGAGCTCCACTCGGGTGCACAGTGTTGTGTGAAGCCTTGCGATGTCATGGAGAAATTCGTTTGCATTTTTGTGGCGACGAACATACTGAAGTCCAACACAACATGAGTTAGAACTGTGTACGGTCGGCCGGGATGCGGGAGATCGGGCCGCCTCGCCCAACAACTCACCAGACAACACTCATCCGACTCAACGACTTTCTCCCATTGCTCCGTAATCCAGATTTTATGGTTTCAGCACTAAGTTTTCCTGTTACGATCATTTGCCTCACTGATGAATGGATTTGTAATCCCAGTTCGCCCAGCAATTCCGTGCTTAAGGAGCTCTCTTCGTGCTTTTTGCTGCTGACAGCGTTCGCAAGTGCGTTATTCCCCATCCTTCCCCGATAGGGCTATTGTCTAGACTGGCTCGAGCTGGCCTAACAGCGAAAATATCCACTTCACATCTAGCAGTTATTGACGAAACTAGATGGAGCTACTGTATAACGCTCAATCAATGAGAACTCAGATTGTTTAAATAAACAATATACCACACTGTGTAGAAAACGGCTGACTGATACTTTTCCCGCTAATATCTAGATGGGGATGGGAGGGGATATGAGAAGATGGGAGTGGGGATGTTGTGATCCCTTCGTGCTTTTTGCCACTGACAGGCTTCGCAAGTGCGGAATTCAGTTCTGCGGTGTCACTGCAGCTGTCAAAATCGTCTTCAAGGACCGTCCGTCACGATCAGTCAGCACACACTTACGTCTGCGTTGCGACATAACGTCGGCCGGTGTGGCCGTGCGGTTCTAAGCGCTTCAGTCTGGAACCGCGTGACCGCTACGGTCGCAGGGTCGAATCCTGCCTCGGGCATGGATGTGTGTGATGTCCTTAGGTTAGTTAGGTTTAAGTAGTTCTAAGTTCTAGGGGACTGATGACCTCAGAAGTTGAGTCCCATAGTGCTCAGAGCCATTTGAACCATTTTGCGAAATAGCGAATGATGTTTCTCCGTTTTCCCTATATGTGATATAAATCTTCGATACGACACCTTATGGAACAACGTACACTTCGCCTTCACTGGATATAGAAGCACCCACCATAACAATACCAACAATTCTTCCACTTTGAAATCACGCAGCTCCCATATAATGCGCTCACAGTTACACAGAATACTATTCTGACCACGGCTGACACTTACAACGTACTGAGAACATTGCGCAGCTGACCTTCTTGATCAAATACAACGGGCTTGGCTAGCATTTGCATTTATGTTCAAACATGCATTTCTGTATGTGTTCCCATACTTCTGTCCAACCCGTGTTCAAAAATGGTTCAAATGGCTCTGAGCACTATGGGACTTAACGTCTGAGGTCATCAGTCCGCTAGAACTTAGAACTACTTAAACCTAATTAAGCTTAGGACATCACACACATCCATCCCCGAGGCAGGATTCGAACCTGCGACCGTAGCAGTCGCGCGGTTCCGGACTGACGCGCCTAGAATCGCCCGGTCACCACGGCCGGCCCCAACCCGTGTGCTTCACACTTACGCAAGGAGAATTCCCTAGACGTAGCTTTAAGTAAAGAACATCCTAGCAGCCTTAGATCCACATTGTGCCGCTCACATGATATGCTGGAGGCCCGTGGCGGAGCAGAAAGGGTCCCCTGGCCTGTAGTTCACAGACAGCCGGGCGCCCGAGGCTGCGATCATTTTTTAGGGTTGGGGTGTGGGGGTAGGAGTGGGTGGCCGGCATTATCAGCGGCGGCAGGCGGCGCCTGCCATCTCGCCCTCCACGAGGGAGGGTCAGCCGAGGGGCAAGTGCGTATTTCATGTGCCGCTGCACCGCGCCGCTCCCCCAAATTAAAATGGCTGTTGCTGCAGTAAATGGCTGTAGCGCCTTGTTTGACATGTCCCGCTACCTCCTAATGGTTTATTCACCTCCCCTCCTCCTATCTCCTTTGTATTTACCCACTTCCTTTTTTTTTAAATTCCAGAGGGAGGTTCAGAGGCTGACCAGGGTAGTGTGGGGGGGGGGGGGGGGGGTCGACCACGAGGGTCGCAAGACGAGCAGCGGCGGATGTGTGTACATTCCGCAGGCACTCCATGCTCACCCCCGCGTGCCTGTAAAATGCCTCTCTGTGTTCCCCTTTCAAGAGCTGCTGCACCGTGCCGAAATAAAGCCTGACCACACCGCTATACCAGAAAAAGCCCATCTTCGCTGAAGGACTCAAGATGTGGATGGCAAACTATAGAGTAGTAGAGTATGCCAAATATTAGATCTCTATCTTAGCGTTACTTATCTCTAAAGGTTCAGACTTCGTGAAAAGATTCCGGTGAAGCTGACATGCTAACACAGAAGCCTCGAGAGTAAAGCGAAGACACAGCGCGGATAAACAGTCACAAAAGTATCTGGAAATTGTCTTCTCCCTAAATTAATTTCAAAATGCGACGGTTTCTATTGGTAGGCTGTTCCCTCCACATTTCGCAATCGACTTTAACTGCAGATGTGCACGCATGGCCAATTTTTCGCTCCGTCCACTTCACACGTCTGGTAATGGAATTGTGTTCGCAATTGTGAATATTATCAGACTTCAGCTACTCAATGTATTGGAGACGATGAATATTTGTGCCGGACCAGGACTCGAACCAGTATTTCTCGCTTTACGTGAGATGGTGGTGGTGGTTAGAGTTTAACGTCCCGTCGACAACGAGGTCATTAGAGACGGAGCGGAAGCTCGGGTTAGGGACGGATTGGGAAGGAAATCGGCCGTGCCCTTTCAAAGGAACCATCCCGGCATTTGCCTGAAACGATTTAGGGAAATCACGGAAAACGTAAATCAGGATGGCTGGAGACGGGATTGAAGCTTTACGTGAGAGGTCGCTTTAGCCGCCATCCCCATTTTTTTGGGAGGGGCCATGGGACTTGGCAACAGAGAGGGCCACCCGAGGCCTGGACACTGAGTCGACCTGCTCACTGGTCGAACAGCGATCGAAGGGGGGGGGGGGGGTATCAAGGGCTCTTCTTTCTTTTTGTTATTTATTTGTTTTTCTTTTAATTACAAAATAAAGACCATACTAAATAGGCGAAGAAAACTTTACAACAGATGACACAGAGAACTGTCCCTCTGTTCTCAGGTTGAAATCAATCTTGAAATGTGGATCATTGTCATCTATCTCTTCTCGCACCTGGTCCACCCTACCTAAACGGGAGGTCCATTAACAATGAACCCAAATAGTTGGCGAAACAGGACCGGTATTTCTCCCGGCACTGTAAGTCCGTGTGTTTGTCCAGCAGGAAGGACCAATAATCTATGACCTCTTTATCACCGTCGTGGAAGAAATAGTAGGGCGCCATTCCTTTAATCCAGTTGACTGCATTTGTCCAGGGAAGTAGACACCATCTGGATGGAATAGATCTTCGAATCAACTGGCGTAGGTGGCCGTCGGAAGAGTAGGGCTAGCTTTGTTGTGTGAGTACCCAACATGCAGCCGCCATACCACATGTCAGCTGATGTGCGTCAGAATCAGTTACTGCGCGAAGTGGACTCAAAGGCGCGTCGACCAGTGCAGTCATTGGCGATCAGCCAATTTGTCATTCACTATCACGCACCACGAAACCCGCACTTCCATGGGAGAAAAGATAGATGAATCACACGCCATACTCTCCTCCGTCGTACGGCAGGATAGCGTCGTTGAACCACGTTGGCGTTTTGGTGTCTTTGTAATTGGTGGTAATAGTCCTCCTTCGTTGGCTATTGTGTAGAACGCAGGTCGTCCAGCAAATAACTACAGCCCGCGAGGAACGTCCTAATGTGACTGAATGGCGGCGAAATAGGATCGACAGGGTTTGGAGAGTGCAGTGATTGTGGCGCCACTTCGTCGATCACGGTGCCTGTTAGGTCGACTCCTCGGCCATCCGTGCACAACTCCAGCACTGGCGCCAACTTCCTCATGTCACCGTGTGTCTACGTCCTGTAGTCGCTCACTTTGTAGAGGGAGAGACTTATCATTATTGTCGCGGCCTTGCCTTGGCACGAAATATTATATTGAAGTGCCTGCGTTTTTATGACGGACAATGGAATGTTCTCCACACATGCATGCATCTCTGAAGGACAATAAAGTACTCAATAAAATCACAGGCACTGCAATATAGTACTGGAAATTATCCGGCAAGAATTTTTTGTAAACGGAGCGAGAACTGTGATCTGTGTATTGGACAGTGCGGAAGAGATTCATAAAACGATTACAAACCTTTTGAAATGTGGTGTTACATGAGACGTGACGATCTGATTGATTCATCAAGTAAGGAACGAAGACGTCTTGCAATATGTCAACGATCCTCCATTTATTTAATAGAGAACTTAACGATTCGAAGAGATACAATGGTTCGACACCTATTACGAGACGGGTAGTTATTGAAAACTGCAGTTAAGCTGAAATGGAGGTAAAAAATGTTTGCACTCTACTTACAACATGGAGACAGACGAAATAACTGATAAAATATTAGGTCTTCTTCTTTGATATGCCTATTTTACGAAAGATATCAAATAGACGCTCTGCACTTCCCACTGTCCTGAGTTATTTTGTACTCTTATTTCCCCTCTTTCGGCTAAGCGTTCCATTAGTGCCACAGAAAAGAGCCATACGTGTTCGTTTTTTAATTTTCTTTAGCTAATTCTATATTTTTAATTTTTGCACTGGCACTAGACGGCCTTGCCACAAAGGATACACCGGTTCCCGTGAGATCACCAAAGTTAAGAACTGTCGGGCGTGGTCGGCACTTGGATGGGTGACCATCCAGGCCGCCATGCACTATTGCCATTTTTCGGGGTGCACGCAACCTCGTGATGCCAATTGAGGAGCTACTCGACCGAATAGTAGCGACTTCGGTCAAGAATACCATTATAAGGACCGGGAGAGCCGTGTGCCGACCCCACGCCCCTCCTATCCGCATCCTCCACTAAGGATGATACGGCGGTCGGATGGTCCCGGTAGGCCACTCGTGGCCTGAAGACAGAGTGAGTACACTGGTACTAGAGAGCGTAAATCAGTCGGCGGACTAAAACCAACATACGCGTGGATAGATATGCAGAAGAATGCACGATGACGACTGCCGGTAATTTTATGTCTTGCTTGACATTTATTACATCCATCGATTATTGATCGCCCATGGGCGTAGTTCTGTCCAAACCAATGTAATAACGAAACGATTTTGTGGGTGGCCGACTGAAAAATCGTCCACGCCCGCCTAGTATAAGAATTGTTTTAAACAATTTAATTCGTCATAAAGAGAGGAAACACCCGTGTGCTCATCCTACTACATTACAGAGTGTTCCTCGTGTGCGTGGACGATTGAGTCTGCTGGCAGCGGGCGGTGAACCCGCTGCGGCTGTCGACAGGTGGGAGCAGGGCTCGGAGTGCTGCGGAAGGCGGCGCACCGATGCGTGCAGGGCGCGTGTACGCATTAGCTGGCCCGCCGTGCCGCACGGCCGCTTCCGGCGTTTAATTCGCGGGGCGTGAGGTCCCAGCCCGCCGAGGCGCGCCGCGCGTCACCACCCGTCTCTGCGTTCCTGTGCGCTCCTGGACGCATGGCTCAGCTCATCTGCATTTACACGAGTGCAGTAGCGTGCTGCCACGTTGTTATACGACGGCTCCACGGCACGATGGCGAATTTCGTAAATACAGGGTGTCGCAAAAGGACTTTACAACTTTAAAAATTCCTATAAATTTATTGAAGGAAGATATAGAACTGGGTTTAGTGTTGTTTTGAAGGGAAATACATCAAGTGGTTTTTAACTTAAAATAAAGATGTTGTATGTGGATTCCGTTGGTTAATCTGCACAAATCCCATCGAACATCAGTTTCTTCCCAACCTCACTGTAGCATTGCAAGTGTAACTTGCTCAGTGGTGGCGTAAGTTCTTGTAGAGGAGCCGGCACAGAGTGTACAAACACGATATCCTTGATGAATCCTCCTTAAAAAGGGCTGGGGAACGTGGGGCCATACACTTGGTGCAACACGGCTAATCCATTGACATGGAAAGCGGTCACTGAGAAAATCCCGTATGTACGCCAGGTAGTGGGGTGGTGCACCATCTTCCATGAAGTAAACATTTCGTTCTTGGTCTTCCTCATCGATGGCTCTGAGCACTATGGGACTTAACTTCTGAGGTCATCAGTCCCCTAGAACTTAGAACTACTTAAACCTAACTAAGGACATCACCCACATCCATGCCTGAGGCAGGATTCGAACCTGCGACCATAGCGGTCGCTCGGTTCCAGACTGTAGCGCCTAGAGCCGTTCGGCCATCCTCATCGATCTGTGGTATCAAATATTGTCGTTACATATCCAGACATACTATCCCGTTGATGGTTCTCTCACTTTGTTCTTGCTCAATGCTCAAAAAATGTTCAGTCTAGGGGTATCACGAACATGATGCAATGTTTGATGTAGATTTTCAATGCCCCAAATCCTACAGTTATGTATATTGAACTTGAAAAGTCGACTCGTCGGAAAATATGATTTTGCCCAAGAAATGTTCATCCTCATGCAATCGATTTAACATATCCGCACAGAAGTTGTTGTGAGCAATTTCATCAGTGTCTTCTATTGCTTGTACGATCGTCAATATGTACTGTTTCAAATGCGAACACATGCCAAACAGCCGTATGTGGAATTTGAAGTTCGCGGGATGCACGCCGGGTCGATTTCGTAGGCGTGCGGACAAAACGTTGTCTCACCCGCTCAACGACTTCGCCAGTTGTGCTTGGACGACCTGATGATTTCCCACCCTGTTTCTACGAAACATTTATGCCATTCATAAATTGTTGGCCTGCTAGGCGGATCTTTAGTGTATATGGTACGGAAATTACGCTGAACTTTAGTCGCAGTCTTCGATTCTTCAAACCAAAACACACAACCCAGCTAGCACGCTCGGGTCCAGTGAAGGCAGCCATCTTTAACGCAACCGCCACTAGCGCTCCTTGCGATATGATTCGGCACTAGCGAACTACGCGAGACGAAACTTTATGTATTTCCCTGAAAATTGACGCTACAATCACCTGTGTACGTACAATGAATTAATTTGTACGAAGTTTCGAAGTTGTAAAGTCCTGTTTGAAACACCCTGTCATGCACGCAACTTTACTGTATACCAACACGTTTACTGTGCTTCGGATCTGTAGGCAATCCTTCGATAAATTCGGCCTGCGTCTCAGTAACTGACCCCTAACGTCTGGGAAGTATTACAGTCCATTACGGACTCCATTTCTTCCATCTGTTTAATGCAGAAATCTCGTCCAGAGAAGGATATAGACCCCAATACAGCTATTTTCTAACTCTCCAGTCAATGGACGTCTGATTTACTCACATCTAACGTGTCCTGAAACTATCCTGACTTTGTGCTTGACCCGTGACATAATGATATTGTGGCGTGTGCAAACAGAGCTACTGTAGTCATCAGATGGTCATCGCGAACTATAAAATGATTTAGACAAGATATCTATATGGTGCAAAAAGTTGCAGTTGACTCTAAATCATGAAAGTGTGAAGTCATCCATAGAACGCTAAAAACAATCCGCTAAATTTCAGTTACACGATAAATCACAAAAATCTAAAACGCGTAAATTCAGCTAAATACTTAGGGACTACAGTTACGAATAAAATTGGAACGATCATACAGATAATGTTGTGGGGAAAGGAAATCAAAGACTGCGATTTATTGGCAGAACACTTAGAAAATGTAACAAGTGTATTAAAGAGACTGCTTACACTACGCTTGTCCGCCGTCTTCTGGAATACTGTTGTGCGGTACATCAGATAGGATCGGCGGAGGACATCGGATATGGTACACGAATTAGACTGAGTCATCAAAACAAAGGCGTTTCTCACTGCGGCAGGAACTCCTCACGAAATTTTAATTCCAATTTTCTCCTCAGAATGTGAAAATATTTTGTTGGCGCCTATCTACATAGGGAGAAATGGTTCAAAAGGCTCTGAGCACTATGGGACTCAACTTCTGAGGTCATCAATCCCCTAGAACTTAGAACTACTTAAACCTAACTAACCTAAGGATATCACACACATCCATGCCCGAGGCAGGAATCGAACCTGCGACCTTAGCGGTCTCGCGGTTCCAGACTGTAGCGCCTAGAACCGCACGGCCACTCCGGCCGGCGAAGGAGAAACGACCACCACAATAAAATAAGAGAAATCAGAGCTCGCACGGGAAGATTTAAGTGTCCGTTTTCCCCACGCACTGTTCGAGAGTGGAACGCTACAGAAGTAACTTTTTGAAGGTGGTTCAATGAATCCTCTGTTAGGCACTTAATTGTGAATTTCTGAATAATCATGTAGATGTACATGAAATTTATTTGCTTTTCTGTAATATGTTACAATGTGGATTATCGTGATGGACACATCGGTAAAGCACCACAGGTCTAGAGATGAAATGACAGATGGGTTATCAATTAGCGAAGCCGACGAATGCGATGTCATGAGAATAACTGTACTTTTGTTATGGAGCGTACTCTGTGCTTACTGGACCACGGCGAGTGGTTTTCGCCCTCCACTTTGACGCCATGGATCAAAGCACATGAATGGTGTCTCTAATCAAAAGCTGCGTCACTCAACTGGTGTTTCTCCACGTTTAGATATAAATTAAAGATCCATCATGTATAAGCCTTAAAACACTATTTTTCTTTATCAAAACAGTTCTCAATGCAAAAGCGCCTAAAACAGAAATCAGGAGCGTCTACTGACTACAGTCTTCGTTAAACACAGAGCTAAATATGTCGGCGTTGAGCTATCAACATCTTAAATAAAACAACTGCGCCATTAATACTACCATACCTAGCTTTGTATGATGGACAACACGCGAGGATTATCCATACCTCCATCAGCTTTCATTTTCTGTAACAAGCAGCTATTCCCACCACACACACACACACACACACACACACACACACACACACACACAGCACAATTTATTCAACTAGCAAGGCAAATTAAATTCCTCAGATTCTATCGGCACGGCAGCAGTATTAATTTTCGTGGTGTGAAACAGGATTCCGTCTACACAGGTTTCAGGCAGTCGCTTTTGCTATTCATTCCTTCTCTCTTTCACTCTCCCCCCCCCCTCTCTCTCTCTCTCTCTCTCTCTCTATCTCTTTCGCTCTCTGCAGGTGTTTCATCGACACCAGCGCCGAAGAAAAATTGCTTCCTCCACAGCTACAAGCGGACGGGCCGTCCGCAGTTGATTATCACACCTCTCATTTGCTCCCGTCCAGATACCAAGAAAATAAGTGGAAGTATTCATAACAGCACGGTCGGAGACCGGTTTCGGTTAGTTCGTTTACGTTTCTAACCGATGCGCTCGCTCAAAGAAGCGCGATGTGCATTACAGTACAGTGTCCGACATTCTTAATAGTGTTGGTTTCTACATCTGCGAGGTCGTTGAACAAGGGACGTATAATCAAAGATATTTACGAACGAAGACGGATGGTATTAGACGATATTTCCGAGGTGGAACTGAAAATAATACGTCACTTACCTGTTGTACTTATATTGTTACGGTGTGGTGGTTGACATTGAGCACTATGGGACTTAACTTCTGAGATCACCATTCCCCTAGAACTTAGAACTACTTAAACCTAACTAACCTAAGGACATCACACACATCCATGCCCGAGGCAGGATTCGAACCTGCGACCGTAGCGTTCACTCGGTTCCAGACTGTAGCGCCTAAAACCCCTCGGCCACACCGGCCGGCGTTACGGTGTGTTTCTGAATGAGTCAAAGACTATCGGTGTGTGTACATGTGTGCAGACAGACGTGACTGTAGCCACAGATATTAAAACTCATGGATGTGTAAAATAGTGCTGTGCTTGAGCACGACTCGAACGGCACTGGCAGTTCAAGTCACGGTTCGAGAAATGTCCGTTCTACTCCAGCTTTCGATCACTCTGACATCTAGCGTCTTCTATTGGTACTCTCTCCTCAATGAATGTTGCAATTTTTTTATCGGGATTGCAATTACAGCTAGCGCGTTCTTGATTAATTTTCTGCCTTGTTTCGTTTGAACGTTAATATTTTGTTTTAAATCTGCTTGAAAGCTGGTAACTTTTTATTCGTTATTCTAATATGTGAACAGGTTTTTAAACGCTCATTTGCAACCCACTTGGTAACCATTTTAGCATTGGATTCTGGGTCAAATCATATTTCTGAAGAACATTTTCACCTTTGACTTTCAACTTGGCTCCAAAACAGCCGTAACTGCGAATTTGTTCAAACAGAACAGAAGTTTATATAATGTTACGATTTAATGCTATTTCTTCGTGGTCTGAAGAAATCGTTAAAATTTAAGCCGAGCTAGGGCTTTCAGTTTCTCGGCACGTGAGTCAAATGTCACATTATTGTTCGAGCAGTGCTCTAGCCCATTCGATTGTGAACACTGATTGACCAGTCCTAGTTTAAGGCACGCCATTACGGAAATGGGTGATGGCGGTGTCCTCTTTGCGGGCCAATAAAGCTGCTGGCCAATCTGATTTATCAGTTCCATGATTCCCTCAAAGCGCTTGAGTCGAATGCACGGTTATTTTTCAAAGAAAAGAGTGCTCTGTCTCTACTGAATTCGATTTAGACTCTACGCAAATATTCCGTCTCCTGTGCCATGACGACACGAAGCTTCGCATCAAATAATGGTCAATTTTGCATCCCTGCGCTGCATGGGAAATATGTTTACGAGAGGAGAACCGAGGGAGCTCTTGTAAGTGCCAGAGCAATGCAGTAGCTGCGCCCTCTTTGGCAACAGAGTAGACTACACTTTTCACTGCATTCAGTCGTGATGCGCTACATGCCTGGGTAGAGAACGCTGATGTTCCTGAGGAACAGACCTGCTGCTCTTAGTTAACGAGATCACCGTCCCAGCGACCAATTACAGAGGAAACAACGGGTGATCTAACGTGAAACGCTTCACCGCTCTCGGAAATCGGCGCCTACTTGTCGTATTTTGCCGACAGGAAACCCTGTTAAAGCGATACAAAAAAGCACCTTACCTGGACTACCGCATTCATAGGTTGATGGAGCTATCATACGCTTGTGTTCGAAGTCAACAAGAAATTCATAGTGCCTGTATTGAATTACTTAATAGTACGATAAAACTGTTTTACCTTAGAGAATATCGGTAACTTTCTAGCACAAAGAACCAGTTGCCTTCTTGTGATGTAGCGGATGCAAACTATTTTTAAAGAAAAGAACCAGTTGCCTTCTTGTGATGTAGCGGATGCAAACTATTTTTAAAGAAAAGAAACATTGCTTCTGCATGCGCGTGGTCAAACTCTAACTTTCAGAATATTATAAAAGGTTTTCTGTTGACTATATACCAGAAGAGATAAGCGGTAGTGGTTCTAGTTTCAAATCGGACTACTGCCATTTATACATTGATTAGCGTAGATTAGCGATATACCAAAAAATGTCAGTAAAACAAGAAAAAAAGTTGAAAACCACGTCATTACAACCGAGGTGATGATCCCACTGGACAACAGAGGAAACTAGCTATGGCCTTTCTGAACGGAAACATCCCAGGTCGACATATATTCGTGTCTCGGGGCGATTCGTAAGAATGGGATTCGGCCGATTTCTTCCTTCCACAATCCGAGCTTTTTCTCTGTTTCTAATGACTTCATCATCGACGAGACGTTAAATAATCATCTTCCCTCCTCTCTTTCTTTTTCCAGAATTTTGACATTTTCACCAAACTTTGTTTTGTGTCCTACACGATGCGAGACACTTCGCTGGTGACGTGGCAACCAATTTTGATTGATAACACGAGAACTGGAACGAAATTTTCTGGTAGAACTGCTCGTTTACAAAGGAACTTTGACACAAATGTGAGCTGAAGTCGAATTTTGGAGAACGAAGTGGACAATTTTCTACTTACAAACACCTGCGAAGAAAGACAATGTTTCAGGATAGAGAAAAAACAACTAAAAAAATCTAAACGTGTCTTACTTGTGGAAGGCGAAACAGAGTTGAATATTAAGTACTAATATTGCGTGAAGAAAAGGCGTCGAGTTTACAAATGAATATTGATACGGTAACTACGAAAAATGTCTACACAAGCAATCTTTTTATTTTTATTTGTCTTAATCACATTTACGTACTTGGTAAATTACTGCTTTTGACTGCTTCTGAGCCATCATCAGAGCCGGCCAGCGTGGCCGAGCGGTTCTAGGCGCTTCAGTTTGGAACCGCGCGGCCACTACGGTCGCAGGTTTGAATCCTGCCTCGGGGATGAATGTGTGTGGTGTCCTTAGGTTAGTTAGGTTTAAGTAGTTCTAAGTTCTAGGGGACTGATAACCTCAGATGTTAAGTCACATAGTACTCAGAGCCATTTGAACCAACCGTCATCAGAACCAGTATCTTGATGTGAATGTACCACGTCAAATAGTTGTCTAGTGCCCATCGTGGTCACTTGAAATCAATGTAGTTCATCTGAAGTGACCACGACAGGCCTTAGATGTTTATTTGACGTGTTAATGTCGTAGCAAAATGGTTCAAATGGCTCTGAGCACTATGGGACGTAACTACTGTGGTCATCAGTCCCCTAGAACCTAGAACTACTTAAACCTAACTAACCTAAGGCCATCACACACATCCATGCCCGAGGCAGGATTCGAACCTGCGACCGTAGCAGTCGCGCGGTTCCGGACTGCGCGCCTAGAACCGCTAGACCACCGCGGCCGGCAATGTCGTAGCAACATGCTGGTTCTGGTCATGATTTAGATGAGTCTAAACCCGAAGTACACAAATTCGATCATGGCAACTGTGAATAAAAAATATTTTTCAAAGTAGGTCGTTTACTTCAGTTTTACAATGTCAGATACCATTGGTGTTCTTTTTTTCACTTACGAGGAGAATGCAGCAAGCGCCACGACCCTGTTTCCAAGAAACTTCTCTCAGTGGAACAGGGGTCAATATGAGCGAATAAGTGTCTCGGCGTATACACAGATCCTCGACCGTTTCTTTTCGAGGTGTTTTATGTGCCTTTCGGCGAGTAAATAGTTCATCCGACGTAGTGGAACAGTGGCTAGCGTCGCGGTTTCTGACTTATACGCCCTCTGTTCGAAACCTGATTATTATTTCTGTTTTTGTTCTTCATCCACCTACCGATATCCGTAGGAGATTACTTCACGAATATTTTCCAGTCTGTACTGAAATAACGTTGTACTTATTCGTGTAGTAACGGCATGTCTGGCGAATGAATTTAGAAAAATATTTGGAATTGTTTCAGGTGAAATTCATGTAGTGTATCTTGATTCATAATCAACTGCAAGTGCCAGTTTTCGGAAAAGTGATCCGTCATGCGTGGTTTGTCGCGAAATCACTGCCAACGCGAGAAATCTTGAGCAGTGTTAATGATGTTTTTCCCCGAATGAGATGCACACGAAGCAAACTACCTTCGCGCAATGGCCATGGTGTTCGGAATCTCTGTGTGTCGAATGTTTCTACTATCGGCGTCAACCGAGGGTATGCCCGAATCTTCCTGACGAATTAAGACTAGAGTAAAATATAAGAACTGATAGAAGAATGAAATACAAGAATATGAATTTTTAAACGATTGTGAACCCTGAAAGTACCGAACATACATGTATTATAAAATAAGAGTATGACATTTTGAGATCCAGTTGTAATTTTACTATTAATATAACGCCCTTGTATACCCTAACTTGATATGAAACAACTCGTGTAGTCCCATTCTACGGACATAGGTATATAAATGAAAAAATAAAATAAACCAAAAACCTACTTTCGCGCTCGGGGCGCAAAACATGAAGTTGCGTCCAATACTTTGACTGTCGTTTTCTCAGAAACGATCGAGTATCTACGTATATACCGCAACACGTGTTCCCTCATTTTGACTTCTCTTCCACTGAACGAAGTATATGGGAAATCGGATTATGACACTTGCCGTGTTCTCCTCGTCACTTTGTAAGTAGCTGTTTAGGTTTTTATGTTGGTAACATCACGTAGCGGTCTGTATGAAAATCACTGACTATGCTGTGTGCAGTCTGTGGCTGGTTGGCATTGTTGGAAATTCGCTATTGCAGTGGGCAGTTGGATGTGAACAGCCCGTAGCGTTGCATAGTTGGAGGTGAGCCGCCAGCAGTGGTGGATGTGGGGAGAGAGATGGCGGAGTTTTGAGAGCGGATGATCTGGAACGTGTGTCCATCAGAGACAGTAAATTTGTAAGACTGCATGTCATGAACTGATATATATAATGACTTTTGAACACTATTAAGGTAAATACATTGTTTGTTCTTTATCAAAATCTTTCATTTGCTAACTATGACTATCAGTAGTTAGTGACTTCAGTAGTTAGAATCTTTTACTTAGCTGGCAGTATTGGCGCTCGCTGTATTGCAGTAGTTCGAGTAAAGAAGATTTTTGTGAGGTAAGTGATTCATGAAAGGTATAGGTTATTGTTAGTGAGGGCCATTCTTCTGTAGGGATTATTGAAAGTCAGATTGCGTTGCGCTAAAAATATTGTGTGTCAGTTTAGTGATGATCAGAATAAGTAAAGAGAGAACTGTCTGAGTACGTTCAGTTTTACTCAGCTGTTTGAAAATCAAATAACGTAAGGGGTTTATCAGCACAGTAATACACAGATTTTTCTAAGGGGATGTTTCAAGTTCTCTCTTGCCTATTGAATCCAGCGTGCTCTCAGTCACGTCTGGACTGAGTTCCATCCTCTCCGTCACACAGAAACATGTCTGCGCGGCAGTGAGAAGAGGAGCGAGGGCAGACGAGAGAAGTGAGGGCGCGGGTCAGCTCCCGCTCTTCTGCAGCTACCGGAGGCCGCCCAGCGTCGGATGGGCCACACAAACAAGCCGCCCTGTTTGCCGGCGATATTACAGAATTGCCGGCGAGGCTACTCGGATCACAGACGCCGAATCACGTCAATACCGGCCTCCACCGCCGGACCCTGCCTGCTGTGTACCGCTCCGTCGCCGACAACGCTCTCCTCCCATCTGCGGCTACTGGGCACTGCCCATCGCTTAATCAATACAGCAAAAAATCAGCTAGTTAACACGAGTAACACTTGTATCGATCGAAACCCAGGGTAAAGTCACGTATTCTTCGTAGAATAGTGGCGAAACCGTCACCATTTATGTCGGCCGGCCGGTGTGGTCGAGTGGTTCTAGGCGCTTCAGTCCGGAACCAGGCGGCTGCTACGGTCGCAGGTTTGAATCCTGCCTCAGGCATGGATGTGTGTGCTGTCCTTAGGTTAGTTAGGTTTAAGTAGTTCTAAGTATAGGGGACTGATGACCTCAGATGTTAAGCCCCATAGTGCTTAGAGCCACTTGAACCATTCATGTTGGTTTTATGCACTTCTCCCGTGCAGGTTCCTGATTTTTGTAAAACTAAAGAAACCCACATCAGTTTGAATGTTCGTACAGAAGTTGATCCTTTTTCGTCCCTCTGTAGCCCTCCCCATACGTTCCTCCGGTTCCAAACGATCTAGTCGTTGATGTCTCAGAAAGTCTGCTGTCAATCGATCCCTCTTTTTAGTTAAGTTGTGCCGTACATTTCATTTCTCGTTCGGTTCAGTACATCTTCATTGGTTAGTCAATCTAATCTTCAACATTCCTTAGCATCACCACATTTCAAATGCTGATATTCCCTTTTTTTTTGTTTCTTTCCTGCTCTAGAAAAAAATGTGGGACTTCTGGAAACTCGTTTAATCAGTCCAGTATTCCTCCTTTATGATTATTCTGAGTTTGCCCCTATTTCCGAGAGCAGCCTTCACGGCAGTCTAAAGAAAAAAAACTGAAATTTCCACACTTTTTTGGGTTGCATATCTCAATCGTTAAAATGGAATCTTCTTCTTTCTCTCCGTCCGTCCGTCCGTCAAGACACTTTTCTTTCAAATTCTTGTCGGCTTTCCAGCCGGATCAAACTGTCATCTGAGCACAGCACTTCAGCGGTCTACCTGGCAGCCATCATCAGGTGAGAAAAGCTACGCTGCTCTCGCCGATAACTGATTCCACTCGCAAATGACAGCACTTTTATATGCATCGGAAGTACAACAGCGCATGCGCTAGATACAGTACGCACGCACTCACAATCATTCCCGCTGCCCCTTGGCGCAAAATGAGTTGCAGCTCCTCCGGTGGTGAATACTGTTGAAAACGGCGTCAACAAGAAAATAAGAAAGAAAAAGGATTCTACGAGATTACATCATTAGTACCTGGGGGTAGCACCGCAAAGTGATATTAACTGCAATGAAAAGAGAATTTTATGGACGGAAAATAGAGATTCCTTGGAAGAAGACCTATGCTGAAATTTTGGGGACCTTTGAAATGAGCCAGACGTAAATGGTCGAAAGATTTCGCTGATGTTGTTCGACAATCGTAATAGATCGGTATAACCAACATGAAAGTGTAAAAGGATTTCTCAGGACAACAGCTGAAAGAACAAAGATACCTTAAAGATAACGTTCACGCACCAGCAATATCAATGAGTAGGAAGCGAGATAATCACTAGTGGCGAAAAAAAAAAGATATAAAATGAAAGATCCCTGCTTTGTGGCAGAGAGTAAGTGTCGAAGTGGAATAGGTTACAGCGGAATATTAAAATAGAGAAATCACCCACAAAAATTTCTTGAAACACAGCTCTGATCTTTGCTTCCATGAAATACGCCTCAGGTAGATGCTAGGGAGACGAAAGGAAAAGGAACAGGGCGTTTCGTTTAGTGTCTCCATAAAATTGCATGTTTGCTGTTTGTCTTATACAATGAGCTTCGTGGTCGGTTAACCAACTGCTTCCTAAAAATAATGGAACTGAGAAAACAGCGAAGTTTAATGACCGTGGGGCACTTTAGCCACTCCAGTCCATTTAACTAATGCGCTTCCATTTTTCCGGATTCCGAAGCACACGATTCGTATCTGCCCCAGGTACATTTCGCAGACAATGTTTTCGGCAGGCAACAGATGACCGATTAGGGCGTACACCTCTGGCCACACTAGTCCAGCTAGATGGGACCCCGATAAATCTCGTATCCGCCACACGTGTGTCTAATTAAGAGAGGTAACGTGAGTTGAGCAGGCGGTGGGGGATTGGAGGGGCAGAGGATGGGGGGCGGGGGCGGAGGGGAAAGCGACGAGAGGGGAGGTGAAGTCCAGTGGACAGCCCTCGCTGGCCGCTACACTTTCTTCCTTTTGTTTTTCGGGCAAAGTGAATAGAACGCCCCGAAAAGCGGCTGTTGATATCTTTATTAGATCTTGGGCTTAATTTAAAAGAAAGGAGCTAATGCCTGTCCGTGTGGGAAGAGCGGCCGGCGTGCGCTCGCGCCAGCGCTCACCCAAATTAATTGTCGGGGCGTCCCCTCCGACCGTTGTCGATACTCCTACTGCACGGTCGACGCAGCGACGAGATCGACTGCGCCTGCCACCGAGGTGGACACTGCCCGCATTCTCGGCGATTCCGCCAGCGACCCCCCCCAGCTTCAAGTGAAACGACACGTGGCATTTCCCACCATTTTGTAGCACTTTTTGTACTGCTGTGGCCAGCTAAAGCTAGCTAAGTTTCTTTTTCGTTCTAGTAGGATTTAAAGTCGTGATTAATGTGAAATGATTATTTCGGCTGAATCAAATTACAGTTACAACTTCTCGTGTTTATGCTGAGCACGGAATCGATAAAGTTTTTGTTCTTAGACGAGTGTGCCTCCTTAGCTAATCGGTCAGCGTGGATTTTTTTATTTTGCATATTTTTCATTCTCTGCCCCTCAGAGTTGGGCAGGCTGTTACAGCCAGATACTCCAGTAGGGATCCCAACTGGATACATTTCGGAGGGGGCTTTTAGTTCCGGCATTATAATCAATCACAACACGAAAACTGGTGAGCTATGTGAAGGAAGTGTAGCTCGTCCCGCGTCGAAAGCTGACATGAACGGCCAGTAGAAAGTCTTACTAGCTGCTTGCCCAAATGGTTAAAATGGCTCTGAGCACTATGGGACTTAACATCTGAGGTTATTAGTCCCCTAGAACTACTCAAACCTAACTACATAAGGACATCACACATACCCATGCCGTAGGCAGGATTCGAACCGCGCGACCGTAGCGGTCGCGCGGTTCCGGACTGAAGCGCCTAGAACAGCTCGGCCACAACGGCCGGCGCTGCTTGCCCATCCGGCTCCAATGTGCAATGACGCCTTACGCACATAATGTATCGGGGATTGACTGAGATCGTGCATTCAGCTAGATGTTTAATTACTTGTTAGCATTAAAACAAATCTAAGAGTAGTAGTACCTCAGAATTATACAGCACTATGGAAATACGCAGCCACATTAGCTTGAACAGCCTTATAGGAATTTCACTCTACGGTGTAGTAATGGCTTACGGTACAATTACTCGTCACCTGCGATCGCTTGATTTAATCCAGTTTTGCCCCATGGGATATCTTACAATGTGTAATTTTCGGTAGAGGAAGCTCTGGTAGTCAGAAACGTGCCCAGATCTACTGCGATTTGGCTCAGATCCAAACAGTTGCTCCACTCTGATCATCTTGCAACAAGAGATCAGTTCTTCCGACTGTACGTTCCGATTAAAAACGTTGTGCTTTTAGGTTACATACTACAAGCCCTAGTATTTTTCAACAGACTTCAGAAAGCCTCATATATTTTTTAGTGTTTAAAATCGCAATTACTGTGTTACTATGGTTGAAGTTCGACAGATTTTACGTCCGTCGACACTCTGAACCACGTTTGTTTGGAAGCACGCGGCAGATGCACTTTCGTAAGAAAAGGCGACCCGTGTTTTCAGTTCACTTCTTACGACTCCTGGATAAATCTGCACTCGGTGCGTGAAGCCTCTGAACTAATCAAGGCAAACAATAATCTTTTCTTTACGAGATAATAGGGACAGCTGTTGAAACGTCGTGAATATTTACAGGACTGCGAGTATAGAATCTACGAGGCAAAGATGCGAGACTCGCAAGCAACTATAATCTCACGTGAGCTTGCGGCTGTAGGCCTATATCTTGATGAAAAAGAAATTGGTCATTTTGTCAAGTTGGAAAGAACAGTCCGTAATCAATTTGAAATGATTTAGAGAAACCACATAAACTCTAAATCATAGTGACTGTGAGGTCAGAGCCTATGCAAAACGACCTTCTGTTTTGCCACTGTGTTCTTGTTATTAGTTACTGTGAAGAGTTCTAATTAGCGCTGTAGTGTGACTGAACGTTAAAATTATCCATGATCTGATACACGTCAGAAACAAAGTTGATACATTACTTCTGGTATTGTCAGGCTTTATTCACACACTGTACACGCGAGCGCGCGCGCGCGCGCGTGTGTGTGTGTGTGTGTGTGTGTGTGTGTGTGTGTGTGTGTGTGTGTTATATTGGAAATCAATATGCAACGCAATTTGAAAAATAAATCATTACTTCCAGAACAACTGCCATAGTGTTTTGATAATCGACACACAAATCCGAAATCCGGTATCAGTGTGGCCCCCTTGGCCACCCTATTCTTCCTTCACCAGGGGAGGCGACAGGATTTTGGGATCAATCACGTGAGAATGCTTCGCCCTTTCTTTCCGGTTTTATACCAAAAACTCAACGTAGGGGTCGCGAGGGACGGGTGGAAAAACGGGAATATGTACGACGAGGGGCGTGGAGAACGCGACAGGCTCCCCATGTTACCCGTTTTCCGAAAAGTTGCTTGGAGGGGATACCGAACCACCGTCTTTTGTCGAGAAACGGGGTTTCACCTTCAGAACTCTCCAGAATCAGTACATTAGGGATCAACACTAGAATTTTCCCACGGTTAGAAATTTATGCACCGGAATGGTACGTTCACAATGTCGGTCAGACTGATCCGTCTAACAGACTGAGGGCGTTTGTACTAAATGGGTGTGATAAATTCATGGGCCTAACGAACATCTGTCAGCGAAGGTCATGCATGAATTACTTACGTGAAATGTGGCTCCGTGATTTAACATTGTCGTTGCCTGAGGTTGATATATGAAAATCTTATATATCTTATGAAAATAAAAGTTCTGTCTCGTCGACGTTGAGATCGTCAGAGGCTGGGAACAATCTAAGATTAAAAAAAAAAAAGATGGAGAAATAGTCTACGGAAGCTTCTTTCAGAAAAATTCTGCGATCGCATTGTCTATAGTTTCAAGATCGTAGATCAGGAATGGGGATTAGGGACATCAGTCCGATACTCTCTAATCCGATTCCACGAGCTCATCATCAATGCACCACCCCTCTCGGTAACAAATGTTGTGTATTAATGCTGCAGTAGTTTTAGAATCTGCACTAAGCACAGCAATATTTGTTATTGAACGACAGATTATCACCCGCAGATACAGTGTCAAAAAATTTTCTTTGCGAACGGTCTCAGTTACTTAAAACTGTCACTACGCTCAAACGATTTCAACTTTTCACCATTTTGCTCGTTACAACCAAAACGTCGAGTACATTCAGGTATTCAAGTTTTCCCAAATGCAGTCTAACATCTTGGTCATTCCAGAACAAATTAAATTATACAGGGAGAATCAAAAAGGACTTTACACCTTTGGAATAGCGCTAATGGTGCCGGTATAGGTACTGATGCACTATGTGAATCATACTTGAGTTTGTTTGCTACGAAATAAAATTTCTATATCATTTCAAAGTTGTACAGTCCCTTTTGACTACCCCGTGTTTGGCAAAACAGGAATAATTACACAGAGTTTCGCTTCGCGGTCGTTATGCACAAATGGTGAAATTATTTGCGTCTGATTATGTTATGTGACTAAAACTGGTCGCAAAACGGTACGTGGCACAGCTGCCTTAGGAGTCAATATGTCTTTCAATAAATATCGCGATGTTGTAGGGAAGGCATTTATCACATCAAATGACATTCGACTGTTTAATGACCTTTTTTGACCTCTTTTCGTCTAGACGAATTGTTTTAGGGGCTCTTGGAACAAAGGCCAACAAGTTTTCGGAAATTTATTGTACACTGAGATACAGGCATTAATTTTGTTTGTTTAAAGGAACCGTAGTAGGTCTTTTTGCATCAGAATAGGAGAACTGTAGGACACACGTTCAGTGATATAACTCTTCCGCAGGTCTCACAAGAAACTACGGAGTAAAAATACACTTATGGGGGGATTTTTCTGCTGTCGTTGTGGCAGCTCTGATGGTGCGCGTCCTTTACGTTCACGCTGCTGTCCACGAAAACTAGGGCCGTCCGGGGAACAGATACGTGACGTATACGCGACTCTCGATGAACATACACGGTGCAACGAATGTAATACCGATAACTGACGCGGGAGGAATTATACTGTAACAGAAGCATAAAGGTACGAGTAAACATGGCCTTGACGTATCTTTCATAGCTGCGACGATGTTACGCGCCGTCACTGACTTCAGTATTTATCATCCTAGTTAGTATACAAATATTTGAAATGTAAAATTTTCGGTTAAGTCACCCACTGCCTAGAGTAACAGAAATACTACTTCAGCATACTTCATGTTATACTTTACAGCACACTGTACATGCTTTTAAAGGATATGTTCCATGAGTCCTTCCTCGCGTCTAGATGCAATATTCCACTCGTCTTTGCAGTAAATTACGAATTCTTCCAAATAATCCCTGACCATGTAATAAATCTTTGCAAGGCTGTACAATACGCTGCTCCAGTTCTTCTGCCGTATCAACGGAAGTGCAGTACACTGAACTATTGTGATGAGACCACACAGACAAATCCGTAAGGGTGAGGTCGACTGATCTGAGAAATCAAGGCGCAGACGAGTCGGATGATAACATTTTTTTTTTAACTACCAACAACTTCTGTAATTGAAGTCAGCAAATATACTATACGCAACAATATATCAATTGCTAGCAAGAATATATAAGAGCGGCTAGAAATCGTGTGGGGAGGCCCAGTATGATGCAAGATCTTCAGCAGCACTCTGGATGTAATAAATTGTACACATCGAACAGTAATTGACTTTTCAAGTCATTTGAGACCCATGGCGTTCTCTGGCCAGTTTTCATTTAAGAAACTTACATGAAACATCAACTGCAGCGAAGCAACGAGATATCAGTTCTGGTCATTTATTATTTTCAAGAAACTGAGTCGCACCCACCAAATTTCAAGAACATTCTTTTCAACTAATATCCATAAAATTAATATTTCGTGAAGGCGTTTACTTCGAATTATTCTCTATTGACAACATTTATCCGCAGCGAGGCGGATATACAGCAATATCAAAACAGCTGTGCAATCTCTCGTGACGAATATAGGGACAATACTGGAGTAGAAATATGCAGGGTGTTCGGAAATACCGTTAAAAACTTGTAGGACTTATAGAAGGGAGAGTGTACATAATACTTTGGATAGGAACACATGTCCGGAAACGGTGGCTCAGTTCAGATGTTTAACACATCCGTTTCTGCTCGAGGAATGGAATTAGGCGTGACGTAGTACAATTTTCGGAATTTGAAAGGAAACACAGCGAAACATCCATTTATTACATAAGCACATCTTTAGACTATTTCAGAACAAAAAAGAATCCTTCTTACTGTATGTGCAGAACGTAATGTTTAAGTGTTAATACAAACAAATGTGCCTAAGTGAAAAATGAATGTTTCGTTATGTCTCCTTTCGAACTGATGCCTAATAAATGTACTGCGTCACGCCTAATTCAGCTGCAGGCCAGTGTGGCCGAGCGGTTCTAGGTGCTACAATCTGGAACCGGGCGACCGCTACGGTCGCAGGTTCGACTCCTGCCTCGGGCATGGATGTGTGTGATGTCCTTAGGTTAGTTAGGTTTAAGTAGTTCTACGTTCTAGGGGACTGATGACCTCAGCTGTTAAGTCCCATAGTGCTCAGAGCCATTTAAACCATTTGAATTCAGTTCCTCAAGCAGGAGTGGATGGGTTAAACATCTGAATTGAGACCGTCGCAGAAGGAAACGGTACATTTCTGGACATGGGATCCTATTCTACATCTACATACATACTCCGCAATCCACCATACGGTGCGTGGCGGAGGGTACCTCGTACCACATCTAGCAGCTTCTCCCCCTGTTCCACACCCAAACAGAACGAGGGACAAATGACTGCCTATATGCCTCTGTACGAGCCCTAATCTCTCTTATCTTATCTTTATGGTCTTTCCGCGAAATATAAGTTGGCGGCAGTAAAACTGTACTGCAGTCAGCCTCAAATGCTAGTTCTCTAAATTTCCTCAGTAGCGATTCACGAAAAGAGCGCCTCCTTTCCTCCAGAGACTCCCACCCGAGTTCCTGAAGCATTTCCGTAACACTCGCGTGATGGTCAAACCTACCAGTAACAAATCTAGCAGCCCGCCTCTGAATTGCCTCTACGTCCTCCCTCAATCCGACCTGATAGGGATCCCAAACGCTCGAGCAGTACTCAAGAATAGGTCGTATTAATGTTTTATAAACAGTCTCCTGCTATTCATTGTGTACTCACTCCCCCATGACAAGTCCTAGAAGTTTGTAACAGGAATTTCCTAACACGGTGTATAAGAGAACCTCGGAATGGCAACGCAATCGCTCGTCGTACTCAAAATCTGGCTGTTGGTCATTTACAGGTATCGCAACAGGCAGCAGTGCGCAGTAAACACGCCGGAGTACTCACGTATCAGCGGCATGGCTAGGCGGCAGAACTCCAGCGTGACGTCCCGAGTGAGCCGGCAGCTGTACCCGTTCGCGCTCGGCGCTGCTCCACCACAAAAGCCGGCACCAGAGCGCGCACAGACGCAGCCGCAGACGCACAAAAGCCTGCATATTCCACCCCGTGCCGCGCCACGCCGTACCTACCGTGGCGCTCGCTGCGATTTGGTTTTTTAATGCCGTCAGCCAATAGCGGGCCGCGCTCGCCGAACCTTTCCTTCCTTTCCTCTCCCCTCCACTTCTCTCCACGACTAAAAAAGTAAAGAGCGAGAGTGAGAGGACCAGAAAAAAAAAGGAGAAGAAATCCGCGGCAGCGCGAGCGGGCCTAAACCCCATTCGCAACCCCCGAGCGTCGCGCCGCGGCACGAACCAACTCCGTTCCCCCCCTTCTTTTCAAACTGTTAAAACTCTACTCGATCAATAAAGTAGGGGTGGTTGTGGGGGGGAGGGTCCGCGTGCCGCGGCTGCCGTCTTTGTATTTGCACTCGGCGTAACTCGACCCGTGCCATCTGGCGTGCGCCGCGGGCAGATGCGGTGTGTTTGCCCACTGGAAGGGGTAGCAGCTACCGGCGCCCCCATTTGCGTATTAACCGACGAATCGGCGGCCTCCGATATGCGCAGAACGCACCCCTTCGAGGGGAGACGCACGTCGGGGCGCAGCCGACTGGAAAATGGCGTCGCCGGAGTTATGGACGACGACGACGACGACGACGACGGCGGCGGCGACGAATATGCACGTCGCTGCGTCGCAACGACCCGCGTGTTTCTGCGATACCGCAGAATCCTCACCCACCCTTCTGTTGGGGTCAACGCCCGCACCGCAGCACAGTCAGTCAAAACGGAAGCTGGACGAAACTGGAAGCAGCAAGTAGCCGTGGTGTTTCTGTGGGATGAAAGAGGGTCAAGACCCATTTTTCGCCTCGGTGCGCAGGTGAGGATCGTGGCGGATCAGTTCTTGCTAAAGTGGTTTACGGATTCCTCCGTTTGTAAACGAAAATGAATAAATTTTCATCTCATTCCATACATATTCAGCAAGCTATCGTACGGTTCGTGTCATTTCCTTTCCTGTTCCACTCGCAAACAGAGTGAGAAAAAAACGACCATCTATGTGTCTCTGTATGGGTTCACTCAGCCCTTGTGAAGCCAGTTGAGAAGCTACGTGATTGAGAGGTAGCGGATCCGGGCACGAAAACTGACAACGGCCGGGAGAGCGGGAGGCTGACCACATGCCCCTCCACATCCGCATCAAGTGACGTCTGAGGATGACAAGGCGGTCGGTCGGTCCTATTGGGTCTTCCGAGACCGGACGGGGAGAGGCATATGGCTGCGTATGAGCCCTAATTTCTCGCATCTCATCTTCGTGGTCCTTACTCGAAGTGTGTGTTGACGGCAGTGAAGCAATTCTGCCGTCAGCTGCAGATGCCGGTTCTCTGAATTGTCTCAATAGTTTTCCTCGAAAAGAACGTCATCACCTCTCCAGAAATTCCCAACTGAGTTCCCGAAGCAACTCCGTAATACTTGCTTGTTGTTCGCACCTACCGATAAAAAAATCTGGACGAAGCCGACATCTGGACGGTGATATCAGAAGATACTTTTCTCTGATGAGCGAAACGAAACAAATACTTTATCTACGCCGGCTGGAGTGGCCGAGCGGTTCTAGGTGCTACAGTCTGGAACCGCACGACCGGTACGGTCGCAGGTTCGAATCCTGCCTCGGGCATGAATGTGTGTGATGTCCTTAGGTTAGTTAGGTTTAAGTAGTTTCAAGTTCTAGGGGACTGATGATCTCAGCAGTTAAGTTCCATAGTGCTCAGAGCCATTTTGAACTTTATCTACGAGTCGACTTCAAAAAGTAAGTTAAGACATGTCGTCCCACGGTAAGATGACTGCGGACCAAGAGTAGTGCGTTACCAGGGGAGAGTACATGTTCCGAGTTTCCTCTAGACACAGCTCTACTGCGGTACGGATAACAGGCGCATCACAGTACGCGAATGAAGTGGCGTTGACAACTGGAAACGTACTCCCCAGTTGGAGCACATGGGACAGTACGATTATTGTGCGCAAAACGTGTAAACTGAGGACATCGACCGAATGGAACGTCGCTTCCAGCTGAAGTGAAGCGGAGTCAACAATACGTTTGTTTGCATGGCCGTCCTCCGCAGCAGCTGTTAAAATCAGCTGCTATAGGTCTTCTGTCTTTGAGCTGACTACAATTTAATGAAAGAGAATTAAACCAGACGCGTTTTGCTGTTACTTGAATAGCATCTTCCGTGGTTGTTCTGCAAATTGAATACAGGCGTTTGTACATATTTGACTGATGTAGGTTAAAAACAGCGTTTTGTTCATAAAGTTAGTGTGCAACTACTTACGGTATTACTTTAGATGCTTTGCTTCTTCCCTTCATGCTAAGTCTTCATGTACGAATAGGGATTCTCAGACTCCCCATTGAATGTTTGTGAAGTTTCAGAGAAGACCATCGCAGAGAGACCGTTGTAGAGAAATGTCCCAAGGGACGCTCCGGTGAAGACTGGAAGGATATCACCAATGCCTCTCCAACAACACTAGATTGGATATACTCTCTTGACATCATTCTGTAATGTCAACTGAGTCCAGAGCTCTTGCATACTCCTTTCGTATTTTATTATGAATTGTATAGGTATATCCATAAGATATATAATAATTTATCAGAAGACACCTGGACGGTCCTAGGCGAAATGTAAGGGAAGGAAACCTGTTGGGCACGACTACATTCCCGTAATTGTAGGCAACAGTTTGATGTTCATGATTTCAAAAAGGCATGTTTCCCAGATGAGGTCGGAATACTTTGTTAAGAAGGCCAACGATTATTCCTTCCCAGTTCCCTGTCCAATCCGTGCTACTTTTCGTAATATTAAAAATTAATGATTGAGATGTAGATGAGGGTTTAATTCAGACTTTACTTCCATCAAGGACACGCCATTATAAAATTCGAAATTAAAATTCGGGACTGGATGAGTATTCCGACAGCCTTGGCAAAATTCTTTCACAAGTCGTGTTAGCCAACGAGAGTCGGTGTCAGCAGCAGCGGGAAGTCTTTTGACAAATGATCTTTGGATAGAGGCTAGAAAGCGTCTTTACTGTTCTCAGTCGACGAGCCAGCTATAGGAACGAAGTGTGCGAATTATTAGAGACTGAACAACGAAAAGATGTTAGAATGAACTATTCAAAAGTACAGGAAGCTTCGTAGAACCAAAAGGCGTCCTGTCACGAAACGGTCAGCTGCTTTGCGACAGTCGCCTGGAATATCAATTACACGAATGCTGAGGTCTTTGTGGCGCGGCTGCAGCAAGAGACGGCAAGGGATTTAAGAGCAGAGACTGCGGCGGGGAGGGGTGGATAGGACCCCAGCTGTCAGGTGGACCCTGGTATCGGAATAAATGACTGGAAAAGAACGACGCGCACTAACAAATATGAATGGCTGGCAGCGACTTGAAAGCGCGCCCGGTACAAAGCGACGGGGCGCGGATTTCGCATATATGAATAATTCCTGCCGCACCGGGAGGGGGCAGACCGTTAAAAAAGGGGGAAACGCCCGGAATGAGCGCCCCTGCCGCAACCCCTGCCCGCAGCTTTTTTAGCCAGTGTCGCGCTTTCCGTACTCCTGCCTGCCACCGCGTTTTAAATAGCTAATCTGCCTCAACACCCTCCGGTATAACGGCGGTCTCGCGAATGCAGTGCGGCCGCCAACCGTCTCTCAGCATAGTCCAGCAACTGAAATCTTTTTTCCCGTCGTTTATAAACTAAGAACGTTCTCCTATTTTACTCATACATCTACATTCCACAAGCCACTTTACGGAATGGGGTGGACGTTAATTCTGGTACCACTATGTTTCCGCCCTTGTCTGCTCCGCTAGCAAATGGCGCGTGGGTAAAATGATTGTCGCTGAAGCTCCGTACGACACTTCTAAAACTAAACTAAACTAAACTCCTCCCGAACAGGCCAAAGGTACCCCAAAGGTATCGACCGGCCGTCATGTCATCCTCAGCCCATAGGCGTCACTGGATGCGGATATGGCGGGAACCGGTGTTACCACTGCGGCAAGGCCGTTGGCAATGTACGACATTTCCCGAGACATATGTTGGAGGAAGTAATACATTATCTAATCTAAAGCATCCAGACCCGTACTAGTGGACATTAATATGAAATGTGTCCACCCTTCGCCTTCATTATGACTTGAACTATGTTGGGGACGCTTTGAGTGAGGTGTCTGAATCTGTGCAGGAATGGCAGCTCATTCTTTTTCAAGAGTAGAGTGACGTTGGACGGTGGGGTTTTCAGCGAAGTCGACGTTATAATTCTTCCCAACTTGTTCCACTGGGATCAAGTCAGACGTCTGGACAGGCCAGCCAATTTCAGGAATGTCCGTGTGCGCAAACCATTGCCTCACAGATGCTGCTTTGTGACAAGGTGCATTTCGTATACTTTCGTGTTTAATATTTTCTTAAGGGACCACATGTTAACCACGAAAAACAGTTCCAAACCCTAACGCCGCCCCCACCATTCGACACTGTTGACATTACACACGATGGCAGGTAACGTTCTCCAGCTATTGGTCAAACCCAAACTCTTACATCGGATTGCCATAGGGTATAACGTGATTCATCACTTCAAATCACCCACTCGTCCAATGTCCACTGGCGTCCATTGTTGTACCACCTCAAGCGTCGCTTAGCAACGATTACAATGAGTGTCTTATGAGGACATACTCTAGCATTGTACCTCATCTTTTTTTAATTCCGCAGGTTGGAACTCACGAATGCCTCCTTCCGCTGATTTCTTCCGATTTTTCACAACCACCCCGCAATGACCGACGGTCCGTCAGAACTCGTTTTTACTTCGAGTTTCCACTTCACAATCACGCCACCAACAGTCGATCTGAGTAGGTTTATAACGGCTGAAACGTCGCTAACGGACCTGTTATTCTGGTGATATTCAGTGACTAGTCCATACCCGAAGACACTGACCTCTTCTGATCGACCTATTCTGCTTATGCTCCTGCTACTGCTTCACTACTGCCAGCACAATACACCCCATCTCTTCTTGACACTGGAGGGTCAGCCTTTCGTCACATCCAGTGCTAATTTCAAATTACATGAAATTTCAACAGTAAACCTCTCAGTGATTCACTAAGTCTCTGTTGTTGAGCATCTCCGTAACGTTCACTTGCCGCGCAAACGATCACGTGACGAAAGGTGACGCCCACAGTAGGATTTTCTGTCTGTCTTCCATGAACCGTACTTGGTAAGAGTCCCACAATGATAAACAGTACTCATGAATTGGGCGAATAAGTGTTTTGGTACCCACTTCTCATTATCTGCCATTTCAACCTTCGTGCAGTGATTGGAAGGAGGCCTTACTAGGTGTAAACGCTTAACTCTGGCATCTGCAATGACTATGATGGTTTTACTGTGACATAAGAATGGTGCTCGCGAAGGTTGTTTGGCTTCAAAAGCCCTATGTGCTTACGCCAGCTAAAATCACTTTAGTGAGAAATCATAAAAGTGTACAACGGCCGCTAGCACACAAAAAACGACTTTGTTGCTCCGCCCCCAAACACACTCTCTGTCTCTCTCTCTCCCCCCCCCCCCCTCTCTCTGCCCCAGAATAACATATCTGTGTAAAATAAAATTAGTGGTGTAACTCTTGTAGGTCTGACACGGCATTATGTAGCAAAAGCATGTTCAGAGGGAATTTTGTGCTATTATTGTGACACCTCGTGTAGTCGCCTGGAAGTTTACGTTATCCTCTACGGAAACTAGCGCAGCCGAAGAAAGTGATACACGGTGTTTATGCCACTCTCGACCCGCATCTCGTGGTCGTGCGGTAGCGTTCTCGCTTCCCACGCCCGGGTTCCCGGGTTCGATTCCCGGCGGGGTCAGGGATTTTCTCTGCCTCGTGATGGCTGGGTGTTGTGTGCTGTCCTTAGGTTAGTTAGGTTTAAGTAGTTCTAAGTTCTAGGGGACTGATGACCAAAGATGTTAAGTCCCATAGTGCTCAGACCCATTTGAACCATTTTTGAACGGAGAGTGGTTAACTTTGAACTAGTGCGCTGTTCAAACGGCCGCAAAAACAACAAAAATTCGATATATTTTTACTCAGGCTGATCTGCAAATGAGTTATAACACTAAATTTCTTTAACACACATCTACAATTGTGTTCTAAGAACTATCGTGGTCTCATTTAAAAATCATAGTAAGCGTTCTGTGTTAAGATTAATGTCCAGATTATTTTCGGTAGCGTAAGCAGGTAGGGATTTTGCAGCCAAGCAACATTTTTCTTAACCATTTTCGTGCTACATCAGTATTAACAAAGTTCTTGTATATGTCAGACTTAGGTGAGGCAGCCTGTGTTATTGAAAATGTACCTCTCCTTGCTTGCCGGCCGCTGTAGCCGAGCGGTTCTAGGCGCTTCAGCCCGGAACCGCACTGCTGCTACGGTCGCAGGTTCGAATCCTGCCTCGGGCATGGATGTGTGTGATGTCCTTAGGTTAGCTAGATTTAAGTAGTTTCAAGTCTAGGGGACTTATGACTTCAGATGTTAAGTCCCATCGTGCTTGGAGCCATTTGCATTTTCTCATTGCTTTTAGCCACCGGCCTATAGCTTGATTCTTCTATCGACCATTTACCAAAATAGCAACGTGACAATTAAAATGAGTAAAAGGTTAGAAATAAGAGATAACCATTCGAACTGGTGGCTTTGAAACACGAATGCTTTCAAACGGATGGCGCTTGCCACTAAACCAAGAGAGCTGCTTCTTCATAGTGTTGAATTTACGGTTCCCGACACTGATAAATGTATGATCTCTGGACTACAGGGAAAAATAAGGAGCGGGGAATAGAGTGAGAAGAGGAGGAGGAGGAGGAGGAGGAGGAAGAGCAGCACTAGAAAACTGAATCATAGAGGAGACATGAAAGCTTCCGCTTTTCTTACAGTATCTGAAGATTGAACCAACAGACAGAACTTAAATTACCTCTACTGGACAACTACGGCATTTCTTCTACACTGCAATGCACTGTATTGTTGTTTTCGACACTTCTCTTACTCGTGTCTGTCCAAGTTCTCCGGTAATAATTATGAACAACTGACGACCCATTTATGTTCGAAAGGTTGAAAGGTGATGGCTTTCTTGAAAAAGAGAAAGATGATGGTGAACATGAAGGTGTAAGTCCCTACTGTCCTTTTCCAATGTCAGAGACGTTCGTCGATGCTGTTTACAAGGTACTGTCAAACCGACACATTGCAAGTGCTTCATACGATTCATGTGTCCTACGTTTTCCAGATCATTGCGATTAGGTTGTCACAATTCAGAGGTACCTTTTTCTGTTGATGATGAACACCGATACTATCGATAAGTGGGGCATTTGAGACAAGAACTTACTCAGTTTGGTCGAAGTTACTGGAAGAAACCGGTTGCCATTTTGTTTGAACAATCATCCCAGGTACATGCAATCCGTAACGTTTTCGACAGAGCTCTGCAAATGAGAAGCAGTTTGCTCGGTTTGTTTTGAGATTCAGCCCTCAGTTTTAATATTTTAGAATTAAGTTACCGGTGCAACTTCGATGACGGACAAGAAATATTTTTTTATGATATATTATCGTAAGAAATTAGAGTTTAATGTAGACATATCGACAAACAAACGTAAAGCGATACATTCGTGGCTGCGCCAATGACTAACAAGGGCTGTCTTTCTGCTCTTCTCTACCAGAAAGAAACTATTACGCCAGATCCTATGTCGGAAGCAGTTAATTAGTGGCAAGGAGAGCGCCAAGAACTTGACGGATGTTCTCAGCCTCGTAGGAGCTTTTGCTAATTAACGCCGTAAATGCTACAAATTGCTCCACGATCATCTGCCATTAATAAAATGCATTGTGCAGCAACAGAGAAGGCCATAATTTTCTCACTGATGCTGACAAGACGTCAGGTACAAGAGCCTGCAGTCTCTTGTAACACACGGGCAGAAAAGACTAAATAAAAAGATATCATAAATAAATACATTAAATAATACAAAATATTCTTATACACCCTTGCACGAGTACTGTGTCTGGACGACGTAACACACGACCAGAGAAGAGTTACTTCTCTGTATAGGAGTTTCCTTTTTGCCTGCAGATGACGGATCGAAAATTATCTTGCAGTAATCTTCACAGAATAGTTTTGGATGAGAATGTAACGACAGAAAATTATAGAATGACTTCTTCTAAGCGTAAGGCAGCAGCACGTGTGATAGGCAAGACTGACTGCCTGTGTGCCTCAGTGACGTCTGGTGAGCTTCATAAATTCCTATTGTGGCACGTGCCACAGAAAAGAAGCAAGGCAAAAACGGGCGTCCAAACAATGCGAAGGTGGCAGTGGGCGTATTCTATGCTGCTTTTGAAACGTCAGCAAAAAGGACGTACAGCATAGGAGAAAGCTCATCCATCCGAGGTATTGTATGTGTTCGTGGCTATATCCATAGCAGGTAATAATTCTTGCATCAGAGAAACATTAGCTCCTTTCTGGATAAAATCAGTCTGTAGATAGCCAAAGCAAATCCATAAGTAGTGGCACAAAAGATACCTTATTATTATTAATATTATTATTACTTCCAATAACTCTTTTAGAGGGTTGTGGTAAATAAGTAGAGGCCTATTGTTTCCGTTTCAACTTCAATTTTCTTTGTGCTCACTTGTCTTTCATTCTTCGAAAATACTGTTTCTTCTCTTCTTGTGTCCCATTTTCTTCCAGCTCTTGATTTTCTCTTGCACTGAATGCCTGCTTCTTATATTACTCCTTTAAAATGTGTTCTCTTATTGTCGTCTTGTCGACTCTCACATTTACGATGCCTCTTCCTACTTCTCTCGGGCACGTTGTTTTTGATCTGCAATGTTAGTCAAGAAGTTGTTTAGCTATTCTGTCATTATTCATCCTGCGTATATGTCCATAGAATTTTAATCTCCTTTTTCTCGTTACATCTCTGAACTTTTCAACTGTATTAGATGTTAAAATGAATTCTGATTCACTGCTGCTCTTGAGTGCTAGTATTTCTCTTCATGTTGTTCTCTTTTATAATATTTCGAGTTCTCCCTTCGCAGTCAGTTTAAGGGTTATCACAGCATAGAGTATTCTGCCTACTGTTAAGTAGTGATCTAGCTTTGTGTTCCAGGATAAAGATTTTTTAGTTTATAGTCTCTTGTTATTTGAAATCCCTCTCTAATTCATGCATTCTAGTCTCTATTGCTGCCTTTTCCTTCATATTATTCGATATCCATTCTCCTATAAATTTAAAGCAGACTAAACCAGGTGTTGTGATATTTATTTTAAGCTTTTGAGTATGCATTGCTGATATTTGTCAAGAACTGTGATTTTTCAAACGATGTTGTTCTGAGATTCGTTCTTCTAGACTTGCAAGTCAGTCTGTATTAAGCGCCATGTCATCTGCAAATGCTAGACAGTGATATAATTTGGCCTTCTTCCTGGTTGTATGCCCTTGGTATTTATGACCTTCCTCCATCTCACCCCATTTTCTCTAATACACAAGTGGGAGCAAAAAGCGATCTCCATATCTTACGTTTTATTATTATTATCATTATTAGTGTCATCCTTTACCCTACCCTGTCGGCCAGCTAGGCATCATATGACAATTTCGATTCAGGAGCCTTTTATAAGGTGGACGCGACAGTTTTCAGCCATCCAGAAACGCAAGTGGAATTCTGAAAGCCGGCCGGTGTGGCCGTGCGGTTCTAGGCGCTTCAGTCTGGAACCACGTGACCGCTACGGTCGCAGGTTCGAATCCTGCCTCGGGCGTGGATGTGTGTGATGTCTTTAGGTTGGTTAGGTTTAATTAGTTCTAAGTTCTAGGCGACTGATGACCTCAGAAGTTAAGTCGCATAGTGCTCAGAGCCATTTTTTTTAAGTTTGAAGAGGAATACGACGCGGACAAGCGACTTAGATTTTATCATCAGTTTCAATTACATATGCTCTTTTCCTATCCTCAAATATTCCTTCATCGTTTTACCATGTGTCATTTTTCTTTCTTCAGACCAATTCATTCCCATTCTCTTACTGTTTGTGCCTAGAAATCCTTCAAAATGAAGCACTTCCTCTTCTTAAAATCCCTCTCCGCTTGAAAATCTGCCTTTCTACTTTCATGCTGTGAATTTCTAAATCCCTTTGTACCGTCTCAGATCCAGCTTGGTGTTAATATCTTTTTCCAGAGGAACACGAAGATCACTTTTGTCAGTTTAATGTCATTAATCATGTATAAACATCCGAAAAATAAGTCTTCTTTTCCTTATTGTATCTGTTTTATTCTTTATTTTGATAAATTGCATCATTGTATCTAAAATGTTTTCATGATTCTTGTCCCTAATACTTCGAGTTTGCCCGGTTTATATTGCAGACAGCCACTTGCGTAATGTCATTCTGGTTCACTACCGTGTTGCAATGCATTATTTTTGCTTTCTGTACATTATTATTATTTTATTATTAATTGTAGCGCTAGTCATTGAAAGGACGTCCTGTATCTTGACTGTCAATAGTTGGATCTTTAACTATAGCTCACCGCACGGTAATGTGCGATAAGCTCTGCCCGCCTGAAAAGCGTGTTGCCGAAACATCAGGAGCAGCCCGAGATGGTCCAGTGCGCCAGCCAGTTATTAAGCAAGGAAGGTACCCCTACGAAACGCTGAATAGGCAACAGTTCAAGGACACTATATTAGGTGCTTAGTAGGCTCTTTTCATTTCCCACATCTGGCACTAGCCACTGCTGTCGACAGATGAGCACATGCAAAAGAGGCTGCGCTATTGGTGGCTTCTCTGTATTGCAAGCAATTATATTCCCGACAGACCTTAATAACTGTGGTACAGATTAATGAGTCCTGATGAAACGTCAGTATCAGATGAAGCGCCAGTGAAATTCAAAAGACAGTCACAATGGAAACTGCATTCATAAAAATCACAGTAAGATGAACCTTTCGAACTGCGCTGTCTTCAGAGAGAGACGATAAAATGGTATGTCGCTCATTGTCTCGTAAGCGAACTATATCCTTCGAACTAAGAAGCCGGGTTCAACTACTAACGCCATTTAAAACTGAGCTGAAGAAGCAGGTGACTGGTCAAGCTCTATCGGAGCTTCAGAACTGATTAAGTAAATAAGTTTCCAGAAAGGGTGAGATAGCTAAGACAGGCCGCCCCTCCTTGCCCCCCCCCCCCCCCCCCCACTTCCCGTTTAAACTGAACTGAACCAGTAAATGTATAGCGGAGTGGTTTTGCTTGCGTCACAGCAGACACTTTACTGACGGATGCAAGTAATTGTCAATGCATAAAATTTGGTTTGTAGGACATTTGCGATGGAGAAGAATGATTAATAGAATGAAAATCTGTCTTGTTTCCATTTACATGGAACGATTGTATTTATTGCCTGTGGTGCTGCAGAATGCTTTCTAAGGCGACTTGGACGACACATCATGCATAAAACTCGTGAGGGGAAGTTCCAAAAACGTCTGCCCAACAGGGCAAATGTAAGCGAACACAGCGGGACGGAGGTGTGTGGCGCAGTTGTGTTGCTCGTATTCGATGTAGTTCCACATATGTTATGTAGTTTGGATCATCTCTGAAGGTCCTTCCGACGCCAAAGAGGAAAACATATAGTTCCATAAAACATTAGGTAAGACGTGAGGGAACACGACGCCCGTGACGTATCGTTGTGTCGTTAGAGGCCCCTCAACCACTGCCAACTGTGGCTTGAAGTCGTACACGACGGGGCTTCACATAATGACGGCGGGACTAACACCACTGTGCCTCGCCAAAAAGTTGGAAGAATGGGACTTCTTCACGGCTCGGCGCTAGGTTCGCCATCAATAGATATCCGGGGTAGTGAGAACCACGATTCATCGCTGAACAATACCAGGCCATTCATCAGCAGTCCACGTTTCCCAGTCAAGACACCACTCCAGAACGTGAGGGCAGGAATGCTTGTCGTCAAGTTTTCGGTCCACACGTCTGACCACCACAACTGATGATCTATGGTAATTGCCGGCCGCGGTGGCCGTGCGGTTCTAGGCGCTGCAGTCCGGAACCGCGGGACTGCTACGGTCGCAGGTTCGAATCCTGCCTCGGTCATGGATGTGTGTGATGTCCTTAGGTTAGTTAAGTTTAAGTAGTTCTAAGTTCTAGGGGACTGATGACCTAAGATGTTAAGTCCCATAGTGCTCAGAGCCATTTGAACCATATTTTTGATCTATGGTAATCAGGCAGGGAAAGTGGGACTGCAGGCGGACATGTGATACTTTAGAGTAACGACTTCAAAACAAGCGGCTGTGTTTGAATCTAACGCCGTTTATCCTTTTCACCACACACTACCAGTTTCGACACCACATGATATCATCTTGAGGCCCCGAACGTGACCTGTCCTTCACAACCGAACAGAACCGTATACATCGGGCCAAAATTAACTAGATTCCGTGCCTTACGTGGCAACAACATGCTGGGCTTGTTCTTGCCACGCCAGGTACGGAATATAGTTAAATTTTGGCCCATTCCATAAGATTGCACATGAAAACGGTTGCGGATGACAGATCACGTTCGGGGCTTTAAGGTGACGGCATGTGGTGTCGAAACTAGTAGCGTGTGTTAAAAAGAATAAACGACGTTAGATTCGAATACAGCCGCATGTCTTGTTATCATTACTCAAGTACTACGAGTCCGCCTGCAGTCCCACTTTCCTTGCTGGATTATCACGGATCCGCAGTTGTGGTGGTCAGACATGGTCGACCGAAACCTTGACAAGTATTCCTGCCCTCTCGTTCGGACTAGTGTTCCATCCGAATGCCCCACAAATCTGGATACTGCACGTTTCGCCTAGCTGGCGAAATCGAGACCAACAATGTGGTCTTTTTCAAACTCTGCCAGGTGCTGATAATGCTAACACGACTGCGCTGCGTCTGTGTGCCTTTCACAACGATCACTCAACATCTGACGCTGTTCACTTCCCTTCTGTACTCTACCATGCCTGGAAATAACATTAAACGCGAACAACAGTTAAGCACTCTCTTGGTTGCTCTACCTGTGTCAAACTACACTTCTATCATTTACATAGTCACCAATGGTATGTGTATGTACGAAGGTACGTTGACATTCGACAGTGCCTTCTGGGTGCTTCACCTTTTTTGTCAGGCAGTTTATATTCCATGGTTTCTCATCCTTCTTGTCCAACTCCGCTAGCACTCTGGGTTTGACGATTTAGATATCGACAAGATTAGTTCTAATCTACCATCCTTGTACGTTCCTTCTCTTTGCTTGCCTAATTGCACAGTGTTTCTTTTTCAATAACTTCAGTGTCGACGAGATTATGTCTAATTGTATAAAACTTTCCTTCCAAATTACCAGTAAACACGTTCTCATGGGTATTGTAAATGAAAGGCACATGCAATTGTGGAACAAACACTAAGTATCTAACAGATCAGTTCTTTTGGAAGAGGCAGCCTGTAACTAAACTATTCTCGTTTTGTCGTGAAGAGTTCCAAATCAAATGTTCCTGTTAAGTGTCAGAAATCGCTAAGACGCATTTACACGACATGCTCTTTCGCCTCGAGCAAGATCGCTAATGGCAGTGCGTAACTGAAGAAATTAGCCAAAGCCCATAAAAATAAGGGCGGGCAGAAAATATACGACAGAATACGTTTCGTTATTGCACTGTGCATCTACACATGAAAGTTACGAGATTACCATCTCGTATCTGTCGGAAGTACAAAGAAGGGCTGTGCTGAGGCGACAGCTGACTAACAACAAAGAGGAAACTCCGTCACGCAAGGAGAATGAACTGCCGCCATCAATCAATGCTCCGTAGCAGCACGGCGCATGGATCCCATAGCTGCCGATTCGTTGCGGTGAGGCCGGTTCACTCAGCCCTTCCGTGCCGTACCAAGGGGCACGAGAACTAGCTGTCCTATTCTGTAAAAATAGCATAAAAGTGAGAGAGATCAATGTCTGATGTGAGGAAAAAGAATTTAGGACGACAGAAATTAAAAGCCTTTTGTTAATTGCATGATCCGGTCACACCATTACAATCAACAAGCATGATTGACATCTCACAGATAGTTAACACAGAACTTTTTATCCAGTACTACACTCTGCTTCGCACACTATTTGTAATGTTTTTGATGTTAGCTTCCATCACAGTCGTCAGAGGCCAATTGCGACGGTCGTGAAGCTGGCGACGCTCTCACTTTTACTACTAAAGGACTGAATTTGGATGGCTAACTTACGTACAAGAACCAAGAGTGAATAATAAGACTGGCAGATCAAGAACAAAGTGCTCGGATGAAAAAGATGGTAATACAGGTATGTAGTCAGCCGACCATGCTGTTCAGTCTATAGATCGAAGAAGCAATGACGGAAATAATAGGAAGGTTCAAGAGTGAGATTTAAATTCAAGGTAAAGGGATATCAATGACAGTGAAAGTGCGGAAGAATTACAAGATTTGTTGAATGGAATGAACTGTCTAGTACTGAATTTGGATTGAGAGTAAATCGAAGAAGAAGAAGAAGAAGAAGAAGAAGAAGAAGAAGAAGAAATTACGTGAATACCGAGAAACTTAATATAGTAAACGGCGGTCACGGAGAAGAAGTTATGGACGTCTGCTAACTTGTGAGTAAAATAACCCATGATAGATAGAGGAAGCAGGACATAAGCAGCAGACTGGCACTGACTAAAAGGAAACAGTAGAGAGGATATCCGCAGACTTGGCGTAAAATGGAACATATGGAAAACACTGACAAGAAGAATGGACATGGTGATAGGACATGTCTTAAGACATCAGGCAGTACTTATATCGTCATTGTGTCAGAGAGACTGAAGATGATAAAGGGGTGCCCTCTCCTTCGAGATGCAGATGGCGTCTAACGTAACCTGCAGCGTCACCTCTCGTAATCAGATGTCAAACAACGTCACGTATTCTTGTGTGGGCTTCCTTTGCCAAGCGTCGCGAGCATTGCGAAGTACGCAACCGATGCGTCTGTAAAAGATATAATCACGCTAATTTAAACGACTTTTCTAATTACAGAGACCTAGTAACTGAAACCTAACTCTGAGGAGATACGTGAAGAATGGTAGTGTAAATGAACTGGAGGAAAGTAGACATGTTTTTAACTAAAATGAGCTTGAGTCCCAGTGATCCCTTCCTGTTGACATGCCTTCAGTTTGAGTCCAATACGGTTAGAGTAAACAAACGGTTCTTTGAGGTGCAATAAGTCTGATGTATTACCAAGCTTGCATTCCTTCTAAGACATTATGCTTTTTAGTGATTCGTTTCCTGTGTTAGAAAAATTTACAGAGAAGAAAATTTTGTGTTGCTTATTGTCAATGTACATTTTTGTCGTGGCTCGTTATCTTACAGTTGTCAATCCGTAAAATTACCCGCACTTTAGAGTAAGACGGCGTAAACAACTTTTATCTGAAAAACGCTGATTGAATCCAAAACATAGGAAACTAATTTATTTAATTTTATTCGGAACTAGACAATTATCCGTCCCTAGCAACAATTATTAAGTTTATTAATTGCTAGCTGTACCCGGCCACGCTTTGCTGTTGCTCAGTCTGCTTAAATGGAAACGAAAGAAAAGAGGAACCACATGTTTCTATTATGTGGGAAATGAAATACGTCCTAATCTTCTCCTCTCACCTGTCTCTTTCCCTCTCCCTTTCCCCCTTTCGTTGTTCATCTCCTCCTTCCCCTCTTTCTGTCCATCACCTCTACCCCCATTCATTCTCTGTCCATCTTCTGCCCCCCCCCACCCCCACCTCTCTCGCCATGTCCTACTGCCCCCTCTCTGCCCCCTTCTCTCAGTCCATCTCCTCCTTCTCCCTTTCTGTTGTGGATTGGCAAGAGGGCCAACCCGCTAATGTAAGAGGAAGCCGAAAGGCACGCGTTTAAGCTCACGCAGGCTGGCGTGAGGTCTGGAACAGGACAAGGAAGTTAGACTAGAAAAAAAGGATGTAGCTGGTGGAATACTTAACTTTAATCCATTAATGTTGAATGTAGCTCTTGTCTGTACATTCTTTACAATATCAATAGCAACTGATAATGGCGCCTTGCTAGGTCGTAGCAAATGACGTAGCTGAAGGCTATGCTAACTATCGTCTCGGCAAATGAGAGCGTATTTTGTCAGTGAACCATCGCTAGCAAAGTCGGCTGAACAACTGGGGCGAGTGCTAGGAAGTCTCTCTAGACCTGCCGTGTGGCGGCGCTCGGTCTGCAATCACTGATAGTGGCGACACGCGGGTCCGACGTATACTACCGGACCGCGGCCGATTTAAAGGCTACCACCTAGCAAGTGTGGTGTCTGGCGGTGAGACCACACTTTCTCTGATCATCACCTTCTCCTTGCGGTCTCTCCATCTCCTACTTCCCATTTTCTCTGTCCATTTCCCCCAAGGCCTCATCCTCTGTCCATCTCCTCTGTCCCATCTCTCTGACCTTGAACCTCTCATTATTGTTACTGGAAATTCAAATCCTATAGTAGTACTCAAATCAAAAACCAGTAAGCCATAAATACAACCTTACTGTTCGCTAGCAACGTTTCACGGCTTTGAGCAACGTATAAATATCTGAAATAATTCGGAAAGGTAAATTTTGAGGTTTTTAATAACAAATATTTCACTTTATATATTATATATATTTACGTATTATACTTGTTAAAATATACATATATTAAAGAATTAGGTACGCCGAACATGCCCGTATTAGAATTGAAGGTTTGTGTCACAATTTCAAAGCAATCGGTCAAGAACTTTTGGGGATTAACGATTCTGAACAAATCAACATTTACATTTTTATAACGTTCTCCAGTGCAACGTTGTGTCAAAATTTCAAAGCACTCGGTCAAAAACATTCGGCGATTTGTGATTAGGAACATTTGCAGTTACTATATAAGCGCAAACTTAGATGTTCGTTTCTTCAAAACCTCAAATCTCCGAAAGTTCTTCATTGCTTTGAGAGCTCACTGTTGTTGTAGACCTACTGGGATGTCATCTAGCATGTATGTGATAAAAGAGGAATATATATATATGTACCTGAAAACACTCCTGTATTGGAATGCAACGTTGGGGTCATTTCAATGCATTCGGTCAAGAACTTTCGGAGATTAATGATTTTGAACAAACGAACATTTCCATTATTATTTATATAGAACGATAATTTTTCGCCGATACAGAAAATGATATTTAGTGGACAAATGATGATAAACTGAATAGATGTAACACCCAAAAAATATCAATATAGTCCTTGAAAATGGAGTTGTAGCTTGGAAATGCGTTGGACTAAAACAAGAAAATGAAATATTGTTACTCAAGAAGACGCATTAATAACAAAAATATTTCTGAGCAAATATTGGAGAGGGGAAAAGTATTCAAAGCTTAAGTTGGCTATCTTTCCCCACTTTCTCCTAGTTATGCAGAGACCAAGATTAGCACGAGCAGTGAAGAGACGGAAGACCTCCATCAAACCGGTCTTACTAGAAAACCACTTTAGTGTTGCGGTTACTGTGTATACTTTAATGCGGATGGTGGCTGCTGTTATGGGAGAGGCTTAAAACGCCGCTGATCTCGACAATTGCAGAATAACAGGGGCGGGTAGGGTAGGGGTGCGGTGACGAGGGTGGGGTACGGTGAGTACAGCGCGTGCTTCGATGTGCCGTGCGGTGCTGGGCTGGGCTTGTGAGCCGTCGCGTGCGCGCACAACCCCTTGCGTCCTCAGGAGCGCGCAGCGCGTGCCGCTCGGGCCGCGACCAATCGTAGCTGGCGGCGTGTTTTCTCTTCGCCTTTTTTGCGCGCGTGCCGAACCCTTTGCCGGGAGGGTGACGTCTCACCCCTTCTCCTCCCATCCCCCCCCCCCCCCCCACAACCCGGCCGCAATCCCTTCGGGCCAACCCTCGACAAAAGGCGACAGCCAGATGAAATACGGCGCCCGCCATATCGAGGCACCACGTGCTACGAGCTGTGTTTGTCGGCCTGTCCTTTCCGTTTCTCTTGCCCTTCCCCCCCCCCCCCCCCCTCTTCAGCGATCTCACCCTGCGCTCAACTGTCACCCGCGCACTCCGGTGCCCACCTGTGTGTTCCCTTCGCTTTCCTTTTCGTACGACAATTCTCCGCCGAGGCGCCTTCGACACTTCGTAACCGTCACCGATAACCGTCGTTCGATTACCAGTAAAAAAAACCAGCCAGAAAAGGGGAAACCGTAGGAGCCTAACGAACGGAAGTCGCTAACTGCTACTGGCATCGACAGAAAAGGGGCTCGCGAGTGATTGACTGGCATTCAACTACAGATCCCTGAATGGAGTTCACCGAGCACTCGTATTCGGAAGGACACCAATACAAATCCCCGTTCGACCATTTGCATTTAATTTTTTTTCGTAGGTTTTGTGCGTCAATAAGACAAGTGTCAGGATTCCTCTTCGAAAACGACACGGCCGATTTCCTTTCCCAATACGACTTTTTACTGCGTCTATAATGAACGCATTTCCACCGGGATATTAAACTCTTAATCTTCATTTTGCTTTATGAACAGTCATCTATTTCCTACATATTCGTTTATTTATTTGCTGCTATTTTCACAGGTCATGTTTGATATTTATCACTATTATTATTACTATTATTATTATTATTAGCAATAGTAGTAGTAGTAGTGTCTACACTCCATTAATAACTTTGTATCCTTTTTACTACTCAGAACCAACGCTACATTACATTTGTTCTATTTAGGGTGATCCATCTGCCCCTACCTATGAGTTTTATGCAACCTGCAACACCTTCAAAAACCACGTACAATATTGTCATATTCTCTCGGGCGCTACACGCAAACTAACAGTCTTACAGAAAAAATGAAAAGGTCCGTTTTGTGAGAAATTTAATGTAGTTGAATTTTGTACTGGGATACTTTTCGCTGGAGGCCATGGTTTCTGAGTTATTCAAGAAAACGTATTTGGAGGTAACTTTTGCATCTTTTTCTTGAGTAATTCGAAAACTACAGCCTCTAGCAAAACGTATCCCACTACAAAATTTAACAACATTAAATTTTCTGCAAAAACATCCAGCTCATTTCTCTGTAGAACTAATGGTTTCCACAGAGGAAGGGAGAGAATATTAAAATCTTTCTCGTGGTATATGAAGGCATTGTGGGTTGCACAAAACCTGTAACTAGGGGTGGCTGAACTACGCTGTATAAGCTAATGATGTTAGAAGCAAATCTGACGTGAAAACAAACAAGGAAACTGTAAACAACTGGAACCAAGAGAATATTTAGAACGGCAAACAAAAGTTGAGGCCGGTACTTGGGAATTCTGTGAATGAGGTACGAAATCGTTATAGTTTATAGGAGAACGGCTGCGCTCTTTTGCCAGATTAATCTTTAGTTGGTGACAATGCACAATGCCGAAATATTTCTATGTTTCGTGGGCGAATAGTATCCAAGAAACGTCGAGGACTCATTGATCAAAAATGTACAAGATTTTATAAAACTTTTTGATTCGAAGCAGCAGTATTAAGTAGTCCACTGCAGTGAAACATTAGATCTTGGTAACCATTTAACACCTTCTGTTTTCCTGTTGGGAAATCAAATGTGACACCTTAAACTGCAAACAAAACGATGTAGTCCTATAGGCTTCTTTGGCGGGATTGATGGTTTACAAGATTTTCGCGTTTGCAGCCAAGCAGTCATTTTCTTACACTGACAATAAGAAGGGAGAGGATGGTAGGACATGTGTTACGACATCAGGGAGTAACCTCCATGGTACTAGAGCGAGGTGTAGAGGGGAAAAACTGTAGGGAAGACAGAGTTTGAAATACATACAACAAATAATGGAGGACGTGCGATGCAACCGGTAATCCGAGATGAAGAGGTTAACACACGAGAAGAATTCGTGGTGAGGCGCATCAAACCAATCAGAAGTCTAAAAGCCCGCATCTCGTGGTCGTGCGGTAGCGTTCTCGCTTCCCACGCCCGGGTTCCCGGGTTCGATTCCCGGCGGGGTCAGGGATTTTCTCTGCCTCGTGATGGCTGGGTGTTGTGTGCTGTCCTTAGGTTAGTTAGGTTTAAGTAGTTCTAAGTTCTAGGGGACTTATGACCACAGAAGTTGAGTCCCATAGTGCTCAGAGCCATTTGAACCATTTGAACCAGAAGTCTAAAAACAAAATAAATTGTTTTCTTTATGTGATGTTTCGTCAATTTCCCTACTTGCCTTCTTCAGGTATCCTATCAACAGTTGAATTCCGCCATTTGTCTCAAGTGATTTACGAATTTACGAGACTGTGTGATCCAACTGCCGTGTGATGAATATTGTTTTAGAGATGTTCCATTTACGTTAAAATAAAACTGGATACCTGCGTGCTAATTATTGTCTAAGACAAAAAAAGTGTTCCTCGAAGAGTGCTTACAACTCCTTTGCAGTGCCTGTCGGATGTATTTGGACACCGAACACTTCACCTCGTCCTCTTTCCCCGCTCTCTCACAATTTTTTTGTCCAACAGCAGTAATGTCAGGAGAACGTAGTGGTCACGATACTCTCACACCCTCCCACTCAAGCTGCCGAAAATACTGTCTAAATATACCCTGACATCAACGGCAAAGTGTATTGGGGCCTGCTAGCAGTCAGGTGACGAGTATGAGTCCTGCCGCACTGAAGACCTAGGTTTGATCACCGGTACTGACCAGAATTTGATCCTGCTGGGGGGGGGGGGGGGGGGGGGAATTGGAATGTACGAGGGACATTCGAAGAGTGAGGAAGGTTTGCCGACCGACCACTGACCTTGGTACTCATCCCCGTCAGCTTTGCAGCAGCCACGATCCAATACAGTTGATTACTGATCGGCGGTGTGGCTTTAAAATGTGTGACACAATTGAGGATCCCGTCAAGTGTAAGGTGCGCAATGTAATCCGGTTTTTCAACGCGCAATAAGTCCAACCGATCGAAATTTATAGACAGACAACTGACATTCACGATAATGTGACCAACGGAGAGTCAGTTCGAAAGTGGTGTATCGTGTTTAAATGGCGGACGGAAGAATGTACACGACAAAGATCGCTCAGACCGGCCCTCAGTGGTGGCTGACAGATTCAAAGCAAGGTCCGACACAAAAATGCGAGAAGGTAGCGTTTCACAATTAGTGGACTGCAACGGCTTATTGTGAGACGCTTCAACGGCTTGGCCACGCCGTTAAAAATAAGCGGCGCGGAATGCTAGCCAGTGGAGTCATCCTAAAAAAAAAAAAAAAAAAAAAAAAAAAAAAAAAAAAAAAAAAAAAAAAAAAGTTCGAATGGCTCTGAGCACTATGGGACTTAACTTCTGAGATCATCAGTCCCCTAGAACTTAGAACCACTTAAACCTAACTAACCTAAGGACATCACACACATCCCTGCCCGAGGCAGGATTCGAACCTGCGACTGTAGCGGTCGCGCGATTCCAGACTGTAGCGCCTAGAACCGCTCGGCCACCCCGGCCGGCGGAGTCATCCTCTTTTGCGATAATGCACTTCCGCTTCCAGTGGATGGGACACAGGAGTTGCTCCAGCGGTTTCATTGGAAAATATTTCAACATCTGCCATGCAGTCGGAACTTAGCCCGATGTGATCATCATTTATTCCCCAAATTGAATGAATTTTTTACTGGACAATGCTAAGGAAATGATGATGAAATTAAAGAAGCCGTTAATCAGCTGTTCAACAACTTGTCGGAAACTGAGTATGCGCAAGACAAAGAAAATCTGGTAAAACGGTACGACAGTTTCCTAAATTTGAAAGGTGTCTACATAGAAAAATAGATTTGGTATCAAATTCCGTGTAAAATGTTTTAAATGGCTCTGTGCACTATGGGACTTAACATCTGTGGTCATCAGTCCCCTAGAACTTAGAACTACTTAAACCTAACTAACCTAAGGACATCACACACATCCCTGCCCGAGGCAGGATTCGAACCTGCGACCGTAGCGGTCACGCGGTTCCACACTGAAGCGCCTAGAACCGCACGGCCACACCTGCCGGCCGTGTAAAATGCAGTTTTTTTTAAATATATGAAATAAAAATTTATGAAGAAAAAAAAGGTTTACTTTCCGAACGACCTTCATAGTTCACACTCGCGAGGAACCATGGGGCGCGGCTCCACTTGCGACAGCCTTCATTATCGGCAGGGAAGAGGTGTGCTGACCACGTGTTCCTCCCACGTTGCTCTTCGATGACACCTTTGCCAACAGCTGTTGATCTGCACCGCTAGGTCCCCTGGGGATGACGGTGCTGTTAGTTATTTTTCTCTCCTCCTCCTTGCGGACAGATATGCATTAAATGGTGGTGTCTGTTGCTGGAATCACGCGCCGGGCCTTCCGGGAAGCGCTCCTTTGTTTCGGCCCCCTGGCCGGGTGTGATTAGCGCAGCGACGGGCTCCACGGTCGGCCGGCCACGCAGCTGCGGCCGTGGTCGGACTTTTTATACAAATTGGAGAAACCCGTATAAATGGAATTGGCTTCATTAGGCCCGTCATTGTGACCGCATGCGGGCGCGGCGCCAGTATCTATCTCTCTGTGTGCGCGCCCGGTCGCGCTTTTTATTCGGCCGCCTCCAGAGGACACAGCGTGAGTAATGCACCCCCCCACCCATCCAAAAACAGCCCGCATTGTGGCAGCTGCCGCCCCCACAGCAGGGTCCGCGCGGATACCCGGGTGATCGGCACGTGGTCTCTGGCAAGCGACCACCGCCCCATCACGCTCAGAATACTGTATCGGATTTAGGAAGAGATAACAACTGCATGCGCTCCTATTCGCGATTCTACGACTGTGATCGTGGGAAACTGTCTCCCTTGTCATAGTGTCGTTGTTGTGATCTTTGGTTGGAAGACTGGTTCTGTGCAGCTCTCCGCGGAAGTCTCTCCAGCTCTCTACAACTAAACTGAGGAGATAAAAGTCATGGTCTACCTTAGACACTTAGAGAAAGCTTTTGACAATGTTAACTGGAATACTCCCTTTCAAATCCTGAATGTGGCAGGGGTTAAATACAGGGAGCGAAAGGCTATTTACAGTTTGTACAGAAACCAGATGGCTGTTTATAAGAGTCGAGGGGCATGAAAGGGAAGCAGTGGTTGGGAAGGCAGTGAGACAGGGTTGTAGCCTGTCCCCGATGTTATTCAATCTGTATATTGAGCAAGCAGTAAAGGAAACAAAAGAAAAATTCAGAGTAGGTATTAAAATCCACTAAGAAGAAATAAAAACTTTGAGGTTCGCCGATGACATTGTAATTCTGTCAGAGACAGCAAAGGACTTGGAACAGCAGTTGAACGGAATGGAAAGTCTCTTGAAAGGAGGATATAAGATGAACATCAACAAAAGCAAACGAGGATAATGGAATGTAGTCGAATTAAGTCGGGTGATGCTGAGGGAATTAGATTTGGAAATGAGACACTTAAAGTAGTAAAGGAGTTTTGCTATTTAGGGAGTAAAATAACTGAAGACGGTCGAAGTACAGAGGATATAAAATGTAGACTGGCAATGGCAAGGATAGCGTTTCTGAAGAGAAATTTGTTAACATCGAGTATAGATTTAAGTGTCAGGAAGTCGTTTCTGAAAGTATTTGTATGGAGTGTAGCCATGTATGGAAGTGAAACATGGACGATAAATAGTTTGGACAAGAAGAGAATAGAAGCTTTCGAAATGTGGTGCTACAGAAGAATGCTGAAGATTACATGGGTAGATCACATAACTACTGAGGAGGTATTGAATAGAATTGGATAGAAGAGGAGTTTGTGGCACAACGTGACTAGAAGAAGGGACCAGTTGGTAGAACATGTTTTGAGGCATCAAGGGATCACAAATTTAGCATTGGAGGGCAGCGTGGAGGGTAATAATCGCAGAGGGAGACCAAGAGATGAATACACTAAGCAGATTCAGAAGGATGTAGGTTGCAGTAAGTATTGGGAGATGAAGAAGCTTGCGCAGGATAGAGTTGTATGGAGAGCTGCATCAAACCAGTCTCAGGACAGAAGACCACAACAACAACAAAAAACCTTCTAATATCGTGTCGGGCCTCAATTTGTCCGGCGCAGAGCAGCAGATCGACGTGGCATGGACCCAACAACTCGTTGGAAGTCACCTGCAAGAGTACTGAGTCATGCTGCCTCTACTGCCGTCCACAATTGCGAAAGTGTTGCTGGTGCAGGATTTTCTGCACGAACTTACCTGCTGATCATGTCCAATAAACATTCGATGAGACTCATGTCGGGCAATCTCGGTTGCCAAATCCAATTGTCCAGAGTATTCTTTAAACCAATCGCGAACGATCATTGTGGCCCAGTGACATGACGCATTGCCATCCATGAAAATTCCATAGTTGTTTGGGGAACAAAGTCCATGAATGGGTGCAGATGGTCTCAGAGTAACCGAATATAACCATTTCCAGTCAATAATCGGTTCAGATGGACCACAGAACCCACTCCATTCCATGTAAAGGCATCCCATACCGTTATGGAGCCATCAACATGTTGCACGGTGCCTCGTTGACAACTTAGGTCCATGGCTTCGTGGGGTCTGCGTCACAATCGAACCCTACCATCAGCTCTTACCAACTGAAATCGGGACTCTTATGGACAGGCCACGGCTTTCCAGTCGTCTGAGGTCCAAGTGATAAGGTCACGAGCCAAGGTGACGCGCTACAGGCGTTATCTTGTTCCTAGCAAAGGCACTTGCATTGGTCGTCTGCTGCCATAGTCCATTAACGTCAAATTTCGCCGCACTGCCCTAACGCATACGTTCGCCGTACGTCCGACACTGCACCGAGCGAGGTGGCGCAGTGGTTAGCACACTGGACTCGTATTCGGAAGGACGACGGTACAATCCTGGCTCCGACCGTCCTGATTTAGGTTTTCCGTGATTTCCCTAAATCGCTCCAGGCAAATGCCGGATGGTTCCTTTGAAAGGGCACGGCCGACTTCCTTCCCTGTCGTTCCCTAATCCGATGAGACCGTGGACCTCGTAGTTTGGTCTCTTCCACCAAACAACCCAACCCCATCTCACATTGACTTCTTCGGTTATTTCACCGACTATTGCCCGTCTGATAACACTGGCAACTTTTCGCAAACGCCGTCGCTCTGAATCTTTACCTGAAGGCCGTCCACCACCGTGTTGTCCTTTGTGAGAGATAATACCTGAAATATGTTACTCTCGGTACACTCTTGACACTGTGCATCTCGGTATACCGGATTCTCTAACGATTTCCAAGATGGAATCTCTCATGTGTCTAGCTCCAACTGCCATTCCGCGTTCAAAGTCTGTTAATTTCAGCCGTGCGGCCGTAATCACGACGGAAACCTTTTCACATGAAACACCTGAGTACAAATGACAGCTGCGCCGATGCACTGACTTTTATACGTTGTGTACGCGATATTACCGCCATTTGTATATGTGCATATCGTTATCCAATGACTTTTGTCGCCTCTGTGTACTACAGCCTACATCCGTTTCAACCTGTTTGCTGCGCTCGAGTCTTTGTCTTGCTCTACAAGTTTTACACTACCTTCCATTACCACGCAGATATTTTCTTGATGCCTCAAGATCTATGCTATCACCCGTTCCCTTCTTTTAGTCAATTTGTACCAAACATTTATTTTCTTCCCCATTTTATTCACTTCCTCTACATTTGTTGTTCGTTCAAATTATCTAAACTTCAGGACTGTAAATATTTTATGAATAAAAATTCGTCGGTTGACTGTTTAGGTTTTTAGATTTTTATTTCAGTTACGTGTTTCGGAGCGGAAGCTCCATGATCAAGGTTTTCAACATTAATCTTAGACTTTCCGTCCTCAGCTGATGAATGTTGTTAAGTCTCATGTGAATGACTGACTTCCCGAATCTGGTGTTCACAGTCATATAAAATTCTGTAATGGCATAATGGCCGCCTTTGCACATTATTGCAGTTTTGGCAGTGCGTTCAATATCAAGCGGAAATAATTGTGCTCACCACATAGCAAAACGTAAGAAAATCATCTGACATATAAGCTTCTCATCGCCTCGTTTTCGTTCATTGTAAACGCTTTATTATAGTTAAAGACCCAACTTACACATATGACTATGACATGCATTGGTGTGTCAGATGACTTTCGTGACAAGCGCTACAGCACCATTATTTCCACATGATAATGACCACACGGCTGAAACTGCATTAGACAGTTGAACAAATAAAGAATTTTACAGCCAAATGGCTTTATGTGAATGTAGAAAATATCTATGTCGAACGTTTCTCTCCGAAATACGCATAGGAAACATCTAAGAACCGAAGTAAAGACGGACGACGGTCATAACGCACACAGCTTTCACTGCTTCTGTGTGCCACGTCATACTACTATGGATTCGTTAAAATTCAACATTATTCTGCAGCACTGCATTTCTAAAGCTTGTAGTCTCTACTTACGTGCACTTTTTATCGTCCATGATTCACTTCCAAATAAGGCAACACTCCAGACAAATACCTTCAGAAAAGACATCTTCGCACTTGTATTCCATATTCACACATTTTCATTTTCTGAAACCTTTCCTTGTAATTTCCAATCGACAATTTACATTCTCTCTACTTCGATCAACGTAATTATGGTGCCCAAATATCAAGACAGCCATTTGAAACTTCCGGAAATTACAGAGAAAATTGGACATTGTCAATGCGATGATTTCCTGTCACATTCAGGCGCTCAGTTAGTTCATCATTCCGGACGTTAGACTTGCCATATATTCTTCAAGACATTGTATCATATGTGGTGAAGAGCACACCGTACTTGGGAATCTTTAGCGTTAACTCACACATCATTCCCTCACTCAGTCATTCATAACACTGTTCCACAAAGTTCTAGCAAAATGGCATCATCTTGCTTCCAAAAGTTTGAACGATGACCGCAGATTGCAACTGGCGAAATTCTCTTTTGCCTTTCAATCACATGTGCGCCTACAACGTAGAATGTGAACGACATGCAAGTTGTTGGTTACGACGGACAACAGATGCCACCTAGCAGCATACAGTACTGCTTTCAAGTCCTGTTTCCGTGTAATACTTGTGGAATTAATACGTTGATTACAGATTTAGTTAAACTTATGATGAATCCAAAATATTCAAATGTTGCGAAATATAACGAACAGGATGAGAACGTACTGTAATGAGAAACACGGAGCTGCGCGGATCACTATGCATCATGTATGTAATACTGGTATACGTAACTGTGTGTACGTACTGATGAAATTGTGACACGCCGAATTTCGTGAAACTAAAAAGAAACGCAGCAATTAATACGAGAGCAAAGATAAAATAGCAACTACTGCAGGTAGTTACTTATGAAGAGGCTAAGGAACGTTTCGCATAGCTACCGAAAATGGGGGGAAAAAGCACGATCTGGCGCCTAAACAACCGCCAATAAGAGATGAACGGGTTTGTATTGGGAGGAAATGCTTACGAAAGAAAAGGTCTAAAAGTGTGTTTAGACTAAACATTTGTGTGGAGTGGACCTATAAGGTAATCACCCAACTCCAGGGGATCGAAACCGCCTCCATCGTGTGATTCATCATGTTTTTAACTCAACTATGGAGGCGTACAATCGCAATGACCTTTGTCGGATAAAACACACTGAAACATACGAGCGGACCGTACGTGACAAAATCTGCGTATATGCTACGGTACCGGCACTTTTGCACACGTTTTAGCAAAATCGCGATTTCAGTTAAAAATACACTGCAATATGGCTCATACGTATATGCTGACATTGAAATGATACTCCTTCGGTAATAAACGAAGTCCCACAGATGAAACCTGTGCTTCAGAATGTATGTTGGAGAATAAAACACATTACTGGAACTGTAGCAGACGCACTTCATTATAAACGTTTCCATTCATTTCACTATGTTCGTTGTACCAACAATACATTCCAACATTATATAAAATTTCGTGTAAATGATGTAAGTTGTACCAATATCTCCGCAGATAAAAAGAAAAAAAGATAAAAGAAAATCTACGGGCAGTGACTATAGAGAATAGTACAAAAGTCTTTACGAATTTATCACATGTTCATAAAATGGCTCTGAGCACTATGGGACTTAACAGCTGTGGTCATCAGTCCCCTAGAACTTAGAACTACTTAAACATAACTAACCGAAGGACATCACACACATCCATGCCCGAGGCAGGATTCGAACCTGCGACCTTAGCAGTCGCGCGGTTCCGGACTGCGCGCCTAGAACCGCGAGACCACCGCGGCCGGCTCACATGTTCATAACCTTGCAGCGATGTCCTCAGCGGTTCCGGAAACATATGTGGTTCACTGTCTACATGTCACATCCATTTTTAAATTCAAATAGTGAACGAACACACGTGTTCCTCGGTACTAACCCTACAGCTATAATGCACAGTACCTAATGGATCCTCTGACGCAAACGATGGCAGGTGAGGATTCTTTGCATTGTGGGTACGCGTCCTGTCACCGTTGGTATAAAAGAGCAGCTTAATTCTTTACTGACTTGTATTATTGCCATGGAATAGACAGTAATAAAAATATACTTGAAAGCCTGCTACTGCGTCGATAATGGTTTACATAAAGTACTGCGCACGTTACGTGTTTACATGCGTAACAGTACAGGTTTTGAGAGTTTATTACAAGTTTTAAGTGCGGTGGGAGACCTCAGGTTGGATGCCTGTGTGTGTGTGTGTGTGTGTGTGTGTGTGTGTGTGTGTGTGGTGTTATGCATCTCTCTTCCTGCAATCGTCTTTTTGTGTTCTCAAGGTATTGTGTCTCTCTCTCTTCACAGAGATTCACACATATGAAAACAGCTCAGCCACAGTTGGAAAATCTGTGAATGGTGTGTGTGTGTGTGTGTGTGACGAATGGGGCGCAAATATCTTGAGAACATAAGAAGGTGATTTGTGGGGAAATAGGCATAACAAAACACACGCAAAGTTGTAAGGGCAAACTACGAGTTCTCGAAAATCAGAATAAAAAAAAAACGTGTCTTGGTACATATAAAGAAAACACATCTGGTGCAGCGATATATTATTTAAATCATCAGACACTACTAAATACTGGAACAGGTTATGAATTGACATTTCATTTCTCATTTTGGCCGAGTACACGAGGTACCCATCTGCGTGCTTCGAACACTGGAAGTGCGTGACCTCGAACGTTCAGAACTGCGCGTTAATGTCCTCAGAATATAAACCGCTCGTCTCAAGCACAGTGGTACGAGCCATTCTCACGCAGAACTGCGGGTCTTACCGCGAGAGACGTTTCATTAGTCAGTTATTCACGGTATAAAGAGAGGAACTCTGGTTGCACAAAGAAATAAAATGTAAACATAATACAATCAGCAAAACAGATATTTCGATGACAAGACTTATTGCTGTACTGCAAACCTCTTGATGTGTGCTTCTCTAGGCAATATAAGCTCTACATGAGAATGATCGCTAATTTTTATAAGAGTGCCATGTGGGAAACGACAAGTAACGTCACACGATCCTCATTTCGTCGTCGGAGCTCACCGAAGTAGAACCCTGTGTTAAATATGCTTGCAAAAACTTAGATTATGACATCTACATACAAGTGTCGTCGTTTGAAAATGTAATTTATGCGACGTGTGATATTGGACTGCTCAAATGCTGACGTGATGTTGAATCTGAAGGAGTGGCTTTAGTTAGATGTTCTGTACGACTTTGCTTTGTCCACTTCACAGAGATCTCACACCTACACTTCGAAGACTGAAAAGCACTGCAACACTACCAGGTCAGTAGAAACAATTTGTGTTTGAGATAAGGCTAATTATTTTAACCGGACGGAAATATAGCAATAAGTCACGACGTGTGTGTGTTTTTGGTGCTATTATATCGATGATTTTGTTTCTTCGCGTTACGAAAATTCCTCTCTCAGACCGTGTGTAGGTGATCCTTCAAATGTTTCTCGCGGTAAGACACCCAGTTTCAAATGCGAATGGCTGATACCACTGTTTTAGCGACGAGCGATATGTATTACGTTGGTACATATGTTCGTAGCGGTTTTGTTTTGCATGTCGCTTTTCGGGTTTCTATGGGTTTATTTATCAATTGACATTTTTTATTTGTAGTTCACTATTGCTGCCTGAGTTAACATTTTGTCATTTTGTAATTTTGAGGCCGTCGGTGATGCGAGTTGTGGACGACAGAAAACACAGTGACAAATGGAGAAATCGGAACTTTTTGGACATATTTTTCTGTTTGAGTTCAGTAGCGGGGTGAGAGCAGACGAGGCAGCCAGAAACGTTTGCGCCGTGTATGGGGATAATAGAACGGGGCAGAGCAGGGCAAGAAACGGTTTTTTTCGTTTTAAGGAGGATCGTTTTGGCATTAGTTACTCTCCAGAAAGACCTTCGTGGTTTCATAGAGATCATTTAGACGCATTAATCCACAACGATCCATTACCATTGTGCTCGAGAACTGGCAAATGTGATGAACTGTGATCATCCCATCATCGTGCGACATTTGCATGCAACGAGGAAGTTTCAGAAATCGGATGTATGAGTAACGCATGCTCTACGTGAAAGTCACAAAAATCTACGAGTCACCATAAGCATAGCTCTGCCTGCTCGTCATCAGTTTCCTCGAGAACAACACTGACTATTCCTACCCTGTGTCGTTACAGGTGACGAGAAATGGCGTCTTTGTGCTAACGTACCGGAAAGATGCGAATGGTTGAGCCGAAACAAAGCAACAACTCTCCATACAAAGACCTGCGTCCATCCACAAAAGATAATGATATGAACCTGGTGGAACAGCGACGGTGTGGTGTACTACGAACTGCTTCCCGGGGTGTAATCATTACTGCTGACTTTTGTTGTCACTTGTCAGCAACTGAGACGTCTCGAAGACTCAGTGCAAGAACAACGACCAAGAAGACTGCGCTAAGTGATGCTATTCCACGATAACACCCGCCCTCATTCTGCTAGACTGACGAAAGACCTAGACAAAAGACACTATACAGGAGCTGGGCTGGGAAGTCATTCCGCATCCACCTTATTCATCTGATGTTGCGCCCTCAGATTTTCACCTTTTCCGCTTGCTGTCAAATACCCTTCAAGAAATTTCCCTTGCGGACGAAATAGCGCTCGGAACATGGCTCGACGATTTCTTCGGCTCAAAAACACGTGATTTCTACAGTCGCGGAATCGAAAAGTTACCCCAGTGTTGGCAGACGGTTGTAAACTGCGAAGGAGAATATATTATTGACGCGTACCTGTTGTGTCTTTCAAACTTATGTGTAAACGCTGCGAACGTTAATGTATCAACCCAACATATTTTAAGCGCATTTTCGTGCGGTTCTGATCGTTCGAAGTCACTCACTTCGCTCGTAATCACAAAACGGCAAGACACGCCGCCTGGTCGGCTTCGGCTAGAGCGCAGGGAATGACACGGTACCTGTCGCCGCCTCGCAGCACAGCACGCCTCCTCGGGCAGCAGGGCAACACGCCCCTCTCGCCGCTACGCCGTGGGGCCTGGACAGTAGCATCGCCTCTGGCCGGAAGTGCACTTTGCGGGGGTGGCGGGGGTGAGTCAGCGCCGGCCTGTGCCCGTTCCCACGTCCCGGATTCCCGCAGAATCCCTCGCGCCGGACTCTGCTGCGCGCGCGACTCCACGCACTACGCCGCCGCTGTCCTGGGGCCTCGCATCCTAGAGCATCCCTTTTTTTTCCTGCCCCTCCTCCTCGACAGCTTTTTCTTTCTTTTCTACCCCAAAAAACCGACGCGCAGCATTTTACTATTTTATTACCGGAATCTGCGGAAGCGCGCCGGCTCGGATTCGACAGGTAGTGTTCAGTCCTCTCCCCTCCCCACCCCCCACCACGGTCACTCCACGGTCCTTCTCAACGGAGAAACCCCTGCGGTGTATAGAAAAGCGGGCCTTTTCGCCCAAAACGCGCTCTTTATACGGCCAGCGCTAACGTCGTCGAGGGGGGAATGGATCCGCTGGCGGGGAGAAAACACGCCGATCGTTCGTTAAATTTATAAAAAGCCGGGGAAAAGCGCCACATAAAAGAATATCTTAAGGCAGGCCCGCTTTTTTCCCGTGGCCTGCAGAGTATGGGAAACGAGAGATTGGTAGAGACGGGGAAAGAGTGAGGAGGTGGGAGAGGGAGGGGAGAGAGAGAGAGAGAGAGAGAGAGAGAGAGAGAGAGAGAGAGAGAGATACGAGGCAGAGTAGATGTGGAAGAGAGCAGAAAGACGTGGCGGCGACGCAGCAGAGTTGGAATTGAATATTCGCGCGCGAAAAAACTGGCCGCCCCGCGGACGCCAGAACAGCGCACTGCTCCTGCTGCCGACGGGCCACGCCGCGTCGGCGTCTTTTGTTGTCGCAACGAATTCAAGATGGCCGCGAGGCGACGACCGGCGGACAAGCGCGCACCGCCGCAAAAAGCCCCCTCATATATTCAAGATGGCTGTCGCGCGCTCATTTGTCAGGCTCACGTGACGGGACTCGAACCGCCGACCGTTTCTCCCCCCCACCTCACACACACACACACACACACACACACACACAGAGTGTACATGCGCTCATGATCTCCAGTCTCGGTAGTCGCGACTCCCGGCCCGCAAATTAAAATTTGAAATTCTTTTATACCCACTGCAGATGGCCGCCCTCTGTCGGCGCCGTAACGAGGCAGATTCCGGCCCGCCAGTCGAGTGCCACGGCCAGATCCAGATGCCGTCACTTTTTGCTGCGATCGTGCTTTCTCCGAGGACCGTACGAAACGAAAACGAGCGTGCTCCGTGTTTTTTTTTTTAACTTTAGTATTGTCCTCTAACGGACCAAGAGGAGGTTTTGACAGTTTATGCCAACACAATGCTCTCACAACCCGTCTCGCTAATCAGCAGGAAAGATTTTGAATAACAACCTTTATGGAGCTCCAGTATTCCGCTCTCTCTCTCTCTCTCTCTCTCTCTCTCTCTCTCTCTCTCTCTCTCTCTCTCTCTTGGTTCTATTTCTTTTTACCTAATATTTTAGTATGTATGAAATGATGGCATGTAAAAGGAATAATGAATACATGGTTTGTTTATACTGGGTGTTACAAAAAGGTACGGCCAAACTTTCAGGAAACATTCCTCACACACAAAGAAAGAAAATATGTTATGTGGACATGTGTTCGGAAACGCTTACTTTCCAAGTTAGAGCTCATTTTATTACTTCTCTTCAAATCACATTAATCATGGAATGGAAACACACAGCAACAGAACGTACCAGCGTGACTTCAAACACTTTGTTACATGAAATGTTCAAAATGTCCTCCGTTAGCGAGGATACATGCATCCACCCTCTGTCGCATGGAATACCTGATGCGCTGATGCAGCCCTGGAGAATGGCGTATTGTATCACAGCCGTCCACAATAAGAGCACGAAGAGTCTCTACATTTGGTACCGGGGTTGCGTAGACAAGAGCTTTCAAATGCCCCCATAAATGAAAGTCAAGAGGGTTGAGGTCAGGAGAGCGTGGAGGCCATGGAATTGGTCCGCCTCTACCAATCCATCGGTCACCGAATCTGTTGTTGAGAAGCGTATGAACACTTCGACTGAAATGTGCAGGAACTCCATCGTGCATGAATCACATGTTGTGTCGTACTTGTAAAGGCACATGTTCTAGCAGCACGGGTAGAGTATCCCGTATGAAATCATGGCGGTGAATCGAGGAAGTACAGTACATACTGACGAAACTAAAATGAGCTCTAACATGGAAATTAAGCGTTTCCGGACACATGTCCACATAACATCTTTTCTTTGTTTATGTGTGAGGAATGTTTCCTGAAAGTTTGGCCATACCTTTTTGTAACACCCTGTAGATATAACAGAATCAGACACAAACTCATCCGCCTTTTGTTTATTTGCTGTTTAAGGTTACAATTAACGACACGAGGGCAGCACCTCGTCTATGTAGCTTCTTAGTGTGTCTGAACTAAGGACCGGATCTGCGACGGTGAGGCGGTGGGGGAGGAGGTAACTCTGCCACCGCCCTCGGCAGTAGGTTTCTGGTGGGCGGCAAAATCTTACATTTTAATATGGTTCCAAAAGGCCGAATGAAATTTTTGTATAAATGAAGAAACGTGAGTCATAAGTTGCAAACAGAAATCATTCTTACAGTCTGCTATCTTACTGGAAATTGTCTACGGTATTGTGAAACAGATGACAAAGGAATCGCTGGAGTTGATCACCTTGTTTACGTCTTTCGAAATCAAAGATTTCTATTGGCAGTGTTGGCAACTCAGTTTGTACAGTGCTCCCACACAACAATCGAAATGTATCTGAGTTATCTTGAAAGTCACTACATAAGCGAAAAACTTCATAGGAAGGAAATAAAGGTACCGGCCTTTGTGGCCGAGCGGTTCTAGGCGCTTCAGTCTGGAACTGCGCGACCGCCTCGGGCATGGATGTGTGTGATGTCCTTAGGTTAGTGAGGTTTAAGTAGTTCTAAGTTCGAGGGGACTGATGACCTCTGATATTAAGTCCCATAGTGCTCAGAGCCATTTGAACCATTTTGGGCATCGGACACGCTTCCCGTCCAACCCAAATTCTCAACCCGTCGCGCGCAAGTATCGCCCCTTCCATTAGCCCAACATCTCCGACAGGACAGACACCACATATTTATATAAATAACTATGTCCCATGAATATCATTTCACAAGCGCCACTACTAAGGTATCTGAGGTCACATGTAGGAGCAGTTTCCACAAACAAGGACAGTCAACATATATTAAGCCGCTAACGACAATCACGATGCAAAAATTTTCTTGTCATGCCAAGTGCGGAATAGTTGAGTTTCTTTGTGCAGTCCGCAGGAGCGGTGCTGATCGTACGGGTCGTCTGCATTCGCGAGGAAGCCTCATTGAGAACGGGCAAGCCTCTTTATACGCGACAATGGCCCGTCATAAAGCCCCGCCATATGAGGGGCAGGAACTCGCCGCGGCAGAACGCTCGATTCGCGGCCTTCTCCACTTCTCTCCCCCCCCCCCCCTCCCCGCCTCCTCCAGCCACCCTCACTCTTATTCGGCTGCACCACCTCCTACCCCTGGCCTGTCCCGCAAACTCGCGCATACACGCCCTCCTTCCTCAAGGCCGCGACGGGCAAAAATTCTTTTCCTCCTTTTATGAAACCGGATGCTGAAAATCTGTGATGAAATGGGAATGGCCGCGGGCTGTGTGCAGAAGGGGTGTTTTGGTTTTCTTTGCCTGACCTTGGCTGCCTCCCCCGCTATTGTGTCCGCCGCCATTGTGGTGCCTGCTGCTGCTGCTGCTGCTGCCTCGCACGCATCACCTGGCCGTCTCGACGGCTCGCCCCCGGCGCAAATCTGCACACCGCTCAGCCTGCCCTGACAACAAATTTCCCCCTGTCATGCCGCCCCAGATAGAGCTGAATTTCCCTCCTTCGTACACACATTGAAGCGCCAAAGAAACTGGTACACACATGCGTATTCAAATACGGAGATTTGTGAACAGGCAGAATATGGCGCTGTGGTCGGCAACGCCTATGTAAGACAACAAGTTTCTGGCGCTGCTGTTAGATCGCTTACTGCTGCTACAGTGGCAGGTTATCATATTTTAAATGAGTTTGAACGTGGCGTTATAATCGGCGCACGAGCGATGGGAAATAGTATCTCTGATATAGCGATAAAGTGGGGACTTTCCCGTACGACCATTGCACGAGTGTACCGTGAATATCAGGAATCCGGTAAAACATCAAATCTCAGACATCGCTGCGGCCGGAGAAAGATCCTGCAAGAACGGGATCAAAGACGTCTGAAGAGAATCGTTCAACGCGACAGAAGGGCAACCCTTCCGCAAACTCCTACAGATTGCAGTACTGGGCCATCAACGTCAGCGTGAGGACCATTCAGTGAAGCATCATTGATACGGGATTTCGGAGCCAATACCCACTCGTGTACCTTTGATAACTGCACGACGCCAAGCTTTACGCCTCGCCTGGGCTCATCAACGCCTATATTGGACTGTTGAAGACTCGAAACATGTTGTCTGGTCGGACGAATCTCGATTAAAATTGTATAGAGCGGGTGGACGTGTACGGGTATGGAGACAACCTCATGAATCCATGGATCCTGCATGTGAGCAGGGGACTGTTCAAGATGGTGGAGGCTCTGTAATGGCGTGAGGCGTGTGCAGTTGGAGTGATATGGGAGCCCTGGTATGTCTAGATATGACTCTGACAGGGGGCACGTACTACAGCATGATGTCTGATCATCTGCATCCACTCATGTCCATTGTGTATGCCGGAGGACTTGGGCTATTCCAGCAGAGCAATGCGACACCCCACACCTCCAGAATTGCTGCAGAGTGGCTCCAGGAACACTCTTCTGAGTTTAAACACTTCCGCTCGCCACCAAATTCCCCAGACATGAACATTATTGAGCATATCTGGGATGCCTCTAAACGTGCTATTTCGAAGAGATCTCCACCTCCTCGTACTCTTACCGATTTATGGACAGCCCTACAGGATTCATGGAGTCAATTCCCTCCAGCACTACTTCAGGCTTTAAGTCGAGTCCATGCCACGTCGTATTGCGGCACTTCTGTTTGCTCGCGGGAACCTTACACGATATTAGGCAGGTATACCAATATCTTTATCGATATTATTTTACAGTGTAATAAGGATTTTAGCGATGCGCGGCATGTAAAAAAATTGTAAAATGTTTGTGAGGCCAGACTAAAATAACCATAACATTACTGCGCATTTAATATTCAAGTCAGATAATTGTTCCATTGGCCCCCTCTGCCTCTAAAATTTATTACATTATGGCACTCTGTTACATGTTGATAAATTCCACACTGTTGTCGTGTTGTACAAATTGGACCTATCCAAGAGGGCGAAGTAACGAAATACAAGGTGGGTTTGAAAAAAATCAGTAAATGGTCCCAGAAATAAAGGAAACAAGAGTTGCAAACAAAACTGTCTTTACGAACCTTAAACGTAAACACCATAGTTAGAACACACTTCTGACACATAGACCGAAAAGCTACTGGAAACTGTCAGCAAACGATTCTTGTAGAATGGCTTGAAGTACCGTGGTCACGCGCTGTTGCATACGCCCATCGTTACAGGAGACGAGGCCTGGCGTTACCAATACGATCCGGAGACCAAGGGACAGTCAGTGGCATGGTGTCCATCGTCTTCCTCGCCTCCAAAAATGAGTCCAGTGACAAATATAGAGAGTAACAGGATGTTGATCGCCATTTACAACAGTGAGGGCTTGATACCTCATGAATTTCTATCCGAGGCAGGTGGGGAAGACTATGAAGAATATACCGTTGATGTCCCTTGGTCACTATATCGTGTTGGTAGCACCAGGTCTCATCTGCGGTAATGATGCGGATATCTAACAACACGTGACCATGACGTTTCCAGCGGTTCCGTAAGAAGCGTTTGGCGACTGTTTTCAATAGCTTTACAACTGATGTCATTTGTGTGTCGTAGCTGATGGCTGTTACTCTGAATGCCAGTAAAAATATTTTGTTTGTGACTCTTGCTTCCTTTATTTTCTGAGACCACTCACTGGGCTTTTGAAACGCATCTCATGTAATGGGACTATGCATGCGACGAGACTGTGGGAAGATATAAAACAACAGTCTTGTTCTGCACCTGTCGGCCTGTCATTCGAGAGGCTGTGAGATTTCGTTCTACAAAATTAAACAAAACATTTATCTCTAACAGTCACACAATTTTAATGATAGCTACGATGCGTTTCGAGAGGTATGCCTTCATCTTCAGGTGGAAAAAAATTGTTTATCATTCCGCTGGTGACGCATATTTCTGCCGAATGCAAGAAGTAATCCACATTAATTTTGATATAAAATAATTGTTCTGACAGAGCTGCTATTGAAAATATCATACTGAAGTCTGAATCATGAGCACTGATAAAATTATAATACGCACACGACGGTCTAATACCGCGGAACGTGTGGTTTTAGTAAAATTTTCTTACGGATCGAGATAAATTTACCTTGCTCCGTCTGACAAGAATATTAGGTAGGCTGTAATTCTCAGTTAGAAACTACGCATGCAGTGAGATGAAAATGTGTGGGGGAGGGGATCAGCATAAGTTTCCAGAAGTGGCGTGCTTAAGTTGATGTAAAACTGGAAGAGCTAAGATAGGGAAGCGACCGCGAGGAGCTCACCGCAGTCTGGTCTATCATTTCGTCGCAGGGGAACCTGTGCGCTGGAACGAGATTATTGCTCACAGACCCGGAAATAAGAGCGCTGCCTCCGCATCTGCGTGGAAAATCAGCGTAATGAATACCCCGAGGAAACAGGGTTAAATGTGCGTCGGAGAGATGCGCTCAGATAGAAGGGGCGGCGGGCTTGCAGTAACCAGTGACAAGTGCTGAGAAAGATAAGCCAGGCCTAGTAAATAACCCAATGCGTAACGAGCAGTTTCATACGCCAGCTTTCGTCTTTCCATTTGGGTTCCTCGTCTGCAATTTATTCAAGTAGTATAGAGGTTAAATGAGTCTCGCCGCTTGGAAGCGTACGTTGTAAATGATTTTTTTTTTTTTGGGAATACATAGCTTAGACCTCTTCCCTGTTTCATCATTGTCAGCACTTGTCAACGAGAAAAAAGATCTTTGTCCGGAGACATTGAGGTCATGAGGAAGATGGATGTCAGAACTGCAGTGTTCATAAGAAATTATTTCTGAAAACTATATATATGGTGATGGGACGTCCCAAATAAGACAGCGACGTGATAAGAATACAGAGCTCCTTAAGTTAGGCGCACCGATATATCTTTTATTTTGCGTGTGCCTTTTTTAATAGCGGTACCTAGGTTGTGCGATAGGTTCATAACACTGTTATCAATTTTTTTCTGCCAGCCAACAGTGAGGAAGTATAGTGGTAATACACTCGACTTGCAGTGTTCGGGACGACTGCGGTTCAAACACTCATCCAGCAATCCAGATCAATCAACACTGGACATACCTGTCAAAGAGATTTCCTCGTGATCGTTATTTGTAGAAAAGAGATTTATTTTCGGTCTTTATAAATCTACATCTGCTCCCACATGGGGTTCACTTCCGCCAACCAGAAACGAAGAGAGCGAGCAAGGAATGGCGCCATTCCTCATCACCAAGTGATTTTCATATGTTTCGACCACTCAAAGACGCAATGGGAGGGCAGAAGTTCCGTTCTGATGAAGAGGTACTGCACGCGGTGCATGAGTGGTTGCGCGGACTACGAAAAGAATTTTTTTCTAAAGGATTTTATGCGCTTTGTAAGCGCTGGAGGACTTGCATTGAGCGTGTGGGAGATTATATTGAAAAGTGATACAACTTTGTACCACTTCTGAACAATAAATAATATTTAAAAAATATTTAAGGTTTTCATTTGGCTCACCCTCGTAATTCCGTCAAGAATGGTTACTCTTTGAGTGCGGGAAATGATCCGGAGATGAGAGACACTGCCCAAAACCGATAGGTTTGAAGCAATAAAAACAACGATCGACAGATGATAAATAAGAGTATTTTAATTCCGATTTAGATTGTCCGTTATTTCTCTAAATTGGGTAAGGCGAATGCCAGGATTGTTCCTTTCAAAGTCACGGTCGATTTCCTACTCTAAACCGAGCTTGTGTACAGTTTCCAACCACATCGTCGAGAACGGAATGTTAAACGCTAATTTTCCTTACTTCCTGTCAACGGTCTGTTACAGCAAGCTATGTGCAGTATTAACTTTAGGGTGTCAGTTATCGGAGGCACGTGAGTCACCGTTTTCGTCAACGTCAGCACCGATCTTTGTTCCCCTCTTGCAATCCAGTAAGAAACCTCTTTGGTCCATCTACCATCCCTTCTACTAAATTCATATCCTACCCATGCCCCCCTCCCCTCACTTTAGTACAGTCATAATTGTGTCTAAACTACGTGTTATCGATTCTGGATGCCGAGCGCAGCGATTGTTATCGAATTTCGGGTTTTATTTACGACCAGTCGTTTTATAACGTTTTTAAAATCTTTAAATTGTGGCATTAGTCAGCTTTCGAGCCACAGCAGACTAATCGTAATATGGTACGTATTTACAGGCACTTTATATTTTGTGCCACGTGCAAATAAATCTGCTTAATGAGACGACAAAAAGTTCCACACAAATCATTCGCGATAACTGCACTTTCCGCTCCAGTTTGTTCGTTCCCGGACTTATATGTTCCTTCTAAAAGCACGCTTCAACTACACGGCAGGTGAATCCCTTCCTCACCACTGTCCAAATGGGTCTTGGATCCAGATCTATAGGTCGCTCTATTGACGAGACGTTATCACCTTATCTTCGTTTTTTCTTTCATCTCTTCTTGAAGAATACCTACCCCTCTTGCTCACTTGCGACAAGTTAAAAAAATTGAATGTCGGGTATGGTGAAGTTGGCCTTATCGCCGTACACATCCTTCCAAGGAAATACGTAGCACAGCATAGAAAGAGAGCGTCGTTGGTGTTTGGAAGAAATGCGCAGTGGATGTCGATGGCTAAGAAAGGTTGATTTGATGTCACAGAATCTCGAAACATTCTATAATGCATGTCAAATGGCAGCATGCACACGAATTGTCAACGGGGCGGAAAGGGAAGGGACGTCAACCTCAAGCATTCTCGGAGAAAAACTCGTGGCGTTGACGTAGGTCAGGGGTGTCTGGCGCCGTCTGCTAAGACAGGAAGCTAACCTGTTCTCTCTGCACTCACACATACGGTATTACTATAATAGATTTCGTACTTTTCTGTCTTCTTATTTTTTATCTTATTGTTTGCTTTACTTTCGTGAAGGCTCTAAGAAGACTCGGATATATTTCCTCGGGTGTTGCTTGATAAAAGAATTAAAAAAAGCGAAAGCGAAAAATTATTTGTGTTTTACAACATAGGAAAAGCTTGCACTGTACATAAATAATAATATAAATTGATGAAGCAATTACAATAACAAAAACTTTTTTGGCAACGAAAAAGTCATCCCAATTGAATTAGATGGATGCTGTAATATCTGACGTCGTTTCTTTCTTATAAAACACAAAGGAGAAGACAAAAGAAAACCCTACACTATCTGATCAAAAGCATCCTGACACCTCTATGTAACGACGATTTGACCAGTAGATGTACGAGAGGCGGAACCGCCAGTAAAAAGATTTGTGGGGTATAGGGTTGTCAGAAGATAAGCAGAAACAGCAGCATGGTTCAGTCAAGAGGGTTCAGTCACTTCGAACGTGGACTAGTCATTGGATGCCACCTGAGTAACAAATCAACCAGGTTCATTTCAACCCTTCAAAAGCTGCTTAAGTCTACTGTTCGTGCCGTGATGCGAAGAAGAAGTGCAAAGGAACAACCAAACCTAAACCAAGACCAGATCTCCTGCACTGGCGCACCGTAACAGTCGAGAATTACCGAGGGGTGGGCGAAAAAACGGCATGAAATCAGCGGAGCGGATCATCTGTGGTCTAGCCGACCACTTAGCACAATGATTGTGCGTGGGAAGTTAAAATGGATGGGGTACAATGGCCGAGCAGCTGCTCATAAGCAACATATTTCTGTTGTAAGTGCTAAGCGACGCTTGAGATAGTGTAGGGACGGACGCCACTGGACAGTGTATGACTGGAAACATTTGGAGTGATGGAAATGGCAATGCCGTGTGGCTAAGGCCTCCCGTCGGGTAGGCGGTTCGCCTGGTGCAAGTCTTTAGAGTTGACGCCACCTCGGCGACTTGCGTGTCGATGGGGATGAAACGATGATGATAAGGACAACACAACATCCAGTCCCTGAGCGGAGAAAATCTCCGACCCAGCCGGGAATCGAACCCGGGCCATTAGGTATGACATTCCGTCGCGCTGACCACACAGCTACCAGGGGCGGACATTTGGAGTGATGAATCATGCTGTAACCCGTGGCAATTCGATGGAAGGGTTTGGGTTTGTCGGGTGTTCGGAGAACGTTACATGCCATCATGTGTAGTGCCAACAGTGACTTAAGAAGAAGTTGCTGTTACGGGGTGGGTGTGCTTTTCGTAATTAGGGTGTGAATCCCTTATTGCACTTAAGAAAACGCTTAATGCTGAGGGATATGAGCACATTTCACACTCTTGTGTACTGCGTACAGAGGAACAGTTCGGAGACCATGATTGTATCAGCATGATTATCCACCACGTCATAAAGCAGCATCTGTGAGGTCATGGTCTGTCTGCAATATCATTCTTGAGATTGACCTGCCCAGACATCCGACCTAATCCCAATGAAACACTTTGGAAAGAGACAGAACGCCGACAACGCTGAAGATGCCACCGTCTCATATTGTTACCTTCTCTTGTTTCGGTTGTTGCAGAAGAACGGGCTACCAATTTTCCAGAAACATTCAGCAGGCACCTCAATGAAACTGTCTCCAGCAGAGTTCAAGCTGCCATAAAGAATTGACAAACTTCGTATTAATGCCCCTAATAAGTATCCGGATAGTTTCGATCAGACAGCGCACATTCCGACCGCATTACGAAGGTATCTCATAACCTCACTTTCAATGTTTGGCATTGGGTGAAGCAAAGTGACAGTTGTGTTGACGTTACACCTATTGTCAACGCACCTCGGACAGTGAAGTTGCGTTCCGTTGACGCCCAATATCAATCGATCTTAACGGTACGGTTCGAACACTTACCCCTACGGCATGCACGAGGTCAGTTTCACTTCTGGCGTTGCCTTCCCACCACAATGAAACCATCCCGCGACAAATGCGCCTGTCGCCTCGAACACTTGCCGCCTAGGAAGAGCAGGCGCTCCGGTGTGACGCCTTTGTGCGGCAGAGCTGGGATCGGCTGGTCCTCGTCCGCGTCCGCCTCCGCCTTTGGCTCGCCAAATTATGGCAGGCGGCACGGTGAGGCTAGCCCACGACAAAGGAGGCGCCCCCCCCCCCCCCCCCCGCGGCGGCCATTACAAACCGGCCATTTACATAGCGCGGTTTTTGTGCGCCGGTCCAGCGCTAATGACCACACAAAGACGGCCGCGGTACCTGGAAAACGTCACGCACCGGTACGCCACGCCCGCCGGGCCCGGCAGTACCTGCTGTTTCCCTGTTCTGCATGTCACTGTCCAACAACACTAATGCCGTTGCCACATCTTCCTCTGTTACGCTACCCAGCCGTGTAGAAAAATCACGTGAAAAGTGAGCTCAGTACAATTTCAACGCATGCAGTTTATTTCACGTTAGAAAAATAGTAATGATATTAAAGCAAAAACGAGAGAGAGAGAGAGAGAGAGAGAGAGAGAGAGAGGCAGAGAGAGAGAAAGAGAGAGAGAGAGATCCCAATACGAAGTTTGTCGGGAAAATACGTATAAAAGTTGAATAATGTCTTTATGTTACAAGTTGCAGTCACCCCCTGGTGGGACTACTGCTGTAATCAATCCCATCAACGCTCAGTTCGAGTCAGAGCACTCTACGTGAAGGTGGGGGTGTGCGGCAGCTTGTTGACAGTTACCCTTTTTTACCTGCCGTCGGCATGGAGCTCTCTCTGATTGAGGAACAGCGCATCAACATCAAGTTTCTTGCAAAGCTAGGCAAGAATGGCCGTGAGATTTTTGAGTGTTTGAAACAGGTTTACGGAGACAATTCTCTGAAGAAACCAACCGTGAACAAGTGGTTAAAAAGGCCGAGCCGAGAAGAAGTGAACGATGACCCTCGCCCAGGAACCCCGTCGACATCAAGTTCCGATGCAAATGTTGAACGAATTCGGGCTTGTGTTCTTAAAGACCGTAGATTGACAGTCAGAATGATTGCCGACGAGCTGTCAATCCTCAAAACAATCGTTCACGAAATCCTGACACAAAAACTTGAAATGAAAAAATTGTGTGCGAAAATCGTACCTAAGCTCTTGACGCCAGAACAGAAAGCAAAGAGGGTTGAGTGCTGTGAGGATTGGTTGGAAGCAGAGGAACGAGGGGACTTTCTCAACCGAGTCATCACTGGAGACGAGTCCTGGTTTTACCAATTCGATGTGGAGCTCAAATCTCAAAGCAAGGAATGGAAACTAGCAGGGAAACCGAGAACAAAAAAGTCACGAAAATCAAGGTCCAATGCGAAGACAATGTTGATTGTTTTCTTTGATTCTAGGGGCATTGTTCACAAGGAATTTGTTCCTCCCGGCCAGAGAGTGAACGGAAATTTTTACGTTGAAGTTATGACACGTCTCAGAGCTCGTGTGGCCCGAGTTCGACCGGAATTTGCAAAAGGGTGCAGGTGGATCCTTCATCACGACAATGCGCCCGCTCACACGTCGCTCGTTGTGGGAGAGTTTTTGGCGCGAAGCTCAATCACCGTGACAGACCACCCGCTTTATTCACCCGATTTAGCCCCGTGTGACTTCTTCATGTTCCCGAAATGCAAAATCATGCTTCGGGGGCGGCACTTGGGAGATGTGGAAGCCATCAAGGCGGAAACGACACGGCAACTGAACAACATCACAACTGAAGACTTTCAGCAATGTTATCAACAGTGGAAACTGCGTTGGCAAAAGTGTATCGCGTCTCAGGGCGAGTACTTTGAAGGAGACCATATTGTAATAGCTGAATAATTGTAAAATAAAGTTATTATTCAACTTTTATACGTATTTTCCGGACAAACCTCGTACACTTTCGATACTTGACAGTAAAGTTCAACAGCTAGCAACATCAAAAACATAACATGACGTAACTGAGTGTTCATTTCCTAGCGCTGGGCAAATCAAATTTTAAAACTGGAATAAGAACAAATTTAGCAACATCTACGAAATTTGTAAGTACAATATCAAACTATTAAAATGTCGTAAAAAATCAGGAAGTGCCAGAACTCTTTATAACCTGAATGTACATTTCCCTAGATGAAGACAACAATAAAAAGGCAATTATGAATATATTTCAGGTCTCTGAAGATGCGTTCCAAATAATAAAAGGAAATGCAAATGACGCGAAAATGTGACGGACCTAAAGTGGTAATTATCACTACAATAATTAAAAACAATTTTAATTTTGTACATAACTGGAAAGTGTATACTTGAGAAGTTTCAGGAATTTCAGTTTTATGAATATATGAAAAACAGCCCTCAATCAAAAACAGTATTTTCAAAAACACTGAATTGTATCGTCTCTTATTGTTCAGGATTGTCACGGAAATGAAGCCTTGTCTTTATGGCCACAGCTATTCACATCTTCGTCTATATCTTTACTTCGCAAACCACAATAAGGTTTGTGGCAGAGGGGTACATAACCGCGCGACCGCTACGGTCGCAGGTTCGAATCCTGCCTCACGCATGGGTGTGTGTGATGTCCTTAGGTTAGTTAGGTTTAAGTAGTTCTAAGTTCTAGGGGACTGATGACCTCAGAAGTTAAGTCCCATAGTGCTCAGAGCCATTTGAACCATTTTGAAGAGGGGTGCATAATATTACTGTGACATTACACGGAACTTCCTACATTAATTGAAGTTACGCGGATGCTGCAAAATATAATGCACAATAACAAGAAAAAAACTGTGGCTTACATAACCCTCGCAGCTTTTCCTCCACCAGTGGTTCTCTTCTGCATTCCGAAGTGTGAGGCGGGCTTAGTTTGGTAGAGCTTTGGCCTGCAAAAAGCGAAGGTTCCGCGTTAGAGTTCCAGTCTGGCACACAGTTTGAGTGTCAGTAAATCTCATGTTTGCACACACACGCACAGCTGCTGAGTGGGGAAAAAAATGATCTTCAGTTTTGTGTTCATTAAACTCAGCCATAATAAGGCACCAGATGTTTGCGATATCCCGAAACATGTTGCCCAATGCCTATACGACCAATAAAAAACACACAATTTGACAATATTACACGACTGTTTGCAGTCATAAATATATAATTACATTAATGTTTTATTGCTTTAAGTGATGAATTTCAAGTGCCATGCGACCCTATTCAAATTAAAATTTATTTCCATTTACCTGTTGAACTAGAGAAAGTCGTCGAAAAGGACATTCCTGTTAGTAAAAGGTAAATGAGCAGGCTCCGAAATTGCGTGAATCGAAAAGGGTAATGGATAGATTGGTATTTTAATTCAAATCTACAAAAGTGAAGTCCTGTAGTGTCCGAAAGAGAAAAGTGAATATGAAGCCAAAACTCTTGTAAGTTTCGGAGTCCTTTGATATTTCCTGCACCTCCATGCGTGAAGGAAGATGTTTGGCGCTCTGATATGTGGGATGTGGAGAACAACCACGCATTAGGTGGTATTTGTTTTAAACTGAAAGGGCTGGAAATCAAAGAGAGTGAATTGTCAGCGATATGAAAGTACTTCGGAAAGGAACAGATGGGCACATAATGCTAGTACTAGTTCCTGAAGATCAAACTGTGATCTTTCCAGCAATGACGAAGGATATGTGCTATTCAGATAAAAGATCAATTTAGTCGTTTCATTGTTCCGTTACTGATGTATCAGGTAACGCGACAGATGTGGCCGCTCACTGGTTTGTAGTTGGTCACGTCCCATACAGGAAATCAATGGCGCATTGCCCGCATTTCCAGCTCCCCCTATCTCAGTTTTCCAACAAAACTACCCCAACGGAAACCCGCATCAGTATGAAGTTGTTTACCCCAGCGGAAAGTATTTTTTCCTTCTACCTTGTTCCATGATTTCTACAGCCTTTTTTTAGAATAATTAAATGTATGACTCTAGAAATAGATCTGCAGACTAGCTTCAAAAGGACTCGATCGGCCGATAGCCCACAGCAGCGTTTTGCTGCGTCCTGACTCTTCGCTTTGCCAAAAATTCGACGTCGGCACCCTACTGCCTTATGGACTCGTCAGTAACGTTGGTATTTAAGCTATGCCTTATGCCAGACTCAGTTGTTTATTTTCACTTCAGCCTTATATCTTTGACGTTTGTTATTTGATGCAAAACTGCACAGACTGACCAGAAGAACTTAATAGAGTCCCCAAGCCAAACATACAAGGAATGTAAAATGACAGACGTATTTTTGAAAGCAATTTTAAACAGGCGATGGTCTCACAAGTTCCAACAACACCATAAAATGATGTAAATTGTTACAAAGTATCCACAAGTGTACGTATCATTAGCAGGGGTACCGAAAGCAGCAATTTTAATCATAGGACAAGAGCCAGACCTAAATTAACCTACATTTACTGACGAAAACAACACAAAGAACACCACTTCCCACCAGGAAAAAAGCCTGTACATAATTTTACCAGGGAGACTACAGCGAAAACTTAAACTCGTCTACTTAAAAGGTCTGTTAAAATATACGTTTTAATCAACACATTTTGTACCGTGAGGAATTATTTAGATAATACAGAGTAGAGATCTGTAAAAAACTAAACAAAAATTACTCATAAACACACCAGTCATTCTACAGTATGCAGCAAAACCCGATGTACTTTCAAATGGTTCAAATGGCTCTGAGCACTATGGGACTTAACATCTGTGGTCATCAGTCCCCTAGAACTTAGAACTACTTAAACCTAACTAACCTAGGGACATCACACACATCCATGCCCGAGGCAGGATTCGAACCTGCGACCGTAGCAGTCGCGCGGTTCCGGACTGCGCGCCTAGAACCGCTAGACCACCGCGGCCGGCCCCGATGTACTTTATCGCAAAATCTTATGCCTAAGATTTATGCTCTGCCTCGTGATGACTGGGTGTTGTGTGCTGTCCTTAGGTTAGTTAGGTTTAAGTAGTTCTAAGTTCTAGGGGAGTGATGACCATAGTTGTTAAGTCTCATAGTGCTCAGAGCCATTTGAACCATTTAAGATTTATGACGAATAATTTATTAATCTCCTCCCATTTTCCTGATCGCAGCGTTTCATACACATGAGGACGGAAGCTGACTTTGTTTTTCAGTCGCTCGAATGGGCAAACTTCATCACCACCACCATCCTTTGAGGGATTAGGCTGTCATCTGTTCCAAAGCGACAAACAAATCATTTCCATCTTTTTCGAGGTTGTTCTATATCTATTTTCCCATTCGCCTTATAGTTCAGGATCTTCTGGTGAACTCTGTGACCTGGCATTCTCACGAATTGCGAATTGAGGTCTGCAGTCTCCATGATATTTTGAGACTTTTTCATTCATGTTGAAAATATTTAATTCTTCTCTAATAGCTTCATTTCTAATCATCTCTTGCTCTTCAGTCCTTCGTCTTCCTTGGGAATCTCATCTCTGCAGTTTGACCTTTTTTTAAAATTTTAATCCAGCTTTCGCTTCCATAGGAAACACAGGAACCGCCATCTCTCTCGTTATGGAATTTCATGATGGTCTTATTTTGTACTTTATCACCCAATGTTCTGCTAATTGTACCACAGACAGCTTGGAATTTGTGTATTTTATATTCAACAACACAATCAAAATCAAAACTTACAGCACAGCCTAAATAAGGGATTTGGGAGACTTGTTCTAAAAATGAATTAGCCCAAACAATTTTTGATCTGACTGGATATTTTCCTCGGGGTTCCGCTATTTTCGTTTTATACTAGAAATTTTAAAGTTTTATTTCTCACATATTTCTTTCAGCGGGTATAGTGATCTTTGAAGGTCATCTTGATTATTTTGAATAAAAACTTATCATGTGCAAAGAAAAATACTTTCAGGTATTCCTCATTCGTTATTGTAATTCCTTTGTTGACTTTACATTTCCATTTATGAAGAATGAAGTAAATGAAAATATTAAGAACGGTAGATGGTAATGCACACACTTGTCTAGCAACTTGGTCTATACTTATTTCTTCTAATCGATTCCTACCTGTGTTTATTACAATGCATGCATTTTTGTAAAGACTTTTCACTACGTATATTAGGTGATAAAGACATCATCCAGACATGGGAGCCGAGCGGTCTAAGGCGCTGCAGTCATGGACTGTGCGGCTGGTCCCGGCGGAGGTTCGAGTCCTCCCTCGGGCATGGGTGTTTGTGTTTCTCCTTAGGATAATTTAGGTTAAGTAGTGTGTAAGCTTAGGGACTGATGACCTTAGCATTCAAGTCCCATAAGATTTGACACACGTAAGATTTCACACACAGACAATAGGACATGGGGCAACATGAAGAACATAATACAATGACAGAAGCATCGTCATGGACCTGATACCAATTTAACTGGTTTACAAACATGTATATACGAAAAACGCATTGTATATACGAAAAAGGCATTGTACTCAAGATCTAAAACCTTTGTCAGCTAAACCTGTCTGTTATTATATATTGTCCTTGTAGTTGTTTTCCTCTTTGTTGTTGTTGTTGCTGTTGCTGATGATGATGATGATGATGACGTTTTGTTTGTGAGGCGCTCAACTGTGCAGTCGTCAGCGACGGTAAAAAGTCCCAATTTTTTCACAGTCCAAGTTTTTACGCATCCAATGAAGCCACTCTCACGAATGATGATGATATGGTGAGGACAACACATACAGACATCCAGTCCCCGGTCAGAGAAAATTCCCAATCCGGCCGGGAATCGAAGCGGGGACACAGTGATCCAGAGGCAACCACGCTAGTCACTAGACCACGAGCAACGGACTTCCTCATTGTGTTAACGTGACATATCAGATATCATTGTGTCAATGATCTGTGGATGTAACAGAATCCTCGAGCCGAATGCACAAGGAATATAGAACGAAAACTGTATTTTTAAAAACAGTTGTGAAATGGAGACAATTTCTACAAAATGTTTCTTGATAGTAACATCCTGCTACTTGTCTGGAAGGCATCCGAACTGCTTCACTATCAGCTGACCCTGTCTGTCTCACGTTTCACGCTTTTCGACGAAGCTGGCCACCGTGTGCTATCTCCTTTGTCATATAATGTGGAATACGCAACTCAAGAATTGCCCTCCATCGTGTGGGGAGGTCGTACTTTGGCTTTTTCCTCTGTGCCCTCAGAAACGCGGAAAGCGCTATGTTTACAGTCCCGCTATCGACTTGGCGACGGCCGGGGAAGGAACAGTCAGCAGCGGAGCTCGCCCCGTGTTTGCTCACGGAAATGCTGGCCCGCGCCGCCCCAGGAAACGGAAAGACAGGGGCAGTGTCAGCCGGGCACTGCTAATCCCGGAACACCCCGTCTGGGCTCAGCACCGAGTGGGTGCTGGGTCGGGCAGCACAAACATAAACTACGATCTCTAACCTCTGCTACTTCTACTTGTTCGGGTTTTGGAGATTTGGGCTGACAACAGTAAACCCACACCCGTCAACTCTTTAAAGGGTCGAATTTGCTTGCATAAAATAACTTCAAACGTCAAATTACTTTACAACTGTGTTCAATATTTGCCGTTAAGCATGGAAAACTGTAATGGTTGAAGACACAAAATCCTAATAATGTTGGGTTTGTTACATTCGAATTATTCACCCAAAGACTATCGTAAAAGTCATAAGCAACATGATGGTTCAAATGGCTCTAAGCACTATGGAACTTAACGTCTGAGGTCATCAGTCCCCTAGACTTAGAACTACTTAAACCTAACGAACCTAAGGACATCACACACATCCATTCCCGAGGCAGGATTCGAACCTGCAGCAGCGCGGTTCGGGACTGAAGCGCCTAGAACCGCTCGGCCGCGGCACCCGGCTTAAGCAACCTGTTTTATAAGTGCGTTGCGAATAGAAGTAGTACTAAAGAAGTGATAAATTCAAACGTCGTACCGTAACAGCAACAATGTAGTCAGTTGTGAAATTTTTACATTCATTATTTTGTGGGGGGCCATTAGCGAGAAAAAGTTTCGAGAAGGCTTGAAATTGTGTGTAAAGTTTGCTGGCAGTCGTTAATTGCTCTCATTCTCAAACACTGGTTGAATATACTATGGGTAGTTTGTGCGTCACTAGTTACGCTGTATGGAGACATACAGGGTGTTAAGGGAGGAGCTATTAACATTCGGGGATAGAACAGGAACTATCATTTGAAGCAAAAAATTCCATATGGGCATATTCTATTTCAAATGGATTCCGAGATAGAACACATTTAATGTACACTGTTATTTGTTTTCTTCATTATTCAATACATTGCAGGCCGGTCGTAGTGGCCGAGCGGTTCTAGGCGCTTCAGTCTGGAACCGCGCTGCTGCAGGTTCGAATCCTGCCTCGGGCATGGATGTGTGTGATGTTCTTAGGTTAGTTAGGTTTAAGTAGTTCTAAGTTCTAGGGGACTGATGACCTCAGCTATTAAGTCCCATAGTGCTCAGAGCCATTTGAGCCAATACATTGCACGTTCACACATGTACACGTGTACAACAGTTGGTAAGCGTTACAATATGCATTTTACGAAGTATCAATTGAAAACTACGTATTTTTAACACATTCACCTCTAAGCATTGCGGGCAGAAAATCGCCGTGTGCTGGTAGTGGGACTACGGTGCAACATTCCAATAATAAGTTGCTGTTCCTGCACGGGTTGTTCAACTACAGGTTCCAAAGAACAATGGGATGATGGAAGAATTAATCTTTTCACACATTGTTCTGAAAACTCTGGTTAACATTGTACACGATCAGGAAAGCGCCGATGGTATTCTTCGACAGCAGTAGGAGCACTATCATCGCAGAAGCCGTAAACGTATACCATACGTGCATATTCTTCATTAGCGTAGATGTGTGGGATGTGTGGCATTTTAGTCAGCGCGCGTACAAACACAGTTAGCCTATATTTCTTCTGATGCAATACCTCGCTCTATTTCACTCACAGTATTTCGAGCAAAGAGGTTGAAAGCAACGAGGTAGGTTGGGCTCTAATAAAATATCAAAGAGGCTAGCAAGTTAAATGTGTTCCACCTTGGAAACCATTCGGAATGGGATATACGCCCATAAGAGCGTTCCTATCATATTCCTGAATACTTACCATTGCTCCTGGGATACTTTTTTTATACAGAATATGCCCGGTCCGAGGCGCCTTGTCACGGTTCGCGCGGCTCCCCCCGTCGGAGGTTCGAGTCCTCTCTCGGGCATGGGTATGTGTGTTGTCCTTAGCGTAAGTTAGTTTAAGTCAGATTAAATAGTGTGTAAGCTTAGGGACTGATGGACGTCAGCAGTTTGGTCCCATAAGACCTTAGCACAAATTTCAAATTATACAGAGTATCTAACAATAACACTTGACTTACTGTGTTAAACTGTTAATGTAAGATTACACAGCTTAATGAGTAGATTAAGACGACGTTTTATACTGTTGCCCTTGGAAGCTGCTGGATCAACAACGTGCATCGCCGAATGAGTGACCATTTTAGCCGTTTAGTAAATTAGGCAATTCTGTTCGGTTTCTCCATTTTGACCAAGATCTGCCCTCTGTTATCGCCCCACAGATTTTTACTGTTGAGCTGGTTTATGATCCCGAAGCAAGGACGATATAAGCAGAGTAGCCCGGATAGCACAGACAAAGAGCGCGTTACTCGCCAAAAGAAGGTTATTCGTATCAATCACACGCCCTAATTTGTGAAAAAAGTGCCTGAGAATGTACATCAGGAGCACATAATTGTATGGAAACATGGCCTGTGGGAAAACTGTAAAAGAAGAGAATTGAAGAGTTTGAGACGTGGTGCAACTGAATAACAGTATCGCAGAGGAATGTAATACGGAGAAAACACTGACTAGAAGAAGAAATAATGACGGGACGTTTGCTAAGACGTTAGGGAACAAGTCGCATCGTACTAAAGGAAGTGAAAAAGCTTCAGCGGAAGACAAGAGCTTAGAATATATACAAAATACACTCCTGGAAATGGAAAAAAGAACACATTGACACCGGTGTGTCAGACCCACCATACTTGCTCCGGACACTGCGAGAGGGCTGCACAAGCAATGATCACACGCACGGCACAGCGGACACACCAGGAACCGCGGTGTTGGCCGTCGAATGGCGCTAGCTGCGCAGCATTTGTGCACCGCCGCCGCCAGTGTCAGCCAGTTTGCCATGGCATACGGAGCTCCATCGCAGTCTTTAACACTGGTAGCATGCCGCGACAGCGTGGACGTGAACCGTATGTGCAGTTGACAGACTTTGAGCGAGGGCGTATAGTAGGCATGCGGGAGGCCGGGTGGACGTACCACCGAATTGCTCAACACGTGGGGCGTGAGGTCTCCACAGTACATCGATGTTGTCGCCAGTGGTCGGCGGAAGGTGCACGTGCCCGTCGACCTGGGACCGGACCGCAGCGACGCACGGATGCACGCCAAGACCGTAAGATCCTACGCAGTGCCGTAGGGGACCGCACCGCCACTTCCCAGCAAATTAGGGACACTGTTGCTCCTGGGGTATCGGCGAGGACCATTCGCAACCGTCTCCATGAAGCTGGGCTACGGTCCCACACACCGTTAGGCCGTCTTCCGCTCACGCCCCAACATCGTGCAGCCCGCCTCCAGTGGTGTCGCGACAGGCGTGAATGGAGGGACGAATGGAGACGTGTCGTCTTCAGCGATGAGAGTCGCTTCTGCCTTGGTGCCAATGATGGTCGTATGCGTGTTTGGCGCCATGCAGGTGAGCGCCACAATCAGGACTGCATACGACCGAGGCACACAGGGCCAACACCCGGCATCATGGTGTGGGGAGCGATCTCCTACACTGGCCGTACACCACTGGTGATCGTCGAGGGGACACTGAATAGTGCACGGTACATCCAAACCGTCATCGAACCCATCGTTCTACCATTCCTAGACCGGCAAGGGAACTTGCTGTTCCAACAGGACAATGCACGTCCGCATGTATCCCGTGCCACCCAACGTGCTCTAGAAGGTGTAAGTCAACTACCCTGGCCAGCAAGATCTCCGGATCTGTCCCCCATTGAGCATGTTTGGGACTGGATGAAGCGTCGTCTCACGCGGTCTGCACGTCCAGCACGAACGCTGGTCCAACTGAGGCGCCAGGTGGAAATGGCATGGCAAGCCGTTCCACAGGACTACATCCAGCATCTCTACGATCATCTCCATGGGAGAATAGCAGCCTGCATTGCTGCGAAAGGTGGATATACACTGTACTAGTGCCGACATTGTGCATGCTCTGTTGCCTGTGTCTATGTGCCTGTGGTTCTGTCAGTGTGATCATGTGATGTATCTGACCCCAGGAATGTGTCAATAAAGTTTCCCCTTCCTGGGACAATGAATTCACGGTGTTCTTATTTCAATTTCCAGGAGTGTATAATCGAGGGTGTAGAATTTAAATGCTACTGAGATGCTGGCTGCAAGGTGGGAAGTGGTGGCGGACGGTGTCAAACTAGCCATAACGTTGTCTGCTACCCTCCGCGCAGAAAAAATGAGGTGGAGACCACGGAGTCCGGCGGAAAGACGGGTTGACATGCCTGTTCGATATTTCTAATTTAACTTCTCTGTATTTTGTCTAAACCATATGAGATGCATTCAGTGATGATTTCTGCAGTTGATTTTCTTCCCCACCCCATGCCATTCCAAAAGCAATTCTCCGTTTGCAGTGACCTCAACGCAGATACGATGGGTGGAACTTGAAGATTTAAGCTTCCGAGTTCTTTATAGCGATAACTGTATGGCCAAAATCTGTCTTCAGTTATGAAAACATTTAGGGTGTCTCTTCTAGAGTCTGGCATTCAAACATCAATGGTGTTTTCCGCCATAGTAGCAACCCTTAGAGACGTTCAGCTGCAGACTTCCCGCACTGAGACGCGATACCAGTGCTAGCAATGTGCTGTGTGAGGGTGTCAATTTGGTAGACAGATCAATATCGTACGGGTTACGAAAAAACTTGTCATTCCTGCAGTTAAAGCGTACACCGTGGGAAAACTCCAGCAACCAACTTCCGCTACAGTGAATTCGGGGAATTCGGGAGGCGAAAACCCATTTCTCTACAAAAACGGCGGTTCGTTATTCCCCATACAACGACTTCTGGGAAAACGAGTAAAATGGGGAGCTGCCTTCACCCCGTACACTCGCCTCCCTCCCTCTTCCCTCCCTGAATCACGACCCCTGCGCCGAGTTTTTGGTATAAAACTGCGGAAAGCAAGGGTGACACATTCCCACGCGATTCCACCCAAAATAGGGCTCCTGTTGCGTTTACCACACAGAGCACTGTCGGCAGGTAGCACAAAGGCCAGCGAATGAATCACATGACGTAAGATTTCAAACTGAATGTCTTTAGGCGCAACACGTCAGCAGCTATTCCGTAAGGAACTTTTCAACATTTATAATGTAAAGGGGTCACTATTAGGAGCGTCTACAGTAAGCGCAGAAAGTCACAGAATAGAGATATGCATGTTCGTTATTGTAGTTCTAAAAAATTATAGAGAAATCTGAAATGCAACCCAACTAAATCTCTTAGGATGCAATAGTACAAATAGTAAAGGCAAACAGACTGTACTTTGAGACTACGTAAGGGTAGGAGTGAAGTTCCGCTTTCTGCCGCTGGATGGGCGAATCTGGCGCGAGCGACCGCAGTTTTGTCCTCAGCCAATGGCGTCGTCGGATGCGGTATGCAGGAGCATGTGGCCACCAAACCGCTCTCCCGCCGTCATCGTAATTCTTGATGTTGGAACCGCTACTAATCGGTTGAGTGGTTACTCAGTTGGCCTCACGAGACTGACTGCGCCCCGTACCGGTCATTCCTTCAAGGAAAAATCCCTGGTAGTACCGGAACCGAACCCGGGTCCTCCGCATAGCAGTCAGTGTTACCATGCACTCGGCTACGGAGACGTACATTCGGTACCACATAAGGGAGCAGATATTTATTAACTGTACTCATATGTTTGCATGACACATTGGTGAAAAGATGATGATGAAGTCCCATACTCCGTAACAAAGAGTAGGGGATGATGCGGGAGACCCGCACCGCCCTACTAGGCAAGGTCCCAGTGGAGGTGGTTTGCCATTGCCTTCCTACGACCGTAATGGGGACGGATGATGATGATGATCATGATGAGGAAGGCGACACAACAACACCCAGTCATCTCGAGGCAGGTGAAAAAGCCTGACCCAGCCGGGAATCGAACCCGGGACCCCGTGCTCGGGCAGCAAGAACGCTACCGCGAGACCACGAACTGCGGAGAGTGAAAAGATATAGATACGAACAGACTGCCCAAAAAAAGCTCTTTTCATGTCACTTGCTAAAATTTTTTCCGTTATTGGTGGTATCTGTTTTATGGCCATAGTGCAAGACATTTCTCTGCCTAACGTACTGCCTTCCAATGCTGGAGACATCGTGAGATTCTACTCATACAACAGCTCTACTGACTTTGATGATGGATTCAGCAGTGGAAGATGTAATGTTAGGCAAAGAAAGTAAATAGCCTATTACCAAACAAACACGCAAATACCGACCACAAAAATCCGTATTGTGGAGTAAACGTTTTCTGGATTTCGAGCACGCTGGATTGTACATTTGTCCTGCCAATGCTCACTGAAAAACTGGACGTCGGTATCAATGTATTTACAAATGTATAATCTTAACACGTTATGCACGCTATTATGGAATACACCATTTTGTCTGTCTGAATTATTTGAAAATGGGTTCAGGTAACCTGAAACTAACCTTCAATTAAATAAATAAAAAAACTGAATTTTGAAACTTTGGCTGTTTTCTACATCAAACTGGTTAACGTTTCCTGTTCATCCGAGTCACTCCCCATCTGATTCTGAGGAAACGAAGCTCGCGAGCCCAGGGAGTTTCGGTATGTTATTATTCTCGAATTAAAAAAAAAAAAAAAAAAAAAAAAGCTCATCCGATACTAAACACGCGGTTAACATAAAATTAATAAATGTGAGAAAAACGGTTAGAAACCAAATAGTTCAAAAAGGAGAAGAAAAACGCAACTATAAAAAAGGTAGTAAGTTGAACGGCTCTTGCGCAAGATATCGCAACAACGGTGAAGAAATGCTGCCATATCCTGCAACACTATACGGCTCTGAACACACCACCAAAATTCGACGAAACAAATAATTTCCGCATTGCACGTTTGCAGGACATACGCAAAACATTAACACTACAATTAAACTCACAATTTCTTCGAAAGCAAATAGAAAAAAGTCTGAAATACTTCGAGTAAAGAAACTGTTGAGTTGTAAAAAGCAGGAAATTTTGGAAGGTTAAAACGCCTCATGAAGGTTCCGGATATTTTTTGACTGTCCCGAGCCGAACGATAAAGCGACGCATTTAAAGCAGTAATTATTAATTTAGTATGTGCTGCATGTAGCTAGCATATCATCTGAGAGGAGAGATCAGGGTTCGAAAATAGTTTCATACGTCGTGGTTGCCGAGAAAATTCCACGGCTGCTTGTGCACACTAACGACTCACAATGAGTACGGGAAACAATATGTCAGTGATAAAGCAGGCAAATAAAGAAAAGTGGAGTGACCTGTCCAGCGTGAGTCATATGTTCGCCAGGAAGCCAACAGCCTGTGGCTGTCCGTGTGGAACGCACTGCGGCCACGAATCACTCACTACCCACTGCTTCTATCGACGGAGAGCTGCTGATAAGTTGGTTGCTATTTGTCGTTTTGGCGCCGCATCGTGCGCAGAATGATTCTGACAGTCCCCCTTCACATTTTGTCGTCGTGGTGTGATAAAGAGCGATGGAATCGAAGAAAAGAAGACCTGATTCTCGACCTATCCAAAAACCAGAATTTTAAAGTGGTGCACTATAGCATCCAACATCTTTGTTTGTTAGTTTTTCTTGTCACTGTTCCAGAAGCTTGTACAGTGTGATATAATTACATAACTGATTATCGAAGAATCGTGACACCTGGCGACAAATTCTTTGAACCCAAACTAAATTTATATCTAGTGAATTCCATTTTTTTCTTATACATTAGAAATATTATAATAACAAAACATCGTTGCTGATTGCTTTCTGGTTCCGCAGATGCCATATAATCCTTCTGAAATTCTATTCCAGTATTTCTGTAAGAAATCCATATTTTAAATGTTGAAACCAGTTTAATTCATCACCTCTCTTTTTGGTACTATGAACTGACAATCTATAACAAAGACCAGAATATGATAATTGGTTTTATGGGAGACATTCTCTTTTTTCTAATTCCAGAACTGTACCATAAACTAACAAACGAAGTTGTTAGGCAGAATTAAAATTCAATTAAACATCTGTTTCGAAAAGTAACACTTATTCAGCAGATGGTGGATGACAAAGATCACGTTTTACACATGCACTTACAAAATAAACGGTTGAGCTGAATAAATATTACTAAAAGATAAATCATAATATTACACTGTCCATAACTTAAAAAACATTACAGATTTGCATAATGTAAGACGTTGTCGCCGGCCGGTGTGGCCGTGCGGTTCTAAGCGCGTCAGTTTGGAACCGCGTGACCGCTACGGTCGCAGGTTCGAATCCTGCCTCGGGCATGGATGTGTGTGATGTCCTTAGGTTAGTTAGGTTTAAGTAGTTCTAAGTTCTAGGGGACTGATGACCTCATAGTTAAGTCCCATAGTGCTCAGAGCCATTTGAACCATTTTAAGACGTTGTCATTTGATCAGCACGAAAATATCTTTAATGTGAGACATTTTGGCAACAATTTTAAGTCTTTTTTAAATTCCGTAGAAGTTGCCTTTATTTTATTTTGCTAATACGGCAGACAGGGTTGTGGAATCCAGTGAGGTTAATACTATATTAGTGTACATTCAAACAAAATATGTAAAGGAAAATCTCTTAAGTTAATACTAATGTAAATTAAAAGAGAGCTAATCTTCATGCAACTGAATTCTGTTACTAAATTGATGTTTACACTTCGTTTTTGTAACCTCAAGTCCCTTAAACTGCTGGGGAGAGGGATGTATATAAACAGATTTTTAGGAAGACGCCGTAAGGCAGTACAGAGTGAACTGATGTTTTGGTAAGTCGTGTAGACGTGCAGTTCCTTTAATTTCCGTGAATGCATCCAAATTTAGTAGGTTGGCAACAGTGCAAACAGATATCTGATGTCAGTTGTTACTGTTAAAATTCTTTAGTAGCCGCTTTAGTAAATAAATATTAGGCTATGAAGACATGTTTTGACCTGTCAGTATTTAAACCGACAAATCTAATAGAAAAAGGAGAAATCTGGGTACAGAAACCTGGAATTTGACTGTAGCCACTGATGTTCATCACATGAGATTGATGCAAGCCACAAGCTGGATTTGCGGCAATACCGAATGGGGACTCAAGATTTGTTTTTGTTGGCCCAGAGCACAGAAAACGTCACAAGAGGGAGGGGATTGGGAAACGGGAAATCATCTGTGGCGTTATTGAAGAATCTGTTTCGACAATAGCGTGAACGATTCGGATAAACAATGAAATACACCAGCATAGCGAAGTGCGCGGTTTAAGTCCTATGTATTGTATTAATTATTCCAGCATCTCGTCTGTGTGTTGTTTATTAAGTGAGTCGTTTTAAGTGCGAAACACTGACTGGCAGCATCTTCACTGAAAAAAATTACTCGTAACTTATCCAAACGATCTCAAAAGTCTAATCCATAAACGGACAATGACGTGAGATTAGACGGTTGAATATAATAACCTAAGTGCTGTGTGTCCCATTACTGGTTGCTCTACTGTGTTTTCGTAACATTTAAACTCATTTCTTTGCCTATTTGTTTTTTTCTTTGAAAAGTACTGAATAGCAGCTCAAATTATTATCTGTCTTACAGTAATCTTAAATATTGGGAAAAGCAGTTCTGGCAGAAGTTGCTGGAGCTGGAAAACCAGTTGAGGCGCGACAGAACGAAGAAAGGAATGAGCCTCGACCACATAAAAAAATAAAAAATAAATCCTGTGTTCTGCGGCAGCAACTTAAGGTAACCACAGGAAATACATACTCCGCCTGAAACTCAGTCCAGTACATGAAGCACTGCGCCACCTCACTCTATACTTTACGCCACCCTCGGTAGCAGCGGACCTGGTAAAATACGTTGGTCCTGCGACCAACCTTGAGGTCTGCCCTAACTGTTTCCAGCAACTGAGTGTAACAGGGCGTCTACGCCCAGCTGAGAAGGCGGATTCCAGGAAGGCCTGCCGACGCTGTGGTAGTGCCCGCCCGCTCGCTTCATTCATCGTTCCCGGTGCCCCCCCCCCCCCTCTCCACATCCCACCCCACTCCATCAGCCACGTCGGCGGCCGTTTTTTAAGCAAAAACTGCCGAAACCGCCGCTGGATTTCTCCCTCCGCTGTGCTGCTCTTGACCTGCTTCGCACAGTCACATCCACTAGCTCCGTGGAAGAGCTCTTCCAAAAACGCTGCGTAAAACGGCCGCTCCGCTCTCAAATACATGTATTTTATTTCTTTACACGATATATCCATCTTCTTCCGAAATTTATTTACGTAGCTATCTTTTCCCTATAGCCTTGTCCTGCGTGTACTGTCAATAAGAGGGTTGCTCGCTATGTTTTGAAAAACATAACAGACCACTAACCGTGATTCTTTAAAGAATCGAACACCAGTGTGCAAAACATTCGTTTCATGCGTCTCAATGTTTATGTGTCGTATAATGATGTAGCTGTGTAGGTACATTCGGTGTTATATGTGGATTTTGTCTGCCAAATGTGTTACGAATAGTCAGTAATAAAGAAGCAATAAATTAAAAGGTATGCCTGTTGGTTCAGATGTTCAGATGTGTGTGAATTCCTGCGGGAAAAAACTGCTGAGGCCATCGGTCCCTAGACTGACACACTGCTTAAACTAACTTAAGCTAAGAACAACACACACACCCATGCCCGGGGGAGGACTCGAACCTCCGGCGGGAGGGGCCACGCAATCCGTGACATATCCCTGCTGCTGAAGTTTTTCTGTATGAACAGATAAAATATAGTAAGCAATAATCCTTTTCCCTTTCACTATTTTTCTAGGGGCTGTTAACGAGCAAAAGTTTTTATGATTTGAAATTTTATGTTAAGTTTGATTGGAATCGCTAAGTGCTTTCGTTCTCAAATACTGGTCATAACGTTAGATTATCCCTCTTAAAAGGTACGTTATAATAGCAATTTAAACTCGGTCAATACTGAAATTTAAGTTTCTTTTGCCCCTGGAAGCCGTTATACAGGCAACTTGCTACTGCGAACGGGTTTTGCATGACATTTCTAGCCGTTTCGTAATATACACGGTGACTAGAAACAGTCTGAACAACTTGTGTGAATGTTGCAGAATAGGTTGAGCTGAGAAAAAATTGTTAATAAAAAAGTTCTATACTTTGCGCCGTCTCCCTGTTATTTAGCACCGAAGTTAGCCAATCAGGCCGTTGCCAATCAGATACCCGTCATATAAAACTGAGGCAGTTTTCAGAAGAAAGGCTCATAGGACAAAATGGTTATCTGCGATAGGACAGTTTACACACTTACATTTAACATATCTGAGTAACAAATCGATTCTAATATACAGATTTGCTTTAATAGGATGCGTACTACTATTAAGTAAATCTTTCCATAATAGCCGGCCGCGGCAGTCTAGCGGTTCTAGGCGCTCAGTCCGGAGCCGCGCGACTGCTACGGTCGCAGGTTCGAATCCTGCCTCGGGCATGGATGTGTGTCATGTCCTTAGGTTAGTTAGGTTTAAGTAGTTCTAAGTTCTAGGGGACTGATGACCATAGATGTTAAGTCCCATAGTGCTCAGAGCCATTTGAACCATTTTTTTCCCCATAATACTAGATATTTTAACCCACGTTTTTAATTTGGAAAATAACATTTCTGTTAAGTATTTATAGCCCCTTTTCCCATAAATCATTCTCAGAAGGTTATAATGAGCAGACATTTCTTTCATCAAATATTAGTTTAAACGCCCAGAACACACTAAAACATAAAAGTACTGTTATTTTTAATAATACCTACGATCAGGAAACCCATAGGAAGGCACAAAAACATGATAATAGAAAGTAAATTGATAAAATATAACCACACAAATAAAATACCACTGTTCTCTCCGGTGGTCCAAACGTCATGATGGACAGTTTCTCTGTATAGTTTCTAGTTACTGAAGGACCTTTTGTTTCCTTTCTTCTTCTTCTTCTTCTTCTTCTTCTTCTTCTTCTTATTCTACCTGTCCAGCATGTATGTCTTTTTTCTGAGTTACGTTCGGTTACTGGTGACCATCTTATGGTATATTCTTTAACTATGAACTACTTTCATCAACCACGTTGTTCAATAAATCCCTTCTTTTTATAGCTTCACAGCGGAAAGCAAGGGTGACACATTCCCACATTAAACGCCACTGTTGATACACTCTGGTTTTTCAACGCACCGTTACTGTATTTCTTTTTCCAAAGTGGGAATGATGTATATGGACCTTTGTCCTAGTACAGAACCCCTTGTTTTGTATTTAAAAACACAATACTTCTGAAATTTAAACGGAGTTCTCTTAGCGATTGTTTTCTCGAAGTCAAAAGCACTCGTTATATTGTGCTGAATGAGGAGTGCTGCGCGCACACGTATCAAGGAACCCTTCTCTGTCCTCTAACACAGATACAATGATTATTGTCAGTTGTTCACATAGCGTAGACGACAACGCACGAGACTGCCCGGGTGTAATATTTACATGTCTAAATTTAGTAATGCTCTCTTGTTTGGTCTTAGGAAACTAAACGAAGAAACGCGTCTGGCGACACCATCTGTGGCGGGCCGCTTGAATTTGCGCCCACAACGGCCTGATTGACTAACTTCAATGCTAAATAATGGGGAGACGGTGCAACTTGTCGAATTCTTTTCTTCAAAATTTTGTATCAGCACAGTCTACCCTGCAACATCGTTACAAACTTTTCAGACTGTTTCTGTTCACCATGCATAAGGCGGCAAAAAGACGTAGCAGTACGGTTACGAAATACCGACCTAGCAATCAGCTTAACACCAGCGTCCGCCTTCTAACAAAACACGGTTGTATGTTTGTGGTTACCCACCATTGTGGAATTCCCATGAGCATTCATTTATTTTCTCTTAAAATAGAACTGACAGAACCTTTGTGTGCTTGACGTATGTAGTCACAAAGTTCTCGGATGATATCTGTATTAGATCATTAGGCCTAAAATATTGACTTGGGAAAAAATTTATTGGAGTAGGAAAGAAGAGCATATGACAACTTTAACCCTAAATGTTATTCTACACTGTAGTGAGCCTTGTGAGATTAGTTTTTAAAGCTTCTTGATTAGTCTTAGTACACCATTTTATATCTTCGCAATATGTGTAAGTCAGCTAATTGCGTAATTTTAGCTTCAGAGTAATGTGTTAAGTGATAATTATGCCAAGATGAAACAGTTATGTCCCACTACAACTGGCTGGTTAAGGTCGGAGAAGGGCAATTCAGAGGTCGGACAAAGGCAAGAGGATACAGGGATATCTTTCTACAAGTGGCATTGGAACTATGAAGTGTAAGCGATGTTTTTAATTTTGTTTAGAGCTCTACGTAATTGGCATACATATTCTCACTAGAAGCATGTTTGTTTACTTTAGTTTTAGGACATACGAAGAGCATAAAATGTTATACTGTAATTAACAATAAATTTCTAACAGAATCAAAGAATCTTTGCCGTATCGACCACCACTACCACCACCACCACCACCACCACCACCACCAACAACAACAACAACAACAACAAAATCGCATTTATTGCCAATGTCACGATAAAATAACCTATAATTAATGGATAGGTACTTGACGGCGGTAGCAAGCTTCCGAAATACGCCGCACCAAACTACAAATTGGTATTGAAACGCAACTGAAGCAGATGCTTGCGCTGTTTATAACATTCATGTCCGACGCAAACCTCATCCAGTTCCATTCAAAACACAGAAGTGTAAGAACTATATAGCAACACCCAAGAGTTGTTTGTATAGAAAATAACGCATAGTTAGAAGGTAGGACTTAACTTCTGAGGTCATCAGTCCCCTAGAACCTAGAACTACTTAACCCTAACTAACCTAAGGACATCACACACACCCATGCCCGAGGCAGGATTCGAACCTGCGACCGTAGCGGTCGCGCGGTTCCAGACTGTAGCGCCTAGAACCGCTCGGCCACCCCGGCTGGCACAACCGATTGAAGCCCGCACTTCGTAATCGAGTGTATGGTTGTCAGATTTTGTAAAGAGAATATGATAACTCCTACAATATTATTTCAGTGACACAGGGTGGCGCACGAGAAATCGGCCCCGAGTACTCGACTGCTCATTGTCGCTTACCAACCGTCATCTATTGTTTCTAAGTTCCTTGCATTAGCTTATTTGTTATTTCTTCACTGCCTAATTATTACATGTTTATCTATTCTGCTCGTTAGCGGTCAACAAATCGTACGTAATCGCGGCCGGTTTTTCGTGCGCCACCTTTTTTATTTCACTGCGATCAGCCACATAACTCAAAAGTCGGCTAAACGAGATGTTTTGCATTATCACGAAAATTACAAGTGTGTGAGAATTCTGTTATGAATAAAAACTCTGTACTCTAGGGGGGAGGCAAATCCCCCTCTTGGCACCCTCCATCCTCAGTCGCCTATGCTACTAATTTTCAGTTTTTCGTAAGAACCACATTACAAGCACAATGAACGGTGAACGAGTAAAAATGAACGGTTCCCAAAAAAGAGCGATCACCAGTGAACTAGTTCCGAAGGAAAAACGACTTTGCCGGCCGGGGTGGCCGAGCGGTTCTACGCGCTACAGTCTGAAACCGCGCGACCGCTACGGTCGCAGGTTCGAATCCTGCCTCGGGCATGGATGTTTGTGATGTCCTTAGGTTAGTTAGGTTTAAGTAGTTCTAAGTTCTAGGGGACTGATGACCTCAGAAGTTAAGTCCCATAGTGCTCAGAGCCATTTGAACCATTTTTGAAGAACGACTTTGCCCACCTCTAGGAACATTCCAAGTTCGTGAGCTCTTTCCTCCTTCCAAGATAACGTGTAGCACCCTGCATCTTGAAGAGATGGACAGCCGAGCGGTGCAAGCGTACAATCAAGTGTGATTCGTACGCAGGTTGAATAGCGGCAGTCCTAAAATAGTGCTCTGTGGAACGTCAGTTCGTGTGCGCCCTTATTGTCTGTCCAGAATGTCGTGTAGCGTCTCGATTCTTGAGATGGTCAGCCAACCAGGAGAGCGATGTGAGCAGCGGAGAGCGATGTGAGCAGCGGGGCGCGGTGTGAGCGCAGCAGTTTGGACTAGGACGTCGGTTTCGTCGGCGGTCTGATGATATGCGTGGCGGCGGCGTCGGCGGCCCCTTGGAAGTGCCGGCGGGTAATGGATGGACGCGGCCGGCGGGCAGCGGCCGCCTGACGGATGCCTGTCCCCGCCGCAGGTATGCCGCGCCAAAACCCGCTCAACTCCGTTCCTCTGTCTCTGTCTGCTGATGCCGCAGCTCCTTCTACTGCTACTGCTCTGCTATGCGAGCGGCCGCCGCACGGCCTTCCGTCTCGCCACAGACGTCGTCATCTCGCATAACGGTCCAGAAACAAATAATGCTTACTGGTGTTCCTAGGACCTACCGCAACTTGAAAAACGCCGCCGGATGACCTAGAACTGCCGCTGCTGGTGTTGCTAACTCGTAGCTGTACGAAGTCGCCAAGAGAAGTTAGCGCCGGCAAATCGCTTGTACAGCTTACAGCACAGCGCACAAGACACGGTGAGCCTGACCAGGAATAAATGCGCACGGATTAATCACCGCTGATCGGGTTCACCGGTCAGCCGTAGTATAGTTTTTATATGATCTGCCACACTAGTTTCGGAAAACGCTGGGCTGGTCTCCATGCCACACAACAGTATACACAAAATCTGAATATATGATAATGCCTGGAGCCTAGTTTACCCGCTTCAAAGCCAGATGGTGCGCACGACTTGGCGACACAGAGGGCATCTAGTTACAAAGTGAAACATAATTTGCCAAATCCCGAGAATATCGATATTAGAGTTGTAAAAGCGTGGGCTACGGTAGTTTTCCGAGAAGCTTTGGTCAGATAAGGTTGTACCTGCATTACCTGTACGTTAGGTATGTTGCATATGTGTCGAAAAAAAAAACGGTTCAAATGTCTCTGAGCACTGTGGAACTTAACATCTGATGTCATCAGTCCCCTAGAACTTAGAACTAGGCGCTTCAGTCTGGAACCGGGTGACCGCTACGGTCGCAGGTTCGAATCCTGCCTCGGGCATGGATGTGTGTGATGTCCTTAGGTTAGTTAGGTTTAAGTAGTTCTAAGTTCTAGGGGACTGATGACCTCAGATGTCGAGTCCCATAGTGCTCAGAGCCATGTGAACCATACAGCCTTTAACAAATAAAATAAAATAATAGTAATTAATTGTAATAATAATAATGGTTTGGATAAGTAATTGAGAGGTTAAAGTTTATTTCGCCTTTAAGATTGGAACTGAATTTCTTAATGTTTCATAAAATCTTACGTAGCATTTTTCATTGAGGTCACACAACAAAGTAAATGCAATTTACACCGTGAATTTATCGAGATTCGCACGTCCGAAGATGTACGGAACGTAGCCAGGGCTCATTATATATTTTTTGTAGATAAAGTCTGATATCTGACCTCAGCTTCAATCATGTCAATGGGGTGACTAAAACTACTAAAACGGAGAAAAGCATACCATTAAATAATACATGTATTCATTTCAACATATACATTACGATATGAATGACACGTAAAATTCTAGGTAAATAATTGCAGATAATTCACAAATGAGAGCGACTTATTAATTCTGCTCCTCTTTTCTGCAAATAAGTATCAGTATGGCTAACTGTGGAGCCACACAAAATATTACGTCCTTCTAGGACAACGAATGACATAAGAGTGCTGATGCCTACTGGCTGCGTCAAGAGAGCGGTGTTAATTCCTTTGTTTCGCTTTCTCTTGTCTTAAAAAGTCGATACATATAATCTAAGTTTAGTAAATTAAATATTGTCTGTGCTCGAGTCCAAATGCTTCCTTAAATGCCTTGTGGCTTCGAAATCAACTGCAATTAAGTTGAAAACCGATAAAAACAGTCGTTTGGATATAGGAAGAAAAAGGGAGTAAATACCATTAGTTTCTGTCTCGAAAAAAACCAGTACCACTTGGCAGTTTTCAGACTGAAAAATATCGTTACCAGAAGTGAAAGTAGCGATGAAGACAGAAAAAGAAAACGTGGAAACAGCTCGTTAAAGAGCACACACATTCGGATTTGTAGTCTCATAGGTAGCCATAATACAGCACGGAACATTACTGTACATTTATGACGGTGGGTAACAAGATAGAACGCCTGCTGGCAAGGAGTAGGGGGTAACCCTGTAGCTGGGCAGGATGGAAGCGGGCTTACGAGAAACAAAGTGATCACAGGAGTAGGAAGAAATAGTTTCCATACCGTTTTCGATGTTAGCGCAAGCCCTAAAAATTGTAAGCACTGTTAGATGAACAGTCTGCAGTGACTGATAGTTTTCTGGTGAAGGTTATGAACAGGTACTTACCGACGATGTACCAGTTCCGTAAACATGGCCTTATCTGGGCCGCTTGCGTGGTGCGAGACCTAAATGCGGAGACTAAAACACACATCGGAGCGGAAAGGTAAACAGGTGGCTATTGTCAGTCACGCCGCCGTCCCTGCCCCGGTTAGGCGGGCAAGCTGTTCCGTAAACATGTCGAAATCCGAATAACAAAGCGGACGTGCCGGCCCCGTCCACTGATAACGCGGAATCCCACACGTGGCGCACCGGCTCATCTCAAGAGTCCAGTCCGTGAACTGAACCACGTTTCCGTTGCTATGAGCTGAGAGGCGTTCCAAAACAGCAATCAGTCACGTTGTGGCGAGGAAAAAAAGCACGAGGCGGAAGGTTGCTCCTTTCCAAAAATATATGTATAATCTTTTTCAGTCCCACACTTTCGAAGGTAAAGCAAAACTCCGCGTTCTGACCGAGACGGGCCAGTCTGGACCGACCGACCGCCATGTCATCCAATGCCTGTGGCGTCATCTGGATGCGGTGTGGAGGGGCACACAGCTCTCTCGGCCGCTGTCGGCTTTATTAAACGTGGAGCAGCACTGCTTTTCACTTAAGTTGCTCCTTAATTGGCATCAAGAGGTTTAGTGCACGCAGTTCCTATCTTCCCTTCAAGGAAGAACCCCTAACAGTACCGGCAGTCGAACTTGGACCTTCCGCATGGCAGCCAGACGCGATGATCACTGACGTACAGAGATTTCCGAAAGTAAAATTACCAGTAATTCCATACAGTGTCCTTAACTACATTCATTGTTTGATTGAAACTCGTGACAATATCGGATATTTGATTAGCGGCAAATTTCGTGGGCGTGTCAAATCTTTTACGTACCTAGGGGTAATAGTAAGCAGCAATACGGTACAGGACTTAAAAGTGAAGTCAATAGTAACGAAGGCGAATGGAAGATTTGGATCTATTGGTTTCTGGGAGAATGCAGTGCCTCTCTGAAGTAAGTAGCACAGCAGAAGCTAGTGCAAACGGCTAGGCTAACTCCAGTGTATGGAGTCATCAGTTATGTTTGACATAAAAGAGCGCATCCGTTTCTAATGACCTTACTGTCAACGGGACGTTAAACTCTAAGCTTGCTTCCGTCTTTTAACAGACAATGAATGAATTCAGAGCTGTACTATGTCTGTAACAGGTCGGTATATCATCTCTATCCTTTTTTCTTTTCCGAGCCATCATTGTTCTGGCTGGTTCGAAGCAGCCCGACACAAATTCCTCTCCAGAACACACCTCTTCATCTCAAACCAGCACTTGAACCCTACGTCCTTAGCTAGTTGTTGCATGTCTTCCAATCTCCGTCTTTCGCTTAGCGCTCCTTTTCACAAGCTGGCATCCAACACCTGTACAATACAATGCATATACTTCTGCATGCTTGCATTCAGCGTTCTAGCTGTTACACCGGTTGCACCAGCATTTCACATTTGCAGCGGCTTATTTCACGATTACATTAAACTGTGATCTTGCAATGTTAATCAATTACATACGAGTATGTTACCTAGACAAATGTATTCCCGAAATTCCATTACTCTAACTTAATTATTTTTTGGTGTTGCGATTTCTTTTTCCGTCTGTGTACTTAGATTTGGTGAAAAGTGTGAAGCTGAGCAATAATTTTGCCTTTTGAAACTGAATATAGTACCAGAGCTACAACTCTGATACGTACCTTGCATTGCAAGTGCGCTACTAGTTGTGCTAACTGGGAAAGCCTCGCAAACTGACACAATTCTTCAACGTTGTTTCCTGCAGAAATTCTAGTTTTGGTTACATAAGTAAACAAAGGAGATTACGGCTCAAAGCTCAGTCCACGTCGAGGTCCATGGAAACAGAGCCTTCCCACGAATGTGGTCAAACTGATCATTTCAGAATTTGCCTTAAATTATTTGGGAAAACCACGGAAAACATAAATCAGGATGACAGGTCGGAAATCTGAACCGAAATACTGAAAATAATCTTTTTGTTACTTCTGGAAACTCTTAAATAATCAACTTGCAATGATACTGACTGATCCAGTGATCGTTTTATCCGTAGAGCAATGTAGATGTAGTAAGACTCTCCGTATTTCCCACCACTCTAAAAAGTCGTGCCGAATCTTGTCGAGACTACCTTCTGGTAACGCACTTTAAGCTGACAAATCTACTCGAGACTTTGGTCATCTTGGATAGAATCTTTAAGCAAACCGTAATATTAGACTGTAGAGGCAGCAGTCTTGTCTGCACGATGGATTCTATTGCAATTTTGGCTCGTAAAACAAAGAAAAATCGCTTCAGCAACAAACCGTAAGACCTGGGGATTAGACGCGGTAAAATCGGATGTGTGTTTCCTTAAACTTTGTATCGCAGTAACCTGCATGTCCAGGAACGTTTAATAACTCGCTATTAGCATTCTATCAATATTTCTGTGTTCGCTCCACCAGTAACGCCGCACGGGGAATTAAAACACAAACGAGAAATGTAACGTTACTTCATTTAGTCGAGTAAAAGGCTGTCGGATTGAAAATACTTTTTACGGTTTAAGACATGGGAGTTGCTATCAGTTCTACGGCAAATGCACTTCGTAACGGGTTTCTTTCGCCTACGGGTGACCAGTGGAACTGTGCACCAGGAGAGAGTCGCAAACACAGTGCCAATAGAATTTGGCGCGGGGTTCCACGATCCCGTCGACGGCGCGTCATTAATCTCCATCAGCTCGTGGCAAGTGGCGCTGGTCTTTATCAGGGGCGAGGCTCAGCCGGATCGATTAGTACAACAGCTCGTAAATAACTTCACAAAATGGCCATTTTCATTAAGCAACGACCACGTCCATGTAACCCACTGCAGTAGCTGACTGCAATTGTAGACCCCTTACGTGCAAAGCAATTTCTAATTTCGCTTCTGTTGACCTCGGTAGTATTTAGGAACGAGCTCAGAAATGTTGTAAAGTAGGAGATACAATTCTGCAACCGAGGGACCAGTGTGTGTGATTGCCATGCTGAAGACTCGCATTCGGATCGCTGTACTCCCAGCGACTTTCCCTGTTGTATGTAAATAGACATCTAAATGATTCTAATGTCTCTAAGCTCTATGGGACTTAACATCTGAGGTCATCAGTCCCCTAGACTTAGAACTACCTAAATCTAACTAACCTAAGGAAAGCACACGTTGCCATGCCCGAGGCAGGATTCGAACCTGCAAGCGTAGCAGCGGCGTGGTTGCGGACTGAAGCGCCTTGAACCGCTCGGCTACAGAGGCCGGCGATCGACATCTAAATAAAACATCTGCAAGTGTTGGTGTTGAGTAAAGGGTATTTCCGGTAGCACTATCTGATTTCCCCTGCCCTGTTCCATTCACGTACAGCGCGTGGGAAGACTGATTGTCAGTAATCTTTTCTATTAGCTCCAATTTCTCGAATTTTCTCATTGTGATCAGTTCGCGATACGTATGTGGGATGAAGTATTATGTTGTCCAACACATCCTGGAATGTACTCCCTCCGATTTTGCAATTTAAATATTAAACCATTTCATGATGCGCAATACCTCTCTTGTAGCGTCTGCCACACAAGTCTGTTCAGCATCTCTGATACGCTCTCGCGCCGACTAAACAATCATGTGACGAAAGACACTGCTCTTCGTTGGATCTTCTCTCTCTCTCTCTCTCTCTCTCTCTCTCTCCCCTATTAGTCCTACCTCAAGGGCGCCAGAGCGATGAGCAGTACTCAAGAACGGGTCGAACAAGTGTTTCTTTCGTGGATGAGTTACATTTAGTTAAGATTCTTCCTACTAATCTCAATGTAGCATCTGCTTTTCCAAATATGTGTTTTATGTGGTTATTCCTTAACGTCGCTCCGGATGACCGGATGATCTGCTTTCAGTTCTAGGCACTGTCAAGGATTTTTCCTTTGTGGGAGGGCCGGAGGTGGGCTGTCTCAGCCGAGATTGCCAACTGAAGCGGTAGGTGAATGAGGGAAAAAAAAGAACAATCCTGTTTCAAATGTCGGTAATGGCATGGAGAGCGGTGAGTTAACTACAGGCCACTGTTTGCAGAAGATGACAAGGGAGCCGATAAGTATCACTTGGTCTTCAGTGCCTGATCAGTTACGAGTCAACATACTTTATCCAGGAAGTCCCAGAATTGCAACCTCGCTAACTCATTTAAATCGGAACTCTATAAAGATGTCCCCTTGTAAACACTATTCCTAGAAGTTATTACGTGTCAGTGAGTTCAGCCCCAATATTCGGAGTAAACTAACGCTAGCAAACCTATACAGTTTTGAAGCAAATACCACTAAATTATTTTCTATTTGAGTAAAATTATCACTAACCCGAAGGTTGGTTGAAACGTCAGGGGAACTTCGTTAGACAGCACCTCTTCTCCTGAAGCGAGAAACGGACATTCAGTTTAACGCGCAACACAAACCATTGTGCAATATGATTATTTTTCCCTATGTGCAATACGTTGTCAGAGGTGATCATCATCTCAACTGCCCGTAAAATTTTAAAGACTTCCCGGGGATCGAATTACGAACTATTGAAGTTTTAGTCTGAGAGTTACGTAGTTACCATGAAACAAATCCCATTTTTCTATTCACAGACTACTATAGAACTTTCTACTTGCAAGGACATCGCGGCAGTCTGTAGATAGTGTAACTTACGAATAGACCTTTACATTCGAAAAGCATGTGATCCATATTACACACCCATGTGAGCTATATATAAATAGAAAAATGAGATTTGTGGCATGGCATGTTTTTCTGAATATTCGCTTCAGAAAAACATGACTCGTCAGCTTAACCAACTCTGAAAATAGCTCCAATAAATGAAATCGCTCACAAATATTAAAGGATTGGGATGTGGAATGTTTATAATAAATTTATAAATTGTGGACAATTGCAGCTGCTCCAGTATACGACATCGCCATCTTTAAGATTTGTTCCTTCTTCAAGGGCAACTTTCCTGTGAGATGTCTTCCTGCGTTCCGTTGCCCATTGACTTATAATCCTGCAAAACCACTGAAAATCAGTTTTTTCCTTTTGTGAAATATTTACTTTCCATTTTAGTTTCATGTCCTATAGTCTACAATTCATATAGAAAATTTCCTCTTCCGTCTGCCATTACTTGAATTTTCTTTATACATGAACGCACAGACTGCCACAGATCTTCAAAATTTCCTGTCGATATCTCCTAAATTCCGTTTGTCTGATCTGCTCACTGTCCAATTCTCGCTTCCGTATGTTACCATGGGGACTACCATCGCCTTACAGGATTTTTATTCGTGTTGATTTCTAGTTTTTCCCCTGTGTCCTCCTTCCTCATTGTACCACAATAGGCATAACGTTTAAAATTAACGATCACCGATGTCATCACCGTATGAAATATTGAGCCTATACAAAAAAAAAAGAAATATGGCAAACATAATCACAAAGCCAATGAACACAAACAAGGGTTGAGGCAAAGACGCTGTTTTTCCGCCGAAGTGACCAGTAAATGGAAGATGGTGAATAAAAAGAAATATTTTCAGATCGTGACTACTCTAAATGTAATCTTATGAGCAGATGACACAACACCAGCTGCAGAGAAAGACTGGCAGATGGGAGTTGCAGCTGACAGCCTCAGAATACAACATAAAATCCTTAGTAGAAAAAACGAAAGTGATCTCATTACGAGCATATGACCAGTAAGATAAAAAGTAGTCTTGAATAATAAAATCTTGGAGGGAGTTAAACATTATAAATATTTAGCATGTGACATCACATATGGACTAAGCGGCAAATAATTTACTACCATCTGTTGAAAGATTTGAAAAAAAAAAATACAGACTAAACCCAGGAAAGAAACACACGTGCAGTTTACGGGTGACAACAAGACAGCATTATAGTAGAACACAGGCTCAAGAAATGAGGGTTCTTGGAAGAGTGAAAAGCTGTACAAGAGAAGATCGTAAAAATGAGGATATAACGAAAAATTATAAGCATATAACCTAAATAAAAAATTAAAATAGAAAATAGGGGAAACTGAAAGAAACATATGTACCATACAGGTGCAGAAAGACTGGCGGTAGAGACTCACAGTTATAAATACACTGGAAGAAGAGCTCTAGGAACGCTGTACAAGAGATAGAGTACCAGTACCGTAACCTTCAGTTTGCGTAACACGAGGGCTATTCGGAAAGTAAGGTCCGACCGGTCGCTAAACAGAAACTACAGTGAAAATCCAATGAAGCTTTGCATAGATGTGTTGGAGAGTGTTATCAGAATGCCTGTTAATCACATTACGTCCCTCTTTACAGTTATGAGCACACACTGAGCGTATAAGGTGCCTAGAAATAGTTTCTCCCGCCAAGAATAAATGCCTGAGAGAAATTTCGCCTGATGTCATGCAGCCCACATAACGTAACTGTCATGCATTTGCTTCTTTGTGCCAGTGGTCGGGTGCACATTGCACCGGCAATGAGGATGGTCTTGTACCTTTTTCGGTGGGAAGTGTTTGATCTTCCAGCATAAAGCCCGGACTTGGATCCCGCTGATTTTCATCTCAGCTCAAATGAAGCGCTAACTATGAAGACAACATTTTGACAAACAAAACAAGCTGTAGTTCAGTGTAGAGAATTGGCAGAAAGCACAGGCATATGACGGGTATATTGGTAAGTTGGTACAATACTACGACAACTGTCTGAGTCGCACCGGCGACTATGTAGAGAAGTAGGTAGACGGTGTAGTAGCTAACGATTGCAAATAAAACTTCTTTGATTTTCACTGTGGTTTCCATTTCGCGACCGATCGTACCTTACTTTCCGATTAGCTCTCGTCCATGAAGAAAAGAAAAAGAAGCGGAAGAAGATGAGTTTAGCAGGACGCTTTATACAAATATTTTCAGCGAAAGAAAAATTGTCATTTGATAAAAGGTTGTGGAAAACAGAATGAAGGTGTGGAATGCTTACGAGAAAGAGAGAGAGAGCGAGCGAGCGAGAGAGAGAGAGAGAGAGAGAGAGAGAGAGGGAGAGAGACGGGGGGGGGGGGGAGAGGGAGGGAGGCTCATTACAATGCCAGTAAACGCGGAGCGACAGATAACAGGTGGCTCAAGAGTCCAGCGATGCGAAGGACAATGAGCCATTGTGCGGCTGGCTTACCAAACGGGGCATGCAGACACATACGCCGCGGTCTCTGTGACTTCGGCATGTCGCCACGGGCTTGAGTATCTGCTCTTGTCAGCTGTCGCTGCCCGTAAAAACCGGGCAGCTGAACATGCTGCTCCGATTTCTTTGGTAATATCGAGAAAGCTTATAGGGAGCTCCCTAACAGATTCGTTCACACTGAAGTGGAATCGCAAATGTGGGCTACTTCTGCTGGAAACCCCAAGCTTCCCTCTAGATGTGGGTTGAGAGTTAGTAAGAAGGCTCGTTGGCTGGTATGTTAAGACTCTTGCTCTGCATCCATCAGGTCTGGAACTTCACTAACTTCGGTAATCTAGAAAAAGAGAAGATGTGAAGTATCTGAGGTCTCATTCTGAAGAAGTAGAGTCCTAGTCCCCTTCGAGTTTTACAGATTTATGTCCTCAGTGAGCTTTATAAATGGCGGGATGGCTCCTTAAACAGACCATCAATGCTCCCACCTTCCCTCCACCAACGCAGTTGTAATGAAATCAACGCCGGCGTCGCAATCGCTTTCCCTCATTCTAAACATCCATTGGTGACGGTATGAAGGTCGCCTTCTAGCAACATCGTTAAGAGTTTTTGGGTTCGCCGGCCGGCGTGGCCGTGCGGTTCTAGGCGCTTCAGTCTGGAACCGCGTGACCGCTACGGTCGCAGGTTCGAATCCTAGGTTTAAGTAGTTCTAAGTTCGAGGGGACTGATGACCACTGATGTTAAGTCCCATAGTGCTCAGAGCCAGTTTCTGGGTTCAATACATTCCAGAACTACATTGCCATAAAATACGGAATGATGTCGAAAAATTTAGTATCGCAGTAGGTGTCAACATACATTAATTCCCTTGCCGCACACTCACGGCAATGAATTTAGGGGCTTTGGAACACATGAGAAAAGCTTCAACTCGAATGTTGCTCATAAACATTTCACATTCGGCTGAATCCATTCAGCTTCCTCAAAATGTTCCCCTTTGAAGAGATATTTGACTCTTGCAAAGAAAATTGAGTCTCCTGGGGTCAAACCAAACGAATTTGGGTACCTTTTAAGGCTTTTATTCTTCTGTTGGCCAACATTTGAAGCATAAGAATGTGTCATAGCGCCGATAACCAAAACCAAATAATAAATACGCACATAGCACATTACGTGGACTCTATAAACACACTGCTGCCGACCGATTACACAAGAAAAGGCAATATAGAGAATTTCTACATATACCGGGCGATCAAAAAGTCAGTATAAATTTGAAAACTGAATATTACGGAATAATGTAGATAGTGAGTTACAAATTGACACACATGCTTGGAATGACATGGGGTTTTATTATTCAATATGGAATTGTCCTTCCATGTATAAAACGGCATCACCGTCTGATTACTTTACAAATGAGCTAGTGTATTAAATATTTGACGTTCAGCATGAAAAATCTTTATGGTTGAAGGCACAAAACGGTAATAATGTTCGCATTATTAGTTTCGGATTATACACCAATAACCTGCTGAATATGTCAACACTGAAACTAGCTATGTATGAGAAAAAAATTAGAAATGATTTGACACTGTTATTTATAACTTTGTTGGAAGTCACTAAGTGCTCTCACTATCAAACACTAGATGAGAGTATTCTGGGTAATTTGCGCTCCGTTTTACGGTAATTTTTGATGCATACCAATGTTTACAACGTAATATCTCCTGAGTTATGTGTCGTACATTGACATAATTTTGCAGGTACATTCAGTGGTATAAGTGGACACTGTCTGAAAATTATGTTACAAATAGAGTCCATAGCAAGGAAGTAATAAGTTGAAACCTCGTGCCTGATAGTATGTTTTACTGCAGGAAAAGCGAAACGGAGTAAGTGATAAAGTTCTTTTTCCTTTCATTATTTTGTGTCGTCTGCCTGTGAGCAAAGATTTCGCATATGCGTTCTCAGAAGTCGCTAACTGCTCTCACTCACAAATACAGGATGAACAAAAGTTGGATAGTTATTTGAACTGAAGGTGGGGGGATGAGTAAAAAAGGAAAGGGAAGAAGGGAGAGAGCTAATGATATCAGCTGCATCGTGACTTTATGTGGAATCAGGGGCGACGAGTGAAAATATGTGCTATACTGGAACTCGAACCCAAGATCTCCTGCTTTCGAGGTAGTTACGTAAACTGCTGCGCCATCCCGACACAGTGGTTATCGTAAATGCGTAGACTATCTCTCCACGCTCCCACGTGGACTCAGACTCACACCTAGCGCCATCTATCAACAGTCCCTGTCTACATCCTCCATGCTCGCTAATTTTAGATTCCCGCTGGAGGTCGAACGTAAATGTGCATCCCAAATGAAGGTTGTGGGTTCATTGCTCATCAAGGTGAATCGATTATATGAATGTATGATGTCTCTTCTGTCGGACAACTGAGAAAGAAAAGACACTACTCATTCATATAAGAATTTGAGTAATTTGCGCGGCGTGAGCTACGCTGCCACAAGACAAGCACACAGTTTCTGAATTTAATACTCGACTTATTGCGTTAAACCTTTAACGTAATAATATACATGTTAATGAGCAGATTATGAGAGCAAAAAAAAAAAAAAAAATTGTGGGATATATTATGGGACTTAACTGGTAAGGTCATCAGTCCCTAAGCTTACACACTACCTAACCTAAATTATCCTAAGGACAAACACACACACCCATGCCCGAGAGAGGACTCGAACCTCCGCCGGGACCAGCCGCACAGTGCATGACTGCAGCGCCTAAGACCGCTCGGCTAATCCCGCGTGGCTTATGAGAGAGCATTTTAAACTTTTAAATTCGATCATTAAATTTACGAAACACAGAAACGAAATTTTTGTTGGCTCTAGAAGTCGTTAGAGAGCCAACCTACAACTCAGACTGGATGTTAAGTTTTATCTGTTAAATAATATAAATGGTGTCGATGAAAAATAGACAGAACATACAGTGAAAATAAATTGCGCGTGTGGTACAGCAGTTTAAAATGTTAAATAACAGTCAAACGGCTATAGCATCATTATTTAGATAATAATAACCAGTGCTTGGAATTGAGACGGTTCGGCTACGGTATGTCGTACTGGTAAGGCTTGTTGTTGTTGTTGTGGTCTTCAGTCCTCAGACTGGTTTGATGCAGCTTTCCATGCTACTTTATCCTATGCAAACTTCATCTCCCAGTACCTATTGCAACCTACATCCTTCTTAATCTTTTTAGTGTATTCATCTCTTGGTCTCCCTCTACGATTTTTACCCTACACGCTGCCCTCCAATACTACATTGATGATCCCTTTATGCCTCAGAACATGTCCTACCAACCGATCCCTTCTTCTAGTCAAGTTCTACCAGTAACTCCTCCTCGATTCTGTTCAATACCTCCTCATTAGTTATGTGATCTAAACTATTTATCGTCCACGTTTCACTTCCATACATGGCTACACTCCATACAAATGCTGTCAGAAACGACTTCCTGACACTTAAATCTATACTGGAAGTTAACAAATTTCCCTTCTTCAGAAACAATTTCCTTGCCATTGCCAGTCTACATTTTACATCCTCTCTACTTCGACCATCATCAGTTACTTTGCTCCCCAAATAGCAAAACTCATTTACTACTTTAAGTGTCTCATTTCCTAATGTAATTCCCGCAACATCACCCAACTTAATTCGACCACATTCCATTATCCTCGTTTTGCTTTTGTTGACGTTCATGTTATATCCTCCTTTCAAGACACTTTCCATTCCGTTCAGCTGCTCTTCCAGGTCCTTTGCTGTCTCTGACAGAATTAGAATGTCATCGGCGAACCTCAAAGTTTTTATTTCTTCTCCTTATGAAAAAAAAAATCAGAACCGCAGATTTTGAGATGTGGTATGATAGAACTTTTGCTGCGGTTGAAGGGACGTAAGACAAATGCTGTAGTCACTTGTTTAAAATGCCCAGAAAAGCGTTAAAATAACGTTTTAAGAAGTATAAGTTTCAAATACGGGAACCTCTTTTACATATCAAGCACTGATAATAACTAAAACTTGGAATTAATTTACTGTTGCTTCAAAGAAAGGAAATGAAATGGGATGCCCCTAGGGTTCTAATGGCTCTGAGCACTATGGGACTCAACTGCTGTGGTCATCAGTCCCCTAGAACTTAGAATTACTTAAACCTAACTAACATAAGGACATCACACACATCCATGCCCGAGGCAGCATTCGAACGTGCGACCGTAGCGGTCGCGCGGTTCCAGGCTGTAGCGCCTAGATCCGCTCGGCCACTCCGGCCGTCTGCCCCTAGGGAATCAGATGTATAAGCAACAAGCGAGAGGCCAACTGGGCGTATGGGACGCTGCCAATGTCAGTGGCTGAATGATTTGTCTGTCAGCTGGCATTGCGGTGACAGCTGGTGGTGACGGAGGCCCGCCGTCTGGAGCGCCGCGTAGCGTCGTCCGGGAAGCGCCTCGAGCTGATGAGTGGAGCGGGGCAGAGCGGAGAGCAGCGGAGCCCACGCTCATCAGCCGGCGCCACGGGCCGTGGGAACGGCGCATCAAACGCGCCGCGCACGCCCACACCGCCGCAGCGCCGCCTCCGTCTGACAACTTGCTTAACTGGCCGCTTCTCCTCAGTTTTAATTACTCCTACTGCGGCCTGTCGTAGCCTCCAGTCCGGCTCACTACTGTCGCCTGCACCGAGGCCTCTCCGCCGCCTCACCTGTTGTGTCAACGAGGGGATCGGTCCAAGTGCCTCGATCTACATCCACCGTCGCCGACTGACATTTGTTTCCGAAATTTTCTGTGATAGTCAATGACATTGATCTCCATTGGATCTTGATCTCCACTGGATCTCACAGACTTCCCGGACTCTACAACAAACTGAGTTCTCGCATTGTTGTTGTTGTGTTCTTCAGTCCTGAGACTGGTTTGATGCAGCTCTCCATGCTACCCTATCCTGTGCAAGTTTCTTCATCTCCCAGTACTTACTGCAACCTACATCCTTCTGAATCTGCTTAGTGTATTCATCTCTTGGTCTCCCTCTACGATTTTTACCCTACACGCTGCCCTCCAATGCTAAATTGGTGATCCCTTGATGCCTCAGAGCATGTTCTACCAACCGGTCCCTTCTACTTGCCAACTTGTGCCACAAACTCCTCTTCTCCCCAGTTCTATTCAATATGTCCTCATTAGTTATGTGATCTACCCATCTAATCTTCAGCATACTTCTGTATCACCACATTTTGAAAGCTTCTACTCTCTTCTTGTCTAAACTATTTATCGTCCACGTTTCACTTCCACACATGGCTACATTCCATACAAATGCTTTCAGAAACGACTTTCCGACACTTAAATCTATACTCGATGTTAAAAAAATTTCTCTTCTTCAGAAACGCTTTCCTTGGCATTGACAGTCTACATTTTATATCCTCTCTACTTCGACCATCATCAGCTATTTTGCTCCCCAAATAGCAAAACTCATTTACTACTTTAAGTGTCTCGTTTCCTAATCTAATTCCCTCGGCATCACCCGACTTAATTCGACTACATTCCATTATCCTCGTTTTGCTTTTGTTATGTTCATCTTATATCCTCCTTTCAAGACACTATCCATTCCGTTCAACTGCTCTTCCAAGTCCTTTGCTGTCTCTGACAGAATTACAATGTCATCGGCGAACCTCAAAGTTTTTACTTCTTCTCCATGAATTTTAATACCTACTCCGAATTTTTCTTTTGTTTCCTTTACTGCTTGCTCAATATACAGATTGAATAACATTGGGGAGAGGCTACAACCCTGTCTTACTCCCTTCCCAACCACTGCTTCCCTTTCATGTCCCTCGACTCTTATAACTGCCATCTGGTTTCTGTACAAATTGTAAATAGCCTTTCGCTCCCTGTATTTTACCTCTGCCACCTTTAGAATTTGAAAGAGAGTATTCCAGTCATCATTGCCAAAAGCCTTCTCCGAGTAAACAAATGCCAAAAACGTAGGTTTGCCTTTCCTTAATCTCTCCTGTAAGATAAGCCGCAAGGTCAGTATTGCCTCGCGTGGTGCAATATTTCTACGGAATCCAAATTGATCTTCCTCGAGGTCGGCTTCTACCAGTTTTTCAATTCGTCTCTAAAGAATTCATGTTAGTATTTTGCAGCTGCGACTTATTAAACTGATAGTTCGGTAATTTTCACATCTGTCAACACCTGCTTTCGTTGGGATCGGAATTATTATATTCTTCTTGAAGTCTGAGGGTATTTCGCGTGTCTCATACATCTTGCTCACCAGATGGTAGAGTTTTGTAAGGACTGGCTCTCCCAGGGCCTTCTCGCATACTAGTAAAAGAAATTACGCTGAAGTGAAGAAAAGTCATAGACTACTTCCTAATATCGTATCGGACCTCCTTTTCCCATGCGTACTGCAGAAACTCCACGTGCTGTGTACTCAGAACGTCGCTGAAAGTCCCCCCTACCATCAGATCTCACCAACTGAAATCGGGAATCTGACCAGGCCAAGATTTTCCAGTCGTCTAGGGTTCAACCGATAAGGACACGAGACCTCAAAAGGTCGTGCAGGAGATATGTACGGTTAGCAGCTGCCGACAAATTTCGACGCATTGTCCTAATGGATACGTTCTTTGTCCCTCCCAGATTGTTTTCTGCACTGTTACTTGTCTGTTAGCACTGGCAACTCTGCGCAAACGTCACTGCTCACGGTCGTTAAGGCCGTCCTAAATGACATGTCTTCTCCAATTTCTTGGAGGAATTCCTGGTTGGTTCAAAAATGGTTCAAATGGCTCTAGGCACTATGGGACTTAACATCTGAGGTCACCAGCCCCCTAGACTTAGAACTACTTAAACGTAACTAACCTAAGGACATCACACACATCCATGCCCGAGGCTGGATTCGAACCTGCGACCGTAGCAGCAGTGCGGTTCCCGACTGAAGCGCCTAGAACCGCTCGTCCACAGCGGCCGGCTTTGGTTGGTGGTCTCTCTGTCTAGTCCAGGACCATACCTCAAATACTTCAAGAACTTTCATTTCATTCTTGCTCATTGTCCATATTCCACAGTCTTAGAGTGAGTGCTGTGCCCTAAGTGTAGCTCTTAAGTGCTTCTTTGCTCATTGCGACTTTTTATGTTGTCTGAACTAAGCATTTTTCATTTATTCATGAACACTGCTGCATCTCTAATTCTTTGTTTTATGCCTTCTTTGCCTCTTCAGTCTTCAGTTGACTTTCCTCCTAAGTATTGGTATGTTTTTGTTCAATTTTTTTCCCTTCGATGTTTATTTCTTCTGGTTCCTTCGAACAAAGAGTGTGTCTGTATTTGTGGGTTAATTTGTGTTTTGTACTCATCCCATAGCAATGAATCCGTAATTTATAACATTCCTTGGAAGTTTCTTTCATCTGGAGCTATCACATATACGTCATTCGCAATCCTAAGTACCTGTATCCTTTTTCCAATAATTTCGACACATGTACAGTACCCATTTCTTAGAAATTCCATGTAGATGTTGCACAATGATAGGAGTGATTGCATACTTTGCTAACATCCTTAAGAATTCTGGCTTATTTTTATGTATTTTTTATTTGTACTATGGCTGTCTGTTCTTTGTATAGTTACACTACTGGCCATTAAAATTGTTACACCACGAAGATGAAGTGCTACAGATGCGAAATTTAACCGACAGGAAGAAGATGCTATGATATGCAAATGATTAGCTTTTCAGCGCATTCACACAAGGTTGGCGCCGGTGGCGACACCTACAACGTCCTCACATGAGGAAACCTTCCAACTGATTTCTCATACAAAAACAGCAGTTGACCGGCGTTGCCTGGCGAAACGTTGTTGTGATGCCTCGCGTAGGGAGGGGAAATGCGTACCATCACGTTTCCGACTTTGATAAAGGTCGAAATGTAGCCTAACGCGATTGCGGTTTATCGTGTGGCGACATTGCTGCTCGCGTTGGTCGAGATCCAATGACTGTTAGCAGAATATGGAATCGTTGGTGGGGGGGGGGGGGGGGGGCGTGCTGGATCCCAACGGCCTCGTATCACTAGTAGCCGTGATGACAGGCGTCTTATCGGCATGGCTGCAACGGATCGTGCAGCCACGTCTGGATCCCTGATTCAACAGATGGGGACGTTTGCAAGACAACAACCATCTGGACGAACAGTTCCACGAAGTTTGCAGCAGCATGGACTATCAGCTCGGAGACCATGGCTGCGGTTACCCTTGACGCTGCATCACAGACAGGAGCGCCTGCGATGGTGTACTCAACGACGAACTTGGGTGCACGAATGGCAAAACGTCATTTTTTCCGATGAATCCATGTTCCGTTTACAGCATCATGATGGTCGCATCGGTGTTTGGCGATATCGCGGTGAACGCACATTGGAAGCGTGTATTCGTCATCGCCATACTGGCGTATCACCCAGCGTGATGGTATCGGGTGCCATTGGTTACACGTCTCAGGCACCTCTTGTTCGCATTGACTGCACTTTGAACAGTGGACGTTACATTTCAGATGTGTTACGATCCCTGCGAAACCCTACATTTCAGCAGGATAATGCACGAGCGCATGTTGCAGGTCCTGTACGGGCCTTACTTGATACAGAAACTGTTCGACTGCTGCCGTGGCCAGCACATTCTCCAGATCTTTCACCAATTGAAAACGTCTGGTCAATGGTGGCCCAGCAACTGGCTCGTCACAATACGCCAGTCACTACTCTTGATTAACTGTGGTATTATGTTGAAGCTGCGTGGGCAGCTGTACCTGTACACGCTATCAAGCCGCGTTTGACTCAATGCCCAGGCATATCAAGACCGTTATTACGGGCAGAGGTGGTTACTCTGGGTACTGATTTCTCAGGATGTATGCACCCAAATTGCGTGAAAATGTAATGACATGTGAGTTGTAGTATAATATATTTGTCCAATGAATATCCGTTTATCATCTGCATTTCTTCTTAGTGTAGCAATTTTAATGGCCAGTAGTGTAATCGTTGTCTCTGAGTAGAGTGTGATTTCTACTTCTCTCACGGCGCTTTTCATTCCGATACCTTGTGTACTATACTGTAGCATTTCTAAGTATCGTCCAAATTTCATGCCGTTACTTGGCAGTGCTTCATCTTGCGAAACTTACTTTCATCCTTAAGTTTTTGACTCCATTGTATTTCCGCGCCACGCCGCGAAAACCCGGAGGTGTAGCTACGGCAGGTAACTGGAAGCAGCGGCGACGCGCGACGTGGCAGCCTTTTACGACGGCGTTAAAAGTCGCCAGTGGCGGCGCCAGAGCGTTCTAAGAAGCTGGCAGCGGCGGGGCACGCGCTAATTGCAGCGACACTGGAGCCGGCTTCACAGCCGCCGACACCCGCTAATTGTGCGGCCGGCCGCCAATTGACACCGACGCCGCCCCGGCCGCAGCGGCGGCCGCAGGAGGCTGACAGCGCCTCAGGCAGGCGACAACAACGACAGCGACGACGTCTCCGTATTTGGCGCTGCTGAGCTCGCGTCTACCCGTCCTTCTAGTCTACCTCACATACACACACAAACGACGGGGTAAACGCTAGCCAGTACCTGCAACCTCATAACAAAGCAAATACACTACTGGCCATTAAAATTGCTACACCAAGAAGAAATGCAGATGATAAACGGGTATTCATTGGACAAATATATTATACTACAACTCACATGTCATTACATTTTCACGCAATTTGGGTGCATAGATCCTGAGAAATCAGTACCCAGAAAAACCACGTCTGGCCGTAATAACGGCCTTGATACGCCTGGTCATTGAGTCGAACTGAGCTTGGATGACGTGTACAGGTACAGCTGCCCATGCAGCTTCAACACAATACCACAGTTCATCAAGAGTAGTGACTGGCGTATTGTGACGAGCCAGTTGCTCGGCCACTACTGACCAGACGTTTTCAGTTGGTGAGACATCTGGAGTATGTGCAGGCCAGGGCAGCAATCGAACACTTTTTGTATCCAGAAAGGCCCGTACAGGGCCTGCAACATGCGGTCGTGCATTATCCTGCTGAAATGTAGGGTTTCTCATGGATCGAATGAAGGAAGGGTAGACCCACGCGTCGTAACACATCTGAAATGTAACGTCCACTGTTCAAAGTGCCGTCAATGCGAACAAGAGGTGACCGAGACGTGTAACCGATGGCACCCCATACCATCACGCCGGGTGATACGCTAGTATGGCGATGACGATTACACGCTTCCAATGTGCATTCACCGCGATGTCGCCAAACACGGATGCGACCATCATGATGCAGTAAACAGAACCTGGATTCGTCCGAAAAAATGACGTTTTGCCATTCGTGCACCCAGGTTCGTCGTTGAGTACACCATCGCAGGCGCTCCTGTCTGTGATGCAGCGTCAAGGGTAGCCGCAGCCTTGGGCTCTGAGTTGATAGTCCATGCTGCTGCAAACGTTGTCGAACTGTTCGTCCAGATGGTTGTTTTCTTGCAAACGTCCCCGTCTGTTGACTCAGGGGTCGAGACGTGGCTGCACGATCCGTTGCAGCCATGCGGATAAGATGCCTGTCATCTCGACTGCTAGTGATACGAGGCCGCTGGGATCCAGCACGGCGTTCCGTATTACCCTCCTGAACCCACCGATTCCATATTCTGCTAACAGTCATTGGATCTCGACAAACGCGAGCAGCAATGTCGCGACACGATAAACCACAATCTCGACATGCTACAATCCGACCTTTATCAGAGTCGGAAACGTGATGGTACGCATTTCTCCTCCTTACACGAGGCATCACAACAATGTTTCACCAGGCAACACCGGTCAACTGCCGTTTTGTGTATGAGAAATGGGTTGGAAACTTTCCTCATATCAGCGCGTTGTAGGTGTCGCCACCGGCGCCAGCCTTGTGTGAATGCTCTGAAAAGCTAATCATTTGCATATCACAGCATCTTCTTCCTGTTGGTTAAATTTCGCGACTGTAACACGTCATCTTCGTGGTGAATCAATCTTAATGGCCAGTAGTGTACATTAAGCTGTGTAGATGAAATTATTCGTAAATATTCATAATTATCATACAACCATTACTGGGAATTTATTGCAATTCTTATAGAGTCTTTTAACCTAGAAAACGCGTTCGGCATGCTATATGGTGCAAGATGCTCGAAATTCTTAGAAAAATAGGTGTACGATATTTAGAGAATGACGGATAAATATATGAACGCTTTCTGATCAAAACTATCCGCACAACACCAAAAACATACGTATTTCATATTATGTGCATTGTGCAGCCACCTACTGACAGGTACTCCATATTAGCGACCTCAGTAGTCATTAGACATCGTGAGAGAGTAGAATGGGGCGCTCCGCAGAACTCACGGACTTTGAACGCGGTCAGGTGATTGGGTCTCTACGGTCGCAGTTTCGAATCCTGCCTCGGGAATGGTTGTGTGTGATGTGCTTAGGTTAGTTAGATTTAAGTAGTTTTAATCTCTAGGGGACTGATGACCTCAGATGTTGAGTCCCATAGTCCTCAGAGCCATTTTAACCATTTGATTCGGTGTCACTTGTGTCATACGTCTGTACGCGAGATTTCCACACTCCTAAACATCCCTAGGTCCACTTTTTCCGATGTGATAGTGAAATGCAAATGTGAGGGGACACGTACGGCACTAAAGCGCACAGGCCAACCTCGTCTCTTGACTCACAGAGGCCGCCGACACTTGAAGAGGGTGGTGACGTGTAATAGGCAGACATCCATACAGACTATCACACATGAATTCCAGTCTGCATCAGGATCCACTGCAAGTACTATGACTGTTAGGCGGGAGGTGAGAAAATTTGGATTCCATGGTCGAGCGGCTGCTCATAAGCCACACACCGCGACACCTCACTTGGTGTAAGGAGCGTAAACATTGGACGATTGAACAGTGGAAAAACGTTGTGTGGAGTGACGAATCACAGTGCAAAATGTGGTGATCCGATGGCATGATCGGTGTATGGCAAATGCCCGGTGAACATCATCTACCAGCATGTGTAGGGCCAACGGTATGATTCGGAGACGGTGGTGTTACGGTGTGGCCGTGTTTTACATGGAGGGGGCTTGCACCCCTTGTTTTGCGTGGAATTATCACAGTACAGGCCTACATTGATGTTTTAAGCACCTTCTTGCTTCCCACAGTTGAAGTGCAATTCGAGGATAGCGACTGCATCTTTCAACACGATCGAGCACCTATTCATAATGCACGGCCTGTGGCGGAGTGGTTACACGACAGTAACATCCCTGGAATGGACTGCCCTGCACAGAGTCCTGACTTGAATTCTATAGAATACCTTTGGGATGTTTTGAAACGCCGACTTCGTGCCAGGCCTCACCTACCGACATCGATATCTCTCCTCAGTGCAGCACTCCGCGAAGAATGTGCTGCCGTTCCCCCAGAAACCTTCCAGCACCTGATTGAACATTGTAAGTAGGCTGTTTATGTTTTCCTATTGGCAACGTTACGTAGCGCTCTGTATGAAAATCACTGGCTGTGCTGTGTGCAGTCTGTGGCTAGTTTTCGTTGTTGTCTGCCATTGTAGTGTTGGGCAGCGGCAGCTGGATGTTAACAGCGCGTAGCGTTGCGCAGTTGGAGGTGAGCCGCCAGCAGTGGTGGATGTGGGGAGAGAGATGGCGGAGTTTTGAAATTTGTAATACCGGATGGCATGAACTGCTATATATATTATGATTATTAAGGTAAATACATTGTTTGTTCTCTATTAAAATCTTTTATTTGCTAACTATGCCTTTCAGTAGTTAGTGCCTTCCGTAGTTTGAATCTTTTATTTAGCTGGCAGTAGTGGCGCTCGTTGTATTGCAGTAGTTTGAGTAATGAAGATTTTTGTGAGGTAAGTGATTTGGGAAACGTATAGGTTAATATTACTCAGGGCCATTCTTTTGTAGGGATTTTTGAAAGTCAGATTGCGTTGCGCTAAAAATATTGTGTGTCAGTTTAGTGTTGATCAGAATAAGTAAAGAGAGTAATGTCTGAGTACGTTCACTTTTGCTCAGCTGTTTGAAAAGCAAATAATGTAAGAGATTTATCAGCGCAGTCATTCATTAATTTTTGTAAGGGGACGTTTCAACATATACTTGTGAGAGTTGAAGCTGTCATCAAGGCTAAGGCCGGGCCAACACCATATTGAATTCCAGCATTACCGATGGAGGGCGCCACGATCTTGTAAGTCATTTTCAGCCAGGTATCCAGATACTTTTTATCATGTATGTATCTCCAACATCTCCTCCTAAGCCATTCGATCAATTTCAACCAAATGTGCTATACATATTGCTTTCTGTATGAGAATCAGCACTGTGAGGGTTATACATCACAATTCCCATAGGAGCGGAGGTACGAACAAAAGGGTATATACTCCTGACTATATGCTGCCCTGCATGACAGACATGTTCCGCAGGTAGTATGTTCTTGACGTGCAATGGCAACACTTGCAGATGCAGGTCTATATTCTACAGTAACTCTTCCCATTCAGGAATGGTATTTTTCACTAAAAACGGGCCTTTCAAGGAATATACGGTGTAGGCTGGCGAACCTTATGTCGACCGCACTTCAGAAGTGTGGGAATTTTTGGCTCTAAATATATACTTTTTAGCATCATTCACTAACTCAATAGTAGGCAGATATTCGATCTGCATTTGGATCTCACCTGCTTAACTCTTGTGCCGAAAAGAATGTAGTATTCTGCTGCAACCACTTTCAGTAATTTACGACATGAATTAAAAAATATAATTAATCCATGTACTTTCAATTAGAAACTGAATAATTTACGCGTGCCTCACTCCTTTTATCCCGTCGGGGAATACCTAAAAAAAAAATTTGCGACTTCCTGAGTTGCTTTGCTGATTATTCTAGTATATATTGAGAAGCTTATTGGCTGCATAGATTCCCGTAAATTTATTTAATCTATTACTAACTTTCCTGATGTTAATTTCATGTACTGACTCGTTCGTGACTATCCATGGACAGTAGCTCCTCGATTTGGTCTTATGGAACTAGATGTGTAAAATAAAATAAAAATAAATGTTGTTGCCTAATCTTGCAAGTTAGCTCAAACTGACTACTTTTGATCAAGATCATTTCTGTGAATACTCTTTCGATTATCGTAAGTGGTTATTTTTTCGGGGGAATCGTCGAAAAACACTAACAAAAGGCCGTCTCTTATTCGTTTATCTTAACTAACCAAATGGGTTCAGTCGGTCAAAGTAATGAATGAGCCTCTGGCTAGTAATTAACCTCAGGTTGAGACCGATAAAGGGGGTACTACTACAGTGTGAATCCTGCTGTTCAAAAATACGAGCTCCGCCTCTAGGACGTTCAGCACGGTGCCAGGCCGACCTGTAAGTGGGCGAGATCCGCCCGCGGTATCGTTCCCTGTGGGCACGGAAACTCACAGGAAGGAACAAGAAGATACCAGAAGCTACCGCGGAACTACGCAGCGTGTCAGCCGATCGGTGTCCCGATAGCCGTAATGAAGCTGTGGCGGACACACATCGCGCTGAGAAACAGTGCTATTAATTTCTGCCCGCAGCGCTCGCCCGCCTTCCAGGAAGCGGCGTAATGTGAGCCCAGATGGGGGTCGCGATACCTGCGCGGCGCCTACCTCTTCCCCTCATTGTCTCCCCAGCTTACAAGCCGGGAGCCATCACTGCAGGCAGCTTATCAATATCGTATTATGCAACTAGGGGTGGTCAGCGATCGTCAGTATTTACAAAATATCGACGTTGGGAGTTTAAACATAGACTTGAAAATATCAATACTGTAGACGTCGATACATCGTTACATCGATCTTAAAGATAATGTATCAACTGATGGCGGCAGAAAAGCCAAGCTACTTGTTACCACAGTTAATAATCCATTCGTCATTTAAGAGAATCTTTTTCTAAGATCTCATATAACGATACCAGTGCAACACTAGTCCAAGGTGCATATAGTACAGGTGTAGTGCGGGTGGTGGGAAAGGGGGGGGGTGTGATTGGGTGGAGAAATGGAGGGGAGGAGCCAGGACATTGGCTACTGTTTTAGCTTAGCGTAATCAAATGCCTCTCATTCCTTCACTTTCATGCATTCTTCTTGTCAAGTAGTACGTCATCGTAATCTTTCGATTTCTTTCTAAATTGCTAAAATGATACTCAGAATTATGTAAGCACATTTTCAGTTTATGATACATACGATCACATTTGATCCACGTAAAATGTAAGTAGTCATATAAAGGAAACCAACAATTACGTAATTAAGGTTTCTCAGATGTTTTGTGTCCTACAAGATATCGAAAAATTCATTTGTTACTTCGAAAAATAGTTGTTACGTGTAATGACGACTTTCGTCACGCTTTCATTTTCACCCGTCCGTGGTAACATTAAAGATTAATAATATGACAGTGTAGGAATATTGCTTTCGCCGACGAGCGATGTCAGATAATGGTTGATGTTTTATTTTTACCATTTGCATTGTAACGAAAGGATTGCTCAAAATGGAGGAAAATTCCATCTTGCGTGAAATGTGGAGTGATTTTTAATAATCACTTTGGCCGGCCGCTGTGGCCGAACGGTTCTAGGCGCTTCAGTCCGGAACCACGCGACTGCTACGGTCGCAGGTTCGAATCCTGCCTCGGGCATTGATGTGAGTGATGTCCTTAGGTTAGTTAGGTTTAAGTAGTTCTAAGTCTAGGGGACTTATGACCTCAGATATTAAGTCCTATAGTGCTTGGAGCCATTTGAATAATCACTTTGTACCTGAATCCGTTACTAAAAGGATCAACAGAAAATAAGAAGCATTACAGTCAGTATACCAAACGTTGTGGCATATGTGATGTTAATTAATCTATTCATTGAGTAATAGAAACGATATTAGCTGTTCTTTTATGTTGTTCCTGACAGAATTCTATAAATTCGTCATTTAAGATCAACGTTAACAACGTTGATTTTTGGAGGCGATTATTATCGGCCGTCGATGATGAAATCGATGATTTGTCAACATCGCACTTCCTTAACTAAAACAGCAAATCGTGTACAATAAATTTTTATCTACTTCACATCAGTACCTGTGGCAGCAGCAACAGCAGTCGGTTGGCATCAGGTAATGGACAAAGGCCATCTCCAGGTGCTGTATCTGGAGGTTTATGTTATAATACTGCTGGTAGAAGAAATTTCCATGAGCCGTTCTTTGTTTGCTGTTGGAGGCTTGGTGGCGGTGTAGAATATCTCATCTCTAGCCTGTGCGCTTATGTCCTGGGTTAAATCCCAAGCCGGCCACTGTGGCCGAGCGGTTATAGGCGCTTCAGTCCGGAACCGCACTGCTGCTACGGTCGCAGGTTCGAATCATGCCTCCGGCATGGGTGTGTGTGATGTCCTTAGGTTAGTTTGGTTTAAGTAGTTCTAAGTCTATGGGACTGATGACCTCAGCTGTTAAGTCCCATAGTGCTTAGAGCCATTTGAACCATTTTTGAACCACGATTAAAATCGGTGTATCTCTGGTCGAGCGCATTGATCAAGCGTGCGTTAGCGAAGTCGGCTACAGATACGGGTAAAATAACAGCACACTAAAGAAATATAGTCCTACATTAATAGCTTTCAATTTCACACTGCTGGAACGATTCGTGTTTGGCATAATTCCTGTCAGTGGAGAAATTAGGTGTTCTTCGTTGCTGACGGTGATATGTCCTACAGAAAATGCAAAAAAATGTCCTGAATTACTTGAACCAACACTGGAGGAAGAGAAAATGTTAGTGACGGGAGAGTTCCACAAGGTTGAGTTTAGGGTTCACTTTTAATTACCTTGAGCAAACCGTAAATCAGTCGGAGTTCTTCACGTCAAGGCTGTTTGGCTGGCAGGCCTCAATATTTGCATTACTGCGCGAATAGCTAGGAACACAAGAAATCTGGGAGTTCGTTGTTAGCCCTGCTGTGTGCAAGAGGAATTGTGGGCCATCAGAAATGAACTGCCCATAATTATTAGTGACCGTTGATGAGAGTTTTTGGATTTTATTGCTAATTAGCGGTCCAGTATGTCACATAATTTGTCTAGTGTTCCACATCTATTTAGAAGCGCGTCTACTCCGGCAGAGGACACGCGTGAGATTCCGTGGAATGGCACATCGAGGAGGTGGAGTCAAGTAGCGATTCAACGCTGTAGTAATTATACGTAACCAAACCTCTGCAAGAGAAGTTTGACCGAATTTAGCTACGTAGTCTAAATCACTGAGTGTCGATATGTCTTGTGGAACCACGCTCCTGTAAACGCGGTCGTTAAGAAGGGGAAGCAGAAATAAACCGTGAAACAGTGTAGTTGCCGGGGCGGTAATGAGTGAATGCGGAGTCCGGCGCGGCTGCTTCACGCGCATGTGCAGAGATGGTAATCTAAACGGCGTCTTCCGGCGGCACACACGCCCCTAACAAGCGGCCGCGTGCGGGAGGACACTCTTCCGCAGATAGCATCGCCTCGCATCGCCCCGTTAGCTCAACACGCCTCTTCGTGTGTGGCGGACCGCCTCTCCTCCTTAACTTGCTCGCCGTCTTCCCGTTTAAGCCGAGCGGAAATTTATTTCGGGACGAGAGCGACTGCTTACCGCGTCATAGTTTACGGCATGTCCCTCTAAAGGCCTGCCTGCTTGTCATAGCAACCCACCCCTAAAAAAGTTCCGTGACAGGTCTCAGTTTCACACTGTTCGAGTTTGGCATTATACTCCTCTTCAAAGTGGTGAAATTTGTTATTCATTTCATATAACTACCAAAAGTTGCACAGAATGACTTATAATAAATTTCGAAAAAGAGAGAATTCGTGATTGGGAAGAAACTACGAAGTGTGTGCCACAGGGTTCAATTTTAGGTCCACACATATGATGTGGATGACGTTCGATTTTCACAAATTAATCAGAGTTAATACTTTTTGAGGACGACGCAAGCGTTATAATTAATCATGTTAGACAACAATGAAGAGAATAACAGTGTTCTGCAAACAAGTCGTTAAATATGTCTGTGAATCGGGTAAACTTGGTTCCATGTTATCGTATTTTAGCTGTATGTAATCGTATTTTCTGAGTCGGAAATTAGAATCAGTCTCACATTTGCCTGAACGAGTCTGGAAAACACAAACACTTTCTGAGTTGTGAATATAATTAGTGACAGATTACATGTAACTGTTTCTAATATTTACTATCAAAAACAGTTTTGATCACAATTTATTTATTACGGTGACCGGTTTCGACCACTACTGTGATCCTCTTCAGACCAACGAGTAAGAACCTTCTTCTGCTGGAGAATCACTAGTAGGGATCAAGACTCTTTTTGACAGTAAATATTTGCAACACATTGATCACTGTCACTGCTACAATGTATTCAAAAGTAAGTAACTGTTTCTACTTTTCCTTTAATTGTATCTGTCGACATGAAATAGTGTTGTGAAGCCAACATTTTGGTCTCTTTAGGGACATTAATGCCACAAGTGCAGTGCACCGACTAAGCCAACGGATCATACAGTTTTCTCGTATAACATTCGGCATCGATCACATGTCCACTATACCAAAGATCACACACAAAATAAAAGTACATGCGTCAACGAAATCTTCAGTAGTAGTCACAACATTGTCTTCTGCTTGTGAGTGAACTTCTGCTACAAAATGGACACTCTCCGTCTGAGATAGTCTTCGATATTGTGACGGCATGTTTAACTTCAAATGTTCAAACATGTGTGAAATCTTATGGGACTTAACTGCAAAGGTCATCAGTCCCTAAGCTTACACACTATTCAACCTAAATTATCCTAAGGACAAACACACACACCCATGCCCGAGAGAGGACTCGAACCACCGCCGGGACCAGCCGCACAGTCCATGACGCTCGGCTAATCCCGCGAGGCCCATGTTTAACTCTTGGACGATGATTTGCACCGTTGATCTTGTTAACGTACCATATCAATGCGGGACATCAATCTCTGATGCGTATGGGCTACTCGCTAACATACGTTTCTGTTCTCCATTCCGTACTTTGTCGCCTTTTATCGAAGTTAGCCACAAAACATAATATTAGCTTCAAATTGTAACACGAATATGGCACACATGCTTAATGTGTATTTGTCGCAGTGGACAAATCTGTTTCAGCTGTGTGCGTTCGGGCCTTCTGACGCTATTCGACACATCTCTCTGTGTGCATGAGCAAGCACTATTTTTTTTAAGAGTGCATTGCCATTTACACCTTTACTAAAGTGACTAAAGTCACTGGATGCCTCCTTATATCGTGTTGGATCTCCTTTCTCCTGGCCTAGTGCAGCAACCCGATAAAGGCTCATGAAGTCGTTTGAAGTCCTCTGCAGTAAATTTGAGCCATGCTGTTTCCATAGCCATCCATAATTGCGAAACAGTGTTGCCGGCGTAGAATTTTGAGCACGAACACTGACCTCTCGATGACGTCCCATAAATGTTCGATGGGATTCATGGTCGGTAACCTGTGTGACCAGACCATTCGCTCCAGTTGTTCAGATGTTCTTCAAACCAATAGCAAACAACCGTGTTTCGTTGACATGGCTGACTGTAGTCCATAAAAATTCCATCGTTGTCTGAGAACGTGAAGTACATGAATGGCTACAGATGGTTCAAATGGTCCAAATGGCTCTGAGCACTATGGGACTTAACATCTTAGGTCATCAGTCCCCTAGAACTTAGAACTACTTAAACCTAAGTAACCTAAGGACATCACACACATCCATGCCCGAGGCAGGATTCGAACCTGCGACCGTAGTAGTCCCGCGGTTCCGGACTGCAGCGCCTAGAACCGCACGGCCTCCGCGGCCGGCAAAATGTGTGTGAAATTTTATGGGACTTAACTACTAAGGTCATCAGTCCCCAAGCTGACACACTACTTAACCTAAATTGTCCTAAGGACAAACACACACACCCATGCCCGAGGGAGGACTTGAACCTCCGCCGGGATCAGCCGTACAGTCCATGACTGCAGCGCCCTAGACCGCTCGGCTAATCCTGCGCGGCGGCTACAGATGGATTCCCAGTAGTCCAACATAACAATGTCCAGTCAATGATTGTTTCAAATGGACCAGAGGATCCAGGCCACGCCATGTAAACATAGCCCACAACATTATGGAGCCACCACAGACTTGCACAGGGCCGTGTTGGCATCTTGGGTGAATGGTTTCGTGGGTACTAGGCCGCACTCAACCCTACAATCAGCTCTTACCAACTGAAATCGGGACTGATTTAACCAGGCTACCGTGTTGCAGTCGTCTATGTCCAACCGCTATGGTCACCAACTCGGGAGAGACACTGCAGGGCGTGTCGCGTGCTGTTAGCAAAGGCACTCGTGCCGGTCGTCTGCTGCCATAATCCATGAACACAAAATTTTGCCGCACTGTCCAAACGGATACGTTCGTCATACGTCCCACATTGATTTCAACGGCTGCCTCACACAATGTTACTTGTCTGTTAGAGCAGACAATAGTACGAAAACGCCGCTGCTCATGGTCGTTAAGTGAAGGCCGCGGTTACTGCGTTGCCCGTGGTGAGAGGTTATCCCTGAAACTTGGTATTCCCGGCGCGCTATTGACACCGTGAATCTCGGAATATTGAATTCATAACGATTTCTAAAATAGAAAGTTCCATGTGTCTAGTTCCAACAATCATTTCGCGTCTGAAGTCTAAATTCTCGTCGAACGGCCATAATCACGTCGGAAACCCTTTCACATGAACCACATTAGTACAAATGAGAGGTTCGTCAATGCACTGGCCTTTTGTACGTTGTGTACACGATACTACCGCTGTCGACCCAGTTAATATCAGTGCATTCATCGACCTACTTAGACACACTTGAATCAGAACAATAAGGCGGGTGCTTGAGCTTGGTAACTTAAGGGACTGAATGCTCCGGTTTTCGCCTCAGGGCCGAATTACCTTTCCCTTGATCCTTTAAATTCTTGTGGTCGGCAAGCGTCCAGAAGCGGTTTGGCTAATTCCTCTAGTTTGGCGGGACCGCCAGTGTTCCCACACGGTGGCGCTGTAGCAGCAGCGGCGGCTGATTGGAAGATTGCAGGCGCCAGATCTCTAGCTAGCCTCTCGCCTTTTTCCCACGTCAAAGGCGACCACCTCTTGTACACCGCGCGTCTTCCTGCTTAGCTAGCTCTGTGGTAAAGAACGCTTCGTAACGCCCGGTCATTGCAGATGAGAGAGTACTTCCCACATAGCGTTCTGTTACGAGGACGCCTTGGATCATTCACCAGCATCGCATCTGCGAAAGCCCTCAACGCGCCAGAGTTCACCGTCAGAGGTGGCAAGGGGGAAGGTGATTTACAAAGTATCCTTATTCGCACTGACTGCCACCACCTTAATGACTGAATTCTAATTTTTTAACCTGGAGGCATGATTTAGATTTTGGGAATTTTATTGTTGTTGTTCTTTTAAATCCTTGGTGAAACAAAACTTGCGAAGCAAAAGAATGGAGAAGATATCAAAAATAAGACTGGACAACGGAATGTGTTATTCGACTGAAGCTCCATGGTTTGGAGTAATAATATCACAAAGAAAACTGAAGAGACTATATTCAAAGCAACGTTAGAAAGCATATGATATGCATGTGGGTCAGAAATTTGGAAATGGGTAAGAGAAAGAAGGTCAACTACTAGTGATAAGAATGGATTACTGAAGGTGACATTCAGGAGTGTCAAGACTAGACCACTTCAGAAATGAAGAATAGAGAAACGCTGGGAGTGGAGAGGGGAACATAATCGAAGCTATTGGAAGGAACAGGTTACCGTTACGACGGTATGGCAATTTAGAACGAACCGATGGTAATACAAGATCGAAGACGGGAAAAATGAAATCGACAAAGTGGCATACAGACCTTACGATTAAAATTTATGAAGAAATCATGGCGTAGACGCCAAAAATTTTCGCTCATCGTCGCCAATTTCGAGCTTAAAAATATGAGTGCAGCAGCGTTAGAGACGAACATGCTCAAGGAGATACCAAACGTAAAGGAGTGAGGTATGCCATGACCAAAATATTCAGCACGATTGCTACTCCTCAAGGAATTCTAAGCGTAGGATCTGTAGAACTAGTTGCCGTTGACCATATGCAGAAATATAAACCATCTGTACTTACACTAGTAACAGTGTAACCAAAGTTTTTGATCGAGTTAATAAGAACAAATACACAGTAACTGCTAGTATAGGTTCTTCAGTTTCGTCGAAATAGAAAGTGAAAAGAAGCAAATAGAGCTACGGTACGGTACCACCAAAATCAGGATGGTGTTATGTAGCGAGGCGTGTTGTCTGCATAAATGAACGTTGAAACCAACATATACAGAGGTCCGACGTTCTTTCACTTATTAGTCACATGTTTGCTTGTGCCGCTATTTTTTAAATAGTGACAGTGCTTTCAGTATGTAGTTAATAATAATAATAATGATGATAATAATAATGATAGCACACCTATTCAGAGTCCATAGTGAACTGAAGGACCCTCTAAACCCGATTAGGTGTCAAGAGTTTGCACGTCGGATGGAGGCAAGGGCTTCTATGTAAGTATGCCTAGCAAAGCAATGAAACTTTCGAGAGAACTTTCAGGTGGTCATTTCTTCGATTTTATTATGATAAGATTTGAAATGAACACACGAGTACTGGAGAATCCTGCACGAATATCGTGGAAAAAGAGTGTACGAAGAAATTTCACAGAAAAGATACTCGAGAAAGTTAGTTTCTTTACGCTTGTTATTTTGTTGTTTTGCGGCAACTGGTGGGAGCGACGGTACTAAATAAAACCATGCTCTTCTTACATTACTGTAATAAACTTCAGCTCTATTTTAATCGCAACAGTGACGTCATTTCATATTTGTATCCACTGTGCATCTACTGGGCATTGACTTTTTAGAATACCACGGGTTTGTTTTAGTTTAAATTAACAAACACAGTGATTATATATGACAAACAAAAAGCGAGAAGATTGGTACACAAAGGAGTTGGTGGTCGCACGCTTTCTGGTTCCTTTACTTCACGAGGAGACCAAACTACAGATGTCAGACAGATATAGCGAGACAGGTTTTATCTTTCACGCTTTTAACTAATTTACCTGCATTTGCAACCCAATTAACAGACAGTGGGGCTAATGACGCACCGTCACGAGCATTTATGCCTTAGTGCAGCCATCAACCTAATTAGCATACAATATTTTATGAATAACGAAGTCATTACTACGGCATCTGGCTGGGTCGACGAGCACTTTGCAGGCCGCTGTTTCCACGTTCTCTACTTTGCGTGTTGTGTGTGCAATATTTAACCTTCTCGGAGCACTTTGGAACTTGTAAAAGAAATGTAAAGTATTCAGGAACAAACGGCGAATGTGGTTTATAAGATACAACATGCAACATTCGTAATTCAATGTAAGACTCTACACTTTCGTTTGTTTTATAATTCACACTGTAGATGACTGGTGATTATTGTTACTCGTCTGTCCCAAAATTCGTTGGTTTCCACCTAAACCACACCTGATTAAATTACTTTTCACATCAACGGACATGTCTCTTGATCATAAAATTCCAGTTTCGTTCATTAATTACATTCCAATATTAAATCGGTTAAAAATAACACATCCGGAGGAAAACTTTGTCAGGACTATTTTGTTTCAGAAAAATCCATTATAAAATTTTAAATTTTTTTTCACGTTTTTGGGTACATGTGGATGAATACACATTTAAACTGATGTACCTTTCCTTTTTTATCAGGAGTTTAGAAATACTGATTCTGAAACGCATTTTCACATTTGTGCATTCACTTAACGATAAAAAAAAGAAGCGTTATTGTCTAAGACAGCTAAACTGAAATGTGCTCCTACTTTGATCAGCAGTCCGGGACCTTTCTAGCACTTTCAATGGCTGGGGCATGTACTATGGTTACATTACGAGTACTCTGCCAAACACTGTGAAAATTATCAATCCCATCTTTCTGCCTTTTAGCTGAGAATCAAGATCAACGCACAGAATAAATTTCAAACACTAGTACAAGTCTACAGATCTTGCCTTATACACAAATGCCTGCATAGTCAGTATGAATGTTCACGACGATATCAGAAGAGAAAAAAATTTAATAATTCCATTAACAATAAGCAAAGTTGTGACTTGTGTATTACGTATAGCTTAGATAACGTCGGAAAATCCACTTAACAGTCATAGTGGGTCTTGCTTTTTTGCATCTGTTTAACAAGGACACAAACATATCTCCAGGAAAATAAAGCAGGAAAGGAAGACAAGGGTTAAGCGCGGCGTCAATTTTGAGTACATTATAGATCGAGATCCATTTCAGATGGGCTACAATGAGGAATAAAATCGTTCATAGATGGCTGTAAGCACCATGGGACTTAACATCTGAGGTCATCAGTCCCCTAGACTTAGAACTACTTAAACTTAACTAACCTAAGGACATCACACATATTCATTCCCGAGGCAGGATTCGAACCTGCGACCGTAGCAGCAACGCAGTTCCGAACTGAAGTGCCTAGAACCGCTCGGCCACAGCGGCCGGCTCGTTCATAGACTACTGAAAGATACAACTCTTGTGATTCAGGGAATCTGTGGCTATCTAACTCTGAACGACTTGTTCATTCATTCATTCATTCATTCATTCAACCGTCTTGTTCTGTAAATTACATTACGAAGGAGTGTCTTTAGGGATGTGGAACGAGTCCAGTTATACATCAACAAGCGGAATCAGCTACTGCAGACTACGTCAGTAAGGTTGTAACTAGTTATGCCTAGTGGTAATTTACTCACAGTGGCCGGCCGGGATGGCCGAGCGGTTCTAGGCGCTACAGTCTGGAACCGTACGACCGCTACGGTCGCAGGTTAGAGTCCTGCCTGGGGCATGGATATGTGTGATGTCCTTAGGTTAGTTAGGTTTAAGTAGTTCTAAGTTCTAGGGGACTGATGACCTTAGAAGCTAAGTCCCATAGTGCTCAGAGTCATTTGAACCATTTACTCACAGTGTTACTTACAGCCATTGCTTCAAGTACATTCATCCTCACAAGGAAGAAAAACAGCTACTTTCAGCAAAGCTGTTCTCCTTCTCTTAAACTGTTTAACTGCCTTATTCCTTACAGATGGCTTTGAGAGAATTGTCTCGCTACGGTTGGAAACTACTCTTGATGTTCTTCCACGTTTGCAATTTGATTTTGTTTAACTCCGCAAAACACTATTACGTTTCATTCACCCAGACATGTTTCAACGCGTGTGAGTCATCTGCCAGTCAAATTTTCTTCATGACTACTTTGCAGATGACATACTCTGTAAACGAAGAAAAAAGCACAAAGACCGATATTTTAAATGCATTTTTACTTGCAATGTAATTATCAGGCGAGGAACAGAAATAAATCAGACACAATAAACATGTTATAATGTTTAGGTGTACAGCAGATAAATAAGCGAAACCTCTGTATTATGGTTTACATAAATAAATTTGACCCCCAGAAAATAACAGAGGAGTCCAAAAATCTCTGTGCGAAGAAAAAGAAATAAATAGTGTTTTGCAATGGGTGGAGTTAAAGAAAATCCAAAAAGATGCCAACAAGGTTATCTACCATCTCCGGGACACTGCACATTCAAACCAATATATTGGCACACCATACCGAATTATTAACCAGTTGTATTGATCCCACATAATGGAAGTAGAGGAAAATCGTGATATTGACTCTGTTATTTAACTTTTAAACATTAAATAATTATTACCGCGGGTATCCGCATATACATCCATAAATATAGCTTATATATCTATGAAGTGAATATTATTACGGGTATCCGCCTTTGCGCAGACCTTTACACATGGAGCTGCGAGAAATAACGCCTGCCGCATAGACTGCCCGCGACGCAAGACGTAACTCAACGTACGGCGGGGCAGGGCAGCGTAAGGCTAATATGTTTGCTCGATGTAGATACGTCGCTTTACAATAGTCAGCCACTCCACTTCAGAGCTCTGTAACCCCACCATTCATTCTTCCTTTCCGCATATATGTCGAGGACAATTAGCAGCGGGGTGGATAGACGGCGGAAGTCGTAAATGACGCCGATTGTGGAAGCTGATTGTCCGAACCACCGGTTTCGGCGGTCGCTGCGGCCGAAAAATTAAAAGGGCGGGAGACCAAAAAATGAGTCGCCTCCCTAATTGCCGCAACCTCTGGCCAGGGAGGAAGTGTGAGAACAGTTTAATGATACCGGTGGAGATCAACGGAACTACCAGCTGGCAGCCTTAATCTGCGGATCGTGCGTGAAAATCTTGATTGTGTTCACTGTTCCGCCCGCTAATTTCACGGCGCACCGGACACGTGTGGTGCTCTCACGGAGCACCGCAGCACCTTTGCGGTAACACACACCGTCAAAGTGAAAAGTTCGTTTTACTGTTATGTAACTCAACGGCACATTTGACGTCTACATCTTTCCCTTTCACGTCCCTACTTAGCGTATTGCCATTCCCAGTATCTGCTGTACCTAACATGAAGATAGCATGATAAATATAATCATTCACGTAGTCGATATTATCTGATGTGTTATCGTTATTGGTCTACATCCACATACATACTCCGCAAGCTACCGTACGGTGCATAGCGGAGGGAACCACGTACCACTTGTAGTCATTTCCTTTCCTGTTCCAATCATAAACGGAGCGTGGAACAAAAGACTGTTTTAACACCTCCGAATGAGCCCTAATTTCTCGCATCTTTCTTCGCGGTCCTTACTCGACAGGTGCCTTGGCGGCAGTAGACTCCTTTGCAGTCGGCCTCAAATGTAGGTTCTCTGAACATCCGCAATACTGACACGCGAAAAGAGCTTGGTCCATCCAGGGATTCCCATTCGTAATGGGTCTGAGTAATAGTTGCGTGCTGATCCAACCTACCGGTAACAAATCTAGTAGCACGCCTTTGATTTGCTTCCATACTGTCCTTTAATCCGACCCTGTCGGGATCCTAAACGCTCCAACACCTCTCAATAACTTCGTCACACTGGCTTTATATACGCCGTCCCCTTTATGCATGAGCTACACTTTTCCAAATTCTCTCAATAAAACGAAGTCGAGCATTTGTCTTTTATATTATCAACCTGACACGCTCATTCAATTTCATATCTTTTTGCAACGTTGCACCTGAATCAAGCAGCAACTTATTAACGCTGTAATGGAACGTTACAGCATTGTTTTTCCCACTCATCCGCGTTAACTTATATTTCTCTACATTCAGACAAAGCTGTCATACATCACACCAACTAGAAATTCCGTCTATGTCATCTAGTATCTTCCTACAGTCACTCAATGGCGACACCTTCCTGTATACCAGAGTCATCAGCAAACACCCGTAAATTGCTGCACATACTATCCGTCACCTCACTTATGTATAAAAAGATTAAGAGCAGTCCTATCACACTTCCCTGAGGCACTAATGACGATAGCTTTTTCTCTGATGAACACTCACCATTGAGGACAGCGAACTGGGTTCTATTACTTTAAAAGTCTTCCGCCACTCTCATGCCTGGGAAAATAAACCGTAACCTCGGACCATCGTCAACAGATTGCAGTAGGGCACTGCGTCAAACGCTTTCCGAAAACCTAGGAAGGTGGAAACTGCTTGTTTCCCTCCATCCATGGTTTGCAGGATATCATGTGATCATCAGGACAAGCTGACTTTCACACAAGCGATGCTTTCTAAAACCGTGTTGATTTGCGGACAGAAGGTTTTCTGTCTCAAGGAAACTTATTATATTATTATTTGCTCAATAATTTTTTAGGAAACCGAGGTTGAGAATATTGGTCTATAATAATGCCTGTCCGTTCTTTCACCTTTCTTATATACAGGAGACACTTGAACTTTTATCCTGTCGCTTGGGACAAATGCAAACTAATTAAGGGACCGATGCCACAGACTATTCGTTGTAAAACTGAAATGGGATTCCATCCGGACATGGCGACTTATTTGTTTTCAACTCTTCCAGTTGCTTCTCTACGTCACGGATGCTTATTTCTGTGTCCTCCATGAGCTAATGTGTACAAAAGTCAAACAGCGGTATGTTTGTACGGACCTCCTTTGTCAATATTACGTTAACGTGAAATTTAAAACTTCAACTTTCCTTTTGCTGTCTTCTACCGCCACCTCAGATTGGTCAATTAGTGACTAGATAGAAGCTTCACGTGTGACCAGAAGTTTCTCGGGTTCTCGATAAGATCTTTCACTGAGGAATGACGGCAGACATAGTCGTACGCTTCGCCCATTGACCCCTTGACGGATGCACAAATTCTGGCACTATAAAAATTTGGGGTTTTTTGAAACGAGAGCGTATCACTGTATTTTTCCTCAGTATCTTCAGAATTTGATTATAAACAATGGAGGGTCGTTTCCATCCTCAATCCACTTAGTTAACTCATACGCCTCCAGAGCGCAATTTACAGTCAGTTTAAAATTTGCCCGTAATTCCCCTGTGTCCTTCACATTGGAGTTAAATGATGTGTATTCATTTCTAAGTTGGATGTTAACAACTGCTAATCCGCTTTTTCTAGCATAAATGCTCTTACGTCCTTGTCGACGGATTTATTAACGTTAGTAACCATCGTCGCTGTGATGACATTATGATCACTAACCCTTGAAACTTCCTGGCAGATTAAAATTGTGTGCCGGACCGAGACTCGAACTCGGGACCTATGCCTTTCGCGGGCAAGTGCTCTATCATCTGAGCTACCCAAGCACGACTCACGCCCCGTCCTCACAGCTTCACTCCTGCCAGTACCTCGTCTCCTACCTTCCAAACTTTACAGAAGCTCTTCGCAGAACCTGCCCCATACTGGCATCTGCTTCCCCTGCTGTATGTCATGGTTCCCGTTTAGTTGGCTCCGGATAGATACTGTTACGTATTTTATGATTTGGTACCTAAATTAATATTTCGTGAAAATGTTACTGGTTAACTGTATTCTAGCAAAAAGTAGTCTGTTCATTATATTTCATAATCCGTTACAGACAAATGCGTTTAAAATAAGGTTAGAATTATGTTACATAACTTTTCCTCTGTTGTTAACCTCTGTGGACAGCGGTAGGCCCTTACTATGTACGTCTCCGATGGATTTAGTTACATAACTTCTGAACGTCACCTCGAGTTATAGCCAAGATTGTTCCTTAAATAGGTTGTGTACACATTCCTACTCCTGTTGCGCCATCCCTTACATAATGACGCCGGCGTGACTTTAAAACTTCTTCTGATTCAGAGAAACTACAAAAATCGTTGTGCCGAAACATAAACAAGAGGAGCCTGCATCTTTACCCTGGCAAATTCACTGCTGTGCGCGGGTTAAAGCCTTCAGACGAACTTTTGCGGATTGGATTCTGCCGCTGGTATTTCTTCTTGTGATGCCTGGGGTTCAGCCTGTTTGGGTATGTGAACTCAGAGAACATGAGCCATTGTGCGTCAGAAAATCTCCACCAGTACTTTGAAGTGCAGTTGCATAGTCACAAGATCGGCGTTTGGTGCCCAGTGCTTGGAGTCGGCATCGTAACACGAGTCTTTCAACAAGCACTAAATGCTATCCGGTATGTCCAGAAACTGTTAAGTCCATGTGTGGATCAACTTACAGGTGGTGAACGACTGTATAGGTATTTTAGGCCAGCCAGAGCAACAGCAGACACACCACTTTGACAACCTTGACAAGAACGCACGAGGTGTTCGGTGGGGAGAGGACGATCAGCAGAGGCTGTGCAATCTCCTAGCCGCCTCGATCGCCTAGCTTTTCTCCCCGTGATTTTTACAGGTGGGGCAAACTGAAAGGTCAGATCTGCTGAAATAATCCTCATACATTAAAAAGTTATTGCTACTATCCTTAGACAGAACTGCTACCCGTGTCCCACAGTTTGATGAATACAACACAGCACTGCATCGATGTCAATGCTTCCATCATCTTCTGTGATGTTCAGTCTTATTTTAAGTATTTTCGGTGTTATTTTAATTTGCCCTCCCTGTAGTTTGTAACTGGCTTTGTCCTTTCTGTCAAGAAAAAGCACATCCTCGCTGAAGATGGAAATGTAATGTTTGGCACACTTATTCGCGTGCGACTGTTTTGTTATAATTTCCTCGCTATGGCTTCTGAGTAATGTGTACCTTCTTTTTTTTCCATCACTCCTTTCGGTTACAGATAAGTGCATAAAAATATGTAACTATGAAAAATTTACTGAATATTGGCCTACCACAGCGTGAGGCAGAAGCAGCAGTTGCCTGTATAATACTAGGCACATGTTGAAGTACATCTGAGCAAACACAAAAATGTTAAACATGTTTTTTCTTTTCATAAGAAGGAATGTCGGCCGAAAGGAAGATAAATAAGTTGGCTCAAATGGCTCTGAGCACTATGGGATTTAACTTCTGAGGTCATCAGGTCCCTAGAACTTAGAACTACTTAAACCTAACTAACCTAAGGACATCACATACATCCATGCCCGAGGCAGGATTCGAACCTGAGACCGTAGCGGTAGCGTGGCTCCAGACTGAAGCGTCTTGAACCGCTCGGCCACTACGGCCGGCGATAAATAAGTGAAGAGTGGCAGGTGCAAGATGGACTGTTAAGGTTTAGCCACGACAGTACACGCCAGAAGGAATTTAGAGAAATCTCTCTCTCTATCCAAACAGGCCCAACAGTACCGACTGACGACCGTGTCATCCTCAGCCGATAGGTTTGACTGGATGCGGATATGGAGAGACATGTCGTCTGCACACAACTCTCCTGGCCGTTGTCAGATTTAGTGACCGGAGCAGCTACTTCTCAATCAAGTAGCTCCTCTATTGACCTCACAAGGACTGAGAACACCCCGCTTGCCAACAGCGCTCGGCAGACTCGGACGGTCACCCATGCAAGTGCTAGCCAGGTCCGACAGCGCTTAACTTCGGAGAACTGAAGGGAACAAGCGTTACCACTGCGGCAAGGGCGTTGGCTAGAGAAACTTAACCTATCCTAAATCGTGATGTCCGACCAGGAAAGCAGTTTGATACTACAGAAAGTACAGATGAGGCAGGCATTAAGGAACAGAAGCAGATGTTAAGGACAAGAGATAACTGTGCCACAATTTAAGATTGCGTATGTTGCAGCTAAAGTGCTCCTCAACGTACACTGATTACCCACCTGAAGATCCGATTACGTAAAGGCTACTGGTGAGAACATACTAATTGCTCAGAAGTCTCAGTAGAAAGGAAGCAGTAATACAACGTGGGAAGAAGAGTATCGGTATAAGGAGAAGGCAATGGCACGCAGATGGAATTTTCGCTGGCACGACGGTAGCTGGCAGGCAGACGGCAGGAGCCGCTGGGCCGACGAACCGTATTTACACTGGCGCGTTCTCTTAATTGCGCGGTGTTCTTTGTTAACTAAAGAGCCACCGTGACCCGGCGCGGTCCAGGATTTCTCACTCGTGGCTTTACGGCCGGCAGGCACGCGATGCCGAAAGGCGGTGCCGCGGGGATACCTGTTCTCATTTGCAGGTCTGCGCGCGGTCGGCAGCCCGCTCGCCGAGCCGGCTCTGGACCGCCAAGCTGCCGCAGCCTCTGACTGCAGGAGAGCTAGACGACTCACCGTACCTCTCTCTCTCTCTCTCTCTCTCTAGCTCTCTCTCTCTAGCTCTCTCTCTCTAGCTCTGTCTCTCTCTAGCTCTGTCTCTCTCTAGTGAAATAACTCGAAAGTACTGGAAATATCACTTCCAAAAACTGAAGAGGTCGTCGTGTTGTCTGAATCGAAGCAGTAAATTTCCAGAAACGAACCGCGTAAAACAAGCACTGCACGGAAAACTGCTATCAGAAGGGCTAGCAGAAATTAATTCACGACTAACGTGTGAACACGGTACCGAAAATCTGTACCGATGTAACGGTCGAGTTAAATACGATTCTTAATTCTCGCTAAAATATGAATTTAAAATTTGAAATAGAAGAACACGTATCTGAAACTGTTGCTAGTGATGGGAGAAGGTCGACACATCGTAAAAATCCATTTATCGTTAAATAGCCGATGCCCGCTGTTGCCCGGTTACGTACACACATCAAAAAAAGTTTCGCATCAATCCGGTTTCCAGGACCCCTGAAGAGAGACGTGGATTGTGGATACTGTATCACAGACACCGTCCCTTCGACTGTTCAGAGATGTCACTAAACCCGCCCAGTGATGTAAACAACCATGCATGAGCAGCGCCTATTATACCGAGTGGGTCCGACAGCCGATCAATTCCAGACATTCCACCGGGAAGGAGGTACACGGCTCGCGTTGTCTGTAGTTCAACCATGTCTGGACGGTCAATGCCGCATTTAGATCGCGTCGGCATTGTTACTTTGTGCCAGCAAGGGCTCTCAACAAGGGAAGTGTCCAGGCGTCTCGTAGTGAACCAAAGCGATGTTGTTCGGACATGGAGGAGCTACAGAGACAGGGACTGTCGATGACATGGTTCAAATGGCTCTGAGCACTATGGGACTTAACATCTATGGTCATCAGTCCCCTAGAACTTAGAACTACTTAAACCTAACCTAAGGACAGCACACAACACCCAGTCATCACGAGGCAGAGAAAACCCCTGACCCCGCCGGGAATCGAACCCGGGAACCCGGGCGTGGGATCGATGACATGCCTCGCTCAGGCTGCCTAAGGGCTACTACTGCAGTGGATGACCGCTACCTACGGATTATGGCTCGGAGGAACCCTGACTGCAACGCCACCATGTTGAACAGTTATTTTAGTGGAGCCACAGGACGTCGTGTTACGACTCAAACTGTGCGCAATAGGCTGCATGATGTGCAACTTCACTCCCGACGTCCAAGGCGAGGTCCATTTTTCAACCACGATCTCTATTCCAATTTTCTGCACAGATTCCGGAACCGAGGTGATGCAAAACTTTTTTTGATGTGTGTATTTATTCAAATCTTCTATTATCTCAACTCCTCCTTTTCCCTTTCTCCGTTCATCGTCTCCTTTCCCCTCTCTCTGTCCATCTCCTTCAGCACTCTCTTTGTCTACCTCTTCCACCCTCTCTCTCTCTGTCCATCTCCTCAAAATCCTCCTCTCTGACCATCTCCTCCAAATGACTCTCTCTAACCATCCCCTGTCCTTATCTATGACCACCTGCCCCTCCTCCTTCTGTCCTTTTCCGTCCCCCTCTGTCCATCTCCTCCTTTCCCTTCTCCTTGTCCATTTCTTCCTTCCATGTCCACGTTATCACCTCCACTCCCACTGGTTCTCCCCCGCCCCTACCCTCACCAGTATTTCTTCGGGGATAGTAAGTAAATGACTACCAAATCTGGTTGACATCGATCCAGAGCGTTAGGAGGAGCATTTACCTGTGGCTTTCGCCGCGTACGCACATTTCGCACGTATTTAACATATTTGTGCACTTTTTCATCTGTATCTCCAGCTGATTTCACCCTGCAGTTTCATTTTAACGCAGTTCAATGTTTATCACGTCAGATCACCTGACCTATGTGTCGTACAATGATATAATTATGCAGGTTCATTCATTGCCAGAAGTGAATGCTGTTCTCAAAATATGTTACTAATAGAGTTAGTAGTAAATAACTGATAAATTAAAACGTCATGCCTGATGCGGCATTTTTACTAAATGTTGAGCGAAAATACAGAAAGCGATAAACTTTATTCCTTTCGGCATTTTCTGGGGATTGTCACCGAGAAAAGGTCTCGTTAAGTTTTCAAATTATGTGGAAAGTTATTCGCATGTCACTAAGCCCTCTTATTCTAAAATACTAGGTGAATAAAGTCTGGGGGTTACACATTTTTCACCACCATCACCACACCACCACCACCACCACCACCACTCTTTAATGGTGATGTCCTAAACCCCACTTCTAAACTATCTATACAGTAAATGATATGTTTACCACTTTTAGCTGAAATCTATCCAGTAATCTAGGAGGATATGTGGAAGATACATACATTTCTATAACATCTATGGTTGCATAATACCGCAGAGAACGGCCGTCACACTATATAGCTTAGAGTGAATGCAATGGAGCCACTGAACAGTAGTTTAACAACAAGAGGCACAGCATCCACAAACAAACACTGTTTTCTCAGGAATCAATACAAATGCGACATAATATAGTCAGTCGACGTACTGCATCCGTTATGGTACGACTTGTACATGACTGCGCCAGGACAGCACGATTTAATTTATCATTGTCTATTATTCAAGCTGTTAGGTTAGACCTGTGAGGCACAGTGCAGGTAATGTTACCACACGTACACACTGTGATCGATAGTTTATTTCTCAAATCAGCCAATGTCGAAGTGTACTCGATTAATTTCCCAATAATTTTGAGCAGATCGCAGTTTCTGAGCGGCGCGTTGAGCTACAAATATTTATTTCTTGGATTAACATCTTATGTTCAGTTTTGTTAGCAGAGCGAGGGGCTACATCTGTCGTCCCTGATATGAATTTTATACTGGTAACTTAATTTTTCTACTGGATTTTTATTCAGACCCTACACTGCGGTGCTGTACCCGAGCCAAATTGTAAGAAATAAATTAAATTTTTACTGAACTTTCACGATCGGAATTTGAGGCAATCTTATATAAGATTTAAATACATTCAATCCTCATCATAAGAAAAGGAGCCGCCACACCGCTCTTCGACGTTCGCCCTCCGGCATATAAACGCTGCTCCCCCGGGCCTGAGATCCCGCCGAGTCATCCCCCTACGCCAGCCGGCCAGCATCTCCGCCGGCTACTGCTGTCCTGAACGCAGCAGCAGGTGGTGGCGCTGACAATGTAAACATGCCGGATCTGGATCCCGCAGGAAGCGACCGCGGGGGTGGCGGAGAGAGGCTAATTAGCGTCAGCAGATAGGCATCGCTCATTAGCCAGGCGGGTGCCCGCCGGCGCGCTGCCCTAATCCGTTATTAATTACTGCCAGCCACCAGCGGCCTCGTAGTATGCTAATGGCGGGCACAGCCGCACGCCAGAATCTTCTCTTCCACCATCCTGCAGCCTCTGCCTCAAGTAGGTTGTCCCGTTTAGAGAATAGATTCCTAAAGTTATTTCCTGCATCTACTGTTGCCACTGAAGTGCTAAAATAAAGAGCACAAACAGTAAGAAGCATGAAGATTTTATATATCTGCGGTCTTTCGTGGCTGGTCCCCACTGTGACAGAACACTGTTCTGCACCCGAACGAAACGTCGAGCATTTTATAATCTAGAAGAGGAATATGACGCTACCTAATAACTCAGATTATACCATTACCATAACAACTGACTGGGAAGTCCACAAGAGTATTGCCACTTCAGTGCCCAATGGGAGATTCTACAGTATGAACAGGCAGTACACATGAGCGCTGTTAGATAGATTAATATGTTGAGAGAAACTGAAGAGTCACATCATAATGATTATTTCTGGAGATCAGAATGAAACGTTCACCCCACAGCGAGCTGCACTGGAACAAACAGCTTTTGGAGGATTTGAGAGTGAGAGAAGGAGAGGGAAGGAGGGAGAGGGATAGAGGGGGGGGGGGGAGAGGGAGGGTGGGAGGGGGAGATAGAGGGAGGGAGAGACAGAGGGAGAGACTAAGGGAAGTGAATGAGGGGCAGTAAGAGAAGAGAATGATGAAGAGTAAGAGAATGAGGGTGAGTAAGGGAAGAGGATGAGTAGGAGGAGGAGTAGGAGTAGGGGAAGAAAATGAGGAGAAGTTGGGGAAGGGAACTAGGAGTTGGGAAGAGAATGAGAAGGAGTAAAGGAAGAGAATGAGTAGTTGAAGGAGAATAGTAAGGAGTATGTAAGAAGGCAGTGTGCGGCAGGTTAAGGGCTTCAAGGGGAGTATGAGATGGTACAGGGAAGTATGGGCAGGTTTGGGGAGATATAGGGGGGGGGGAGGAGGAGGAGGAGGATTAGGAGGAGGATGAGTATCAGGAAGTAGTGAGAAGTAAGAGAGGGAGTATGGGGGAGGGAAGGTGTAGAGTATGGGGGAGGAAAGGGGTGAGGTTTGAGTTACAGGATGGGAGAGGAAAGGGGTGAGGTTTGAGTTACAGGATGAAGTATGGGGTAGGTAAGACAGGGAGTATACACATAAAATGAAATGAACGAATGGCACTATTGGCTGAGAGACCCCATCCTCGGATGTTTCGCCACGTAGTGATTTTTTTTTTAATTTGATGCCACTTCGGCAACTTACAGGTCGATGATGATGAAATGATGACGACAAAGCAACATACAGTATCCTAGTGGATCAAATCTCTGATCCCACTGAGAACTGAAGTTGGAATCTGCTGATCTAGAGGCAATAACGCTGAATACTAGACCACGAGCTGTGGACTAGCGTATGGAAATGTAACAGAGAATGTACTACCGTTGACGGCGATGGGGGGCACCAATAGGGGGGGGGGGGGAGTGTGGGAGCGAGTGATAAGCGGAAGGAGCATGTCGAAGGAGAGGGATAGGGAGAGAGAATAGAAAGGGGGAGAGGAAGAGGTGACAGGGGAAGGAATTGCGGCTCTAAGGGATGCCGATAACCCAGCCTCGATGGCGCGGTGAGTAACAATATTGGCTGTAAATGATGCTTGGTTTTTATGCTTCTGTAGTGTTCATATTCTCCTCGAAAATAAATAAACCGAAGAAAATCACGAAATTGGGCATCCCATCAGCGTCTGCCTCTAGCATACGTGACGACTTGCAAATGAAACAACGAAGCACAAAGCACGTGTTACCACGTTGTCTGACGTTCAGAAATTTTGAGAAAGTTACTGACACAGTTACAACAAATCGGCAATTATAAGTATGTTCTTACTGCAAATTACTTCAGATTTCATCACGATTGTGAGCAATTCAGATCAGAATTCTATATGTTAGTGGAATATATCTGAATCAGATTCGTTTTGCTGATTAGATTTTACAGATCGCTTTGAGTGGAGATAAGAGTCAAGCTTAAATAACGAATAGATATCTTAGTCTCACAGTATACTTGGGAAATAATTATAAGACGACTACGTTAACAATCATCACATCGCAAAAGCAATTCATATTATCAATGAAATCACAGGCAGTTGAATATAACTAGTTGGACTTCAAAAGAAACAAAATACGAGCGTTAAAAAAGCATGGGGAGATTTTGGTACACTACGGAAAAGTTTCCAAAACTGATGCGACTCAATTAGAAAGTCTACAATTACGAGGTATTACCACTTTTGGCTTGAAGCAGTCAAAAGAGGACTTTTAATGCAAAAATCATTCAAAAGCTGAGGCTTGCTCAGTGGGCAGTGGGAAGATGCTTGTTGGGAATTACTGGGAAAGAAAAATTGGGAATCTAACTGGAATACACGTAATTATGGCGTCAGTGTTGGGACAGATGTGCAGCCAGCCCTTGGTGGCGCGGAAGGGGGGGGGGGGGGCGGAGATGGACAACGGAGTTCTTTGCTGGATACGAAGAGGTGACAGAGGACCGAGACGACGTAAAAAAGTTGAGTTGATGACTTTACGAGACATACAGGTACATGGATGAGTACTTTTAATTGTCACTACTTAAAAAAAAAAAAAGTTCAAAAGCGTGTGAAATGTAATAGGACTTAACTGCTAAGATCAGCAGTCCCTAAGCTTACACACTACTTAACCTAAATTATCCTAAGGACAAACACACACACCACTGCCCGAGGGAGGACTCTAACCTCCGCCGGGACCAGCCGCACAGTCCATGACTGCAGCACCTAAGACCGCTCGGCTAATCCCGCGCGGCACTGCTGAACAAATCAGGAAGGCGAGGGCATGCCACCTCCAATGAAATCATCCCTACTAAATCACTAACCCTGCTCCAGCTGCTGCTGCTGCTGGTGGTGGTGGTGGTGGTGGTGGTGGTGGTGCTGTAAATTCTCATCGTGAGGCTGTCAGTTACTTTGCGAGAAACAGTATCAAAACCTTTCGAACAGCACTCTGTACTTACATGCGTTGATCCCTAGGATACAACAGGATGTTTGTGAAACTTCCTGGCTAACTGTGTGCTGGTCCGAGATTCGAACTCGGGACCTTTCCCTTTCGCGGGCAAGTGCTCTACCATCTGAGCTACCCAAGCGCGACTAATGCCCCGTCCCACAGCTTTACTTCGGCCAGTACCTCGTCTCGTACCCTCCAAACTTTACAGAAGCTCTCCTACGAACCTTGCAGAACTAGCACTCCTGAAAGAAAGGATATTGCGGAGACATGGGTTAGCCATAACCTGGGGGATGTTTCCAAAATGAGATTTTCACTCTGCAGCGGAGTGTACTCTAATATGAAAGTTCCTGGCAGATTAAAACTTTGTGCCGGACCGAGACTCGAACTCGGGACCTATGCCTTTTGCGGGCAAGTGCTCTACCATCTGAGCTACCCAAGCACGACTCACGCCCCGCCCCACAGCTTTACTTCTGCCAGTACGGGTCGTGAGTCGTGCTTGGGTAGGTCAGATGGTAGAGCACTTGCCCGGGAAAGGTGGAGGTCCCGAGTTCGACTCTAGGTCCAGCACACAGTTTTAATCTGCCAGGAAGTTTCACATCAGCGCACACTCCACTGTAGAGTGAAAATCTCATTCTGGAAACATCCCCCAGGCTGTGGCTAAGCTGTGTCTCCTCAATATCCTTTCTTTCAGGAATGCTAGTTCTGCAAGGTTCGCAGGAGAGCTTATGTAAAGTTCGGAAGGTAGGAGACGAGGTACTGGCAGAAGTAAAGCTGTGGAACGGGGCGTGAGTCGTTCTTGGGTAGCTCAGATGGTAGAGCACTTGGCCGCCATAGGCAAAGGTCTCGATTTCGAGTCTCGGTCCAGCACGCAGTTTTAATCTGCCAGGAAGTTTCATATCAGCGCACACTCCGTTGCAGAGTGAAAATCTCATTCAGGATGTTTGTGATACACCAGGAAGCTGCTCATTTCATCAGCTGGTACTGGCTACCGCTACGGCGCTTAATCCGCTGGAAGCTCGGCCACGGCGTCTTCCCTTCGTGGCCCACCGGAAGAGGTTAGCAGTCTGTGCGTGCGCCCACGCTCGTCCGTGGCGTCGACCCTGGGAGGCGGGCGCTGTTAGCATTCCGGGCAGAAGTGAGTCACCGGCGCCAGATGGCGCTACGGGCGCCGGACTCGACACACTGGACAGCAGACGCCGGCGGCCTCGTTAGCCGCGCCGCTTTGTACTCGGCGCCAGCACTCTGACGCCTCCGTCAGCAAAACCAACGGAGCGCTCCGCGCTGCGCGACCGATGCAGTTACTCTGGCCCGCACAATGCCGCCGTCACGTACTGATGGACGCAGTTGCCCGCCTGACATCTGCACGCATTCGCGAGCACTGTCTGCCGAAAAAGGAGAGACGGTGGCTCGGAATAACAGTAGTTTCACTGGCTACGAGGCGTGTCAGTCGTGGTACCGGAACACCTTCGGCATTCAAAGGTCCTGTGGGTGGCCGTTAGACGCAGTTGCTAAGGAATTTAAGAAAATGTGGCGCAATATACACAAAGCATCAATTAGCTACGGTCTGTGTAGTACAGAATAACTGAATGAATCTCTGGCAATCTTTGCTGCACCATGGTTCGGAGTCCTGTTAAACTGCACGGCCTCCTACACCTTGAAAAAGTTTTCGATTGTCCTGAGCCACAGTCAACCGTATTTTTTGAAAGAATACACTGCCATTTGTCTGTATATTACTGTATTTTTCTTCTGTACAAGATAGATTTCGACCTTTACGACATTATCTTGTACATCTACAAATACGTGATTACTCTGCTGTTCACAATAAAGTACCTGGCAGAGCGTTCAATTAACCACCTTCAAGTTGTCTCTCTACCGTTCCATTCTGGAACGGCGCGAAGGAGAAACGAGCACGGAAATTTTTCTGTGTGAGCCCTGATTTCTCTTATTTTATCGTGATGATCATTTCTCCCTACGTAGATGGGTGCCAACAGAATGTTTTCGCAATCGGAGAAGAAAACTGGCGACTGAAGTATCATGATGTATTATTGTATGATTATATGATAGCGGAACAAACACTGGTAGCACTTCTGTAAAATATCTGGGAGTATGTGTACGGAACGATTTGAAGTGGAATGATCATATAAAATTAATTGTTGGTAAGGCGGGTGCCAGGTTGAGATTCATTGGGAGAGTCCTTAGAAAATGTAGTCCATCAACAAAGGAGGTGGCTTACAAAACACTCGTTCGACCTATACTTGAGTACTGCTCATCAGTGTGGGATCCTTACCAGATCGGGTTGACAGAGGACATAGAGAAGATCCAAAGAACGGCGCGTTTCGTCACAAGGTTATTTGGTAAGCGTGATAGCATTACGGAGATGTTTAGCAAACTCAAGTGGCAGACTCTGCAAGAGAGGCGCTCTGCATCGTGGTGTAGCTTGCTGTCCAGGTTTCGAGAGGGTGCGTTCCTGGATGAGGTATTGAATATATTGCTTCCCCCTACTTATACCTCCCGAGGAGATCACGAATGTAAAATTAGAGAGATTCGAGCGCGCACGGAGGCTTTCCGGCAGTCGTTCTTCCCGCGAACCATACGCGACTAGAACAGGAAAGGGAGGCAATGACAGCGGCACGTAAAGTGCCCTCCGCCACACACTGTTGGGTGGCTTGCAGAGTATAAATGTAGATGTAGATGAGAAGATTCCGTCGCAACGAAAAACGCCTTTGTTTTAATGTTTACCACTCCAGTTCACGTATCTTGCCTGTGGCGCTATCTCCCCTATTTCGCGATAATACAAAACGAGCTGCCCTTCTTTGAACTTTTCCGATGTCATCCGTCAGCCCTACCTGATGCGGATCCCTTACCACACAGCAGTACTCCAGAATAGGGAGGACAAGCGTAGCGTAAGGAGTCTCCTTGGTAGACCTGTTGCACCTTTTAAGTGTTGTGCTAATGAATCGCAGTCTTTGGTTTGCTCTACCCACGATATTATCTATGTGATCGTTCCAATTTAGATTATTTGTAACTGTAATCCTTAAGTATTTTGTTGAATTTACAGCCTTAATTTTTGTGTGACTTGTCGCGTAATCGAAATTTAGCGAATTTATTTTAGTACTCATATGAATAACTTCACACTTTTCTTCACTCATGGTCAATTGCCACTTTTCGCACCATACAGATATCTTATCTAAATCATTTTGCAATTCGTTTTGGTCATCTGATGACTGTTCTTAGACCTCTGACATGTCATATCCGGTAAAGTCGGCCCAAAGTAGGTAAACAAAAGACTAGCACATCTCATAACACGTAATAGAATATGTAACCTAGAGCACAATCAGCAACTACAGCACTAAAATATTTCCAGTTCAAGAATAATTTTTCATTGCGTAACTAATAATAATGCATTGAATTAAATTTTTAAAATATGAGCAGCAATCTGCTGGAAATAGTGAATTCGCTCTGGTAGTGTTATACACAGTGGCGGTTGCGATTATGCGCTTGGAAACTTCGCACTGAGCAGCGGCAGAAATTGTAAATGATGGTTGGCAGTCTTAACTATTGAAACAGCGAGGCGAAGGTCGAAAACGAACGCAATCAAACATACAGTGAGTTAATCACCCAGCTCTTTAAATGCGATAATGTTAACATTAATACTAATATACTTTCAGTAGATTCGGTGATATTACAAGACTAGTAAGCGAAAATGTTCGGGAAAACGTAAGTAGAACACCTAGAATTGATGAACGATCTCAGAAGAACCTCTTGCAATAGTGCTGGGGACCTGTAAGACGATGCGCCATGCTCGAACAAACCATACTCACGATTACAGCTGAAAAAGTCAATTATGTAAAGTTTTGTACAACTCCACAATTGAACTTCAAAACAAAAATGGCAAACGATAAATAAACCAATAGCGAATGGAGTACCAACATGGAGTACCAACACTCGAAATGAAAATTTATCACTGTAACCTACTGTACCTCTGTCAACAATAAAAATTGGACACATATTATATGGAATGTTTTATTGAAATTAAGCGTATGCTACTATATCCTAAAATATTTACTGTTCCCCCTGAAACACCCTGTGCATATAATAGTGAAGTAACATTCTTTTACTAAGCCACATGGGACGGTCACATAGAAACGTCCAGCGAAGCTATTGCAGTGTAGTCGCAGCAACCTTGGCAACATGTGGACCTGGTTGTTTTGACTACGCTGGGAAGGCCTTATGCATACTCCAAAGAGTCCCGATTTCTTCTCACGTCTCGTTTTATTTGACTGTCCCCTTATAAAGTCACGTTTCATTGTAGCAGTGTATAGTGTCAGTCATCAGTAGCTGAGACGTTCGTCGCATAGTACCACTACTAATGAGCACTATTATAAGCTATTATAAATTCATCTCGAGATGACCCAAGAAGCTTATGAACAAGCAATTATAGATGTAAGAGCAAACTGTTGCGCACCCGGCCTGAAAATGCCTTAACGACGATGCCTGAAACAACAGAAAAATCAGGCCGACCCCCGGTCGCGCATCTCGCGCTCACTCTTCAGTATACAAAACCCATCTTCCCACGTTGCAGACTTCTCGGAAAGGCTATTTCCTTCCACAAAATTAGTGACTTGGCTTATAATTCCCCCGACGGAGTTCTAGAATTCCCTGGTAATTTTGCTATGCATGTTGTCCGCCGGACCGAGATAATGATAAGCGAGGGGGCACTCACAACTTTCTGTTTTAATTATAAACGCTGGGTTCATTTTTGGGCACCCGTTCGCAATTAGTTGGCCGCTCTTGTGTGAGTCCGAGCCTAATTCCCCCAAGCGGCCGTCCTTGGTTTGCAAATGACATCGTATTCTGCTTAATAACTCGCGGCCTTCTCTAGCGCTAACCAGAGGGCAGTCGTAACTGATAATTAAACGAGGACCCGTGCTCTGTCAGCAGTAACGGTCTCCTCTGGCGTTTATTAACACAAGCTGGCGTCACTCGTAACATGTCGCTGATTGTTTATCGCTGACAGAAAACTAATCTTGAGTGGTAATGTGGGGATTGTCCGATTCTTTGTTTTGTCATTTAGCAGTTGCAAAGAATCCCCGTAAAGATGTCAAATCCTTTGTTGTTTCCTCTAGCTATTTGTAAAAAACTGTGTTACACACTTTCCATTTTTTTGTCATTAGCCTTTCAGTTGGTTTAATCCTGTCCTCCAAATATTCATGTTTTCTGCTAATCTTTTGATATCCACCGAACTGCTACGCTCTACAACTTCTGTAATGTATTTTGAATACGAGGGGTGGTCAGGAACTAAGGTTACAAAGCCTGCAGCGATACGTCTACATTTTATTTCATATAACCAATACAGCCAACTGTAAGTGCATTCATTACATTATTTTCGACATAGCCCCCTTATCGGTTTAGGCACTTGTTGCTTCGTGAGTTGAGTCTGAATGTATCCCTCTGGCAAAACTCCTGTCCTTGCGTGTTCAGCCACGATGACGCAAAGTGTTTCATCCCCAAGTCTGAAGCGAAACGTCCGCCTCCTAGGTACTCTTTCAAGTGAGGAAAATTGGGGAAAATCGCTTGAAGCAAGGTCCGGACTTTAGGGAGGGTTTTTGTATGTCCATCCTTTTGACAGGAGGTCTTTGGGACGACGGCCGTTTACCATTGTGAGAAAATAAAACGCCTACAGCCGTCCTTGTGATTTTATTCATTTTGTTGCAACCAGTTTCGGTGCTTCAATGGGCCATCTTAAGGCCTGTACGTAAAAAACATCAACGATAGCACTGTCAACTTATCAATAAAGCGACACAGAAACAGATTAAAAACAGAATGAGAAATACGGATAAGACTCTACAAGTGAATTTACAGCAAACATTTGATAGAACCAACAGATACGTCCATTGTCACATATCTACAATATACCATAACGAATTTTCATTCAACACATTGGGCAATTATATTATTTATTCAAAACTTATTTAAATAACTATTCATGATTTTTATTGGCCGGTCGGAGATACATTACCTGCACAAATCTGAAATAACCTACTGAAAGACAAAATAACTGTAAAAGGTGGTAAATGTACGAGTATTAAAGAGACAATACCTTACAAACAAGTGAAGAGAAGGAAAATGACCTGCGTGTCGCGTCAAAGTATAATGAGGGTCATACATTATGTCATATATATAAATATATATATATATATCATGAATGTCCAAGACGTGTTCGAAGACCGAATATAAGACCCATCTCAGATCATAAAATACGTAGAACGTATGTAAAACGTCCACACGAATCTGTTCATGATGAAAAAAACTTTCACGTGCGAATGGACCTATGTATCATGCACTGCCATGAAACAATTACACAAAAGGGACACTAAGTAGCGTGCAAGGATGCAGTGCATCATAAAGGATGACTCAACAATATATATACACGAAAAATCAGAAAAGCTTTCTGACTAGCACACCGCTCAAAGAGTACTCATGTGTGTTAAACATATGTGATCACGAAGAAATAAATGAAATTAAAAATAATAAAAAATAATATATAGTTATGAATATGTACTGTAACCACTACATACTTGGGTCTTTCGATGAAACTAAAACCAAAAGGCATTACATCCCTGCAATTAATTTTTTTTAAACGAAAATAGCAGTCATACAAATCGTGTAAAAGTCATTCACATTATTAATTGATCAGTGAAGAGGCCACACAACATGCCAGTAATTAAACCGTAAGTAATTGTAATATGTCAGTCAAATTTAAAACTGTGAACGTGTGACAGAATCTATAAGCTGGCAATGCATACACTATGACAGAAAAAAAACCCTCACTGGAACACTGGCAATGCCACGAGTCGTACCTAACGGAACTCAAGATAACGTAATGTGAATCCACGTAAAATTGAAGACAGGCACATAATCACTAAATGTGTCACGTATGACTAAGGTAATTGCATGTGAAAGAGAAGGAGGCATTTAAAGACATCTAGATACAGTCCTAGGGCTAACACACACAGTTCCACCACCATGCACCTAACTAGAGGCCAATGGCAGCAACGTTCGCATCAGTTAGCTTCTTGACAAGATGGCCATCTTGTCCACTGCACTACTGATTAGTTCTTGTGATCGTGTTTCTAAGTTACTGTTACGTTAGTGAAAATTTGTGAACAGCGATCAAAAAAGCCAAAAAAGCCAGGGAAATGGAAACGCCTCAGCTCATCACAAGGAGACTGCCACGCCAGAAGAACAAAGTGAGTGACTGTTACAAAACATCAGTCCAACTTCCAAAATGACATCGCCTCTTACTAAGTTTCCTCTTCTTCCACAGGATAACCACAGCATTTATGAAAAGACTATGTAACATCAGTATAATCTCATCGTGAAATTGTTTTTGTAGTGCCATTTAGCCTGAAGATGAGGTATTCCCTCGAAACATGTAGCAAAATAAATAAATAATACTGTAATTAAAGTTTGTGACTGGTAGCGGTAATTTAAAAAATCATTACATATTTCTTGAGACAGTCACGGTCGAAAAATAATGAAAATGACTTCAAATGTGACGAATGCTACCGAATGACATTCCCAATTATACAGTCGTATGCTCCAACGTGATCTTCCCGTTTTTTTAAATCCTACCCACGATCTGAGCTATGATCTATTGATGGTGTGCTAGATCGGCCACTGCGATCCTCGTCCGTGACGCTTTCGATACCGGCCGCAAACTTTCGACACCATTGCGACATGCTGAAAAGACATTACAGTCTGTCCCTAAAACTCTACCCACTGCCAGCGAATTTAGCCACGGTTACATGTTTCGAACACAGAAATAGAATAACGGGGCGTCTTTTTCGCCAGACCAGTTTTCCTAAAGAGTCCCCATTTGTGTTTACTTGCAACTAACGCTGTAGGTGGCGGGTGGCTGAAACTCTGCACGGTTGCAAATCCCATGTGTCAAAATTACTGCACACTATTAATTTCTCTATAACTGACGAGATTCTAGGATTATCGCCCTTATAATCTTACTTGCCGATATCCCTCGTATAGTCTTTGCCTGCCGTTACAATTTCTCCACGCTAGAACTCTTTTTCAGTGGTAAGTTTAGCTACTTCTGTACGCGTAACAGATGCCTCATTAGCTAACCACTTCTAAAAATGATTTTCGATAGACTTCTTTTATCTATTGTATTTAGCACCTCCTCAAATTTTATTGTCCGCCGCAATAGCTGAGTGGTCAGCGCGGCGGTCTGTCACGCCAAGGAGCCCGGGTTCGATTCCCGGCTGGGTCGGGTATTTTCTCCGCTCAGGGACTGGGTGTTGTCTTGACCTCATTATCATTTCATCATGATCAGTGGAAGGCAAAGGGAAACCGCCACAGGAATCACTTCCCTAGACGCTCATGCGGTGGACCTCTCTGACGAGGCTTCCCCCATGACAAGACCTGCCGTAAGGAAGAACACACAGATTTTGTCACATTTTATTGCTATAACGAGAGTTAAGCCTGTTTTACACGAAGGCTTTCAAGTCGGAATGGCTACACGTGGAGGGGGCAGGTCACGTGTCGATGTGTAAATCATCCGCTAAACACGTCACGAGTGGGTCAGTGACGTCAGCGATCAATTACCTGTGTCGAGCGCAGAGTTCTAAAAGCCGAGTTTTCTGTAGAAAGGGCATGCGCAGAATGAGGAGACCGTGGCGTCTTACGCTAACATCGGAATTTAACCTATTCTCACCGCGTTCATTCATGTTCCAGTACCTAATGAATTTTGTACCTTTTAAATTCCCGTAACTCTATTCGTAAAAGTGGAACCCACCTGTCTGCCCGACTGTTAAGAAACCTATTTCTCAGGAACGTGGAAGTTTCAAATTGAAACTTATGTCACATACTGAGGTCTATGGTCTCTTGGCGGCGTAAGAAACTTTGAGATTCTAAGTCAATGCAATCAATAGATACAGTCACTTACGTAACATATTTTGATATCTTGCCAATGTAGACTTCGACAGGCAAAAATCGTCGAAATTCTCGAGTTCCGTGCTGGATGAACTACCTACATGCATAATTAAGTATGCACGGAACCCTCAGTGCGGACGTTCTACTCACACTCGGCCATTTTTTTTTGTCTTATTCACCATACTTTTTTCCCTTGCTTTGTTTTCGTGGCACATTGCTAAAACTGCTTGACGACTATTCCGTAGGAGTGTTCTCTTACGGACGGCCGGAGTTGCCATGCGGTTCTAGGCGCTACAGTCTGGAACCGAGCGACCGCTACGGTCGCAGGTTCGAATCCTGCCTCGGGCATGGATGTGTGTGATGTCCTTGGGTTAGTTAAGTTTAATTAGTTCTAAGTTCTAGGCGACTGATGACCTCAGAAGTTAAGTCGCATAGTGCTCAGAGCCATTTGAACCATTTTTTTAGTGTTCTCTTACCGGAAATACCAGATATGTGAAAGAAAAAAGTTACTTCGGTCTTACAATACCTGGACAAAGGAAAGGTTAAGCTGTGCGGAAATATGAACGTAAATAGATGAAAAAAATTTTAATTAAAAATTCAGCTTTACAGCCGGCGCCTACCCACGTTCGTTTCTCGAAAAACTTGGAGGGGGCGTGGGGAGCAGATTAAAATCTTATTCTGTCCCTCTCCTCTCCTTAACATGACATAGTATCACACCCACATTTTACGCGGGACAGACGCTTGGGATTTTAATAAGAGTAAAAAGAAAACATGTAATAATAACTGAAGTAAATCCGAGGGAATCGTGTTAGACTACCTTCTGCGGATGATACTGCCATTCTGTCAAACAATGTAAAAATGTTAAGATTCAAATCTAACGGTTAATAGGAAACCACCGACATCGTGGTACCATGCGTCATTGGAAAAAACAGAAAGAACGGAAAGATATGTCATTATGATATGGTTCTGAAGCCAGCACCGCAGAATTATTTTAGGGCAGTCATAGGACGGGACGTGCAACCAAAAGAAGACGCGGCGCCCCTTGGAAGGAGTAACATAAGCAAGCCCATTCGCAAAGAATGACGGAAACCTGGTCTGCCAAATGTAAGAAGACTTTAAGTGGACCTAGATGGCCCCAGCGAAATAATACTAATTTGTTTGCATCAGTGGTAAGTACAGTGCTTTTGATTTTTTGTGACTCCTTGGCTTCGCGCCTGTTGTATGGAAGTAGAGAAAGTTGGGATGTTATTAGGTACTTGAAAACAAAACAAGATATAAAGGATAAGGCAAAAATGTTTTACACTCTCTTCTAAGCATGTTTGATGTGTTCGTATATATATATATATATATATATATATATATATATATATATATATATATATATTGTCTCGAGTAAAAGAAATGTTGATGTTTTGAAATGTTTGGACAACTCTGCTGCTGTTCTTCTATATCTCATTAGTAAACAGAATTTAGCGTACGACCTTGTGGAGAACTTCCACGCCGCGCGGGATTAGCCGAGCGGTCTGAGGTGCTGCAGTCATGGACTGTGCGGCTGGTCCCAGCGTACGTTCGAGGCCTCCCTCGGGCATAGGTGTGTGTGTTTGTCCTTAGGATAATTTAGGTTAAGTAGTGTGTAAGCTTAGGGACCGATGGCCTTAGCAGTTAAATCCCATAAGATTTAAAAAAAAACTTCCACCATGAATTTTGACTTGGTTATTGTTAAACTATACTATCACCCTTAACTTTTTGATTGCATTACTATATTTCGACTTTTCTACACCTACATGTACATGATTACTCTGCAATTCACAATTAAGTACCCGGCAGAGGGTTCATCGAACCACCTTTCAGGTTATTCCTCTACCGTTCTACTGTGGAAAAGCGCGTGGGAAAAGCAAACACATAATCATTCTGTGTGAGCTCTGATTTTTCTCATAGTATTATGATGATCGCTCCTCACTATATAGGCGGGCGTTAACAAATTATTTCCATATTCTGAGGAGAAAGTTGCTGATTGATGTTTCATAAGAACATCCTGCAGCTACGAAAAACGCCTTTGTTTTAATGACTGCCACCCTGATTCACGTATCATATTCGTGGCACACACTCCTCTATTTCGCGATCGTACAAACCGAGCTGCCCTTCTTTGAACTTCTTCGAAGTCCTCTGTCAGTCCTGTCTGATGCGGATCCCACACCGCACAGCAGCACTCCAGAAGAGGGCTCACAAGTGCAGTGTAAGCAGTCTCTTTAGTAGGCCTTTTGCATTTTCTAAGCGTTCTACAACAAATAGCAGCCTGTGGTTTGCTTTCTCCACAACATTACCTATGTTTTAGTTCCAATTTAATTTATTTATAATTGTAATCCCTAAGTAATTAGTTGAACTTAGACTTGTGTTATATGGCGTAATCGAAATTTAGTGGATTCCTTTTACTATTCTTGTGGATGACTTCACATTTTTCATTATTTAGAATCATTCGAAGCATACAGATGTCTTGTCTAATCGTTTTGCAATTTTTTTGATCATCTGGGGAATTTACAAGACCGTAAATGACAGAATCTTTTGCAAACAATCTAAGAGGGCTATTCAGATTGTCTCCTAAATCGTTTATGTAGATGAGGAACAGCAGAGGGCCTATACCACTTCCTTGGGGAAAGCCAGATGTTACTTTTGTTTCACTCGACGACCTTCCATCAATTACTACGAGCTGTGACTTTTCTGACAGGGAATCACGAATCCAGTCGCACAACTGAGACGATACTCCATGCTTATTGTACGGAGGACGATCGCCAATATCCATACTTTCACCGTCCAGGCGCCTTAACAGGACATAACACAGCACTCAATAAGCACGCGGTTTTTTTTGTTGGTGTGTAAATGAAGACCACCACACGTGGTGAAGGAAGGAAGAGTAGAGTTAAACATCTCGTCAAAAGCGGACGTTAGAGAAGGAAAACAAATTCAGGGAAGGAAAGGATGGGTAAGGAAATCGGTCGTTACCTTTTCGAAGGATTCATCGCGTCATTTGCATGGAGCAATTTTTTTAATTTATTTATTTTTTTTATTTTGAGCTTTTCCTCATTACAGAGGCTTATAATTTACTCGGAAATTACAATACAAAGAATAAACGTTCTTCAACTATATTTTCAAAATATTCCTCCAGGTGTTTCGATCTTGTGTGTCTTCCTCTACGGCCATTCTCCTCATTGTGCACTGTACATTTTGGAGCCAGGTGGTCATAGGTCGTCGTCTTCTTCTTCTTCTTCCCTCCGGTTCCCACTCCAGTATCAATTTTGGTAATCTAGTTTTCTCTATTCGTCGTATGTGCCCGTACCACTGTAATTTCTTCCTATCCATTACGTCATATATTATTTCTTTTATTCCCATTCTCCTTATTATTTCGGCGTCCCTCATCTTTTCTTTCCTGGAGATTCTTGTCGATCTTCTCCAGAAGTGCATCTCTAGAGCGTGTAATTTTTTAATGTGCTTGAGGCTAAGTGTCCAGGTCTCCGTTCCATACTCTCTAATATGGATTTTTATATTATTTTTTTAGTTCTGCTCATTACATTCCTGCTCCATAAGACTGAGTTAAGCATCCCAATGACCTTCCGTCCGCTACTAATTCTTTCATTGATTTCTGACTCTGATTTTTCCTCGATTTCTAAAATGGATCCTGTGGTGTGCGTACTGTAAGACCTTCGGTACACACACACCATCAGATTATTTGACTTGTCGCTCTAACGAAGTAGGCGAGTGTCAGCAATATGTCTATGGTCTTATCGTGGCGTGTTTATCTTCTGCCGTTAGGTCAGACGATAGAAATGCCACTTGCACGCTTAGAGTAGCAGACTGACGGTGACCAACTTTAAACAGAACTTGATTAATTTTCACACACATTTATTAAAATAATAAAAAGCATAAAAATTACTTAACTTGGTTCTGGATATTATTTACAATTGACAATCTGAAGTTCCTTTGGTATTGGTACATTAATCTTATTGTCACGTATATCTCTGATACTTGACAAAGTGTCTATACATTTATCTTCATGGCTATGTACATGAATATGATAATCGTATTAGGCGCAGACTGAAACTTGAGTATAGACTGGTACAGACTAATGCAGACTGGTACAGACTGACTAATCGGAAGACTGTAGACTAATCGGAGGTCTGTACACTCGTTATAAAACCTCGCGCGTTCAGGTATCACTGCACGAGTATGATCCGCGAGGAGAAAAGGTTCTACGTTAGCAGCAATCTCATTGGCTGCGTTACATATTAATACGCAGATCGGCGGAAGCAGAATTTGGTCCGTCTCTAAAGCAGCGCCATCTCGTAGTGCGGAGACAGACGAGCGCTGCGCCTGCGCTGTTGTGCTTAGCGGGGCGCGCTCTAGTGGGAAAGTTGTGTACGCGCTGACCACGCGGAACTATGCACAAACAGATCCCAAACAACAGAAAGTGTTTATCTTTTTGATTTTTTAGGGACATAAAAAAAACTAAATCTAGATGGCCGGACGAGAGTTTGAACCGAAGTCATCCCGAATGCGAGCCCAGTGTGGCAACCGCTGCCCACCTCTCTCTGTCACACGAGACGGACGAGACACATTAGAGGCGCTTCTCATGTGGGGCGACGCAGTATACTCACTTGCCACGAGTAGTCGATTGATCAAGAAAGGTCCTCGTGTAGAAGTGCCCGTAGCGTGTACGATCCCAGCCTCGATTGTAGCGCCAAAGTTTGTTTTCGGCGGAAACAGCTTCACACGGTGAAGTAACAATTTCTTGGGAAGCTCTCTCGTGTTTGTCAAGTGTCCGCAAGTCAGAGGTGTGAAGCTGTATGACAGCCAGTACCGCGATTACGCTGTCCCCTGTCTGGCCACGGGGAGGACGGCGTGCGGACGAAGCAAACAGGGAGCCGACACCTGCTGCAGGCCGGCGAGACTAATGGGCTGCTCGCGTGCGTCTGAGCGCTGCAGCTAACGGGAAGGTCGCCGCCGCAGAAGCAGGAGCAGCAGCTAGCAGCTAGCAGCTCGCTATTGCCTGCCTCACCACGGTTCCCCACATCACCTTCCTTCTTCATTTCGATCCACCCTCTGTCTGAAGCAACACTTGTCGAATGTCGTCAGCTCGCCCACTGCCGTGTGATTGGACAGGTGCGATGGTGAGAACAGTTCAAATATTCATACAAGACTCTCTGAAATATCGCCACTGGGATACATCATACAATAAGAACGTCTTACGCAAACAGTTCTTTTTTTTGTGCCTTCGGAGCAGGGATGGCATTGTTATTAACGCACTTCCCATTGTTAGTTTAAGGGTTGGCCGGATGTCACCACCCCGTTACCCGACGAGACGAAATATGTGTACTCCAACTCACTGCGTGTGGTGTTATTCATGTGGCACTTTTTAAGAGTCATTTTTAGACTTTATTCATGTGGAACTGAGTGAAATTTTTCTAAATGTTTGCAAATCCTGTAACTGAGGCGGCATTTGATAACCAGCGCGGTATTCACCTAGTGGGATGTGAAAGACCGCCTAAAAACATCAAAAATGGTTCAAATGGCTCTGAGCACTAGGGGACTTAACATCTGAGGTCATCAGTCCCCTAGAACTTAGAACTACTGAAACCTAACTAACCTAAGGACATCACACACATCTACGCCCGAGGCAGGATTCGAACCTACGACCGTAGCGGTAGCGAGGTTCCAGACTGTAGCACCTAGAACCGCTCGGGCGCTCCGGCCGGCCTAAAAACATCATCCAGGCTGGCTTGCACATCAAGCTTGCACACCAACTCTAGTCGTTAATCCGCTGGGAGTATTCGATCAGGGGTCGGCACACCTCCCCGTCCCGGAAGCTCGCTTTGCCCACACACCTCCCCATCCGGGAGGCAGTGCTTTAACACACACGATTATCAGGACGGATATCGCCTGAAAACAATTCTGTTATATGACCATTCTGTCGACAGGCACTGGCAGGTCCATCGTTACCGACCGATCACCGTGTCGTCGTCTCAAAAATGGCTCTGAGCACTATGGGACTTAACATCTGTGGTCATCAGTCCCCTAGAACTTAGAACTACTTAAACCTAACTAACCTAAGGACATCATACACATCCATACCCGAGGCAGGATTTGAACCTGCGACCGGAGCGGTCGCTCGGCTCCAGACTCTAGCGCTTTGAACCGCACGGCCACTCCGGCCGGCACAATGGAGTAAACCGGCATGGGTTGAGCACAAAAATTAAAAAGAATGAGTTTATCACATTAATTTTTGAGTCATCACTCTTCTGACTTGTTTGACGTGGACAGCCACGAATTCCTCGCTTCGCACTAACCTTTTCGTCTTAACGATAAAAACATCTACTTTGACTGCCGAAATGACTATCCCAAAGCCCAAACATTACGCTTTCGTTCTTAATGTAAAACACGTCCTTTTTCCAGATCAACTAGCCAAAAGATCATTCCATTGGCTAGGAACCATGCTTGTCTGTCTCTCAAGAAATGCTCAAATGGCCCTAAGCACTATGGGACTTAACATCTGAGGTCATCAGTCCCTTAGACTTAGAACTACTTAAACCTAACTAACCTAAGGACATCACACACATCCATGCTCGAGGCAGGATTCGACCCTACGACCGTAGCAGGCGCGCGGTGCCGGACTGAAGAGCCTAGAACCGCTCTGCTACAGCGGCCGGCTCGTCGCCTTTCATCTATCTGATTCGACACGACTTTACTCTCCGTCGTAGCCTCTTTTCAGGCAGTAAGAACACCGTTCAACTGATCCTGCAGGTCTTTGTCGTCCCATGCAGAATTACAATGTTATCGACGAACCTTATAGTTATTTCTTCTTATTTCCCTTTCCAAATTTCTCCTTCGATCGCTTTACTACTTGCTCAGTAGCCTGGCGGACAAGATACAAACCTGCCGCTCTTTTCTCAGTTACTGCCCTTCATGTCCAACGAGTCTTTAATACTGCAGTCTTTTTCTCAGTACATGTGGTAGATAAGTTTTCGCTCCCTGTATTTTACCTGCAATAACTCACAATTCAAAAGAGTGAATTGCGGTCCAATTTATCAAATGCTTTTTCTAAATCTAAATAGAGATAAAGTGAACAATACTTGTAACAAAAACTCTACGATTCCTTGAGAGCTTGGGTTCAACGATTCGGGCTTAACCTTTCCGTCCTAAGAATGGATGTGTTCAGAATATACAAAAAAAAGAAGGTAATTCAACCATAGTGAAGTTAGTCATCTTCATACTCATCAGATATTCGTATACAGATCTTGTGTTTTAGAAAGTACGTAAGAACAACTATAGCACGACATATTAACATCGCACATTAACTGCCAAGCATTGTGAGAACTGTTAACCCTTTGACTACCAATTTTATTTCGAAAACATTAATGCTTGGTTATTTTAATTAATGTCTTACTAAGAAGTAACAGTATGAAAAGAATATTTCGCGCCGAATCGTTTTCCAGGGAAATTGAGAATGGAGGTGGGACGTAGACATGCAGGATTATTTGTAAGTATCTCCAGGCTTTCAGAAGACGACTATGCAAAAACTGCAGGAGATACTGGAAGCAGACACACCAGTGGACAGAGCATCTCTCCAAGTTTATAACTCACATTACAGATGCTCTGTATGCAATATTTTCTTTTGTGAAGTGGCAAGCGTCAATTCGTGGCTGAAAGTCGTCGACGCAATATGTCCGGGAATGCGCGAAGGCAGCCCGCTTTTCAAATCTGGTAACTGGACTGCCTATCAGCAGGTGCGAACTAATTCGATGTCACAAAATGGTGACGAGGGTTAACAATGATACTTGAAGGCAACAAAACCTGCGGGTGCAACCTGTAATTATACGAATTTTGCTAAACATTTGGAGGTTCCCTTTACCAGTGGGACACGGATACGAATACATACAATAACAAGCAACAAATTGGAATTTGTTCAGTGATAACCTATCGTGGCACACGTACGTCCCGATGGTTGGCAGAGGGTTAAATAGCTATTAAAGTATAAATATAATTAGCGCTTGTAGTCATTAGTAATTTAAAATTCTTTATAATATCTCGGCTTGTTGTACAATTTCGAACATAACTGCGAACATCACTTTTGAACTGGGAAAATAGTTTCAGTTTGCATTACACTAAGAAGCTACGTAAAAAGGTGTAGACAGGAAGGTGTCGACATAATTAGAGTCATGAGAACGATCGGAATGTGAGTATGACGGAATAGTTCTTACAACAAAAATCGTTCCAGTTCTCGTGCTACAAATCTGTAGTCCTCGACGGATCAGCACTGAAGTCTCCGTATGTCCTTATTTTTCGCGATGCTTGCGGGACTCGGCTGTTAGATTGAGGATGTCATATTAAACAACTTTCAGCCGTCAATTTTTAACCTTGTTTTATTCGGCAACCAGTTTCGGCGCTTTATTGCGCCATCTTCAGGCCCCTGACCGACGTGTAGGAATAATCTACCTCGCTTCTGATCGAAGCAGAGGTCAGCAATACTGATATTAATAGATATCTAGTAATTAGTAGATATCTTCTAATACTATTTAGTATTGCTGGCCCCTGCTTCTCGTGCTCTATTAAAGTATAAACTTTGTACTGTACGTTTACTGGAGATTGTTTCCTTGTTTTGCTCCATACTATCTTCTCCCAAAATATCGAAAGCAAATTGCTTGCAGTATAAGTTAAAAAATGGTTCAAATGGCTCTGCGCACTATGGGACTCAACTGCTGTGGTCATCAGTCCCCTAGAACTTAGAACTACTTAAACCTAACTAACCTAAGGACATCACACACACCCATGCCCGAGGCAGGATTCGAACCTGCGACCGTAGCAGCAGCGCGGCTCCGGACTGGAGCGCCTAGAACCGCACGGCCACCGCGGCCGGCGCAGTATAAGTGATCAGTTTCATAGTATCGAAGGAAAACAAGTGCTGATAGCTCTTAAGGTACGCATTTTAGAGCCCACGTTTACTACACATTTTTCTTTTTGTTTTGGTGTAAGGAACCTGTCCATAAAGCTTGTCGGTGTTTTTTTGGGGCAAGCATGTCTTCACTCAGTTTCTAGACGTGTCACTGCTTCCAGGTCCTAGAGGCATATGGTAAGATATCAATCGCACACACATATGAAGCGATCGAAATGAGTTAAGCCTAATAAGTATGTAACACATCTAACAGATTAAGATTTTACCTGACCATAGCCAGGAGGAAAACTACTGCCGTCTAAGCTTACTTGTGAGTGCCTACGATAGCCTACCGTAGTCTCCACTTACTTGAGAGTGTCTACGATAGCCTGCCGTAGTCTACACTTACTTGTGATAGCCCACAGTAGCTTATGGTAGCTTTACTGCTCTAATTGTGACGCTTCACTGCCAGTCCTAATGTGTTCGAATGGAGTTAACTTTGTTACCAATTCGAATATTCATCTGGAAACGCATAATCGACATTCAGAGACAAAGCTCGAATAGGTAGTGTTGAAGAGAGGTCTTATTTTCTCCGCGGTAAGAGCGGCCGAGACGTTAATGTTGGTCGTAAGAGACTCTCGCTAAATGAATGTTGGAGCACTGTCTGGTGTACCGTGGGACAGAAGGCAGAGCTCCCGTGTGAGGAAGGGGGAGGGCAGGGCTGAAATGGATTTTGCACAGAGCAGCGGCGGCGACACCAGCGCGGACGGCGCTAAATTAAGACACGGGGCCATTACGGCAGATTTACTGGCGCCATTTGGCGGGCTGCAGCTGCAGCTGCTCAGGTGGCGAGCGGGCACCACGCCCCCGCCCCAGACACCGCAGCTGACTCACTGCGCAGGCGCAGCTCATCCCAGCTACTTACTCTGCCTACCTGGCTGCCTGCCTCACCGAGTTCACTACTCTCATTAACGTCACTCTGCATTCCAGTTACTCGCCGTAACCAGACGGCTCTTGCCGTGCAAACGAACCTGGCCAACTGTAGATTAGCGTGTAATAATTTCTGTAGCTACACCAGCTGTACATGGCATGCGTTGTAGCCCCCTTTTTTTCTAAGAAGGTACACCTCTACAAAGCAGAAAGATTTAAATCTACAAAATAAATGAAAGTCACTTATCTTTTGTACATTAAATTAGGTTTTGCCCGTGGTTTCGCTGATATACGCATATATCATATACAGGTGGCAGGGGTAAAATACACGGAGCGAAAAGCTATTTACAATTTGTACAGAAACCAGGTGGCAGTTATAAGAGTTGAGGGACATCAAAAGGAAGCAGTGGTTGGGAAGGGAGTGAGACAGGGTTGGAGCCTCTCCCCAATGTTATTCAATCTGTATATTGAGCAAGCAGTGAAGGAAAGAAAAGAAAAATTCGGAGTAGGTATTAAAATCCATGGAGAAGAAATAAAAACTTTCAGGTTCGCCGACGACATTGTAATTCTGTCAGAGACAGCAAAGGACTTGGAAGAGCAGTTGGACGGAATGGACAGTGTCTTGAAAGGACGGTATAAGATGAACATCAACAAAAGCAAAACGAGGATAATGGAATGTAATCGAATTAAGTCGGGCGATGCTGAGGGAATTATTAGGAAATGAGACACTTAAAGTAGTAAAGGAGTTTTGCTATTTGGAGAGCAAAATAACTGATGATGGTCAAAGTAGAGAGGATATAAAATGTAGACTGGCAATGGCAAGGAAAGCATTTCTGAGGAAGAGAAATTTGTTAACATCGAGTATAGATTTAAATGTTAGGAAGTCTTTTCTGAAAGTATTTGTATGGAATGTAGCCATGTATGGAAGTGAAACGTGGACGATAAATAGTTTAGACAAGAAGAGAATAGAAGCTTTCGAAATGTGGTGCTACAGAATAAAGCTTAAGATTAGATGGAGAGATCACATAACTAATGAGGAAGTATTGAATAGGATTGGGGAGAAGAGAAGTTTGTGGCACAACTTGACTAGAAGAGGGAATCGGTTGGTAGGATATATTCTGAGGCATCAAGGGATCACCAGTTTAGTATTGGAGGGCAGCGTGGAGTGTAAAAATCGTAGAGGGAGACCAAGAGATGAATACACTAAACAGATTCAGAAGGATGTAGGTTGCAGTAGGTACTGGGAGATGAAGGAGCTTGCACAGGATAGAGTAGCATGGAGAGCTGCATCAAACCAGTCTCAGGACTGAAGACCACAACAACAGGATGTTCATTTTAACTGAAGACACTGAAATGCTTGGAAAACTACACATCGAATCAGAATAAGTTCTAGTTCCAATTTGTTTGTTTTGGAGGGGGGATATCCAACGATAACACACTCGCCTCCCCCCCCCCCCCCAATCGAACCCTGTGTGTGAGGCCAGGGCAGCCTTGAAATCTCCAATGGGAACTGCCGGTTTTTATCACTGATTACGATTCTATGGCAAAATCTAGATACGTTTTGTCTAAAGCATTTTCTTGGTTTCGCCACAGATCACGCTGTAATCGGGGGAACAGAAATGGGTACGAAATCGTAAATTACGAGATGTTACTCAATGGCCCTTGACAGTCCAATGGCACGTGGGACCCCACCTCCATGCCGCGAGTGTACGGCAGGCCAGTATTTTATAACTTCTACTGGAAACCACATTTGCAACGTTGTATTCCTCCCACATGTCCCACAGGGCATTTCTCGACGCGCCACCGCGGCCGCGTAGCGAACTAGGACGTATCATACACTATGTGATCAAAAGTAACCCCAAACAACATACGTTTTTCATATTAGGTGCATTGTGCTGCCACCTACTGCCAGGTACTCCATATCAGCGAAATCAGTAGTCATTAGACATCGTGAGAGAGAAACATGGAGCGCTCTGCGGAACTCACAGACTTCGAACGTGGTCAGGTGATTGGGTGTCACTTGTGTCATACGTCTGTACGCGAGATTTTCACACTCCTAAAAAGCCCTAGGTCCATTGTTTCCGATGTGATAGTGAAGTGGAAATGTGAAGGGACGCTGACAGCACAAAAGTGTACAGGCCGATCTCGTTTGTTGACTGACAGAGATCGCCGACACTTGGAGAGGGTCGTAATGTGTAATAGGCAGACATCTACGTAGGCCATCACACAGGAATTCCAAACAGCATCGGGAACCACTGCAAGTACTATGACAGTTAGGCGGGAGGTGAGAAAACTTAGATTTCATGGTAGAGCGGCTGCTCACAAGCCACACATCACGCCGGTAAATGCCAAACGCCTCGCTTGGTGTAAGGAGTTTAAACATTGGACGATTCAAAAGTTGGAAAACTTTGTGCGGAGTGACGAATCACGGTACACAATGAGGCGATCGGACGGCAGGGTGTGGATATGGCAAATGCCCGGTGAACGTCATATACCACCGTGTGTAGTGCCAACAGTAAAATTCGGAGTCGGTGGTGTCATAGTGTGGTCATGTTTTTCACGGAGGTGTCTTGAATCCCATGTTGTTTTGCGTGGCACCATCACAGCACAAGCCTACACTGATGTTTTAAGCACCTTCTTGCTTCCCACTGTTGAAGAGCAATTCGGGGATGGCGATTACATCTTTCAAGACGATCGAGCACCTGTTCATAATGCACGGCCTTTGGCGGAGTGGTTACACGACAATAACATGCCTGTATTGGACTGGCCTGCACAGAGTCCTGACCTGAATCCTGTAGAACACCTTTGGCATGTTTTGGAACGCCGACTTCGTGCCAGGCCTCACCGACCGACATTTATACGTCTCCTCAGTGCAGCACTCCGTGAAGAATGGGTTGCAATTCCCCAAGAAACCTTCTAGCACCTGATTGAACGTATGCCTGCGAGAGTGGACGCTGTGATCAAGGCTAAGGGTGGGCCAACACCATACTGAATTCCAGCATTATCGGTGGAGGGCGCCACTAACTTGTAAGTCATTTTTAGCCAATCGTCCGGATACTTTTGATCACATAGTGTAACAGGCGGTAAACTGGGACAGGAGCTCACGTATCGTACACACACAGAACAGATAGCGGCTCTCAATATTACAATGCTTGCACAGTGTTTATTGCCTGCACACCTACCTGTCATTTGGAAAACAGACGTACAAGTGGGTGATGAATGTTGCAACCATAGAAGAAAAAACAGAGATGATCCTGATTTACGGAGAATGTAGGAGAAATGTTGAGGCTGCTGTTGCCTTTTACGCCGAGCGTTTTTTTCAGAGAAACCTCGCACTCGTTCGTTCTTTTATGTCTGCTGGCAGCGTAGAGACCGGCAAAAGGAAATGAAGCAAACGTTTTACAGGAGAAGCTAATGAAATAGCTGTACTAGCGGCAGCGCACCACAACCCATAGATAAGCGCCCGGTAATTACACTGAGGTTCCGTTATATCCGTTGGCAGTATTTTCATCCATACTGCATCGTCGTAAGTGTCATCTATACCACGTGTCATTGCATCAAGAACTTCATAGCGCGGACTTCCGTCAGCGAGTAGTATGCAAACGACCCAGGCGTTCTCTGCCGACGTACTATTTTCCAATGAGTCTACATTGAGAAAGAACGGTAGCATTAACCTGCATGACATGCATTACTAGAGCGTTGACAATTCCCATAGGTTACGGCAAATTGATCATCAACGTTCTTGTTCACGTATGGTGTGGCATCATGGGGAATAGACTGATTGGTCCGCATTTTACAGACGGCACGTTGAATGGACGCAAATATCGAACGTTTTTGGAATAGGAACTACTGGTGCCCATCCAGGATCTTGCCTTTAACGTTCGACAACATATGTGGTTTCAGCATGTCGGTCACCCAGTGCATTACGCAATTGAAGCACGTGAGTTTTTAGACTGTTTACACTGGTCGGTGGATCGGCGGAGGTACTGTTAATTGGCCCGCTAGGTCGCTGGCCTTTTTTCTGTGGGGATTTTTAAGAGATAGATGTACCATCGAGTTCCAACAGGCTTTGAAGACATGGTCGACCGCTTCACAAACGCCTGTGCTGACGTTTCCGCAGATATGCTTCTGTCCTGTGTGTGGTCATTTGAAAAGCGGAACATTAAGTATATTGAAGTTGGTGGTATTGAGTCTGAACACATACTCTAACTGGAAAAGTACAGTAGTGTTCGTCTCGTGCCACAGCCACAGTGCCACGTCGAGTAGTCATCCGGTAGATATATCGTAACAATAAAGCTTTGCGAATGGGCACTCCAATTATAAGTTATGAATATTGGCCAGTCCTACTCTCGCAGTATGGAAGTGGGGTCCTACGTACCATTGGTATTTCAAGGGCCACTGAGTAGCACGTCGTAATTTACGATTGTGTACCCATTTCTATTCCTCCTATTGTAGCGCCATTTGTGGAAAAACGAAGAAATTGCTTTAGACAAAAGGTAAGTAGATTCGTAGAATCGAATCCTGCCTCGGGCATGGATGTGTGTGTTGTCCTTACGGTAGATAGGTTTAAATAGTTCTAAATCTAGGGGACTGATGACCTCAGATGTTAAGTCCCATAGTGCTTAGAACCATTTGAACCATCTATCTACAGTAGGGGCGCAAAAGAATTTGGCTTTTGAACTGTGCCCTGGTTCACGTGCTATAGCGTTCAGCGTGTCTGCACACTTCTCCTGCCATCACGCCACACTACTTGAGAGAGGAGGGAGAAAAGTGAAAAATTGCGAATGCGCAGTATTCACACTGGGTTGGCATAGCTACACTCCTGGAAATGGAAAAAAGAACACATTGACACCGGTGTGTCAGACCCACCATACTTGCTCCGGACACTGCGAGAGGGCTGTACAAGCAATGATCACACGCACGGCACAGCGGACACACCAGGAACCGCGGTGTTGGCCGTCGAATGGCGCTAGCTGCGCAGCATTTGTGCACCGCCGCCGTCAGTGTCAGCCAGTTTGCCGTGGCATACGGAGCTCCATCGCAGTCTTTAACACTGGTAGCATGCCGCGACAGCGTGGACGTGAACCGTATGTGCAGTTGACGGACTTTGAGCGAGGGCGTATAGTGGGCATGCGGGAGGCCGGGTGGACGTACCGCCGAATTGCTCAACACGTGGGGCGTTAGGTCTCCACAGTACATCGATGTTGTCGCCAGTGGTCGGCGGAAGGTGCACGTGCCCGTCGACCTGGGACCGGACAGCAGCGAGGCACGGATGCACGCCAAGACCGTAGGATCCTACGCAGTGCCGTAGGGGACCGCACCGCCACTTCCCAGCAAATTAGGGACACTGTTGCTCCTGGGGTATCGGCGAGGACCATTCGCAACCGTCTCCATGAAGCTGGGCTACGGTCCCGCACTCCGTTAGGCCGTCTTCCGCTCACGCCCCAACATCGTGCAGCCCGCCTCCAGTGGTGTCGCGACAGGCGTGAATGGAGGGACGAATGGAGACGTGTCGTCTTCAGCGATGAGAGTCGCTTCTGCCTTGGTGCCAATGATGGTCGTATGCGTGTTTGGCGCCGTGCAGGTGAGCGCCACAATGAGGACTGCATACGACCGAGGCACACAGGGCCAACACCTGGCATCATGGTGTGGGGAGCGATCTCCTACACTGGCCGTACACCACTGGTGATCGTCGAGGGGACACTGAATAGTGCACGGTACATCCAAACCGTCATCGAACCCATCGTTCTACCATTCCTAGACCGGCAAGGGAACTTGCTGTTCCAACAGGACAATGCACGTCCGCATGTATTCCGTGCCACCCAACGTGCTCTAGAAGGTGTAAGTCAACTACCCTGGCCAGCAAGATCTCCGGATCTGTCCCCCATTGAGCATGTTTGGGACTGGATGAAGCGTCGTCTCACGCGGTCTGCACGTCCAGCACGAACGCTGGTCCAACTGAGGCGCCAGGTGGAAATGGCATGGCAAGCCGTTCCACAGGACTACATCCAGCATCTCTACGATCGTCTCCATGGGAGAATAGCAGCCTGCATTGCTGCGAAAGGTGGATATACACTGTACTAGTGCCGACATTGTGCATGCTCTGTTGCCTGTGTCTATGTGCCTGTGGGTCTGTCAGTGTGATCATGTGATGTATCTGACCCCAGGAATGTGTCAATAAAGTTTCCCCTTCCTGGGACAATGAATTCACGGTGTTCTTATTTCAATTTCCAGGAGTGTATATGCACTTATACACGTGACTGTCGAATCGCGTACACGAGATATAAAAGGCCAGTGAATTGGCGGAACTGTCATTTGTACTCAAGTCATTCGTGTGGAATGATTTCCGACGTGATTGTGGCCGCACGACAGCAGCCAACAGACTTTGAACGCGAAATAGCAGTTGGAGCTAGAGGCATGGAAAATTCCATTTCGTAAATCGTTAGGAAATTCAATATTCCGAGATCCATAGTGTCAAGAGTGTGCTGAGAATACCAAATGTTAGGCATTACCTCTCACCACGGATAACGCAGTAGCAGACGGTCTTCACTTAACGACCGAGGGCAGCGGCGTTTGCATAGCGTTGTCAATACTAACAGACACGCAGCTCTGCGTGAAATGACCGCCGACTTCAATTTCGGACGTACGACAAACGTACTCGTTAGAACAAAGTGGCGAAATTTGACGTAAATGGGTTATGGCAACATGACCTACGCGAGTGCTTTGTTAACAGCAAGACATCACCTGCAGTGCTTCTTCTGGGTTCGTGACCACATCGGTTGGACCCAAGACGACTGGAAAACCGTGGCCTGGTTCGATTGGTCTCGATTTCAGGTGGTGAGAACTGATGGTAGGGTTGAGTGTGGCCAGCATGTGAGGGCTCCATAATGATGCGGGCTTTGTTTACATGGAAAGAATTGCATTTTCTGGCCCAGCTGATCCAATCACTGGCTATTTTCAGCCATTCATGTTCCCAAACAACGAAGGAATTTTTATGGATGACAATGCGCCCTGTCACCAGGGCATAGCCGTTCGCGATTGGTTGTAAGACAATTGTGGACAATTCGAGGGAATGATTTGGCCACGCAGATAGCCCAACATGAATCCCATTGAATATTTATGGGACATAACCGAGAGTTCAGTTGGTGCACAAAATTTACACCCGCAACACTTTTGCAATTTTCGACGGCTGCAGAGGCATCGTGACTCAATATTTCCGCGAGGGACTTCCTACGAGTTGTCGAATCCATGCTACGTCGATCTTCTGCACTATGGCGGGCAAAAGAAGGTCAGACACGGTATTAGGAGATACCCTACGACTTTTGTCACCTCAACGTATGCAGTCGCACTGCATACGACTTGGTTTCATATTTCTAACAATATGAATTAGGACTGAAATCATTTTTGGGGAGCTGGAGACACACAAAATTTTTATCTGGTATAAACTGTCGGCATACGGACAGAAGTAAAAGGTTTCAAAGATTTTCCACACTCAGTTCGCCACGTAATCGTGACTTATTTGGTTTCATTGCTGATCAGTCAGTTACATATGCACATGCAAAGGTGCGCTTCCAGCTGAAACGGCAAACGATCTCGAAGACAGCTCGAAAACGGGTGTAATATTTCGTGCAACCGAGTATATGACTCATTAGGATTAACAGTGGTGTAGCGTCCGCCGTGAAATGCTCTCTGGGTGAATTTGCTACTGGGCGTCGTTGAGGCAGAGCGGCGCAGTATCTCGGACATCTGGCCGTGGGGTAGGGCAGTCCCGGATCTGGGCGGTCATGTGGTGAAGTCGGCAGCAGATGTCCGCCACCTATCTGCCAAAACTGCGTCCCGAGTCCGCCATCCGCCGTGATGAACACCCATTAGGCGCGCCACCCTCTCGTAATGGCGGGTGACTGCCTTGATGTATTGCAAAGTGGCTCTGCCCGGAAATAATGTCTCGTGTTCCACAAAGACCGTAAATTTTTCCGAGACGCAAACAATTACCACAGCAGGCTCTCGGGCACCCACAAATGCTATCTACCACGCAGTCTGCAGCAGAGGCCTGTTTAACAATACTCATCTGTCGTCACTCGAAACGGCACCAGATCATGCAGATTAAGATAGCCAGAATCATTATCAACGAAACAGACTACATACCTACCATGAAATGCACCAACAGTTGCCCAGCGAAACTTCTGATGTAGCGTTGCCGGCTTGCGACATTGGTTAGTTATGAAACCAAGGATCCTTGTGTATTTGTTCGTAAAATTTTATACACTAAATCCTATTTCGGGACCATAGCAACATGTAGTTATATTTTTAGGTCTACAACAAGCTCCTGACAGACAACCGAATTATTGCAAACAATCCGGCAAAATACGAGAGCATTCGTCTCTAAATTGTATTTCGAACCGAACTTCGAGACTGCCATAGAATTATCACAAAAAACTTTTTTTGAACAATTAAATGTAAATGACTCAGAACGAAATAAAGTTTTGAAGAAACCAATTATAGGGGTTGCAACATAATGCCAGTTACGAAAATCAGGGTAGTGGTGATAAGGTATAGAAAGTAACGTCTAACTGCGTAACATAATACACTCAACGATTGGAGCACTACTAGCTAGTGGCGTTCATAATTTTGTCTCCCGAATTTCTGTTATCCAAAGTTGTAGGTGGAGGTTTTCATTACCCTTTTGCACTGCATCGTGGAAAGAGAGATGTGTGCGAAATCTTATGGGACTTAACTGCTAAGGCCATCAGTCCCTAAGCTTACACACTACTTAACCTAAATTATCCTAAGGACGAACACACACACCCATGCCCGAGGGAGGACTGGAACCTCCGCCGGGATCAGCTACACAGTCCATGACTGCAGCGCCCTAGACCGCTCGGCTAATCCCGCGCGGCGTGGAAAGAGAGGAAAAGTGTGTGTGAACGGCCTTGCCGCAGTGGTAACACCGGCTCCCGTCAGATCACCGAAGTTAAGCGCTGTCGGGCTGGGATGACACTTGGATGGTTGACCATCAGGTCTGCCGAGCACTGTTGGCAAGCGGGGTGCACTCAGCCTTTGTGAGGCAAACTGAGGAGCTACTTGATTGAGAAGTAGCGGCTCTGGTTTCGAAAACTGACATACGGCCGGGAGAGCGGTGTGCTGACCACATGCCCCTCCACATCCGCAGCCGGTGACGCCTGTCGGCTGAGGATGACACGGCGGCCTGTCGGTACCGTTAGGCCTTCATTACTTGTTCTGGCGGAGTTCTGTTTAGTGTGTGTGTGTGTGTGTGTGTGTGTGTGTGTGTGTGTGTGTGTGTGTGCGTGCGTGCTTGCGCGCGGGTGCTTGCTTTATACCCTTGTTGGTGACACGTTGCATATGTTTCATGAAGCTTAGCGCTCCAGATTGAACTTCTGGCTGTCACAGTGGACTGTCTCTAGGTTGGAGGAAATTAATTGCATTTTCCATCGAATAAGACTTTTACTGTTGTGGTCTTTAATCCGAAGACTCGTTTGTTGTAGTCCCCATGGTACTCTATCCCGTGCAAGCCTCTTCATCTCTGAGTAGCTACCGCAATCTACATCCTTCCGAATCTGCTAACTGTATTCATCTCTTGGTCTCCCCCTTCGATTTTCATCCCCCCCCCCCCCCCACACACACACACAAACACACACTTTCCTCCAATACGAAACAGGTTCTTCCTTGATGTCTCATTGTTCCCCGCCAACCGATCCCTTCTCATAGTCAAGCTGTGCCACAAAATTATTTCTCGTCAATTATATTCAGTTTTTCCTCATTTGTTAACGCAAACAACCCATCCAATCTTCAGCATTCTTCTCTAGCACCACATTTGAAAATCTTCTATTCTCTTCTTGTCCCAACTTTTTATCCTCCATGTTTCACTTCCACACAATGCTAAACTTCAGACAAATAGCTTCAGGAAAGACTGTCTAACACTTAAATCTTTATTCGATATTAACAATGTCTTCATCTTCAAAATGGTTTTCTTGTCATTGCCAGTCTATATTTTACATCCTTCCTATTTCGGCCATCATACATTATTTTCCTCCACGAATAGCAAAATTCTGCTTCCGCCGATCCGCGTATTAATATGTAACACAGCCAATGAGATTGCTGCTAACGCTCCTTGCGGATCACACTCGTGCAGTGATACCTGAACGCTCGCGATATTATAACGAATGTACAGACCTCCGATCAGCCAGTCTGCATTTGTCTGCACCAGTCTGCATTAGTCTACATTTGTCTGTACCAGTCTATAGTCAAGTTTCAGTCTGCACCTAATAAGATTATCATATTCCTGTACATAGCCATGAAGATAAATGTATAGCCACTTTGTCAAGTATCAGAGGTATGTTAGAATAAGATTAATGTACCAAGACCAAAGGAACTTCAGATTGTCAATTGTAAATAGCATCCAGAATCAAGTTAAGAAAGGTTTATGGTTATTATTATTTTAATAAATGTGTGTGAAAATTAATCAAGTTCTGTTTAAAGTTGGTCACCATCAATCTGCTACTCTAAGCGTGCAAGTCTATCGTCTGACCTAACGGCAGAAGATAAACACACCACGATAAGACCACGAGACATACTGCTGACACTCACCTACTTCGTTGGAGCGACAAGTCAAATAATCTGATGGTGTGTGTACCGAAGGTCTTACAGTACGCACACCACAGTCAGACACATGGTAGAAATCTGAACAAGAATTGGATACAAAATCGAGCGTGTCCTTTTTAAAGGAACCATTCTGCCAGTCACCTGAAGTAAAATCATTGTGAGATCTGGAGGGGCAGACAGGAGTCTCAACACCGCCTAGTGACGTAACTAATGCGGAAGTTGGCTCGGATCACCACATAATGAGTTTTCTCGTGTAGGGTACGGGGAAACAGCGAGGGTTTTCCTCCCTGGCAATTTTCGTGCAGACGGCGGTTTGGGCGTGGAGGCACCTGGCGGTCGTCCGGAGAGACGGCAAAAAGCGAGCGCAGAATTCCTGCGATGCGGCGGAGGGTGGTTGCGCAGCTGCCCCCGATAAATCGCGGGTGGGACGTCTGTGTCTGTGGCTGAGCCGCGAGGGCCGACAGCCGGTCATTAGCAGCTCGGCCCATCCCAGCCCGAGCCAATTAATGTGGCGCCACGCCACCCCGCTACCTGCTCACTCCCCACCACAGCACAGCGCCGCCGGCACCGCACAGCGGCGGCCCCATCACCACGATCGCAGTAAGCATGGGATAAACTGGGACTTTTCGATATCAGCGATCTCTGTAAATGCTATCTGCCAGTAAACGCGATTCTTATTTGTCACAGTTTCAAATCACACAGTTCACGAATTTGCAACTTCAAACCCTCCGCACTCTGCCAATTTCAATACGCGTTTTCTGCGACTTCTGCAATTTATCACCCGTAGATGTTACGGTGTAGTTAGTCGCAAGTAGCAACTTAAGGGCCTGGCAAGTATAGGGAGGTTATAATTAAACTTTATCTACTTGAGCAAGTGTACACGGGAAGCTGTCTACTGTAGGGCAGCCATATTTACAGGGTACGCCCCAATAGCTGAACGGACTCATGGTGCTACAGCATCCTGACATTAACTGGCGAACTGTTTGGGGGTGTGCGCTTGCACCCTTTTTACCGTCGTCTGTGTCTGCACTCTGGTATGTTTTAGTCTATGGAAAATTCCCGACTAATAGTCGACTTTATCGCATAGGACTGGCCACCTCCCCACTCTGCCCTGACTGTCAGCTCGAAGACACCGACGAGCACCGTCTTATGTGCCCCCTGAAACAAAACGTATGGCTCCTCATCCAACGAATCGTGGGCTTTTACCTACGTGCCCCGGTAACGACGGTAACCCCGGATTTCCTGTTGTTGCCCCAGACATTTCACTACCCTCTTGCTAAGCACCATACCCTAATCTGGTTTCGAGGACAGGCTTTAGAATACCTGTTTCAGAGTGGTCCGCATACAGTCCTTGACTTCTGGTACAAAGTTGTCACCGCGCATAGCACCCTCATCCGAAAACTATCTTACCGACAAACTTTTGCCGGTTTTCTCCGCAGCGTCTCTCCTTGACCCCCCTCAAAGTTGGGGTGTGCCATGCCTACCTGTCACATGATGCAACACCCTTATCCACGTTCTCATGCATCAACCAAAAACAAATTTTAAAAAAGGGAAGAAAACAGAGTGTTATATTTTGTTGTATTTAATGTTTTTTTAATATTTTTTGTTTAACTAACAGTCATTTGTATATGTTTAAATGTTACCTTGAAGAACTCTTGCATAGTGAATATATATGTACTTTTAGTTTGTTCAATAAAGATTATAAAAAAAACCGGTCAGCGTGACGGACTGCCGTACTAAGGGGCCCGGGTTCTATTCCCGGCTGGGTCGGGTATTTTCTCCACTCAGGGACTGGGTGTTGTGTTGTCTTCATCGTCATTTCATCCCCATCTGGCGCACAGGTCGACCAGTGTGGCGTCGATTGTAATAAGACCTGCCCCGTAAGGGGCATTCCTTTACAGGAATGATATTCGCACAGTCTGTTGTTCGACTCGTTAGTGTCATGAGTTGCCGTTAGGCGCCGGTACTAGTACGGCAAAGTGCGGTTGAAACACAAGCATCTGTGTGCGTTACAGTTGGGGACAGTCAACATGGGTCTGGACAAGGGCTTTACTCATAAAGCTGCTTTATCGAAACAACAGGGAAAGTGCTACTGTTGGTTCAAATGGCTCTGAGTACTATGGAACTCAACTTCCAATGTCATTAGTCCCCTAGAACTTAGAACTAGTTAAACCTAACTAATCTAAGGACATCACACAAATCCATGGCCGAGGCAGGGTTCGAACCTGCGACCGTAGCGGTCTCGCGGTTCCAGAATGCAGCTCCTAAAACCGCACGGCCACTTCGGCCGGCAAAGTGCTACTGTTCTTCGCGAGTATCGACGCATTAAAAGAATACGAAGAGATCCACCTTCCGCAACGGGATTGAAGAAGATGATTCGGAAGATCGAATTAACTGCGATTAGGCTATCGCTCCTGGAAGAGGCGACAGCCAACCCCGCCACAAATTGTTGACGTTTACCGTTGTCATGGCTGATAATGTTGGACACAATGTGCGATCTACAAAGACGAGCTGTATAGCGACAGTTGAACATTCCATGGTTCACCTGCGAACAAATGTGAAATGGTATTTGTAATGTCGCTCCAGACTGTCGTGGAAGCAGATGGTCGTCGAACTCTGCATCATTTGTAACTTGGAACGTAAACATGGTACACAATTAACCACGCGTTACTCTCCCATGTGGAAATTAAAGTGCATTTCCTTCAACGGTTCATTCGCTATTCTTCTACATGTCCTTAAAAATGCTCCCATAACGTTTAATTGGCCCACGATCACTTATTTCTCATAGGGGCCCTCTCAAGTAGCACAAGTACGATATACATGTATAACATGCATTGAAATACTCGTAGGAGCGTTGACCATTACCTAACATACATTTTGTGGATTTGCCTCAGTGTTTTATATGTATAAAAAGCATGTTTGACCATCAGCTGCTTTATTTTAAACCCAAATATCTACCAATTTCAGTCACGAACCATCTTCATGGGTTAAGACTCTTCGAAACAAACATAGTATGAGACGTGGCTATTATTTAAATAATGATAGATGAGATGTTGTGGCTTAACTGTTTTAATCCTAATCCGTGAAGATGGTTTGTGACTGCAATCAGTCGACATTTTGGTTTAAAATAAAAGCAGCTGATGGTCAAACACGCATTTCATAAAACTTCCTGGCAGATTATAACTGTGTGCCGGACCGAGACTCGAAGTTGGGATGTATGCCTTTTGCGGGCAAGTGCTCTACGAACTGAGCTACCCAAGCACTGCTTGGGTAGCTCAATGTTGTTTCACACTCAATGTTATTTCACGCAGTGTTGCTTGTCTGTTAGACCGACAACTCTACTCTGGTCTCAGTCGATAAGTTAAGGCCGTCGGCCGCTATTTTGTCCGCGGCGAGAAGAGAGACCTGACATTGATCTTCTCAGTACATTCTTGAGAATGTGGATCTCGGGATACTGAAATCCCTAATGATTATCGAAATAGAATGTCCCGTGTGTCTAGCTCCAGCTACTGTTCGCATTGGAAGTCTTTTAATAGCCGTTGTGCGACCATAATTGTGATGGAAACCTTTTCACAAGAATCACCTGAGTACAGATGAGTAGTAGAGCAAGGGCGGCACCAGAACATTTTGTTAGTGCAGGTTGCCTACATCAGGGGCAGGTATGCACTCAGGGGCAAACCTATTGTTCTCCTTTGATTGACAGGTACTTCTGCTAAAAGGATCCTTGCCTTTGATTGATAGGCACTTAAGCTATTGCTCCCCCCCCCCCCCCCAGCCCTAAGGAAACTCCCCCCCCCCTCCACACTCTACAGGTACACTTTCAGGTCTGAGTTATTAGAATAGCCCCTCTCACTCTTATCAATTTGACTGACTACTTAATTAAATTGATTTGTCAATACAATTGAATTTCCTCCAATTGTTCGACTGAGTCTTTTTTCCCCACAAATTTCCAAGAGGGAGGGTGGGAGGGGATGGTGTTTAATTAAGTAGTCAATCAAATTGATAAGAGTGAGATGGGCAATGATTCAGACCTGAAAGTGTACCTTTAACAGTGAGGGGTGAGGTTTCCTGAGGGGGGAGGGGAGAGGGATGGGGTGGGGCAGCAATAGGTTAAGTGTCTCTCAATCAATAGGAAGAGTCCTTTTGGCAGAACAATAGGTAAAGTTCCTGTCAGTCAAAGGAGAGCAATAGGTTAAGTACCTCTCAACCAAAGGAGAACAATAGGTTTGCCCCTGAGTGCATACCTGCCACTGTTGTAGGCAACCCGCACTAACATAATGCTCTGGTGCCGCCCTTGTTCAACTATTCAGATGACAGCTGCCCCAAAGCAAATCCCATGTATACTTTGTGTACTCAATACTGTCGCTATCTCTGTATATGCATATCGCTATCCCATGAATTTTGTCACGTCAGCGTAAATATCAGTAAAAATTAGAAATAACAAACAGTCCAAATAGTACGTGGGCGCTTACAGACTGTAGAAAAATTATTTGAAGCAAAGACGCTAATAAGAGTGGCACAAGCTGGGGACTGCGCGTGTATAAGAGGACGTCAGCTACTTTCCAGATGGCGGCCCTGCACCCCGTCTGTGTCAACGACACGGCGCGCAGCAAGCCCGCCGATTACACGAATTAAGGCGGTCCGGGTGATGGTGGCTGGGCCACGGCGAGGCCCTCCGTGACGGCAGATAGCATCTGGTCACGGCCCGTGCCAGCCGCTCGCCGACTGCCGCTCCGGCTCTGGTCTCTGTCGCCACTGGTCGACACACGCCGGCCTCGCTGCAGACTGATCATCCCAGTTTAGTCCTAGCAATACCGACGCTTTTCCCATAACGAGTACTTCGAAAGGGGAGGCTGGGAGTACTATGTTCCCAGCACAAAAATTAAAAACACATATTTCGCTAATTGTTGTTAATTTTTATTAACAAAAGTGTTTTAACAACGTAAACGGAATGTAACAATATAATGAAAAGGATAGTTGCCACTCACTATATATAGGAGGTGCTGAGCCACAGATAGGCGCAACAAAAGACTTCGGCCAACAAGGCCTTCGTCAGAGATAGAACACACACACACACACACACACACACACACACACAACCGCAACTCTCGCACACACATGATCGCAGTCCCTGGCTGATGTGAGTGGTTCGTTCCTCAGTGAACACGTAATGGACTCTTTCTAGGGATACCTTAGATGTGTGGCACGTTGTTCCATTTTGCTGGTATAAGCATTATTATCTTTCATATTCACAGAGTTCAGCACAAAATGCATAAAAAATTTCCATATATGCAACCGTGTTTAGGGTAGTGTCAAAAAATATCGGTCCAATGACGCGCGTTCCTGCTACACCGCATCTAACACTCCGTCTTCAGGCCACGAGTAGCCTACCGGGACCTTCCGACCGCCGTGTCATCCTCAGTAGAGGATGCGGATAGGAGGGGTGTGGGGTCAGCACAGTCGTAATATGGTATTCTTGACCGAAGCCGCTACTATTGGGTCGAGTAGCTCCTCAATTGGCATCACGAGGCTGAGTGCACCCCGAAAAATGGCAACATGACGTGGCGGCCTGGATGGTCACACATCCAAGTGCCGACCACGCCCGACAGCGCTTAACTTCGGTGATCTCACGGGAACCGGTGTAGCCACTGTGGCAAGGCCGTTGCCACACCGCATCAAACGCAAAAAAAATTTTTTTTCATCATGGAGTGGTTGCTGTCACACAGTGTCATGATTCTCTGTAGCCCAGCACCTTGTGCTCTGTGAATTCACATGACTGGAAAGATGAAACTACGATTCACTACTCCTGATATAATGGAAACGGTCTAACAAACCTTTGTTGATGTTATTCAAAAGTCTCGTTCAATAATCTCCACTTTTCTGACTGACATCCTCCCGTAACCACTGCATAACCGTCACACGATATGTCTTCAGATTAAGACTTTTCAATGTCCACTGGCAACTCCTATTTAAATGCGCCTGTTGGGCCAATTTACATGTAGGTTTCTCTGGGCTCTGAATAATTCTTTTGCGAATATCTGCAATAACTTCTGGCGTGCGAAGTTAAGGAATTTTTTATCGTTTCACATTTGCACAGATCCTTGGGTAGGCCAATTTTTATACAGACTCTCTATTGCTCTGTTTTCGCGTAGTCCTCTACCCGGATACTTGACCCTGAAAACTTTGCGAATTTAATTATAGAACGTGTTTTCACATATGCCTCCACAATTTCATTTCATTCTTCTATCGAGTAAGTCATTTTGCAGACCGCAAGGAGAAACGTCTAACTTCACTTATGAAATTACCTGAAACGCTGACAGAAGAATGCTAGCAACCGATTAATGCATAAAACTGTCCATTGTTGTAGCTATTTACTCAATTTCAGAAGTCCAAATATTGCATTCGCATTCAAAGGGGAGGCGGGCTACTTTTAACTTCGCCACCCTGTATAATCGAGTAGCGCGTGGGAACCGGGAACAGCAGGTGAATGGGGTCAGGCGGAGCCGGTGCCCCGCGGTTCTAATTAAGAGCGGAGGCGCAGCGGCAGCCCGAGCCGGGCCGGTCTCTTTTTGTTTAACATAATCCGCGTTCTGTTAATAACGCCGCAGGTAGCGGCGGGGAGTGGCAGCCGCCGCTGCCTCGCCAGTCGAACATCCTGCGGGACTCTGGATTCTGCGAGCCGCTCCACACCCGTCCAACTGCTGCCGCTGATTCTTGCGAAGGAAACGCCGCGGTCGATTGCTTAAGCCAGGATGACGTGTGTGCTAATGACTATTGTACTACTCACGTACCAGTATTAGTCTCTGTTAGGCGTAGCTGCTTGAGTCGACACTACAGCTTGAACTACCAACTCTAGCCCTCTTAACAGTGATACGGCTGATGTTAGTCGCTAGGACTCCGCTACTCGTGTTGAGCACGCGTGCTGGTCACCTTTGTCTTTCCTCTCCCACCCCATATGACAGCGGACATCTCGTGACGTGATTGTAGTATCTCTGCTTGAAGAATACGGTTTAAAGCGGTCGTGAGATGCATTAAATGAATGTAGCTAATCTTACGTTCGTCCACGCATTCTCACGCTAGCATACAAAGATTCTGATATCTATATAAACAAGAATGTAAATGTTCATTTGTTCAAAATCGTATATTTTTTAAAGTTCTTCACTGATGGCTTTGAAATTTTGACACAATGTTGCATTCGAATATCCGCGGGTTTTACATACCTATGTTTTAATATATGTAAATATATAAATAAATATGTAATACGCCTATATAAAAGGGGAAGGTTATTACCAAAATTACTGAAAAGTTTTTGACCGATTTACTTCAAATTTTTACACAATAGTCTGATGAACATTCGGTCGGACACAGACGAAACGTTTTTAGTAAACAGGAAAGTTAGCTTTTAATTAGAACTACTACAGAATTAGAAATTGCAATAACAGCAAACAAGGCTTAAAAGTCGGAGACAGGGAAGAATAGGAGATGGACAGAGACGTGGGAGGAAATAAATGTAGAATGCATGAAAGAGGAGATGGACAGAGAGATGGGAAAGGTGATCAGGATGTATATCCGATTCCCATTCATATTAGAAACGCGCTTACTTTTTCCTTTCTTTTCCATTTATGGAGACTGTGTCACAGCAATCCGTGACTGGGAACAGCTAGTTATACAAAGATTTTTTTCGCTTTTTATTGCTATTGACCTGTAGATCCTCAGCTCACAGCTGCGTTACGTCGATCTGGAACTGAGCAAATGTAATTTGGCAGATGTGGATCAAAAATGGCTCTGAGCACTGTGGGACCTAACATCTGAGGTCATCAGTCCCCTAGAGCTTAGAACTACTTAACCTAACTAACTTAAGGACATCACACACATCCATGCCCGAGGCAGGATTCGAACCTGCGACCGTAACTGCCGCCCGGTTCCAGACTGAAGCGCCTAGAACCGGTCAGCCACTCCGGCCGGCGCACATGTGGATCACTTCAGTTTAATGGGAAGAGGTACCAGTGGTCAGAAAGGTATGGAAGTTTGCATAGAACACGTTTCATTTACTTTTTTTGCGATTGCATTATTTGGCGTTCGCGCGCGCGTGCCCGCACGCACACGCGCACACACACACACACACACACACACACACACACAAGCGTGGGTGCGCAGAGAGAAAAAGAGAGAGAATTAGTGATAAAATATGTGAACCTCAAGTATAAATATCTCTCGGCGAACTAACTATCGATCTCGTGGCAGTTCTGAATAAGCTCTCATGCACGAAGATGGACTTGTTTTTACAGTATCACTTGGTTTAAAAATTTCTATAGCTTCCAGCTACAGATTTTTCTGTCGTTCCCCTAAAACATGCATGACAAAAAAAAAAAGAAAAACTGTTCTGTTATCTTCACCACTGCAACAACCATTTCTTTTCCCATTCTGCCTAATCGACGTAGAGGCTGGTCTCTAACTGCACCGACGTCGAAAGAACATGTTATTGGATTTACACTGCAATGATAGATTCATTTTCATGGTCATTGGGTCAAAGAGTCAGTGTTCTATCGTCAAAGATCCCAATTGTTGGGACGTAGGTCCGCATATCACATCATATGAACAGTGCAGTTGGTTTGAACAGCAGTTGAGGATATCTGACCGTCTCCCGAATGGATCGTGGGGATGGCTAAATAATACGCGCAGTACGGTCACGTTGTGTATACCGTGGACGCATGACAAAGGAAAGTCGCTGCATTCGCAACCCGTCCTTTGGTGCAGGTGGCAGGTAAATCCTTTGTGCGACCACGTGTTCAGCGAGAGTAGCATTTGGAAGCCGCCTCATGCAGGGCGACGGGGGACGTGGTGGTGCTGCAAACAAGATGGGCCACGACGCGCAGACTTCTAGTAAACCCTGTGGGAGTGCCGCGCGGCACGTAAGATCTGTTCGGTTAGGATGCCTGTTGCACAGCAGCTAGACTTGTGGCGTTCTTCTTAGAAATTATGCAGACACCAAAGTACAATGAAGATTCCTTCAACATACCTCGTAAATGCATAATTTTTTACACGTACTGCGCCTTCTCGCTGATTAATGGAGGCATTCAATTCTTGTTTTACAAGGAATGGACTTTAGACTGCTAGAAAGGAAATACTTGGTGACGCCATACTACCTTGCAACGGCTACACGGTAAGCGAAGAGGAAGTCAACAGAGCTCTGGATCACCGCGCTGGATTAGCCGAGCGGTCTCAGGCGCTGCAGTCATGGACTGTGCGGCTGGTCCCGGCGGAGGTTCGTCCTCCCTCGGGCATGGGTGTGTGTGTTTGCCCTTAGGATAATTTAGGTTAAGTAGTGTGTAAGCTTAGGGACTGATGACCTTAGAAGTTTAGTCCTATAAGATTTCACACACATTTGAAGAAGAGTTCTGGATCAGAGGACATATACTGATGAGTTCTTGTTTAACATAAATAGCTACTACGCTGTTCGAAAGAATTGGAATAACAAGTGTATCAACGTCCGGTGTGTTGAATCTGTTTCTCTGCCTCGTGATGGCTGGGTGTTGTGTGCTGTCCTTAGGTTAGTTAGGTTTAAATAGTTCTAAGTTCTAGGGGACTGATGACCATAGATGTTAAGTCCCATAGTGCTCAGAGCCATTTGAACCATTTTGTTGAATCTGTTATGATACAGGCGATACCTGTGGCCTTACTGCATAGCTTGAGATCCTTGATTTTAATGTAGGCAGTAGTTAAAATCGTTAGCCATTTATTGGCTGTGGTATGCACTACACGTCAGGTGATCCCTCAGAAGGGAGTGAGTACCGGTGTCCCAATGTTTTCTAGTGAGAAGCACGGATGACGGTTGTCATTAGTGGATGCTGTTTTCAACTAAGCAAATGAAATGCGACATCCTAATGCAGTGCAAGTTGCAAGGGCTGTTTGATTCAAAACGGAAGGGCTTTCGGTCGTCTTGCTGCAGGTGCAAGTGCTTCTCCATGTGTAACGATACGTTGTGGACACGCTACAGGGACAGAGATCTGTGTCCGTATTCAAGGCGTGTTGGAAAAGGTCGCCGACGCATTACAGCCCCACGTGAAAACCGATATCTGGCCATCTATGCATTGCGGAGTGGTGCGAATACCGCCAGAGCACTGCAAAACCATCCCGGAAGGGCCAATGGAGCCTTTATGTCCAATCAGATTGTAATAAACAGTTTACGAGAAAGGTCCTTATGACCCAGAGGTCCTGTTCGAGTACCCCGCTTGACACGACAGCATCTTCTGCTTTTCTTTAGGTTCCGCCATTTCCGCATCAACTGGTAACTCAGTCACTGTCTGAAAGTGTTACTCACAAACGGGTCCAGATATCCTCTGACGCATGATAAGGGCCGTGTTCGTGTGCGGAGGACCGTGGTGAGCGGCACTTGCCAAAGGTTGTCCAGAATATCGATAAATTGCCATAGTTCTGCGATGTTGTGGGGAAGCATCAGTGTTGACAGCTATATGGAACTTGTCGTCGCCTTACCGCCAGGCAGTATATCAAACTGATCCCGTTGGACCAGGTGGTGGCAGCTACTTACGGTGGTGGCCCTGAATATCTTCTAATGCCAGTCTCACTGAAGACTGGAAACGGATACCATAGAGTGATCTCTCTAGACTTTCACGGAGCATGCCACTTAGGTGTCAGCCAGTGATAAACGTTCACAGAGGGGAATGGAATATCGCTTAACAAAAGGAGAGTTGGGGTCCTCACCCGACAAATTGGTAAAATTTGGTTTTGCTTAAAGTAGTTTTTGGTGAATGGTTTGGAGTTCATGGTAAAAAATGTATATTAATAAGTAATACGACGCCCATTTTAAGTTAAATGATATTTATTGGTGTAGATAGCCCCCATAGCCTCCCGCACCCCCGCCCGCATCTCGTGGTCGTGCGGTAGCGTTCTCGCTTCCCACGCCCGGGTTCCCGGGTTCGATTCCCGGCGGGGTCAGGGATTTTCTCTGCCTCGTGATGGCTGGGTGTTGTGTGCTGTCCTTAGGTTAGTTAGGTTTAAGTAGTTCTAAGTTCTAGGGCACTTATGACCACAGCAGTTGAGTCCCATAGTGCTCAGAGCCATTTGCACCATTTTGAGCCTCCCCCACCCCCCCGCCACCGCTCCTGGTTCTCCACAGAATAGGCGGCTAGTAAAGGAGAAGCAATAGTATGATAGGAATTGAATAAGGCATCAGGGAATAGCTTCTATGATACTAGACAGAGTCACAGAGGGCAAAAATTGAAGGGGCACGCTGCAGTTAGAATACATTCAGCAAACCACCGAGATGTCATTGGGTGTCGATGCTACTCTGAGATGATCAGTACAGGAGAGTAATCGTCGCGGACTGCATCAGCCAAGTCAGAAGACTGATGATAGAAGAGGAAGAGAGAGAGAGAGAGAGAGAGAGAGAGAGAGAGAGAGAGAGAGAGAGAGAGAGATTGCAGCTTCTTGCCACTGTCCCATTCTACTCGTAAGAAAGAAATTAAATACCAGCGGCGCTACGTGGGGTGGTTATACGAGTAATTAAAGAGGAGCTACTCACAAGAGATACAGTATGGGCTATAATTATCATATGGCAGCGAAACTTGGTAGATATTCTAATGCGCTAATGCGGAACTGATTTACACTGAAAATAATTAGTTCAAATTTTAACCACCAGCTGCAGATGTGCTGCTGTGAATGCGAGGAAGATGTATAGAAATGTTACCGCATGTAAGGTATTAGTACCGGGTAGAAAAAGTCAAACAAATGAGAAAGGCATAATGTTGATTTTATTACCGGCCACCGATTATACAGTTGGTTCAGTATCGGACGTAGGCAAGATGCTGTACATCGCCAGATTTGCACCTGGTGGCCAGAATTGGAACTAATTTTTTTCTCGGTAAATCTGTTCCGCATTAACGCGTTAGCATATCTACCAAGTTTCGCTGTCGTACGATATTTGCAGCCACCATGGATACCCGTGAGTAGCTGCACTTTAGTTATAACCACCCGATATCTGCCTTGGTGGCTTTGTGACACGGACAACAACAACAAGTAGTCAATCTCAAGCACAACAAAATTTAGCGATCGCTCAAGCATGCGTTTTCAAGGTACGAACAACAAGAGCAAGCGTGAGGTTAGCAGCTGCTCCCGCTAGGGCCACACGAGCTCGGTGCGCAGCCTCTTGCCCGCCAGACCACAAGCTTCCGCCGGCCGGTTGCCGGCTTTGCGACACGACACGCTCCTTCCGCTCGACAGCTTCCTCTCATCCTGTCTCCGGATCGACCACATCACCGGCTGCCAGGAGCAACCTGTGTTTAGCCGTATCTGCCAGCAACCACTGCTGCTTTCCCACCACCGTCCGAACCACTTACTACACCCTCAGTGTGCTACAGTAGCTATTTCGTTCTTAGCATTCTCACGTAAGTGCGTCCATGCAACATCACGCCTCCCCACACCATATCACCTGCATTAAAAAAACGATACTGTAGGACATTGCTAGACGTACACTCATACAGTGAGAGGTGGGATATGTGCTCAGGAATATTGTCGAACATGATCGTTTTCAGAATATCTACCAAGTTTCGCTGCCATACGATAATTACAGCCCACACTGTATCTCTTGTGAGTAACTCCTCTTTAATTACTCGTATAACCACCCGATGTAGCGCCGCTGGCGTTTAATTTCTTACTTACGAGTGGAATGGGACAGTGGCAAGAAGCTGCATTCTCTCTCTCTCTCTTCTATCACCAGTCTTCTGACTTGGCTGATGCAGTCCTTGACGATTACTCTCCTGTACTGGTCATCTCAGAGTAGCATCGACACCTAACGACATCTCGGTTGTTTGCTGAATATATTCTAACTGCAGCGTGCCCCTTCAATTTTTGCCCTCCGTGACTCCGTCTAGTATCATAGAAGCTATTCCCTGATGCCTTATTCCATTTCCTATCATACTATTGCTTCTCCCAGTTAGCAGTTCCCACACGATCCTTTACTAGCCTATTCTGTGGAGAACCAGGAGCGGTAAGTAGTTTTTATTTTTGCACGGACTTTTCAACCACCCCCCGTAGGTTTAACAGTCCGAAGCGACTAGCGGAAAGAATAACAAATGTGACTGATTATAGTAATTTGTATTTTCAGTTGAAAGTAAATGTAGTGCTGTGTAATGCACCAACCATTGCTACAGAAGCTCATAGGCTACAGTACCGGACCGGGACGAGACTGCAAGAAGACATGGCCACGCAGTACAGGGGCATTACACCACGAGGAGAGCTGCAGTACCTAAGAGCGTCGTGTGTATATGGATAAGGGTTGACAACAGCTCGCAGCTGTTCCCACGGGCCGCGTGTGTCCTGTGCGGGCGCGATGCCAGCGCCGGCCGACACCTGCGCCGAGCCGCGCTGCACAATTCGCACCACGCACTTCGCACGCACAAATAAGGCCGCGCAAATGAGTGCGTGAGCTGCGTTCGCGATTGTGCGTTTCACTGCGCGCCTTGCGAAAGCACTGCCGGTCGCCGCGTCGCCGGCCGTGGGAACAGCCGCCTGTCACAGCCAGCCTCCTTTCTCACACGCTGCACCGTTATTGTTACAGAAAAACAACTACAATTTACTCGTCTCAACTTCCCGCATTTACGCAGTGCGTCTGTCGTTTAAAGAACGTGACAGTATTCCGGTAGCTAAGCCTGTGTCGAAATGCAGTAATCGCTCTTGCGCGTCGTACAGTATATTACTCAGCAGTACCGCAAAGACAGCGATGCCCATTGCCCATATTAGAATTCACAGTAGTCGACATGATAGGTAATCCTGAACTTCATCATTATGTCTAACATACTTTAGAAGAAAATGAATGCCACTTACTGCTATGTATCAAAATTCCAGAAGGCATCCTAGAAGCAGTGAAAGAAGTCTGCCATCTGGGAAGCATGTAGGCTGAATAAACTGTGAAGCAAGCTTCCTTGAGAAATAGTTTTGCTGGTGCGGAATACTGACGCTGTGTTGTTAGGATGTGCGTCAAGCAGTATAGTATACAACTAAAGTATAGAATGGTGGGGCCCCTGATTATTGTGGGAAACAGATCTGCAGCTTTCTGCAAGACCGCTACTTCGTCGTTAAAATCGAAGGACACCGTTCAAGTGTCAAGACCAGGCCGTACGGGAAGGCACACCGCAAGGGGCGGTACAGTCCCCTACACTGTTCACCCTCTGCGTGGACAACATGCCACTGCTCCCCGAAGTAGTGCTCGCTCAGTTTGCGGTTGATACGGCCCTTCTTACGTACAGTAGAAGAGTAAACGCCCTCGTTGACCCTTATGGAAAACTGGCCATCCGATAACCTATTACATCTCAGCGCAGAAAGACGAGAGCGGTCATGTTTGCTAGGCGCGGACAGAACATCAGCAACAAACTGGTCGCCAGCACCGACCAAATGGTTCAAATGGCTCTGAGCACTATGGGACTTTAACGTCTGACGTCATCAGTCCCCTAGAACTTAGAACTACTTAAGATCCTACAAATGTTGCAGTGCAGGTGCGTCAGGCTCGTCCGAGGGCTAGGGTCAGCGATTTACACCAGGAACTAGATATGGCGCCAATCCGGGAACTCGTCATCAATCTTACGAGAACACGCCTAGATAACGTTGAAGCATCAACGTCAACGACGAACAGCTTAGGAAGCCTGGCACCGAGTCAAGATGCTTCGGGCGATTACTCAGTAAACCCCAACCTAGGAAGATAAAACCAACGCCACAGAAGCGCTCAAGGACCACCATAGTCCCATGTAATTTCCTATCTAACAAACCTGCAAGAAGTCCAGCTACGAAATGGCAGAACTTCAGCAGTACCGACCACTCATCCATTCACATGAACACCAAACCACCCATGCATCCCCCCCTTCCCCCCCCCCCCCGCCCACACCCCCCCCCCCCCCCCCACACACACACACACACACACACACACACGGCTGTAGGATGAAGGACAATGTATAATTTATTCCTTTTGTATTACAGTAACACATCAAGGTGTGGAACAACTTGACATATTCTATGTGGGCGTATTAGTTGTTAAACAATTGTCACATAAGGTGGGTAATAAAATTATCAGGTACTGAAGAAGGCGATTACTTCAGCGTAGTGTGCCTCTGCGGCTTATTGGGCGTAAGACAACAAATCCAGTCGTCAGTCGATCTCGGAACGTTTTCCGTAGTTGTCCCTTCTTTTATTTGTAGTAGCAATTTTTAAATAGGAAAACCTCCAGTCAATAGCATATCATATACAACAGCACCATGTTTAGCTAAGTACTCCCTTGTTAAAACCAACCACCAAGTGGATGTAAGACATGTTAAGAATTTAATGTCTCGACAGCACCAGTGTCGTTAGGGATGAAGCAATAAATACGACGGATCAGGACGGGAGAAGCAATCGATGGGGAGGACTTGATTTCGAAACCCCGTCCGATCACAGTAATTTAGGTTTCCCGGGATATCCCTCAATCTCTCGAGGCGAATGACGGAACAGTTCATTTGATAAAGATGTGGCTGCTTTCCTTCTATATCTGGGCCAGATGTGGTTTTTTTTTTGTTCCTCCTCTAACGGCCCCGTTGTCGACGAGGCATGAAAACTTAATTTTCCCTTTTCTCACACGATCTGGTTTGGGAATGACACAAAAAAAGACGAAGCCTTCACAGTGCTCCTACCAAGTACGGGAGATCGTGGGGTTGTCCTCTACAACATAGTGGCAGGTTAACAGTTACCTAACGCACTTTGTTATACGAAGTACCGGGTGATCAAAAAGTCAGTATAAATTTGAAAAATGAATAAATCACGGAATAATGTAGATAGAGAGGCACAAATTGACACACATGCTTGGAATGACATGGGATTTTATTAGAACCCAAAAAATACAAACGATCAAAAAATGTCCGACAGATGGCGCTTCATCTGATCAGAATAGCAATAATTTGCATAACAAAGTAACACAAAGCAAAGATGATGTTCTTTACAGGAAATGCACAATACGTCCATCATAATTCCTCAACAATAGCTGTAGTCGAGGAATAATGTTGTGAACAGCACTGTATAGCATGTCCGGAGTTATGGTGAGGCATTGGCGTCGGATGTTGTCTTTCAGCATCACTAGAGATGTCGGTCGATCACGATACACTTGCGACTTCAGGTAGCCCCAAAGCCAATAATCGCACGGACTGAGGTCTGGGCACCTGGGAGGCCAAGCATGACGAAAGTGGCGGCTGAGCACACGATCACCACCAAACGACGGCGAGCAAGAGATCTTTCACGCGTCCAGCACTATGGTTTTTTTTTGTTCTAATAAAACCCCATGTCATTCCAACCATGTGAGTCAATTTCTGCCTCTCTATCTACATTATTCCATGGTTTATTAAGTTTACAAACTTATACTGACTTTTTGATCAACCGGTATTTTGTGGTTACTCAAATAATTCCGGTGTGCTCTTATAATCCGAATGTGCTGCACTGGATGGCACCTAATGAGGTGCTGGCCATAGCAAGCTCCAGGCACCAGCACTTAAATTGACGGACAGTCCACCCCGATAGCTGAATGGTCATCGTAACGGACTGCCGTCCTAAGGGGCCCGGTTTCGAGTCCAGGCTGGGTCGGGGATTTTCTCCGCTCAGGAACTGGGTGTAGTGTTTTCCTCATCAACATTTCATCCCCACCCGGAGCGCGGGTCACCCAATGTGGCGTCCAGTGTAATAAGACCTCCATCATGGCGGCCGGACCTACCCCGTAAGGGGCCTCCCGGCCAATGACGCCAAAACGCTCATTTCCATTGATGGACAAGGGAAAGCACAAATATTGATAATTTCGGTGCCAGCGTTGTTTCATTACTATAGGACAGGTGGCGGTGGAGTCTGCGCGAGGTTGGTGGTGCCGGTGGCCGGGTTCAGAGTGTCGGCGGTCGGCGGCCTTCATTTGCTGGGCGGCGCGCAACGGTGCCGGCAGTAAAAAAGGCGAGCGGTCGGCCGGCAGGTAGGAAGAGTGCGGCGGTACCGCAAGCGGGTGTCGCGGTATGCTGATGAGCCGCGCTGTTTCTTGTGGCCGCATTCCGGGCTGGCCCGGCCGCGCAGGGTCCAGAGAGGAGAGGAGGGAAGACCACCAAACCATTCCGTCCCACTCCATTCCGCCGGCCTGCTCCTGCCCCCGCTCCGCCCAGGGAGAGCGCGCGGCCTTGCGGCAGCCTTCTGCGCGTTGCTCCCACTGAATCAATCCGGAGGAGGACGGCGAACCACTGGCTGCTCTGCGCCTTCACCGCCACTTCTGCACGCTCATCAGGGTACATTTCGTACCAAAGCAGGTACACTGACGAAAAAAAAATCGCAACGCCAAGAAGGGGCTGTGCGATATAATTGAAAGTTAGTAGGCGTGTTTCTACATCTTGAAGATGACGTCAGTTCCAATTTCGCGCCAGTCGCATAAGACTGGCGCTAGTAGAGCATGTATGAGGGTTAAATCACTTTTTCTCAAAATACAGGCAGTAATTGTAGTGAGCGTTATTTATCTCCGAGATCGGACGTGATGAGCAGATGTTAATCAAGAATGCCTTTAGGGGCCATTATCAAGAACTCACTGAGTTTGAACGAGGGCGTGTAACAGGACTACGAGAAGCTGGATGTTCCTTCTGCGATATTGCAGAAATACTTGGCAGGAATGTAGCCACTGTACGTGATCGCTGGCAGTGATGGTCACGACAATGGACGTTCGCAAGAAGACCGGGCTGTGCAAACCCCTGCGAAGAGTCTGACAAAAGGTACTTCCTGTTGTGCCATATATTAGCGTTCATTCTCGTTCCAGTCGCTTACGGAGCGACGGAAGAATTAAATTTTACGCGCCTCTGTCTATGCTGGACTTGGTCTAATCACTACGGGAACCACACGTAATGGGGCGCTACATTCCTCACATAATACCGGTTTTCGAAACTTTTTATGTAGGCCTTGGTGGGATAGTTTGTGTCCAAGTCTCTGCCCGTAGAGGTTTTTCAGCAGCTATGTTGTCTATTGATCTGACCGCAGTGAGATATAATAGCAGAATGCGTATTTATTGATAAATTTAACCACCATATATATCACCCGGATGTGATCGTTCAGATCTTTGCTTGATTTGTTGTATAAGCTTGATTGTGATGTTGTTAATGGAATTATTGATAACCTCACTGACCACTGAAAGGCAGAATAACGCAGCAGTCTTAGATTTCTAGTGCAAGTTCAAATCGTTCAAATGGCTCGGAACACTATGGAACTTAACTGCTGAGGTCATCAGTCCCCTAGAACTTAGAACAAACTTAAACCTAACTAACCTAAGGACATCATACACATCCATGCCCGAGGCAGGATTCGAAACTGCGACCGTAGCGGTCGCGCGGTTCCAGACTGAAGCGCCTAGAACCACTCGGCCACTCCGGCCGCCCCTACTGCAAGTAAAAGGCAGCTGTCCTAATAGCATTAATCATGTCTTTGCAATAATACCACATGGCTCTTCCATTTTTTTACGTCACAAACGGAGGATTAACGCGCTAAGCGGGAATGAGACGCTGCTTACGAAAGTTTATTGACGAATGGTCTGCTGTGCCACTCAATTAACTTAAATAGGAAACGTTGGTCGCCTTATAACTGAGCTTGTCATTTAACACTAGAACCAATAGCTATTAATTGCTCAGCGGATTGATATTTTTAATCAGGGAAATTTTCACAACGCACTGACACCGTTAGTAGAAGAAATAAACCATACATTTCGGCGAAGGAGTGAATCAATAACGATCCTTCATGGTTACCACAAGAAATTTACCTTCAGCATCTTCGAGATGGATTGTGGTAAAAGGAAACTGTTTGAATGATCTCTTCACGAATGGTTCGTTGGTGTACAAAAGTAACAACTTCTGCTAATAACAACAGACCTAATAACTGCGCCGGTCGGAGTGGCCGGGCGGTTTTAGGCGCTACAGTCTGGAACTGCGCGACCGCTAATGTCGCAGGTTCGAATCCTGCCTCGGGAATGATGTCTGTGATGTCCTTAGGTTGGTTAGGTTTAAGTAGTTTCAAGTTCTAGGGGATTTATGACCTCAGAAGTTAAGTCACATAGTGCTCTGAACCATTTGAACCTAATAATTCTTGTTTTCCTTAACGTTTATCCCGTCTAGTACATGGTCGGATTTTTCAGAATTCGACAAATTTTATTTGATTATTTCACTATGTGGCAGGATGCCCCTCCTGATGCCACAACTGTTAAGGTAACCATCTGTCTGTAAACCGAATAAACCTTGCTTTGTGGGTTATCGTATTTTGACTATTTGTGCATCGTATTTTCTTAGGTGAAATTTAATTGCCTAAAAGAGCGTGAGGGAAGTTGAGGCGTTACTGGAAAAATATCAAATAACAAGGACAGAAGAGGAATTGAAGATGCAACGTATTCCAGTTGGTCGAAGTAATAGTAATAACAATAATAATAATACTGTAATAACGTGTAGCTCTCATTGGGATGAACTGATCAAATTGCAAGACGACAGTGTACGGTGGCTGGTGCTGGAGGGGGTAGCACAGCCACGCGATAGCGCGTACTCTATTGTGTGAGCGCGGCTGCGGCCGCCTGCTTGGGGCAGCGACCATTGAGTGGCTCGCGGGACGGCCTTGTGGAGGCCGGGCCGGTCGTGGTAGGCCGGAAATACTCGCCCGGCCCCCACTGGGGAAACCGGGACTAAATGACGCGCCTCATCTCACCTCAGACTACACGCAACGCCGCCGTACGTACAAGGGACAGGGGCCATCACCAGACTCAGCCATATACTAACACACACACACACACAAGGAAGCAGAAACGGACTGAACGGTAATACGGTCAGAGGTAATAAATAAGCTACCTATATGTTGACTACGGGATCGTTGCTGACACACACACTGTCACGGTAGTATTTTTTCCTCCGGAATACCCTACACGGCGCTGCAGTCAGGGACTGTGCGGCTGAACCAGGCGGAGGTTCGAGTCTTCCCTCGGGCATGGGTGTGTGAGTTTGTCCTTAGGATAATTTAGGTTAAGTAGTGTGTAAGCGTAGGGACTGATGACCTTAGCTGTTGAGTCCCATAAGATTTCATACCCATTTGAACATTTGTACCTTACACGAAAGCACTGTGATGGATAACTTTGCCATCGTTTTCTCTTTCTGAGCAGAACATTTCACTCGTTATGAATGGTTGCTGACTCACTATTGTTGTTGGTGTCGTGGTCTTCAGTCCTGAGACTGGTTTGATGCAGCTCTCCATGCTACTCTATCCTGTGCAAGTTTCTTCATCTCGCAGTACTTACTACAACCTACATCCTTCTCAATCTCTCTTAGTGTATTCATCTCTTGGTCTCCCTCTACAATTTTTACCCTCCACGCTGCCCTCCAATGCTAAATTTGTGATCCCTTGATGCCTCAGAATATGTCCGACCAACCGGTCCCTTCTTCTTGTCAAGTTATGCCACAAACTCCTCTTCTCCCTAATTCTATTCAATACCTATTAGTTATGTGATCTACCCATCTAATCTCCAGCATTCTTCTGTAGTGCCACATTTCGAAAGCTTCTATTGTCTTCTTGTCCAAACTATTTATCGTCCATGTTTCACTTCCATACATGGCTACACTCCATACCAATACTTTCAGAAACGACTTACTGATACTTAAATCTATACTCGATGTTAACAAATTTCTCCTCTTCAGAAACGCTTTCATGCCATTGCCAGTCTACATTTTATATCCTCTCTACTTCGACCATCATCAGTTATTTTGCTCCCCAAATAGCAAAACTCCTTTACTCCTTTAAGTGTCTCATCTCCTAATCTAATTCCCTCAGCATCACCCGACTTACTTCGACTACATTCCATTATCCTCGTTTTGCTTTTGTTGATGTTCTCCTTTGAAGACACTGTCCATTCCGTTCGACTGCTCTTCCAAGTCCTTTGCTGTATCTGACAGAATTACAATGTCATCGGCGAACCTCAAAGTTTTTATTTCTTCTCCCTGGATTTTAATACCTACTCCGAATTTTTCTTTTGTTTCCTTTACTGCTTGCTCAAAATACAGATTGAATAACATCGGGGAGAGGCTACAACCCTGTCTCACTCCTTTCCCAACCACTGCTTCCCTTTCATGCCCCTCGACTCATATAACTGCCATCTCGTTTCTGTACAAATTGTAAAAGCCTTTCGCTCCCTGTATTTTATCCCTACCACCTTCAGTCACTATTACAGACGAGAAAACTGGAAGTTGCTGTACACAAATCAGAAGCAAAATACCGTTATCGTGGTCCTGCTTTCACCTGATGCTGTGTGTAGCGTAAAAAGTGACTGGTGCTGACTGAGAAATGAACGATCATTTATGCATTATGAAATTAGTCTTTCTTCCAGGTCCAAAATGGCTCGGAGCACGATGGGACTCAACTGCTGTGGTCATCAGTCCCCGAGAACATAGAACTACTTAAACCTAACTAACCTAAGGACATCACACACATCCAAGCCCGAGGCAGGATTCGAACCTGCGACCGTAGCAGTCGCACGGTTCCGGACTACGCGCCTAGAACCGCGAGACCACCGCGGCCGGCTTTCTTCCAGGTATATACAGGTTGTAAAAGGTTGAAGTGCAGATATTTTAGCTGGTGATTGAGGACTGTGGACTGGACAACATTACATCAATATTGACTTCATTTTCAGATTAACAATTATAGCTATTATGAGTAGTATGCTTTTAGGTTGGGTCGCACGTCCAAGTACATGTCCCAAGAGAAAGCCATTAATGGCAATTTTTGCAGGGCAGCAGGTCATGTGCTGAAGTGCCAGACATGAAGGAAAAACGGTTAGTTTATACCGACGGGCGTAGACCACTAAGTGGTGTCCTTACGGCTACGCAGGTTTTTGACCTATTTGTGGAAAGACTTGTCGTGTCCTGACATACGTGGGAGAGGGAAAAAGGGGGTTACTGGTGAGTCTGCGCTCACGATCGGTACAGAGCAGAAGGCAGAAGGGCAATTCACAGTGAAGGCATTTGATTGTTTTCTTCTATCTGAGCCAACACTGGTACAGGCATTTACTAGAAATGCAGGTGGTGAGACTCGGTAGGGAACTCGTTGTGGAGACTCTTGGACAAATTGGGTTTTGAAATAGTTATTTATTCCAGACAGGACTAACTAATACACTGGAGGCTAGTTCTAGGGTTAGAAAAAGCATGAATAACGCTGTAACAACAGAAGCCAGTGCAGAAGTCCCAGGGGTGTATGCTAACCACAATAGCAAACACTAGCAGCATCTTAAGGCAACAACTTAGTTGAAAAACAAAACATACTGAATGTGACACATACTGAGGCACTCCAAGTGAGAGAGCAGGACCGAGGAGCTGGACCGAGGCTGTAGTCGACGGACGTGGATTCGGTGCTCAGATCGTCTGAGTGAGAACTCCGCTAAAATGCGGAATCCAGGCGTTTTAAAGAGTCGCGTGGGGGCACTGTTTTTACCACTTAAAGCTACCCAGCCAATCCCGCAGGTCCCTTGCAGGCGCCTGCCAATCACGGTTTAGTTAGGTCCCCTCTACTGCTCCTAAGGCGGGGATGTTTATGAAGTTGCACTAACTAAGTCCGTATTTGGTATCAACATTGTTCAGCTGAAAGCTAAACGTAACTGCTTTGCCAAGTAAGGCTTGCAACATTATTGTGATACGTCGTTTAGCCCCGCCCCTCGGTCTCCCTGGAGTAGGGACTGCTAGGTTAACAGTTTTTTGGCGTTTTCGTTCTCTTTTTAGCTCTTGTGAGCCTACTAACGTTGCTGTTCTCAGGGTTGGTATCAAACTGGCTTTATACGCTAGTATGTGCTTGTTGGTTACAAAGTTCTACGATGGCAACCTATCACAGCGTCTAGACGCCAAATGATGTGACATGTTAATTCCTTGAGGAGTAACTAACGCCCTGGGACCGCATCTGGGGGCGTCTGCATTTTCACAAGTATCTCCCCTTACGGTTTACTTCATGTAACAATATCTCTCCTAGTTTCATCTGCCCTCAGCATCGTCTCTGCTTCCGCGCCTTGAAGCGCCTGTCCTCCTTTCTCACAGCTTCAGTTTCTACAGTAGCAAGGAATAATCAATATATTACACACTGATGCAGAGAAGAAACAACCAACACACTGATGTGCGTGCATCTTAAGGTACCACATATAAAAACACTTTCATACATACCGGTTACACCGTGTATAAACAGCAGTATTATATACTAGGAAGAAATCCAACGAGTTTCTACTGTTTTCAGCGAACTGGCCTTTTATTTGGAGGTAACAGGCTTCCATTTCCATATGGCCATCCTGCTTTGAGTTTTCCGTTGTTTCCCTGAATTGCTTCTGGCAAATGTTGGGATGTTTCTTACCATAAGACCACTGGCTACTACCTGCCCCATTATTCACAGACTAGACCTGCATGTATGTAAGCGTCTGTATACATGTGTACTGAATTTTGTTCTTAAACTGTAAAATTTTCAATAATAAGATACCTGTGTAACTAACAGTAAAGGGTAACACAATCCCAGTTGCCTATCTAACAGCTTCCAGAGCCATATAACTTATATTTTTAATATTTTACATAATTACTGCCAAAATTTAATTTTGAAATACTTTCATAACCTACTCATTAATAGGTATTATCATTAGATTAAAGGTTTAACAAAACAAGACACGTGTTAAAGTTAGAAACTGTGTTTATGTTTTGCCGCAGAGTAAGTCACGACGCGCATATTATCCTGACGGTATTCATCCAGTATTTCAACAAACTTCTCATATCATTTCACTATTTCGACAATCATCTCAAATCATTTCAAGCAGTTTCGAAACTTTTTCTCGGTGAAAACCACTACAAAATAAGAAAACGAAAAAACTTTATGGCTTACTACACTTTCACTCATCGTGCAGTAAATATTCAGCATCAAGCATGACGCCTTAATTTATTAGTCATTCAGTACTTCCTGTGCTCGCAACATATTTTGCGAACAGTACCCACATACGCCAATGACATTGTAATTCTGTCAGAGACAGCAAAGAACCTGGAAGAGCATCTGAACGGAATGCACAGTGTCTTGAAAGAAGGATATAAGATGAACATCAACAAAAGCAAAACAAGGATAATGGAATGCAGTCGAATTAAATCGGGGATGCTGCGGGAATTAGATTAGGAGATGAGAGGCTTAAAGTAGTAAATGAGTTTTGCTATTTGGGAAGCAAAATAACTGATGATGGTCGAAATTGAGAGGATATAAAATGTAGACTGGCAGTGGCAAGGATAGCGTTCCTGAAGAAGAGAAATTTGTTAACATCGAGTATAGATTTAAGTGTCAGGAAGCCGTTTCTGAAAGTATTGGTATGGAGTGTAGCCGTGTATGGAAGTGAAACTTGGACGATAAATAGTTTGGACAAGAAGACAATAGAAGCTTTCGAAATGTGGTACTACAGAAGAATGCTGGAGATTAGGTGGGTAGATCACATAACTAATAGGTATTGAATAGAATTAGGGAGAAGAGGAGTTTGTGGCACAACTTGACTAGAAGAAGGGATCGGTTGGTAGGGCATATTATGAGGCATCAAGGGATCACCAATTTAGTATCGGAGGGCAGCGTGGAGGGTAAAAATCGTAGAGGAAGACCAAGAGATGAATACTCTAAACAGATTCAGAAGGATGTAGGTTGCAGTAGGTACTGGGAGATGAAAAAACTTGCACAGGATAGAGTGGCATGGAGAGCTGCATCAAACCGATCTCTGGACTGAAGACAACAACAACAATCCACATACACCACTTTTGGTTTCACATATCGACCTGACGGCATATCAAGGTTGGTAACAGAATGGCAAGTTTCTGCCTGACGCCGACAGCAGTCGCGCGGAATCTAGCAGACGCAATGGTAGACGTCCGCTGGGCCACACCTCCAGCAGCCCTGAACTACAAGCGCCCTACACCACCGCAACATGCGACGCCCGGCTGCAGCTTGTGAGCCAACTTGTGCCTGGAGCTACTATGCTACGACTCCTTCGTCTCTGCTTCACCCTTTCTGACATTCAGATAGCTGGACTATCATTCCTTGCTGCATTATTTCCATCGAGTCTTCGTTTGCATGGAGAAATGTAAGTTAAGTAAATCTTCTGTTGGTTTTGATTAACTTGTTGGCTAATCATTTCTGCTCCTATCGAGCATTTCTATGAAGACGGTTTCTGCACCACTCTGTACTCCACCTCCCCTAGCGCTGTATACGAAGCCATCAGTACAAGGGAGATGTACTTGATTGCAATATTGTAGAAATGGAAGAGGGTGTAGATGAATATGGTACTGCGAGAGGAATTTGACAGAGCACTGAAAGGTCTAAGACGAAACAAGGCCCTGGAAGAAGACATTGCGTTAGAACTACTGATAGCCTTGGGAGAATCAGGGAAGACATAACTCTTCCATCTGGTGAGCATGGCGAATGAAACAGGCGAAATACCCTCAAACTTCACAAAGCATATAATAATCCCAGTTCCAAAGAAGGCAGATGCTGACAGGTGAGAATATTATCGAATATTAGTTTCACAAGTCACGGTTGCAAAATACTATCACGAATTCTTTATAGAACAATGGAAAATGTATTGGTTAAAAAACAGTCTTGGTTGCAATTTTAGTTTTTTATTTTTCAACTACTTATTTAGGCATCTTCAGGTTGATCTTAATTTGGTATTTCTTAGACCGATCCTTTAGACAGTGTAGCCAAAGGGCATTGTCGAATACATCACGTTGGCCTGATGTATTCGAAAATGCTCTTAGACCGATCCTTTAGACAGTGTAGCCAAAGAGCATTTTCGAATACATCAGGCCAACGTGATGTATTCGACAATGCCCTTTGGCTACACTGTCTAAAGGATCGGTCTAAGAAATACCAAATTAAGATCAACCTGAAGATGCCTAAATAAGGCGAAACGCGTAGTTGAAAAATAAAAAAACTAAAATTGGAACCAAGACTGTTTTTAACCAATACTGCAAAGCACTGGTTTGCTGTATGCCACAGATGGATTGGAAGAATTTCAATGGAAAAGGTGATAGAAGCTGACTTCGGCGAAGATCGGTTTGGATTCCAGAGAAATGTAGGAACACTCGAGACAGTACTGACCCTATACTCACCCTACGATTCATCTGAGAAGATAGGTTAAGGAAACGCAAACTACATTTATAGCGTTTATATACTTAAAGAAAACTAAGAATGATGTCTGGAATACTCTCTTTGAAATTTTGAGGGTAGCAGATGTGAAGTACAGGGAGTAAAAGTCTGTTTACAATTTGTACAGTAACCAGACAACAGTTAAAGGAGCCGAGGGGCATGAAAGGGAAGCAGTGGTTGAGAAGGGAATGAGACAGCCTACGCCCTATGTTATTCAATCTGTACATTGAGCAAGCAGTAAAGGAAACAAAACAAAAATTTAGAGCAGGAATGAACTTTTGTCAGAGACAGCACAGGACTTGGAAGAGCAGTTGAACGGAATGAAGAAGTTCTTGAAAGAAGGATATAAGAATAACATCGAGAAAACCAAAACGAAGATAATGGAATGTACTCGAATGAAATCAGGTGATGTTGCCTGACTGGAAGAAGGGATCGGTTGGTAGGACATACTCTGAAAATCAAGAGATCAGCAATTTAGTACTGGTGGGAAGAGTCGGGGTAAAAATCGTAGACGGAGACAGAGATATTTACATAGTAAGCAGATTCAGAAGGATGTGGGTTGCAGTAGTTTCTCGGACATGAAAAGACTTGCACATGATAGAGTGGCTCAAAGAGCCGCATCAAATCAGTCTTCGGACTAAAGACCACGACAACAACGCGAAGTCGTACGTGACACCTCTAATTATACCTGCAAAATTATATTATTGTGCGACTGATAGTTTGGGAGATATGACGTTATAAATATAAGATGCGTCAAAAAATAGCTTTTCTTCAAATTCAGCATTTTATACATGCGACTGTGATTCTTCCAATAATCGCGATCGTTTTTTTTGGAAGGGTGGTGGTGGGTGAGGGGGGGGGGGGGGGCATGCTGGTATTGCTTGTAACAGAGGTGCATTACAGCATCTCCGTGAAGCGTTTGCTCTTACGAACTGCGCTGCTCTTCTTTGGATCTTCTGTGTGCCAGGCTGAAGGGCAATATTCAAGTTATGCCGTGGTGGTAAACGGCTATAAGTGAGTGAAAATGCAGCCGAAATTACAAGAGGAAGTAAAAACCAACAGTACGCAAATTGAAGTCAGCACTCTTGTCGGGAAATGGTAGTTGTAAAACGAGAAGTGGCTCAGGCGGGTGGAGGAAACCGGGGAAACAATTAAGCGAGCGCGGGTGGAGAGGCGAAGACAAAGGAAGTGTACCGCTGTGGGCCGGTGGCGGGGCGGCCAGGCTGGCTGCGTGCTGAGCAGAGGAGCCGCTAGCAGCAGGTGGGAGGCGCGTCGCCCGGAGTGTCATTACGTGGCACGGCACGGGTTTTTATTAGGCCGGCCCTGGCAGGCGCGGCCCCTGTCATTACTGCGGACAGCGCGCGCACGGCACCGCACAAGGCCGCGACAAAATACGTGGCCGACCGCTGCCAGCATTGTTTATGAAGCGCTTGAGCCACCTGCTGGTATCACTACCACCTCCCGCTAACCCACTGTTGACGTCCCGCTGTCACGCGCGTCCCAGAGCTCAAACATTGTGACGTTTCCTGGGGGACACCAGCTTCTCTCACTCCAGAAGCGATCCAGGAGGTTTCCAGCCCAAATAAGGATCCTATTAAATCTGCGTACGAGGGGCGTTCAATAATTGATGTAACACATTTTTTTCTCTGCCGATTTCAATTTACAAAAACGTGGAATTAGTTGCGGAACACCGTAGAATTCTCCCGCTTCAGCCCCTATAGTTTCACGAAGTTCCGACGGGTGGCGGCACTATACGTATCCTTCAAAATGGCGTCTGTAACGGAGGTGCGTACAGCAGCGAAAAACCAAAGAATCACAGACATTCACAGGCGCTTGTAGAATATCTACGGACATATAGCAGCTAACAAAAGCACTCAGTCGTTCGGAGAGGCATGTGTCAACATCGCAACAAGATCGCGCAAACGTGTCGGATCTCGCGCTTACTGGCTGGCCTCACACAGTTGTAATTCCTGCAGCGTAGGAACGTGCGGACACTCTCATTCGAGTGATCGACTGAACACAATCAAGCGCCTTGCTGCTTAACAGGACTCCTCTGTTGGTAGTCCTGATACCCTCGTCATCAGCTGGGGTACTCAGAGGTGTGTGCCCGGTGGCACAAGACCATAAACAGGAACGCAGGGCCATCTGTGGGAAACTGCTTGCGTGTTTCGAGGGAAGGCGTGACAATGTTTCTCGAACAGCGTCACAGGTGATGAAACATGGTTTCGTTACTTCGAACCGGAAACAAAATGGCAATGCGTTAAGTGGCGCCACGCCACCTTTCGTCCCCAGAAAAAATTCGAAGATGCCGGTGAAGTTGTGGTGACGGTCTTCTGGGATACTGAAGCAGTTATTGAGTTTGATATCCTCCGTCATGGTGCAACGATCAATCCTGAAATGTGTGTTAGTACCAGCAGGAAACTTAAGAAACGACTTCAGCGTGTTTAGCACCAAGAAAATGTAAACGAACTTCTCCTTCTGCATTCCAACGCAAGACCTCATACGAGTCTGTGCAACAGCCGAGAGGAGCTCACAAAACTTCACTGGACTGTTCTTCCCCATCCGCCCTACAGCCCGCATCTTGCACCCTCCGACTTCCATCTGTTTGTCCCAACGAAGGACGTACTCGGTAGGAAGCAGAAGACGGTGGTTCCGAAGTCGACCAATAGAGTGGTATCATGCGGGCACACAGACCCTCCCCGAAAATTGGCGCAAGACCCTCGCATTGTACGGAGATTGTATTGAAAAGTAGTATTTATTAGCCAAAAGATTTCTGAATAATATGGAGTATTGTAATCCCAAATAAAACCACACTGCTCTCCGAAAGAAGTGTAGCATTACTTATTGAACGCATCTCGTACATACTCCGTTTGCCACCAAGCGATGCAGGACGGAGAGTATCGCTTGCAATTCCATTTTTTATTGCACTCGCAAATGGAGGGAAAACCGACTCTGTATATGCTTCCGTACAAACCCTGATGTCACTTGTCTTGGCGGTCCTTGCGCGACTAATAGGTTGCTGACACTAGAACAGTCACGCAGTCTGTCGTAAACGGTGGTCCTGTAAACTATGTCAATAGTGCTTCGCCGTAAATATGTCATAACATTTTTTAAGTAAGTTGTGAATTATACTCTGAAGCGCCGAAGACAATGGTACAGGCATGGTTATTCAAATGCAGAGAAATGTAGAGTGGCATAATACGGCGCTGCGGTCGGCAACGCCTATATAAGACAACAAGTGTCTGGCGCAGTTATCAGATCGGTTACTGCTACTACAATGGCAGGTTATCAAGGTTTAAGTGAATTTGAACGTGATGTTATAGTCGGTGCTCGAGTGATGGGAGATAACATCTCCGAGGTACCGATGAAATCGGGACTTTCCCGTACGACCATTTCACGAGTGTTCCTTGAATATCAGGTTCAAAATGGTTCAAATGTCTCTAAGCACTATGGGACTTAACAGCTATGGTCATCATTCCCCCAGAACTTAGAACTACTTAAACCTAACTAACCTAAGGACATCACACACATCCATGCCCGAGGCAGGATTCGAACCTGCGACCGTAGCAGCCGCGCGGTTCCGGACTGCGCGCCTAGAACCGCGAGACCACCGCGGCCGGCTGAATATCAGGAATCGGGTAAAACATCGAATCTCCGACGTCGCTGCAGCCGGGAAAAGATCCTGCAAGAAAGGGGCCAACGACGATTGAAGAGAATCGTTCAATGTGACAGAAGTCAACCCTTCCGCAAATTGCTGCAGATTTCAATGCTGGGCAATCAACAAGCGTCAGCGAGCAAACCATTCAGCGAACCGCCCGCATCTCGTGGTCGTGCGGTAGCGTTCTCGCTTCCCACGCCCGGGTTCCCGGGTTCGATTCCCGGCGGGGTCAGGGTTTTTCTCTGCCTCGTGATGGCTGGGTGTTGTGTGCTGTCCTTAGGTTAGTTAGGTTTAAGTAGTTCTAAGTTCTAGGGGACTTATGACCACAGCAGTTGAGTCCCATAGTGCTCAGAGCCATTTGAACCATTCAGCGAACCATCATCGATATGAGCTTTCGGAGCCGAAGGTCCACTGTGTACTCTTGATGACTGCACGACATAAAGCTTTACGCCTAGCTTGGGCCCGTCAACACGGACATTGGACTGGAAACATGTTGCTGGTCGGGCGAGTCTCGTTTCAAATTGTATCGAGTGGATGGACGTGTACAGGTATGGAGACTACCTCACGAATCCATGGCCATGTATGTCCGCAGGGGACTGTTCAAGTTGGTTGGTTCAAATGGCTCTGAGCACTATGCGACTTAACTTCTGAGGTCATCAGTCGCCTAGAACTAATTAAACCTAACTAACCTAAGGACATCACACACATCCATGCCCGAGGCAGGACTCGAACCTGCGACCAGAGCGGTCGCTCGGTTCCAGACTGGAGCACCTAGAACCGCACGGCAACTCCGGCCGGCTTCAAGCTGGTGGAGGGTCTGTAAGGATGTGGGGCGTGTGCAATTGGAGATATATGGGACCCGTGATACGTCTAGATCCGACTCTGATAAGTGACACGTACTGACCATCCTGTCTGATTACCTGCGTCCATTCATGTCCATTGTGCATTCCGACGGACTTGGGCAATTCAAGCAGTACAATGTGACATCCCACACGTCCAGAATTGCTACAGAGTGGCTCCAGGAACACTCTTCTGAGTTTAAACACTTCCGCTGGCCACCAATCTCCTCAGACATGAACATTATTGAGCATATCTGGGATATATCAGAAGAGACCTCTACCTCCTCGAACTCTTGCGGATTTAGGGTCAGTCCTGCAGGATTCATGGTGTCACTTCCCTCCAGCACTACTTCAGACATTAATCGAGTCCATGCCATGTCGTGTTGCAGCGCTTCTGCGTGCTCGCGGGGCCGCTACACGACATTAGGCAGGTGTACCACTTTCTTTGGCTCTTCAGTGTATCACTTATGTGGACTTATGCGAGAGATAAAAACGGAAATTTGCAGAATTAAAAAAAAAGACTAGGAAAAACGTTCATATTACTTCAGTGTCAGCTGTGGCGGATCAGAACACTTTCCATCCGCTTTTCCGATTTGGTATTCTAGCGTCTGCTGCTTCCTAGGTGGGGGTGGCGTCCACGGCCAGGTGCGTGCTATTTGGGCTGGCATTCCTCAGGTGGCCTGGGTAAGCATCGCGTGACACAGGTCGTTACGAGCGACCACGTCCGCAGCGCCGTGCTGGCGTCTTACGGAACTTGAGGAAACGGCCCGGCCAGACCCGCTACCGTAGCGAAACCCTCTCATTCTTACCGCTGCGCCTCCAACAGGATTACCATCCTCCGTTCGACAAGCCTAATTTCGATTGCGAGGAACTGGCATCTGGCAGTCAGGGCAATTTTATCTCGTAGCGGCTTTCTCAGTGCGGACGCACGTGCCTATTGCACATTTGAATATTTTTGTCCGAGTTTCATCCACGGATTTAGTTTAAGTGCTAATTTAGGTTTGTTATAGCAAATCGTGTTTCTGCCACTGCTGCAAGATTTTCTGGCACATTCTTCTTGTGTCAACGAGCAACGATTTACATATGCCAAACAGTGTGACAATGTACGCGCGAGAAGCCCATGAGGTCAGCGCCGCAAGTGTTTGCGGTGAGGTCACGGCAGTAAAGGCAGCTGTGGTCAGACAAAATGAAGCCAGTGTGGAGATCTGCGCCTCGCGACGCGACCAACGAAAATGCGGCATACTCAGAGGTCTTAGGGTTGGCGAATGTGCTGCATCATGCGGAACAAACGAAACAGCCAGACTGTTGCAACCCTTGCTCATTTTTGTTCTGAGACTTCGCTGTAACTCAGTTACATTTGAGTTGAGTTTCTTTTCTTTTTTTACAATTTGAAATGAATTAGTCACTGTTTTGCAAGATTATGAGTGAAAGACATGAGTTTCAAATATATGGCCTTTGTACCATAGATTCAAATTAAAAAACTACACAGAAGAAAAGAACTATAGCGATATGGATCGATATAGAGACAACATTACTACAAGAGGTAGCATATTCTTTATTCGTTGCTGCCACGCGGGGCAGCCGTGTGGTCTAAGGTGCCTTGTCAGGGCTCTCGCGGCTACCATCGTCGGAGGTTCGAGTCCTCCCTCGGGCATGGGTGTGTGTGATGTCCTTAGCATAAGTTAGTTTAAGTTACATTAAGTAGTGTGTACGCCTAGGGACCGAAGACCTTAGCGGTTTGGTCCCACGGGCACTTACCACAAATTTCCAAAATATTCGTTGCTCTTTCGCTATTGCAGATTTGTAGTGCGATGTATCTCACATCCCTTTGTTATACTACACACAATATGCAGAACTATTGTACCATAGTGATTTAGTACTATCAACGGAATACACGTTGCAAAATCTTAAAGGCCGTGCGAGCTCATCACCCCACGCTTAGCTTCACATTTAAGCTCATGGACTTTGCGGCTGGTCCCGGCGGATGTTCGAGTCCTTCCTCGGGCATGGGTCTGTGTGTTGTCGTTAGGATAACTTAGGTTAAATAATGTGTATGGTTAGGGACTGATGACCTTAGCAGTTCAGTCCCGTAAGATTTCACACACATTTTTTTCACATTTCAGCCTTATATTGTCAAGAAGCTACCACAATTACACAACTCGCCGGTTCGTACCTTCTTGTAGGGTATTGAACCCACTCTAAAAATGGCTCTGAGCACTATGGGACTAAACATCTGTGGTCATCAGTCCCCTATAACTTAGAACTACTTAAACCTAACTAACCTAAGGACATTACACACATCCATGGCCGCGGCAGGATTCGAACCTGCCACCCTAGCGGTCACGCGGTTCCAGACTGAAGCGCCTAAACCCACTCTGATCTGGGGTTTAAAATCACACCTGCTCAAGGGTCGAGTCTTGGGAGTCTCATTTCGTCACAAGGCGGACGTCTTCAGAACAGAAATAAAGCGATGCATCTCATCTCCACACGGACGTTCTCATCAATTGACCATTCCTTCTGTTCCATGTCCACACAGATACTTCTGAGGTAGCACGTAGACATGATCTTCATCAACTGTCCACTTCCCAATCCGCCATTATGTGTGCTCAGAAGATCAAAGTGGGCGTGTCACATCACAACCATTACCCTCTAGGTTGCGGATGCATTCACACCATACGAATATATCTCTGCAGTCAACGACGAATTTCGGTGATACCAATGTTCAAGTCCAGACCATCAAGGAGGATTCTTGCAGAATTTCTTATCACGGCAGCGGAGACTCGGCATATAGGAAAACAGAGCAAGAACGTATGTTTCTTAGAATTTATGGACTTTACGAGGGCTCTTCGAAATGAAACCACAATGAAAATCCGATAAAGCTTTGCATAGATGTGTTAGACATTATCTCTAGTATGCCCGCCGATCGCGTAAAGTTGCTCTTTTCAGTTCTGAGCGCACAGTGAGCACGCAAAAATGCCTCTTAAATAGTGTGTTCCGCTAAGGATGAGTACCTGTTAGATATTTCGTCTCATTTCATGCACCGCATACAATGTACCTGTAATGCATTTCCTTATTCTTGACAATTCTCGGCCGTAGACTGCAGGGTCAAAATGAGGACGCTCCTGCTTAGTTTCCGATGGGAAGTGTTTGATCACCCACCCGGATATTGCTCCCCCTGATATTCATCTCCGCTCACATGAACCGCTGGCTATGAAGACAACATTTTGGCACAGTCAACAAACTGCAGATTAGTATAGAGAACTGGCAGAAAGCATAGGGGCAGCCTTCTATGACGAGGGTATTGGAAAGTTGGTACAATGATCCGACAAATTCCTCAGTTGGAGTGGCGACCATGTAAGGAAGTACCTGGAAGATGTAGCTTAACTGTTGCAAATAAAACATAAGCGTTGTACATAAACCCATAGCAAATATTTATTTAGTGCAATATTATTGGTACATTTTCTGTACTTCGTGTGTGTGTGTGTGTGTGTGTGTGTGTGTGTGTGTGTGTGTGTGTGTGAGAGAGAGAGAGAGAGAGAGAGAGAGAGAGAGAGAGAGATTCGTCACACAATAATAAACATTATTTATAAAGAAATTATGCATCCCAAGGTATATAACGTTTTTTGAATGACTGAAAAAATCAGTAATGAAGTGCAATAGAATCGTGCAGTGATACGTAAAGCAGTCTTGGAATCTGCTTGTCCATGTTCCCTGAAATGTTGAGAAAATAGAGCAAACTCGCTCATGAGAGTGAGAGCACTTTTTATATTTCCATTCACATCGAATATTACGGAACGTATTTCTAGAAAATTAGTGAGAAAGTCGCAAGGACCTTCTAGAAAACGCGAAGGTGAATAAAAATAATTTTGATAAAGCAAGGCGAGGAAAGAAATATATGGAAATTTCGGACAAGAAGACGGGATAGGATGGACATCTGTTAGACATCAGAGAAATACTTCCACGATACTAGAGGAAACTGTAAGAGTAAAAACTGTAGAGGAAGACAGAGATTGAAATGTCTTTTATTATGCTCTCCTGAGAGTTATAATCGCTGATATATTATTATATAACAAATCTTACTACGAAAACGCGTATTAAATAAATCTTCAATGAGCTGTTGCCTTGAAACGGCATATATTTTCATAACACGCAAGTTTATAATACGAAAACACCCAAATATGAAAGTTCTTCACCAATCAATAAGACGTTTCTCATCACTTTATAATAACAAATCGTAATAATAAAAAAGCACTCCGTCTTCAGGCCACAAGTGGCCCATCGGGACCATCCGACCGCCGTGTCATCCTCAATGAGGATGCGGATAGGAGGGCTCTCACAGTCGTCGTGATGGTTTTCCTTGACCGGAGCCGCTACTATTCGGTAGAGTAGCTCCTCAATTGGCATCACGAGGCTGACTGCACCCCGAAAAATGTCAACAGCGCATGAGGCCTGGATGGTCACCCATCCAAGTGCCGGCCACGTCCGACAGCGCTTAATTAGGTGATCTGAAGGGAACCTGTGTATCCACTGCGGCAAGGCCGTTGCCTAAATCGTAATGATAACGAAGAGATTTCGAAGATCTCGTTGCGCTGGTGCTTTAAAATAGCCGATATTCATAAAGCGTAAGTGAAAATATAAAAACCTATCAAATATGGACTACAACTGAAAATACCAAAAGCAATATCGCGTCTCTAAAGTGCTGGTTGTGACACAGAACTGATCTTACATGTCATTGCCCACGTATCTCTCCAAGAAGCAAATACGTGACTTGGCTTATTCGGTCTTACACGCTACGGATTGCCGTGGAACGCGAAAATTCCATGCTGTGACGTCACTGAACTCGACCAGCTACTCGCCCACGAACGCTTTCTCGACCCCTGTGAGGGCGAGGCGATAATGAATAACGGGGTCAGTCCTGCATCTTATTCATGACAGGCAACAGCTAATTACGATTTGTATGCTTTGAAGTCAAGCGCTGCATACTGATGAATATACCGTATCCCCCTCACTCTAGCTAAACCGGCCATTCGCAAGAACAGCGATGTGCCTCGGTGCTGGCTCGCTCGACGCGCGCCCTCTTCCGCGCTACGGAGAGGCAGCCTCCTGACCACCCCAGCAGTCCGGGATCCGAACGCCAGGCCGCATCGTCACTCGGCTCGTAATTCATTTGTTTGTGGCGGGCAGGCCGTAATTACACAGTGCGTGGCGCGGTGGGCCGCTCATCAGCGCTGAGGGCTGAAGCCGAGGGCGCAGGGCAGAGCGCGGAGCAAATAAGAAACCGGCCGGCGGACACGTACCGGCCACACGCGTGTCATTATGCACGGCCCGCCCGCTCCCAAATTATATCATTACGTGTCCGGCGGGGGGACGTCGCTCCTTTTTTTTACGGCGAGCGCATCGCGCACAGGGTCGCGTCCGCTCGGAAGTCCCGGCCGCGATAGCGTGTTTACGTGTGCCGTAGTCCGCCGCGCCGTGTATGCCCAGCCACAGTGGTAGCAACAAGCGCTCCGGTCGTCACGATTTTGGTCACTATACATGTATCTCTGCATATATACTTTGATAGTCATCTTAAAATTTGTAGCTGAGGGCGCTTTGTACACCGCTGTCAATTTGTGATAATACATGTATCATATTGGGGGATTAAGCTAGACATAAAAAATATAGAAAGATCAGCCTCTCGATTTTCTGTGAGTTGCCGATAGGAAAGGGAAATCGAATATACTGAAAGTTATTCCCTCTGTACAAGAGTAAATTTGGACCATATTAGTTTTAAAGGAACACCTTTGTATTTAGACCTCTATCGGTGGTCACCAAGATGACTGTGACCATTGGAGAATCTCCTTTGTCTGAAGAGGGACGACAGGAGCTCGGGGCCCATCCATGGGGGATGGTTGGCGGTTAGGACCAGCCAGTAAATGGCAACGTAACAGATCTGGCTAGTTCGCAGCAGATTAGAACTGTGTGCCAGACTGGATCTCGAACCCGTGACCTTTGCCTTTCGCGGGCAAATGCTCTACTGACTGAGTTAGCCAAGAACGACTCACGACGCAGCCTCACACCTTTACTTCCACCAGTACCTCATATCTTACCGTCGCTGTGAGGCGGGGTAGTGAGACGTCTTTGGGTACTTCAGTTGGTAGAGCACTTGCCCGCAAAAGGCGAAAATCTGCATCTATACCTACTTCTATAGTCTGCAAACCACTCTGAAGTGCATGGCAGAGGTTACGTCCTATTGTACTGCTTATATGGGCTTTTTTCGTTCCATTCGAGAATGGAACGCGGGAAAAGTGCCTCTGTGCGTGCCGTAATTAATCTAATCTTATCCGCACAGTCTCTAAGGACCCAGATTCGAGTCCCAGTCTGGCACTCAGTTTTAATCTGTCAGAAAGTTTCATACCAGCACAACTCGGCTGGAGAGTGAAAAATTCGTTCTACAGGACATAGCTTTCTCTAGGAAAGGTCGTCTAGGGACACAATAAAAAAAGTGGGGCAGTCGACACATAGATCCATGTCGATCACGGAGAACCTGGTGGAAAACCGGCAGCCGCTGTCAAAACAAGACGGCGAGATGATACAGTGCCACCATACTCCACTGCTGCTGTTCACTCCTGGCATTTCTATCTTCCGGTCGTCTCTGTCTTACAGCAGCTTCATTGGTTACGTTTTTTGTAACTTGACACTGAATACTAGTACACTATTTCATCCCGATTTGAGTGCTAGATTTTTGTTTTGTGTTGCTTTGCAAATTTTGAATGCAGAATATATCACAACTGAGGAGTCGCATTTGGACTCTTCCCTTTGTTGTGATTGTAGAACTACCCTTTCTGTTGACCTACGTCCCCTTAATTAGCTTCGATTAATTAGAGTCCAAAGAGACTCCTTAGTTCACATCTACAAATAGGATCGCCTCAGGTGTTTCCAAGCCATACAGTAGTACGGTTTGTTCCGCTTGTCAGCGCGAGTAGTGGTAGGGGGTTGGAAAATCTGTGCGGTGTGACACTTCCGCGGAGCCTAGGGCTCTTGCCGGGATAAGCGGCTTTTTGCAGGTGTTTGTGGTGTCAGACTTGGCCCGAGATCTAGGTTAGGTTCTACTGTGACAGCTGGGTTGTGACTTGGCGTATCCAACAAATGTGAAAGGAAAAAACTGCCTCAAGCGTTTTGGGTTACGCAGAAGTGTCAACACACTCCATCTCCGCACCAGTGTTACTCTGCACAATTGTGACAAGCTCGCAGTGGCCGGGAGAGGTATAAGGCAGTTCAACTTCCCTTCTCTCCCGTTCCAGTTGGGAATGGTTCTGTACCTTGTGAGAGAAAATTACTAAATGTGTTACCAAATTGTGATCCCTGATCGGTCGTTCTGAAGATTAGCAATTAATATCCGACGTGCAGGTCTCTCTCTCTAGGAACGAAATTAGGGCTAGTAATAAATTGAAAATTCATTGAATTCAGACGACTTAGCACTCAGGACTGAATAAATAATTTCATTCCCGTTAGAACTCAGCTACCCAAAATTCTTCCTATAAGGCGGAGTAAAAATATATACATGGGGACCGCTTTCAGCATTTTCCCTTTTGTGCAGCAACACCATCGCAAACAGCCTCAAGGAGCGTCCGACAATATCCAATACGTTTATATATATATATATATATATATATATATATATATATATATATATATATGCCCTTCAGGGAACCCCCGAAGCTATTTTTGGACTGAAAATACGTATTTGAAAAGGGTTCTGTTTCTTTCTAGAGACACTTCTGTCCAACACAGTGCCCGTATTTTATTCATTAGCCGAGAGTGCGAAACCGTATCGAAAGTCCACGAACACTGCATCGTCCTGGAGGCCGATGTCTACTGACCTCTGCGTCTCGTGGACGAACAGACTGTTTGCAGAATCCATGTTGATTCCTGTAGAGGACATTTTGGATCTGCAGAAAGGTCTTAACATACAAGCGTTGAACGTACTGTAAAACTGGACAACGGACTGATGCCAGTTATATAGTCCAAACGTGTGTGCAACTGTAGGAAAATTACCGGTGATTTTCAAACAAGGAAATAAATTTCAAAACTATGAGCTAGAAACAGAATGCAGTATTTGCAACACGGTATGCATGTTCTAATGTTAACAATTAGGTTGCGTTCACTCTATTTTTCCGCTTTGGTAGTAAAAGATTTCATGATGATATAGAAATTTCGGTGTAACGCCACTGTCAAACATAACTGTTCGATGCCATGCCACGACATAGATATCAGGTCTAAGTAACGATATCCTTGTGCGGCTGTGTTCAACTTTATAGCAATGGAAGTGTCAGCTGTGAACAGTGACATAAGTAACAAAGTCTAAACTTGAGCTGTTAAAATTTTAAGTTGCATGTCAATCTTCAGAGGCAAAACCATGAAAACGTCGTTTCCTAGTGCAAGTATTCCAAAAACCTTCCCTGTCTTCCCTCACAGCTTTTACCGTTCATAGCTTCCTCTAATTCCATGGAGTTATTCTCTGATGTTTTAACACTTGCCCTATCGTCCCACCCCTTCTTCTCCTCGTCGATTCTACTGAAAGACTCATTTCTTATCAGTCCATCTAATTTCCACCATTCTTCTTGTGCACCACATCTCGAACCTTTCGGTTCTGTTCTTCTCAAGTTCCACCACAGTTCGTGATTCAGTTCCATCAATGGTGTGCTCTTGACTTACATTCTCAGAAATTTTTCCTCAATGTACGCCAAAATAAAGGTCAGACAGATAACATAAGTATGTTTAAAATGTTGTGCAGCGTTGTTCAATACCCAGTCATTCTTTGCTTGACAACTACGTGTTACAGTAGAAAGTTACCCAGCTTTTCACAGCTGCCAAAATAATGAAATGCAGTTTGTCACAGGGTGATTCTGGCCCTCGCAACACTGACTTCACGCCGCCGGGACGAGATGAGGTGCGAACCCTGGAAAGCTGGCGCCAGCCCTTCATTAGAGCAGCGCCGAGCGGTTTGTGCGCTGCGCGAGCCGGAACCTGCGCGAATCTCTTAATAACCGCGGGTCCCGTTGCTTCCTGCTCTCGCGGTTCCGCCTCGTGAATATCTGCGCTCATCTGCTGCATTCGTCTGGAATTTTCCACGCCCGCGTTTACTTAAGGAATAAAGCCACCGGGGACTGTGCCAGTAGCCATGAACTGACCATCAGGTCTGCGTTCCTTTGCAGTCTGTTCGCCTTACAGCCATACGGCGCTGTAGCTGACACTGTTCGTCAGTTGCACGTTCCATAACTCAGAATATACGTTACGCTCTAGTACATGGTAACTGTACAATAACCAAAAACCGTTCTTTTTCAAACATAAAATTTGTTTACGAGATGCTGGGCATTTGCAGGTTATCGTAAATTTCGTTCGAGAATTCCTGTATATTATGGAAGCTTTGGTTTAATTATCGATAATCCACAGCCTATTATACTCAAAGAATGATAAAAAGAACATTAGATCGACAGTTAATAGATTACTTCAGACCACAAGCTCTTTTCAGCAAGAATCAAAACGTGAATATCAACGAATCACGAGTTTGGTATAAAAACTTTTCATAATGAATAAATCCGCTCCAGTTGTGCTTAACAAATCCTTTATTTGGGTAAAATCGTACACGCGAGCTGGATTTCAGGATGTAAATCCAGTCTTCAGGTGCTACAAAAAAAATTATGAAAAATAAGAGGGATTCTTCATAAAATGAATTAACATTAAAAGGGCCGATATAAATGTGAACATCAGGTTGCACTTTGATTACCTATGAGAAAGTCGTACCAGTCGTATAAAAACTGCAGAAAATTCAGCAAGCAGCAGCCACGATCTAGCGCGATGAGGCATGAAAATGTTCTCCGAATCAACCAGTATCAAATCAGATGAACGGGGCCTACACGAAATAACAGAAAATAACTACATATTACCAGCCTAATGTTAAATTTGTGAACCTCAGAAGTAGCTTACCATGTAAGTGACCAGCCCGCTGCATATTGTGGAAGCCCAACAAGGCCGGTCGATTTAATTTCTTAACCAATACGACATGTATAGTCGTTCGCAGTTGGTTCATATGTTAAGTAAGTCTGATAATGTGTGCTTATGTGCAGTTACATTCATCTTTTTTTCCGGTAGGCTTCGTTTACCCGCTGTGGTACTGGTTGATTCAGAGAAACTTTTCATATCTCACCCGCACGGGATCTCGCATGCTACTCGATGAATTTGTTGCAATTGTTACATGACTGGTGCGAATTTCTCGTAGGCAATCAATGTATAACCTGATGTTCACATATGTATGGGCCCTTTTAATGTTAATTGATTTTATGAAGAATCCCTCTTAGTTTTCCTTGTTTCTTCTTTTTCTCTTCTTTTTACGCGCTTGAACATGGGATTTATATCCTGAAACCAGGGTCGTGTGAACAATTTAATCCAAGTAAAGGATTTGTCAAGTACAGCTTGAGGGGATGTCTCACAAAGTGTACATTATGGAATAAAAATTTTGTATACATTTAACCATTACCAGTTTGGATTTTTTTTAAATCCGTTGTCACATGTCTCTTACAAGCTTTGATGTTGAATCCTCACTTCTTCGTCGTTAATTGTCTGATGCTGTGGAGTATGTTTCTGAGCGACGCATTCTTGAAATATTCATATTATACCTTTATAAATTTCAGTGTGTTACGCGTGCAATATGCATGTTCTATCCAGTTTCCTAGTTATCAGTTTAATAAGCACCATTATAGGCTTTAGTTCATCAAAACTATGACCAACATCTGCAAAATGTGGCCTGGCTTCACAATGGGTAACGAGAGCTGATATTTTGTTGTTCGTGCGGTGGTTGAAAGAAAGGACAGTATATTATAACCCCGCGGTTAAACAGTTTTGGAAGACCGAATTCAATATTTCCGTCTTCTGTCGTTTTCCATTTCGGTAGCAGTACGATTATCCAGCGACTCAATAGATTATTTATGTGTTTACGAAACACCATTCCCCGCTAATCCACAAAAGCCCTGCACTCCAAACGCAGATTTCTCGCATTACGTAGGTATGGACACATCACTGTAATTCAGAGGTTTAGCTGCCTCACGAGTGTAATAAGCAGAAAGCTTCACTGTCCCCACCGCCATATCACTGAGCGCTAGAGCCTTAATTATCATTCCGAAAAAAATAAAATATTCGTAATTTGATTTATTTCCACGTACACGTCTGCAGTTTTGGTGTCGCCGAGCTATAGTACCGCAGCATGCCGATACAGGAGCGAAAAGAGAATGGAGAAGCCAATGTCCACTTTATCAAGGGGTTGGCATTCCAGCTGCGTGCTACGGTACTGTGACTCGCGGATTTCAGTGTGTACCTGGACTGAAGAACGTAGCTACAAATTAACAAAAAAATAGTTATAATTATCTGACATCGTCGACAGGAGTGTGATCTCTTGTAATGAAAAATGTAATCTTTTGGTTGGAGAAATGTTATTTAGTCCAGACTGCATGAAATACACATGTGGATGACTACTTTAGGTAAACTTTAATTGTCATTTTCAAATCCTTAACACTCATCAATTTAGTACCACTGTAAGCGATGCACTGTCAGCTAATCCTGAATACACAGGAACGTAACTCGCTGGAGCAGAGGCATTAGCGTCGAGCCAAAGATCAAATGATAAAACCGCACATGTGGTACATTTCAGATTGATGATGCCGGGTGATCAAAAAGTCAGTATAAATTTGAAATCTTAATAAACCACGGAATAATGTAGATATAGAGGTAAAAATTGACACACATGCTTAGAATGACATGGGGTTTTATTAGAAAAAAAAACATCCCATATTGCCAGACGCGTGAACGATCTCATGCGCGCGTCGTTTGGTGATGATCGTGTGCTCAGCCGCCACGTTCGTCATGCTTGGCCTCCCAGATCCCCAGACCTCAGTCCGTGTGATTATCGGCTTTGGGGTTACCTGAAGTCGCAAGTGTATCGTGATCGACCGACATCTCTAGGGATGCTGAAAGACAACATCTGACGCCAATGACTCACCAAAACTCCGGACATGCTTTACAGTGCTGTTCACAACATTATTCCTCGACTACAGTTATTGTTGAGGAATGATGGTGGACATATTGAGCATTTCCTGTAAAGAACATTATCTTTGCTTTGTGTTACTTTGTTATGCTAATTATTGCTGTTCTGATCGGATGAAGCGCCATCTGTCGGACATTTTTTGAACGTTTGTATTTTTTTGGTTCTAATAAAACCACATGTCACTCCAAGCATGTGTGTTAATTTGTACCTCTCTATCTACATTATTACGTGATTTATTCAGTTTTCAAATTTATACTGTCTTTTTGATCACCCGGTATAAGGTGACGCTAATGCGTCTGCTCCAGCGAGTTACATTCGTGTGTATTCAGGACTAGATGATAGTGCACCACATACACTGGCACTAAATTGGTGACTGTTAAGGATTTGAAGATCGCAATTACAATTTGCCGAAACCAGTCGTCCACATATGTATATCATACGATCTGGGCTAAATAAAACTTTCAAAAAATTAATTACGTAATTTTAATTTTTGGCGGCTGAGAGTAACAACTTGGTGACAACACCTCGGCTGGGAAGGAGGCCAGCGTGTCAGGTGGTGGGCAGGGCACGTCATGGCGACCGGCCGTATGAATGGACAAAAGGAAGCGACGCATCGCCGTGTCGCACGCACAGACACGCCGCTGCGTGGGCGGACGGCGGCTTTGCGTGCCTGTGCGTGCACGCGGACGCAGACGCGGCGGAAGCCGGCGTGCGCTGACCGCTGGCCGCGCCCTCGCACCTCGGCGTACACGCCCACCGCTACACCCACAATTAACTCGGCCGTGCTGCCGTGCGCTCCCCGTGTGTGCCACCAGACCTAGTATGCTTACAGGCGCGTCTCAACCAGTACATTAAGTGCTCTCTGCCAGTGATGCACTTCCAAATCTGACCGTTGCGACGTAACGAGGAAAGAAAGAAAGTTGAGAATAAGTGGTTGTAAAGTATAGCCTTAAGTGGGGAGGAAGCTACGGTTAAGAGGCATTTCTAAAGAAAGTTACTGCAAAACGTGATGCCAAATTTAAAACGTGTAATAATTGACACCACAGATTATAGCGTCCAAAGGATGCGCGGTAGCGCCTACATAATTTAAAATAAACTTGAATTCTTCCTTAAGGTTATGAAAACGTTCATGTCGTAGTACGGTTGTCTGTTTAAATGCTGACAAACTCTTCGCTCAGCATTCTGTTGATAACCATGTCATCTTTGCTGAGGATGACGTGATATGGATTACGTGGTTACAAAGTAGAACAGAGAATGTTAGAAATAGGGTTTAACCATTAATTCACAGAAAAAGAAAAACTTGAGTCATGGAGGGTGTCAAGACTTAGATATTAGGGCAGTAAAGTCTGTGGACGCTTATAAATGTTTGGAGGTCATTATTAACAAAGATGGGTTCACGATCCACTAGAAGCGATGTTAAGAATCGCATTGGTCAAGGTAGACAAGAAACAAAAAATTTAAATGGAGTTTTATGCATAAGATCAAATATGATTATTAAGATACTGAAAACTGTTGCAAAAAAATGGCTCTGAGCACTATGGGACTCAACATCTTAGGTCATAAGTCCCCTAGAACTTAGAACTACTTAAACCTAACTAACCTAAGGACATCACACACACCCAAGCCCGAGGCAGGATTCGAACCTGCGACCGTAGCAGTCCCGCGGTTCCGGACTGCAGCGCCTGAACCGCTAGACCACAACTGTTGCAGAAATTATCACAATATATGGAACAGAAACATGGGAAATAACCGACAGAATTAAGAGGAATTTAATGTCACTGCAGACGAGATTTTGGAGTGGTTGTGTGCTGACACTTCGTGATAACATTAAAAATGAAGACACATGTAAGAGAGAATGAACCTGGGCACTACTGTAATGGATACAGTATAAGGAAAAGTCGGAGATAGCATGATCATGTATGCCGCAGATGCAACAGAAACCATCTAATAGTAGTAGTAGTAGTAGTAGTAGAAGAAGAAGAAAAAGAAGGCGAAAGAACGCCCTAAAACAACGTGGGAAGCCGGAATCTGAAAGGCTGTGTAAAAGAAGAATTTGCAGACGAAAGATGGGAAAGAGAGCAAAATTTTGGAAGCTAGGAGGCGAGAAACAACTATAATGCGTTCAATAACAATTATGAAAATAACTCGTACCGTATAAAACAGTTCTGCTGCCGAAATGCACATTCCTTCAGTTTCTTTGGAGTGGGGGTGGGGGTAACAGGAGTGTCACCAGCTTGAGTGATGTGATGCGATCCGCCATAACTTCCTCTCCTGTACTAGTCACTTGCACCCAGCGTCCTCGGCTGTTTGTTGTACACGTTTCCTTACAGTTTTTATGCACTAGTACTCCCAGTGCTACCTTCGTAGCTACTTCCCGAAACCTTAACACATGTCATATTATCCTGTCCCTTCTTCTCGTCTGTGTTTTCTATATACTATTTTTCCTTGCCGATTCTGCGGAGAGCTTCTTTATTTCTTATTAGTCCTCAACATCCTTCAACAGATGCACATCTCAAAGTATTCAACTCTCTTCTTTACCTTTTACGGAGTACTATAAATCGTCGAAACGATATTTCAGTCTGTTTGACGTTACTCTTTATTATCTGTTGTATTCTTTATATCTCTGGGTAAGTGGTCACTTCTTTCTCAGCCACACTAAGGTTTATTGATTGGCGACTCCATGGAGTACTGTGTGCACAACGACCATATATGTTAAATTAAAAGGAAGGTCAGCGTTGGCCGTAATAATGATGTTTTATTGATAGCAAAATCGATTTTCAATCACATAGTGATTATCTTCAGTGCTGAGTTTAATTTGTACACAACAGCAGTGAAGATGATCACTATGTGATTGAAAATCGATTTTGCTATCAATAGAACATCAATATTACGGCCAAAGCAGACCTTCCTTTTAATTTAACACTAAGGTTTGGTGAACTATAGTGGAATACATTCGTTTCTCTGGTATTACATTTATGTATGCTACTGTTGTCTGTGATTAATTCTTGACAACGGTATACCCATCCGTTTAAAGAGCTGTCAAAAAGAGGTGGTAGAATGGGCACCACATCATATCTTTGTCGTACACGCTTGTACACTTTCACATCAATGAGGAGTTACCGCAGATGATGGTGTAAGACATTAGAAAATTAAAATAGGGAAGTTAGTCAACTGTTTGACATTTTTATTTCCAAGACGTGACATTGCACGTAATGCAGAAGTTGCAAATCTTAGGCGTAAAAGATATCTATCACGTGATTTTCAATTCAGTTTCTTATCAGTATAAACTTACAAGAATATGGAATATCGTTTCATTTCATTATTTACCCTTAAGAATTGTTTCTAATGAACTGATGAGGCCTTATGATGTATGGCCATGCTGTTAACGGTCACAATTTGAAACTCTAACACAAATTATGATGTGACATTTCTGACCGGGAGACCTGCATCCGCTAAGACATCTAATTTGGTGCCTCTCCTTCGCAAAGTATGGGATTTGTATCTTTAGCCCAGGTGACAGAGGAGTACTGGTCGAACTTTTTGTTTGTAGTATATGATACTCTACAGGGCGCTACGAGTCTAATGCCTAAGCGATAAGTGGATGACTTTTTTGTTGAGATCAATAATTAATATTTAAGTATTTACTGTAACAGTATGTGCTGTGTATTAACGCCAGGGCGGAGTCGGGGCCCAATGGAAAACCGTTGTAACGCCCCTAAAGATAGTTTGTTGCCACTCCCCCCCCCCCCCCCCCCCACCCGAGGAATTACAAAACACGGCCTCTGCATCGAACATAAAGATGTTCTTCTTGGATAACTAGTTAACGTGAAGCTTTCCTCCTTGGTACTGCTTCTGTAGCATATTTCCCGAAATAATGTCGTACTGATGGGAAGGTCCTTTCGCATCTTTTAACTGTTTCAGACCCGAATATTTTTCTGGAGCAAGGAAAATTTTCCTTTATCGTGGTAATACTCGTAGGTAATTTTTTAATGATTTGAGATGCAAGATTTGAAGAGAAATATGTACCAAAAATGGTTCAAATGGCTCGAAGCACTATGGGACTTAACGTCTGAGGTCTTCAGTCCCCTGGAATTAGAACTACTTAAACCTAACTAACCTAAGGACATCACACACATCCATACCCGAGGCAGGATTCGAACCTGCGACCGTAGTAGCAGCGTGGTTCCGGACTGAAGCGCCTAGAACCGCTCGGCCACAGGGGCCGGCTAATATGTACCCGTTTTCAAAACATACTTGGCACACTTGGTTCATTTTATGGACTAATATAACTAATTACGAAATATTCTCTATGGAAATAAATAGTAAAATGATAATTAAATAATTACCTTGCAAAATGACAGTAACAATAGTCAGTTATACAGTGGAATAAAGCGGACAAACCACACTTGTGTGTTTTGGTGGTCACGAACTGCTGCTCACTGCTGAATTGACTTCCTGATATTTTCATAGTGATACGTAACAGCTGGCAGCACTTGCGCATGACAAAAAGGTTGAACATTCACAAATGTGTACCTCGCGTTTCCACTTCTGTTGCATCTAGGACAGAGTAAAAGTTAATGTACCCAATTGTAGCCAGAGAGTATGAAAGTCCCTGACTTGCACCATACTAAACTGTTAAGATAATCACTGCTTAACTTTCTAAATTGGATTCCACTGTGCTCAAAATATTTGTAATATGTTTGGCAGCACATCTCTTTCGCCTTTGAAACAAAATATCTCGCGTCAATCCTCAATTTCCAGCAAGAGTGGCTCTCTAAATCTGTTTGACGAAACAATTCGCCAAACAGTAATATGAGTAGTTTCATTCGCGTGTTTCGCAATTGAGTGAGTCTATCAGAATTTTATCCGCCATGGAAGCACGTAACCGCTGTCCCAGCGGTAAGGACACGTCCAGTAAATTAGCTCATGGGTCTCTGGCTGGGAGATGTTTCTGTAGAGATTAACTTGGTGTTGTGTATAACTAGGACAATGAAATCTCTTTCTCAACTGGGTCTGAGTTACTCAATTTCTCACTCACCATACGAGATGACTGCAACACGTTAGGTGACCATGGAACCGGAACAGTTTCTTAGAAAACAGAAAAGTGCGCCTGCGCAACGCAGATCTGTCTGGATACGTACCTGAAAAAGATGAAGACAAACTTATTAACGTGTTTATGAGCGTTACATAACGTTTCAGCTGCTTGCATATCAGTTGATTTATTACGCTAGAGATAATACCGTAAGGTGAGTACAGCTGTAATCAATCTACACACATGCTCGACAAGCGGTTATTCGGTGCAAGATGGAAGGTACTTCATGCAGTCATTAGTCGTTTCTTGCTATGAGTGTAAGGAGTAACGAAAAATGATATATGTTGTAAACCATCTTTCTTTGCTTTTCTGGTGTCTACGCGATAATCACGCAATGAACAGCAGTAGAGTGTCTCTGTCTGTACGTGAAATATTGATTCTACAAACGTCGCCAAAAGCGATTAGCAAAAGAAACATGCTCTTTCTTCGAACGATTCCCATTAATGTTCTCTAACTCCGCAGCACTTTCTCGCAGATTAAATCGATTCGTTACAGACCTAACAGAATATCTCTGAATTCCTACCGCCTTTTTCTTGAGTCCAGCCAAATGGGAATCTAAGAGGCGGACGAGAGCCTTGCATGTGGTTTCCCAAGCACCGACAGAAATGACGTGATGATTAGGTAAGCCACAGCAATCATATTCGAGAGCAGTGAGACTTATATTAGCGTATCATCATGTGTTTTACGTGTCAAGCGGATTCCTAAATTGTTCGTGGCGAATCACTTCTTCAGCTTAGCTAGTGTTTCGAGAAATTCCTATCTAAACAACACATTATGATATTTGCAAATTCACAAGGTAATCGCGGTCCAAGTACTCCACCACACGTGCTGATCGAATCTGATAGCGATCAAAAGAGCTTGGTGTTATTCTGTCATGCAGTTTATTCCGTGACATCTGACATGACTCATCTATGCATCGACTCGTTTCGTTACCACCTTCGGTGGTCCTACGGTACAAAAAATGTAAATAAAAAGCAAAGTATTTGCGACAGTTACGTACTGGACACAATGCATTCACAAATGTGGTAGGACTGTCTTCCACACAATGGGGTCTCACAGGTGGGTAGCAATTATGCAAAATTTGTCATCGTCATTTACAAACACTTCACTCGCACACCCTTACTTTGATTCTATCATCGTAAACGCAGTCACTTTATGTACTGTAATTATACTATTACTGTGCTGCTTATAATAATTGCGTCCCCTATGTAGAGGCTTACACAGTAGCGTCACGCAACAGAAGATGGGAGATAGGACACGCACAGCTGACTGACCGGAATATGCCTTACCCCCGTAGATAGGCATCTCACCAGCGTGGCGTGATTCACTTTAGAAAGCTCAAGCCAACACGTCAGTGACTTGAAGCTCACAATACCCAGTTCACAATAGTGTCGTGAAATTAAACTCTCACTCACGAGTACATAAAAAAAATAGTCGTCTTTTGACTTCGTTGACTTTCTCAAATACTCGTGGACAGTGGTTGGACAGAATGACTTCAAATTACTGATATTCAAACCACCATCAGATAACAAGATAATGGCCGAGTGGTTCTAGGCGCTACAGTCTGGAACCGCGCGACCGCTACGGTCGCAGGTTCGAATCGTGCCTTGGGCATGAATGTGTGTGATGTCCTTAGGTTAGTCAGGTTTAAGTAGTTCTAAGTTCTAGGGGACTGATGACCTCAGAAGTTAAGCCCCATAGTGCTCAGAGCCATTTTTTTAAAAAACAAGATAGTGGAAGAGAGACGATTCATTCAAGCCCTTCGACTTCGTAAAAGAGTAATGCTGTGAGTACGGATTCTGACATTTCACAGCTACATATATACACATTCCTATAGTATTTTGCAGTCGATCATCAGCGACTCACCGAATTTCTAAATCTTATCTTCTCACCTGCGGATGCCAATTTAACATGTCATTCCAGAGGCTGGAATCATGATTATGTCTAAAGTTTATCGAATTTGTTTACAGTTTTCAAAAAAATAAATAAATAAATAAAATAGAAAAAAGAGGTTGAAATGGCTCTGAGTACTATGGGACTTAACTTCTGAGGTCATGAGTCACCTAGAACTTAGAACTACTTAAACCTAACTAACCTAAGGACATCACACACATCCATGCCCTTGGCAGGATTCGAACCTTCGACCGTAGCGGTCTCGCTGTTCCAGACTGTAGCGCTTAGAGCCGTTCGGCCACTCCGGCCGGCTACAGTTTTCGTTAAAGCAGTCTCGAGGTAGCGCATAGTGCCACAACAGCAAAGAGTCTTCACTACGTGTTCCACACGAATCTTGAATACGTATACGGCTTGGTTTAATTCCATAACTTACAAAAAAATGTTGACTTATACTCTCAAATTTCTAATCCAGAAGTGGATGAGAAGTGATACCACTTACCGTAAATGTATTGCATAGCGAAGCACAGTGTCACTAATGTTAATGGATAAGTTTCACAGGTTAATAATAACCTACATATAAAAACTGTTTACATTAGGCACGACATTTTGTGAATGTGACAGTTAGTTCGAAGCGTCTTGTTAATAAACGACCACTACGTGGAGTCCTTATACAGCTTTTCTATAGGAAGCCCAGCGGTATTGCTTTTTCGCTTTCAGTAATGGTCTAAATTGTCGGATCTATAGTATGTTACTAGCCGAGAAAGTGTGTAATTGCACAATTTTGTTCATCTTAGCGTATCATACAGTATACTATGCGCATTTCGCTGAAACTAAAGTTCACGCAGCTTACGCAGGTCTGTGCGTCGACTGGCTGGCGTATCTGCCCCGGGCGTGATCTCGCGTGAGGAATGGCGGGCGGGCTGTGTTCAATTAAACCGGGATCGGCAGCCGGATGGCGGCTGAGCCGCCTCTCCTCGCCCCGGCAGTAAACGGCTTACGCCAGCTCCTCTTTTCCAGGCCCCAGGCCAGACAAACACCACGGACGCCTAACACCGTCGGAGGCGTCTCCGCTGCCCGCATTTCTCTTACACTAATCTATTTGCAGATGCCTCACACAGAGCTGTGTCTTATTATTTAATGGTGGCAACCTCCGATGTAACCTTAGAATGCTGCATGTATTGAGAGTTTCTCGTTACTGAAAGGACAAGAAAAGCGTCTTGTTTAGAGACGCCAGAAACGTCCTGGCGTTTGTAATGAAGCGTTATTCACGAATATAGCCCAAAAATTGAGAAAACTGCACAGACAACACGATTTCTTCCTTATTTGTGGCCGCGCGGGATGAGCCGAGCGGTCAATGGCGCTACAGTCATGGACTGTGAGGCTGGTCCCGGCGGAGGTTTGAGTCCTGCCTCGGGCATGGGTGTGTGTGTTTATCCTTAGGATAATTTAGGTTAAGTAGTGTGTAAGCTTAGGGACTGATGACTTAGCAATTAAGTCCCATAAGATTTCACACACATTACCAGTTCCTTATTTGTGTTTACAAGAAGAATTCTGTTGTTTATCAAAACCGGAGAAATAAGCAAATCTCTTCACACAAACATTGTCGACGTTGTTCATTCTAATTGCGTGTTCGAACCTCTTTTTGTTGGTTATATGATTTTAAAAATATTTGAGAAATTTCTAAAAAAGGCGAAGATTCAGAGCCAAATTTTATCCTTCAATAGTTTGATATCTTATTAATTCTGTGCACCACATTCAGTTTTACTCTTTATAATATTTCGTGTATCAGTTTAAACGCTAGACAATTTTATGACTGCAAAATGGCTCTCAAATGGCTCTGAGCACTATGGGACTTAACATCTATGGTCATCAGTCCCCTAGAACTTAGAACTACTTAAACCTAACTAACCTAAGGACAGCACACAACACCCAGCCATCACGAGGCAGAGAAAATCCCTGACCCCGCCGGGAATCGAACCCGGGAACCCGGGCGTGGGAAGCGAGAACGCTACCGCACGACCACGAGATGCGGGCTTATGACTGCAATACAGCCAAAAAGTACTCCAAGTAAAGGCACAAAACTGATTTCTGTGGGGTGAAAGTGTTTCACAATTGATAAAGAGAGACGAATACATTAAAAGAATATTTTACAGCCGGAAAATAAATTACAAATTAAAGACTAAGAAATTATTTAATACGATGGAAAAAACTTTTTGCCCAAATCTCTGTACTTGTACTTACCCTGAAAGCTTCTGTGCTGTCCATGGTGGAGGGTAATTGGTTCTGTAATTTGAGTCTTCATTTCTTGTTCCACTCGCGAATGGGGTGCTGGGAAAACAGACCGTGCACGTCAGTACCTGTGGGATCCATTCTTTCGTTCCCCTCATCGTCCTTGCGGAAGGTGCGTGATGGAAGCAGCAGTATCCTTCAGCAAAGTGCCACAATCATTTTTTAAAAAATTTTCCCAACTTTTGCAAAAACAGACCCGCCCTTCTCCCAAAGCTTCCTTTGTAAGATTCTTAACAATTTCCGTAATTCTCTTAGTGATTCAACCTACTGTTTGCAAACATATCAGAATTCTTCTCGAATTCTTCGACTGCTTTCTGACTCCCATGTGTTGAGGATCACCGACAGTCAATAAGTACTGAGAAAACGTCCTCCTAGCTTCATAGGTCGTCTCCTTTAAGCCTGAACTACATTTTCCATAGAAATCTCTCAATAAATTTAAGCGTACTATTTGCACTATATACTGCTAACATTGTGTGTTCACAATGTCACTCCTCGATATTTAATCGACGTGAGTTTGTCCAACAGTACATCGATCACAATGTATTCGAGAGGTGCAGGCTGTTTTCTCCTATAATCTTACGGTCTTCCATTTATTCACATATGAGGCAAGCCGCCATTCAATGAAAAAGCAAACACTCCCCCACGTCATGAGGACTTTCTCAGCTGTTACTGAGTGATGAAGCTTTCCTGTAGACATTGGACCTGAATTTTGAGGGACTGATTTTAGATCCCCTGTCCGATAACCCAGATTTGGGTTTTAAGTGATTTCCCTAAATCACTAAAAGAAATTGCCAAGGTGGTTATTTTGAAAAGGAAGCAATCGATATCCCATTAAGATTCGAGCTTGTCACTAATGACTTCATCGCCGACGGGACCCTAAACTTTATTACGCCTTTGATATTATCAATGCTCGACGTGAGACCGTGGCTGTATAAAAAATGGCTCTGAGCACTATGGGACTTAACATCTATGGTCATCAGTCCCCTAGAACTTAGAACTACTTAAACCTAACTAACCTAAGGACATCACACAACACCCAGCCATCACGAGGCAGAGAAAATCCCTGACCCCGCCGGGAATCGAACCCGGGAACCCGGGCGTGGGAAGCGAGAACGCTACCGCACGACCACGAGATGCGGGCAGGCTGTATAAAAATGTAGGTTCAACGACCAGGACTGCAAAAGCACAAGTTTTTACGCGTTCCGTAGGTAGGTGCCTTCTATCTCCAGAATGAAGATCCACGTTGCCTGGGAAACGTTGGCAAAAGTCTTTTACCTCATTACAATGACGACACTATCTTTCTCCCATCGATGAACTCTTGGCAACACTCTCCATGCAGTGCAGATTCTTGCGTTACTGTATTTCACTAACTTTTACGTAGGTAAGTTCCTTCATTATTTGCTCTTATATTGTGAGTGACTTAATCTACATTTTAAATTTTAAACGTTATTTTCTTTCCTTCGTTTGTACTTAAGCGTTGTCTATGCTGCCTGTCCAAAGGCTCTTTCATATGTACTCCCAGCAAGAGCGGCCGCATCGAGCTTTTTCGTAATCTTCCTAGTTCAACAGTTACTAACAAAGAAAGAAAGCAGTAGACAAGAATAAGAACTCAGTATATATCTATGTTCACCCTGCAAAAGCTATCGTTACCGTGTAAACATTCTAGCGTGTGACGTAATCTTGGATGAGCCGCAGGGCTGACTTAAAGAAATTGAAAGATTCTGTAAGTTCCGTACCATTGCGTTCTTGCACGGGGAAAAAGTTTTAGGAACGGCGTTCCAAACAGCGAACCTGGACATGGCCCTTCGTTAAAACGCAACATGCATGGGAAACGTAGTGTGCTTTGCCTGTCAGCGGACACAAGGAGACCTGCCCGCTGTTAACGACTCCTCGCCTCAAATCACCGAGCAGGTTGGGCCGTCCTTAATCGCGTTACAGGCCCAGCCGGCACTGCTCCGATGCGTCCCGTAATAACATCACTTAGCTCCTAAATTGCTTTCCATATTAATTACTCGTCTCTTCCCAGCCAGTCCGATAATTCCGCGGTCACGTGCTTTTAATAAAACCGATAGCTGCCCAGGGTAAATCATACGGAATAGTGCACTGCCTATCAACTGCTTTTCCACTTAAACGCTGCACGGAGGTTGTAATGGCATTATAAAATAAGTTAACCCTTTTGTGAATCTCCCCTTTTGGCTGCACTTGGTGGGACCACCAGTGGGATAAAATCAGTGATTACGTGCTCGTGAATCTCTCGCCGACACGTTAGCGATCCATATTCGATAAAGGAACTTGCGGGTGAAACCTGTACCCTATACAGAGAGCAGTCGCTCAGCTTCAGGTATCAAACCACGAGCATAAAAGAAGTCCACGAAGCTGAAATCTCATCGTCAGTTAGGAAAGATGATGCGAGCCCAGGCTTACTGCCAAAAAGTAGATCAAGAAACACAGCTACTAACGAACGACGAGACGTTTCTCAGGCACTAAATGGATCTGTGACATATAAATCGTTGTCGACTCCGACCAATAACTACTTTACTTTTAGTTTCAGATGGATTGGTTGTCAATTTTTTGAGTTTTCACGCTGTCTGATAAGTGTCAGTAAAAGAAACTGGACAACTTTTCCTTCTGCAAACTGTCACTTGAAAGTTTCCCCTGATACCTTTCGGACAATGCACATTAACTCATTCACATTCTCTAGTCCTTTTGTCAGTGTTTCTGCAGCTCATGGTCTTGCGGTAGCGTTCTCGCTTTCGGAGCACGGGGTCCCGGGTTCGATTCCCGGTGGGGTCAGCGATTTTCACCTGCCTCGAGATGACTGGGTGTTATTGTATCGTCTTCATCACCATCATTAATCCCCATTACGGTCGGAGGAAGGCAATGGCAAACGACCTCCACTAGGACGTTGCCTAGTACGGCGGTGCGGGTCTTCCGCATCGCTCCCCTACGCTCCGTCAAGGAGTATGGGACTTCATCATTATCAGTGTACGGATGTTGGAATACCTGCTGAACAATTTAGATTGTTTCGCTTCCAATCGACTCACAGAAATTGGTCTGAACAAACGCTTGCCTCTATACTTCTCCACATGTCCTATTTTTTCTGCTTTTGTACTTATGGACCGATAAAATACGACTCCAATATCAACGTAAAATTTCTGGACTCAGTCACATCGTATAATCATCTAATTGGTAACGCATCGAACAGATACGAAGTGGGACGAAAAAGAAAAATTGTTCGAAAGGGAAATAAAATATTTCGATTTGTTGAGAAGGTGTAGTGACGTCAGATATCAAACGAATTCAGAGTCGTGCTGCTGGCGTCACAAGAGGTCAGTGTAATCCATAATAAAGTGAGGCAGGGATGCTCAGTGAACTTGGAAAACTGAAACTTCCGGGAAAAGGGGGATCATCGTTTTCGCGAAATTCTAGATAAATTTAGAGAGCCTGCGTTAAGGAAGACACATTTAGAGTAGGACAGAAACTAACGAAAACTGTTTCGCATTATCCTCCGTCATAAGCAGTTAGAATATTACAATATTTTATGTGGATAATTTCGTTTATGTGATGCAACATGTCGGTTACAAGACCGTAAAGTGCCGTATTGACGGCGCCTGAATCACTGAGGGAAATTGTGACTGGCATTTACTTGAATACGACATTCTCCACACAGAAAGTATCCCCCAGGAAAATAAATGGTTCAAATGGTTCTGAGCACTATGGACTTAACATCTGAGGTCATCAGTCCCCTAGAACTTAGAACTACTTCAGCCTAACTAACCTAAGGACATCACACACATCCATGCCCGAGGCAGGATTCGAACCTGAGACCGTAGCGGTCGCGCGGTTCCAGACTGAAGTGCCCAGAACCGCTTGGCCACACCGGCCGGCTATCCGCCAGGAAACAAGTCTAGAAATCATCACGTGTTCAACAAAAACCGGGAGTTTACTCTGTTTCCATACTCATCCTATTGGCATTGGATCCTTCCCACAGTACTGTAGCGCAACACAATCATGGTAATTTCCTAATCCCTCTTATATTCCATTCTACTTCACTTCTTTCTCTACTCCGGAGTGTCTTCTTTCTGCTTGTCGCTTACGACTCTCGTTCCGTTCTCCTTTCTTCACATTCTTTTCATACAACTCTCTTTCTCTTTTCCTCTTTCTCCGAAAGCTCGTAACAGCTACAACAACTGTACTGACATTACCTATTAATGACAATGCTTAGAGTGCAATGCACATTTACTAAACTCTTCTTAGCGGATTATTTTTATTAATTGGTTTCTGTCGGAAGAATTAGTCTACCACTTAGCAGCGAAGTTTAGAGAGCAATGAGACTTTATTGTAGGCTGAAACACGGGCAGATTGGGACTCGAAGTCAGACCCTTGCCTAATCTGGGTAACACTTCGTTATTACGAGCCATACGAATTCGTTTCTGCTTGAATATCTTTTCTTATAAGCACTTCTATCATTTACATCTTCATGTGCATTATTTTGTCCGTAGAGCTATAGAAATTTAGACTATGCTTTAAATATCTGTATGACGATTACCATCACCTCTCGAAAAACAACCATTGCACAGCCAGTATAAATACGTTATTTCGTGTTTCCATCTCAAGTGATAGATCGGAAATGTCAAATATTTAAATACTATAACAGACAAATAACATTAAATTCACATGCATAGAAGTCCGAGTGTAAAAAAGAATAACATAAAGAAAAAAATAAGAACAAAATAAAAATTCATACAATGATTAAAATGATGTGAAAATGGAATAGATATAAAAAAATTACATTTAAACGAATTAACTGAATGAAAATAATGATTGAAGTCATTTACTAAAGATTTAAAAACAAAACAAATTGAGAGATTCGTACCGACAATCTTCTGCACATGAATGCCTTACCCTATTCATTAACCACGCAGTCAGTCAACTTTATACTAATGTTTTAACGCTATTGAGCATCACTGAAAGGCCCGCCAGGGTCAAGGCTGCAGGGTGTGATACCTAGGATCGTAGCCTACATCACCGTATATGTTGTTGTTGTTGTGGTCTTCAGTCCTGAGACTGGTTTGATGCAGCTCTCCATGCTACTCTATCCTGTGCAAGCTGCTTCATCTCCCAGTACCTACTGCAACCTACATCCTTCTGAATCTGCTTAGTGTATTCATCTCTTGGTCTCCCTCTACGATTTTTACCCTCCACGCTGCCCTTCAATGCTAAATTTGTGATCCCTTGATGCCTCAAAACACGTCCTACCAACCGATCCCTTCTTCTAGTCAAGTTGTGCCACAAACTTCTCTTCTCCCCAATCCTATTCAATACCTCCTCATTAGTTACGTGATCTACCCACCATATCTTCAGCATTCTTCTGTAGCACCACATTTCGAAAGCTTCTATTCTCTTCTTGTCCAAACTAGTTATCGTCCATGTTTCACTTCCATACATGGCTACAATCCATACAAATACTTTCAGAAACGACTTCCTGACACTTAAATCTATACTCGATGTTAACAAATTTCTCTTCTTGAGAAACGCTTTCCTTGCCATTGCCAGTCTACATTTTATATCCTCTCTACCTCGACCATCATCAGTTATTTTACTCCCTAAATAGCAAAACTCGTTTACTACTTTAAGTGTCTCATTTCCTAATCTAATTCCCTCAGCATCACCCGACTTAATTTGACTACATTCCATTATCCTGGTTTTGCTTTTGTTGATGTTCATCTTATATCCTCCTTTCAAGACACTGTCCATTCCATTCAACTTCTCTTCCAAGTCCTTTGCTGTCTCTGACAGAATTACAATGACATCGGCGAACCTCAAAGTTTTTACTTCTTGTCCATGAATTTCAATACCTACTCCGAATTTTTCTTTTGTTTCCTTTACTGCTTGCTCAATATACAGATTGAATAACATCGGGGAGAGGCTACAACCCTGTCTCACTCCTTTCCCAACCACTGCTTCCCTTTCATGCCCCTCGACTCTTATAACTGCCATCTGGTTTCTGTACAAATTGTAAATAGCCTTTCGCTCCCTGTATTTTACCCCTGCCACCTTCAGAATTTGAAAGAGAATATTCCAGTTAACATTGTCAAAAGCTTTCTCTAAGTCTACAAATGCTAGAAACGTAGGTTTGCCTTTTCTTAATCTTTATTCTGAGATAAGTCGTAAGGTCAGTATTGCCTCACGTGTTCCAACATTTCTACGGAATCCAAACTGATCTTCCCCGAGGTCGGCTTCTACCAGTTTTTCCATTCGTCTGTAAAGAATTTGCGTTAGTATTTTGCAGCTGTGACTTATTAAACTGATAGTTCGGTAATTTTCACATCTGCCAACACCTGCTTTCTTTGGGATTGGAATTATTATATACTTCTTGAAGTCTGAGGGTATTTCGCCTGTCTCATACATCGTGCTCACCAGATGGTAGAGTTTTGTCATGACTGGCTCTCCCGAGGCCATCAGTAGTTCTAATGGAATGTTGTCTACCCCCGGGGCCTTGTTTCGACTCAGGTCTTTCAGTGCTCTGTCAAACTCTTCACGCAGTATCTTATCTCCCATTTCGTCTTCATCTACATCCTCTTCCATTTCCATAATATTGTCCTCAAGTACATCGCCCTTGTATAAACCCTCTATATACTCTTTCCACCTTTCTGCCTTCCCTTCTTTGCTTAGAACTGGGTTGCCATCTGAGCTCTTGATATTCATACAAGTGGTTCTCTTCTCTCCAAAGGTCTCTTTAATTTTCCTATAGGCAGTATCTATCTTGCCCCTAGTGAGACAAGCCTCTACATCCTTACATTTGTCCTCTAGCCATCCCTGCTTAGCCATTTTGCACTTCCTGTCGATGTCATTTTTGAGACGTTTGTATTCCTTTTTGCCTGCTTCGTTTACTGCATTTTTATATTTTCACCTTTCACCAATTAAATTCAATATTTCTTCTGTTACCCAAGGATTTCTATTAGCCCTCGTCTTTTTACCTACTTGATCGTCTGCTGCCTTCACTACTTCATCCCTCAGAGCTACCCATTCTTCTTCTACTGTATTTCTTTCCCTCATTCCTGTCCATTGTTCCCTTATGCTCTCCCTGAATCTCTCTACAACCTCTGGTTCTTTCAGTTTATCCAGGTCCCATCTCCTTAAATTCCCACCTTTTTGCAGTTTCTTCAGTTTCAATCTGCAGTTCATAACCAATAGATTGTGGTCAGAATCCACATCTGCCCCAGGATATGTCTTACAATTTAAAACCTGGTTCCTAAATCTCTGTCTTACCATTATATAATCTATCTGATACCTTTTAGTATCTCCAGGATTCTTCCAGGAATACAACCTTCTTTTATGATTCTTGAACCAAGTGTTAGCTATGATTATGTTATGCTCTGTGCAAAATTCACCGTATATATGGTTTTAAAAAATCGATCCCACCGCTGGGGACCTCGCCTTGTAGGAATAAAATTCGCAAGCAGTTTATATACGTAAGAATGTACTCAGGAAGTAGTGTGAGAGAATCGCAACAGATAGTGCACGTGACTTTCCCCCATTGTGGTAATGACAATGATTCTAACACTAGCGAGCAGTTAGCGCTCGTGGAGTCATAACACCAGCTCCTTTAACTGCCCCCACCTACCATCATGGTATGAGGTCTGAAGATGGTTTAAATAGACCGAAACAGGTAACCTAAAAAAAATAAATAGGTTTCTTGTGATCGAGATCGTTTATGTTAATTTGAAACTATCGAGTACGTCTTCCGTTGTCCTCACGTAGCTGATTAAACCGCCAGTTAAGTATTCCACCCATATGGCCAGTACATTCTTGCGGACGGTAATGTCGGAATTAGAACACTGATCAACAACGTCGTTTAAGGCCAAATATAATCCGGACATCCTCAGCTTTTGAAAGGCATGATGCTAAGAATTCCGCTGATGGCTGATAAAATTCTTGTTTTATTGATACAAAACCGGTTTCGCGGCGCAACGCCGCATCATCGGGTCTAACCTACGTGATAAAGATGCATGTAAAGTGTCTCGACTTTGTGCATAATAAAGTTAATGGATGATGTGTAAAATATACCCACAATGCTAAAAGGTCATGGGCGTGCCCACCGCTCCTAGTCAATATATATTGTTCAGAAAATATCGTTACTTGTAACCAGCCGATCAGACAAAGGAACGCCCTTTTTTTAGTAGAGTACCATATCTGGGTCCAGTATGCGAAAAAATAAGCAGGTGTATAAGACCTAAAAACATCATTCCAGCGTACTTAGCTTCTTCGGATCTAGGCACGTGCTATCACGTGCTGCTTCAGAAAATTTAAAAGTACTTGATAAAAAAACATATTTTTAATGTATTAGAGGAAGTTGAAATTTTTAGGTTCAAGTAAAAAAACGAACGCTGATTAATCAATTAGAATTAAAGCACAATAGAATTAAGACTAACTTTAATTATTTGTACTATTAAGTGTTAGTACGTAATAGAATGCAGTATTATTCTGGCTTGTAATGGGACCGGCCCAACGAACGCTCATGTCTTGAGTACATGACGTCACACCATTTGCAAGATTGTCTCTCTTCCACCAGTTCGTTAGCCCTTCTCAGTCGCCTGTGCGGGTCGCTTTTATCCTTCCCTGCACTGGGCTGTCCTGCCGTCGTACCAATAAGAAAGTGTCACCTTGTACGGTTCCAAATAGTAATATACATTGCGTCCCAACTAATCCTGTCAGTACAAACTTTTTCAATTGTCAATCTGGTTTAAAAAAATATCTCACGATAAAATATGTTTTTTTTGATGGAGGCAAATTTAAAAAAAAAGGAACCCTTTGTTTGCCAATATAAAGTGACAATATTCACTGAATAACATATTTTGAACAGGAGTGGTGGGTACAAAAATGGTTCAAATGGCTCTGAGCACTATGGGACTCAACTTCTGAGGTCATTAGTCCCCTAGAACTTATAACTAGTTAAACCTAACTAACCTAAGGACATCACACACATCCATGCCCGAGGCAGGATTCGAACCTGCGACCGTAGCGGTCTCGCGGTTCCAGACTGAAGCGCTTAGAACCGCACGGTCACTTCGGCCGGCATGGTGGGTACACCTATGACCTTTTTACATTGTGGGTATATTCTACATGTTACCCTATAATTTTATTATCCAGGAAGTTGAGACACTGTATCATTTATTTTGCGTCTGATGACGCGGCTTTAGGCCGCGAAACCATTTGTATATCAATAAAACTAGAATTTTACCAGCTGCCAGTGGAATTTTTCTTAACAAATGGTTCAAATGGCTCTAAGCACTATGGGACTTAACGTCTGAGGTCATCAGTCCCCTAGAACTTAGAACTAATTAAACCTAACTAACCTAAGGACATCACACAAATCCATGCCCGAGGCAGACTGTAGCGCCTAGAACCGCACGGCCACTCCTGCCTGCGGGGGAAAAGCAGGCTGCTAGCTTGTTGATGTACAGTATATCTAATAATAAAATAATACTTAAATATACAACTCCAAAACCGGCATTATATTTACAATGTGCAGCCGATATTACTATAGGCCGGTACGTCGCAATTTTTTCCATCGATATGTCTTTATATTTCCCGATATATCGAGGGCCGAAAACGATATTTTTGAATATTGATATGTCGGATTCCCGATATTTTTAAAAATATCAACAGTTGGAGGCGTAGCGCCGTATAACGATCCTGCCGTGGAGGCGGTTAAGTGGGAGATGTGTCTCAGAGCTGGATAGTGACAGATGGTGACGCGAGACTGTACGCGCACGTAGTTTATGTATCAGCCGATAGAGGACAATATTGGATAGGGGGACTGTGATTTTAGTTTCGATTGTGCCCACTAGAGTGCACTTAAGTAATAAAATGTTTTTCATAAACTGTTCTAGTATTTTCATAAAGTGTTATTATGTATTTTTGTGTATGTTAAATGTTATAAATGTGTTTTAGCAGTGTGAATGATGCGTGGTTAATATGAAGATAATTGTTTAACGAGTTATGTAGTAGGATTTTATGTGGGAACATTTCAAAGAAGTATGGATGTGGACAAAGGGGATTTTTGTAGAATAGATTTGTAAAGTAAGTTTATGGTAAAGGGAAAGTTAATTCAGGTATAAATAACAATAGTAAATAACTTTATGCATAAACAAAACTTCAGCATATTAGGTAATTTCGTCGGTAAAAAGTGCAGTCGTTAGGTTAACTATTTTGCGATTAGTTATTGATGCAAAGCGCGGACTGACGCGGGAGAATGTTTTGCTATTGGCTGTTGAGTAAACTGACCAACGGTAAAGCAATGTTCTTCGCGCGCCTTTCTCTGTTGGTAGAGAAGACGTCGAGTATTCTAGAGGGGAGTCGGAGCCTAGCCATGAAACAGATCGGACGTGTGTAATAGTAGTTCCGATGGAAATGATAAGTTGCCGGATCTAGCAGTGTTTCATACATCAAATGTGTTGGAAAGTGACGGCATAATTATTCCGATGTGTGTGTAGAAATTTCGGAATTTTTAAGTGAATTTTGTGACGAGAAAATACATATATTCCGCGTGGCGTATTGAGCAGGTCGGTGGCTAAAAACTGTGACTGCGTTTGGTACCGACAGACTTAATATATTTGGCGAGCATTCTCAATCAAAAACAATCAGTATTTTTGTAGCTATTACGTTTTCGGAAATGCGACACCATAAACTAGCTAACGTGAGTGAAAGGGATTGTGAGTGACTGTGTTAAGACTATCACTGGCTTGGCAGTGATACTTGTTTACCTAAGTTTCAGAAGATATTAATTGAGGACAAAATTACCAACCTTTCATTTCTTGTAAAAACTTTCTCCCGAAACGTAGATTAGTGACTTTAATTGCAGCCTGGTTCACGTCGAAGTACAGTAGGTTTCACTCGGATTCCCTACTGATGATATGCTGAGACAATGTTCACAGGTAGGTGCAGGTTCGTTGTAAAGGGACAGAAAGAACCGCGCCGCCGCAAGTCCTAGCTCAGTCATTATGTACTGCTATCCAGATTTGTTAGCATTAATATTGCGGCTTACGCATGGGTGGAGAGAAGTCTCGAGGTAACGACAGAGTGCATACTGGATCAACAACCGATGCGGTGTGAAGATCATCCATAAGTAGCACTGGCTCGATTACAATTATCGCAGTGCGGGTGGGGGGGGGGGGTGGGCTAATCACCCACAGCCGGCACTGCCATCGCTCTCTGGCCTGTGGTGGGGTAATTGTCGGTCAGAATGCAGGAGCAGGCGGGGGCGGAGGTGGGGGCGGGCAGCGGGCAGCGGCCGGTAAGCGCAGCGCAGGTAGAGCGCCGGAGCTGCCCGCAATCAGCCAGAGTCAAGGACGCGCCCGCAGGGATGGGCAAACAGTGCCGCTCAGCCTGCAGGCTCTGCAGCTGAAGGCGTGCGTGGCCGCCGGGCCGGTCTGCCTGCCAATTAGAGGCTGCCACTCAGCTGATCGGCTGCAGCACCACTGCCTCACTTCGGTAATCACTACTGCTTCTGCGAACCGCCGACACTTGCTGCACGACTAACCGCTACCACCTGGTTCGTCTCGCAGTGACTCGTTGAGGTCGAATCAAGTCGAAAGTCAAAGGAATGGAAGACTACGTGACCCGTTGTCCACCCTAGGCGAACGTCAAACACGACGTGACTTCGCTTTGCCCCGGAGCCCGCCAGAGGTACGGGCCCCACAACGAACTTCAGACGTCACTTTAGCCGGCTTGTCCCCCACGCTTCGACTCTGTGCTGAGTTCACTGGAAATCAACGAGTAACTGAAAATGTACCCACTACAGGCCTTAACTTTGCATGAATTTAAACGCGAACTCAAGAATTGTTAAACTCGTCTGAAATAGTTTCCGGCTCCCCACTGGAGACGGCTGCTGGCACTCGTAAGACCTGCAATGTCATGTACTGTGACGCACCCGTACAGCTTGTCTTTCTCGTGTGCCTCGCCTTAGCAGAGACCCGAAAGTTGGTACTGACGTTATACCATCCGTGATACCAGTTGCAACATACACTACTGGCCATTAAAGCTGCTACACCGCGGAGATGACGCTGCTACAGACGCGAAATTTAACCAATAGGAAGAAGATGCTGTGATATGCAAATGATTAGCTTTTCAGAGCATTCACACAAGGTTGGCGCCGTTGGCGACACCTACAACATGCTGACACGAGGAAAGTTTCCAACCGATTTCTCATACCAAACAGCAGTTGATCGGCGTTGCCTGGTGAAACGTTGTTATGATGCTTCGTCTAAGGAAGAGAAATGCGTACCATCACGTTTCTGACTTTGATAAATGTCGGATTGTAGCCTACCGAGATAGCGGTTTATCGTATCGCGACATTGCTGCTCGCGTTGGTCGAGATCTAATGACTGTTAGTAGAATATGGAATCAGTGGGTTTAGGAGGGTAATACGGAACGCCGTGCTGGATCCCAACGGCCTCGTATCACTGGCAGTCGAGATGACAGGCATCTTATCCGCATGGCTGTAACAGATTGTGCAGCCACGTCTAGATCCCTGAGTGAACAGATGGGGACGTTTGCAAGACAACAACCATCTGTACGAACAGTTCGACGACATTTGGAGCAGCATGGACTATCAGCTCGGAGACCATGGCTGCGGTTACCCTTGACTCTCCATCACAGACAGGAGCACCTGCGATGGTCTACTCAACGACGAACCTGGATGCACGAATGGCAAAACGTCATTTTTTCGGATGAAGCCAGGTCCTGTTTACAGCATCATGATGGTCGCATCCGTGTTTGGCGACATCGCGGTGAACGCACATTGGAAGCGTGTATTCGTCATCGACATACTGGCGTATCACCCGGCGTGATGGTATGGGGTGCCATTGGGTACACGTCTCGGTCGCCTCTTGTTCGCATTGACGGCACTTTGAACAGTGGACGTTACATTTCAGATGTGTTACGACCCGTTGCTCTACCCTACATTCGATCCCTGCGAAACCCTACATTTCAGCAGGATAATGCACGACCGCATGTTGCAGGTCCTGTACGGTCCTTTCTGGATACAGAAAATGTTCGACTGCTGCCCTGGCCAGCACATTCTCCAGAACTGTCACTAACTGATAACGTCTGGTCAATGGTGGCCGAGCAACTGAGTCGTCAGAATACGCCAGTCACTACTCTTGATGAACTGTGGTATCGCGTTGAAGCTGCATGGGCAGCTGTACCTGTAAACGCCATCCAAGCTCTGCATGACTCAACGCCCAGCCGTATCAAGGCCGTTATTACGGCCAGAGGTGGTTGTTCTGGGTACTGATTTCTGAGGATGTATGCACCCAAGTTGCGTGAAAATGTAATCACATGTCAGTTCTAATATAATATATTTGTCCAATGAATACTCGTTTATCATCTGCATTTCTTCTTGGTGTAGCAATTTTAATGGTCAGTAGTGTAGTATCAGAATTAAGGAAACAGCAGCGTTAGAGTTCATTATGGCCAAAGCATCATGTATCGCAGGCTTTCTTGACAAAGTAGGGCCGACTGGTCTAGTGGTAAAGCCCAAACCTGGAATGCCGATCGAATCACGGAAACTTTCGCTCTGCCTTTACCTCTCAGGGATGTGAAGATCCGCCAGAAATAACACGTGGTTCGCGTTCTATGTTAAACTGTAGGTCCCCTTTCCCTGGTAGGATTAGTGTGGTAGTTTAGGGACACGGTAGGAAACAAAGCGGTAAAAAATGAAATCATCTTATGTAATTTTGTCTAGGAAGAAACCATCTGGTACTATTCGGCCGCCTAGTGCAATTTCTTCGGCGACCAGCGCGTCGATAGTGAAACACTGTGGACAACAAAGCACCCAGTCCTACTAGCGAATGAAAACTCCGACCCCGCCGCGAATCCAACCCCCGCACCACGCATCGCAGTCAGCCGCGCTGACCACTCATCTACGGAGACAGATTCTGGTACCGCGTGCCGCGGAATTTGAATCCGCGCCAGACGTCATGGACGTCGAAGACCCATAAAGCTCTCTGCACCATCGCGCCGTAAGCTTTGGCGGCGCGCGCCTCCTGGCCCGCTTTTAGTGTGAGGGCGCCACAGTGGAACACGTGGTTCCAGCGGCCAATAGCGGCGCCCCCGATAGAGTACTTAAGCGCCTGCCTCCCGCTCAGTCATATCGCCTGTTTTTCCTTGTTTCTTTCTTCTTCCTTTACTTAAAAAAAGTCTGTAGGCTGTTGAGCAGCGTAGTAAGCTGGTGCCAGCCCGCCCCCTTCGGGGGGAATTAAAAATCAATAAAGAAAAAATAAAGGAAAAAAAAAAGCTAAGGCAGCCCTGTCGCGTCTGCCCAGCACCGCCCCCCCCCCCCCCCCTCCCGCCCTTATGGGTCCTCGTCCTCTATCGGCTCCTTTCCCCCCTTTTTATTTTCCTATCATCTGTCTAGGTTCCCCCCACCTGCCCTCGGCTGTGGTATTTCATATTTGCCAACTTTCTTGGGCAGTGTTCAAGTGAATGTTCAGTGTCGTTCGTCTTTCCAAAGTGTTGCGAACAGAAATCATGCTGTCGCTGGGTGTGAATTTTATGTCTCTTGCTTACAGAAACCAGACTGTCGCCATGTTTTTTAATTGTATGTCTATTATTTTACCTGTCTGCTTCATATGTATTTTATTAGCATAATCATCCCTTTGTTTCTATGGTTTAAGTTCCACGATTTTTTCCGCCATGTTACCATTTAAGTCTCCGATTTTATCGCCTGTTTTTATTATTTATTATCTTCCTCTTTTTACAACAAATTCTGTAGGCTGAAGAGCGGCACACTAAGCTGCTGCCAGCCTGCCCCCTTAGGGGGGAATCGAAACTTAACAAAAAAACTCAGCCAGCCAGTCTAATCTCGCGTACGTCTGTTGACTCATCGCCTCGTGTTAGACAGCTTACTTACTTGCTCTGTGTACGAGTGGACGTGTTTGTTAGGCTTCCTTGTGACTCCGTTGTTCGATCTTATTGTTCGTTCTGCCCTTTGTTGGTCGTGTCCGTCCTCTCCCGTTATGTTGTTGTTCGCGGGCCTCTCCGCAGGTCCCGCCGCGCTTCCCGTCATTTCTACCCTGCGACCGTCCCAGTCGCAATTACAACACAGATCCCAAAGTGGTGTCCAACTGAGACACTTGCACCAGGTTATTGAGCCGCACGAAATTATAATATTACCCATCACCCAGCATTGTCCCTCTTGTCACAATTTCACTGCTACTAAGAGCAAAGAAAACGTTAATTTAGTTTCAAGTACTGGTCATGTATCCGGCTCCATAGTGTGCTAATACAAAAGCGACCACCACGAAAAAGTTAACTGAATGGGACGGATATCGGTAGATGTGATGAACACAAACTGAGCAAGTCGATAACGCGTTGTTCCACCTCTGGCCCTTATGCAAGCAGTTATTCGGCTTGGCATTGATTGACAGAGCTGTAGCACGTCATCCTGAGGGATATTGTGGCAAACTCTGTCCAACTGACAGTCATCAAAATGCCGAGATGGTTGCTCCACACGTTCTCAGCTGGGGAGAAATGTGGCGACTTTACTGGCCAAGGTATGGTTGGAAGCACGAAGAAAAACAGTAGAAACTCGCGTCGTGTGCGGGCGGGCGTTATCTTGCTGAAATATAAACCCAGGATGACTTGCAATGGAGGGCAACAAAACAGGGCACAGAAATATCATCGACGTAATGCTGAGCTGTAAGGGTGCTGTGGATGACAACCAAACGGTCATCATACACCACCACTCCTGTCTTTCGGGCGAGAGATCGGTTGTATCCTATCTCTGTCAAGGGCGTCACCAGGCACGTGCCCGGCCCGGAATGTCGTTGAATGGACTAGAACTGCCTTCAGTGATGAGTCCCACTTCAAACTGAGCCCCGTGGTCACCTAGGTCTCCCGTTCTCTCATCAACTGAACTTCTAGAGCATTATGAGCTGGGCCCTTCAAACCATCTCGGAATTTTGACCATCTAACGCGACAATTGGACAGAATTTGGCACCAGATCCCATAATGCTACAAACATTCTCAGTTGGGGAAAGAACCGGCGACCTTTCTGGTCAAACTATGGTTTCGCAATCACGAAAACTAGCAGCGGAAAACTCTTACCATATGCGGACGGGCATGATGTTGCTGAGATGTAAGCCCAGAACGGCGTGCCATGAAGAGCAACAAAACGGGGCGTACAATGTCGTCAACGTCCCGCCGTGCTGGAGGGATGCCACGGATGAGAAAGCGGCCCTCCTGTGAGAAGAAATGGTGCCCTAGGCCATCACCCTTGATTGTCGGGTCGTATGGCGGTCGACGGTCAGGTTGGTATTCTACCGATGTTGAGGAGTCATCACACACTCTTGGGCGTCAATTTCACTTACTGGAGTGGAATTGTCTTCAGTGGTGAGCCCCGATGACCAGAGCTAGCAGTTTTGAATTTTGGTAAGAGTGGGATGAGATTTCCATTGCCGTCATTTAGCTGAATTTGGGGATGCACAGTTAATGATTCCGTGGCTGAACGAAAATGCCCAAGGTTAAACCCTAAACCTATCTCCTGCGTCGCAGGATGACCAAATGTAACATTGTGTATGTCGGTCACGCATATATGTTAAGCTGCCTCCTTTGTGCTGTTCAAGAGGAGTTTGGCTATGTGACGCTCGAATATCCCACTCTCCCACAAGTACTCTTCACATACAGAAAATAAAGTATAAGTTCACGCTTGACATTTCATAACTGGTCGAACGAATTCAACGACAAGCTAGCTTCCACTAGGAGTTTGCCTGTGCAGCAATGCAAGAGTCCTGTATTGTCCACAGTGCACATTAACAAAACTGTGTATGAGCGAACTGGTATAGATATTTAATCAATGGGCTCTTACGAGTAAGTGATCGGTAACAGAGTCCAGCATGCCAGCGATAATAGCCACTGCATAAATCAATTTTGACTATGATTTGCAGCAGCATAGTTTCAGATGGTTTGTGTTGGTTGTCAAGAATTCGCCCTGTCCACCGTGGGCTGCGAACGGGGCCTCAGCCGCGATGACAGGCCTCTCCGTGGTATGGCGCTGTAACAGGACGTGGCCTGGTGCTACGAAGTCGTCTCGAGATCCATCCAGTAGCAGGTCACCGCTGCCCGGTGCCCCCTCATTCGCATTATTCAGCTCGTTGCTGCTCGTGCGTCACGCACCAACTTTCTTGCGCCAATTCACCGCGCTTCGTGGAATCATTCCCCAGTTCCGGCTATCGCTGGTCGTCATCGTAACAGAACTTCCAAGAAACAGACCGCCAACTGCTTGAGGCACCGCGGGAGTGAATTAAACAGCGACAAGCAACGCTAGGATTCCACATCTGGGATACACGCAATAAACGGATTGGTTAGGCACTGTTTATGGAAGGGAATCTACCAGAAACAAAAAAGGCTGCACGTGGCTGTGCACACACACACACACACACACACACACACACACACACACACACACACACACAGAGAGAGAGAGAGAGAGAGAGAGAGAGAGAGAGAGAGAGAGAGAGAGGAGATTTGCGAAGGTGAGGGAGCGACAGAAAGTAAGTCTGAAACCAACAACTGTGAACCATCTTCATGGATGATATGCTGGCTAGAGTACAGATCTGGGAGCAAAGACTGTACGACTGTATAATATAGTCTCCAGGTGGCCTTATTTATGTCCATGAAGATACACACGTTAAGCAGTACGTCCTCCAATGAAGTCTCTATGCTAGACTGCTCTCGAGTGAAAGGGACATATGGCCACTCCAACACAATCATGTCAAGAGATACACTAAGACGACGAAATCAAGTTTTCGATTCCTGAATAATGTTCTTCAATTTCTGGTGCTAAATTCAAAATCATTTTCCAATGAAAACCAGCTTATTTTCGGTGTGTTTTAATCGCGGAGCATCGGTGAGGAAAGAAACATACGGAGAACACGGACAAGAAGAAACAGGATGACAGCATATGTTCTAAGACATCAAGGAATAACATTCACGGTATTGGACGGAAATGTACAGGTAAAAGCTGTTCGAGAAGACAGAGATTGGTATACATCCAACAAATAATTGAGGACCTTGCTTTGAGATGAAGAGGAAGTCGTGGCGAGCCGCATCATACCACTGAGAAGACTGACAGAAAAAAATGCATCAGTGCAATAATCGCTCTTGTTTCTAATCCCTTCCTGATTAACTTATCTTGACTCAACATCTGCAATCCTAGATACATGTGTTATTACATACAAGGTTTAGTTCAGTTTTTTTTTTTTTTGATAGCACTTGCTTTGGATTGGTAACGCGTTTTTCAAAGTCTGTCTTGTAAAAGGATCCGGTCAGTTTCCATAGCACCATTTTATGTTGCCAACAGCATTATTCGTTAGTTCTGCGAAAATGTCATCAGTACCAGTTGCTTTCCCATCAACACTCGACCTTTAAGGAACGAACGATGGTGACGTATTACACTTCACTTGAACTGAGTAACTACGAACAGTAAGGTCTTTGCCGGCCGCGGTGGTCTAACGGTTCTAGGCGCGCAGTCCGGAACCGCGCGACTGCTACGGTCGCAGGTTCGAATCCTGCCTCGGGCATGGATGTGTGTGATGTCCTTAGGTTAGTTAGGTTTAAGTAGTTCTAAGTTCTAGGGGACTGATGACCACAGATGTTAAGTCCCATAGTGCCCAGAGCCATTTGAGCCATTTTTAGCCAGTAAGGTCTTTGGTCACCACGGAGGCTACCAAGAAGCATTTCCTGCACGTTTGCCATAGTTACATTCTCTCTCGAAGTGAGTCTTTCGATGTGATATAAGAGTAACTTCCATTTGGTACATTGCTTACTTACATTGCTTACTGTATACATAATAGTTTAATTAATGTCAAAAACCGTAAACTTGTTTGTACGTGAGACATCATTGAACAAGAAGATTGCTACACTTTTATGTGTGCAGCTTTCTCAGAAAAGTTTCAGATGGGACACCATGTTAGAATCCTTCTGTAATAGAGGTAATGAAAAACGTCAGTTAGTGTGCCAATCAACACTAAATACGAGTAGTCGGGCGGTTTGCACCTTCGACTGACAGCCGAGGCAGTCGGTTCCCGCAGATTCCTGGGAAGCCCTAACGAGTAGTGTCCGAGTCTTCTGCGGTCTTCCAGTAATGCGAATTTCTGCGGTCACTAAACACCAGTCATTACAGGAGCTCCACCGTTTCTGCTAATGCTGGGATAGCGTGCCCCAGATTGCCTGCTAGTGTCTATTAGAAACTGACGCCGTTATGTCTTATAATTATTAAGTCTGCGATGCTAGTCTTAATATTCCACAGTTGAATTCTTTACAGTAAAGCGATTTCCAGGATATCACGGTCGTGAAATGTAGACTGGGTGTCAGGAGCACATCGTTCACTTTGGTGCATCTGTACCTGCTTACCGCCCCTCGCGAAAACAGGTGGACAAATATGGATTGTTCCAACACTGCAGGAATCACAACTATGTTCTGCCGGTCGGCTCGCGGGAGGTAGTACAGTTTTGCGCGACTTTGTTGTGACGATGTCAAACGATTTTCCCAACTACTCACCGTGCGCTTGTTCACTATCAGGTCTCCGTAGACATTCTGCAAGCGCCTATGAATATCTGCGATGTTCTGGTTTTCCGCCAAAAGAAACTCAATGACAGTTCTTTGCTTGGAATGCACTTTGTTACTAACGCAATTTTGAAGGCTTCGTGTAGCACCGCCACCTATCCGAACTTCATGAAGTTAGAGAGGCACAACGGTGGAGCCTTGGTAATTTGTCCATGCCGGTGTCAGAGCGGTTACAATCAAACATTAATTTTATTTTGTGTACTGGTTGGGGGCGATGCTGCAGAAAGCTTGCACGCTGGTCTTACAGTTTGCCGGGAGCCGTTGCATGCGTTGGCTGACAGTTTCGTGTGGTTGCTGTGGCGGGTTACTGCACTTGTATAGGGGGAGTGATGGTATCTTTGTGTAAGCTATATTGACTGGGTTGTAGTTACCTGAAGTTTATCAGGAGAATAAGTACGATACTGAATTATATCATACACACAAATAATGATTTGTATAGCTATTTGAACTAGTTGAAGGACATACAGAAGATCATGCTGTTCGTTGTTTGAGTATAGTGTAATATATCATTCAGTGAAAATATTTTCTGCTTGAAAGGGCGTATTCTGTAAGATTGCTTACGTTACTTCTAGCTTCATGACCAAGTGATTAAATTACACCCGACAGTTGATTGGAATTAAGACACTAGTGTGTTTTACTATAATTGTGTTGGAAGTCATTTGCAGTCTGTTTTATTATAACTGGATGGTAAGGCATTTGTATCGTTTTATTATAATTGTGTGTCAGCTCATCCGCAAGTAAACCTGTGTTTACACCTGTGTGCCTGGCGGCTAGTTTCCGCGTGACTGTGTTTGCTCCACACGTAACTAGAGGCACGTATCTGCCCGTCTGATATGGAGAGACACCTACACTCCCGAGCGTACAGTTCAAAGTAATAAGCGACTATGCACCGCGGTGTGCGCCTCCTTGCCTCTTTGTGTAACGCCTAGTGCAAACAAAGTCGAACAGGTGTAAACGTACCTTAACATTTGCTGGAGATTTTTGCGATTCGAAACCTGGTAATAAAGGAAATGTTGGTGAGGGTTTTAGTATTATCTTGTCGAAGAAATGTTTGTTGGGAGGTTAAAATTGCAATAAATGTAATGTGTTTCAAAATAATATGTTACACCCCCTCAACCAAGCACGCGATCTGGAATGCGCCTTAGAAACAGTCATTTACATGTAAAATGAGAGACCTTTCGATAAAATCGTATAACGCCTAGAAACAGAGTATCGCTATAAAACGACGAGAAGCACACCGGAGAACAAAATATCGCCATTCTCTTGATGTGTATTTCCTTAGGTGTTGAGTTTGTAAGACTAATATCCGACATCCGTCTGCGTTATACAGTAAACTTTCTGCACCGACGTGCAAACGTATGTGGCGACATACGTGGTAAAGGCCTGGTTATAACTTTGACATGCCACTGTTATGGTTAGAGACTGTGATTAGTGTGGCGGTTAGTATTGCACTGCTTGAATGTAGAACGTGTATTTTGTTCTGTTGCACATTGTTTTGACCAATTCACTGAAAACCAAGATCTGCAATTTGAAGGCTGAATAGGTGTGTAACGCTATCAGGTCAGTAGAGAAAAGTTTGTAGTACAGATAGCTTTAATTATTTTGCGCAGAGGGAGAGCAACGAGTCCAGACAGTAAAGTACGAGGGCTACTCGGAAAGTAAGGAACGATCGGTCGCGAAGTTGAAACCACAGTGAAAATCCAATGAAGCTTTGGACAGATGTGTTGGGCAGTATTTTCTGAGCGCACAATATGCACGTAAAGTTGCTTGTAAAATATCCCCATGGTGTCTGTCGCAAAGTATGGGCGTTTGCCGCGAGATTTTGCCTTCATGACAGTCTTTTGCTCCCGCTGATTTTCATCTCTGCTCAAATGAACAGCTGGCTACAAAGACAATATTATGGCACTGACAACGAGCTGCAGTCGAGCGTAGAAAATTGCTGGTAAGCACAGGACGTTGCCTTCTATGACGAGGGTATTGGAAAGTTGGTACTACGCTACGGCAGATGTCTAAGTCGGAGTGGCGACTATGTAGAGAAGTGGTTGGAAGATATATCAAAATGTTTCAAATCAAGCAGTTTTGATTTCACTGTGGTTTCCATTTCACGACCGATCGTAACTTAGTTTCCGATTTCGTATGTTTGTTTTTGGTTCTACCCTACTGGCCATTAAAATTGACGACGTGCTACAGACGTGAAATTTAATCGACAGGAAGAAGATGCTGTGATGTGCAAATGATTAGCTTTTCAGAGCATTCACACAAGGTTAGCGCCGTTGGCGACACCTACAACGTGCTGACATGAGGAAAGTTTCCAGCCGATTTCTCATACACAAACAGCAGTTGACCGGCGTTGCCTGGTGAAACACTGTTGTGAATCCTCGCGTAAGGAGGAGAAATGCATACCAACATGTTTCCCACTTTGATAAAGGTCGGATTGTAGCTTATCGTGATTGCGGTTTATCGTATCGCGACATTGCTGCTCGCGTTGGTGGAGATCCAATGACTGTAAGCAGAATATGGAATAGGTGGGTTCAGCAGGGTAACACGGAACGCCGTGCTGGATCCCAACGGCCTCGTATCACTAGCAGGCATCTTATCCGCATGACTGTAACGTATCGTGCAGCCACGTCTCGATCCCTGAGTCAACACATGGGGACGTTTGTAAGACAACAACCATATGCACGAACAGTTCGACGACGTTTCCAGCATCATGGCCTATCAGCTCGGAGACCATGGTTGCAGTTACCCTTGACGCCGTATCACATACAGGAGGGCCTGCGTTGGTGTACTCAACGACGAACCTGGGTGCACAAATGGCAAAACGTCATTTTTTCGGATGAATTCAGGTTCTGTTTACAGTGTCATGATCGTCGCATCCGTGTTTGGCGACATCGCGGTGAACGCACATTGGAAGCATGTATTCGTCATCGCCATACTGGCGTATCACCCGGCGTGATGGTGTGGGGTGCCATTGGTTACACGTCTCGGTCACCTCTTGTTCTCATTGACGGCACTTTGAACAGTGGACGTTACATTTCAGATGTGTGGCTCTACCCATCATTCGATCCCTGCGAAACCCTACATTTCAGCAGGATAATGCACGACCGAATGTTGCAGGTCCTGTGCGGGCCTTTGTGGATACAGAAAATGTTCGACTGCTGCCCTGGCCAGCACATTCTCCAAATCTCTCACCAATTGAAAACGTCTGGTCAATGGTGGCTGAGCAACTAGCTCGTCACAGTACGCCAGTCACTACTCTTGATGAATTGTGGTATCGTGTTGAAGCTGCATGGGCAGGTGTACCTGTACACGCCATCCAAGCTCAGTTCGACTCAATGTCCAGGCGTATCAAGGCCGTTATTACGAACAGAGGTGGTTGTTCTGGGTACTTATTTCTCAGGATTTGTGCACCCAAATTGCGTGAAAATGTAATGACATGTCAATTCTAGTATAATATATTAGTCCAATGAATACCCGTTTATCATCTTCGTTTCTTCTTGGTGTAGCAATTTTAATGGCCAGTAGTGTATTATATCAGTATTTTGTGCCCTCATATTAACAAAGTTCCCCTCTTAAACCTTGAACAGGTGTTCATTCAAAAGTCTCATGTGGGGTGACGCGCAGTTTTACACGCAGTGACAGTAACCACTGTGTTTAGGACGAGTGATTTATATTCTAAACACGTCGACGTGCGGTTCAGAGCGTTCGAGGTCAGGCGCTTCCCCTGTAAGAGCCCCCTGGAATTAGCGTCTTTCTTTGCAAAGTGTCAGTACCTAGTGATACGGGAACGCTTGCAGGCACGAGTCTGGGATGGCTAGGTGGCCGTGTTTGTGGCTGCCACGCGACGCTTACCGAGGCATTGTGCCTGCAGCGGCACGCGACCTCTCGTCTCGCAGGGAGGGTGCGGGAAGGGTTGTCGGCCAGGCACCTTTTATCTGCCTCCAGGTAGGCGATAAAAACTTATTTGGCCGGGCCGGGCCGGCTCCACTGACTGATCTCGTGCAACTGCCACTGTTCACAGCGCTCCTCATCTTAGCGCGGGCTCCTCTTGCACCCCGACACACGCTACAGTTTCCTGTCTTCTTCCGCTCAAGAGTACCGTTAGCAAACACTCCTGCATTCTCCGCGGGAAAGTTGAATCGGTGTTTCCAAACCTGTGACATCATCTACGTCTGAAAGACACCTGGAAAAGTTTTATTTTTAAAACGCCGAAATAGGTGGAACACTGTTTCAGACAGTGGCATGGCACGAAGGTGGGGAGAGGTTCAGATCCTCGTTCAACCGTCTTGAAGTATGCTTTTCGTGTGTTTTGGTCTTGTTTAAGGTTTTTTATTTGACACGTTATAAATATTCTGCTACTGAACAGAAACAGTGATCAAGTAAGAATTACGTGAGAATGATGAAGTAATTTTTATTTTAAATTATTGTAAATTTCTACGGCAGGGTTTGCAATGGAAATTTTATAAGCCGATGTCCTTACTGGATGGACATGGTTCTCCTGCTTTTCCCCCCTAACGTGTTCATGGATACCGAAATTTTTAATTGTGTGTCCTACAGACAGAAGATTATGACTAACGTACGGAAAAGGAAGGAAATGTGCATTTGAATACAGATAACATAGGAATTTACGACCATTATTTTCAAGAAAAGGGTGGTTTGCGTGCCAATTACAGCCTACATCTGCCGCTGGAGAGCGCTGCGATGGCGTAAACCACGTTGAGGCTCTCGTATCGTTTGAACAACTCATATATTTTACGGGCTATCAGCAACACGTTGAACTCGGTTCAGTCAACGTACACTACTCTCCATTAAAATTGCTACACCACGAACAAATAATGCAGATGATAAACAGGTATTCATTGGACAAATATATTATACTAGAACTGACATGTGATTACATTTTGACGCAGTTTGGGTGCATAGATCCTGAGAAATCAGTACGCAGAACAACCAGCTCTGGCCGTAATAACAGCCTTGATACGTCTGGGCATTGAGTCAAACAGAGCTTGGATGGCGTGTACAGATACAGCTGCCCAAGCAGCTTCAACACGATACCACAGTTCATCAAGAGTAGTGACTGTTGCTCGGCGACCACTGACCAGAAGTGTTCAGTTGTTGAGATATCTGGAGAATGTGCTGGCCAGGGCAGCAATTCAACATTTTCTGTATCCAGAAAGGCCCGTACAGGACCTGCAACATTCGGTCGTGCATTATCCTGCTGAAATGTAGGGTTTCGCAGGGATCGAATGAAGGGTAGAGCCACGGGTCGTAACACATCTGAAATGTAACGTCCACTGTTCAAAGTGCCGTCAATGCGAACAAGAGGTGACCGAGACGTGTAACCAATGGCACCCCATACCATCACGCTGGGTGATAGGCCAGTATGGCGATGACGAATACACGCTTCCAACGTGCGTTCACCGCGATGTCGCCAAACACGGATGCGACCATCATGACGCTGTAAACAGAACCTGGATTCATCCGAAAAAATGACGTTTTGCCATTCGTGCACCCAGGTTCGTCGTTGAGTACACAATCGCAGGTGCTCCTGTCTGTGATGCAGCGTCAAGGGTAACGGCAGCCATGATCTTCGAGTTGATAGTCCATGCTGCTGCAAACGTCGTCTTGCAGATGGTTGTTGTCTTGCAAACGTCCCCATCTGTTGACTCAGGGATCGAAACGTGGCTGCACGATACGTTACAGCCATGCGGATAAGATGCCTGTCATCTCGACTGCTAGTGATACGAGGCCGTTGGGATCCAGCACGGCGTTCCGTATTACCCTCCTGAATCCACCGATTACGTATTCTGCTAACAGTCATTGGATCTCGACCAACCCGAGCAGCAATGTCGTGATACGATAAACCGCAATCGCGATAGGTTACAATCCGACCTTTATCAAAGTCGGAGACGCGATGGTACGCATTCCTCCTCCTTGCACGAGGCATCGCAACAACGTTTCACCAGGCAACGCCGGTCAACTGCTGTTTGTGAGTATGGGAAATCGGTTGGAAACTATCCTCATGTCAGCACGTTGCAGGTGTCGCCACCGGCGCCAACCTTGTGTGAATGCTCTGAAAAGGTAATTATTTGCATATCACAGCATCTTCTTCCTGTCGGTTAAATTTCGCGTCTGTAGCACGTCATCTTCGTGGCGTGGCAATTTTAATGAGCAATAGTGTGGTTTGAAAGCTCGGTCTGTTTGCCGACGGCTCCACGCACTGAGACAGCCGGCAGACCCTGCGGAGCAAATGACGGTCGTTGTCGCCCCTGCTGCCGCAGCCGCAGCCGCGCCATATGCAAAAGCGGCGTGCCGGAAGCGGCAGCGGCGGTGTCGCGCGCGTTAATCACAGCCGGCCCCTGTTAATAGCGGCGCCGGCGTATTTGGCGCGGCGGAAGCGTCCAGGCGCACGCGCGCCGCTCTGTTTGCGTAATGAGCAGCGGCCCCGGACACCTCCGCTGCGGTCGTCGTTCCTCCTCACGGCTCGCTCGCACGCGCAGGACCTACGAGGCGGAGCGCGGTCGACTAAAGCTGTCCCCACACGGGACGAGAAAGCGTTCGAAGACGAGGAGTCGATCGAGTTTCCTCTGCACGGAATTTCACGTTCCACAGCATTCCGCAGCGTGAGTGTGTAAGACAGATTTGCTTCGTGAAGAGGAGCGTGCCCTGTCAGATGAAGTACCGGTTTTACGGCACAAGCAGAACGTTGGCAACGCAACATTGGATTTCGTCGTTTTCACTTTAAGCCCATAGATAGTGTCGGAAGTTTCATGCGGCTTTCGCGGACGGTGCTGTAGTATACAGAGAAGTTGCAGCATTAGAAAATTGCAGCGAAATGCAGGAAGATCTGCAGCAGATAGGCACTTGGCGCAGGGACTGAAAACTGACCCTTAACATAGACAAATATAATGTATTGCGAATACATAGAAAGAAGGATCCTTTATTGTATGATTATATGATGACAGAACAAACACTGATACTTCTGCAAAATATCTGGGAGTATGCGTGCGGAACGATTTGAGGTGGAATGATCATATAAAATTAATTATTGGTAAGGCGGGTGCCAAGTTGAGATTCGTTGGGAGAGTCCTTAGAAAATGTAGTCCATCAACAAAGGAGGTGACTTACAAAACAATCGTTCGACCTATACGTGAGTATTGCTCATCAGTGTGGGATCCGTTCCAGGTCGGGTTGACAGAGGAGATAGAGAAGATCCAAAGAAGAGCGGCGCGTTTCGTCACATGGTTATTTGGTAAGCGTGATAGCGTTACGGAGATGTCAAGCAAACTCAAGTGGCAAGCTCTGCCAGGGAGGCGCTCTGCATCGCGGTGTAGCTTGCTGTCCAGGTTTCGAGAGGGTGCGTTTCTGGATGAGGTATCGAATATATTGCTTCCCCCTACTCATACCTCCCGAGGAGACCACGAACGTAAAATTAGAGAGATTCGAGCGCGCACGGAGGCTTTCCGGCAGTTGTTCTTCCCGCGAACCATACGCGACTGGAATAGGAAAGGGAGGTAGTGACAGTGGCACGTAAAGTGCCCTCCGCCACACACCGTTGGGTGGCTTGCGGAGTGTAAATGTAGATGTAAATTTAATGGGTTTTATGTTATAACTTCCGTCCTATGCAGATACACTGTTCTAATGTACCAGCACATTGCGAAAACGCATCGTTATTGGTACGACATCCTGTAATAAAATTGCGGAGAACGTGATATTGGTTGTTAAAGAACTGTGTTTTATGCATATAGAGTGAAGAGGCTAATGAAAATTTGTACCAAGGCCGGGAATCGAACCCACATCTCGTGCTTGGGAAGCAGATGCATTAGCCACTAAGCCACGTTCCCACAGCGATTCACTTAACTGCACGGATTACCCTGGCATGTCTCCCTCCTCGATCCAATTTCCCACTGCCGTCCCATTCCGCCTTTTCAGTCTATATACATAAAATCCTATCTGTATGAGAGCAGTAAAATGCCTGGAATGTGGTCATTTCATTTGTGTAAGTACCTGCACCTGGGTTTCACTGTGAATCCCCCATTAACGTTCGATACCATAACACAGAGAGCCTCGGCAATTCTGTTCTTGTGTGAGGGGGAATTTAAAGTACACTGGTGCGGCAGCGAGAATTTGGACTGAGGAGGGAAAAGTTTCAGGGAAATCCATGCAGTTGTGAGAACTGCTGTGCCAAGGTGCCGTAGTGGATAACACATCTTCCTAGTAAGCAGGAGACCTGCGTTCGATTCCCGGCCGTGGCACAAATTTTTACTTGTCGCTTCAGTGTGCATACATAAAATCATATCCATGTGAGACCTGCAAAGTCTCTGAAATTGTGTCATCTCATTTCTGTATTTGTTTTTCTACTATAACTTGGGTGCTGTTAAAGTCTCAAGGCAAAAGCAAATTAAAAGACTTCATAAGGTATCGGTGATTAACGCCTTCAAGAGATCTTAACCTAGAGCACTTTGTCACTTGTTACGAAAGCCCTGTGCAGAATACCGGATAGAGTTGTGCAGTTGAGAAGTCAAGTGTAGCTGGTTGTGTCCTGCTTCCTGTTCATCTTTGCGTACTATAATACGTTCTGGGGCTTTCTTATTAAATTGACACAAGCATGTTCTGTAATATTCAATGCTACAAAAATACAAGAGCAATCTGTCTCAGGACTGAGTTTTTCCCATTTTGTAAACATACAAGGAAACATGGATCAATGAAGTGCAAGGTTGCTTTCTATGTCACTGCCTGGCTCGATTGCAATTCAGTACATCTTTATTCAGTAAATAATTTTCTAGATTTTAGGGTACACAAGTTATTTATAAACATTAGCGTTTTACTTAAAAATGGGAACGATGAAATAATTTTCATCTCATGTGGAAGACTGTTGTACTAATTCGCTGTATCACATCCACTACCAGGTGAGTCAGCAAGAGAAGTGAATCGGAGACAACATTCCCCCCTCCAGGAGTAAACCATGTGTACTGTAACTGTGGCTACATGCTGCAGGGCGTATTGGACCGCTGTCTCTGTAAGAAGTATGACTTAATAAATGGTCTCTAGCATGGGAACCATGCATTTCCGGGCATACGTTCATTAGACCTTCTTTGTTCCGTATCCTGTCATCGATTAACCCCCAGAGTGTGTACACGGTGGAAAAATTCGCCCTATATATACAAGGTGGTTCCGTCATGATGTTACAAACTTTCAGCGATGATGGAGAAGGATAAATGTATCAATTTGAGGTGAGAGCCCTTGTCCGGAAAGAATGGAGTCGGAAGTTATAAGAGAAAATCGTCCCGACAGTTTCGGCTGTCGAATACATGTACGGGTACTGTTGTTGCTAAAATTGTCGGGTAACTTTCAGAGGTGATAGCACGGACTATAATAAGAAAAAAAGTCTGATAAATATGGGCCTTAAAATGCGTTCCTTAAGAACTATGAGCACTTGTGAAACACATCTCTTCTATTGAACAACTATTCATAGCCCTTAAGGTACGCAGTTTTGGAGGCCATGTTTACTAGACAATTATTTCTTCAAAACATGGTTCAAATGGCTCTGAGCACTATGGGACTCAACTGCTGAGGTCATTAGTCCCCTAGAACTTAGAACTAGTTAAACCTAACTAACCTAAGGACATGACACACATCCATGCCCGAGGCAGGATTCGAACCTGCGACCGTAGCGGTCTCGCGGTTCCAGACTGCAGCGCCAGAACCGCGCGGCCACTTCGGCCGGCCCTCAACATTCCCTCGAAGCTGAAACACCTCGTGTGTGGCGTAAGTAGCCACATTAGCTGAGGGAAGAAAAATTATTAGATACGTAATAAAACGAAACACCTGCAGCCGCCGTTCTGATGCTATTTTATTATATCGTAACCAGTTTCGATGACTCATTATGCCATCTTCAGGTCTCTGAGAGGGTGAACTCTGATCGTATCCACAACATCTATGAATTGGCTGAATGCTATAAAAGCGATGTTGCGTCTGCAATCAGACACAACAATGCTCTTTCAGTATTCTATGGAAGCCAGTTCATAGAAGTGGCCACTGATGGTATCGTGTATGCGACTGGACTTCACCCCCTCGACGTCACTTAACGCCTGAAGAAGGTGTAATGAGTCACCGAAACTGGTTGCAGTATAATAAAATAACATCAAAACGACGGCTGCAGGTCCTTCATTTAATGTAAGTGAACGGCCGAAGTCCCGCAGACCATCAGTCACAAGAATGGACATAAAAAAATAATAATTAGATACGTTTGTGATCTCCGAAGATGAAATTCACATTAACCTTGTAAAAATTCCGCAAAATAGATTTTTATTACTGCAGAATTTACGATCGACACTGTAATTTCAATTCGTGCCGATCCGTTACACCTGCAGACCATTCACGGCGTGTCCCTTAGCGCTCTTTAATGGGCCATTGTCGAAGCATTACTACCGTCGCCTGATTGCTGCAATATCATTGTGATTCTTAGTCAGCCTCCCTGCCGGCATTTCATTATGCATAGCTACGCCCACACACGAGAGCTCGCATGCAGAGAGGGTAACTGGAAAATCACAATGCAGTTCCGCCGCCGCCAATGGCGGAGCCGCGTGTGTGCTGCAAGTAGATGCTGCACTGCGTCACTCACTTCTGACGAGCGGTGGATTTTACTGGCCTTCGCTGCTCTGCCGATAGTACCCGTGTCGATGCAATCACTTCAAGGCGAGACTGAAATTAGTGACAAATTATTCTGCCGTTGTAGTCGTCGTCGCCTTACGTGAAAGGATTATGCCTTCGCCTGATCCGTCTTCGCAAAGTTTATGTTCATAAATTTCGTAGTCGATCCATGGGTACTCTTGCTTTCGCGCTGTAGTACAGCAATTTCTTGTATGGTCTCTTCATCTTTCATTCTGTTCAACGTTTCCACCTCTCTCTGTATTCAGTTAGTTCCTCGTTAACAGTATGTTTAGTCAACTTATTTCGAACGTTTTCATTTTTATGAAATCTCTTCTTCTGCACACCGTCACTCTTCTCAAGAATCTCACCTCTGCTGCTATATTTTTCTGTCACATTTCTTTTTAATTATACAACTCACACTTCCACACAATTACACTCGTATCGCCTTACTTTAACAGAATTTAATTTTTGAACCATTTCAGGTTTGTGATTGAATGTGTTGTATATTGTTTCACATATTATATGAAATTTGTGCGGTCTTTCTCATCCACATTGTTTTCACAATCAAAACTCGTGTAGTAGCCCAGATATGTAAAAATGTGTGATATTAATAATTTCGACCATAAAGGGCATTTTTCTTGAAATGTAAATGTCGGTGAAATTACTGTCCTAACTCATAGACGAATATTTCACCACATTATTAAGTTCCAATTTGGCACATTGCATTTTTAAAGTCCGCAGCTCGTGGTCTCGCGGTAGCGTTCCCGCTTTCGAAGCACGGGGTCCCGGGTTCGATTCCCGGTGGGGTCAGGAATTTTCACATGCCTCGAGATGACTGGCCGTTGTTGTGTCGTCTTCATGATCATCATTCATCCTCATTACGATCGGAGGAAGGCAATGGCAAACCACCTCCACTAGGACCTTGCCTAGTACGGCGGTGCGGGTCTCCCGCATCGGTCCCCTACGCTCTGTCAAGGAAAATGGGACTTCATCATCATCCATTTTTAAAGACCCAGTACACCGCAAAAGAAACATAGATGTGAAGCTGTTGGGAAAGATTATTGAAAATCTTAAGAAAATCATAGCTATAGCTATATTTCGCAAGCCACCTTACGGTGTGTTGCGGAGGGTGCTTTGTGTTCCTATTCCAGTTAGCACACTGGACTCGCATTCGGGAGGACGACGGTTCAATCCCGCGTCCGGCCATCCTGATTTAGGTTTTCCGTGATTTCCCTAGATCGCTCCAGGCAAATGCTGGCATGGTTCCTTTGAAAGGACATGGCCGACTTCCCTCCCTAATCCGATGAGACCGATGACCTCGCTGTTTGGTCTCTTCCCCCAAACAACACAACCCTCGACCCTATTCCAGTCAAATGGTTCAAATGGCTCTGAGCACTATGGGACTTAACAGCGGAGGTTATCAGTCCCCTAGAACTTAGAGCTACTTAAACCTAACTAAGCTAAGGACATCACACACATCCATGCCCGAGGCAGGATTCGAACCTGCGACCGTAGCGGTCGCGCGGATCCAGACTGAAGCGCCTAGAACCGCTCGGCCACGCTGGCCGGTTATTCCAGTCACGTTTTGTTCACGAGAAGACGACTGCTTGGTAAATCTCCTTGTGGGCTCGAATCTGTCTGATGTTTTCCATTGTATTTCCGCGACCTGTGCGTAGAAGGAAGCAATATATTGACTGACGCTTCCAGGACTGTACTCTCTCGGAACTTTAACAGTAGACTATACTGTGACACAGAATGTCTCTCTTTCAGTAACTTCTACTGGAGTCGGCTGAGCACATCCGTGAGGCTTTCGTTCTTACTAAACGAACCTGTAATGAAACGCGCTGCTCTTCTTAGGATCTTCTCTATTTCCTCGATCTATCTTGTCTGCTTCGGATCTCAGAATGACGAGCATTACTCAAGTATTGGTCGAACGAGAGTTTTGTAAGCCACCGCCTGTGCTGATGGACAACACTTTGTGATGATTCTTCTAATAAATCTGTCAGGCATTTGCCTTACCCCGATGACTTTTTATATGGTCGTCCCACTTTAAATTGCTCCGTAAGCATACTACTAGATATTTTATTGATATTCCAGTGATTGTTCTGCAATCGTGTAATCTTATAATAAATGGTCTTTCTCTCTATGTATTTACATTTGTTAACGGTGAGCGTTAATTGCTACTCAGCCGGCCGGTGTGGCCGTGCGGTTCTAGGCGCTTCAGTCTGGAACCGCGTGACCGCTACGGTCGCAGGTTCGAATCCTGTCTCGGGCATGGATGTGTGTGATGTCCTTAGGTTAGTTAGGTTTAAGTAGTTCTAAGTTCTAGGGGACTGATGACCACAGCTGTTAAGTCCCATAGTGCTCAGAGCCATTTGAACCATTTGATCCTCAGCCGCTCTTTCCGTATTTTGCTAGAATTTTCTATTTTGCGACCTCTCTGTATACAACAGCATCATCTGCGAAAAGCCTCATGGGCATCCGACTAGATCATTTATGTATACTGTGAAAAGTACTGGCCCTATGAAACTCCCTTGGAACACATGGGAAGTTACTTTTACGCGTGAAGGATTTTCTCCGTTCAGAATGGCATGCTGTGATCTGTTTGCTGTAAGCCTTCAATCCATGTTTGGTCAGATGTACTGTACGCACGTACACTATGTGATCAAAAAGTATCCGGACACCTGGCTGTAAATGACTTACAAGTTCGTGGCACCCTCCATCGGTAATGCTGGAATTACCGATGCCTTGATGACAGCTTCCACTCTCGCAGGCATACGTTCAGTCAGGTGCGGGAAGGTTTCTTGGGGAATTTTCAGCAACTTGATACAGACGGCAATGGGAGGAGGGTAGCGGTGCGAAGATCCTAACCACCACGCAGGAACGCCAGCCTGTATCCTTTGCTACATTTCAAATGCTCTCACCACCCCCTCGACACACATTTATCAAAAATAATTGCCCACATTGACAACTTTCACGCTCCGCAAAAAGAGTATCTAATTTGTTGCGAAGAAAGAAAGGAAAACATACTGTTTACATTATAGAACCCCAGTCAACTGCGCAGCCCAAAATTGCTTAAGGCATTCACGTATTGCACCCCCCTATAGTAACTAAGAGTCAATTTCACATTAATTCATTTGCTTGGTGAATGACGACGACTATCAAACTTATCAGCGAATATTGGTTTTTGTGTACTTTGGGAAAGACGTTTTTTAGGCGAAGGACTTTGTAGTACATTTCACTTTTGTGTGGTACTGAAAGAATTCATTCAGTGGCAGTGCTCGGATTAATTTGCAGAATAATTCTTATATAAGATACTAAAAGAAGTACATTTTCGCTTTTATTTGAGTAAAACTAATTCCAGTGCACATAATTTAAGATGAGACTAGAATGTTCTTAAACTAGGAAAGTATATACGATAAATAAACTTTTGCATCCTGTGCTGTATGCATGCCTGTCATAAAACTTCAGTTATGCCATAGCGCGATTCGTGTTGCCACGTATCTCCTACTGATTGACCAGACTTTTAGCTTTATCTTCTTAAGTTGATGTCGACTGTATTTTGAGAATGCATCAGCTGCATTGTGCATTTCCTACATTTACACGTTTCCCGAGTGGGATACTTCGTCTAATTTATAATTAGGTGCGCTGACTTATATTCTTATGTTGCTAATCCCTGCTTTATATTCATACACATCATACTGGTATACTGATGCAGCCCAGCATTCTTACGTATTTGTTTATGTTTTAGAGTGGACAATTAAGAAATGCATGAAGATTGAGTATTAATCAGTCCTCCGAAACTTCTCTATTAATAAAAACAGAGAATTTTGTGGCCGGGGGTAGAATTGCGTTAACTTAAAATGTTTCAGTAACACAACCCAAGTAGTTGTAGTTTGTATCTATGATTTCTACAGTGACTGAAATTCATGTAAAGGAAATTTCCAACATCTGTACATGTTTTCCTGGGAAGCAAGCTAAGCGCAGTGGAGATATAACGCATGGTGTCAAACAGGCATAATTCCAGTGAAATCATAACTGTATCCATATCGTAACTGCAGTGCCACTGTGCCTTTGGAGCAGCTGCTACATGTAAGATCACGCCCGCAGTGGACAGCCCTGGTTGTGCAACCCTGGCCCCTGGGCAGGAATTTGGCAGGGCGGTGGCGGTGGTGCCACCCCCGGCCCAAGGCCAGCGCCATTAGCACACGCTTCCAGGAACTCTGCGCACACAGTCCTTTGTGGCGCTGCCTGCTACCGCCCGGTCTTCCTCAGGGGTCTATTCTGTGTCCGACGAAAAGTGAAACGTGCCGGCCTCCCTGTTGGTAGCGCTCTACGCTCTGACGCTGTAGTAGTCTTCATCGCTGTCATTCATTTACTGGTGAACCCATACTTCTTACTCCTGCTCTGGAATTACGTTTGCGTAAGAGAAATTTGTTAACATCAAGTATAGATTTAAGTGTCAGGAAGTCGTTTATGAAAGTATTTGTATGGAGTGTAGCCATGTATGGAAGTGAAACATGGACGATAAATAGACAAGAAGAGAATAGAAGCTTTCGAAATGTGGTGCTACAGAAGAATGCTGAAGATTAGATGGGTAGATCACGTAACTAATGACGAGGTATTGAAAAGAATTGGAGAGAAGAGAAATTTGTGGTATAACTTGACTAGTGTTCAAATGTGTGTGAAATCTTATAGGACTTCACTGCTAAGTTCATCAGTCCCTAAGCTTACACTCTACTTAACCTAAATTATCCTAAGGACAAACACGCACACCCATGCCCGAGGGAGGACTCGAACCTCCGCCGGGACCAGCCGGACAGTCCATGACTGAAGCGCCCGAGACCGCTCGGCTAATCCCGCGCGGCCAACGTGACTAGAAGAAGGGATCGGTTAGTAGGGCATATTCTGAGGCATCAAGGTATCACCAATTTAGTATTGGAGGGCAGCGTGGAAGGAACAAATCGTAGAGGAAGACCAAGAGATGAATACACTAAACAGATTCAGTAGGGATGTAGGTTGCAGTAGGTACTGGGAGATGAAGAACCTTGCACAGGATAGAGTAGCACGGAAAGCTGCATCAAACCAGTCACTGGACTGAAGACCACAATAACTACAATTCACATAGCTATATGTAGCGGATTTTCTGTGCTGAAAAGCTGCTGAATATACTTATACTCTAAGTGAACTTGAATATTACCATATTTTAAGTGTGTTCTGCGGGCTAAAAAGAAATAAAACTGCTTGGCAGAGAAGACTATTTTACAGTTTCATTTGGCTGATCATCTTTCATAGTAGCAGCAGCTCGTTTTGTTGTTGCCTACAGTCCTACCTCATTCCCATCTCAATTACTGCAGCCTTTTGATGTCCTTCGACTCGTTTCGAACTACACTCTCGTCCCCCTCAAAGATCCCTGTGTTTTCTCACAATTTTACAATTATTCATACAAGGAATGTATTGCGGTTGGCACTGTCAAAAGCTTGTTCTAAATGTACATACATATGACGATTTTTTTGTCTTTTTGCTATTGTGCGTTACGCAAATTAAATCTGAGACGTTCAGGTAGGCGCACGTGTTTCGTTTTGTATTCACAAAAGCATCGTTGGCGTTTTGAAGTTAGGAAAATCACTATTTCTCTTCCCATCTTTAGTTATTTCCTACTAACAATGAATTTTTCCAGTTACTATCTGTCACATGACGCAATGTGGCTTACGAATTCTCTGTTAATATGCCCTGTTACTTTGTCAGATTAATAAACGGTTTTTGCATATTGTACCCCGTCGCATTGCACTAGTTAATATTCGTGTATTAAAGCCACATGATTATTAAATAACTTGCATATCTTTTGCAGCCTGTAATATTAATGTTCGCGTTCAATTCCGTCCACTCGGAAGGATAAACAATGTTATTTCTGTGTATCATGTAAGTAAAAAATTTGTTTAAAAATTAAGTAATTTTGTATGCCATGTAATTTAGATATCTATTATCTTTGTACTACCGCACAGTAATATCTATTCAATTTGTCGTGTTGTTTGAAGCTTGTTTTGTCATATTTGTGAATGTCAATGTGTGTGTGTTGTGCCATCTTTGGAAACTATCTCATATAACAGTGTAGACAACATGTAGAAGACACATCATTGCGACTACAACGAAAGAAACTAACAAAATTCGCAAGCATACAATAAGTTTTAACGAAAATTTTTACTAGTCTTCTGTAATTATGTAGACGTACCACCACTATTTTGCAAATAACAATTTAGGATGTAGTGTAACTGCGAAAGATGAGCGTTTCTTGCTTGTTGACATCGCAATGAAGATCCTTGCATAATAACTCAAGCTGTGAGGATGAAACTATGACTTCCAAACATACAGCCGTACGATAAAAATACTACTGAAAAGACGTTGGACGGTTTTGATTAACAAACTAACTATACGGTCGTGCTTCGCAAGGGTTCCGTACCTCAATCGGTAAAAACGGAACCATTAGAGGATCACTTTGTCAGTAAATTCATTTTTCGCAGTAGCCAAGAAGTCAAATACAAATGAAATCTATAAGAAGAAGCTAAGCAATTTCGAATATGGCCGGCCGATGTGGCCGAGCGGTTCCAGGCGCTACAGTCTAGAACCGCGCGACCCCTACGGTCGCAGGTTCGAATTCTGCCTCGGGCGTGGATGTGTGTGATGTTCTTAGATTAGTTAGGTTTAAGTAGTTCCAAGTTCTAGGCGACTGATGACCTCAGAAGTTAAGTCCTATAGTGCTCAGAGCCATTTGAACCATTTGAATTTCGTTATGTTTTTAATACACAAAGCGAAATCAGGGAATATGGTAGCCAAATAAATACAATGTTAGTTTGTTTTCGTAAAGATAAGACTGCGGTTCTTAATTCCATCTCTGAGCTCAACTTCCGAAAACAGTTCTGTCATTGACGTAAGAAAAAAAAAAGCTTAAGAGTGTACTACGCCGTGATGATAATACGTCCCAACTACTGAGATGAGCTGCCGATTTTAGAAGAAACTTTAAACTACGATATCAGTTTTCCGAAACCGATTTTGACGAAATATAGCTTATATGTTGCCCAAACTACGCTCAACTTTCCTAGCAAAACACCGTGAAAATTCGTCTAGTAGTTTTCGAGATTACGGCCTTGCCGCAGTGGTACCACCGGTTCCCGCCAGATCACTGAAGTTAAGCACCGTCGGGCTGGGCTAACACTAGGATGGGTGACCATCCGGTCCGCCGAGCGCCGTTGGCAAGCGGGGGTGCACTCAGCCCTTTTGAGGCAAACTGAGGGGCTACTTGGCTGAGAAATAGCGGCTCCGATCTCGTACAGCGACATAGGGCCTAGAGAGCGGTGTGCTGAGGACATGACCCTCCAAATCCTCACCCAATGACGCCTGTGGGCGACACGGCGACCGGTCATACCGATGGGCCTTCATGGCCTGTTCGGGTGGAGTTCAGTTTTAGTTTTCCGTTTTGGGGTTAGCGTGTTCAGACAATAGAGAGACGACGACGACTTTACAGTTTCACTATTATTATAGATTTTACAATACTTGAATACTCTAACAGGGGAACCTCCCCATCGCATCCCCCTCAGATTTAGTTATTAGTTGGCACAGTGGATAGACCCTGAGAAACTGAACACAGATCAATCGAGAAAACAGGAAGAAGTTGTGTGGAACTATGAAAAAAATAAGCAAAATATACAAACTGAGTAGTCCATGCGCAAGATAGGCAACGTCAAGGATAGTGGGAGCTCAGGAGCGCCGTGGTCCCGTGCTTAGCCTGAGCAGCTGCGGAACGAGAGGTCCTTGGTTCAAGTCTTCTCTCGAGTGAAAAGTTTATTTTCTCAAAGTTATGATCTGTCCGTTCGCTCATTGACGTCCCTGTTCACGGAAAAATTTGAAAACGTTAAAAACATATGTTTTGACAGAGCACAGGGAAAACTGTGCGACTGTGAAACTGTTGCATTCATTTGTTGCAGTTTTGTGACAAACTTATGTTTTCATCACCTTTTTGGGTGTGATTATCACATCCACAACAAAACCTAAATCGGGCAAGGTAGAAGAATCTTTTTACCCATTCGCCAAGTGTACAAGTTAGGTAGGTCGACAACATATTCCTCCCAAGTGACGCACATGCCGTCACCAGTGTCGTATAGAATATATCAGACGTGTTTTCCTGTGGAGGAATCGGTTGACTTATGACCTTGCGATCAAATGTTTTCTGTTCCCATTGGAGAGGCACGTCCTTTCGTCTACTAACCGCACGGTTTCGCGGTGCGGCCGCAAAGCACAGACACTAAACCTATTACAGTGAACAGAGACGTCAATGAACGAACGGACAGATCATAAATTTGCGAAAATAAAGAAAGTAAACTTTTCACTCGAGGGAAAACTTGAACCAAGGACATCTCGTTCCGCAGCTGCTCACGCTCACCACGGGACCACGGAGCTCCTGAGGGCACACTGTCCTTGATGTTGCCTATCTTGCACATGAACTACTCAGTTTGAATATTCTGCTTATTTTTTTCATAGTTCCACACAACTTATTCCTGTTTTCTCAATTGATCAGTGTTCAGTTTTTCGAGGCCTATCCACTGTGGCAACTAATAACTAAATCTGAGGGGGGTGCGATGGGGAGGTTCCCTTGTAAGAAGCTGCCTATAGTTCTTTTGGAACTTCTGCTGAACCGCTCAAAATTTACATCTTCGTCCAGCGGAAAAAATAGTAAGGTTTAATAACATGGTGCAACTCTGTGTGACTCCGTCCTTTTCCACGTCTCTCGAGTGTTAGGACTCTAGTCCAGTTACTGTGCGCCTGAAGGTAGAACGCTCCCTGGAAATCTCACAGGTGGAATTGAGGTGTGGCTGGTGCGGGCCGCGTCGCCGCTGGAGCAGGGAGCGGCCGTGACCCCATATAGCGGCGATCTGCATGCGGTATTCAGGAGCCGCGGCCCGTGACGGCTGTAAAGAGCGGCGTCGCCGCGGAGACCGCCATTGGCCGCCCGGCCGTCACTCGCCCGCCGCGCAGAGCGTGCAAATCTCGGCAGGGAGGGAAGGGCCGCTCCGACAGCTGGACAACTGCAGCCGGCAGGGCCCGCTCCACCGCCAGCGTGAAGCCGTGGGGCACGGCAGTCAGCGTGCAACGCGCTGACCTGGTCCCCACCGTGTTGCCGCACGATCAGAAACAGTCCGGAGTGTTCACACGGCTCGTGTACCGCGACGTAATCGTATTCGAAAGCAGCACGCTCCAGTGGCAATTGGCGGCAACAGGTAACGCGCTACAACTACACACGAGTTCTCGGAACGGACAGGCGTAAGGCGTCGTCACAGATACGACATACAACGTTATGATGATGGTATCTGTTCTTTCCGAGATGTACGAAAGAACAGATACCATCGGTGACCATGCAGCTCTCAGAATGAAATTATGCAGGATGCACACGCATTGGCCGGACTCGGTAAGATTGTCTGCCGCGAGTAATGAGTGTAATGGGCTGGGGCACTACGAAAGTAGTCATTGTTGGGACGTTCTGTAACTGGACGTTCATGCCACCTTTGTGATCTTCGTTGACATTCAAAGACCTTACTGTTACACATCACTGGCGTATCTCTGGCGCGACCCACTTAGCAACAAAAAACCAACGTCGCATTATAGACCCCGTTGCCCCATGCAACATTTGTCCTATATATATATATATATATATATATATATATATATATATAAAGGCATACGATTCAATAGATAGACAAACATTATTTCACACCTTAGAGGAGTTCAGGATTGACAGGAAAACAAGGTCAATTATTCAACAGGTATTAACAGACACAACCTCCAAAGTTAATTCGTGGGAGGAACATCAGTACTGGGGGTCACACAAAACAACATAAACAATAGAGAACAGCTTAGAAACATCATATAGAAAGACACACTTAAACAAGAACGTACGGAGAACAGAACGGGTGAAAGATGGTCGGAAGAACACAAGAGAGAACACAGTGAACGTATGAAGAGAATTTGGGAAGAACGAAGAGAGAAGAAGAAATAATGACTACTCAAGTTCAATCTCTCTCTCAAAAGGGAATAATCGAAAATTATATATATCCCTCTGAAGCTATTCACGCCCCTTATATACGGAGAGTAATATACATACCCGCTGATGGATATATATATAAATACAGGGTGGTCAGAAAATGTGTGAAGTGCTTGTAGGGATGTTACAAGACAGGTTGTACTGAGACATAAATTTTAAGAAAGAAATTTGCTCCGTTTCCAAGTTATTTAGCATAGAATTTAGCCAATCGGGGCGTCGCGCTCTCGCATTCAAGCGGCCTGCCAGGGGCGGTGTTGCCCAACGAGTGCTTTGTCTCGTTACCTGAAACCTGAATTAACGCGCGCGACGATCTGATTGGCTAACTTCAATGCTAAATAACTCTGAAACGGCGCAACGTATCGAATTAATTTCTTAACATTTATGTCTCAGTACAACCTGCCCTATAACATCCCTACAAGCATTTCACACATTTTCTCACCACCCTCTGAAGCTCTTCACGCTCCTTACATACAGAGAGTAATATACATACCCGCCGATGGTATGTGCGCATATGAAGTTACGTCTGCTGCCGATCATGTTTTCTGAGTGTATCACTTTTTTTCTCGGGCGGTGTATATATAGATACACCGCCAGTGACAAATCAGTCGTAATCGAACGAAAAACAAAATAAGAGACGGCACTGGAAGAGAGCGGCGGAGTAGCTGGTAGGCAGTTAACACTTGGCCACTGCCGGCCTCCGGTAGCCGGGCAGCGCGCCCGCAGCCTGTGTAATTAGCTCCTGCGGCTCTCGCAGCTTGTCATTAAGCGGCGACGCGTCGCGCAGGCCGCAGTTAGCGGACCGCGGATAGCCGGCGCCGCTGCTTCTTAATTACTCGCGCAACACAAATTATCGCGCAAATTAGCCTGCGTGACAGGAACCCGCGCGCCGCCCCGGAACTCGCGGACGACCAATTCAAAAGGCCGCGCTATTGTCTACCGGCAATAACGCCCGCCTGGGACCCCACACTGCCCTCCGCTGACGTGATATAATGGCACTGCTTTGGGGAATACGCCGCGAAATGATGGCAGCGCTATGGTTCGCACACGAAAGTCACCGCCCAAGCCGAATGTAAGGAAGGCTTAAAACTTTTGTTTCAAGGACGGCATTATTTCCGCCAGGTCTGTATATTTGCTGAGAGTACTGTTTATATACGCCACTAATGGTCAGCTTCGGTAACAAAGACGTTTTGACGTGGGTCCCTCGTTACAAGACCGTGTTGGAAATCACGTGAAGGGTGGAAATGGAACACGTCCCAAGTGTCAAATCTGACATTTCTCGGGAGAATGAAACAAAATCTGTCTCTATTTGTAAATAACGGCTTTCTGTCCGAAAAAAACCCACAAATGTGAGTGGGCTCGCGATCTGACGGTTTCGTACAATCTTAATTACGTATATACACATTAATAATAATAATAATTATTATTATTATTATTCTCGTGTCAGAAAGATACATAAAACACAGTTTATACAGTTGTTGATAGACCAACAAAGTTTATAAATCTTTGACCAAAATTTGTCCATGTGCAGTGCATTTTCCGTTGCCTGGTGAAAGCCGTCTTTTGTGCACCTGGCTGGACACAGTTGACACTAAAGCATATGTTGAACGGTCTGTTTTTCCCCGCAGCCGCATTGGGTTTGTTCTCTTCAATATATCCCCATTTTTGTAAGTTAACCCGTGATCTGCCTTCTCCTGACCTCAGCCTATTCGAGGATTTCCAGATTGGCCGAATCTCATCATGACCAGGGGTTAATAGAGATTCTGAAAATCTTTTCCAACCAGGAGGGTGGGATGTCTCAAGCCTCCATAGTTGCAGCCTGGATTCTTCATCATTGGTTGTTAGTTTCTCCGATGTTCTAAGGAACCTTTTACCTGGCCTTAGTCGTTGTGAGTGGGGTTGTTTCCCGTGCATGGGCTGCTTTTTTTCCTGCTCCAGTTTCGTTCTCTCCCTGTTTGCTGCTATTTCTCTTTGAAGACGAGGTGGTGCTATTCCTACAGGGTGGTAGCGCCATTCGACTGAAGTTGACTTCAAGAAGCCTGTTATAATTCTGAATGTATCCTTTAGGGCAATATTCACCTGTTTGGCATGTATTGACTTATGCCTGCCAGACAGGACAGACATACTCTACAGTGAAGTAGCATAATGTCACTGCAGAAGTTCGAATGGTTTCACTTGTCTGATCCACTGTGATCCGGCCAGTTTTCTCAGTAGGTTGTTTCTGGCGGAGACTTTTGATTTGAAATTCGTGCCGTGTTTTTTGAACGTTAAAGATCTGCCAAGTGTTACTCCTTGCTATTTTGGAGTGTCACAGTGTTCCAGTTTAACCCCTGACCAATCTATATTTAACATGCGGGTGGTTTTCCTATTTCTCAAATGGCAAGCACACAGTTGTGTCTTTGGGGGTGGTTAGTGTTTAACGTCCCGTCGACAACGAGGTCATTAGAGACGGAGCCCAAGCTCGGGTTAGGGAAGGATTGGGAAGGAAATCGGCCGTGCCCTTTCAAAGGAACCATCCCGGCATTTGCCTGAAACGATTTAGGGAAATCACGGAAAACCTAAATCAGGATGGCCGGAGACGGGATTGAACCGTCGTCCTCCCGAATGCGAGTCCAGTGTGCTAACCACTGCGCCACCTCGCTCGGTAGTTGTGTCTTTGATGGGTTTGGTTTAAGCTGGTTTATTCTGTACTATTTTGACACATCTTCAAGAGCACTCTTTAAGGTGGTTTCTATGAATTGAAGTTTGTGCTTCCATAGTAATAATAATAATAATATAGTAATGTAGTGTGCCTCAATGGCCTGGTGTAAGTCTTCCTACTTGACGTCAGTTCGGCGACTTGCGTGTACATTACCGACGCCAGTTATTCAACTCAGGAAAGGGGACATGCAGTTTAACGTGGAATCCGAACCACATGTTTCTGGTGAATGACCACATTTCTGGGAGATAAAAGCTAGGGTAAAAAGAAGACTGAAAAACCCCTGGTCCCGCCGAGACTGCATCCAGCAACTTCCTGGTTTCCAGAAGAGTGCTTTACCGCTTTTCTTTTTTTCTTCTTTCATTTTGCTAGTCATTGTTCTCGGCATTTGGTCAGGGTGGACGCCACATGACATTCCTTCAAGTTGTTCTCAATTATTCTTCTCAATTATCCTTCGTTCCTCTAATTTTTAAAATATTGATAATATTCTCAGAATAGCAGTAACTAAGAATGTTGGGTTCACCTATGAAGGATTCATGTAATACTTTTTTGGTGCACCTGAAGATGTGGTTGCATGTCGTAAAATCTGTAGCATGATCAATTAGAGCCAGCTGTCAGAGGTGTTTTCATCCGTCACTTGCAACGATTGTTCCCCTCACAGTCTCCACATACCGTTACATCTATCGCGACGCTAAACGCTGATCCGCAGACGACGCGTCGCCACCCATGTTTCCAGCCATGTCCTGGATGCACCACTGTCGGCGCGACTCTCTCTACTGCCGCATCAAGGAAAGCTGCAACTATGGTCGCCCCGCTATCGAGCCTGTTTCCTGATTCGATGTCATGACGTGGCTCTAAGCCCCTGCGTGGGCAAGCGAACAATACGCGCTTCCTCTCGAGCGCTTGTGGCGTAGGTCGATTGAGAACCAATCTATTCCATGTTCGCATCATAGTCATGAGAACGCGACTAAAGAGAGTACTGATATCGATGAATGATATATGGCAGTCCCGAGATGGACCGATCTTGCCGTTAATGGTTTCCAACATGTGCTGTTAAGCGTTTCTCCTTCTTGTACGAGGGTGGGTCAAATGAAAACCTTAAATATTTTTTAAATATTATTTATTGTGCAGAAGTAGTACAAAGCTGTATCACTTTTCAACATAATCTTCCCCACGCTCAATGCAAGTCCTCCAGCGCTTACATAGTGCATAAATTCCTTTAGAAAAAAATTCTTTTGGTAGTCCTCGCAACCACTCTTGCGCCGCGTGGCGTACCTTTTCATCAGAACGGAACTTCTTTCCTCCCATTGCGTCTCTGAGTGGTCCAAACAAATGGAAATCACTTGGGGCAAGGTGAGTATGGTGGATGAGGAAGACACTCAAATTGCAGGTCTGTGACTGTTGCAGCTGTTGGACGGGCAGTGTGGGGCCTTACATTGTCATGTTGCAAAAGGAAACATGCTGACAGCAATCTACGTCGCTTTGATTTGATGGAGGCCGCAGATGATGTTTTAGGAGATCTGTGTGTGATGCACTGGTGACAGTGGTCCCTCTAGGCATGTAATGCTCCAAAATGACGCCTATTCATCACAAACGTGTGTCAGCATAACCTTCCCTGCTGATGATTCTGTTCGAAACTTCTTTGGTTTTGGTGATGACGAATGGCGCCATTCCTTGCTAGCTCTCTTCGTTTTCGGTTGGTGAAAGTGAACCCATGTTTTGTCCCCAGTAACGATTCTTGCAAGAAAGACATCACCTTCTCGTTCAAAGCGCGGAAGTAGTTATTCACAAGCATCAACACGCCGTTCTCTCATTTCAGGAGTCAGCTGGTGTGGCACCCATCTTGCAGACACTTTGTGAAACTGGAGCACATCAAGCACAGTGTGGTGTGCTGACCCATGACTGATCTGTAAACATGCTGCAATGGCATTCAGAGTCACTCGGCGTTTTTCCTTCACTATGGCTTCAACTGCTGCAAGGTTCTGTGGTGTCACAACTCGTTGTGCCTGACCTGGACGAGGAGCATCTTCCACTGAAGTCACACCATTTGCGAAATTCCTACTCCATTCGTAGACTTGCTGCTGTGACAAACATGCATCACCGTAATGAACCTTCATTCGTCGATGAATTCCAATTACGCAAAAACCGAATAACAGAACGCTGTTCTACCCTGGTGCAAGTCGCAAGTGGGGCGGCCATCTTTATACTGATACTGCTACGTATGTGTGCATCTGCCCTATGCTGCCACCTACAGGCCATTCTGCACGCTGTTTGTAACACGCTTACCAACTTACGGGATAAAGGCGCGAAATTTCGATTTGTTATTACAAATTTAAGGTTTTCATTTGACTCACCCTCGTATGAGGGGTAACAGGATCTTTTCACAAATAAGTAACATTAATGTGAGGTTTCTGAATGACGAATCCTCCGCGTTATCTGTACTCCAATACAGTGAACATGGGCTTACAGAAAAATAATGTCTCTGAATTTGTTATGTGAAAATCTTAAAGCTTTTTAAGTACAACAAACGTTATTTACTTTCAGCACCTTCATTCTTCATGTCTACATATTTGCAATTCTCTGCCTAGAGCACTCCGAATTGTAGCGTGTAACATGGCGGTGCGTAACGTAGCTACGTCGGTGCTCGAGCAACAGCGTGCTATAATCGAGTTTCGAATTCGAAGAGTTCGTCCACACACGGAACACCCTCTGTTTCAGGATGACAATACCGGATCACACATGAGCGCTGCGACATCTGCAACAATTAGTTCACTCTCATTGATCATCCTCCGTACAGCCTCTACTTGGCCTCATCCGATTTTCATTTGTTTGCAGAATTTAAAGGAACTCCTTCCAGGACTTCACTGATAGTGATGAAGTTGTGCAAGCAGAGGTGAGGCTGTTGCTCCGTCAACAATGTCAAACATTCTACAGTGACGGTATCAACAAACTGGTCTCTTGTTGGGAGACGTTTGTTCGTCACCAGAGTGACTACGCTTAGAAATAAATATGTAGATATGAAAATAAAGATGTAGAATAGTAACGACGCTTGTTTTATTTAAAAAGCTTTAAGAGTTTAAGTAGGCTGTTTAAGATTTTATGTTGGTAACGCCACGTAGCGCTCTATATGAAAATCACTGACTGTGCTGTGTGAAGGCTGTGGTTGGTTTGCATTGTTGGAGTATATGCTACTGTAGTGTTGGGCAGTTGGATGTGAACAGCGCATAGCGTTGCGCAGTTGGAGGTGAGCCGCCAGCAGTGGTGGACGTGGGGAGACAGATGGCGGAGTTTTGCGAGCGGATGATCTGGACGTGTGTCCATCAGGGACAATAAATTTGTAAGACTAGATGTCATGAACTGCTATATATATTTTGACTTATGAACACTATTAAGGTAAATACAATGTTTGTTCTCTGTCAAAATCTTTAATTTGCTAACTATGTCTATCAGTAGTTAGTCCCTTCAGTAGTTAGAATCTTTTATTTAGCTGGTAGTAGTGGCACTCGCTGTATTGCAGTAGTTCGAGTAACGAAGATTTTTGTGAGGTAAGTGATTTGTGAATGGTATACGTCAATGTTAGTCAGGGCCATTCTTTTGAAGGGATTATTGAAAGTCAGATTGCGTTGTGCTAAAAATATTGTCTCTCAGTTTAGTGTTGATCAGAATAGGTAAAGACCGAAATGTCTGAGTACGTTCAGTTCTGCTCAGCTGTTTGAAAATCAAATAATGTAAGAGGTTTATCAGCACAGTAATTCATTAATTTTTCTAAGGGGACGTTTCAAGAGTTTTCATATAAAAAACTCGGAGCCATTATTTTTCAGCACGCAGTCGTACATGCCTTTAGTACTAAACACATTGCACGTTTGCTCTGAAATATTAATCATTTGTGTACCAAAGCATATGATGAGTAAACTTGATGCAAATTTGTCGTTTGTTGCAAGACGCCTTGGGTACGGTGCAACTTTTATGATCGTGCATGTCGATGTAAATGATCGAGAATATACTGCAGTAATTGTTTAGGGGAGGCAAGAGCAGCTTACAACAGATTGCTGTCGCAGAGCTGTTTGAGCAGCAGCGGATGGGACGGTGGCCACTTGGGAATGCAGCGTGGCTGACACTTGTTGAGTGAATGGCGGGAACCCCAGGCCGTGCTGGCGTCTCCCTGCGAGGCTGTGCGGGAGTAGCGTGCGCCGGGCGGAGCTAAGCCTGCCATTCTGATGCGAGCTGCGCAGCGCCGCGCCACGCGTGATATTTCCGATGCAGGTGCCGGCCCGGCGTTCATATGCGACGGCGGCGGCGGCGCGCGAGCCGTGAGCCGGGCCTAAATGCCGCAAACGACGCCGGCTAAAGAGCGCACGCGGCCACGCGACATACTGATCCAAACATTTGAATGAATTAGGCTCGGTGAGCGCGCACCTTTTCTCGGAAGGGCCGAACGTGCTTCCCACCGCTCCTGGAACAGTCGACCCTTCTGCGAAACACTGCCAGCTGAGTCAATCACAATACACGGCGGTGGCGTCCGAAGAAAGGCGTGACTGACCCAGAGTCCCGAGGTGAATGAATGGAACTGCTCGTAGGAGGAGGTAGGGAGAGAGGTTCAAATGGCTCTGAGCACTATTGGACTTTACTTCTGAGGTCCAAAATGGTTCAAATGGCTCTGAGCACTATGGGACTCATCTGCTGTGGTCATCAGTCCCCTAGAACTTACTTAAACCTAACTAACCTAAGGACATCACACACATCCATTCCCGAGGCAGGATTCGAACCTGCGACCGTAGCGGTCGCGCGGTTCCAGACTGAAGCCCCTAGAACCGCTCGGGGAGAGAGTAATGATGATGTAACAGAGAGAATAGTGTTCCTAGAATGCTCAATATTCACATCGTTACCCTTTAAAAAATGGTGGATTAAGTGGGCAGCGAATATCACATAAACGGCGGAGGCGAACAGGGCATCACATGCGGATTCTCGGGTGTGAAGAAAGCTTATTTGATAAACAAGATTTATTGATAGACAGCTCTGGAAGCAGTAGAAAACGTACGACAAAGCACTGCGTTGTATAGAAGGGTCATGACAAAACCGAAGAGGAAGAATCTGAAAGCATTTTGAAAGCAGAGTTACAGAAGAATGTTAAAAACTAAGCGGACAAATTATTCCTTGGCTGGTTCAAATGGCTCTGAGCACTATGGGACTCAACTGCTGTGGTCATCAGTCCCCTAGAACGTAGAACTACTTAAACCTAACTAACCTAAGGACTTCACTCACATCCATGCCCGAGTTAGGATTCGAACCTCCGACCGTAGCGGTCGCGTGGATCCAGACAGTAGCGCCTAGAACCGCGCCTAGAACCGCTCCGGCCGGCAATTGTTCCTTCTAACTCTTCTTAGAGGCGTAGTTGCCGAGGATTATTACTGTTTTTAGTGTAATTTCTGAGAACCATGTCCACAGCGTGTCGTAAAAATCACGCACCCGATGTTTCTATTCCTTTAAGACTTTTGTCTTGATTTCTAGCTCTAGTCATTACAGACCAGCATATGTTATGCATTAAGATCACTCTACGAATGATCCCCGAAGCAGATGTAAATGCATCCACTCAAGTTTTGTGTTCATTTCTAATTCGATGATAACGCTACTTATACGCACAGCCAATTGGAATATTTAAAAGAATTTGTCTCCTCCATTGTTTCTTCATTGATTATTATTTTGAGCGAAATATTTTCCATCCGTAGTAATTCAGTTTTACTTGAAAGCCGAAATATTCGTGTTATACGTCACTGGCGCTCTATTAACCGGTGTTACATTTCCTCGTCAACAAAAAAGACTGTCGAAATAAATTTACTGTCACACTTATGCACAGAGTGATTCTGTGATGATGTTACCAATTTTCAGGGATGATAGAGAAGGGTAATGTATCAATCTGAGGTAAGAGACCCTCTTCCCAAAACAACCGAGTCGAAAGTTCCAAGTGAAACTCGTTCTTATATCTCGAACAGTGGACCTCTTCTGCTGTAAGCTCCTTCCTTTCTATACTTTGGAAAAACGTAGCATGGACCAAAATAGTAAAAAATTTCCGATAAACATGGATTCTAAAGTGTGTGCTTGGAGAGCTATGAGGATTTATTTATCTTCGCTACTGCGAAACGTATTTCTTTTACTGAACAAGTGCTCATAGCTCATCACGCACACACTTTAGAACCCATGTTTATCGGAAATTCTTTACTATTTTGGTCCATACTACTTCTTCACAAAATATGAAAAGAACAGAGCTTGCACTAGAAGAGGTCCACTTCGCTTATAAGTTACAGCTCAGTCGTTTCCGCACCAGCTTTCTTACCTCATATTTATATATTTCGCCTTCTCCAACAGCCCTGAAAGTTTATTACACCATCACGGAATCACCCCGTATACCTAGTGATTCGATTACTTGTACAACACTGTTATCATAATAAACGTGACAGGCCGGAAACTAGTTGTGAGCCTAGAGTCGCTATTAGGGATGTATCTTCTGTTAATCTTGTTGCATATTAAAATGGTTTGGCAAATTCTGTTCGGTTAGTATATATAGCATTTATAGTCTTCTGGAATGCTTCGCAGTTTTGATTATCCGTTACATGCATTTTATTTATGTAGGCTACACATTCTCAGAAATTATTCTTCAAATGTAAGTATTCTACATAGCTCCTTATGGCACTTGTTTTCCCTAAGTATGTGATTGCACAATTTTTGTCGGACGTCCAAGTGGGCTGTGTTGTTCATACCATACAATATTTCAATTATAACTTCAATGAATATTTTAAACAATATTAGCGTAAATCATGTAGACACACAACGAAGATTTTTTAGAAGTAATTAGATGTTAGTGATCGAATCAACTTGGTAACAATTTGAAAATATTTCACCATTCATCATAAACAGGTTTCTTTCCCTGTGAGATGAAAGAGCATTAGTGGCGGAAAAGGCAAAGAGCAACGTACGGGCATACACGAGTTTGTAGTGAATGAAAGACGTCTTGCGCGTGTACTGCTGCCAAAAGTTGTAACTGGGTTCTGGAGCGGTGACAGTGTAAATAGCTTGAACCACAGATAAATATAGACTGCTCAAGCCCCAGTGATTTCTACCTAAACTGGATGCGAACTGCAGCCGAGTTACAGCCAAACATTTTTATACTTCGTTTCATGCGGAACTACAACAAGGCGGCCACGAAGTGTCGCTGCAACGCAAAAGCCGGCCGTTGTGGCCGAGCGGTTCTAGGCGCTTCAGTCCGGAACTGTGCTCCTGCTACGGTCGCAGGTTCGAATCCTGCCTCGGGCATGGATGTGTGTGATGTCCTTAGGTTAGTTAGGTTTAAGTATTTCTAAGTCTAGGGGACTGATGACCTCAGATGTTAAGTGCCATAGTGCTCAGGGCCATTTGAACCATTTTTGTAACGCAAAAATAAATACACTCCTGGAAATGGAAAAAAGAACACATTGACACCGGTGTGTCAGACCCACCATACTTGCTCCGGACACTGCGAGAGGGCTGTACAAGCAATGATCACACGCACGGCACAGCGGACACACCAGGAACCGCGGTGTTGGCCGTCGAATGGCGCTAGCTGCGCAGCATTTGTGCACCGCAGCCGTCAGTGTCAGCCAGTTTGCCGTGGCATACGGAGCTCCATCGCAGTCTTTAACACTGGTAGCATGCCGCGACAGCGTGGATGTGAACCGTATGCGCAGTTGACGGACTTTGAGCGAGGGCGTATAGTGGGCATGCGGGAGGCCAGGTGGACGTACCGCCGGATTGCTCAACACGTGGGGCGTGAGGTCTCCACAGTACATCGATGTTGTCGCCAGTGGTCGGCGGAAGGTGCACGTGCCCGTCGACCTGGGACCGGACCGCAGCGACGCACGGATGCACGCCAAGACCGTAGGATCCTACGCAGTGCCGTAGGGGACCGCACCGCCACTTCCCAGCAAATTAGGGACACTGTTGCTCCTGGGGTATCGGCGAGGACCATTCGCAACCGTCTCCATGAAGCTGGGCTACGGTCCCGCACACCGTTAGGCCGTCTTCCGCTCACGCCCCAACATCGTGCAGCCCGCCTCCAGTGGTGTCGCGACAGGCGTGAATGGAGGGACGAATGGAGACGTGTCGTCTTCTGCGATGAGAGTCGCTTCTGCCTTGGTGCCAATGATGGTCGTATGCGTGTTTGGCGCCGTGCAGGTGAGCGCCACAATCAGGACTGCATACGACCGAGGCACACAGGGCCAACACCCGGCATCATGGTGTGGGGAGCGATCTCCTACACTGGCCGTACACCACTGGTGATCGTCGAGGGGACACTGAATAGTGCACGGTACATCCAAACCGTCATCGAACCCATTGTTCTACCATTCCTAGACCGGCAAGGGAACTTGCTTTTCCAACATGACAATGCACGTCCCCATGTATCCCGTGCCACCCAACGTGCTCTAGAAGGTGTAAGTCAACTACCCTGGCCAGCAAGATCTCCGGATCTGTCCCCCATTGAGCATGTTTGGGACTGGATGAAGCGTAGTCTCACGCGGTCTGCACGTCCAGCACGAACGCTGGTCCAACTGAGGCGCCAGGTGGAAATGGCATGGCAAGCCGTTCCACAGGACTACATCCAGCATCTCTACGATCGTCTCCATGGGAGAATAGCAGCCTGCATTGCTGCGAAAGGTGGATATGCACTGTACTAGTGCCGACATTGTGCATGCTCTGTTGCCTGTGTCTATGTGCCTGTGGTTCTGTCAGTGTGATCATGTGATGTATCTGACCCCAGGAATGTGTCAATAAAGTTTCCCCTTCCTGGGACAATGAATTCACGGTGTTCTTATTTCAATTTCCAGGAGTGTAGTATACATGTCTGCGTCCCCTTACAAAACTAGTGACAAAAACGGTGCCAGATCATCTGTCTCATTTCAAAACTCGAGTGCGATCTGGACATTGACAGTCTGGTTATAAAATGCAAGAAGTATTCCTCATTTTCATTTGTTTTACTCATTCATTCCACTGTCTTGAACGGCGTTGATATCGCATCCTCAGACGTTGCGTACCAGTGTTTATGTCACCACTCATTATTACAGAGCCGCGAAACGGAAAATGTGGCAATGTATTCCTGCGAGAGATGTGTATGACTATGGTCTTCCATTCATATACCGCCCCCCCCCCTCCCCTCCCTCCAAACTAGCCGGACCATTCCAGCTTCAGTAGAAACAAGTTGCACAGTGTTTTGCTAGCTGGCTACAGGCACTGGCTACTGGCTACTGGCGTAGTGTTTGCGAATGCAAGAGGATGGCGCCCGGTCGTATTCACGCTTGATCGGTCTCGCTTTACGAGCGCCGCTGTAACTCACGACCGTGTTCCGAAAACGCACACGAGTTTGAAGTAACGTACATTGCAGGAGGGGCGTCGCCTAAGAGCGAAATAGAAGAATGTTGCTTTCTGGTGGTAATGCGATGCAGCTTACTCACACCTGTGAGCCACTACAGAAGAGATAGAGATAATTCGTATTGCTGAAAACTAATGCCTTTCACTTCGTGCCTGGCCCTCTAGGAATAGGTATGTGTAGCTATTGACTTTTATTGTAGCTCACCACACCTCCAGACAAGGTTAATCATCGCCGGTTGGTGGGATAACAATTATGTCTGAGAACGCCCGCATCTCGTGGTCGTGCGGTAGCGTTCTCGCTTCCCACGCCCGGGTTCCCGGGTTCGATTCCCGGCGGGGTCAGGGATTTTCTCTGCCTCGTGATGGCTGGGTGTTGTGTGCTGTCCTTAGGTTAGTTAGGTTTAAGTAGTTCTAAGTTCTAGGGGACTGATGACCATAGATGTTAAGTCCCATAGTGCTCAGAGCCATTTGAACCATTTGTCTGAGAACACAGCTCCGTTGCCGGTCGGAGTGGCCGAGCGGTTCTAGGCGCTACAGTCTGGAGCCGCGTGCCCGCTACGGTCGCAGGTTCGAATCCTGCCTCGGGCATGGATGTGTGTGATGTCCTTAGGTTAGTTAGGTTTAAGTAGTTCTAAGTCTAGGGGACTGATGACCTTAGCAGTTAAGTCCCATAGTGCTCAGAGCCATTTGAACCATTTTGAACCACAGCTCCGTTATCCTGATTTGCGTTACTAAGGTGAGTACTTTAGAATTTGGTAAACATCAAAAGCGTCTCATCGCACATGATGTGAAGACGTTCAGCCAGTTCCTGGTTAGCACCTGATACCCGGGTGGTTGAGAAGGTTGGTCCGCTTTCGATCTCTAAATTGTATTGTTCTTCCCACTATTGAATCGCCCCTAATGTCTCACAGATCATTTCTTTTCCTGGACTCGAAACCGGAATAAATCAGATTTCGATCAGTTTCGAAGTATTCCTGTTATTCCACACTAACTTCCAATTCATTCAATCTCCTTGTTTAGTTCCCGTATTTAGCCCGGAGAAGGCATATACAAAAAAGAGAAGGTTTCGAAAGAGAATACAGTAAAAGAACTTATCTCGTTTACGTGCATCCGTCGGGTGGAATTCGATGTGTGTGTTGAGTACTATAAAAATCACAATTAAATGATGTAACAAATGTTGATTATCCAACTGTGAAATTCCTACACAAGGCTCCAACTGTTAAACTACAGTATGACTGTTATTATTGTCCACCTCCATTGCTAAGTGCCCAGTGCAGATGGCTGCTATGTAGAATACCGGGGTTCGGTTCCCAGTAATGGCAAGGATTTTTGCTTGATGGGAGGACTCAGCCTTGTGATGCCGATCGAGGAGCTACTTGACCGAGCACTAGCGGCTCCACGGTCCGAAAAGTCTGCAAAACGGGCAGGAGAGCGGTGTGCTGACAACATGCACCCCCGTGCCACAACCACATGGCGCCACAAGACAGATGATGACACGGCGGCCGGTTCAAAAAATCAAACGTAATGAATACATCTCACACGGGACGCACTGCTCGATTCTTTCTCTAGGATGGATCTGAAAAGCAAGTATTAATGAAAGAGGTTCAATAGTAAGACGGTGCTGTGACAGAGAATACACATTACTGTAGGTTTTGCCGAAATTAAATTCCTCGAGGATTACATCCATTGTAAAGTATCTGAGGTTGGAACTGATACTATCCGCTAAGTCACTGAAGTATAACATGAACAGTATCGTTCCTTCTACGTTCCCCTGGGCACATAACAAATTGCTTCTGCGTCTCTAGGAGACGCTCCGTCCACGATAACTTGATGAGTACTGGCAGTTTGGAAAAATTCCATCCAATTCCAATTCTGGCTATAAATCAAATGACGGCGTGTTTTCTTTGGAACATCTCCATGTGGTACCGTTTAACTACTTTTTGAAAGTCCAGAAACTGGACATCAAGCCGGTTTCCTCTATTCATAAAGTAAAAACCTATTTAAACCTAAGAGTTGCATGGAACTAATGTTCTAATTATTGCTAAGCAGTGTGGCTGGTGTAGCCAGATTTGATTTGCACGAATTCGGAACTAAGATATTGGTGGTTTAAAAAGTCGGTGTGGCAAGAAACTGAAAGCTGGGATTTAAAATATTTAATAAACGAAATGCCTGTCCTAATTCATAACATAGAAAGGATGTGTGCATCTTTGTACACATGTGGTATTAACAAAGGTTGCCCTATTTTGCAAAAAAATGAAACAGTATTTTCCTTAGGTTGGTTAGGTTTAAGTAGCTCTAAGTCTATGGGACTGATGACCTCAGATGTTAAGCCCCATAGTGCTCAGAGCCATTTGAAGCATTTTTTTATTATTCGGTGTTCTTAAGAATGCTAATGTAAAACGTTAAACTAGCCAATGTTTGTAAGTGTAATTACTTCATTTACCTAGTGAGGAAGTAGTTTCAGTCAAATTGTGTGCATTTACTATCTTTCGAAACGTATACAAAGTCAATAAACTAGTTACCAGTCGTATTTATGATGACTAAATGAACTGAGAACATTGACGGATGATGTGCACGCACCTAAGACCCCTGACACCCGCGCTGTATTTCTCACTACGTACGACAGCACGGAACGAACAAGTGGGCGAAGACGAGGATCGGTCACCATCATGGAATGGAAGTACAGTACTAATTGGCGCTCCAAGAGAAGTCAATGGGCGACAGGGGGCAAAAGTTAAAATACCGTTCAGAAAATAGTGGCGTAGTGGTAATAATACGACAATGGAAGCCACACGACGGTAATACTCCGCCGATAGTGTTGCCAACCTCCAAACGGAGCGCTGTCAACCGTGGACTACGTTGTTTCCGCCTTGTAATGGCGGAGATGGAAATCCTTCACACACACACACACACACACACACACACACACACACATACGCACGCGCGCTCGTCTTGCAGTCAGACAGTTCAGTACGAGCACACAGCTCAGTTGTTTAGTTCACGCAGGCGCCCCTGATGACCTCGTGGCGAACCCCGTATTCTAAATTCCTTGGTTACAGCAGTCGACATATTCAAAACACGTTTCGGAAGTTTTGTGTGCTCTACCATCCTTGAAGTGAATACAAATTATATTTTGAATTATGAGCAGTGCCCAACGGTCGAGATATTTGGTGTTCCGTGTATAGCTTGGGTGAGGTGGGTCATAACACCCTTAAAATTACCACGAAACTCGAGACATCTGACAATGCTAAGTGCAAAACGCACCTTCTTACCTACCAGATCCCATCCTAGTAGTAAGTTGATGGATATGAAACGAAAGCAGAGGTTGAGAAACACTACTATTAATTCGCCCCAAACATCCACAGTAGCAGAAAAGACGTGTACTCGTATTGTTCAATAAACTGGGAGGTAACTGCGTGCTTGAATAGCCTACTGATACACTTGTTTGACAGGGCGGAACTACAATAATAGTGTAGCAATACAATCAGATATAACCAATAACATTTATTGTATGTATTATACGGTACGATAGTTAACTTTGTTACAGTTTATATGTAGCACTTGATATCCTGTACCTAATAGAATTATATCAAAACAATTTCGCTGTCTCTTGGCAGTCTATGATATTCTCACTATGCCTGACAGTAATTACGCAGACAATTGTCAATGTCTCTACTTCTTCATAAACAGTCAAAATTTTTTCTTTCCAGTGGAACTCATAGCAGTGTGGTCCGTAGCTTAATTGCAGGAACTGAACTGAGCTGTGTGCTGGCACTGAAATGAACTGTCTGACTGCAAGATCAAAACTATGAGTGTGTGTGTGTGTGTGTGTGTGTGTGTGTGTGTGTGTGTGTGTGTGTGTGAAGGATTTACATCTCTGCCATTACAAGGCGGAAGCAAAGTAATCCATGGCTAATAGCGCTCCCTTTGGAGGTTGGCAACACTATCGGCGGAGTATTATGATACGCAGAGGGACATAGCGTGGAAGCAGAAAGTGGTCCGAATTTATGAGCACCATCTGGAGGCTGCTGCACGGAACACAGGGACACCTAGCGAATGGTTGTGCCTGTGTGACTGCGGCCTCTCGTGGTATTTGTGTACCCTTAAGCCTCGTGCGCAACTAGAAGTAAGTGAGGGAATGTTGGAGCCTATCCCCAGTGCTTTTCAGTCTGTACTTTGAGCGAGCAGTAAAAGAAATCAGGGAGGAATGTGGAAAAGGTCAGGGAGAAGAAAGAAAAACTAGTGGAATGTAGCCGAATTATAAAATGTGTCCCTGAAGAAACTAGATTAGTAAATGGGACAACAAAAGTAGTAGATGATTTTTGTTATTTGGGAACCAAAATAAGAGTCATCTCAATGAAACTGTGTGTTCTGCCGGTGGTACGCTTCTTCCCAGAACGATATTTCGACGCCGTAACTCTACGTCTTCATCACGTATTCCCTGAGAGTTGGGAAGACACGGACCACCGATAAAACATCCGATATCAAAAAGATGACAACGAATCGCCGGGAAAGTCTGAGAGACTGCAACAAAATAACTGATGATAGCCGAAGCAGAGACGGTTTAAAATGCAGAGTGGCTATAGTAACGGAAGCTTTTCCGAAAAAGAGAAACGTGTTAACATCTAATATAAATTTATGTCTAAGGCAGTTCTTTCTCAAGGTATTTGTCTGGAGTTTAGCCTTGTAAGAATGTGAAGCATCAACGGTAAACTGTCCATACAAGAAATGCTGTGCTACAGAAGAATGCTAACGATCAGGTGGGTATATCTAATAACTAATGAATCTAAATGGAAATATATATTAGGTCATAAATCATCTAACTGGTTTGCTGTGGCCCACCACGAATTTCTCTTCGGTCCCAATATTTTCATCTCAGCTTAGCACTTGCAACCTATGTCCTTAATTATTTACTGCATTTACTGCATATATTCCAATCTCTGTCTTCGCTTGCAGTTTTCCATTACGCTTCTGGGCAGAAACTCCTCATTCTTTATCATTCATCTAATTTTCAATATTCTGTAGCACCACATCTCGATTGGTTCTATTCTCCTCTGTGTTCCCCACAGTCCATGTTTGCATACCATACAATGCTGTGTTCCAAACGTGCATTCTCAGAAATTTCTTCCTCAAGGCCTGTGATACTAGTAGACTTCTCTTGGCCAGGAAAGCTATTTTTGTCAGTGGTAGTCTACTTCTTTATGTCCTCCTTGCACCGCCCGTATTGGGTTAGTTTGCTGCCTAGGTAGCAGAATTCCTTAACTTCATCTACTTCGTGATCACGAATTATGATGTTAAGTTTCTCGTTGTTCCCATTTCGGCTAGTTCTTATTACTTTCATCTTTCTTCGATTTACTCCCAATCCATATTCTGTACTCATTTATGGTGCGACTAAACGAAGGAGTCAGTTTATAGGACACACCATGAGGCATGGAGAAATCATCATTTGTTATGGAGGAGAGTGGGGGGATGGAGGCATGTAAAAATTGTAGAGGGAGACCAAGAGTTGAAATCGTTATAAGTTGCTGTAGTTACACAGAGATGCAGAAGCTTGCAGAGGACAGAATAGAATGGTGAGTGCATCAAACCAGTCTTCGGTCTATATCAACATATATGTAATTTCATATTTATAATAACAACAAAGGCAAATTCTCCGTGGAGATATTCTAAGGCGGTACTGTTCAGAGCCTGATGTCGCAGTCTTCGCCAAAGCGAGCTAGCTTAAAGGCTGCAGCTGTCGTTAGGAGTTCGAATTCCACGAAAGGAATTTCGTGGAGGGTGTACTGTAAGCATTTCTTACGACCCGCCATTGTACTGCGCCTCGGAAAAGAGTGGTTATGTGGCCCGCATACATAGGTATGAAAAGCAAGCGGGCCCAGATTTGCTGGCACAGAATGGCCGTGAGGCAGAATAGGTGTCGCAGCCGGCACCCCCACAGGGCGGGTCGGAAAGAGGCGTCCATCAGCATGCAGCGCGCACAAAGCCGCGCGGCCGCTGAGGAATGCGATTTTTATGCGGCCTGCAGCGGACAAAACGGCGTGTTTGCAGCGTCGGCGTCGGGCGGCGCCGGAATCAATATGGGGGCGAGACGTATGCGCCCGCCACGGCAACCGCCGCCTTTCTATGTAAAGTCGTTTGTCAGGTGTCGCAGGCCTCCCCAAGTAGCCCCCTGACCATTACGCCTCGCCGGCCTCCCAGGAGTGGGGGCGTTCTCCAGCCAGGGGCCATACACTGCTGGCCGAGTCCATCTGTACCGCCTAGACAGTGACAAAGACAGGTTTTAGCTGCTCCACCTGTACCTCAGGACGGTGGCACTGTTCCTCGTGACGTCACTTCCTGCTATTTCAAGTTGAGGAGCCAATCCGTCACGTGAAACACAAAAGTAGTTCCGCGATATTTCGGCGACGTGACACGTAAAATAAAACCGATAGGAAGCAAGAACGCTCCGTCCTCCTAAGTAGAAAGCTGGAGCCCAGCAGAAAGCAAGGCGCCATATTGTACTTGTCTTGTTTAGCAGAGGCCTGCATTCGGTGAAATTTGTGTTATACGTTACATCCCATTAACATATATTGTTTCTAAGGACCAGCACACTGGAATGGCTCGAGAGAGAATTGTTATTGGTATGATGTGTTGTAATAAAACTAAGAGCAACGTCATACTGGTGGTTAAAGAATTTTTGTATTTAGTTATTATCGCATTATAACTAGCGTGTTATCAGACTAAGCTGATTTAAGGCAACGGCACATTAAAGAGTCACGTAAAACGTGTCATTCTTGTTAGCGTTTGTTATAATTAAATGTAAATTAATAACAAACCGGTGATTAAAGCCTATAGGAGACTGTAAGATAAAATCAAGAGTGTCTTATAACGATGCTACAACCTAGCAGAGACTACATCGGTATAGGGTTGGAGTCCTGTTGTACCTCATTCTTTTCTCCTTCACATTCACGTTTTCCAAAACGTTGTGGGACTTTCTTGCGAAATCAATAGAAATACTTTCTGTAATTGTGTAAATATAAGTGCGTTCTCTGTCAGGAGTGAGCTGTTTCGATTTAGCTGCCGGCCTGCGTGGCCCAGCGGTTCTAGGCGCTACAGTCTGGAACCGCGCGACCACTACAGTCGCAGGTTCGACTCCTGCGTCGGATGGATGTGTGTGATGTCCTTAGGTTAGTTAGGTTCAAGTGATTCTAAGTCTAGGGGACTGATGACCTCAGGTGTTAAGTCCCATAGTGCTCAGAGCCATTTGGGCCATTTTTTTTTTCGATTTAGCTGCCGTCCAGACTGACTCTGATATGTATCTTTCCTTTTTGTCTCATTACATGTTCACGGGCATTGAAGCACAGCAGAACAACATGACTGGCGCATGGAAAAAAGGGGGGGGGGGGACACTCCCATAGTGTGGCGATAAAAGATTGTGTCAGCAGTGGCCAAACTTTCACAACAGCGTATTGGCGAAATCTCCTAACGAGGTCACGGGAGGTCGCTGGAAGCTGTTGAAGGTGGTGTTTTTCCTTGCCACCACTGTTTCATATTTTGTACGGGACGCAGTCATACGTCCTGAGTGTTTTGCCTTCACGCCCCCTCCCCTACCCCGTCAGCGGCGTATTCTCCTAACAGGACACCCAGTAACTTCTTCCTCTTTCCAGGGATGAAGAAGCCAATGTGTGGCAGGCACTTCCAGAATTGTTGATGTTTCTTCCTACAATTAAATTAATCCAATCTACCTCAAGCATTGTTTCTCAGTATTAATGCTAAGAGACAAAGAACTTTATGGCATTTTCAGACTTTCAGACCAAGCATTGCACCACCAATTCACTTTTCCGCATGTGAACTGAAATTACGACGTTTTAGAAATTCACTGAGAGATTGAAAGTGTTTGCCGGACTAGGGTTCGAACCAAGATCGTTGCCTCTCGTGGGAAATTTTCCTACCGAGTAAGCTATCTGGACAAGATTCACTTCCTGCCGTCGTACCTGCAATTTTTGCACCTCTCTTACTTTCCAAACTTGATAGAAAAGGTTCTGCGGACAAGCTAGAGGTTGTTTCCATTCTGTAGCAGAGTGTGCACTGTTTGGAAGTTCCTATGTGCCTGATCGGGACTGTAACTACGAGCTTTGGCTTTCCCTGGTGACCTGACTAGGCATGACTCATGACCCGCCCTCATAGCTTTCAGTTCTGCCAGTAGCCTCTCCAGCTTTCTAAATTTCACAGAAGCTCTGCTGCATGCAGCACAGGACTAGCCCTCGCGGAAGAAAGATGCTGTTTATCCACAGGTTTAGGGGTTCCTTCCAGAATCAGATTTTGCAGACCTGAGCAGGATTATTAGTCCAGCAAGGTATGCAAGGAGAGCTTCAGTGAAATTTGGAAAGTAGGAAAGAGAGATAAAAGACTGAAGCTTCTTCACCGTATTGCTTGACAATTGAATCGCGTTGCCCGGGAAAGGCAAATTCCGTGTTCGAATGAGTGGATATTATCAACGGAAACATCAGGGACGATGATACTTAATGTGAGGTTTGAAGGAGAGCTCAGGCAGCCTAGTGCTTAAGACGCAAAGCGGGAAATTCGGATTCAAGATCGATGTGGCACCAGTTTCAGCAGTCACGAATCGGTCCATACTGAAAGGGCCTCAGTCTAGTTGAGTGCCTTTCGAATAAAATTAAAAATTTAATTCTCTTAGTATGTGTCACAAATTTTAAAAAAAGTCCATCCAGTGCTGTAGCCACCAATGTGATTAATAATATTTCGTTAACAAAAATGGCTCTAAGCACTATGGGACGTAACTTCTGAGGTCATCAGGGGTCTATTGGTAGACTTAGAACTAATTAAATCTAATTTACCTAAGGACATCACACACATCCATGCCCGAGGAAGGGTTCGAACCTACGACCGTAGCAGCAGCGAGGTTCCGGTCTGAAGCGCCTAGAACCGCTCGGCCACAGCGGCCGGCATTTCGTTAACACTATTTGATGTTCATACATTAGCGTAATGTGGGTTCGTCATATAACATTACGAATAACACCTTCCCATATGTATGTAATTTTTATAGTTACTTGTTGCCAAGCCTATGAATCGTCATCATTTTGCATTTTTGTGGAAAGACATTAGTGGTATCATTTTCATTCACTTGCCATGTACAAAGTCCATCATAAAAATGTAAGCATGTAAAGAGCCAGTTTTCTTACATCAATTAATTTGTAAGATTTTTTTGAGCCGCATCCTACTGAGTATGCTAGGCTGTTGGGTAACGTGCGCTCAGGTCGTCTTTATTTAACCGCTCGGAAAATATGTTAAATCACAGCGCCAATGACGTCTCAGAGAAAAAAATGCAACTAGGTAGTGTAAGAGGAAATGCTTAAAGCTGTTGATGTTAAATTGTATTTTCCTGGTCTCGAGGAACGCTTCTCTTAGCGTTTTCATGTCAAAACAAGTCTTTTTATAGGAGATCTGCCAGAGCGTTTTAAAATCAAATTCATCGGATTGTTTACACTTCCTTGACGAGAAGCTTGTTAGTTTTTACTGCTGTTTAGAATGATCTTTGATATGTGATGCACACTGTAGATTGGGTCATGCTTTCTTAGCTACTATTCCACTAGACTGATGTCCCTGTCGCAAGGAAAGACGCTCGATTACAGTACGCTTGTAATTGGTACACGAATGGCCCTTCATTCTTGCACTTTTGATATCATTTGCCTACTTCGAGATAAATTTCTTAATTTCTTTTTTAGCTTTACGCCGCTATCCTCTCTTGCTGAGCAAGTTCGTCACTTCACAAAAGCGCACGGCAAACTGCAATAATCCGCTCACTCGTAGCCTACAAGATGCTAAAGCGGAGAGATAGGTAGTAAATATACAAGGAACTCTCTTTGGAATGCTCACGAAGGGCCTCACCCGCCAACTGTGAGCCTTTCTCCGTGGGATTACGAAACGTGTGTATCGGTTTCTCCGCTCTGTGATCACGAGACCGTGGTTCTTCCGTCATTGCATGTTATGTTAGTTCCAAGGAGCATTATTCCGCCGATAAGTCATTTTGACAACGTAGTATATGGTGATGACGTTCTCAGATAAATGCCTGCCGCGGCAGATTTGAATTCAGTCCTAAGCTTTCGACCTCTATTGTCACTGTAAGGAGATTTGAGCACTACGTTAGGTGGTTTATTTAGCTGGCCGAATTATGCCATGGAGACGTCACGAAACCACGGAACTTCCATACATGTCCAGTAACGGTAAGCATGGTCTCGGCTTTCGTAGAATATATAAAATATCTTGTGACATGTGGCGGCAGCTATATTGGACGGAGTTGGACAGAGCACCGACACATCAAATATCGCGATCTCGATAAACCTGCTGGTGCTGAACACGAACAAACAGATAATTATATTTGATGAGATGGGAATATTATCCCACGCATCTACCTGTTGGGATCCCGACTCCAGAGAAGCCGTTGACATCGGAATGTGTAACGACAACTTACACTGGCATAGTAGCTACACCCTTAGTGCTGCATAGAAACGGACACTTGATGCTGAATGGCAACAGAGATCTAATCTGAGTCACCCACCAGATAATGAAATCAGCATCGTTATGAACTTTTTTCTCTTACAGACATCGAGATAATCTCTGGTAGCACATAGAAGTTCTGTGACTTTTTGACGTCTCCATGATATAAAGCGGCAACTAAACAAAGTGCACGTTACACAAGTTACATAGATTAAATGGTTCAAATGGCTCTGAGCACTATGGGACTCAACATCCTAGGTCATAAGTCCCCTAGAACTTAGAACTACTTAAACCTAACTAACCTAAGGACGTCACACACATCCATGCCCGAGGCAGGATTCGAACCTGCGACCGTAGCGGTCGCGCGGTTGCAGACTGTAGCGCCTAGAACCGCTCGGCCACTCCAGCCGGCTGTAAATTATTACTTCACTATGGTACAGCGGTGGATGATCTTGGATGGGTACATTCCCTGGTTCATGTGAGGGTATTTTTGTGGTTAGGGGTTGTTATTTATGTACTGCATGTTTTACTAGTTTAGTTTAAATAACGTTTCATTAATAAATTTTTGTTTGGTCTTTTATTGTGTGTTTTTTTTATCTATAGGAGATGTTTGTTGTTATTGATCCAATTTTCATGGATATTTCTATTATATATGCTTTGAGTAGTGTCTATTCTGTCAGACATGTCCGATGGAACTGACACCGCTCGTGAAGGCGCGGCTGTTGCAAACATTTGTGTTAAATAGAGAATGAGGAAAGAAAGGGAAGGGATGGGTGAGATTTCGTGACTTCCAGCAGGACACGGCATTACGGCAGTGGAATGACAAAAACTGAAAATGCGTGCCGCAGTCGGTCAGGGACAGTGTTAGGATCGCCTGGGAGATTAAGGCAACTGCTCATGAGAAGCGGTACATCCAGATTCGAGTCTCGGCCCGGCAAAAAATTTTAATTTTCGTCGTAGCATTACCACAATGCTGGAAGTCACGAATTCGCACCAGTTCTTCCCTTTCTTTCCCCGTATTTCATGCATATGTTTTTACTGTGATGGGGCGGTGGTTTAGTTTTCAGGTTGTTCTGCAAATACTGAATTGCTGGTGCCCTATTTCCATGCTCTATTTGTGTTCTTTATAGCTTACTTCAAATGTTCTATTCGTTTGTCCTAAGCATAGAGTATTACAACTGTTGCAGTGTGGTTGGTAAATGGCAGATTTCTGATATAACGCCAGTGTGATCTAATGTAACCAACAGCCTATTGGAATCTCTTGACCATGACGAAAGGCGAAGTCGTCGAAAGCTTGAGACAGAATAGAAACCTGACGCGGCAGGAACTACATGAAGCATTTATTCAATAGGTCATTTTTTCCCAAAATTGTGAATGAAGTATTTTCAGCTTTGATGGCGAATTGTTTGCGATCTTGCGGGCATTGGAGCAGATGAGATGTGTTCCCAGTCTTAAGTTTCTCATCTGTTCTGACTCCCTGAGTGCCCTTCAGACCATGCAACACTTGTACCCAGCGGATACGGTCGTCCAGAACATCCATGATGCCCTACTCCACCTGCAACGGCAGAGGAAGGAGGTTTCTTTCTGCTGGGTACCGGGGCACGTGGGTATTAGGGGAAACGAACTGGCGATATGGCTGCCAAAGATGCATGTTCCCTCCCTCACGTTGTTGAATGTGCCGTCCCCGTCCATGCTGTTACCTCCCTTTTGCGTTTTCTTGTTTTGCGTCAGTGGGAAGAGGAGTGGCTGGCAATCGGTGAAAATAAGCTGCGTCTGGTCAAGGCCACCACGCGGCCATGGCGTACGTCCTACCAGTCATGCAGGCGGGATGAGGTTCTCCTCACTCGCCTCCGCATCGGGCACAGTCCCTTAACGCATGGTTTTTTACTCCGGCGGGAGGACTCCCCCCAATCTGCAGTGCTTGCGGCGTCCAGATTACTGTCCGCCACATTTTACTTGACTTTCCTTTATTCTCTGACCAGAGGGCGGTGGTTTCCTTGCCACCGGATTTGCCCTCTATTTTGCAAGTCGACGCAACGACTGTGGTTAAGGTCTTACGGTTTTGTGTCCTGTCCAATTTGTTGCCTCGGATTTTAGGGAGAGGATTTTAATGTGCTGCTGGGTGACTGGCTCACCCAGGGTTTAGGTAAGAGGTCCGCCAGTCACGATTACCTACTTGTTTCACTTCGATTTCTGTTCTCTTTTCCTTGTGTTTCCTTTCCTTTTTAGTGTGTTTCTTCTCCTCTTGTTTTGCCTCTGTATGTGAGGATTTGGAACTGCGTCAGGTCTGTGTCTTTTAGTCGTCCTCCTTGTTCGCCGTCCGTCTTTGTCCCTTCACCGCATGTGCTCCTGTTTCTATGCGTTTGGGCGCTGATGACCACACTGTTTAGCACCCGAAAACCTCAAACTACACACACACACTCAGTATGGACCCATACTGTTTACTGTGGGGCGGTGAAGAGGGGTGCTGTGATATCAGCCGTCACAGATAGCGGCGGGTACACTTCGGCCGGCGTGCGCAGTAGGTCCCAAGGGTGGGTGTGGGCGCCGCGTCGCGGCGGCGCGGTGGGAGGGCAACTGTGCAGGCAGGCAGGCAGGCGCTGACCCGCGGGTGGCGGGTACCGAGCGCGGGCCCGCTGCCCGCAGGCCTGCCCCGAGCGACGCGGCTGCGGCCGAGCGATGCACCTGCGAGGGCGTGCCGCGCCTGGAATGCAGAGGTTGGCAGCCCTGTACCGGCCTTCGCCACGGGCGTTTACCCTCCAGCGGGCGGGCGGCAGCGGCGGCCAAGGTTGCTGCTGGTTTGTTGGTGGCCTCTGGGCGCGCCGCCGGCAACTGTACCGAGCCGCGGCGCTGCCGGTGGCGTACTCTGTGCAGCACTCGAGCCGAGACCGGCGCTCGCGGCGATTGGCGAGCGCTCGTGCTCGCCAGTCATCTGCTGATGCGGTGGACCCAAGTCAGTAGTCCGACTGAAACTAGTTGGCATTTGACAGTTGCCGCCGCCAGTGCACCACGGGACATGTACTGGCATTGTCAGATCCCACTGAGCGGCCACTTCCGCTCCGCGAAGCATTATACCTCCCTGTTTTCAGCGAGCAGATACATTTTTTTGAGTCTTCATCATCCCCTGACCAGTCTGAAGAGGACCGCCACGAGTTCCTGCCCTGTGCTAATCTCTTCATTCCACAGTAGCACTTGCAACCTACGTCCTCATTTTTTTTTATGTATCCCAATCTGTGACTTCCTCTACAGTTATTACCCTCTACATCTCCGTCTAGTACCATGGAAGCTATCTCTGGTATCGTAACAAGTTTGCTATCATCCTGTCAGTTCTTCTTGTCAGTGTTTTCAATATATTCCTTTCCTCGCCGATTCTGCATAAAACCTCATTATTACCTTGTTAGTCTATCTAATTTTAACATTCTTCTGTAGCGCCACATCTCAAATGCTTCGATTATCTTCTGTTCCGGTTTTCCCACAGTCCATGTTGCACTGACATACAATGCTGTGCTCCAAACGTACGTTCTCAGAAATTTCTTCCTCAACTTAAGATCTATGTTTGATAGTAGCAGACTTCTCATGGTCATTAGTTTTCAGTATATGACACGTTAAATTTGAGGCTTTTTACAGGAAGGGAATATTTCATCCGTTTCAAAAAGGAATTAATTTTGATTCCAAATAAAATTACCAACAAATTTTTGACGTGCTTAACGACGCCCTAGAGATCAATACCACAAGGAAATTTTAGGTTTTTTAAAAGTTGTTTTTGTAGTGGATAGAGCCTTTAGAACGATTTCCTCTCGCCGCGGAGAGCGACTCGCCTTGGTGGATGCCTGGAGACAATGCATGTCGCTATATGGCACTTGAACACATATCTAGACGTATTATAAACTGAAGTCCCTCACGGTGTTTTTCTGTCTGCATGTGAAAACTAATATAAGGAGCTGTTGCAGGGATTCTGATATAGTTTTCACTAATAGATACATTCATCCGTGAGGATGGTTTGTGTGTATAATTTTTAATTATAGTAACAATCAGTGTGTGATATATGTACGTATTGTAATATAGTCCGTATTTAACTGGCGTTTGATGTGACATCTTGGGGCCATGGTGAGATCTACAAGGTAGTCCTCTACAGATGAGGTGGTATCTGGTGGGGAAAGGCAATAAACAGCCACCACAACTCCGGAGAGCAACGAAGTTTGAGCAGAATCTGCACGGTATTCCAGACTATTTGCGTCAAACGTCTAACGCTGACAGATCACGTCATGGAAAACAACTTCTGTTAGAGATAAAATGTTCACTATCGCTTCTGAGCGACAGTAGGCATCCCTTTGCACTGGTTATGCACCTGGGGTATAGGCACTGAACGGCGTGCCTCTGCTTTGGGTGTTGCCTGTAATACAGCCATCTGATCCATATCAAAGGGGGTAAAAGCCCAGCAAAATTAAAGTTTCTGATTACTTTCTAAAATATCTTTCTCTTGTTAGACACAATCATTGTTGGGATTTTCTTATTGAAAACCACTGTATCAGTTTACTGGGATCGGCAATATGCAGCACAAATGGTCAGTAGCACTGTTAGTCGTCCCCTTACCAAACAAAAGCTTCTTTTTTCTTTACTGTATTTTCGCTGCCACCAGCGGACCAAAAACCAGCAGAGGATACCAAGACGGCAATGAACAGCAAATGACTAAAATTTTTACGACATATTCGTAGATTCCAATCTCTAGCTACCTCGAAAATTTTCTTCATATCTTTATCTGTTTCCAGGATACAGAGGTTCAAAGTTTCACTGTTTGAATAATTAAAATACGCACGTAAAAATTATTAAATAAACTGATTGATTACGGTTTGGTGATGCGATACACCCGTGAATAATGAATGAATGAATTAATTAATTACGCAATTGCGCGAATCCATGGGCAGTTCCTGAGGACCCCAACAGAGAAAAGCGTTTTTCACAGCTTTTTCCTCTCCAGCAGCGACCAAACCCCAGTCGCAGATTCAGAGACGGCTATGGACAGCAAACTGCCGTAATCTTTACTATCTATTCCTAGATTCCGGTCTCGAACGACCTTGAAACGTTTCTAGTTATCTTTACCGTTTCCGAGTTACAGAGGTCACCGCGGAACCCCGTCTTGTAATACTGAATCACATGCAAAATTTTTGTGCACGTAAAATCCTGTCTGAAGTGAAAAATTGTTTTGCTATATTTCAATTTCACATAAATAAACTATCAAAATTTTACTAACCCATAAAGTTCTTTTCATATGAATGACATGCCCTGCTATAGCAGGGAAAAGAGGGGAACCAGAGGAAAGATGCGCCTCTCGAAGCACACAAAAGGTTAATACGGTCCTGTTTATTAAAAGGCTCCGACTGAAAAGTAGAGTTCCAACTGCCTCATTCTACCTTCCTCAGTACCTTTAAAAATTTTCCCAAAACTTTTAGTATGATATCATATTCACGCTTTTTGTGCTGAGAGAGAAGGAGATAGTGGCAGTGGGGAAGAGATGGAAAAGTAATAAATACTGGAAGAAAGTAGACATTTCTTGTGATATAGAAAGAGCGAAGAAGACAATGGCAGTGGGAGAGAAAAAATGGACGCAGTGGCAGCGAAAGCATTTGACGGTGACAGAACAGTGCTACGAAAAGAATGAAGGAGGTAGCGCTAGAGGAGGGGGGGGGGGGGGAGATGAATTAGGAGAAGGAGAAATTGGAAATGGGTGTGAGATAGTGATAATGAGAGACAGTCTGTGACAATGACGACGACTGAGAGGAGACAGTAGTAGCAGAACATAAGGAAGGCGACTGCTGTGACTGCGAGGCAGGAGACAGAATTAGTTGCAGAACCACAGAGAGATAGTGACTATGAGTTGGGCCGAATGAGTGAATGAGAATGTGAAACGTCCCTGTAGAAAACTTTATGAATTACTGTGCTGGAAAACCCCTTAAGTTATTTGCTTTTCAAACAGCTGAGAAAAACTGAACGTACTCAGACATTACTCTCTTTACTTATTCTGATCATCACTAAACTGACATACAATATTTTTAGCGCAACGAAATCTGACTTTTAATAATCCCTACAAAAGAATGGCCCTGACTAACAATAACCTATACCTTTCATGAATCACTTACCTCACAAAAATCTTCGTTACTCGAACTACTGCAATACAGCGAGCGCCAATATTGCCAGCTAAATAAAAGATTCTAACTACTGAAGGCACTAACTACTGACAGACATAGTTAGCAAATGAAAGATTTTGATAGAGAACAAACAATGTATTTACCTTAATAGTGTTCAAAAGTCATTATATATATATATATATATATATATATATATATATATGTTCATGACATCCAGTCTTGCAAATTTACTGTCTCTGATGGATACACTTCCACATCATCCGCTCTAAAAACTCCGCCATCTCTCTCCCCACATCCACCACTGATGGCGGCTCACCTCCAACTGCGCAACGATACGCGCTGTTCCCATCCAACTGCCCAACACTACAATAGCAAATTCCAACAATGCAAACCAGCCACAGACTGCACACAGCACAGTCAGTGATTTTCATACAGAGCGCTACGTGGCGTTACCAACATAAAAACCTAACCAGCCTACTTACAAATGGGCAATTGGGAGTGGATAGCCATGAGGGACTTACAGTGATGGTCTAATGGATGTTGGCTAGTTATAATTGGCTCTGAGCACTATGGGACTTAACTTCTGAGGTCATCAGTCCCTTAGAACGTAGAACTACTTAAACCTAACTAACCTAAGGACATCACACACATCCATGCCCGAAGCAGGATTCGAACCTGCGACCGTAGCAGTCGCGCGGTTCCAGACTGTAGCGCCTAGAACCGTTTGGCCACTCCGCCCAGCTGGGCTAGTTATAGTTAGGGCAGCTAGTGGCAGTGAGAGGTTAGCTGCAAGCGCGAATATATTCCCATAATATTTTTGCGAAATTGTTAAGGGTGCTGAGGAAGGAAGAATAAGGCAGCTGGTACCCCACTTTTCAGTCTTTGTTTTAAATAAACAGGAACATATTCGTATTTTCTGTGCTCCGATAGGAGCATTTTTCCTCTGGTATATACTTATAAACCTCCGAAATTTTGTCGAAATTCGGGTACGTTTTCTTGCGACTGCTATATTTCTGCTGCCAGGCATTCGTCGCTGCAGGACAGCGGAACGGAAACGGAGATGACGGTGCAGTGGTAACCGTGGCAGGAAGGGACAGCCGTCGCGGTATGGCTGGCCCTCTGGAAGTCTCGGTGCAGCGTGAGGTGCTGGCCGGGGTCACGCGCAGACATGAGTCCACACGGGGCGTTGCGGTCCGGGCGATCACGCCTCTGCCGGTGGCAAAAACAAGCGGCCAGCTGGCCCGGCGATCAGTCACTGGGAACCGGTCCGGCGTCGGAAGCACACGCCGAGGAATCTGATATTCCCGGTCGAGGCGCACGCACCGAATCATACCTCATCTAACAGTGGCTCCCACAGGGAGCTCATGCTGCCCGATCAACACCGGGAAAACCTCACAGCATATCCTCTGTGGAAGAAAGGATAGAATTTGAGGCGTACGCGTAATTTTAGACTACAGGGACGGATTAGCAGTATCTGCAAGCTCAAGTACACCGGTTCCCGCATTCTTGCGCCTGAGAGTGGAGCCGTGTTACTTTCAGATCGATAGTGTTCAAATTAGAAAACAATTACCGCAGCGAAGTTGGCAAAGGAATAAAGGGCTACTTCATTAGTTGGCGCGATCAGGCACAATAGATCACGCATTTCCTTTGTCTACTCACTGCTCTTTGCTGCCATCCATCCAGCACCCATTTGCTGTGGATCTTTCCAGACGTAGTTCATCTGCCGTATCTACTCACAGGTCTGGTGCAGTCATTGTGCTTTAGGCTTTCGGCTTTCTGGTATACGAACAATATGACCAACCAAGTTTACGAGTTTACTGAGTATCGGGCAAGATTTGTGACTGGATGCAGACCTACTCCGCAGTTAGGAAGGACTCAACACATCGCTTTTAACAGGACAAAATGAACCTGTCTACAGCTAATTCCACGATTACCCAAAGAGAATGTGGTAAAGCTGTTACAGTATACACTACAGTTCAACGTCTTCGCATTAGACTTGTAGCGGGGATGGAACGTGTAATGAACAACTTATGTGAGGAACAAAATGTTATCTGACGGTTTCTCGCAAACTCAGGCATCGTTTTGTATTCCAGAATGAATCTGCCAGGAAGTTTTATATCAGCGCACACTCCGGTGCAGAGTGAAAACATCTCATTCTGGAAACATCCCCCAGGCTGTGGCTAAGCCTTGTCTCCGCAATATCCTTTCTTCTAGGAGTGCTAGTTCTGCAAGGTTCGCAGGAGAGCTTCTGCGAAGTTTGAAAGGCAGGAGACGAAGTACTGGCGGAATTAAAGCTGTGAGGACGGGGCGTGAGTCGTGCTTGGGTAGCTCAGTTGGTAGAGCACTTGCCCGCGAAAGGCAAAGATTTCGAGTTCGAGTCTCCGTCCGGCACACAGTTTTGATGTGCCAGGAAGTTTCATCGTTTTGTATTGATTATGGCCCTGAGAGGCGTAGGCACGGCCAAGCGTGCGTATGCCTTGTGTGTAACCCATCTACATCGTCATACATATTCCGCAGGCCTCCGTACGGTGTATGCCGAAAGGTACGACGTACCATTACTAGTCATTTCCTTTTCTGTTCCACTCGCAAATAGAGCGAGGCTAAATAGCCTTCTGTAAGCCTCTGTACGAACCTACTTTCTCCCATCTTTTGCTATCGTGGTCCTTACACGAAATTTGTGCTGGCAGCCGTAGAATCTATCTGCAGCCCGTCTGAAATGTCGGTTCTCTAAATCTGCGCAATAATGTCTGGAGAAATGAGCGCGGTCTTCCCTCCGTAATATTTGCTTGCCGATCCAACCTAACTGTAACAAACCTAACAGCACGCCTCTAAATTACTTCGATGTCTTCCTTTAATTCGACCTGGTGGGGATCCCAAACAGTCTAACAGTACTTAAGAACGGGTCGCACTTATGTTCTATACGCCGTTTCCTTTATAGATATGCTACACTTTCCCAAAATTCTCTCCATAAAATGAAGACTAGCATTTGCCTTCATCACTATCAATCTGACATGCTCGTTCCATTTCATACCGCTTTGCATCGTTACACCTAGATATTCCCTCCACTTGACTATGTCAAGCAGCATACTAGTAACACTGTATTCGAACGTGACAGCATTGTTTTTCCTGCTTATCCGCCTTAACTCACATTTTTCTACATCTAGAGTAAGCTGTCGTTCATCGCAACCACTTGAAATTTTGTCTAAGTACTCTTGTATCCTCCTACAGTCACCCAACGACGACACCTTCCCGTGCACCACAGCATCATGAGCAAACAGCCGTAAATTGCTGTTCGCTCTGTCCGTCAGATCAGGTACTCCTGTCGATGGCCTTGTCTCTGACGACTACACGCCGCCGACGACGACGTGCTAGGGTCTATTATTTAAAACGTCTCCGTGTCACTCGTATATTTGAGAACATAATACGTATGCTCGGACCTTCGTCAAGACTCTGCAGTGGGGCAAAGTGTCAAACACTTCTCATCCACTTATTTGTTCCTTATGAATGATAGGCTCAGTGAAATTTAAGTTCTTGATTCGCTTCTGAAATGAATTCCCCGCTTAGAGACTTCCGTTCTTAAGGTTCAAAAAATGTCTCTTAGCCCTATGGGACTTAACATCTGAGGTCATCAGTCCCCTAGACTTAGAACTATTTAAACCTAACTAACCTAAGGACATCACACACATACATGCCCGAGGCAGGATCCGAACCTGCGACCGTAGCAGGACTGAAGCGCCTAGAACCGCTCGGCAACAGCAGCTGGCTTCTTAAGGTTCTGTTATTGAAAGTCATTCTCTCAATTTACTGGGGTAAGTAGTATGGCGAACAACTGATTAGTGGACACTGCTAGTTCGGCGAAATCTCGTCATCTCAGGTGGGGCTAATGCTAAAGGACACCTTGCGTCGTGACAAGATCTATCACCCCATAGGTTTAATGCATAGCCTTTGAAACACCCTGCATAATAATGATCTAGAGGATAATGTTAGAGGCTCCGTGAGGCTATTCGCAGACGAAGCTACCGTCTATGGCAACGTTCCTCAACTTTTCAGTGTTCATGGTGACCCAATTTTCAATTCGCTCCTCCTCCCCCTTTCCTTATGCGACAACTATATATGTATTTTGAGGCTAAAGTTACGAACTCAGATACCTTACAAGTTATTACGAAAAAGTAAATTTATTGCTATTTCGTATCACCGATCCGCTACATTGCTCTGTTTTACAGGTAGCGCGCGATAAATACATGGATTACCTCCTTCATTAAACTTTGCTCTGCAAGCCAGGCTCAACAGAGTCACTAACAATTAATATACTTTTTTAAATTTAGTATTCAAAAGTTAATTGTTAAATCAATTGTGCAGTACTGATACAGTTCTATCTATAAATGAATTATAACAGTGTAAATGTTAATTTTAATTTTTTATTATGGCTTTTCTTTCCTTTCAGTAAATTAAAATTTTTGAATTCATATTTTTTTCTTTTCAGTAAGCTTGCGCCGCCCCCCTCCACTTTTAGATTTAGTGCTACCACGCCCCCCCCCCCCAAGCCTTCCTCCCCCGTTCCCAGGGGGACGCGCCCTGCAGGTTGAGAACCATTGTCTATGGGAATATAGCAATGCCTCAAGAGTGAAGTAAAATGCAGGAAGAACTGCAGAAGAGCGACCATTGATGCAGGAAATGACATTTGATACTCAACGTAAATAAATGATACATGGTGACTCAAAGTGGATAAGAGAGACACTACTTTTCGGTAAAGCTCTGGCAACAAATTATTGGAAACAGTAACTACCGAAAAATCGATAGTAGTAACCACCCAGAGCTACCTAAAGTGGAATGGCCACATAAAAAACTACCATAGAAAGCAGGTGCCAGGCTGACAGTCACTGAAAGAATCTTAGGGAAATATAATCTATATACGAAAAAAGTGCCTTACATGACAACTGTTCAACCGATTCTGAAATACGGCTCGTCAGTACGGCTTAGTAAGCAGGATTAATACAGGGTGCCCCACATAAAACCGATACGCCTCACGCCAGTGGTTCAAGCAACAGTGAACTAACTAAAAAGAATAGATAATAGTAACGTTAAAAAGCATGTAGTTGCCTATCTATAAGAGACGCTGGAACTGGTGACCATGGGCATCCAGGCATGGATAACTTCGTCTGATGACGTTATGAGCGACAAACTTCAGCAGGCGTGAAGTTGTTAATTTCTATGGTAACGTTACTATTAAGATCTTCAATTGGGCGAGGACTGTCAGCAAACACTCTGTTTTTTAGTAAGCTAGAGGCATCTACTGACAAGTTTGTCTTTAGGGAACAGTTTGGTGGTGTAGCCATACTTTGGTCTGCTTCTCTGCATCTGTAAAATGTGCATAAAAAGAGTCAAAAATATCTGGATCTGTTTAACGTTTAATTGAAAAATATGGGGCTAATAATGCGCACGCCGAACAACGCATATCAAACACCTGAGTGAAGAGAGTCTTCATGCAGAATATGTAGGATGCCCTGAGACTAGCATCCGAAACTCTGGGAGTTGCGAGGACTTCTCGTAATATTCATACAAATGAGGATTCTGTCTATAGTGTCGGTCGCGTCTTCCTCTGCACTTTCTGAACCGATCCTACATCCCTGCATTCCTTGTACAGATCTTTAATGGTGCTGGTCGTGGGGAGTTTTCTACCAGGGTACTTCACTAAAAACATTTCCTTACATTTATTGATGGAGCCTGTCTTTATGCAACACTCGACAATACAAATTCGCTGTTGTAATTCAAAGTGCCCCATTTGTGTAACAAATCAACATTATAAGCTTCTCAAAACAAATGACACACGAACACACAGCTGCACTGAACTTTCCGATAAAATGCAGTGTAGCCAACTTTCGAGACAGTGTGCCACTTCACAAACAATTCAACTACTGATGATTAATCGGTACGTGAGGGGTATCAATTTTATGTGTGACAATCTGTAGAGAAGCCAAAGAATTTCCAACGAAAAGAGCTGCGTCTATCCACAAGACGGTTTACCAGGTGTACCAGTATGAAATGAGCGTTTTTTGTGAAAATGAAACATTAATTTTGAATTGAAAAGTAAAAACATTTTATTCAAAGTACTGACCATTGCTTTTTATACATTTTGACCACCTTTCTGACAATTTGTGGACATCACGCCAATAGAAATGTTCGTCTTTTGAAGCAAACCAATCAGACACCCAATTTTCGACTTCTTCGTAGGAATCGAAGTGTTCCTCAGCCAATGCGTGTCCCATTGATGAAAACAAATGGTAGTCGGAAGGGGCCAAGTCTGGTGAATACGGCGAGTGGGGTAGCAGCTCCCAGCCAAGTGTTTTGATTGTATCCTGAACCAGTTTTGATTTGTGTGCAGGTGCATTGTCGTGTAAAAAAATTACTTTGCCATGTCTTCTGGCCCATTCTGGTCTTTTTTCGATCAATGCATAGTTCAAATTGATCATTTGTTGTCTGTAGTAATTAGTATTCAGTTTCACCGGATTTTAGAAGCTCATGATTCATCACACCTTTCTGATCCCACCAAACACAGAGCATTGTCTTCTTGCCGAATCGATCTGATTTTGCAGTCGATGTTGATGGTTGTCCGGGATTAACCCATGATTTTTCCAATTTAGGATTCTTAAAATGAATCCATTTTTCATCGCCAATAACAATACGATGGAAAATTGATTTTCTTTCATGTCTTTGAAGCAAAATTTGACAAATGGTTTTTCGGTTTTCCGTATGTCTTTCATTCAATTCAGGTGGCACCCATTTTCCACACTTTTGGATCTTTCCCATAGCTTTCAAACGGTCAGAAATTGTTCGCTGAGCAACATTTAGCATTGCTGCCATTAGCTTCTGACTCAAAGTATCATCTTCATCCAATATTGCTTGCAATTCGGCGTCTTGGAACTTTTTTGGTGGTCTTCCACGTTCTTCATTTCTTACATCAAAATGATTATTTCTGAACCGTTGAAACCATCTTTTGCATGTTGCTTCTGATAGAGCATGATCACCATATGCCTCGACAAGCATTCGATGCGACTCTGCAGCTCTTTTTTTTTCAAATGAAAACAAAAAATTTATGCTTTCCGCAAATCATCACTTTCTAGTACAAAATTCGACAATGTTAACACGATGAAAACATATGATGTTTTCTCCATGACTTGATGTATACTAAATATCGTTGACAGGTGTCATACCAATCAACCAAACAAAAAAAATTAAAGCTCGTTCACAACAAATCCCTATCGACACATTTGTATCTTAACGCTCATTTCATACCGGTACACCTGGTAGCAAGCCCGAGAGTAGTAAGGAGAGATTTAACAAGCGACGGTGACAAACGCTGTAAGTGTTGTGCATCACGGAATGCTTTGTTAGTGATTTAAGACCAACGGTTGGATATTCTCCGCTTGCTGCATCAACAAAAGCACATACATCTTACGAAAGAAATAAAAAGCAGGACACAAAAGTGTTTATTTTCCTTTTAAAATGCCTAAATCAGTTTCATTACTGTTGTGTATTACCGACCACAATTTCCTGGGAGAGTTTTTCCACTCAACACACACTGCTTTTAAGTAAAGCTTTTATGAACGACAAGACTGAACTACGCTTCGCTAGGATTTCAGATTATCGTGTTGAGACTGAGCGGCCCACACTCGACCCAATTCCACGTAAGGGCGCACATTTTCTCGGAGTTACAAACTCCGTGAAAACAGTCTTTTCCGCCGGTGAGTCGCACAGTTCATATGCAAGGCAGGAGGGAATAGCGGGGAAGAGCGGCATCCTTTGAAGCGGTCCCCGATACCATCGCGGGCTGCGGTACCAAGGAAACCGCCAAGGACACCTGGCGGGGATCGCGGCGCCACAGCCGCAGCCACACCTTCCCGAGCCACGTGCAGACCGCGTGTGCTGATCCGTATCGCGCAGGACGTGGCCGCAGCGTCCGGTGGACAACGCGCGGAGCTCCTCGGCGTGGGGAATCCGTACGGCTAAAGCTGCCGCGTGTACGCCTCATTCATTCCTGTTCCTCCACGTCCAGCATCGAACGAGACGGCGCACTGGTAAAACACTGGACACCTTAGTAGTAGGACGGTGGTTCCTAACCCTGTACGGCCACATCGAATTACATTTTCATTGGTTTCCTTAAATTATATACAGAGAGGTCCAAAAAAATTTATCCACTGTTTAAAAGTCCACAACTTGCAAACTAATTGATGGAGTTGTCCCATTTTTGGTGAAAGTGTAGCTTAAAATCCAACTTAAAGATATCACTGTAGGTGTTCGAAATGGTCACCATTAACATCCACACCTAAACGATGCCGCCGAACTGCAGCACGAACTACTGACTGCACCGTCGTCAGTTGGATATTTGCACATGGATGTACGATGGATTCTCGAAGTTCATACAAAGTGCGTGGCTTTCGTCGATTAGCGACGTCCTTTAGTGTTCCCCATAGGTAAAAGTCCAGAGGAGTTAGGTCTGGGGAACGTGGTGGATACTCCACATCACCTCTAGGGCGTATCCATCTTCCTGGTAGATTTTCGTCGAGATACGCCCTAACACGATTTTGGTAGTGGGCTGGGGCACCATCTTGTTGAAAGTAAACTCTTTCGTCTCCATACAAGTCTCGCATGGCAGGCAAAATGGATTTCTGAAGCTTCTGAAGGGACGCCTCACCACCGGTAACTGTGCCGGTGGAAGATGGATAGGCCGTAGAGGTGCTGTGGAGTATCCACCACGTTCCCCAGACCTAACTCCTCTGGACTTTTACCTGTGGGGAACACTAAAGGACGTCGTTTATCGACAAAAGCAACGCACGTAAGATGAACTTCGGGAATCCATCGTACATTCACGTGCAAATATCCAACTGAACACGTTGCAGTCAGTAGTGTGCGCTGCAGTTCGGCGGCATCGTTTGTTTGTGGATGTTAATGGCGACCATTTCGAACACCTACAGTGATATCTTTAAGTTGGACTTTAAGCTACACTTTCACCAAACATGAGACAACTCCGACAATTACTTTGCCAGTTATGGACTTTTAAACAGTGGATACATTTTTTGGACCCCTCTGTATAGTCCATTGACTATATTTCAGTATTTTAGGGTTTTGGTTCACATACAAAGTTTGGTGCGAAAGCTCCATCAGGACTTCCAAGATTTGATTCGAGAAAGCTTTTCTCATAATCTGGTGAAGTAGTTGCACCTGAGCGATGATTGTTATACAGGGTGTCCACATAAAACCTCTCTGATTTCCAAATGCAATTAAAAAACGAAACTATGAGGCATATATTCTAGGACAAAACAAAAAGAAAAAAGAGGACGCACCACGAAGGAATTATCCGAACTGGACAGAAATCAGTGGATATGATGTACATGTACAGACAAACAAATGATTAGAATTTCAGAAAAGTTCGAGGATTTGTTCAAGGAAACGAGCTTCACAAACTGAGCAAGTCGGTAATGCAATGGTCCATCTCTGGCCCCTGTTCAAGCAGTTACTCAGTTTCACATTGATTGGTAGAGTTGTTGGATGTCCCACATTCTGTCTAATTGGCGAGTTAGGTCGTCAAAAACCCGAGATGGTTGGAGGGTCCTGTCCGTAATGTTCCAAACGTTCTTAACTGGGGACAGATCCTGCTCCCTGTTGGCCGAGGTAGTGCCTGGCAAGCACTAGAAACTCTCGCCTAGTGCGGGCGGGTATTATCTTGCTGAAATGTAATCTCAGGATGGCTTGCCATCAAAAAGGCGTAGAATGTCGTCGACGTACGGTTGTGCTGTAAGGATGCCACAAATAACAACCAAAGAGGTCCTGCTACGAAAAGAAATGGCACCATAGACCATCACTCCAGGTTGTCGTATGCCGGACGACAGTCAGGTTGGTATCCCATCGCTGTCCAGGGCGTCTCCAGACACGTCTTCCGCCTGGAACTTCACTGAATGGAGCAGAATTGTCTTCAGCGATGAATTCCGCTTCGAGCTGAGCCCCAATGACCAGTGAAGACGTATCTGGCCGCGCGGGATTAGTCGAGCGGTCTGGCGCTGCAGTCATGGACTGTGCGGCTGGTCCCGGCGGAGGTTCGAGTCCTCCCTCGGGCATGGGTGTGTGTGTTTGTCCTTAGGATAATTTAGGTTAAGTAGTGTGTAAGCTTAGGGGCTGATAACCTTAGCAGTTAAGTCCTATAAGATTTGACACACATTTGAACTTACGGCCCGACAGCCAGCGGTGATGCTGTGGTGTCCCATTTCTTTTCGTAGTAGGACTCCTTTGGTTGTCATCCGCGGCACTCTTATACCACAGCAGAAGTCGACATATTCTACCCCCCCCCCCCCCCCCGTTTTGTGGCACATCCTGGGTTTACATTTCAGCAACAAATTCGCATCTGGAGTTCGGGAAATCGGCAATGTTGGCGAAACCGTGTCAGAGACAGCGAAAAGACGTAAGTGATGTGTGTGTTGATGAAAGACAGCGTAGTTGGACTTTTTCTCTTCATCGAACAAACAATGATAGGAACTGTTTATGTGAACATGTTGAGTAATTTTCTATCTCTCAGGTTCTTCCCCTTCAGGCAGATGTGGTCTTTCAGAGGGGTGGTGCAGCACTGTACTGGAATTTTCATGCTCTTGAATTCCTCAATCGAACAATTGCACAGCAATGGAGAGAACATGGTGGACCAGCAAAGTGGCCACCATGATCTTCGGACATAACCCCTCTGCATTTCCTCCTCTATGGTTATGTGAAAGACGTTACGTTTTCCTCGTCTGTAGGTGTTCTAGGAGACCTCTGTGGCAGAACTGTGGATGCAATAGCCTCTGTCACCTCAGACATCCATGTTAGCACAGGCGATGAGACAGTGTTTAGACATTTTACTGGTTGCGAAAGGAGCCCATGAGGAAGTGTACAATTTTTTTGTAGAAAACTGTTTGAGCTACATTACACGATGCCGCAAACCGCAAGTTTCTATGTCTCGTAGTTTTTCTTTTTAATTGCGTTTGTAAATCAGGGAGGTATGGACACCCAGAATAAATGGAAAAAACATATGAGCATTAGTAAACAATAAACAAAAGCGCTATAAAATATCTGCATTGGTCTTCATTCCACAGAAACGATGTAACTTCCTATCCTTGCCCAGTCTAAGCTTTTCTCCGTCTCTGATCACCTTGTCATCGACGGAACGTTGTATACTAACCCTCCATCATTCTTTCCTAACGGAATGATTACTTTCTAAGGCGAAAGGACCCTCCAGTTTGCAGTTCTCATGCAGATCTTTCCTCCGTGCACCACATGTTGAATACTAACTGGAGTTATTTCCCAAGTTTGGTAGCAGAATCCCGTTCGTGCCTCCTTTATCCCTGCGTTTCTACCAGTAAGAAGAAATTCCGGAAGCGTTTAAGAAAGAGCCATCGAAGGATTTTTCTCTGAAAGTTATGTACATGGATTAAGTTCTCTAAAAAACGTCTTCTGTCCATAGCAGTTATAATAACGTTGTTTTCCTATGTCTCTGTCCATTCATAATATCAGCGAACAAGCAATGAATGCAGGAAGAAGACCTAGCTTACGAAGCCACTGTGAGAATATCGGCGTCTTGTTGTCCATTGTCTCGTTTACGCCAAAGTATCCCTGTATTGCCTTGCCGCTGCGAACTGATCCTACTCTTCATTGTCACCTTAAAATTAACGCCTTTACTTTTTAAATGCCACTGAAAGCATTCCCTCGTCGCAGCGTTGAGCACTGCCAGCGTTTCCCTTTAATTTTCTCAGCTGCTTCAGTCAATTTAATTTCCATCTTTGGGAAGAGATAATGAAAGTCACGAAACATGTCTGGAAAGTACGGCGTGTGACAAACAGAATTTATTTGGTTTTTGGTCAAAATGCTTTTCATGATTTACACAGTACGCAGTTGAATATTCTAATCTATTGCACTCAAGTGCCAATTATCTGATGTTTACTGCTAAAACCTATTCTCGAACTCCTTAGAAAATGACAGTTGGTGATCAAATGTTCTCTACATCTATATCTATTATCTTAGTGAGCAGGAGAAGTCACATATGAAAATACCTATCCTATCAATGAAACAGGGTAATCTGCTTCGGATGTTGCACCTCGGATTTTGAAGAGGAATCATTATTAATGTTCTGGGCGTGGACAGCAAGCACTCTGACACTGGGACGATCGTTATTTATGTTAAAGATCGTAACCGCAAATCTAATTTTCTTCGTAGTGACGTTTTCAAAGAAAGTGGATTCTGCTCAAATAGTAGTTGAAATTTCTTGCTTACTTCCAAGCGCTAGTGCTTCCGCATATGTCCGGTGGTCGTAATTCTTCCCATAATGTTTGATGACATGTAACGCAACATAGTCTCAAAACTGTTACAAATGTATGTTATGGTCATTCATGATGTCGCAAAATCATGTCCATCACGTCTGGTGCGATGTTACGACCTCGCATGGTAATCACCATGTTCACCAGTTTCTGAATGATTTTTTCACTAGTACGCTTGTGTCGGGTGTAAACTGTTATTACCAAACCAGGGGAACGAAATTTCTTATAGGTGTTATCAGAACCATTCTCTTACAAAAATAATTTTTGAATAGCGCTTCATACTACTCTTTGACGAGTAATTTGAAACTTTTTGACTATTATATTTATGTTGCTTGAATAAACACTCTTCCTATCCACTATTTTGATTAGTTCCGTTATCGTCCATTCACTTTCACGCCCCCTTGTAACACAGATAGTATGGCAGGAGTTTCGTCTGATTGCACAGGTTCTCTCATTTGTTTATTTCTTATTGGAACTTCAAAGAAACGATACTCAATCGTAGAACGCGCTTCTACAGAGAGAAATACGAGTAACCGAGGAAGGGTAAAGGTTGCTTTAATTTAGTAATATTCGTAACTATATTGCGGCAATTATTTACACCTAATGCCTTTCTGTACATGATTTTGCAGCGCAAAGTTCAGTTTGCTTGCACAATCGGCTGAGAGGAGAAAGCTGCTTTGTTTGGACCACTATATGTCTGAGTCAGCGGCGCGTAGTCCTTTCTCTTGGAAGAAGCGATGGTCATTAGTGACCAACATAGAACCTGATGAAAGCGGCTGCTTTTGTGAGATGAACAAACACATCTGTCTCGGATTCCCTTCTAGGTTAGCTCAGGAGAAGTGGCTGAGCTGGAGTAACAGTATATATTCTTCAGGTGAAATGTATAAGCAAATCATACAACGTCAAATGCAATCAGAAAATGTGTAATTCGTAAAAAGAACACACGTGATTTGAAGAGGGTAAAGGTGGTGAACTCTTGAACCATGCAACTGAGCAATGTGAAGTACTCTCCAAAGAACAAAAGTTTCGAGGAAAAAGTTACGAACGCAAGAGTTGTATGGAGTACCAATATACTGTCATGTGTGTGTGAAGCTAATGGATGGTACTTCCTGGCAGATTAAAACTGTGTGCCCGACCGAGACTCGAACTCGGGACCTTTGCCTTTCGCGGGCAAGTGCTCTACCAACTGAGCTACCGAAGCACGACTCACGCTCGGTACTCACAGCTTTACTTCTGCCAGTATCTCGTCTCCTACCTTCCAAACTTTACAGAAGCTCTCCCGCGAACTTTGCAGAACTAGCACTCCTGAAAGAAAGGATATAGCGGAGACACGGCTTAGCCACAGCCTGGGCTGTGAGTACCGGGCGTGAGTCGTGCTTCGGTAGCTCAGTTGGTAGAGCACTTGCCCGCGAAAGGCAAAGGTCCCGAGTTCGAGTCTCGGTCGGGCACACAGTTTTAATCTGCCAGGGAGTTTCATATCAGCGCACACTCCGCTGCAGAGTGAAAATCTCATTCTGCTAATGGATGGTAGTTAAAGACTATGAATGGGAAAGTTAAAAAAAAACGAATTTTTTCTATATAATTAAGAAATTTTGGAAACAACGATGATCACTCCAGGAATGAATATAGGCAGCAACATTAAAGCTTTCAAGGTCCATCAAAAGTAACATGTATATAAAAATGCATCTTACACATCAGGTATGTGAAGTACACTAGCGGCAAGACACAATCAATGCATTCTCTGTGCGATTGCAATGGAAATACTACCGATGACAGTGCTGCGAAACACAGCTTTCCGAAATTCCTTCACCAAAGAAGACGCAGTAAATATTCCACAATTCGGATCAAGAACAGCTGCAAACATGAGTAACGTAGAAATAGATATCCTCGGAGCAGTGAAGCCACTTGAATCACTTAACAAAACCAAGTCTTCCGATTCAGACTGTATACAAATTAGGTTCCTTTCAGAGCACGCTGATACAATAGCTCCATACTTACCATCATATACAACCGTTCGCTCGACGAAAGATCCATACCCAAAGACTGGAAAGTTGCAGAGGTCACACCAATATTCAAGAAAGGTAGTAGCAGTAATCCACTAAATTAGAGACCCGTATCATTAACGTCGGTAAGCAGCAGGATTTTGGAACATATATTGTATTCGAACAGTATGCCTTATCTCAAAGACAACGGTTTATTGACACACAGTCAACACGGATTTAGAAAACATCATTCTTGTGAAACACAACTAGCTCTTTACTCACAAGAAGCGTTGAGTGATGTTAACAAGGGATTTCAGATTGATTTCTTATTTCTAGATTTCCAGAAGACTTTTGGCACTGTGCCGAACAAGCGGCCTGTAGTGAAATTGCGTGCTTATGGAATATCGTCTCAGTTATGTGACTGGGCTCAAATTTCTTGTCAGAGAGGTCACAGCTCGTAGTAACTGACGGAAAGTTGTCGAGTAAAACAGAAGTGATTTCTGGCGTTCTCCAAGGTAGTGTTATAGGCCCTTAGCTGTTCCTTATATATACAAATGATTTAGGAGACAATCTGAGCAGCCATCTTAAGTTGTTTGAATATGATTTTGTCGTTTATCGACAAACCAAGTCATCAGAAGACCAAAACGAATCGCAAAACGGTTTAGAAAAGATATCTGTATGGTGCAAAAATTGGCAATTGACCCTAAATAAAGAAAAGTGTGAGATCATCCAAATGAGTGCTAAAAGAAATCCGTTAAACTTCGATTACACGATAAATCAGTCAAATCTAAAGACCGAAAATTCAATTAAGTACCTAAGAATTACAATTACGAACAACCTAAACTGGAAAGGAACACACAATGTTGTGGGGAACGCTAACCAAAGACTGCATTTTCTTAGCAGGACACTTAGAAGAAGAAGAAAAAAAAGGATCTACTAAAGAGACTGCCTACACTACGATTGTCCGTCCTCTTTTTGGAATACTGCTGTGCGGTGTGGAATTCTTACCAGATAGGACTGACGGAGTACATCTAGAAAGCTCAAACAAGGGCAGCCTGTTTTGTGTTATCGCGAAATACGAGAGAGAGTGCCACTGAAATGATACAGAATTTGTGGTGGAAATCATTACAACAAAGGCGTCTTTCGTTGAGGCGGAACCCTCTCACGAAATGTAAATTACAAACTTCATCCTGCGGATGAGAAAATATTTTATTGACGCCGATCTACTTAGAGAGAAACGATCATCGTAATAAAATAAGGGAAATCAGAGCTCTAACAGAAAGATATAGGTGTTCGTTTCTTCCCCGCGCTGTGCGAGATTGGAATAATAGAGAATTATTGTGAAGGTGATTCGATGAACCCTCTGCCAGGCACTAAAATATGATTTGCAGAGTATCCGTGTAGATGCAGATGTAGGTGACATTTCTGTAATGACATAGGTATTCCCACAGCCGTATTACAATGTTCGCAGGCGTAAATGATCAGCAAGAAATTAACACTTCACAAGCGCAAACTTTCGAACTGTAGGCGCCCTCTGTATCTTGTGACGCTAAACTGATCCGTTATCCACCGCTAGTAGAGAAGCAGAGAGGTCTTATAGCGCTACAAAAATTAGTTGAACAGATTTTTCCGTCCAATTTCATTACTAACCTATACTCATAAAAAAAAGACAGATCCTGCCCCAATATATGTCAGGTAGACAAATGTTGCAGCTAGACTGTTAAACGCCACAATTAGTTTAAGACGGTGGAGCTTTAACTATGGCATCGAGACCGCATGTCGAGAAATTAACGCAGTGATGTAAGCAATATGTTAGTATCAAATTTTTTAAAGTAGAGTTACATTCAGTTGTACCCCAAAGCAATTAAAACGTGTGTTAATAATATAAGGGCATCGAACAGTTTACGAAGCTTTTTTTCTGGGTGATATTGATAGAGGATTCGGTTTAGTATGTCTCGCCCGGTGTATGATAGCATTCCGCACAGACTTATGAATTAGTTCTCTTCATCACGTACTGAACACGATGGTCCAGTAAATCCCAAAAACTGTCTGGTAGCTGCAATTTTCTGATTCGCTGGTCGTTGAGTTTTCAACTGAAACGAGGATAAGGAAACATGAAAGAAGGCAGAAACCAATCATTTTCTGCACCAACAACACTTTTGTTCGCTTCCTCGGCGTTTCCATGGTTACCCCACAGGAGTGAGACCATTGTCAATTTTGATAGTTCTCGTACCCAGCAATAGATGGCAACACTTATCTCTAAACTTTTTACATTTGAGGGTTCACCCGTTCTTCCGCACGTGCCTTCAATTCATATGTTCAATTTAAGTTTGGTTTTCTGAGCTTATTTTCGAATTAGTTAGGAAATTCGGTATTCCCAGATCCAAGTAGTAAGAATGTGCCGAGAATACCAAATTTAAGGCAGTACCTCTCAGCACGGACAACACAGTGGCCGGCGTCTTCACTTAACTACCGAGAGCAGCGGCATTTACTTAGAGTTTCAGTGCTAACAGGTAAGCAACACTGCGTGAAAAACGGTAGAAATCAACATCGGACGTTCGACGAACGTATCCGTTAGGACAATACGGCGAAATTTGGCGTTAATGGGCTAGAGTCACAGGCGATCGAAGCGAGTGCATTTGCTAACAGCAAGACATCGCCTGCAGCGTCTCTCCCGGGCTCGTGTCCACTCGGTTGGGTCCTAGACGACTGGGATTTCTTGGCTTGGTCAGATGAGTCCGGATTTCAGGTATTAAGAGCAGACCCACGAAGCCATGGATCCAAATTGTCAACAAGGCACTGTGCAAGATGGTGGTGGCTCCATAACGGTGTGGGTTGTGTTTACACGGAAGAGACTGGGTCGCCTGGTGGAGCCGAACCAATCATTGACTGGAAATGGTTACGTTCGGCTACTTGGAGACCATTTGCATCCATTCAAGGAGTTCATGTCCCCAACTCGATGTCACCCGGCCAAAATTGTTCGCAATTTGTTTGAAAAACATTCTAAAGAGTTTGAGTGAATGATCTGGCCATCCAGACTGTCCGACATGAATCCCATCGAAAAGCTATGGGACATAAACGAGAGGTCAGTTGTTGTTGTTGTTGTTGTTGTTGTGGTGGTGGTGGTGGTCTTCAGTCCAGAGACTGGTTTGATGCAGCACTCCATGCTTCTCTATCCTGTGCAACCTGCTTCATCTCCCAGTACCTACTGCAACCTACATCCTTCTGAATCTGCTTAGTGTATTCATCTCTTGGTCTCCCTCTACGATTTTTACCCTCCACGCTGCCCTCCAATACTAAACTGGTGATCCCTTGATGCCTCAGAACATGTCCTACCAACCGATCCCTTCTTCTAGTCACATTGTGCCACAAACTTCTATTCTCACCAATCCTATTCAATACCTCCTACCCATCTAATCTTCAGCATTCTTCTGTAGCACCACATTTCGAAAGGTTCTATTCTCTTCTTGTCCAAACTAGTTATTGTCCATGTTTCACTTCCATACATGGCTACGTTCCATACAAATACTTTCAGAAACGACTTCCTGACACTTAAATCTATACTCGATGTTAACAAATTCCTCTTCTTCAGAAACACTTTCCTTGCCATTGCCAGTCTACATTTTATATGCTCTCTAATTCGACCATCATCAGTTATTTTGATCCCCAAATGGCTGGCTCGAAGCACTATGCGACTTAACTTTTGAGGTCATCAGTCGCCTAGACCTTATAACTAATTAAACCTAACTAACCTAAGGACATCACACACATCCATGCCCGAGGTAGGATTCGAACCTGCGGCCGTAGCGGTCGCTCGGCTCCAGACTGTAGCGCCTAGAACCGCACGGCCACTCCGGCCGGCTGATCCCCAAATAGCAAACCTCCTTTACTGCTTTAAGTGTCTCATTTCCTAATATAATTCCCTTAGCATCAGCTGATTTAAATCGACTACATTCCATTATCCTCGTTTTGCTTTTGTTGACGCTCATCTAATATCCTCTTTTCAAGAAACTGTTCATTCCGTTCAACTGCTCTTCCAGATCATTTGCTGTCTCTAACAGAATTACAGTGTCATCGGCGAACATCAAAGTTTTTATTTCTTCTCCATGAAATTTAATTCCTTCTCCGAATTTTTGTTTTGTTTCCTTGACTGTTTGCTCAATATACAGATCGAATAACACCAGGGATAGGCTACAACCCTGTCTCACTCCCTTCCCAAACACTGCTTCTCTTTCGCGCCCCTCGACTCTTATAACTGTCATCTGGTTTCTGTACAAATTGTAAATAGCCTTTCGCTCCCTGTATTTTACTACTGCCACCTTCAGAATTTCAAATAGAGTGTTCCAGTCAACATTGTCAAAAGCTTTCTCTATGTCTACAAATGCTAGAAACGTAGGTTTTCCTTTCCTTAATCTATTTCCTAAGATAAGTCGTAGGGTCAGTATTGCCTCACATGTTCCAACATTTCTAAGGAATCCAAACTGATCTTCCCCGAAGTCGGCTTCTACCAGTTTTTCCATTCGTCCGTAAGGTCAGTTAATGTACAAAATCCTACACTGGCATACTTTCGCGATTATCGACGGCTGTATAGGCAGAATGGCTCAATAAGAGTATTGTCCGGAAAATACGCATGAAAGTTGAATAATAACTTTATTTTACAATTATTCAGGTATTGTAATATGGTCTCCTTCAAAGTACTCGCCCTGAGACGCGATACACTTCTGACAACGCCGTTTCCACTGTTGATAACATTGCTGAAAGTCTTCGGTTGTGATGTTGTTCAGTTGCCGTGTCGTTTCTGCCTTGATGGCTTCCACATCTCCCAAGTGCCGCCCCCAAAGCACCATTTTATATTTCGGGAACATGAAGAAGTCACAGCGGGCTAAATTGGGTGAATAAGGCGGGTGGTCTGTCACGGTGATTGAGCTTCGGGCCAAAAACTCGCGCACAACGAGCGACGTGTGAGCGGGCGCATTGTCGTGATGAAGGATCCACCTGCCCCCTTTTGCCAACTCCGGTCGAACTCGGGCCACACGAGTTCTGAGACGTGTCAGAACTTTAACGTAAAAATTTCCGTTCACTCTCTGGCCGGGAGGGACAAATTCCTTCTGAACAATGCCCCTAGAATCAAAGAAAATAATCAACATTGTCTTCACATTGGACCTTGATTTTCGCGACTTTTTTGCTCTCGGTTCTCCTGCTAGTTTCCATTCCTTGCTTTGAGATTTGAGCTCCACATCGAATTCGTAAAACCAGGACTCGTCTCCAGTGATGACTCTGTTGAGAAAGTCCCCTCGTTCCTCTGCTTCCAACCAATCCTCACAGCACTCAACCCGCTTTGCTTTCTGTTCTGGCGTCAAGAGCTTCGGTACGATTTTCGCTCACAATTTCTTCATTTCAAGTTTTTGTGTCAGGATTTCGTGAACGATTGTTTTGAGGATTGACAGCTCGTCAGCAATCATTCTGACTGTCAATCTACGGTCTTTAAGAACACAAGCCCGAATTCGTTCAACATTTGCATCGGAACTCGATGTCGACGGGCGTCCTGGGCGAGGGTCATCGTTCACTTCTTCTCGGCCATACCGGAACCTTTTTAACCACTTGTTCACGGTTGGTTCCTTCAGAGAATTGTCTCCGTAAACCTGTTTCAAACACTCAAAAATCTCACGGCCATTCTTGCCTAGCTTTGCATGAAACTTGATGTTGACGTGCTGTTCCTCAATCAGAGAGAGGTCCATGCCGACGGCAGATGAAAAAGGGTAACTCAACAAGCTGCCGTACACACCCACCTTCAACTTTATACGTATTTTCCGGACAAACGTATTTATTCAGGGGCTTTCGGCGACTTGTTGAGCCCATGTCACGTAGAGTTTCTGCACTACGCAGGGCAAGAGGAGGTCCAACACTATATTAGGAGGTATCTAGTGACTTTCGTCACCTCACTGTAAACGCTGTGCCCCGTACATGGAGTAGGACGGAAGCGTACAGGAGAGGAAAGTGTGACCCGGCGGCCGGTGTGGTGATCCGTGGAGGAGCCACCGGTGTAGCCCGGAGCGCGCAGCTGGCGGCTGCAGTGGGCGGGACCACGGCCGGCCGCGGGGTTATAATTGCGTTTCGCCTCACCTCGGCGCGGCCCGCACCGCCGTCAACCGGCAGCAATAGCAATGCTCTGGGCGGCGTGCGGCCGCGGAGGCAAATCAGATAGTGCGAGCGCGGCCGAGCCAGCTGGCCGGCGTTATGAGTTCGTTGCCGCGCCGTGCACCAGCCGCCACATATTTTCGCAGCGGTGCGTGCACTGCGGCTATAAAGCGCCTTAAATATCTAGCGGGGAACATCAGCTCGCGAGGTAAGGAAGCATACCGGACGCCAGCGCGGAATAATTTGTAGATCGCACCGGGAAAATCGTTGCCTTACCGCTGCTCGAAGTATAAATGAGTAGAATTATGAACCTCAAAGAGAGAAATTACGTACCGTTCTCGATGAGTCCTGTGTTTCAAATTTTCGAATTCCAATCTCGACATCTCATGCACGTCACATTCTCAAAATGAGTACCAATGTTTATTAAACTTCATGTCGTCCGCCTCCGGTAGCTGAGTGGTCAACGCAACAGACTGTCGATCCTAAGGGCGCGGGTTCGATTCCCGGCTGGGTTGGAGATTTGCTCCGCTCAGAGACTGGGTGTTGTGTTGTCCTAATCATCATCATTTCATCCCCATCGACGCGCAAGTCGCCGAAGTGGCGTCAAATCGAACGATTTGCACCCGGCGAACGGTCTACCCGGCGGGAGGCCCTAGTCACACGACATTAATATTAATTAACTTCATGTCTGAAATTTTGCTACTGCTGTAACAAATCCTTGACCGATTTCCTATCTATATGTTTGCCTGCCATTTTCCTGACAGCTGAAGGTCGATAATAATTCTCAGCCCATGGTTTCAACCGAGTAACACGCAGGTAATGAATGGGCTCTAAAATGTAATGTATTGCACGGGAGAGGGGGAGAGAAAGAGAGAGAGAGAGAGAGAGAGAGAGAGAGAGAGAGAGAGAGAGAGAGAGAGAGAGAGAGAGAGAGAGAGAGTCGCCAGTTACGAAACGAAATGGACGTACAATCGAAATTCACTTACGAACAAAAGATATCCTGGAAAGCTTATAAGATGAGAGCGGTGTGGGCGACAGTGATGAAACTATAGCAAAGTAAATGATTCTTTCTGGAAACATTCCACAGAGTGGTGCTACGCTGTTCACTGCTGTTTCATTTCTCCCACGTATGGGTAGAAAGGCGGGAGACCGTCAGTGGAATTTGGAAAGAAGGGACGCGTTGATTAGCAGAGAGAATCAGTTTTCAAATGCGTGCAAGGAAAGAAGCGGAGCAAGTTTAGTGTTTAAAGTGTCGTAGACGACAAAGATGTTAGAGGCGGAGAGCCGATTTGGACTGGAGAAGATCAGGGAAGGAAATCGGCCGTGTGCTTTTCAAGCGCTTCACTCCCGCGTTTCATTATATTCTACATATTTCTTAGGATGAGATCTACGAAAACCACGGAAAATCTCGATGTGGATGGCCGGTTGGAGTGCTAGTCCAGCCTCAACACCGCGCCAGAAGGAAGAAGAAACTACATCTCTGTTCGAGACCTCCCAGACTAATTCCAAAACAAGGGTACGCGTCACAGAATAGTTTCGAAAATACACAATAGATGGGAAAAGGGTATTCGTTCCTAACGGCAGAAAACAAAATCGTAGTTACTGTCACTGTAAAATCTGCGGTACTTGAGAACCTGATCAGTCGATCAGTACCGTTATTTTACTTATGTGAGTGATACATCTTCGGACGGATTGAGAGAGGTAAGAAGATAGGAATAGAGAAAAAAAGGGGAGGGAGAGAGAGAGAGAGAGAGAGAGAGAGAGAGAGAGAGAGAGAATCACTCAAATACTAACGTACGAAGGGAGTGAGGATGACGACAACTAAGCGATGGCAGTAGATAATAAAAATTCTTGGCAGTTTCGTTATTAACGAGTTTATTGACATCAAAGAGTTCGCAGCTACGAATAAAAACCACTGCTGGAAATGCGAATGATGGAGCCAGGTTCTGTTTATGACCACATTAATGTGGTTGCTGGAGCACTAATGGGAGAGTAAAAGCGGCAACCCTTGCTGTCGAAACAGATTTTTTTTCCCGAACACTTGTTTCTCGCTATTTCTTGTGACGGTTCCCATGATGAGCTTCCGACATTACGCGATTTATCTGCGACGTCAACCCCACATCTTATTGATGCTTGGGCGAAACGTGTAAGGGCAGCCAGTTGGGTACACTTGTGGTTGTGCTCACATTCATCCGTTTGTTAATGGATAGCGCCCTCCTTCTTGGAGTAATAGAGTTTTCGGTAAGGTCTGCACTATTGTTACTGTACGTGACGTAAGGATGTCCAGACCGGTCGCGATACAGACGACCAATTCCCACTACTTAAGAGTCTAATGAAACGGGCAGACAAGAAATGGTCGCAAATGGACAAAAGGACAACGTGGAGCCCCCTCCTGCTAAAGCTTCCGATAATTAAAATAGAGCGGGCTGGGCGAATGGCAGCGGGGAGCGGAGATAAGACCTCCCCCCCAGTTCCGCCCTCCCCCACTCCCACTGCAAGCAGTTAGGGCAACTTAATTAATTTAATTTATTGCGTCGTAAGAGCCGTACACAGGAGCTGTTAGGAGCCGGTGGTAACGAACGTATAAAATATGTAATTGTTCTTGCGAGATGGGAACGGACAGCCCGTGACTGCTTCAAGACGCTTTAATTAATCCAATAAATTTAAGCTCAACTAGACCGCAAAAGCGATGCGTCGCAATTAAAAGCACTCCTCCACTCCGGCAAGCAGTGCCGCCAATTGCATTGGTGGCGCAGTAAGAACCCCTGATCGCTGGGGAATTCCCTTTTATGGTAGCTGGTCCGCCGCTGTCCAGCGCTTCACTCCCGCGATGCATTATATTCTATGCATTTCTTAGCATCTAGAGAGATTTCAGGTTTCATCAAATGGGATTACTTGTTCCTTTCTTTTATTAATCGATCTTTTTCGCCTGTTTTCGAAATTCATCCCATCTTTCGAGAGGCAATTTACGGATTGCCAAGGAAATGGTTTTGATCTGCCTAATTTATCCTACTACTACTTTTCTCTCTTATATTTATTCAATCACAAAATACGCTCCATCACTCTACAACAATGATAGAGAGCAGATCTCGTGCCGAGTCACGTATTTGTTCCATGTGACAAATTTAGCTGTTTGCAGACAATCTGCTCAAAGATTTGACCCACACAAATACTTAAAAATTTTAACTGCCAACGTGATATTTATCTGCTTAAATTCGATTTAGTACACTTGAAAATAGCGCTCCAAGAGAGGAACATAAGAACATTCTGCGGGTTACCCCATAGGATATGGTTCAAATGGCTCTGAGCACTATGGGACTTAACTGCTGAGGTCATCAGTCCCCTAGAACTTAGCACTACTTAAACCTAACTAACCTGAGGACATCACACACATCCATGCCCGAGGCAGGATTCGAACCAGAATGTAGCGCCTAGAACCGCTCGGTCACTCCGGCCGGCCCATGGGATAGCAAAGCAGTTGTGGTAAACATATAACCTGAGGCGGATGTTGTGTAAGAGCACAAGAACACGTGCACAACCTAACTTTTGACACCTTGCGGATTTGTTGTTTATTTTCTTTGAATGCTGTTAAACGTAATGTAGACGCGCTAATCTGAAATACACGGCACTACATCTACCGCACTGTGCTACATTGCCCCTCTAGACTCGCTGAAACATGGCAGCAGGGTCGCGAGAACACCTCAGATGTTAAGTCCCATAGTGGTCAGAGCCATTTGAACCAATTGAACACCTTCAGTTGTGCATTTTTAAGGAGCTTTTGCGCATGCGCAACTGGTGTGACGTAATTGCCTTACAGACCAAATACATGCTGATTTGATAAAGTGCACGGTGCTAGGCGAAAGAATGTATCATTTTCAACCCGGAAGTTTATTTGTTAATTAACACACATATTTAGGATCTTGTGCATTTGTCTGCAAAAATCACGCCCGGGCTCGATTCCCGGCGGGGTCAGGAATTTTCTCTGCCTCGTGATGACTGGGTGTTGTGTGCTGTCCTTAGGTTAGTTAGGTTTAAGTAGTTCTAAGTTCTAAGGGCCTGATGACCATAGATGTTAAGTCCCATAGTGCTCAGAGCCATTTGAACCATTTTCTGCAAAAATAAAAAAGCACGAAAACTCCCACTTACACAAAAATGCGAAACGGAGAGCAGTTAATGCTTAAACATTATTTCGTTCTGCTCATGTCATGGACTGTGTGGCCCCTCCCTCCGGAGGTTCGAGTCCTCCCCCGGGCATAGATGTGTGCGTTGTTCTTAGCATAAGTTAGTTTAAGTTAGAGTAGGTAGTCTAGGGACCGATGACCTAAGCAGTTTGGTCCCTTAGAAATTCACACACATCTGAACATTTCATTCTGCCATAAACTGTCCTTAATTGAGTACAAAACTCCTCAAAACTATTCTTTCTTTTTTCAGACAAGCTATGCAGGTTAGTAATATTATTATTATTGTTAATGCTACTGACAGCAACTTAAGTTGTATAGATATGTTGATAAGCATAACTGTTATACAGCAGTTACTTTTAATTTCACACTCATATTTATCTGAATGTAAAATTTGAACACCTGAATTGTGTACTTACGAGGCACCACTCCATGTAACACATGTATACGAGATGGCGTTCTCTCTCTTTTCCAGTGTTTATCCCTTCGTAGGGAATCCGCTGTTTTCATAATTTGGGAAATTTATTTTATTTTAACTTTCACGGTTGGACGCCCTTCCCATCGATACGATCGTCAGTTGCCCTAAAGGAGGGAAGTTGGGTGCGGCCTCTATCGGAGAATCGTGTGAACTTTCTCTCCTACGTTAACGTGTTTTGACCTTACGTTCATTGTATTTTATGAAGGCGAAGATTGGGTACGACCCAGCAGTTATCAAAACGAACTTGGAAAACAACCTAAAATACAGTTGAGGTTATCCGCCAAATAATATCAGTCTAGTTACCACTCATAGGGAGACCATATACGTCATTCTTCTCAAGATTTGTACGTAAATCGGGAAGAACGCGCTAATATGGTACAAAAAGTATTTCTTCTACTGCACAGAAAATGGAGGAATGAAAGTAGAACATACGTTTTACTAACTTGGATTTCATCACAGTGGAAAGCATTACCATTCCCTGGGTGATTTCATTTATTTCTTAATATAACACACATTCACTGTCCTGCTTGAAGCCGATGTTCCAGGTAAATTTTGGGTCTTCATATAAGAACAACCGAAATCGTGTCCTTTCAGTAAGTGTATATCAATGTCTAAAAAACACTCTCAGAAGTAGTGAAGACATAACTACCACACCGCACATTCATTTCTCTTCTAAATACTATGTTTCTATACGTGTTGTTTGGAAGTAATGATCAACACTTACACTAGGTCTAATCACCGCTTAAAATTTGCGCTCCCAGCTCGCAAGTATTTAAAAATCATCGTAGTTTAACCGGCAAGTGATGCTAATAAATACACGTCTATTCAAACACTGGGTTCGATTTTCAGATCATCAACAAGTATCTTAAGGATTCTCTCCACACGCTCCTGTCAAATGCTACTTTTGAGATTACTAATGACGGCGTGAACACTTTTTCAGTAAACACGTAAATCATTTAGTAGATGATAATGTGGCTTAAACATTAGACCTCGAATTCCATTCAATTTCTTGCTCGTCATTCCTCGCAGACAACATCAAAATCCAAAGCTTGAAAGTCGTTGTGTGAGACACGCGGTTTACAGTGTAGGATGCAGAGCCGAGCGGGACTTCCATGTACCTCACTCCATCAGTCTGTGGCATTCCTAGTGCCCTTTTCATTTCAGACAGCTCACCGGACAAAGGGCGGTGTCACGAATGCCTTCAAGATGACATCACTTGTTTATCGTACGAAGGAATCAGGTGCCCATTGTGGAATGGAATGTTTACTGCATATTTCTCAGAATACTAATGAACATCTCCCCCCCCTCCCCCCTCCCAAACACTACCATTAAGAGAACTAGGTCTGTAACGTCTCAAGTGTAAATTTTTAAATGAATTTCTACTCTCATTTGTTCTAACAATCAATAATTGTAAAATCCAAATATCACTCGGTAATTTATACAAACCGTATGTTTAATTTTATTAAACACACATTACCCTTAAGTTGTACAGTCATTACAAGACAATGAACGTTCTAATACATTGTAAGAGTAACTTTCAAAAATTAAGTTGCTTCTTTCAGAGTCTTTGTTGCCAACCTTCGTAGCAATTAGGTATTTGCAGAATTCCCAACTAGAGAAATGTCAACGGAAATTGGACGTCCTCGTACGATTCCAGTCCATCGTCTCACACAAGAGACATACATCAAAATTCATTAATACTTTCCCGTGTCTAGCCTCCCTTGACTGTGAAGATAAGACAGGAAACAATTTGTCTTGATGATAACAGTGGAAAATCTCCGAGACATGTGACTTACCGATAGTCCCAAGTGAATGTATCAGAATTCAACTACTTTAAAAACCAGTTGTGGAGATTGCTTGGATCATATTTACGGGCAAGAATGTGACATAAAGGTGTAAGTATTCTGTGAACTACAGGTTCGGTGTCCTTCTATGAAGCTTCAAGGTTAACTCTGCTTAAGTTTGTTGGGCCTAATTTTTGATTTCTGGTGAAAAGTGTTCAAATTACTATTACCTTTTATGTCATTATTAAGGGAGTGCTTCTCGGTGCCATGTATGACGCGTAGCTCCTTGCTCTGAAAAGTGGGAGGCTCTTTGTAAAATGGTGTCTGGCTGTGAGTCCTACTCGTTGAACCAACAAGAAATTTGCAACTATGATCTGATGCTGAAGGGTGAGTTTGCAGTTGAATATTAATCCTGATTGTTTGAGGATCCATCCCGAAACAAATCGCAAACTGCTGACATCCCATTGTGCCACATATCTGGGTCTCTTCCCTTCGCAATGGCGCATGGTGCGCAGGGAGAAGGAGTTTAAATCCCCGAGCGCATGCTGGAAATAATATTGTCTTTGTGGTCCCTCTTGGAGTGACGCATCCGGAGTTATAATATATTCCAAAATTCCTATCTTAATACTAGTTCTTGAATCTTTTGAATAGGATTTCGCAAGAAGGCTTAAATCTATTTTCTATTTTACCATTTCACTATTTCCATCAAACAAACTTGGGCCTTTTCGCACTGATCTTCTTCGTATGAGTCCCATAAACCTATGGTGTCCTGACATCCTCTCCCTCCCTGTCGTTAGTCCGATTCTGCGGATAACCCCCTGATTCCTTACCTTATCAGTTCACCTAAACTTTAAAATTCTTCTGCAGCACCACATTTCAAATGCTTTCGTTCAGGTTTTCCCGCAGTCCGTGTTTCACTATCATACAACGCTGTGCTCCAAACGTACATTATCAGAAATTTGTTCCTCAAATTAAGGCCTCTGTTTGATACTATCAGATTTCTCTTGGCCAGGAATTCCCTTTTTCCACTGCTAATTTGCTTTTTATATACTCCTTGCTCCGTTAGTTAGGGATTATTTTGCTGCCTAGCTAGCAGAATCCCTAAACTTCGTCTATTTCGTGATCACCAATCCTGATGTTAAGTTTCCCGCTATTCTCAATTCCGGTTCTTCTCGTTACTTTCGTCTTTCTTCGGTTTACTCTCGATCCACATTCCGTACCCATTAGACTGTTCGTTCCACTCAACAGGAGATATGTCCATTCCTCATCAACACCCACTGAGATATTCATTATTGTAGTATGTATAGCCTCAGAAAACTTCAAGCGTATTTTCTCATTGTTCAGAAGACTGATATTTCTCGAGTGCTACAAATGAACCAAAATTTGTCACCAGTTTTAACCACGATGGACCTTATGTGATCGTTCCATTTCATAATCCATTGATTCGTACACCCAGGTATTTATATATGTTGACTGATTGCAATTCTGACACAGGAATTGTGTTCATAGGATACTGTTGTGTAACGTTTTGTCATCATCATCATCTTCCTTTCAAGGAAGAAGGAATAGACATTTTAAAAAATACGTTGATATTTTTTCGGTGTTATGACGATACATCAAAAAATACGTAGATATTTCCAAAACATCTACTAATTTTTTACAACTGAATACGAGCATTGATTTGATATACCCGGAATAAAAACAAAATAGATACATTCGTGATGTCCAAAATCCATTGCTAGAAACTGGGAAGAAAATTATAACAAATTTACAGTTTCTTAAAGACTACAATATTTCTTTTCTATGGTTTGCAAAACAAAAATTTACCCAGTCGTTTGCCCTTCAATCGATTTGATTGCTGATTCAAAGCTTGCATCGTCTGTGAAAATCTCCGAACATAGTCTCTAAGATGGAACAGACGTCCGACCATTGTCAAATACTTAAAAGCGATATTGTAAGATTTTTGAAATTGTTTTTTATTACCGTTCCAAACTTCCAAGAGATTTTCGTTTATTCTTCCTGCAGGAGCTTGAAAATTCACCAGTGAAACTTCTGTCAGATTTATTACTCTTCCAATTTAGACGTCGTAATTTGTGTCTGGAAATTTGTGGTAAGGTCTTATGGGATTAAACTGCTGAGGCAATCGGTCCCTAAGCTTATAAACTACTTCATCTAACTTAAACTAACTTACGCTGAGGACGACATACACACATACACACGCGCACACACACACACACACACACACACACACACACACACACACACACACACACACACACACACACACACACACACCTTGCCCGAGGGAGAATTCGAAACTCCGACGGAGAGGGGGGGGGAATTATATATATATATATATATATATATATATATATATATATATATATATATATATATATATATTCACGCCAGTTTAACCTGACATTTAAAACCGCTGAAAATAACCAGTTTCTGAAATGACCAACTTTCGGCTTCTTGTTTCTATTATATTCTGTAATAAACTTAGAAATCGTAGAAACGTTAAAAAATTTTGAGTCTCAGTTTCAAGATATATAAAATCAAAATATTAAAGTAAGTAAACAATTAAATGGAAACTTAATCTGCTCCCCGGTCACTGCTTTTCTTGAAAAGTGTCAAGTGGTTGCATACTAACAAAAAAAAGGTATTCTCGTATTGGTTCTAACATTTTGAAACTCTGCACGAAAATCATGTTGTAATCGGGGATCATATCTCTATTTTGGCATTACGAAAAGTGAGTGCTAAAGGATGAAAACTAAGGTTCAAGAACTCTGTTTTCCATGTTAATTTGTTCGTTTCCAAGGGCTACAAGCAGATAAAAGTGTATTATGTAGATACAGTCAGCAGATTACCTAGCTTCTAATTTTACTGTATACTATAAATGAATTATTGTTAAGCTTTTAATTTATTACTTCTACCGTAATTTCCTTCCTCTTTTACTATACCATAATCGTGGCAGACAGATCTTTAATCTTTTAAAGCAAATGAAGCATTGTACCTCATTGCTACGTCTCTTCGTAGAGATATTTCCAAGACTACGGTTAGTGAAATACGACTAATGTCCGGCGACGACAGCGAGAAGAGGTGCCGCACAGACTTGGTGGAGGCCATTCTTGCACACAGCACGTACAGGCGTACCTGAAGCCACGACACACGGCAACAGGAACGTTACTGTCTTAGGCGTGGTGTACCAATTCTTATGCCGTGTGTTTGTAGCTCGTTTGTCCGTCGGCATTGTTAATGAAATACTACTGATCGCCTTTCGCATTTTCTATAATAACAAAATATTTGAAAACAACGCAAATTTTATGAATAAAAATTATTCCTTCTTTTAAAAAATGTGAATTTAAAAAGGAAAAAAAAATTAGCACTGCATCTGTGGCTAATTGATAGTTTATTTTAACTCGGTTATTAGTAAAAAATAAAGAAACCTATTATGCACTCAAAAGCCAGAGAAACTGGTACACCTGCGTAATAACGTGCAGGACCCCCCCGCCCCCACCCCCGAGAGCACGCAGAAGTGCCGCAACACGACGTGACATGGACTCGACTAATGTCTGAAATAGTGCTGGAGGCAACTGATACCACGAATCCTGCAAGGCTGTCCGTAAATCCGTAAGAGTACGAGGGGATTGAGATCTCTTCAACAGCACGTTGCCAGGAATCCCAGATATGCTCAATAATGTTGATGTCTGGGAAGTCAGGTGGCCAGCGGAAGCGTTTAAAATCAGAAGAGTGTTCCTACAGGCACTCTGTAGCAATTACGAACGTGTGGGTTGTCGCACTGTCCTGTTGGAATTGCCCAACTCCGTCGGAATGCACAGTGATCATGAATGGATGCAGGTGATTAAACAGGATGCTTACGTACGTGTCACCTCTCTGAGTCGTATCTACACGTTTCATGTGTCCCACATCACTGCAACGGCAAACGCCTCTCACTACTACAGACTTTCTTCTTTTGCTTGTGCCGTTTTTCCCGCGGATACGCAGGGTCGGCATGGTTAATCGGAAGTGGCAATGTTACTTGAAGGGGTGGCTGGATGCTCTTCCTGCTGCCACCACGTACCCCCCCGGAAAGGAATTAGTGCACCCCAACTGTCTGCGACCAGTGTAATCCACGGAGTAGTGCGAAAGTGTTCAGATGTCTGCGAGCCGTGTAACTGATGCGGGAAGTGGAGACCAGCCCGGTATTCACCTAAGGGGATGTGGAAAACCGCCTGAAAACCACCTCCAGGCTGGCCGGCACACCGGCCCTTGTCGGTAATCCGCCGGGCGGATTCGATCCGGAGCCGGCGCGCCTACCCGAGTCCAGGAAGCAGCGCGTTGGCGCTCTCAACTAACCTGGTGGGTTACACCATTACAGAGACTTCACCAACTTAAATACTCCCCTAGTGACATGCAGGGTCCATGCATTCATGAGGTTGCTTCCATACCCGTACACGTCCATCCAGTGGTACAATTCGAAACGAGACTCGTCCGACCAAGCAACATGTTTCCAGTCGTCAATAGTCCAGTGTCGGTGTTGACGGGCCCAGGCGAGGCGTGAAGCTTTGCGTCGGAGCCGTCATCAAGGGTACACGAGGGGGCCCCGGCTCCCAAAGCCCATATCGATGATGTTGCGTTGAACGGTTCGCGCGCTGACACTTGTTGATGGC